>NW_028227256.1:59598928-60861428 GCF_978045245.1 Mus caroli
TTAAAACGGTCGAGATTTGTAATCCCAGATCTCTCATCAATGGCATCAAAACAGCATTTGCAATGAGGTCTGGGAAAGAGCAGACATAAATATAAACTAATGATATTATATCGGCTGCCCTGTTGGAGTCCCATTTGTTTA
The DNA here is from genome assembly GCF_978045245.1 of Mus caroli. Classification (NCBI taxonomy): domain Eukaryota; kingdom Metazoa; phylum Chordata; class Mammalia; order Rodentia; family Muridae; genus Mus; species Mus caroli. Next base: position 59,599,070 of record NW_028227256.1, read on the forward strand.
TGATCTAAGATGACAAGTCACAAGGTTACCACAGGTGGTATGATTCGAGGTCAGGGGAGGCAATCGAGTCAAACTTACATTTTCCGATTAAATGAGGGTTGCTTTTAGCATTCAGATAGAAGAGGGAGAGGTGTTCCGGAGGCCCTGCTTCCAGTCCCATCTGCCAGTTGTGTCCTAGGCAAGTTGGGGTGTAGTGGAAGACAGTTTGCTTCGTTTCTTCTTGCCTTCCTTGAACAAGAACTGACTTCTTCTCCTGCTTCCGGGTCCTTGTCTCCCCTCCCTTCCCAGATGGTTCTTTTATTTAGATCTTGAACTTTATCAAGGCAAGAGTTCAGGGAGATTCTCATTTACCGCACCTCCGGGAATGTGTTGCTCACTGCCACCCAGCCCCATAAATTGAATAGATGGCACCCCCTCCTAGTTGCCTGAGGAATTGGTCAGACTGCCGCATTCCTGGCTGATGGATTGGCTCATTTCTCCCCAGCTTAAGCCAAGATACGGATTTTATGAGACTGTCTTGTGACGGGCTGAAGTCACTTTGAATAAAACAAAAATCTAACCTCAGCTCAAAGAAATAACTCTTTGAAGGAGCTTATCCTGAGCCGGGGAGCAAAATTTGGTTAAACCCCCAAGCAAAGGTCTTAGGTGGTCTGCATGGGGTATTTGGTCCTCTCTTCATGCATCCCTGATCACGTGCTCACATAGAGAACCCCGTGTCCATAATATTTATAAATAAGCAGCCACAGAGACAGTTAAGAAGCTCACATCAGTCCAGCTAACGTGATTAAAAGAGACATTTGAACTCTCTATAATGCAAGACCGACATGCTCACATGAGGTCCCTAGTGTTTCGTTTCATCCTTACCAAGCAAATAAGGCAGTAAGGCCTTGAGCAAGCAGCCTGTTGTCTCAGAAGGAGGAGATGCCTTTGAGTTTGAGGTCAGTCTACAGGTTCTAGGAACGTTCCCCACCTTGTGGTATGGGCTTTGAATTTTAGAACTGGAAATAACCTTTTACCTGAGAGGGCACAGTGTCAGCACAGTGGCCTAAGTCACCCAAGGCCACACAGCTTGCCACTTGATTGTGGAGCTCTTCATTCCCACCCACTGCTATTAGTGAACTGTCCATAAACAGAGAGTGACAGTGACATGGGAAGGTGGCAGCTTCCTTTGTTTTTAAGTAGAGGAAAAAGAGTATCTTCTTTGCCTTGCTATGAATAATTAGGTAAAAATACTGTTGTGGAATTAAGGGCAGGATGGGATTATATTGAAAGTAAAGAATACATTGTAAAAAGTTTCCAAGGGAAGTGAGACAGGTAGATAGCAATCCCCAAGTCCAGGGACTTCTACATGCCTGTGAGGAATTGCTCTGCACTCGAAGCAGATGCCTGAAACCAAGGATAATGCCCAACTCAATAGACTATAGTTTTTCCTATGCATAATACCTGTCACAAAATTTAACTTGTAAATGAAGCATACTAAAAGATTAACAATAGCTAACGATAAAGTATAACAATTATAATAGCATACCAAAATAAAATTATATGGATGCACTCTATCTATCTATCTATCTATCTGTAGTTAGTATACTCTTCTTTTGATGATGCTGTGTGCAAGTATGTAATGAATGTAATGAAGTAAATGACTTAACAGTGTTAGGCTGCTAGCGACCTCGTAACTATGTGTTAGAAGGAGAATTATCAAGGTACAGCAATGTCTTTGACCACCGATGATAACTAGACCCACTGAAGGGGCAGCAACAGAAAAGTGGGGTTACCCACATAAAAAATAGATGTCTCTAATCTTTCCTCTTGACTTGACAGGATGTTAAAATCACAGAGATCTAGTAGCTTATTGGGTTTCAAACAAGTCCAGGAGGTCCCAGTGATGTTCTTTACTTTCTGGTTCCTTCCCTTGGAGCATCCAAGGTGAATTTCTCTTCTACCTCTATTGTACTTTGAAATTCTGGGTAGAGTATTCATCCAAGGGGAAAGAGTATCACTTCTTAAAACATAAAAATGTGTAACTACACACCTAATACAATCCACACATTGAACTAAACATATACAGGTGAAACGTAGGAAGGCCCCACTCAAGGAAGGAGTGTTTACCCCCTTTTCATCCCCCATATACACATATATGCATGTATGCACACATAATACCTTTGACAGTTACCTCACTACTCCAGAGTCAGCCAACTACCAAGTGTCCCTGTTGATGCTTTCTATCCCTTTAGTTAACTTGGGATCTGTTTGCTTTTCATCTGTGGTCACAGGGTTCTGGCTGTTGAAGCAAACAAGCAGAATTCTGATTATTTAAAAGTTCTCACCATAGTGGGGCTGGAGAGATGGCTCAATGGTTAAAGGGACTTTCTGCTCTTTCAGAGAGGACTCAGTTTCAGTTCCCAGCACTTGCATGGTGACTCAGGACCATCTGTAACTCCAGGAGAGTTCCAGGAAGTCCGATTCCCTCTTCTGGACTCCAAGGACCCCATGCATATATGTAGTCCACTAATATATATATATATATATATATATATATATATATATATATATCTTTAAAAAACAAAAAACAAAATTCTCACCATGGTCTGCCCTGAGTTATATCACCAAAATCAGGCAATAGCATTTTCCAATTAAATCTCCTAGATGGCAGACTAGATTTGTGAGGGTTCTTTTTCTGCCCCTTCTTCATGCTTTCTAAAAATCAAATATTGCCAGGAGCTTGGTCTTAATTCAGGCTCTCTAAGAGGGCCTAAGTGAAGGGATAGGTAATTATTTTATCTTAGGGGAGGGGTCAGGAAACTCATAGGCAAGATCACCATAACTGTACTGAGATAAACAGAGCCGTAGACATTTAGAAAAATATACATTTGGCATTTTATTTTTCAAATGAAAGCAACTAAGTATTCACTCTGAGGGGAAAAAAAAATCTAAACTCTGTGGCTAAGTTAGCTCCTGCTTCCGCAGAAGTTGTGTGTAGAGGCATCCCCTCGTGACCTCTAACCCACTGACCTCTGACCCAGCTCACCCTTCAAGCTTCCCTCCGGGATGGAATTTGCTGTTTCTCTTTGGGAAATAAGTTTGCCCCAGGTGGAAGGTGTGTACAAAATAGCTGCAAAACAAGGCCCCAGGTCAGCTCACTGAACAGGCTCAGCTGCTTCCATTGTGCCTGGTTCCTCTTTCTAGTGTGATTTTGGCCTTAAGGAGTTTGCCCTTGAGTTCAAGTTTCTCTGTCTGTCCTCCTGGTCTGCTGCCTCTGAGACCAGACAGAAAGCACTGATGAAGTTCTTTTGGAGCGCAGTAAAGGCCTAAAAAAAAAAAAAAAGTAATGGATGATCTAGCTCTTCACAGGAAATTCTAGGTAATTCTTCTTGGGGCAAGCTTGTACTTAAGACTTGCAAGCCCCCCCCCCCCCATTTAGAAATGAAAAGATCAGTTAGCAGGAGGAGAGGATTTAGTGTGTTTTCTCTCCAGCTTGTACCGCTGTCTTTCAAGAACTCTCTTCTCTCCAAGAAAAATAGAGACAGAAATTCTAGTGTTTGTCTTTGTGGATCTACGTCGGCACAAAATGATGTGTGATATTTTATGCGCGGGCGTAAACGTGTTTGCAGGACTGAAGTGTGAATTACTGATATGCATATGTAATTGATGGGAGTGCAGTATCTGTGTGTGCTTCTGAGTGTGAATGCGGTCTAAGCAGGAATGCCCATTTATAAATATATGGGTATTGAAAAGGTTAACAACACACAACTGAGACAGATGTTAAGGAGTCCACAGATAATTCATTAAGTGGCTTGATTTTCTTCTGATAAAGACGTGATGGAGAGGGGGCAGGAGACAGAGGAAAGCAGTGGGGCTGTCCTTTGTCTCTCCATTAATAAATTTCAGCCGCGGGAGTGCAGACTATTGGCTATGGAGCATAACAGAGTTGAACAAAATTTTCTTTTGTGGGGCAGTAATTGTACTGAGTGTAGATAAGAGAGAAAACCTTTCTGCAAGGAAAGTTTTGCTCCTGTCTCCACCGCTGATCTGCGTGCATGGACTAATTGCTGAAAGCTCAAGAAGCCGAGGGGAGAAAGTCTTATGTTAAGAGTAATTGGAGAGAAGCAGGGATAGGGGACTTGCGTAATGGGGAAACCATAAGGGGTTACTAAACGGGAGCTCTGTTCAGGTTTCCTCCAGGAGCTCCAAGGGGGAAGGCAGGGCAGTTTTCTGCAAAAATAACCGGCAAGGGGGCTGGCCCAGCAGAACATTCCTGTCTCTGATAGTTTGGCTAAAACCACAGAACAAACAAGCAAACAACCTAGTGTATCTAAGTGCCCACACATCTGCCTCTGTAGAGGGCCACGCCCAGCCCCTTTCACCCACATAAGCCAAGACTGATGAGCCACCATATGACCAGCTGGAAGATACTGGTGCCCTGGGTTGGGGTGGGGTGGGTGTGCTTCTGGGCGCCTGCAAAGCCTGCAGGCATGGGCTGTAGAGGCAGGGGAGGGGAGGTGGCTGCATCTGGGTGGCAGGGGTGGACCCATTGTCCTCCAGGCCTGGGGAGGATGCAGGGTCATTAGGTAGAGGATGATCTGGTCGCTGTTAGCCTGAGGAAACAGCTCACTTTTGTTTTCCACCCAGTAGGGAGTGGACCCGAATCCATTAGATTCTGGGCAGTTCAACCCTGCACAGTTTGAGCCCTTGGAAGCAAGATGCCAAAAGGCTACTTGTGTGGATTTGTGTCCCACCACCATTGTGTAGTATGCCTATCATTTATGCATTTAGAGCCTGTCAGGCTGGCAATCTGCAGCAGAGGGCTGGAAGACAGTAATGCCAACAGGCACAGGGGATGGTAAAGTGCACCTGTAGAGTTAAAAATGCATGACCCATTCCCTCTTGGAGGGAACACAGGAGAAAGACCCCCGTCCTGGAGGGTATCTGCTGAGCTGTAATACATAATTCACGGGCCCACGCTGGTCCATGCAGATGGCGATATTAAATCGTGATTGATGCTCAGAGACATGCAAGGCTCTCTCGAAGGCCTCCAAGAGGCTTCAGAATATCCCTGTGTCTCCTGTGCCTCTCACTCTAACTGTGGTATTAAGCAGCCCACTCCGTTATTTCCCAACCCCTGCTAGGGATTGCAGGAGTTCCCTCCTAGGTAGATGAAATTCTTCAAATGTCATCACCTACCTTTTCTGCCTTTGAAGGTTGCTCCTTCCCTCCTGGCCCAGGGAGGCTGTTTACCTCCAACCAGGCACTGGAGTGAGGGGGAGCCAGCTCTTCCCCTGCCTCTCAGCCTTTCCTTTTGAGCATCTTGACAAAGCAGCAGCACACTCTGGTGGTGACGGAGCCAGAGGGACAGTGGGCAGAAATGGAAGAGGAAAGCGAAGGCGGCTGGTCTCTCAACACAAAGCACCTTTGTGCAAACACTGAGATTGGAGCCAGCGGATTCTTCCGTTCAGATTCTTCCATTGGGTGCATAATGAAATAATAAATCAAATTTGTGGTGTGTGTGGAATTAAACGTTTTGGGGGGAGTTTCTTTTAAACTAAGCTGAAATCACCCTCTAGGGCCTGTTCTGGCCCAAAGCTGAAAGTGCGTCTTTGCACCTCTCATAATTGTTGCCAGGCTTGCTCACGGGGTTGTACCACAAAACCACGATTGTCAGTTCCTGGAGCCCGGCTGCTGGCTGACTATGCTGGGCTGAGAGACACCAACTAAAACGAAGGATTTATGAGACAATGATAGAGATGGGAGGCTTGAAGGAAGAGAGGAAGATGGGCCAAGAAAGGGAGACAGGAAAAGGCAGGGAGGAGTCTTAAGTGTACACTCTTGTTTTCATAATCTCCAGCCATAGAATGGAAACATTTATGATCATTTTCTGGAGTGTGTGTATGTGTATGTGTGTGTGTATCTATGTGCCTGTGTGTGTCTATGTGTGTGATTCTGTGTGTGCCTATGTGTGTGTGTTTCTATGTGTGTGTGTGTGTGTGTGTGTGTGTGTGTGTGTGTGCATGTTTGTGTGTATGTCTCTGTCTTGGGAGGGGGAGTAGGAGAGTTGAAATAGTCTCCTGGGTTGCCATAAAAGGTTCTCAAACAGTTGTAATCTGCGAGGGAGGAGTTGTAGAGAGAAGGCTGTCTCTGAAGTTCTTTGGTGTTGTTCTCGCTTCCAGATCCACCCTGCGGAGGTCGGCTGAATTCCAAAGATGCTGGCTACATCACTTCCCCAGGCTACCCCCAGGACTATCCCTCCCATCAGAACTGTGAGTGGATTGTCTACGCCCCCGAACCCAACCAGAAGATTGTTCTCAACTTCAACCCTCACTTTGAAATCGAGAAACACGACTGCAAGTAAGCACAGCCCTGCTGACTGGGGACACACACACAGGGCCACTGCTCTGATATTCTGTCCTTTCTCTCACTGAAGGGCAGTTGTGGGCCCTAGCCACAGAGGGCCACTTAAACATGGCATTAGCTTCTAGGAGAGGTAGGGTAGATTTGATTCCGTGGTATTGTAAAGAACCTTTTGGAATGAGGTACAGAAAACAGTGGCGCCCTGTCTGTAGAAGTTGGCAGTGGAAAGAGTTTCCATGGGGGCAAGAAGCAGACTACACACCCCGCTTCTTGTAGCTGTGACTTACCTTCCTTTGAAGGGCTCCCCCATTTTGATTGCTGCCTTATCAGGAGCCCTACGAGCTTTCCTAATAAAATGGTAGCTGGGTCCTCAAATATATCCAGCAATAGGGATTGGCTTATTGCTTTCCAAAGGCGCTGCTCATTGCAGAGTAAAAAATACAGAGTTGGTGAAAGACGGGTTAAGACTCCAATTGATTCTTGATGTCCACGCTGCACAGGTTACTCTCAAAGATGCAGGTATAGATTCCGTCTACAAACAGTTCTAATTGCTTTACAATTAAGCCACTCAGTTCTTGCTGTGACCCTGGGAAGCTGGTGCCATCATGATCTTCATTTTGACAAGAGGACACTAAAACACAGAGAGGTTAAGTCAGTTACTCAAGATGGCCTCAGCTGATCTTATAACAGGACATCCATTCAGCCACCTTGGAGATGCAGACAGTCAGAGAAATGCTCTTAAGATGCTGTGCGCACTCGGGGAAACAGGCAGGAGAGTCACACCAATAATAGAGCTGGCCCTCTGTCCTGTGTGCTTGCCTCATGAATCAAAAGTGAAAGTGTTCATAAAAGACTATGGCACTGGCATTTTTGGTCTTTGTACCATACGTTCTGGTGACTGTTCAGTATCCACACGACACCTAAACACTCCGAGCATTCCTGTGACCAAGGAGTTGGGAGTCCTGGATAATTAATAAGGAAGGAGACAGCTGGTGGGACAGGTATAAGAGAGCAGGTGACACTCCTGGACCCTAATGTAGAGCAGGCTTCAGTCCAGGCCAGTGCTTCCTTCCTCTGACGGACTCAAGGCTCCTCTGTAACTAGCACTAGACTCCGAGGCCTGGCAAGCTGCTGTCCTTATTATACTCCCAGGACCACTTTGCACCTACAGAATGGTTTCCTTCTAACAGGAGGTAGTCTGTGCTGAAAACCAAAGAGTTTCCCGGATGGATGCCACATGCGACTAAGAGTCACAGGCTGGGGTTTCTAATTCCAGGGCCAGTCTTGGCTGCCTGGATGACAAAGCACATCAGTTCCTCCTTTGTCTGTCTTACACAGACACACTGGACACATTGACTCAGCACCCCAGGATCCCACTTCCCCAGCAGCAAAGCTGACAAAGAATTTGGGTTAGAGCAGCTCTGTAAAAGGACTTTTGGGTCCTAGAGTCTTTGGCATCAACTGAGACATAATGCACAGGGTGCTTGAGAACGGGCTCAGAGGAACTTGACTAAGCACCTCTCTGGATGGAGGGCCAAATTCGGTTCTGCTGATCCCAGCGCAATCTCGAGGGGAAATTGCTAAGAGGCCATTTTATGGATATTCACTATGACAGGGGAAAAGGGCCTTGCTTTTTAGAAGGTTGGATTCAGACAGCAATGAGCAAAGCCCCAAATATATTGTGTAGAGTAAAAGGCTAGGGAAGCACTCTGCAGCCCCGGGATCCAGCCCACAGGGCGGGGAGAACTTGGTGTGGAGCAGGACTCAAACCTCACCCTTGCTGGAGTCTGAAGAGAGGAAATAGGCAAGTTATAGGCTCTCTTCCCGGCTTCTCAGGCCTTCCTAACTAGCTTCCTGTTTTGCTCCACACTCCTCATCCTTGCTGCTGGCTGCAGCCTAAAAGGTCACAGAGGTCAGAAAGAAAATCTTTCTGGAATCTATTTCCCCCTAGTGCCAAATTGACTGCAAGGCTTCTCTAGGCCCACTTACCCTCGCTCTCGGTCCTCACCCACCCCCCACCACTCCCCCACTCCCTATCCTCTGTCTCTCTCATTAATTTTTATATTTAGAAGGCCGTATCTGGTCCCATTTGCCCTCATTTGCATGCAGAACAAGGGGCTTGCCCGATTTACTTTCTTGAGAAAGGAACACTTCATCTCATTAAATCCTGGAAGGGTTTTCTTGTTCTTACACTCTTTTTGACTCCTTCTTTTCCACGCTGCATTTTTTTAATAGCATTTGCTATCAGTCTCCTCTTTCTTTGCATTTTGGGGACATGCTCAATTGTTTTACCTCAAAGTTTATGAAGCAGATACCTCTCCCAACAGAAAATTGCCTCTGCTGCCCATCTCTGAGTGAGCAATAGCTTGGAGAAGAAAGAGGAAATGAAAGGGTACAGCCTACATGCCTGCCCGAGTTGTCTCTTCTGCTTTCTGCGCATGAAATGAACTACAAAAAAATGTCCCTCTGACCTAAGACCAGGGACCTTATAGGGAGGATTATTCTGGTCTGCGGTACCTAAGCCTTTTCCTCTCTGTACCTTAAAGTCTCCACTCCAGAAGTTCAAGGCTGTTACTGAGCAACCCCCAGACAGATCTTTTCCTGACCACCGCTTGTTCATTTTGTTCCACTGAATCTTGCTGTCTGCTTGGAAAATTTCACTCATAAGCGTCAGCCGTTCTGTGCCAGTGCAATCCGAAGCCACCCTTTCTCTTAGCTTTGCCTGCCTCCTCCCTTGGGCTATCCACAGGGAACCAACCCCTAAGCACCAGCATGCCGTCCTGGGGACTGGGGAGCAGCTACAGGCAGAAGCAAAGGCCGTTGTGGCATTGGCAGCTACCTGTGTCAAGGGACAAAAAGACAGGACTCAGGGCTGTCTGGGCAAACAGAAAGAAGTCACTTCATCCCTCTGGGAGCAGAAGATACCAAGAGGCTGCTGCCTTGGCAGACAGAGAGAGGCCATTCGCTTGAGTCATCAGCCAGAGGGTTCAGCTATGGTTTTAGAAACATACACACAAGGCTGGGTATTTTTCCACTTCTAAACTTTGAACTGTATGCACTCTTAAAAACATTCACCAACATGCTGTCCTATACAACTTATTCACCAGTCTTCAAGCAGGCTTGGTGTGCGTGTGCTTACACACACACACACACAAACACACACGCCCCGTTGTAGAGGTCCGATCAAAGGTAACTAAACTCAAGACCTAGTTCCTAGAAAGAACAAGGATGTAGCAGATAGGTATCTTGAAAATATCTTGGGGAAATTTGAAAACTAGGAAGTTGTGAACATACATTTCTTAGGCCACCTCACAAGTCTACGTAGATTCAGAACAAAACCACCTCATTCCTGTCAAAGCAAAGCCCATTGAGGAACAGTCTCTCTGGGCAGAGTCCCTCCGTGGACGTCCTGAACATTTTAAAGCACATGCCTCACTTCCCTTAAACAAAACCAACAAACGTTGAGGAGAGCCATTTTTTGTTCTTGATGATTTAGGATGGTAATTCTAGACTTTACTCCTTCGTCCACGATGAAGGCCAATCAATGTCCTCTTGGGATCTGATTGGCTCTTGAGGATGGATGCACTTGAATGCAGTACCGACAGAGCCCAGGAGAGGGCGCCAGATTCCCCTGAAGCCACAGCTAACAAGCAGTTGTGCGCTTTTGGATGGCTGTGCTGTGAACTGGGCTCACCGCCTCTTTAAGAGCTTAGCCGAGCCACCTCCTCAGTCTACATTTGAATTTTTGTTGAGCTTTTAAACGCCTTAAGTCCCCCAAACCATGATAACAAGTACTTTGTTGTGTCTAGTTTGTGTTATCACAGTAAGTTAGCACGCTCATTAAATGCCTCTGTCATGGGAAACTCGAGACTATTTTCTCCTCGTACTTCTTGCTTTCAATTCTTATGAGTATCCCTCCTCATACAGCCTCCCTCTTCTGACTTGCCTTTATTTTTCATATGTATCGATTTTGCCGGAGAAGATCTTTGCTGTCTATGCCAAAGATTAGGTCCTGGGGTTCAAGATTTCAACCCTAAGTCCGTGTAAATTCAAGGCTACCATTTCTTATTTGCTTCGTTCGGACTGCCTGGAGATTGACTCCCACCCCGACTGAGCATAACACAGCACCCATAGTTCTCAGCGTTGGTTTAGACTCCTGCTTCTTCTGATCTTCTCAGTCCCCTACATTCTGGATATGGGTATGGGCCTCTTGCCAACTGTCCTAGCTAAACAAAATGTGCTTGTGTTTACTTACCACAGAGAGTCCCTCTAAATCTTCGAAGATGTGTCTGTCCCTTACAACAAGTAGCTCATTCCTGGGTTGATAAATTAACCATGAGGCTAAACAGGGGGAAGAAACCAGACCTCAGTAATCTGGCCCCTTCATGACGAGCAGTCAGTGCTTCCCTGTGCCCAGTAAACAGCCAACATTCCCAGCAACCAAACAGCTTTTCCATCCGTATGAAGTCTCCCTGAGCTCCTGTGGCATGGGCCGGTACCTCGTTCTCTACCCATGTTTCCCCAGGGCTTGTCTCCTTGCCCTTTATTGGCTCCTGCTCCAAGCCACCTCAATCACACTGTCTGTTCCAGTGTGATGATCTCACGCTCTGACGGTCAAGCTCTCCGAAGACCCCATACCCAGACTATGAACTGCAAAAACTAGCCTGGGAGAGAACTCAGCAGGTGTGTGCACATACTTCTTTTATTGATGTCTCATCACCGATTACGCCAAGGCATCCGTGATATGAACTGTGGTATAAATTGTGTTGGAAGGTGGGCAGGTCAGGGTTTCCCCATTTCTTCCATCTGAGATTACAAAGGAAGGACAAAGATGATGGCATCTGGGCTATACATGTCACTAACCACTCAGACTTGGGTCTGTCACCAGCCAAATGGCCATAGGCCGTTCACTCTGTGCCCAGGAAGTGCTTAAAAGCACCTATTATTGCCAAACTTGATGGCCAGTTTTGGAAATACATGGGGTTGATAAATTGTACCCTTTGACCTGATAGATTTGGGGACTCCAGAGTAGGAGGTGGTGAGGTCAAACTGTCCCAGCTGGCACAATACGTCTGAGCCTGGCAGTGGGTTGGCAATTTTCTGTCTTTGTCTCAGTAGTGACAGGAAAGCATATGAAATAGCTCCTCCGGACACACACACAGATGAAGAATTGTGCTCTCAGAGGGCTTAAGCAAGTGATGCTCAGGCCCTGCCCTCTGAAGGGCCTGGATAGGGATTTGAGCCCTACTTTCCAGTCTGCCCTTCTTTAATCTCATGCTGTCTGCCTCCCCCTCCCCCACACTGCATGTTCCCACTGTGACTTAATGGGAGACTGTTATCTGAGTCCACAGTACCCAGATCCAGCTTAGGCTGGAAGACCCGGGGAGGCTCCCTGGAAGAGGAGCTGCCTATGCTGACCCTAGAGGAGTCAGTCAGCAAGAGGGGATGTCGCAAGCTCTGGGAAGTACAGTCATAAACATGGCAGACCTTCATTTCCTTTCCTGTGAGCGCTGTAAGGGCAGGGGCAAGAGAAAGAAGGCTGCCCTTGTGACTTTTGCTACAAACCCTCTTCCTGGCAAAAAAAAGGTGCCTGACATGTTACTTAACTCTATTTCCTGGCCAGGCGACTTCCCCCACCTCCTCAGGAGGGGGACCCAGAGCAGGAAGCAGGAAAGGCTGGGATTATGGGGAATCTACTGCCCCGCCCTCCCCGCGGTTGTAATGTCTCTTCTGCCTAGATCCCTATGTCCAGATGTCCTTGGGATAATGGAGAGTGTGGTTTGTTCTGGCACAGTCCAGGTTACAATCTGGATTAAGTCCTCGTCAGTTCACTCCTGTCCAGACCCTAGATTCCTTTTCTTTTCTCTGAGAAATCAAATTACCCAATTGGAGGTGTGGCTTCAGCTGGGAACCCCTGAAGTCGAAACAGAGCCAGTCTCTGCGGTATAAGAGGATGCCATGTGCTGGCTCAGGAGGAGGGACCCTTGGGTTGATTCCTCATGACATTGGAACAGATTTACTGCCTGCCCACCACAGAAATATCCCCATTCTCCAAGGATCCGGTGAGCATTAGTATTTTTCTGTATTGCAACAACCCTCCTAATGACAGAAACAGACCCACCTCTGGGAGTTGGTGCAATAGTAGGACCGGCCGCATTAGCCAGAACCCAGCTGCCAGCTGACCTGCCCTCCGCAACCTTGACCAAGGACTCCCTCTGCCCAGCAATGTCAGCTCACCCAAGAAGAGGAGAACAACAGCCCACAGACTCTTCTCCTTCTCTTTCCAAGGTTAAAGAGCAGTTGGGACAACAGTTATTTTTGGCTGTTTGTTTTTAAATATTCGATGTTGCAATCGCAAACGTTCTCCGTGCAAGCGAGCTTCACTGTGGCTGTCTTTCTTAACAATGTGTTTTATCTCCTGATTGAGAAAATCACTTGAGATTTTATCCTACATGATCCCCCTTGCTCTGCCTCTCAACCCTGGCACCTTCCTGAAGCCTGATCCCAGAGGGCCAGCATCTCACCCCATGTAACTCGGTGTAATTCTCCCATCTAATTACACCGGCAGGCTGTCTTAAGAAATTCTGAGGGACTGTGAGATAGATAAAGGTGGGGAGGGATAAAGCCTAGAAGGGGAGATAACATGTCAAGACATTAGTCTTTTCTACAGAGGGATTTGTGTTTCCCTGTAGTCATGAGGCCTGTAGAAAGAAATCCGGACTCTTTGTTGCCGGTCTTATTGGTGAAGAGATTTAGACCCTGACGAGAGATACTTAAGAGATAACTTAATTCCATTTTCCCCATTCATGCCTAGGTAAATTATCACACACATACAGCCCTTGTCTTTTAGGAAAAAAAAACCCAAAACCTTCATAATCGCCCTTCATTATGAGACCTTTTGGCTCACAACCCATCCCAGTTGATTGCAGAATAGATGCCTGTATTCAATTTACATAATCAAAAAAATTTTTTTTCCTAGAAGGAAAATCCCTGAAAAAAAAAGTTAGCTGGGTCAAAATTAAATTTTAAGAAACTAAGGAAAAGAAGAAAGAAATAGACCCAGGTTTGGCTTGGGTTCAAGAGGACCACATGGTAAAAGAAAAAGCACACAGTTGTGTAAGGCCTTTCTCGTGGCTGTGTAGGCAAGCATCGTGGACTGCCGTAGGAAGTTTCCAGCTCTGCATGTCAGAGGCCAAGCTGTGTGCTTGTGGGGGAAGATCATCAGTTAGACAATGGCAAACACCCATGTGTTCTCAAAGGCGGCAGACATTATCTACAGCCATCTCCCATAGCAAGCTGTGGGCTCAGCACCAGTATTCCCACTGACCAGAAGGAAATACTGAGGCTTTGGGAGAACACACCTGGACTGCAGGAGGCCTGGATTGGAAGCCAGACCGCCCTCAGCTGCCTCTCCATGCCTGCTTCAAAGCGTTGAGAGCAGTCACCTGCTGTCCAGCGCAGGTTCCTTTAGAATCCCATGATCCATTCCTTTGCTCCGTTTATAGCCTTGCTTCACCTCTTCCTGCCATGAGGTCACTTGTGGATGCCAGCAAGGCAGTCAAGGAAAGAGAAGTCTTTCTATGTCTTAAAGGACAAGCTAGAGGCCTGATTCTGTAAATAGTCTTCATCTGCCCCTGCCCCCCAGTCCCCTGGACTCCTACACACACACACACACACACACACACCCCAAACCACACACACACCACATACTACACACAAACACTACATATACCACATACTACATATAAACGCACACACACCACACTACACATACCATACCACACACACATACACATATCACATATACACACAAGTATACACCATATACACATGTGCACCACATACAGATACAAACAGTACACCACACACCATACATAAACACACACACACCATACATACCACACATACCACATATACACACAAACCATACACCACACATACCATACATAAACACACACACACACACACCACCATACATATCACACACACAGGCATACACCACACACATACTAAACACAAACACACATACACACACCACATACATACCACACCACACACAAATACACATACACACACCACATATACCACACATACCACACACACACACATACACACACACAAACACAAACACAGCATATACACACACCATGCACCACACACAAACACACACACACACACACACATACACAAACCAACACATATCATACACACATATACATACCACACACACACACCACACATACCACAGGCACACACAGGCATACGCCATACACATACCGCACACACACACAGATAGTACACCACACACAAACACGTATGCATACAACAACACACACCACCAACACACACACACACACCCTTTTTGGGTCCCCACCACTACCACCTTTTCTCTCCATCTGGAATCCTAAGATGTGAAGGCCAGTAATGGAGTGTCAGCGGAAGTAATTGATTCCTCACGCACAGAGAATGCCCCTGCCTTTAGTGTCAATGGAGCTGAACCAGATTCTGGGCGGGTGAGCGAGACATGTAAACAGTTCATAGCTGAGCTGTCAGGGCCAAGCCAGACACAGTGGAGAGGGGGTGAGAGGGAGAACCATGGAACAAATAATTGTTTTATTGGAAAAGAAAGCAGTAAATAATATTTCAGCCCAGGAACTGGCTGTTCGAAAGGGATAGAGACAGCCTAGGACCAGAAAAAAAAAAAAAAAAAAAAAAAAACATGGCACAGGTTTGAATGGGAGAGTTTTTCTTTGTCTTGAGGTAGGAGGTTTCTTCCTGCCCCACCCCCTTTCTCCCATTATCATCATTAAAATAATTACTCTTAACAATTACAGTTGATGAGACCTGGGGTTTATGGAGCACCTTTCATCTGAAAGTTCAAAGTGATTTATCTGTGTGTCATCCTCTGAGAACTGTGGGAGGGTAAGAAATTATTATTATTATTATTATTATTATTATTTGGTCCTGCCAGATACAAGACTCCATCCAACCCCAGGGCAGGCTGTGGGTTAAATGCTGGGGTATGGACTTCTCTTCTGGGGCGTCTTCACTCTTGTACCCTTCTTAGCAAGCCTCTTTTCCACACATGGCTCTTAGACTTCATCCCCAGCACTAATGTCTTCTCCATGCAATGGTGTCCCCACTGGTCATCACAATATGGTGACCAGCCATCCAGCTGATCCATACACACCACAAGTGGCCTGCTTACGGCTTCCAGAGAAATAAGTCCTTTAAGTATGGTTCAACCCAGACAGTTTCCGGCTACCTTGGAGACTTCCTGCAACCTGCCTTTCTTCTTATAGAAGCGTGTGCCCTTTCTAGACGTATTCCCTCATGGTCCAGTGAGACTCAGTCTAACAGCACCCTATATTCCTGGGTGCTACTTCCGTGCCCAGCAAATGGGGGATTTTAACACATGCATTTCCACCGTGCAGCGAGGCCAGGGCTGTAACTTGCATTCCTGACCCAGTTTGGCTTTGTGCTGAGAGCCGCCACAGTGTTTCAGGATGTATATCAGGACACAGCATCCAAGTGGCACTTTGAGAGGAGGAAACAGTTCCAGCTGACTGGCCACCAAGGGCCACATTCAGAATCTCCATCCTGGCGTGGCTACAGCCCCTTCCTGCTTGGACCTTAGTGTGTAACTGTTATTTCCACAGCCCGGTGCTTACCACACAGTAGTGACAGTTTGCCCCTGGAGTCAGGGGAAGCTCTGAGCTCTCTGTAACCTGAAACGCCAAGAGAACAGGATCCAAACTCTGACTGCCACATCTGCCACCTGCTCCCAAAGTGCCTCTGTCCTGGAATTCCTCATAGCACATTTTTCAGACAGGTCCTGTGTCTTCCAGGTCTTGTGACAGAGGCTAGGGGAATAGTAAAATGACGGGGATCCTATCCCCAGGAAACTCAGATGAACTTTGACCTGATGACTGACTCCCTGGCGCCTGGCAAACATCTCCCAGCAGGCTTCCATTTTTCGGACAGATGGGGAGGCTTTGATTTCTCTCTTACAATTGGCTCCTTCGGGAGGCAGAGGTAGTGGGCTCCTTGCCCAGAGGGAGCTGTCACCTCAGCCAAGTGGAGGGATGCTGCCAGCACACCAGGGGCTCAGGATGACGTGCTCTGAGTTCCCCTCAATGACTATCCGTTACTTTATGCCACTAGTTGGTCCCAAGAGGTGAAGAGATGAGCTCCGTGCCCATTTAGGAGGTGAGGCAAACCAAGGCAGGACAGCATGATAGACCCGGGCCAGCATGAGACAACTTAGCAAGTCTTAGCTCTATCAGGTTTCACTTTCAACATTAGAGTTTGAGTTGCTGTTACTGCTGCCAGTGAGGAGAGAGTGGTCTATGGGCCCTTGTTACCGACTTAGTGCTCCGGCATCATTACAGAACGCTTGCAAGGGGCTCTTGAAGTTGAAGCTAAAGAATGAGGATTCTATAGTCATAAAAAAGAAGCTCTGACAGTCATGCTGAAAAGAGCCAGCCCCAAGCCTTCAACTTCACCAGTGGCCTAAAAAAAAAAAAAAAAAAAAAAATCACCCCTTACATAAGCAAGTGTTTTCTATCCAGACAGCCTCCGGAGTACCCGCTGGTACAGATCTGAGGCTCTGCAGCTTCAGGAATGTACCTTGCTGGGAAGCCAGGGCAGTATGGGGAGCAGTGTGCAACTTGAGGGCAGGGCAGGGCAGGGGCACCAGTGGCTTTGTTGTGTGCCCTTCATTTTCTGAAAGTGACCCACAGAAGACTTATCAGACACTGTGTCAGGAGCAGCCTCCTTCCTCACGTAGAGAGGGTTCTTGGCAGCCTGCGACCCGGGGAACAATGAGGTCCTGAGGCCCCTACATCATCCTGGGGCTTCTGTGGAAAAACAAGCAGCGATTATAAATAGATGGTATTTGCAGTTTCCACTTTCTTGCCTTCAAGGTTTTGTAGAATAACTCCTCCAGTTTGTTTTGGGTTATTCTCTGTGCATACTTCCTTTGCTGGGTGGTCAGATTTCCTCCCTCCTAACGAGCGTGGTGACCCTGGCTGGGAGGGGACTGCAGACAAAAAGCTGCAAACATCAGAGATTTGTGGCTTGAAGAAATGTAGGAAGAAAGCGCAACTGAACGCAGCTGCTGTGGAAAAAGGCACTGGGCCCTAGTGCAGACATACAAACAACCCTTGAGTGGTAGACCCACTGAGACTTTAGAGGTAGATGAATAATAATGACAATCATAGCTGTGGGGACAACATCTGCTCACTGAGGACTGACTGTGTGTCAACCCATGTCCAGAGTTAATTGTGCGCCTCAGTTCAACAGACTGACAAGAAGACGAGTACCTCACTGCTCCAGACACAGCAGATGAGGACTAGAGCTCTCAGTCAGTGGTAGTGGGGTGTTCCAGTGTTCAGTCCCTGGGTTTAAGCCCAACATCACTTAAAGATAGATAGATAGACAGATAGATAGATAGATAGATAGATAGATAGATAGATAGATAGATGATGGATAGATAGATAAGTAGATAGATGATGATGATGATGATAGATAGATAGATAGATAGATAGATAGATAGATAGATAGACAAATGATGGATAGATAGACAGATGATGGATAAATAAGTAGATAGATGATGATGACAGACAGATAGACAGACAGACAGATGATAGATAGATAGATGATGGATAGATAGATGATGGATAGATAAGTAGATGATAGTTTAGATAGATAGATAGATAGATAGATAGATACATACATACATACATACATACATACATACATAGACAGACAGATAGCCTTTCTGACTGAAGATATAGCCCAACTGGTAGATGTTCGCTCAAAGCCTCTGGGTTCACTTCCCATTGCTATACAAACTGGACATGGTGGAACACACCTGTAATCCCTTCACTTAGGAGACAGAAGAAAACAGATCACTAGTTCAAGGCCATTCTTGCTTACACAGAACATTCAACCTGAAATATGAGATCCTATTCAAAAACAAGCAAACAAAACCCAGTAGGTGGAAGATAAGTGGCTTTGAACCCATCCCTGGCACCCTGGACCCAGATCCCAGGCTCAGAACTTCAAGAATGAAATACATCTCAACAATTCAACAACATGGATTTATGTAAGAGGTAGATTTGTGGAAATATACCCGCAAGGTTGGCAGCACCAGGACTGTAGTGAGGTTTTTCATGTCTTCTTCTGTCTTCAAGATGCTCTGGTGTATGTGTGTGTACATACAGGTATGCAGCTCATCTCTCACCATCGTGTTATGTTAACATGGTGGCTATAATAAAAAATAACCCTCTCCAAGGCATCTGGCCCTGTGCTGGGGCTCACTGTACTTTTCCAGTCTTTCTAACCAGCTTCAAGGGTAGGGAATTGTTCGCATTTTATAGATGAAGAACTGAGATGGAGAGAGCGTAGTTGTCTCATCTGTGGTTTCACTAGTAGCTAATGCCTCGGACTAACTGGCTCTGTCTGCAAAGCTTTCTTCCCAGAGTTCATTGCGCTCTCTTGGACATGGATCTATGTAATAATAATTTCAGGTGGGCTTTGTCACAGAGCCCTTCCTTGGAAAAATATGTCTGCATGGGAAGATGATACAACATTTCAGTGCACGATTACACTGAAACTCCTGCATGGACCATACTGGAAATTTGTGGACTTTAGAATATGTGGATGGTACTTGAAGCTCTTATAAATACACTGGATCCTATTTTCTCACTCAACAGGCCATATGTTCACATTCGGGTGTACACACGCTTATAAAAATACTGCACTTACAGAAATTAATGCGTTATCCCATCTGAACACAAGAGCTGCATTTCCACTGGGCAAATCTTGAAGCCATGCATTTCAAATCTGCTCCCTGTTCCCTCTGGTGATCTGTCTATTAATTTTGGCACGTCCTGCGGGCTTTGTTTAATCAGAATGACTGAGAAAAAAGAACAGGGTTCTGTGAAGTCGCTCCATACTTCTGCCCATTTTGTAGAAGCCCGAGGAAGGAAGGTTTCTTCCCTCCTGGCCCCGCTCCTGCTTTTGTGCTATCCTGTGTTTCCAGAGAGTGAAGAAAGAGGGTGGAGGTGAAGCCTGTGTGGCAGAGTGAGGTCACCTGAGTTCAAATCCTACCCCTGACCTTTCCTGGTCATCACCTTGGGCTGTTAACCTGAGTCTCCATTCACACTTCTCCACATGAGTGGTAATCATGGCCAGCCCAGTATGTATTAAGTTAGGGTTAAATGAAACATTATCTAAAACGGGGGGGGGGGTCTAGCTCCGTAGTAATTGCTCAATAAAATATGGTCACTTTCCATTGATTTACTTACTAAATGAGTAGTAACAATGGAAGTGAGAAATGCAAGGAAATGAGATATACTTCTTTAAAAAGAGATAATCTGACAGCACGCCAATTTCTCTGTAAGGGCTGGACCCAAGAAGCAGGTGGCCTGGCTCTGGGCCTGTGTTTCCCAGAGACCTCAACATTGTGCAGACCCGCCCTGCAGCCTCCGTGTGTCTCAGGCGGCTTCTTTGTTGGGAGGTTTTTGGGAGCTGCAAGCGACTGTAATGGCATTTCCTCGCATTTTCCCTGCAGGTTTTAATGTAAGGATTAATAAGACAGTGTTTGTAGCTGTCTTTGAGCTTCCTGGAAGAAAGGCACTCCGGGAGGTGGTAAATTCTCTGGCCTGGATAATCCACTCATGAAATATGGAACTTTGAAAGTGTGAGAAAAATCTCCAATCACTTTGACAGCATTTTAATTATAGTTGATTTGTTTGCCGCTAATAGTGAAAATGCTGTCAGCAGGTTTTGAGATGTTTCTTCTCCACAAAATGTTATATTTCATGGCTTTGTGTCACGAAGCAACATTTAGGTTTTCACATACAACCAGAATAGCTCAGTGGATGTGTTGGGGCGCAAAGGCAGAAGGTACAGCAGGGACCGACCCATCACCCCAGTTGAAAAGCATCATCCCAACACGCAACGCCAACTGCAAATCCAGGCTTCATTTATTCCCTCAATACACAGTGATCACTGCCTATGCCAAGGACCCCAAAATATCTCAAATCTACCAAGGAAGAGCCAAGTCTGGCCTCATCCTGCTTCCTCTGTAGTACAAGAGACAGGGCTAAGCAATTATCAAGTGTACAGGCTCACCCTCCCCAGAACGGGAGGAACAAATGAGGGGATGCCACCTGACCAAGAAAGACAGGAGAGGCCTTGGGAATGGCGTCTGCACTTAAGCCCAAAAGATTGGAACCAGCCATGGACGGAGCTAAGGAGTATGAGAGACTCGAGAAAGAACCAGGGCAAGGGCCCAGGGGTTGAGGAAGCTCTCAGTCTATGTCACAACCATCTGTGGAGCAAGCAACATGATGTGAGGCAGGGCTCATCTGCCAAAGAGTGGTTTCTTGGGGTGCAGGCATTCCGATGTATAGACCCAAATCCTGAGGTTGGGGATAATGTCCTTATAGGGACCTAAGGATTGTGCCTTAGGCATAAAACCTGATCCTCACAAACATATGTGCACCCAGAAAGGCAGCCAAGACCCAGGCTAGACCTTAAACTGCTCTAAACAAGGGCCTTAGCCAGGGGGAGCCTTCCGCACCATCAGCAGTAGCCAGCCTAGTCTGGGTGACCTATTGGGACAGAGAGATATGGACACAGAGTTCTTCCATGTTTTCCATGTGATGGGAGGGAGATATGGCATCTCTCTCTCTCTCTCTCTCTCTTTCTCTCTCTCTCTCCCTCCCTCCCTCGCTCCCCCCCCCCCACTCAGAACATTAATTCCACTGCCCATATTTTGATGCCAATTCCTGCCTCCCCCATCCCCAATGTGGATTTGGGGGGAAAAATAAAGACTTTGAAGCTGAGAGAGTGGAAGAAGCATTCTCCAGACACCCGCTGCCAGTGCAGATGTCACAAGCTGTGAGTTACAGGAAAGAAAGTACTCAGGGACCGACCGACCGTCTGAGCGAGACAACAAGAATGAGCTAAAGATGGCCACTTTGACTCAGGGGAAGAAAATAAATAACTAAAATACGAAGAGGTAGTGTGAAAGCTTCGAAAGGAATTTTTTCATTTGTGAGAGATTACGAATAATGAAATGCAAACACTGTAGTTAATATGTCTGTTAGCTGCCTCGTGCTGGCTTCTGGGAGGCAGTCATAGGCTGGGAAAGAGGGTAACTTTCAAGTTATCCAGTTTCACTGTCCTTGGGGTGAAGCTCGAGTCTGCACCCCAGACTTCTGGATCAAACAAACACTGGAGATCCAAGGCTGCATGCAAAGCCTGCGTTTATTCCAAAGCCACAAACTTCCTGAGCCTCCTCCGAGCCCTTCCCAAATGAACCTGACAACGCTGAAGTTTCTAAGGAGATTTGCTCCAGCTGCAGCAAATCCCTAATAATAAAAAACTTCCCCAAATGAGTCTATCACACAGGAGGTAAATGAGACATTGTACATGAAGCCAGCGAGTCACTGGGACTGTGCCCTTTCTATCAAAAGCCCTTCTAGAAGGCCACATGGTGAGGTGGGACTCGTCCACAGGGTGCAGCCAGGACCCTGGAGGGAGAACAAACTTGCATGCCAACTTGTAACTCCTGGTCTTGTCTCCCTCAAGCATGCGTGATAGAAAAACAAAAAAAAACAAAAAACAGTTTTCCTAAATTTAAGGACTGGTTATTTGTTTCACAAAGCGATTCGGGGAAGGGGGGTCCCCTTAACTAAAAAGCACAGAGAGAGTGTGACTCACTGGCTTGGAGGAACTTTTGTTCAATGTACACCACCTTCACTGGGTGTGTATAGATAAAGTAAACATGGGTTTGTTGCTGGCCAGGTTACCAAAAAGACATGGGGTCGGTGTGGTCACTGAGTGACCTGAGGCAAGCCCTTAGCAATGGCAGCTATGGCCTTTGTTGGTAGCCCTGCCTTCCTTCAGACCGATTCTGTCAATCATTCTTTAAATGACTCCAAAGGTGATTGGGCAGCCTGACAAAACCAGCCCACTTCTGAGGACTAGCCAGTGGCGTGGCAAGATCTCAGTATCCTTTGTAAATAGATAAATAAGTAAATAAAATGTAAAACACCAACATAAGCCACATATCAGGGTTTTTTAATTATATTTTTAAAATATTATTCATTGAGTATGATATCTGAAATACTATTCTTTTTATTTTGACATGTCATGACTCGTGTGGTTTTTGTTCTACATACTCTAGCTCAATGAGATGGATGGTAAAGTGATATTGGAAGAGAATCCACACCTATCTGCTAATTTTTGGGGGGGATTTTGTTTGGATTTTTTGAGACAGAATCCTGCATAGCCTAAACTGGCCTTGAACTCTGACCCTCCCGTTTCAGTCCCCAAGGGACAGGATTTTGGCAAGCACAGCTTGCCCATCCCAAATAAATCATAAGGATTGTTTTTCTCAGCGTTTCTACTTTGAAAACTTCAGGACTGCAGCTCTTTTTATGAATCTACTCTTATCGGAGGAAAGTGAACTTACAATAAGAATTCAGATAGCAGAAGAAAACAAAGAAAGTGGAGTTACCCTGTTGGTGATGTAGCTCTGCTAGCATCTTACATGTAGGGTTTTTTTTTTTCCAACTTCAGTTTTCTGGCTGCTTAGGCAAGAACATTCATGTGTACATTTTAAGATGGACTTTAAAAATCTGTTCTTTTTACATTAATAGTATATCCTGAACTTCTTTCCTATAAAGCCAAAAAAGTCCAGACCTGCCACACTGCTTCTCTGTAGCCACTGAATTCTTCGTTTTATAAATACACCAGAATTGATTTGCTCGCCCTCTGGAGTTGGATTTTTCAACATGATGCTATTTATAAGGGAAACATCTTCTCACTTTTCATATGCTTCTTAAAAAGCACTCATAACGATGTATATACATCCTCACACCACTCTCTGATTGTTTTCTTAGGGAAAAAAATATCCTAAGGTTCTGGCTTAAAGGCTACATACAGGATAACTTTGTCCCATTTTTGCCAAAAAAAAAAAAAAAAAAAGTACCTTCCGAATGTTTGAAGAGCTTCCATCTCCACAGTCACTGAATTCCTACTTACTCCTGGATCCCTGTCTCTTCAGAGAAGCATCATCTATGTGCATGGCTCAACCTCTTTGCCTCCAAAACGGGTGTGAGAATTTGACAAACCAGTTAGTTTCCTTAAGCACAAACTGAGTGCCAGACACTGTAGTAACTCTTTATGCAGATGAGGTTCAGTCATGCAAAGCTCCTAACTGAGGGAGAACACTCCTAATAGCTCTCTTTTACTGTTGTATCTTCATTTTAAAAGTATTTGTATGTAGTATGTGTGTGACTACATACACACACACACACACACACACACATGAAGGTGCTGGTGCCCCATAGTGCGTGTATGAAGTCAGAGTGCAATCATTGGGGGTCCGCTTTTGCCTTCTCCCTTGTTTGAGACAGGGTCTAGCTTGCTGCAAGCATCCCGGGCATCTCCTATCTCTACCTTTGGTCTCACAATAGGGGCAATGGGATCATAGACAGACGGTACTGTATCCTGACCTGGCTTCTGAGGCTTTTACTCAGGCCCTCATTCTTGTCTAGCAAGCTCATTCCTTCTAAGCTATCTCCTCAGACCTCTTTCCCCTGGGCTTTGAGGCTCAGAAAGGGTTAAAGCTTAATTTTTCTCAGTTCTTTTAGAAGGTTTTTAGTGGATGTATTCGCTAAATTTTATTTTCCCACTTTATTTTACAAATGTATATAGTCTGAGGAGTGAGGAGGGGCTGTTTGGTTTGTGTGCACGTGGCCGAACACAGCATTGCTCAGCTGACCGTGACTGCTGAGCGAGCAGGGTTTAACTCACAGTGGAAGGGCGCGGAGGGGCTTTCCAGGAGGGATGGGGAATTTCCCCTCAAACCAAGTGTCTTTTCACTTTTGTTTTGGAATTGAGGAAGCTTCATTTCAAAATCCGTCCTACCTCTCACACCAAAAACCTAAGCAGATCCCCCACCCTACCCTGGGGCCTTTCTAGTCTGGCTATCTCTCCGGAGCTCCGGAAGAAGCCCCTATCACACCATCTCCAGATCTCTCCAGGGATCCTGCACCAGTCTTTGGTTCAGGAGCCCATCCCTCCAGAACCTCAGGATAAACTAACTATACACCTTAACCTTCCTTTACAGACCTATTTATTCTGAAATGGCTGAGCCATCTGAAATACGGTTCCCAGAGGTTGAAGGGAAGCCTCGGGCCTTTCTAACTTACTCCAACCACCTGTGCAGACAGCCAGCTCCCACAGACCAGTATGACAAGAGCTGGAGGCCACATCCCAGGGAGGGCTACATTGTCAATCCCTTTCCTTGCCCACAAGGAAGAAATTTCCTATGTGTTATGTGTGCAGGTTGATGTAAACTACAGAGAGGGAGAGAAGAGATGGGGAGATGGATGGTTTTTGAAGAAATGTGTTTCTTCCTGTCTGAGAGGAAGGTTCCACTTCAGCTCTGTGATTTAAGTAGCAACTGGAAGCTTAGAAGGAGGGCACACAGGATCATTTGTTGGGCATGCACCCCAGCGGAAAACAACGTGTCTATCAGAAAGAAGAGGGACCTCTTCTTTTAATCAGTCTATGAACCTAGCCAAGGAAGGCTGTAAGACATCTATACCCATGCCAGGCCCAATGAACTCTGTCTGAAGGGAGCACAGGCTATAGCTTATGGGAGTCCAAGTAGCCCTAACTCTTAAAAGGCTACTAGTTGTGGGTATGCAGACACAGTCCCCAGGGAGACACCAGGCTTTGGGGGAAGTTTTTATTGCCTTATCTGATTTAGTGCTGATGCCTTTTGAAGTCCTGTTGACTAGACAGCGCCAGTGGGAACTTTGTAGGCGCATCTCAGGAAAGGAGGTGAACTACAGATGCGGAGACTGCCAATTAAAAGCAAGGGGACGGCCCAGGAGAAAACTGAAACAGGCTAAGAGACAGGAGAGCAAACACCTCTGAACTGTCCCCAGGGTCCTAGTCCCTGACATGTAATTTTTCATCCCATCTTCATGTCAGCACGCGGGAGCATCTATTTTTCTCCTCCTGTTCCATTGGAAAGACATTGGTGTTCAAAGCATTTCAGTAACTTGCAATGACTGAGTTAAAGGAGAGACAAAGATTTAGAGAGGTCACAATAGAAATAAAAAGGATGCTGCTGCCACCCAAGGGGGCAAAACAAAACAAGACAATGCTCGCTTTGAGACCCTGATGGAATGATGCAATTGCTCGCATGTGAACAAGAGATAAGGCCTCCCACCCATGCTTTCATTCACTATAGCTTGAACAAAGCAACTTCCTGTGACTGTATTTGTCTGTGTGCCAAAGCAAGTAGTGTCCTTTGTTGATCCGTCTGTAACACCTGAATGTCTATAAAAGACTAGGGAAAGCCCAAGGAGGATAAAGGTCCCTTTCCAG
Source organism: Mus caroli (assembly GCF_978045245.1). Lineage (NCBI taxonomy): Eukaryota > Metazoa > Chordata > Mammalia > Rodentia > Muridae > Mus > Mus caroli. The sequence goes on from NW_028227256.1 coordinate 59,624,840, forward strand.
GTCTTCAGACTGTTCGTTCCTCATCTGGTCTCTTTTTTGCTGTCCCCACCTAGGTATGACTTCATTGAGATTCGGGATGGGGACAGTGAGTCAGCTGACCTCCTGGGCAAGCACTGTGGGAACATCGCCCCGCCCACCATCATCTCCTCAGGCTCTGTGTTATACATCAAGTTCACCTCAGACTACGCCCGGCAGGGGGCAGGTTTCTCTCTACGCTATGAGATCTTCAAAACAGGTAAGTGGGGTTGAGTAGAGGCCATAGATGGGTGTCTTAGGGGAGGTGGAACATAGAATGAAGCCTTGGTCGATGGATGATATCAGGTGGTGAGGGCTTCAGTCATCTGGCCCGACTATGGTGGCGGGTGAAGAGACACCTACAGTGAGCCTGGGGAGGTCTGAGGAGACTCTGGTAACGCCTTGATAATAAAAGGCAGGTCGAGCGACTTCCAATTTGAGGGGAGAGATGAAGCAGCAGCCTAAGAGAAGGAGCCCGGGGGTGTACATATAAGAACATCTCTTAGAAGAATTGGATTTTTGTGTTTTTTAAATCAAGCAGCTCTTCATGGTTGAACTTGGTTGAACTTCATCCTAACCTCTTCATGGTTTAATGTTGTCTTTATTTGAAATTACATGGGGCTGGAGGATATAATCTTTTCATTGTTTAGGGTTTCTAAAGATCTCACAATGACCCTCATAATGGGGTCAGTCACTGCTTTTAAATTAAATTATGACTCCTAGACATTCCTCCTTGGCAATAGTTTACCACCCCTATATACTGAACTCCTATTTCCCATATGCTAGGGACTCAGACACCCTGAAAAGCTACTGAAAGTTAGTGGAAACCAGGGCAGAAAACATAACACTTCTTTGAGTTGACGGCTGGGTCCTATACATCTCATTAGGTGCTCTGGGCCTTTACAGGCAGGACTAACTTCTGAGTCTCAGTAGAGTAGTAGTTCTCATCTGAATGCCGTGTTAGGGCCACACTTCTGCTCTTCCAGTGATGTGCCCTCTGCCTCGTGCCAGTTCTCACTATGGCTAAGGAAGGGATGGCCCTGATTCTCCCTCACCATGCCCACTCAGGGCAATCTTCCCTCAGAAGATCTGCCTCCATATTTGCTTTCTTCCTTTAGGAGCCCAACTTCTGTAATTCCAACATAGAGTCTGATCCCAGGAGAAGTTGTCATTCGACCATTGAGAAACCCAAGTCTGGCTCCTGTTAAGTTCAGTGCAAGGGGAACTATCCGTAATATTGCTGCTGCTTTTTCATTAAACAGTTCTTGGAAGGAAGCGGTGGCTGTTGAACACACGTTTTATATCCACTCTGTCTAAGTATTTTGGACGTGTCTGCCTACAAAGGTAGACTCAAATGAAGAGGTGTGATCAGCAGGCAGAGTGTGGAGCCTATGCGCTCAGAGGGCAGAGACCTACAGATGGCCCATCTGCCATGCACTGTCATGTTTCTGGCCGTGGTAAACTCAGGAACTGATCTAGGTGCCCTGGGCTAGGGCTGCTATGAGCCCCCTGCGTAGCTGGATCCAGAACTCTTTGAGTCCCAGTGCGAGATGCAGATCATTACCGATGAACATCCTCTTCTAAGAATGTGAGAAGAAGAAGAAACGAGGCAGATTTCTTATCCTTGGCTTGTGGGAAAGACAAATAAACCCTCAAATAAACCCTCATCACACAGATCACTATCTGTATTTCTAGTGGCATCAAAAGGAAATTGTACGTGTATGTATGGCACAAGTCACGGTCACTATATTAAAAATGCAACTGAAGAGCGCTGAGCAAGGAATCTCAGGTGCCAAACTCCCCACTCAGCTCAACCACAGAAGAAAAGCAGCTCATGAAAGACCTTCTGGGGCCTTTAAGTTTATCTCTGGTCTCACGGTCCATATCTCAGTGCTCCCCACAGTATGGTACCTCATTCTCCAGAAAGGCCCAGGGAAAAAAAATCCCTCACACAAATTTGATAGGAGGGCATTAAAAGATATAACACACAAGAAAGATTCATGACACAGCCTGCTGTTTAGACGACATGCAGAAGTAGAATTTTAAAGAAGGCAGCAAGTCTGTGAAGAGCCTGAAAGAGTAGTGCCAGCTAAGATACATAGGTGACTTGAGCCTGGAGCAATGAGGCGGCTCACTGGAGTGAGGGGGATGACCACTGGAAGACATACTCTAGTGAGTGACAGACCCAAACCACAAGGCTGGGAGTGTGTGAAAGAAAGTCCAGGGCCCCCCTTGGGGTCATCAGGAAGAGTAGCTCTTGGTGTGAAAGTCACTCCTATAAATGCCTAGCACAGGAGTGCACAAGAGAGAGAAAGTCAAAACCAAGATGTCTCAGAAGGTATATAGTCTAGATAGGTGCCTTGCCTTGTGTCCCTATTTCTATGGTTACAGTCCTGTGAGAAAATACACAGTTTCCATCATCCACAGAACATGGAAGAAATGGGTGGACACACTGAAGAAACTCAAACAAACATAGCTGTGTTTGCCAGTCAGATTCATAAAAAGAAAGAGGGGAAACTGTAAACACAGATACGCAAACAGCCATACAGAAGGCTCTGGAAGCTTGCCTTTCTGCAGGCTCTGCTACAGAGTTACAGTGAGACACATGCACCCTCAGGCTGGGGCACACAGAGCATACGGCTGGAGTGAAAGGTCACGTCTACCCTAAAGGAAGGATAAAATGGCGTATATTTCACCAGGCTGTGTCACCTAGAAAAGGGTAAGCCAAGAAAAAGTTGCAAATCGAAACAATCTGAAGTCACCAAACCAGGAATAGAATAAGGAAAGAAATTTTTTTTTCAGAAGAACTTGAAAGATGGCATGGGAGTCACAATCAGTCGGAAGGGTTTGCTGCTTTTATCAGAAATTCAAAATCCAAATTTCTCTCCTGTCTCCAATACTCAGTGGTATTTCTGAAAGTGAAATTGTGGGACTTGCCCATGGGAAGAGGAATGTCCAGTATTTCGAGCCCCTAAGATAAAGGCCTGACATCGCCACCTTCGGTCAAGTCAAGCTTGACTTCTGATAGGCCGGTGTATTTTTGTTATCTTTGTATGGGTTAGGCTCCTCTTCCTCAACTTGCATGATGTAAACTATTCTGCATGCCAAAGCCCTTGGGAAGGAATGCTTTGCTCCAGCCCAGGCCCCACAACTTCAGTTTTGTGTTGTTCTGCTGTTTTATGAGCCAGAGCCTCACTCTGTAGCCCACGCTGTCCTAGAATTCAGTTCATAGTTCAGGCTTGCCTAGAACTCACGGTGGTCCTCCTGCCTCAGTTTCCTAGAATTACAGTGCTTGGATTTCAGGTATGAGCCACCACACTGGCTCAAACCTCCAGCGTCATCTTATCATCGAATCGACATCAATGTTTGTCAGCTGGGTATTTAAAAATTTTGTCCTTTTAACATGTTGCAGGAAAGGATTGTGAATTAGTCAGATTTCTGCAAGACTCTCAGTTTGCCTCCATTGCCAGGATCCCTTTTGACCTGGGGGTTGCCATTCAAGTGCCTTGACCATGGTGGGACTAGAGACAAATATATAATTTTATAAGATGCCTGATTTTTTTTCTGCTTGCAAAGGATAAAACAATAATGTCTTCTCACCACCCTCAAAACAAGCAAGAGAATGTATCTATTTCTCACCATGTATCAGACATGCACTGGTTTTGTTTGTTTTTTTGTTTGTTATTTGTTTGGCCTTGAGTACTTAATGTTGAAAATTCCCTTCCAGTTACATGCTAGACCCGATGATCCTGAAACAGAATGCTTTAGAATCTCACGTTCTCCAGGGCCCATATTAGGCTCTACACGTCCATTGTTCAAACACTTTGTTCCCCCACGGATGACAAGGATCAAAGATTCTATCATAAATTCCCAGCTCCCAAGGAGGCGCCGAGTCCCCGTGCCTTCTAAAGGGTTGACAATGGAGCCAGCTCTAGGAGGGAACTCTCCAGAGGCTAACTCTCAAGTCAGTTGTGAACAGAGACTTGATTCCCATCCAGCACTGTGTGAGGCGCCCTGTGTGTGCTGTGAAGAAATCTGCATAGCAGCCTTAAACTCTAACCTTTTCAAAATTCTTCTTGGCCCCCTGAAGACCAGCCAGCTGGCCTGGCTTTCCCAAATCACATCATCCCAGGCCACTGAGGAAGCCCTCAGGAGTTTGCTGCCTGATGGTAAACAAAGCTGAGGAAGCAGGGAGGGGCACCCCAGCCCATCCCACCCAAGCTAGCTGCCCACTGGCAAGGTTGAGACTTCCCTGCTGCCACTGTGCCATTGAGCGAAAAGCAAAGCCCCTGAGATGTGGCCCCTAGAGCTCCAAATAACCCAGGAAGGTTCTTTCTTGCTCCTGGTCCTCATCCCCTACACAACCCAAGGTGCAGCAAAGACAACGGAAGGAGGTAATCCATGGATATAGCTGTAGATGCTGGGAATTCCCTATGCCGCCTGAGCTACAGAAAGTTACGAGCCTACCCCAAATACACATATACCTGTTTGCATGGGACCTTCTCCAAGTTAGATATTTGCAGCTTTCCAGAAAGTCATCATGCATAGAGACTTGCAGAGGGCCCTGCTACAGGAGCCTCAGATAAAGATGTGGCCGCTGCAGGCTAAGATCGGCATATTGACAACCCATAGTTATATTTCAGTGTGATCCCCAGAGGGTACTTCCTGCCGGTAAACACCTGGTTTATTGAGTATTTCTGTGTTGTTTGTTGTTTTTGTTGTTGTTGTTTTCTTCATGCTTAGAGTGTCTATTATCCCCTTCGTAAATCCTGCTTCCTTTACTTATTTTAAAATCCAAACGTAGTGAATAAAAACTACTGTAATTGCCAGCATTTGCATCCACGTCATTAACTCATACTCATTCTTGCTCTTTGTATATGCTGGGTCTCTGTGCTTCCAGGCTCTGTTCCTGGCTCTGCCCAGAGCCAACAGTTGCTGGGTTTAAAGCACAAGGGCTCCTCTACTATGACTCCACCTCTGGGGTTGTGGTGGCTGTAATCCTCTCTGCTCCTGCTGCTGCTGCCCAAGCTTGTAGCAGGCTGCGATTGTGTGAGTGTGTGGCTTGTTTCATCAGGATGCATCCCAAGAAAGCTAACCCAAGAGCTTAGGAGGGAAACAAGGCCATCCCCACCACAAAGGCACCAGAAGCCTTCCAAATGTCAATACACTGCTGCATTTTTCCAGACTCACCACCCGAGCGGCCTTTAACATCCCCAACGCCCTGCTGTGATCCACCGGCTGAAAACCCTGATTGTTAATTGTCCCACCACTACAGAGCAGCCCGTTTAATCCAGTCAGGACATGAGGGAGGCTTTAGCTCCCCTTTGCCCCTCCCCTGAGGCACCTTGGAACTTGGAGGGAGAAGGGGCACTTAGCTGGCTAGGGTACAATAGAGGCTAGTGTTGAGGTCAGCAATAAATAAGGGATAACATTGTTTTCTCTGCTGGCAACCAGCAAGCCTTCCTTAAGGATTGAAATAACTTACATTCTGGAGTGAGCAGCTGAGTAATTGAGAAAGATCTCTCTCTCTCTCTCTCTCTCTCTCTCTCTCTCTCTCTCTCTCTCTCTCTCTCTCTCTCACACACACACACACACACACACACATACACACACATACACACACACACATATACACACACACACACTCCTCTTTACCTCTTACCCTCCAATCCCTCAACTGTTGCTCTTATTCTAATATTCAAAGCAATCAGCTGCACTGTCCTAATTTCTGTCCAAAAGGGAGGCTGGCTTGAGGACTTGAAACACAGAGGGCAAGGATGTGTTGCTCCAAGTGCCACTTGAGCAGAAATAAAAACCTTGTGAGTAAGGGGACCTAGACACAAACATTTAAATAACCCAAAGGCAGAGGAGAGAGCAGAGAAAGGCTACTCTCTAATAATCTCTCTCTGTCTCTGTCTCTGTCTCTCTCTCTCAGGCTCTGAAGATTGTTCCAAGAACTTTACAAGCCCCAATGGGACCATTGAATCTCCAGGGTTTCCAGAGAAGTATCCACACAATCTGGACTGTACCTTCACCATCCTGGCCAAACCCAGGATGGAGATCATCCTACAGTTCCTGACCTTTGACCTGGAGCATGACCCTCTACAAGTGGGGGAAGGAGACTGTAAATATGACTGGCTGGACATCTGGGATGGCATTCCACATGGTGAGTGAATGCTTATGCTCAGCTCGCTTTCTCCTTCTTATAAAGGCCAGGACTCTAACCTAGGGAATAGTAGCACCCAAAGTGGGCACATCTTCCCACTTCAATTAACCCAGTCAAGGTAATCCCCCAGAGATATGCCCAGACGACTGTCTCTAAGATGATTCTAAATTTCATCAAGTTGAAAACTGAGATTAACCATTAGAGATTGCAAAACTATAAGTGTTGTTCCTTTCTACATAAGTTATTAAAATAGAAGTGAATCAATTATCATATGATGTGGCCATATAGAAGGATTTAAAGCCAAACTGACTGGACTTGAATCTCTCTGACGTACAACCCAGCCAAGTTATTGAACCTCTCAGTATGTTGTCTGGGAAACACCTACCATCACTATTATCACGAGTACTATTATTTTATTACTATTAATATAGTCATGGATATTGAAAAGCAAACATTTATAGCCAAGATGAGCCTATATAAAATCAGGTGAAGGACTAACACAGATGGTGTAATCAGTATTGGAAATTGCTCATCTTTGTGCTTGTTCTAAGTATTTTCTAATGTAAAGGATACCTGGTACAGAGGAGCAATTTCATCTTGAGAAAAGCATAAGATGTAGGTAAGCAAGCAGGGATTGGGTCCCAGCTCTGCTGTTTCCTAGTAATGTGAACAGGAAAATGTCACCCGACCTCCTGAAACTCTATTTTTTCATCTGTAGAGCAGATACTGTAATGATACCTTCTGGCCCATCTCTCGGGGATGGAAGAACAGAACAAAGCCAGCTCAGGGAAAGCACTTTTTAATGTTCAGGGGGAATATCAGACATTATTCCTCAAGCACACCTTCAGTTTTTACATCAAGGCATTGGCAGTAAGGTCCACGGTGTTGTGAAGTGAGAAAACATTGAAAGCCAGTTTGAGATTTTTCCGACTACTCTCTATCTCCTATATCCAGTTGGGCCTCTGATTGGCAAGTACTGTGGAACAAAAACACCCTCCAAACTCCGCTCGTCCACGGGGATCCTCTCCTTGACCTTTCACACAGACATGGCAGTGGCCAAGGATGGCTTCTCCGCGCGTTACTATTTGGTCCACCAGGAGCCACCTGAGAGTGAGTTGACCATTGGGGAATCTTTGTCTTGGCTTCCTTCTCATTAGTGACAGGTGTATGTACAGGTAAAGGGCTAACCTCTTGGAAAACAGTCGACAGAAATGCTGAAGATTTTGTGGTGCTATCTGAGTTCAAGGAAAGTCATGTTTTCCTCCCCAGCAAAGATGAATGGGAAAGGGACAATGTCCATCTGGGTTCTCAGTTCCTTGTAAAACCAACCAAACACACAAGTACGAGTTATTCCCAGAGAAAGTCATAGGACTATCTGGAGCCTCCATTCCCTCATCCATGGATTGAAAAGTGTCCTGAGGATGGTGCATATGCTGTCTAACCTTTTCAGGTCTAGATCAGTTCCTCCATCTCCAGACCTCAAAAGCCATTGTCAAAAAACAGCCAAGTGTAACTCACTATTACATAAAGGTCTGTAGCTCCACGTAGAGTTTCTCTGGCTCAACCCTACAATCCCGTAACTCCCACTTCACAAACACAAGATAGACCATTTTGGGAGCTTCTACTGAGTGCCAGACCCTGTGCACAGCAATTGCAAAGTGCTGCGGTGAGCCCAGCTGTTGTGGAACCTGCCACCCGAGCCACTGGTCTCCCATCCTGAGTCCCATTTTCAAGCCATCTGCTCCCAGCCCTGTGTTTCAGACTCACTGCCATGGCTGCTTAGAGACACAAATGATTTCCTGAAAGGAAAAAAACAAAACAAAACAAAACAAAAAAAACCCAAGCACTTTCAGATAATGAGAACTGAGGAACTCCCGCTACTGTTGTAGACAGTTCACCATCCATGTAACTACAGACAGAGCAGCCTGACCTGCCAGGAAAATGAGCAGGCTCCGCTCTGGGTGTTTGCTTCTGTGTTTTCCATCAGAGTCCCTGAAGAGTGCATGAGAAACCACATAGCAAGCTATAGCTGGCTCAGTAAATGGCCGGTGCATCCCCAGAGCAGAAGAATAGGTTTGATACCTCAGAAGGGTGGCCGGTTTTTATCAAACGCATGACTTCTGCAAACACTGATCATTGTCCACAGCATCCAGGAGAAGGATGGCACTTTCTCTGATGGCATAAGACCAGGGTCAGACTCCTGGATCTGTTAGCCCAGCCAGTTGGTGTAGGGGAACTCAATGGGGCGTGCACGTCCTCACAGAGAAGTTTCCCACAGATGGGTATTTATACTTTGTAGTGTCTGTCTTCTATGCCAGAAATCAGGAAAACACTTGGCTGAAAGAGAGAGACATGCAAAAGTGCCTCCTGGGTGTGGGTTAATAAGCCAGGCTTCCCACAATGGCTCAGCCCACCCAAATTGTCATGTTCACCTGTATCACATGGCTGGTGCATCTGGCACCTCAAAGCATCCACAGCCTGCAGCACTCGTGTTTTAGGTGGTATTTTTAATTTATAGGATGATTCTTATTTATCTATCATCTAATTTCTTCTAGGTCCAATTTAGTTCCTTGAAGACCCAGAGGGGTTGTTAACTATGTGACTTAGTGTAGTTGTTTTTAAAATGTGAGCGTATAATTAGATTCAAGATGAGGGAGTGCCTGTAAAGACTTGTCCCTAGAAGGAAACAGTGTCTGGGGGGCCCCAGCAGTTTGATGTTAAGATGTCTAACTCTGTCCTTGACCGATCTTCACTCCCCAGACTTTCAGTGCAATGTCCCTCTGGGAATGGAGTCTGGCCGGATTGCTAATGAACAGATCAGTGCCTCTTCCACCTTCTCTGATGGGAGGTGGACTCCTCAACAGAGCCGGCTCCATGGTGATGACAATGGCTGGACACCCAATTTGGATTCCAACAAGGAGTATCTCCAGGTGCTTACTCGGATACTCGAGGGGAGGGATGAGAATGGATCTGCTGATGAGGTAGTGGTGTGGTCCCTTGGCTAGAGTCAAAAGAGGATGCTGGAAAATCGAATGCATGATAATTGTATCCATCCATCCATCACCCATCCAAAAAGGTTCTGTGCTGTGTGCTGGTATAAAGTGATGAGTAAGAGGACCACTTGCTCTTGCCCCTGGGCAGATTAGTGGGCCCATGGAGAGTTGGTTGGCCAGGATACTGTTTGCCCTATCAGTATCAAAGGAATGTTCTATAAATAGTTCCAGATCGTCCTCATTCTTGGCACAGGAAGGCATCTGAGATGTGGGGAGAGCGTTTTCCTGAAGGCAGGTTTGTTGGGTGCTAGCTGTATATGGCAACTTCTTCTGATCTTTGCTATCTGGAAGGAGCCTGCCAGGAAGGTTTTACACATAGCTATCAGAGAACACATGGGAAAATGTCACGACAGGGAACACGACTCGAGTTACCCAGATGCTCAGCAGCGTCTCTTCAGACTATTGTTTGCAGTCTTCCTGAACAAGTCTTGCAGCTCATGTTGAGTAATCTTCCTGCACTGCACACGGGTCCAGCTCTGATCCCCTGGGAATAAGTAAACGGGAAGAACAAACTGCCAGTTCTACACTAGGGCAATGTCTGCTTTTATGACACACACAGACAGCCTTGTGACCCATTGGCAAGCCTGTCCCAGCTCTGATGTGACATAGTGACCTCTGCTCTAAGACGGATACTACTTTGTAGACATCAGGGCAGGGAGAGCGACCACTTAGAAACTCCAGGGAGCCACGGAGGCTCTAAGAACACAACTCTCAGGCCATTTGTCACTGTCCCCTCTGCTGCTCCAAAAATCCTTTCATCTTGCAAAGCTTCTAGAAAGTTCTTTGTTGCTACAGTCTATTTTCTATATCCTTATGTTTGCCCCTTTATCGTCTATTTTTCACTATTGCTATCTACCTTTCCTTGTGTACAAGAAGTTACTGTACATTCCTTTTGAATGTTTCATGATGCCGTGCACACACTGAGTAGCCAAGAAGTGCTTACTTAATTGCCTTTCATCAGTTTGCACACAGTAGCTCACATAGAGGCTGCCATTAAGAAAGACCATAGCCAGCAGAGGAGCAACATCCAGTAATTTCCAAATGGGTTTGGCATTGTCAGAGGGGAGGTACCTCAACTGTTGGCTGTCCTCCTTGTAGGGTGAAAGGTCGGGACTTGGTGCATAAGCCTAATTACTTGGGCAGACTCTGCATGCCCTTTGACCCCTTGGTGACCCAAGTGATTATAGGCACAATGGAGTGAGGGAATAAAGGTTGAAAAGACAGCTACGGATTGTCACTTCTGGGGGCCTTACAGTGCATTGCACTGGAATAGAGTTTTGCCTTTCAGTGTTCCTTTAGGACACTTCTGCCTTCACGGTCTGGAACAGACCATAGGTTAATGAGAGGCCATAAGTCTTAAGTATTCAGTAGTTAGAAGAAACTTGATATTACCCATTCAGATTGGCAAGTGGAAGGGAAACGAAAAAATAAGCAAGAGAGAGAGACAGAGAGAGACAGAGAGACAGGGACAGAGAAAGAGAATCAAGTTGCAGTTTTCCAGTCGGAACCAGTTGACTTTAGCTGTCTAGTGGAGTCACTTGACTACCTGGTTACAAACACACAGTCAGGTTTGTGGGCTTAGCATGACAACTGTATCCTTTGCAGACTAGGTCAGATATTGTTGGGAGTAGTGGTCCCCTTATTCTCTGACCTCTCTTCCCAGGTGGACCTGCGCTTCCTAACCATGCTCACAGCCATTGCAACACAGGGAGCCATTTCCAGGGAAACCCAGAAAGGCTACTACGTCAAATCGTACAAGCTGGAAGTCAGCACAAATGGTGAAGATTGGATGGTCTACCGGCATGGCAAAAACCACAAGGTAAGCTGGCTTCCCCAAGAAGGTCGAAGAGCTTCAGGATGAGTCCGTGCTAGGAAGAGCCTTGTTTAGCAAGGCTTTTAGAACTGTTCGAGGCAAGGGATACACCGGCCTTGAACATTTACTTCTTCATGTTAAAGTGATTGGAGAACTCCAGCTACTGCTGCTTTCTGCAAAGCAGAGGAGAAAGAAGGAGGGGGACATTACAGAGTGTTACCTGACTGTTAATGAAGGAGAAAAATGCCTACCTCATTCCGGCTACCCCACACCTCACAGGACTCATTGAGCATTTATGGCCTGAGTCTCTTCCCCATGCTGGGTGAACAATCACAAAACTGCATGAAATGCCAGTTGAGGAGTTACTGAGGTCTGGGAATAAAAGGACATAACCCTAAGAGGGAGTCCCAGTGTCCCTGAGAAGAACCAGGACAATAAGTAATGAGAAGAAATCCCATTTGTTGGGGTTGGGATCTGAATTGGCCAGCATGATTAGTGGGGAAGCATTGTATCCCCTCGGCCGGTGCCTTCAGTGTCTGCCGCTCACAGACATGCGGTCCACGTGGGCGATGCGAGGCTTTTGTTGTATTCAGGGATGAGTGTCTGGCACTCGGCACTCTTAAAAACACGTGGCATCCTGTTTCTGCAGCTGGCAATGAGCTGCATTTGGCAGATGGAGGGCTCAGTGGAGATGTTCTGTCTTCACCTGAGTGGGGATGGGTGCCTCTGTGATGGGAACATAGCTCGAGGTGATCCTTGAAAACCCTGGTGAAGGAGACATACCGGGCATCCCAGAGGCTGCTGACCCTCCCTTGGAAGAGAATCAAGAGAGATTTAAAAATAGGTCTGTTTCTCTTCCTTTGCTACGGTTCCATCAGGTTCTGGTCTGCAAAGATGTAAGTTATCAAAATAAGACCAATAAGCATTTCCAAAAGGGCATCTCTTTGCCCCCTGGCACCGTCCCACGGCAGTATGCTCTACAACCACACATATATTTAAAAATCCTTGGACCTACAGAATTCTGACCTATAATGTTTGCAGTCTCACTCAGAAAATGTGAGTTTTTTAAAGGAGTAGTTTTTTTTAAATCAAAAATTGCCATAGTAACATGGCACCATTCATATGAAAGTATGGTTTCTAGATATCACCAGCAATCTCTCTTACGTACAAGCATACACAGGCCCAGTAAATAATGTGAAATCTTTAGCAATGGAAAGATCCTCACCTTTACCCACAGGCTAGGTCTGGTCTCCTATTGCCTTAGCTTGGAAAGGCCGGATACTGGTTAGAAACAGGAACTGAATCAGCACTGGAGGCCAGGGGAAGTCCCAAGAGCTGAGTCCTCATCTCACCCCATTCCCTTTTCACCCACGTTTTCTCTCCCCACCCACATTTTCAATAAGAAAGTGCTAAAACCTGGGAGCTCAGCTAGCAGGTGAGGGAGGGCCAGCAGCCAGGTAGGACCGGGCCCTGGGCAGAAGCACGAGGCTCCCCTGACTGTCTCCTGGTCCAGGTTCAATGACTAAGCACTGCTGGCCAGAGGGATGCCATAGCATAAGCTGATTTTAAAAGCACACAGATGGACTGGGATGCTATTTAAAACACCATTTGTAGGAAATCTGCTTTTGGAAACACCTTAGCACTGCACATTTTGATAGAACGCCGTCCTGGCTTTATCCCTGCTATTCAATTTTGCAGGGAAGATATTCCCAAGAACTGAATTGAGCTTTCTAGTCTCCAGACTGATCCTTTTCAATGTCCCCGTGTCGAATACATCCTCACTGTCTTCTGCATCCCCTTCCCACCTTTGGCAAAATGTCTCTCCCCAGTAACCAATGGGTAACTTGGGAGGTCTTGTTTGAGTTTCTGTGCTAGAGGATCAGTTTTGCCCACATAAGAGGAAGTGGGACAGAGGAGAAGCCCTCTCTCTTTCCACTAGAAAGACACCCTCCTGGTACTTAAAACAAGGAAGAAAGATGGAAAACCTGCCAATTAGTGTCCAGCTCCTTCACCCGGTTGCTCATGTGGTGGGAGGCCAAGAGGCCTTCCCGTCCTCCTCCCCTGCAAAGATGCTCTCTGCAGCCTGTTCGTTAACAGGTCTCCCCCAGATAGCTGTGTTTAATGTGCAGCTCCCTGGGCCGCTGAGGTTGAAATAGCTGAGTGAACCATGCCAAATAGATTTGTCAAGTCCGCCACAGCTTGATTTGGTGCCATGACAAGGAGGCAGGAGGAAGGAGGAGACTGGGGGGCAGTGAGGCTGTAGGGAGGAACTCATCCATGCTGGTATTACCACCGCATTTCTCTTTGTGGTTTCTGGATGCTGGGCACAGTGCCAAGCTCTCTGGTGTTCTGTGGTGGGCTTGAAAGTGAAATTCAGACAGCAGGACTTAAGGAGAAGGCAGAACAGAGGAAGAGGCTGCAGCTTTCTGGGCTCTAGAGTGCAGGGAAAGAACTGGAAAACATCTTCCCAGGGCTTAGGAAGTAGAGAGCGTGTTGTGACATTTGGGGCACAAATTGGGAAACTCAGTCTCAATTCCCTGATCCCTGTCAACACCAATGGAGCATATCAGAGAGCAGGGAACTGGAGAATCCAGAGAAAAACAAGATTAATGGGCTCTCAAGGTGGTGGGGAATGGTTTGTGCTCTATCGTGGCAATTTCTTCCAGACTGGGCAAGGCAAGGTCTAAGCCTGCGAGTGTCTTTCTTTTTGCTACCAGGAGGTGTGGAAGGCTAAAGTAGTCCTTTCCAGACTCTCCAGTCAGTGGTCAGCCTCTTCCTAGCCTTTTTATGGTTAACAGGTATTCATGGGGTTCCCCTGAAAAACCTGATCGATGTTGCTCGTGGTTGCTAGCATCTTCCTGGCAAAAACGCAGCCTGCTTATGCAGACCACATGAACAACACATCCCCCAGTCCTCACTGGGTTTCACATGCCGTAAATATGGAACCCATGAGTTTTATAGAGGCGGGGCCTCCTTATGCATATTTATGGCGCAACCACAAAGCAGAGAGCTCCTCCTCCCATTAGAGCCCATAACCAACTCATGTGCTCCCTCAGATTATACAAATGACTTCACATGAGTCCCTCAGAAACCACAGCAGAAACTAGTGCCTTTTGGTTTTTCCAGCTGTGTGAGTAGCATCCCAGAGATAGGCATGGTGCTATCATAACAGTGGTGAGAGGTTTCATGTGCTTGGGTACAAGTGTGTACAATTACAGATGTGGGTATGCACATAAACACCAAGTGATGTGCTTGGAGAACAGTGGGGACAGCTTAAAGGCACCAGTCCTTGGTGACGCTCCTTCCTGCCTCTGAGATTCTGATCCTATAAGTCTTTGACCAAGTGGCAGTCTATGCCTGAGGAATGAAGACATCCCCTTATCTATGGTGTTGCCAGGCAGTTTTTTGGTTTTTTTCCTAGTTGGAAAAAAAAATCAACACAAAAAACAGTTGTTCTAAACCCCAGTGGCCAGGTTGAGGATAGAAAGGATGACGTAAAACCAGCCTCCGGCCCATGACTCTGCAGAATTACCCAATAATACGTGGGAGGGACACAGTGAGATCACACTAATGTAAGGACAAGCACTAAGAGGTTCTACAAGCCCTCAGGCACAGACTTAGCTCCTTCAGAATTTTATGATGTTTCTCAGGGGGAACTGCAACTCTCTAGAGCCTAAGCAACTTGCCCCAGGGATGGGGGTGGGAGGGATTTTGGAGTCCCCAGGAGAGGCTCCTGGTCACCAGGCTCAGACACAGAAGCAGATGCTCTCAACAGGCTGTCTTGCTTCTTGCCTTCCAGCCACAGGGAAAGTGGCTTCCTTAGCAGCTCTGAGGCCTACAGGTGTGCATAGCCTGGAGTCCCTGTTTACAAAGGGAGTCTAAAGGAGGACAGTGCAATTCAAGATTCAAGGCTAAGCATTGTGTTGGGAATCCGGGCTCCATGGCAGGATCCTGAGGATGGAGAGTTGAAAGAAGCTGCTGTTTATTTGGCTTGGCTATATCCCTCCAAAACAAGAGCCTCTGCTTCCAAACGCCTCTGCCCTGTATTTATTTTCTTAATTAAAACAAATCATTTTGTAAAGCAGTGCCCTGGAAGAAAAGAGTAGCCTTAGAAAGCCACATCGCCAACCCCTCCCTGGCAATGTGTTGGAAGCATGGGACATCTGCTGCAAATCTCCTGGGACAATGGACGGCACAGCCTTGAACATTCCCTTCCCAGCTCTGTCTTGGTGTTCCCAGTGGAACACTGAAGTTTGCCATCGGAGGAGCACCTGGCCATCTGCAGAGGGAGGGTGCTCCTCAGATGCAATCAACGGGTTAAAGCACAAAGCTCTCCTTGAGCAGAGATGCAAGTTGTCAGTTTAAAAAAATCACAGGTCCCCAAGGGATATATATAATATAAGCACAGTCCTGGAAGGGATGGAGAGAAGTCATCCAGGCCTTGCACTTGAGCAGATAAATGTCCCCTCGCTGCTTCTGTATTTTTATTGGGGATGGTTATTCCTTCAATTAATAATTTGAAGATTTTTTTTTCAAAAAAAATCATCCTCATGAATTCTTGTCATGATTTATTCCTTTTGTGGTTTGTCATTTTGTTATTCTTGTTGTCGTTGTATAAAGATTAGAATGTGAATCAGACTTCAGGCTAGGATAGGACATTGTTGTCCAGAGCCATGCATGCAACTGCATGATCTAAACATGGTTACATGGGCTCTTAAGAGGGCAGGTGCCCTTTCCAAGTTCAAGTTTCCCAGTTTGTGCATCTCCCTCCATTAGGACTGAGAGGAGTCCAGTGTGCTGGGTAATTCAGTTTGTCCCTTATCCATTTGTTGTGGGATGAGCTCAGACCTTTAGCCTCTGCACTTAGGAAGCTGGAGGGAAAATTTCATTATGCATGCGCTTGAACCATTCTATGTCAGGCTGCTGTTAGCCAACTTCACTGGGTCTCCTGGGTGCTGAACTGTCTCAGAGCTGAGGCCAGCCACCCTGGCGCTGCCAACCTTGGTGCTGGATTCTTTGTGCTCCTAGGCCAAGGCTGAGCACGGAGATTCTGGGAAAGAAAGGGAAACAGACAGAACATTGGTGTGGCTACCTTTAAAAAAAAAAAAGGCCATAGACACTGATATCAGGAAGCTCTCAGATGCAGAGGCCTCTCATGCCCTGATGAGGCATCTGCCTTCATCCCTCCCTGCATCTTCCATGAATGGTGTATATGATTTCTTTCCAGCCTGGGTCCCCAAGTGTCCTCCTCTCCTCTCTTCCCTGATGCTTTCTGTCTCAAATCCTGAAACCCTAATCCTGTTAGTAGGCTGTGTTCCAGGGCTCAGTGTCTCCATGGGAGTAACATAATCCTGCATTAAATGTAGAGGCCCCACAAGGCACACACAGATGGGGATGGACACAGCCCACCCTCTGCCTCTCACCCCCCCCCCGAAAGAAGCAGCCTGATGACAAAAACAGCCTTACAGTAGGGGAGGAGAAGGGCAGAGGCCATCACAGGCACAAACGAGCATTTGGTTATTAAAGAGCTCCTTTGCCCTCCCCTCCCCCTCCCTTAGATGGAATAGATAGATAGATAGATAGATAGATACATACATACATACATACATATATACATACATATGTACATACATACACAGACAGGCAGGTCTGCAAACACACACACACATGCGCACACACGTGTGCGAACGCATCCCTTTTGACTGTATCTCACTAAATCCCCACATTCACTAAAATGAAGGCAGCTTGCTTTAAAATTTTTCTTATGGACTTTAAGGGAAATTTTCTAAGGGACAAAAATGTTAAGACTGATTTACAAACAGGACAGGAAACAACAAAACCCATTCCCTTAACACCATTCTCCCCTCGTGCCAAGGCCCCTCCCTCCCTCCACCTTGCCTGTTTGGTGCAGCAAATTAATTAAATGAGATGCCATTCATTGATTAACCATTTATTTTTTTTATGGGCAGATGTGATGGCTGGTTTAGAAAGAAAAAGTGAGACAACACAACGGGGGTGGGGGGTGGGGGGTGGGGGTGCCTCTGTTCCCACCTCAGCGTAAGTTACTGCTGTTCAAAGTGACGTGACTGTGGCTTCCCAGTTTCACCCACCTTCTTCTTCTGCCTGCCCTGCTCTCCTCTGGTATCTGCACCACACACACTGGCACAGACAGCTTTGGAATGCTGTGAAACATTTATTAACAGGGAGAAATAATTTTGAAAAAAGAAATCCTCTGCATAAATTTCATCTCAGGGCTTGAGCATAGAATCATCTTTGAGAATCGTTTCTGCTTTCTTTGCAGTCCTGGAAGCTGAGAGAGTTCAGGTGCTTTACAGCCACATAGAAGTAAACAGTAGGCTGAGCCATATGTAGAGAAGAGACAGGTAGAATCGGGAAGCTCTTCTCACTCTGGGCACCACGCTCACATGGAGAGCAGCTTGCCCAACCAGTGGGCATCCTCACTTAGGAAGCTTGCACAGCTACTAGACCTGAATGGTGTCCCTGCTCTCAGGTGCTCAATGGCCTTTCCAGAGCCTTCTCCTCCACCCGTTAGGCGGGCAAAATGACCCATTGCATCTCTACCATCCCAGACATATGGATGCGGCAGCAGAGATGAATGATGTGTAGGATAGGCTCTTCAAGTAGGCTGCAAAGCTCTTGCCCGTACTTTAAAAAAGAAGTCCAGCGAAAGTGACATGACTACGGCTAGAAATGGGCAAGAAACAGGGCAAGGACAGCTTAAAAGTCATCACTGATCCTGTCTTGCTAGAAGGATGGATTTTTTTTTGTATATAAAAAGTAGTGTTTTTTTCCTTCTACATTATATTATATTGTTCATAAAATCCAATCCTGGATATTGTGAGCACAGTGAATCTGTGTGGACTTTTCCTGGGGGTGTTGGATGGCTAGCAGCTGATTTACTTGGCAGGTCCTTCCCCTCCCCCAGAGGTGCACATCAGAAATCCATTCCGTGCTGCCGGGCTTCAGCTTCTCTCCCACTGAAAACAAAGCAGAGGCCTCAAGAATCAATCTGAACATGTTGGATTATGTTCAGAATTCAGGGAGGCACCAAATGGATTACCAAGCCACTCTGTGTCCTGAACTGGCTTTTGGACTTGGTTTACACAGATGCATTTCAAGAAAGCTCTTTATTCAACATAGCTCCTTTAAAAACCAAAACGAATCAAAACAGTAACACATATATGTATTGAATTATCAACCTCCAGAAAGATAGAGTCAGCTTGAACACACACATGGTTGTCCTTTGGGTGGTAAAGTAATTGTAGTAGTCTTTTTTTTTCTTTTAAAATGAATAAAATGTATATCCCCTTCAACTTGTAGCTTTTTAAACAGCTGTTAAAATTCGATCATTGTGCTTGAATGTCCCTATCTGGGTATAAGCTACATGAGCAGTCTATACCATTTCTAACATCTTACTGCCGAGATCTGGCTTGACAGTGTTTGAGCACAAGCAAGAACTAGGAGTGAGTGGTCTCTTAAACTTGAACTCTTCCCAATTGTCCAAAGGCCACCTTACCATTTGTGACTTAGTTCCTGCTCCAACATTTGACTTGGGCATTGTGTAGGCACTGGAGAAGGTCACCAGGGCTGGTAGGTTCTAGTATCTACCTGCAAGCATCTAATGACTTTATCTTCCTAGAGGAGAAATTAAAGTATCTAAGGTTATTGATCTGCCTATTGTGATTTAGTGAGTCGGCAGAGAACAGGGAATAAAACCAATTTGCTGGCACCACTTCCCAGGCACACCACCCCTTACTTTCCATTGCCTAGACTGGAAGCCAAGAATCCATCTTAGGGAATTTGATCAGAAAAACATATGACGGGTGATTCTAAAACCACAGAAGCATTGAGAAAGTCATAAAGATGTATAATATATGATAGCATTTACTAGCTATAAATAGGGGGGGATGCAGGGAGAAAAATAGAGACCTTGTAAATCCATTGGGTCAGGAGAAATAGAAACTACTTAATATTTCATTAAAAATGGATTTTCATAAATTGTACTTTGATATCTTTGGGCCAAAGGCAGTGCATAAGGACTAGGGCATTGTTATTCATTACTCTTGGTTATTAATAATTTGAACTGTTATTGAACAAACACATCAACAAGGTATATCCTGCCTGTGAATGGAGTATTCACCATATGTTCTGGGATTGAATTAAATATCCAAGGCAATTGCCCACAAAAGCACTTAGGTTGTTAGGAACAATGGGTCATTCAAGTGCCCTTTTACAAAGTGGATGTTCTGAGAGGAGTTCAAACCATGAAGACTCTTGTGGAGAAAGACTTAGAGTCTGCTGGCCAGCCAGGGCCTAGCAAATCAACTCATACAGAGCCCCCACTTAACAGTGAAGGACATTGTGGCCCCGAGGGAGACAGAGATATTTGCCTACCTTATGAGCTAATTAGCAGCAGAGCCTGGCTCCAGGCTCCTGATTACGTGACAGGGTTTGTTTTATTCTCTCTGCCACACTCAGAGTGAAAGGTGTGGAGAAATTTTCAGAAAGATGATGCTTCCCCTGTAGAGAGTCTGGACTCAGGGCAGGCAGAGATGCAAGGTCAAAAGCCAAAAAAGCAAGCAGGAAGAAACTAAACTTGAAATGTGAAGAATAATTGGAACCCAAATTCAACGGGGCATTGTTTGCTTCCAGAGATTGGGAAAGAATGAGCCAAATTGAACAGCAGACTAGAACTCCATGTGAGACACACAGATCAGTCATGTGCTTGTCTCTCATCCTGACTAAATCTACTGGCGGTGGAGTTTGAGGCCTTCATCCCAAGCTCATGGTCACATGTACTCAAGGGGAGACCACCCTCTCTTGGTAGGTGCATCTGAGTGTGTGCACTCCAGGGCCCATGTGTGGTACATTTCTGCCAATACTGCCCACCTCTTAGTATACTCCAGTTATTCAATCATTTTTCTAGGAAAGGAGGATCGAGAGTTAGGCACAGAGGTATGTATGTGCTTGCAATCCCAGCACTCAAGAAGCTAAGGCAGGAGGATCTCAAGTTCAAACTTGACTAAACTACATCATGCATTCTGGGCCAACTTGAGCTACAAAATAAGACCCTGTACAGAAAAGGCAAAAGGAAAAGGAGAAAAACAAAACAAAACAAAACAAAACAAAACAAAACAAAAATAGGTTTCCTAGAATTTTATGCCAAGGCTGAGAAATCAGGGGGTTCAGATAAGATAAAATTGGATATTAAAAAAAACGCATAAAACATGCTGTGTTTCTAAATGGTACCAGCATGGTGTGTGGGTTGTGAATTAGCAGCTGTGTGCAAGTTCAAATCCTTTCAGCTCTCCAGTTACGTATTTATGTGCCAACCAAAGCCACCTCCAATAGGAACTGCTTAGTATCTCCTGATGAAGGCCACACACAGTCACTATCACCATCCATGGGGAACATACAGAGGTGGCCCCCACTGCTCACAGCACCCGTCTAAAGACAGCAAACATTGCATTTGCTGCTCCCTTGCCAAAACAAAACAAAGCAAACGAAGTCTCTGTTGCATGCTAAACTCTAGAAGAACTGATTTATCTCTTTGACTTGGACTCAGTTCCTCGAGCCCTTCCCTCAGTGTGGTAGAATCATTATCAACATGAAGGAAGAAATGCAAATAACAAGGCCAGGTCTTTCCTGGATCTGATTCTCCACACAATGATGAGGATCTGAAAGGGTCAGGTGGCTCTCCCCACAGGCCTTCTGCCAGGTGCTGGCCCTGCAGATCCTGACTCTTCCTAGCCTTGTCTCTTGACTCCCTGTCTGCAGTCACAGTAGGGGCAGCAGAGGGATCAAGCCTGAGCAAGAGTGGTCCTTCTCCCTGTTAGAAAAGCTGCAGAGGGGGACATGAGTTGCCTTTGGATCCAGTATAGGAGAGCTGCCTAGGGAGAAGAAGGAATAGCAAGCAGAGTGGTTGAGCAGGATTCTTGCAGATTTGGTGGGTTTCATCTTGGGGGTTTAGCACAATGGACTGAAGACACCCATTTCGTTGTTGTTATTGCTTCGTTTTGTTTTTGTATTTTTTTTTCTGTGTAGAGCAAGCTGCTTACCTAACTTCATTTGATTATGGTGGGTATGAAGACTCCTACCATCTGTGGGGGGTTCTTAACTGTCTCTATCTTTTGACCTTAGCAAATAGAAAATGAGGAGGGACCAGGGTTGCCAAATGGTAGGGTTCACAGTTTACAGAGCCCATCACTGATTGCTTATGAGCTTGCGTGGTTCTCTGCTGCTCCCAAAACCACTCTATGGTGGGATTGTAAACTCACCATGGAGTCACATCACTAGCCTGTGACTTTACTTCTGTTCAAACCATGATGGGATCTGTGGGCATCATGACTCCTAGCCACCAGCTGGCATGCTAAGCTAAGGGTTAACCAAGGACCCATAGATTGGAATGTCACAGATCCACACAGCAGTTCCCTTGTAAGTGTGATAATCAGTCATTGTGTTGAAAGTGTCTGGCTTCATACATGCTCAGATATACTAGTTTTCCGTCTCTCTTTGCCCCAACCTGTCTGTGGCCTAAACACAGCAGGAGAAAATGCTGGTCCAGGAAGATTGACCGTGCGTAAATACACAGGGTCCTGTGGTTGTTAGATGTATGGCAAACATGATTTAGAAATGACAGTTGGCTGCTTGGTTTTTTCCATCCACCCTTATCCAGGGAAACTAAACTCACATATTCTTGCTCTAGTTACTTATTTTTAATGAAGAACATACAGATACATGAGGTCCATATGGCAGTTATTGATTTGGGCCATCTGGTAAACCAGGGCTTGTGCCTACCATGTTCGGTCAGAAGCTACTCCAGAAAGCCTTTCCTCCCAGAAGAGAGGCCCCGGTCAGCTGGGGACAGGGATGGATTTCATTACAGGCTGGGGGCTACAGTAAGAGGAAGCTGATCCCGCCTCTTAAGAGGCTGTCTACAACCCTGGCCCTACAATAAAGAGCATAGGGAACCAAGGAAAGTGTTGACTGACAGGAGGTACACCTCTCACCCGCTCGCTCACTCAGAATGGGGAAGTGTCTAAGGAGCTAACAAAAACAACGGTGAAGGGCAGTGCAGCTAGAAACTGCCTGTAAGTAGCCCCGTGTGCCTGCCACAGGAGGAAGAGGGCGTGTCAAGTTCAAGCTAGTGTGTGAGGTCTGCTGGCCCTGACAGATGACATGTCTACCTCCTTCGTCATGACTGTGCTTTTCCCCTTCTCTTTATTAGTTTCTGAAGTGTTTTCTTTTTCAAATCTCCTTCCTCTGTTTGCTCTCAGCCCAGAAGCAAAATAACCCTTCCTTCCTTCCAAAACTCTTTTGCAAAGTTCATCCTTTGTTTTCCAGTTAGAGCAGGATGAGAAACTAATTTTTTTTTTCCACAGTGATTCTAAAACGCCCAACACAGCAAAGCCACTGGTGATGTTTAGGCATGCGGAGCCTTCCTGCCCCTCTCAGCGGCAGCTGCTCAAGGGTTCGCTTTGTAAACAAGGATCTCAGTGACACCGCTTTGCGTCTTGCTTTGCAGATATTCCAAGCGAACAATGATGCGACCGAGGTGGTGCTAAACAAGCTCCACATGCCACTGCTGACTCGGTTCATCAGGATCCGCCCGCAGACGTGGCATTTGGGCATTGCGCTTCGCCTGGAGCTCTTTGGCTGCCGGGTCACAGGTGAGGAGCGGGAGCGGCAGTTCTGGTGGAACATGGAAATCAATTGCTTCCTAGGCTCTGCCCTCCATTTGAATCTCTAAGGTTGTGCTTATGTGACCTTCCCAAAAGGAGTGACTCAAAGGCTCAAGCCCTACCATACTTTATCTGTTCATGTATTTATCCATCCATTCATCCAATATGTTTTTTTTAAGCACATGCTGATTTCTACTGGTTTAAAGTTATTGAGTTATTTGATACCAGAATGCAGTCCACCATAAGTGTGCTACCTTTTATTATTCTTGTTGGGATTCTGTGGCATAGGTGTTGTCATTGTCCTCACTTTGCACAATAGGAAACCAAGAGTTAAAGAATTAAGTCCCCAGTAAGTGATGGTGCCATGGTAACCTAGGTAACTTGAGTTTCAAATAATGCCCTCTGCTGCCTCATGTACCAACCAAGATCTAGATGTGGCACTATAGACATAATGGGAGAATGCCAGACCTAGGCCAGTATGGGACAAGTTGGGTGGATAAATTAATAGCAAGCAAGATGGTAAATAAATGTAAAATCAGAAAGCTATAAAGAATATCTGGAAACAGAAAGGGCCTCATGATCCCTGAATTGCTCTACAGAAGACTTGACATAGCCTGGGGCAGGTCAAGAAATACATTGATGAGGATGAGTTACTGAGGGCAGAGGGCAGACAAACCAGATATTACCTGCTGAAGAGTGACTAGAAAGCATGCTCAGCAGTGATGGCTGCTTGCTTATTGGCACTGTAGCAAAAGAATGGAGAGACAGTGCATAAGGACTATTTTCTGAAGGAATAATGGGGCTAAGACTCAAGGGCTGCACAGTGGAGAGCACTAGAGTAGAAGCTGAGGCCTTTGGGAAACTGGTACAATGGTATAGTTGTACAACCATCGTGATTAGACCAGCCATAGTATGAATATTTACAGGTCAGTCATCTCCACTCTGAACTCCACCTAGACAGGCAAGCTGCTTCCTTGACATGGAAGGATCCTCACTGCCCATCCACCCACCTGCCTACCTCTCCTCACCCCATCTCTGTCTAAGAGCACACCGTGGAATGACCCTGCTTAGGGTTTCAGTGGTTCAAGCACACAGTCTCTGCGCCTTCTCTGCATCTTTCATGACTCTCTCCTGTCCATTATGCTGCCTGTTCTTCATAATGCCTAAGATGACTCTGTTGAGGACATTAGACTCTGAAAGGCAATAACTTACCCCTAATCATCATCCGTCCAGAAGGTGATAGAACCAACACTTGTAGCCAGGGTACCGCAAGCTCATCTTGTAGGCAAAATGATCTTCCACCGTCCCCGCTGTCCTTGAGAGAGTCAGTGAGGATCTGCTGTTGTGGATAAATGTGCCAGCAACACACATTCTCGGAAGCCCTGGTCAGAGCCATACATTCAGATAGCTAACAGCCACTGTGTACTTATGTATACCAGCCTCTATTCTAAGGCCGGCACAACAGGTAGGCCCAGCTCAGAGCACTCCTTTAGACTTGGGGGGTTCGATGTATGGAACAATTAGATCACTTGACCAAAACTAAGTAAGCAGCAGAGTGAACATAAAACCAGGCATTCTGAGTCCAAGTTCAGGCTCCGAACCACAGTTTGAACTGCCTCAAAATGCAAGATAAAATGAATAAGCATGTGACCTGAAGGCCTGACAGTTGCTTAGTGAGTGAACTCCAATTAGTAGGTCTCAGCCACAACTTCTAGCATCCTCCTTGTCTCTCCTAGATGCACCCTGCTCCAACATGCTGGGGATGCTCTCGGGCCTCATTGCTGATACCCAGATCTCTGCCTCCTCTACCCGAGAGTACCTCTGGAGCCCCAGTGCTGCCCGCCTGGTTAGTAGCCGCTCTGGCTGGTTTCCTCGGAACCCTCAAGCCCAGCCAGGTGAAGAATGGCTTCAGGTAGACCTGGGGACACCCAAGACAGTGAAAGGGGTCATCATCCAGGGAGCCCGAGGAGGAGACAGCATCACTGCTGTGGAAGCCAGGGCGTTTGTACGCAAGTTCAAAGTCTCCTACAGCCTAAATGGCAAGGACTGGGAATATATCCAGGACCCCAGGACTCAGCAGACAAAGGTAGGTCATTCCCAGAGAGGTTAAATGGGGTACAGGGAGTTGGGGTGCTGATTTCTCATCTAGTAGGTATCTATCAAACCCCATCAGCACAACAAATCAGGTATCAACCAAGAGGCAATGTTGCACAGGGCCTGGTTGCTTAAGTTAGATTTGTTCTTAATTCCCATAATCTTTCTACAAAGGCTATTCTTCGGTCACTCACGTTTCAGAGATGACAGAACTGAGGCTTATGTCATATCCAGGGTCACACTGTATGTCGGTGTTTGAGCCATGATTCAGAAACCAAAAGTCAGACTTCAAACCCAGATACCTAACCAGTGTTTAACATGGGCTGCTTATGAAATTTGGTAGCCTTCACAGCCTCTTCTGGATGAAGTTTACTTGAAACAGGCCAGATATCCCAAGGGGATATGGTTGCTGGAGACCAAACTATAGAAACTGGGAGTTACTTCCAAAAATAACTGTTTTTCTGAATGTTACGCTCCTTCGTATTTTCTTAGTCTTGATTGCTCAGTGTGAGTGTTCTCTGATTCGCCCGCGAATGAGGACACCACACACGATAGGGTTCTTCTGCAGCAAGCTTTATGCGTCTTGAGAGGGAGAGCATAAGCTTCACAACAACCGGAGACCCCAGGCAGTCCCAGCCCCTCCTTTTTATAGGAATTCTCCCCGCCTCGGACGTAGCAAGCCATGATTGGCTCAACACTGATCACCCCATCCCTGAGGCGGAGCTGCCCGGGGCGGGGATTTCCAGCGCAGGCGCAGACTAGGTGTTTACTAGTTGGTGCTGAGGAAATGACTCAGCACCGGAAGATTAGCGGCGCCCCACATCTCCCCCTTTTTTGTCTAATAAAACCAACTGGACACCCAGTATGAGAGGACGGGAACATTGGCCGAATCCTCTTACTCAGAGATGTAAGAACTATGTCCGCAAGCAACAACTAGGCTTGAGTGGGACCCGAAGTTGCTCCGACCTGTCCCTCTGCCATTTTTTCGAGGAGGGGAAGACTAGGGCAGGAAACCCCCACTAGACGGCATATTCCCCAGGTGGGACGGGGGGACCACCTGTGCGATGCATTGCTCTACAATCCTCTAGGGCTGCTGAAGCTCACCCGCTAAAGCGTGGGCAGCCAGCGACCAGTGGTGCAAATCAATTTTGTTTAAGCGCCGCCAACCATACCTGTGCAGATTGCCCCTGCTCCAGGGCAGCAAGCGCCTGGGATATCATGATTTTGTCTCTATTGTTTTTCTTATATAATTTGCAGATTAACCCTAAGCTAAGTGCCAGTCCAAAGCAGAGGAGGATTCCGAATAAGCCCACCCCCACCCATTCTTTAAAATAAGAGAAGGCTGATGAAATCCAGGACGCGAAGCCTTCAGTCAGGGAAAAATCAAGTCGCGTGGAGTTGATCTCTACTATAGCCATCCGAAGCTCTTGGAGAGTCTGATCAAATTCCATCGACCAATTATTTCTCAGCTGTAAGGACAAATTCTTAGAAAGGTTTGCAGCACGGGTAAAATTTTTAAATTGTATGGAGGTAATACAGAGGCCTGGCAGTTTCATTTCACATCCCAATTGGGCAATTTGCCAAAGAATGTCTATTTGTTCTTGAACCAAGTCTATACGTTGGTTCACCAATAACAGACCCCCCTGTAATTGGGAGTATGCGAAATGCCCCTTATCCATGGCTACAGTGATTGAGGCCGAGAGTTGGTTGATGGTATCGGCCGTTTGTATTGTCCCGCTCAAAGCTAACGCAGAGGCGGTAGCCGAGGCAGTGATCCCCACTGCTGCTAAGGTACCAACTATAACTGCCGATACTCCAAAATCTCTTTTTTCTCTAAACAAGGCCAAAGAGCTGGGCGCCACCACCGGGACCGGAATAAATCGGGGCAAGCGCATTATCAAAGCTAAAGGAAATTTAGTAGCATTCCAGCACATCACATAATAACAGGCATTCTCACTACAATTTAACTGACTAAAATCATGTGAGCTGGTGGAATTACTAACTACCCATAAAAAAGGGGGCCAAACGCATACAGGCACCGGCCCAAAATCCTTAGTCTGTTGGAAGGCCCAGGGGGACTCATCGCCAAATGACTGTGAGCACAATACCCCCTTTCTAATACGTGCTCCTTGCACAAAGCCTATGGGGGTTAAATCTGTGCAACTGCCATTAAGGCCGCACAGCAACCACAAATCAAAAGGGTTGCCGGTGGCCCTGGGGTTATCCAGACCATTGAGTTTTGCAATATGGAATGATCCATTGGCCAGAGGGGGAGAAAAGGTAAAGTGATTCCCAATAGTCCCTGTTCTGCGAGATTGGCAACCGGACCATGGTAAGATTGACAATGTCTCTTCCTTGGTAGAGCAAAAGGGTGCCAATTTGGGTTGTTTAACAAGTTGGATAATGCTTTTAGGCCAAACTGCTATAATTGAAGTTGCATTTGCACACCAGTGGGTTCCATTAGCGGCCCATACATTGGAAATGAGTGTAGAGACCTGTGACAATAACCCAATACAGTAATTTGATGGGTTGCCGCTGATGAAACACAAGCTCCCTTTAAATATAAAGGTTCTATTATCTATTACCCGTTCAGCTTGTGGGTCCCATGGTAAATATGGTAAACCTAAGGTATCTTCGGTCACAAACAAGCGGGGGAATACTTGCGCATCATGTGTCACTGGCATTGGCAGCGGGAACGTCGACATTATTCCCCATCGGAGCTCCTCCCGTTTGGATGTCACTTGCAGGGGCAGGGTGATTCCCAATATCAGCAGGGCGATCTTCATCATCTTGGGGTATTGATCGTGTTAGTCTTTCTGGGACCCAGAATGGATTTTGTTCGTTCTGCGGGAAAACACAAACAGCTCCCCTGGATCTTATTAGAATAGGATCCGGGCCTCTCCATTTGTTGGTTAAGACATCTTTCCATTTTATTAATTCTTTGGGTCTAGTTGGTTCAGAACAATGTCGTTCTGCCGCAGTACGGCCATGTGCATCAAGATTTAAAAAATTGAGGGTGAATAGTGCCAATGACACAGACACTTTTGGCGTACGGGGTATAGCTTCATCAGCGCCCCCTTTTTGTTTAACAACATAAGATTTAAGGGTCCGATGTGCTCTCTCAACAATGCCTTGACCTTGTGGGTTATATGGGATACCAGTTAGATGCGTTACTCCCATTTGGCGACAAAAGCTTTGAAATTTTTGTGAAGTATAAGCTGGTCCGTTATCAGTTTTAATAAATTTAGGTTGTCCCCAAGCGCTCCAAGCCTCGAGGCAGTGTTGGATCGCATGTGTTGCCTTTTCTCCCACATGGGGAGATGCAAAAATAATGCCAGAGCAGGTATCAACGGACACATGAAGATATTGTAATTTACCAAAGGAGGGGACATGTGTGACATCCATTTGCCATATTTGTAAAGGCTGAACGCCGCGGGGGTTGATCCCCACATGAGGGAGGGGCAGAAATTCACAGCAATTTTGGCAGCTAGTGACGATGTCACGAGCTTCTTTCCTAGTCAAGGAGAAGCGACGGCGCAACGTTTCTGCCGTTACATGAAAGCGATTGTGGAATCCTTTTGCAGCTTCCACAGAGGATGACAGGGCTGTGGCTATTAATTTGGTGGCTTTGTCTGCCAAGTCATTACCCAGGGACATGGGGCCAGGTAGGCCTGAATGAGCCCTGATATGAGTGATGAAAACTGGGAATTTTCTTTGAAGCAACACTGATTGTATCTCTTGAAAAATTTGTGCTAAAGTGCTAGAGGGTTTGATTACTCCAGCCACCTCCAGCAAATTTACTGCATTTACTACATAACTAGAATCTGACACAATATTGAGGGGTTCAGAGAAGGTTTTTAATACCTCCAGAACCACTAGACACTCTATTACTTGAGGTGATGCTTCTTTATATTGTTTGGAACATATTTTGCCATTGACCACAAAGGCCCCTACACCATTCTTGGAGCCATCGGTATACACCATGAGCCCTTCCTTAATTGGGTTTCTTACCGTTACATGCGGGAACACAATTGACTGGCTCTGGGCAAAGTGTAGGATCGGGTGTTTGGGATAGTGATTGTCTATGCTTCCAGGGAAAGTTGTAACTAGTATAGCCCAGTCATTGGATGTGGCGGCCAAGGTCTGAACTTGCACAGAGGTATAAGGCACCACCAAGAGGTGGGGGCTACGCCCGAAATGGGTAATGGCTGCCTTATAGCCTCTGAGTGCAAGCTGAGCTATGGCTTCAGGATACCAATGTATTATTTTTGCTGGGGATACATTTGGGTGAACCCATAGCAGGGGCCCATTCTGCCAAAGAACGGCAGTTGGCAAATGGGCAGTTTGTAAGACACACAGACTAAAGGGTTGTGATTCTTCGATACGGAGCAACTGCGCTTGTGTCAGGGCTATTTCCACCTTTTGTAGGGCCAGATCAGCAGCTGGAGTCAATGTTCGGGGGGACGTGATGTGCGAATCTCCTTCTAAGATATTGAACAAAGATCTTAATTCCGAAGTGGGGATTTTTAAAAAGGGTCTAAGCCAGTTAATGTCCCCCAACAATTTCTGAAAATCATTTAGGGTATGGAGGTGGTCCCTTCTTATCTCTAATTTTTGAGGTATGATGTTATTTGGTGTCACCATGGTACCCAGGAACTGTCCAGTATTTGAAATTTGGACCTTTTCTACAGCTATTTGAAGTCCCCATTGACTCAAAGTTTTAAGTAAAAGGGGGTAGGCCCTTTGAAGCAGGCCAAGGTCCTTGTGGCACAGAAGGATGTCGTCCATATAATGGAGCATGACTAACGAGGGAAATTGATCCCTTACTGGAGAAAGGGCCTCCTGCACATAAAGTTGGCACATAGTAGGGCTGTTGGACATTCCTTGTGGTAGAACCTTCCATTGGTACCTTTTATCGGGTTCCATATGATTAACAGAGGGTATGGTGAAGGCAAATCTGGGCCTATCTATTGGACATAGAGGTATAGAAAAGAAACAGTCTTTAATATCTATTATAATCAAATTCCAACCCCTGGGCAGGGTGGAGAGCACAGGAAGGCCTCTTTGCACAGGGCCAAACAAATGCATTTGTTCATTAATGGCTCTAAGGTCATGGAGCAACCTCCATTTCCCTGATCTTTTCTTAATAACAAATATGGGCGTATTCCAGGGGGAGGTAGAAGGTTCTATATGATCCAATTTTAGTTGTTCATTTACTAATTGTATTGCGGCCTCCATTTTTTCAGAGGATAGGGGCCATTGAGGGACCCACACCGGGTCCTCTGTTTTCCACGGTATAGGCCGAACCGTCCCCATGGCCCCTAGGAAAAACCCAGTCCTTGTCGGGCTATATTTCCTACTGGTGAAATAGGCTCAATTCCTCCTTGCTCTGACCGTCCTAATCCTTTGCCTGTCCTGTAGCCCATCTTTAGCATCATGTTTTTTGCCTTGTTCAAGCCTTCCCCCAACACAATTTTTTCATTGGACAGGGTTAGGCCCAAATGTTGCATAATGTCTCTCCCCCAAAGGTTTACTGGGAGCAGGAGCACATAAGGTTCAAACTTACCCTTTTGTCCCTCAGGAGCCTTCCAAGTCAAACTCATTGAGCTTATGGCAGGGCATGAATGATATCCCAGGCCTTGTAGAGAGTGGGACGATTTTGTAGTGGGCCAAGCTTTTGGCCACCAGTGCGTGGATATAATACTTTTGTCTGCCCCGGTATCAAGAATACCTTCAAACCTTTTTCCATTTACTTCGAGGCAGAGTTTGGGCCTTTCATTCAGGGATACAACAAGGTAAGCTGAATCAGTTCCTGATGACCCCATCGTTTTGGGACTGGGGCCTGAGGAGCCCTCCCAGAGGGTGTCGGGGAGGAGCAGCAATTGAGCTATCCTATCTCCTGCACTGATAGAAAACACGCCCCTGGGGCTGGAACATAAGACCT
This sequence comes from Mus caroli, assembly GCF_978045245.1. Classification (NCBI taxonomy): domain Eukaryota; kingdom Metazoa; phylum Chordata; class Mammalia; order Rodentia; family Muridae; genus Mus; species Mus caroli. The sequence continues at coordinate 59,655,627 of NW_028227256.1, forward strand.
GTATTTCGGGGGAATGTAGGTGGTCAACAACCCCAGGATGGACCACTAGGCCCCGTAAGGTGAGTGATCCTCGTCCGAGGATAAGGCCCATGGTCCCAGGGGGCAAAGGTGACATTGGCTCTATAGGTACTGGTTGGATACTCATTTGGGGCATTAGTAGGAGGTCGGAGGCGGCGCGCAGGTCCACCCTTGTGGGTCTTCCTGGGTCGCTTCTTCCGCCATCCCGGAGGTTCTGACAAACCGGTTCCCATATCTTTGAGGGCCCTGGGACCGTGGGCCCAATGACCCGTTTTTTGACACATTGGGAGCAGGAACATTTAATGGAGGCAAAAGCCTTCCCTGTATATCTCGCACTGAGCGACATTGATCTGCTCTATGGTACCCTTTACCACACCTCGTGCAGAGGGTCAAGACCCCCCCTTTCTTGTCTGGGGCTTTGCAATCTCTTTTGAAATGTCCAGGCTTACCGCAATTAAAACAGGTCCGTTCACCGGTCTTCTTTTGTGGAGGATGCTTTTGTGCTAACATGATGGCGGCCGCGAGGCCAGTATTGCTAAGTGGACCTCCAATCTCTCTACACACTCTTAGCCATTCTTGCAACCCTTTTGATTTTCTAGGAGCAATGGCATTCCTGCATTCCTGGGTGGCTTGTTCAAAAATCAGTTGCTCAATAAAGGGTCCTATCCCCTCTGGGTCCCCAAAGATTTTCCCTGCCGCCTCCATCATGCGTGCGACGAAGTCGGCAAAGGGTTCCTGGGGCCCTTGAACAATTTTTGTAAGCTGATTGGTGGTTTCTCCCTTGCGATTAAGTGACTTCCAGGCCCGTATGGCTGTGCTGGAAATCTGGGCGTACGCCCCCCAATGGTAATTAATTTGATCTGCGGCCCACGGGCCTTGGCCTGTTAAAAGGTCAAATGTCCAATCCCGCTGCTCTTGCGTAAGGGCTATTGCGTTGACCCTGGCCTGGGACTGGGCTGCCTCATGCCACAAGGCTTTCCATTCTATGTATTGTCCCATAGTAGGCAAGGCGGCCTTAACCACCATTTGCCAATCACTAGGTGTCATGGCAGTTTGTGCCATTCTTTCAAGAATCATAACAGTAAAATTAGCATTGGGACCATATTTTCTTACTGATTCTGCAAGATCTTTTATCTGACTATAGTCTACAGGAGCGTAGATTCTCCCCCCTTCCTGTTCATAAACAGGAAACGCTAAGTGTAGCTTGCGGAGGATCTTTTGGGGAAAAAAGGAAATTGTGGATGACCGGGCCTCATAAGGTGGGGGAGCGGAGGGAATGGCGGCAGCCAACAATCTCCTATCCTTAAAGAAGACACCGGTCGCAGGCTTACTTGACTTAGGTCGCCCGCCTTCATCTGGGTGATACCTTTCTCCTTTAGATCTAACTGCTTCTTCTTCTAACTCGCCCTCTTCCTCCGAGGTCAGTTTACTATCCTCGGTTTCGGAAGAATCCGAGGTATCTCTTAGGTGGAGGGCAGCCAGTTCTCGGGTCGGATATAACCCGGGCTTGCTGCTCCCCTTCTCTCCCTTTCTATTTCTCCCGGGAGGTCCTTTTTCACTTCCCTTTTTTGCCTTTTTTACAGTTTTTGTGCGCACACCCATCCTCTCACTACGCTCGGATTCTGACATACCTTCCTGCATAGCTTCTAAAACCTTTTGCCCTTTCTTTCGCTCCTCCTCACAGGCCTCATCTTCAAGACAACTCTTAACTAGTTTCCATATGGCCTTAACTCCCGACCTGAGGTCTGAACAGGTTTCTAGATCGTTGCCTAGCTTATTCCATGACAGCAGCGTCAGAGATCCTGACACCGCATACCAGGGAGCTACTCGATCAACTTCCTCAACAAAGCGGCGAAGAACTCTGTCCCCAAGCTTCAGGTCCCTTCTTTTGAGAAGTTCTTTTAATGAAGTTTGTACTGATTGAGAAGCCCCCATGATACTCTAAAGGAGACTGCAGTTAAGAACTTCAATTTAACACAACCTTCTATGTTCACAAAAGAAGAGGGCTAGGAACCATACAACCAAGGCCACGAGGACGATAATTAAAGCCTCGGGCAATCCCTCCCACGGCCCAGTTAGTTGAAGGGAGTGCGAAAGGGTCAGGTAAAATTCAGGCATACCTTTCCGAGACGTAGTTCCTGCAGTTCTGGACCCTCCCCGTCACCGGGGGATCTCCGACGGTGCTCGCGATGTTCTTCTGTTCTTCGTTTTCCCGGGATTTCGGCACCAGATGTGAGTGTTCTCTGATTCGCCCGCGAATGAGGACACCACACACGATAGGGTTCTTCTGCAGCAAGCTTTATGCGTCTTGAGAGGGAGAGCATAAGCTTCACAACAACCGGAGACCCCAGGCAGTCCCAGCCCCTCCTTTTTATAGGAATTCTCCCCGCCTCGGACGTAGCAAGCCATGATTGGCTCAACACTGATCACCCCATCCCTGAGGCGGAGCTGCCCGGGGCGGGGATTTCCAGCGCAGGCGCAGACTAGGTGTTTACTAGTTGGTGCTGAGGAAATGACTCAGCACCGGAAGATTAGCGGCGCCCCACAGCTCAGATCTTTTCCTGCCTCTCACACTGAGTTTGAAAGAAGAAAGAGAATCTTATGCTGGGATAGAAGTTCAGGCCAGAACAGCCCATCCCCAGCCATGGGAGAAAGGGAAGGCTGAACCTCACCCTATATGCAAGGAGGCCCAGATGGGAGAGGAGTCCATGCCTGTTCCCTCTTCAGATTCATCTCCTGGTAGGCCAGGCTAGCTGCTCCTCTGACTGCAGAAGTGCAGGGTTCTTAACAAGAAAGGACTCCTCCCTACAATAGCCAAGGTTTTGCTTTCTGTATGCACGGGCAAGGGCTAAGTGGGAGGTTTTACACTGATATTAACTTCTAGATCACAATTCCAGGGCCTCCGAAAGACTTAGGGTTTGGAAATCAGAACTTTCGATGAGTAGTGCAGGAACTGGACCACAGATTCCCCAGTGACACCTAATCATGACTCTCGAAGAAAGAAATGATCTTGGCCAGTTTCAGAGCATGTCCTGTCTAAGGCAGCACCCTTTCTTATAAAACTATGGATCCTGCACACCTACAGTTGGCTGACGCTCAGGCATCCCTGAATGTAACCACCTCAACAACTGTCCTCTTCCAATGTGAGGGACCCCACAGTGGCTCTGGATGGGATCCCCACGCAGCTTCAACTTCTGCCAGCAATTTTACACATTGTCGATCTAGGTGGAATTGCTGCTGATAGACAAGGGTCTAAAAGACAATCTCAGGCCTTCGGTTTGTAACCAAGAGGACACCATTAGTATCCTAAAGAAGGAGTAGCCATTTTCCTTTCTGACTGTCAGTAAACTGGAAACTGCTGTCTATTGGGATCCTTTTGTCCCCGTGCTTCGGGGAATTGAATAACCTGAAAATTATTCGTCCAGGTCCAGGCAGGCAAGCATCATACCACCAACCACACCCCATCCCATTCAGTATCCTTCTAATACAGACTTCCAAAGCATTAGGAAAAGAAAACACTTCTTTAAAAACTGAAAACTAACTAAATAAATAAAACAAGGAGTCTGGAATGGTAGATACAGCCAACCCTGTCTTCCTTTTTTTTTTTTTTTTTTCCTGGCCAAGGTCAGCTTAAATCTCATTTGGAGCTTAGACCTCCCCTGACAATGGCCACTCTAATGCTCCCTGATTTCCATATCCCACGGTCCCTCATGGACTTTCCAAATGAACAAAGACCTTGGCTTGAGATAAAGCTCACAGAGGGTAATACTACCACACAGTCAACTGTGAAGCTGACTCCTGGGTTAGGTGTGCCTGGGGAGGAGTCCCACACAGGGGCTGAACAACCTGTCTCCCTGCAGCTGTTTGAAGGGAACATGCACTATGACACCCCTGACATCCGAAGGTTCGATCCGGTTCCAGCGCAGTATGTGCGGGTGTACCCAGAGAGGTGGTCGCCAGCAGGCATCGGGATGAGGCTGGAGGTGCTGGGCTGTGACTGGACAGGTAAGGGGGAGGGTGTTCCTCTCCATGTCTTTCTCATTTGATCTTGTGATCTTGGTATCCTAGCAGGGGGACAGAGGTAGCCAGCCCTCGTGAAGCTAGATATCACTGGGTACCTGCTGCCTGGTCTCTGCTATATTCTTGGACCTCCTCTGAGCTTGGAGAAATCTCTCCAGGGAAGCATTTTGTCCTTTGTCAAGGATCACGTCAGTTCTTCAACGGGAGTCTCTCAAAAACAAGTCATAACCACCCACCACCCACCCAAATTCAATTAGACCCCAGCTCTTCAGGCCAGGGGGCTGTGGCTGTTGATTTAGGAAAGAAAAACCCTCTCATGATAATAAAGTAATCCGTTTATGTCCGAATCTGGCCTCCAGATGTCAGAAGCTCAGAGGCAGCATTTTCGTTTCAAAGCTACAGCTGTAAAAGGCATCTTCACTCAGAAAGGACAGTGGTACAGGGGTGCATCTTCCCAGGCTGCAGCTGTCCTCCTGCTCTTTCCTGACCCACCAAGTAGCACAGACCCGGGGCTAGTGCCTCCGTGAATTCTCCTTGTGAGGGTGAGGCCCCGGAGCTCCCTCCTGGAAAGACCAGACCCTCCTGAGTCAGGCTCCACCTAGCCTCTGGCCACTGACCCTGCTTCTTCCTCAGAGCTGGCACAGACTGTTGAAAGAAGCTTTTGGGAGTCACCTGAAGCTCATGTCCCACCCAGTGCCAGCAGGAGCCTCCTGCAGGCTGCGCTCTCCTGCCCCTCCCCACCAGGGCCCCGGGTAATCCCATTTTCCTGTCTGCCTTACCTGTCACTGGTGGGATGGCATGAAGGATTAATAAGGGCATGTCAGAGAAGGGCTTTGGGCTCCCAGGGAGAAAAGTGTTGCCTGGGGGGTGGGGGTGGAGGAGCTACAAGAGCCCAGAAGAAACCTGGGCAGATGTGCTGGCCAGGAATGGGGCCCAAGTTCACTTCTAGGCTTGGGAGTGAAGACACTACCTACCATGGAATCTATACTAAGAGGGAGACTCACATCCTGCCCCATACACACTTGTAAGGGTAAGGCTGAGTTCCCCAATGCCTGAACTGTGCCTCACCAGTACGAAAAACCCACTTCAGACATAAACTAGTTTCGTTTACCCACCTTAGACTTCAGGTTTAGACTATAGAGTTTTATCCAGAAACTTCTAGGCTAGTGGATTCCACATTTGATCATGTGCTTCAAGTTAAATGGCATCGCCGTTGCAGCTCCTTTCATTGGCAAGCACGCACACACATGTGCACACACATGTACACACACATGTGCACATACATGTGCACATACAGAGATGTTCTTGAGCTCCAGAATGACTGCTACATTCAAGCCATTCCCTGGCCACCACTAGGTGCAGAGCCTAGGACAAATGACTTTATCTTTTCCTTGGAAAATGGGGGTGGCATCAAAGCCCTGCAGCTGTTAGAAGAATGGTGTGGAGTAATGGTGGGCAGGATTTAGGATGCCGCCCATCACTGGCAGGCAGGTTACAGACAGATGTAAGGGAAGAAGGGGATCCCAGGCAGTGCTCGACCTGTGCGCATCCTGCAGGATTATAGCTCAGACATTTAATAAACTATCCTAACCCATTACATTGATTCCATAGTCTACTGATGAGTGTGATACATGGTTCAAAAACAAACCACAGAACTAAGCCTACTGCCCTTTCACAGACTGGGAAACTGAGTCCCAGGAAGATCATCCAGTGGGCTAAGAGCCAAGTCACACTTCCCTCTGGCCCCTTTGCCTTCTGTGCCGTGCGTGCCTCTCCCAGGCTGGCCTTGCTTGGTGACCAGCAGGACAGTTGCTGATGTCCTCGTCCCTCATTGTCCCTCCAACCCCAACCTGCCCCAAACTGCCCCAGTGACAGCAACAGGTTTCCCATTTCAAAGCCCAGTCCTGCTCTTGGAAGATCAGAGCTGGGGTGTGTTTCTCTCTGCCCAGCCTCCCAGTCTTTGAAGTCTCTGACATCTGGTTTTAATTTTGGAGGACCACTGCTGTTTGGTGAACGGTTACCTCGGAGCACCCAGTACAAACAGTGGGCACAGAGGCGGGCTCCTGTTTCCTCACTTTGCCTCCCACACCCTGCCCACTTGTCATGTGATCGGCCCCTCTTGATGCCCCTGGGTTTCACTTCATCAAGTCCCACCAACTGCCCAGCTTTGCCTGAAACTTCCGGTCTTTGGTGCACATTCTTCTAGTTTTTAAAATCGCCATCTCTGTCGGTAACTCACCCTTGGTTCCTTTCTTATTTGTTTATTTTTTCCCTGCCCCAAAAAGGGTAACAGAAAAACGAAAGGGCTGGGCTGAACTAGTCCGGCTAAATAATTTAACAGGCCTGCTTTACCCGTTAGCCAGTTTGTTTAGGTCTCGAATGATTACTTCTTGCCTTGCCGCCCATAGTTTGCTTTACAATTGAGTTTGAGATTCGATGACACGGTGACAAATTTGAACTCACAAATTAGGACGCTTCGAGGTTATTTGTTATTTACTTTGAGCAAAAGGCAGACACGGCAATGGGAAACACGAAAGGTTATGTGCGTAGTGTTCAGTAGCAGAAAGGTGGGAAGTCGACCGTGAAAAAGCTTTTCAGCATATTTACCCATTTCCTCAGCTCCTGGCTTTATTAAATAGTGTCCTGAAAGGTGCCCCACAAAGGCACCTAATCGCATGCAACAGTGCAAAGGAGCATGCACAAAGACAGAAGGACGGTGCCCTCTCGTCTCCCGGGCATCTTGTTGAAGGACACCTCTAGGAGAAACTCACCACTCTGTAAGACAAAGCTTTCCAGAACCCTTCCCACCCCACCCAGGGCCTGACTCACAACCTCATTCATTCCCCGAATAGTTGGTGAATGAGTGACCCAGGGAGCAACTAAACAAGTGAGCAAACGGATGTGTGAGTCACCTACCTGGCCCAGGTGGGAACCGACAGCCTACAGCGTAGGCTAGGTTTATTGTGTGTTCCTTATTATTAACACTGCTTATGAGCTACCAGCATAGAAAGTTTTCCCAAGGAATGCTAGGCTTCCCTTGCTGGGGGAGGGGCTTTTGGAAGAACTAGCCAGAGTAGGCTTTCTGCTCTCTGGACCTTTGTCAATTGAGTCAAGTCATGGTGCCTTGGTGGCGCCTTTGCCCACCGCCACTATCTCCACCATGCCTGGCTCTTTTGGCTGTGGTCAGCTTCCCTACAGAACGGTAGCTATATCCAGTGGGTGTTTTAATTTGTCAGACCTTGGCCAGAAGGTTTAGCCCAAACTACTTTCACCTAGCCAAAGTCTCTTTAAATCCATGTTTCCATCTGTCCCTGTCCATGAAACACCAACACAGCCTGGACTTCAGCTTCCCAAGCTGCTGTCACACATACAGCTTTGGTGACAAAGTGCTTCTGATTAAGCCCCAAGGACCAGATTGTTTTAGAGAGTTCATTTTGATTCCAAATAAATCCTGTCTGGCATAGTGAAAGGGTGTGTTTTGCGAAAGCATGACCAGTACGACTCACCAGCAGCCATGAAGCGGCAGGCTGTTGGGGCCCCATTCCCCATGTAACAGAAACCAGCTTCATGGTGCATGGAGATGTTTCTAATGGCTTTGGTGGGCAACATTCATTTTGATTGTGTGCCCTGACACACTGGCCTCTGAACAAAATACCCAAATGCAGTTCAGCTCCACTATGGGGTCAACATCACCCAACCACCCCCCCCATGGTTGCTACTTTTGTGCTGCCCTTAGAGCCTGCAGTGTGGGGTTCATGTCCATGGCTCTTGAAGCTTCTGCCAGAGCTCTAGATTATTATCCAACCAAGAGATCCTTGCTCCACCAACAGCTCACAGGGTGAATTTACAGCTCTGTGTGCATCTTCCCTGTCCTCCTCACAAGGCCATGTCTAGAGAGAACACTTCAGGTTTTTTGGGGGGAGGGGGGGCACATTGTCCCCTGCTAGGTGGCAGTGCAGCCTGTTGCAGCAATTATCTTTTCTCTGTTCACCTTCACACAGACTCAAAGCCCACAGTGGAGACGCTGGGACCCACCTTGAAGACTGAAGAGACTACCACGCCATATCCCATGGATGATGATGCCACCGAGTGTGGGGAAAACTGCAGCTTTGAGGATGGTAAGGATTGGGGTGAACAACATCATATTTCATCTTGGGTGGCGTGGGTACGGACCAGGCAGATGGCCCAGGATCAGGCAAGAACTTCAGATCCCTTGGCTTGGAGTTCCCTATGAACTTACAGAAGGATTCAGGGAGGTATCCATGCTCAGAGGCCTGAAGCAGTGGTTACTAGAAACACTCAGATACTGTAAGCGTAGCAGGCATGGTTCTCCCTGACTACGTCACATCTGCAGAGATCACACAGGCAGAGGCAGGCTATGAGGCTCTGCAGCCAGTCCTTCACAGCCCCAAGGGGTCCTAGTTTTTGGATCATCTCTTCACATGGAAAATCTGTATCCCCCTCATTTTATCTTCTAAACACACCCACGTTAGATAAAGTCTGTAACTGAAAGATCCTAAATGTAAGGTCTTACTCTTTTGATCCTACTGTTCAGCTCCCCGTATATTAGGACACTGCTAAGAGACCATGACTTTTACTACACCTGGTGTTTGGGGCTGGACTTTTACATTTGACAGCCTCGATTTCCAGTAAATTACTGATCATTATTAAATGTTCATTAAACAAAAGGAGGGAAGATTGGCAAGGAGACTTGAGAAGAGATGCAGAGATGTAAATAGCTGTTGAAACCCCGGAGCCTGCTCAGAGCTGGGAGGCAACATGGGAAACTGCCCGGATGGTAGGGATAGCCACTAAGAAGAATGGGAGGAAAGCCAAACATTAATGCTGAAGTTTTGGGAAAGAAAAATGATAATTTAATGCACATGCTTTGGGGTGTGTGCTTTGGTGTGTTGTGTGGGTAGGGGATACTGTTGGTCAGGGTTAGTTGAATGCAAAATCTTGACATTTTAATGAACTTGTTTTAGTCTCATAATGAGAAGTGGAGGATCTTCCAAGATGGTGTCTGAGACAGAGAGCTGGAAATGAAACGCACAAGGAGCTAATGCAGAGCTTTAAATTCAGCGTTAGCATGTCGGGAGGAATGGGAATGGGGAGTCTATCTAAACGGCAATCCAAAGGAAAATTTAAGGGTTCTGCTGCAAAATTTCAGAAGTTTATTTTTAATATAATTTTACCGTTTACAGCGGTTTGTTTGATTTGAGGTTTCTTTGATGGTCCCTCCCTTCTTTTTAGGCAAAGATCTTTTTTTTGTGGAATTTGGCTCCTGAGATACTGTATGCGTATAAACATTACAGGGGAATTATGGTATATTGAATTACTCTGTATTTTCGAATGGAAAAATAGACACGCAGACATTGTGGAGAGAAAGGCATGGCGAGGGCTGAAGACTGACTTTCCCAAGCCACAGGTTGATGCTTCCATGATGGCTTCCATGTGTTTCCTTTCCCCTCAAGCTGACTTTGGCTAAGGGTGGGCAAACACCGAATGTTCCCTCTTGGGGAAGGGGGCACACAAGTAGGGTCTGCTGGCAACTATGTCCTGCTGCTGAGATCAGCAGAATCCTTTCCTCTGAAGCCAAGCTTCCTCCACCCCATGGTGGGCAATTTGTTTCTACCCAGCTGATGTTGTCTTTAGACATTTTAGCCAGAATTGAGCCTTCCCTGTAGAGATTTCTCTCTGGGAACTTGGGAAGGGAAGTAAGAAGGCCAAGGGCCCCACTTCCTCCCTGCTAACAGGTTTGCCAAGGCTTTTCCTCTGTCACTGGCTAGTGTCCAAGTTTGGCTTCCCATTTTCTCTTTCTCCACCTCTGTTCCACCCCCAACTTAATTCCAAGATTAGTAGTAAGTCATACTGGGTTTTCAGATCTGGGAGGAGCCCCAGAAAAACACCCACTTGGTTCCACTTCTGGGTTCAGTTAGGTAAATCTCCCAACGCAGATGGGGTGAGCCATTATGTGGTCACTTTTTAGAGATTTGTGGAGAACATGTTCTTCACCTCGCCTGAGATCCCAACCCACCCTTTAGGAGCTCAACAGGCCCGAGCTGCCAGGCCTAACATATAGAAATACCCATCTTACTCAGCACTGAGCTGGGCAACTCCAAGGATAGCACCTGCACCTTCTCGAGTAACATGTCAGATTGCCCACCACAGAGAGGTGAAGGATCGCAAACAAACCAGCCTTGTTTCCCGAGGTCACTTTCCTTGCATCAGCCAGAAGTTCCCTGGCATTCAGGTCTCTCTGGGTGCTAATGGGCTGCCCCAGACTTTTGAGAGCCAGGCTGGCAGGAGATGAGATGAGACTTTTAGGGAGCCAGCCTTCCACTGAGGCACTGGGGAGACATTCTTCTCTGGCATTTAGGGAACAGCAATTTTCACATTTGTCTGCTCTCCGAGGTAAAAAGAGGAGGCTGATTAGAGCCTGAAGCCATTTGGTGGCCTCATTTATAATTGCTTACTATGGGAACCACTGGCAGACTTGGCTTTCATGCCTGGGAAGGATGAGACCAAAGCCTGACCCGAAAGTCAGCCATCGCCAAGATGTCTGAAATGCAAGAGCAAAGGGGAGCCCTTCTTTCTCTGCCTCCTACTTGGGTCTTGCCAGCCATTGAAACAGCACCCTGCCGCCCTGCCGCCCTGCCGCCCTGCCCCTGTTCTCCAGTCCTGTTTCATTTGCCTGCCCTTTAGTCACTTTTCTTTCCCTTTTAGACAAAGATTTGCAACTTCCTTCAGGATTCAACTGCAACTTTGATTTTCCGGAAGAGACCTGTGGTTGGGTGTACGACCATGCCAAGTGGCTCCGGAGCACGTGGATCAGCAGCGCTAACCCCAATGACAGAACATTTCCAGGTAAGGCCATTGAGACATCCTATGAAAGACGGAAAGCCAGCTTGCACACGTTTGGGCCCCAAGCCCCTTGCAAGTTTCAGAGTTTCCCACTACAAGGCAATTGTCTGCTCTTTAACCACAAACCACCACAGACATCAGCACACACACTGGCTGGCCAGTGGTTCCTAGCCCACTGAGAATTTCAGCACAGCTTGGAGTTGCTAGGGAGAAAGAGAAACCAGGATAAAAGAGGGGAAAAGGAAGCCTCTGGGAGGGCCTAAGGAGATGGGAGGAGTCCATTAGTGTCCTCCTGTCCCCCTAGCCACCACTAGCTACTGTCACATAGCTTCTTGTCAACAACAAGGTAGGTATTGTTTCCAAAGCTGTTCACTGGGAAAACTGCTGGCCTTGATTCTGACTCATAGTTCTGGGAGAACCACCTCTCTTGGAGTCAGTCAAGGCAAAAAACTGAAATGCTGCCATGTACAAGGTATCACATGGGTACATCCCACAGATGTGATGCCGGTGGGTATGTCTTAGCAAAGAGCCAGACACTTGGCCTGTAAAAAGACTTGCTGTCAGACCTTGGCATGTCTTGATACCATCTTTTGGCCCCAAAGAACCAGCTCTCAGAAGCCCATCCTGACACTGTAGACAGCCACCGCTTTTAGCCCCTGTGAGGGAGAAAGGAAAGGTAGCTGCTGGTTCTGCTGCGCATGCATTAACAATTGCCATCTGGAAAGATTGAACAATAGACCTTCCAAGAATTGAAACAAAGTCCCAAACTTGCTTGACAAGGTGTGCCACATTCAGTGGTAAAAATACTCTCCCCACAGTTTAGCGAGCCTCAGACTGGGAGGTGGAGCTGGAGGCAGGCAGGCAGGCAGGCAGGAGGAGGGGGGCCAGGGGAATGTTTTCCCATGGTACAGATACAGGGAACAGAAATCACCGGCAGAGTGAAGTAGACTGAAATAATTAAGAAATGTTGAGTTGGGGGTATTTATTATTTTCCTTTTTAAATATAATTTAATATAGTTTTGTATGATTTAATTTTTAACAATGATTATATTTAACTGGCTCGTGAAGTTCCAGAAAATGTAACAAGTGGCCCTCACAAGCCAGAACACATTGGTCTAAAAAACACTTTCTTTGGCTTCCGATTTCCACACACCTCCTGCCTGGACCTCAGATGCCCATTAATAAGCCACCGAGAGAAAAGGGGGTTAATTCTGGAAATTTAGCAGACTGCATGTTGATGGAGCATACTGGGGGAAGGCCAGAAAATGAAAGGGGAGGGGCTTCGCTCTTACTGACTTCTTCAGCGCTACCCTCACCCCATATGCCCATGGTGTCCTCTATGGTCCCCAGGAGTTAGAGGCACTGGTGGGGGCAGATAAGCTCTAGAAGAACACTTGGGGCCACTTTCCTGCCACAGCCCACACTTGCTTTCCCAGAGAGTCACAGCATCTGCTCTGAAGAAAAACATTTTCATATTTCAAGTGTTTATCTCTTCAGCATTTGAGTGCTGGCTCAGAGAGATTTGTATCTGAGGATCACCACTGCCTCGGGCATAGGAGAGAGCACTTACCCCAATCCCAGCTCCTGCCCCCTCCCCCTCTCAGTCTCTGCAATAATGCTTAATTAATATAATGAGCCTCCTGCACGTTGGGAAAAAAAATACTTATTTTTATAACCCAGCCTGGATTTTTCATTTCATTTCCTCTCCTTTGAGACTGGGTCCAATTAATTGGTGGTTTTTCCCAGCCCCCATCTTGCTCTGAACGTAAGAAAGGTGAATGCAGTATGTGTGTGTATGTGTTTACATTTCGTCTGCATGAGAGATAAAGAAGGCTTGGCTTGGCTGAGGCACTTTTAAATAAAGGCTTGTGCACGTGGACTCTCTGTGGGGTGAGAGGATTTACCATCTCTTACCCAGGGTCCTTTCGAATCCTCTGACTTCCCCTCCCCTCAGCTGGTTCTGAGGTTTCCTCTGAAGGTGTCTGAGGCTAGCCCTAGCTAGACCACAAGGCCACCAGTGAGCTAGCTAGAAGCAGTTCTGCCAGAGCTTCATCTGCCTCCCCTCTGCCTTAGCCTGCTGCCCTCTCCTCCCACCCTCACCTGAGACCCTGCTCCCTTCACCCTTGCTACTCATTGAAAACGGTAGCCTTTGCTTTTGTTTCAGCTGATTCATCACACTCTGCAGTCACAGGGTGAGGGCATGCTTTTCAGAACAGGCAGAATTCCAACATCTGGATGAATAGATGGGGACAGAGAGTAAATCGGGGCCATAAGGAACTGCTGGGTTTACCGTTGTTCCTACCTTAAGACTCTGAGAAGGAAAACAATTGTTTTCCTTTTCCAGAGGAATCACTCAGGTTTGGGAAAGGGACACTTGCAACCTGACTCTGGGACACAAAATCATAATATTGTTCTCAGAACCCTTTATCCTCAGATGATTAAAAACCCCATCGTCTCTGTTTCCCACTGTCCTACTTACAAAATACCGAATCACGTTGCAAGCAGAAGATAGACCTCTTTCTGTTTTGGGGTGGTCCCTTCTTCTTTCAAAAAAATGGGGCCCCAAATCAGGAGAAAGGAAACAGCTGTTGTTGGGCTCAGGGCAGAGAGGATGCTAATGGGCACAGAATGACTGACGCCTCGCTCCAAACCTGAAAGCCACTGTGTCACCCTACTTTGCTCTTCCACAAAGAGACCAGACCCATTGCTCTCTAGAAGGATGCAACCTGCTTCATCCCCTCAGTGAGTGTGCAAACAGAAGTCATTACATTTCGGAAAAGAAGTACCTCCCTCCGTCAAACACGGAGGAGGTGAGGATGAAGGGGGGAGGGGTGGGGCAGGATGGCCATGCCGAAATTCAGCACAGACAGTTGATCGCAAGTGTCCATGGAAACCACTTACATTGCTTAGATATTTTCTGATTGAGTTGTTTTCTCGTGTTTTCTTTCCTTTCCTTGCTCCCTTTTAAGTCAGCAATTAGTTCTGTTCCTTTAGCTAGGGGTAATGGTTGCTCCAGGCTGACAAGACACCCACTGGTTTCATTCCACTGTTATTGTTTTTCAACATCGCCTTTCAAGCCACTCAGAATTTCTTTTTTTAGCTCTTGTGGCTAAGCTGCCTAGAGTGTGTTCCCACCACCCCCACCCCTACTGTGTTCCAAATCCAGTGACCCCTGGTGGTAGCAGAAGAGCCTGCCCCACCCTCCCTGACAAGCCACTTTGTCTTCTCTCTGAAGCTACAATGACATGGGGTCATTGGTAGGAGAACAGGCATATTTAGAGTTCTGACAATGATCAGACTTGGGTCTTTAAGGAAGGACACGAGCTCTCCTTGAAATGATTGGTGTCCAGTTCTCCAGTGTTGAGGAAGGAGCGCCCCCTCCCACAGCTGTTTGTGGCTATTTCTAGTATAATTTTAATGACTTAAAATAGTTTCAGCCGATGCTTCAGTTCTGCCGTGGCACTGGTCTTATTTTGTGGATGCAGAGACCACACTGTCCATGCATGGAAGCTGCATCCCAGTCATGTATTAGACAATACTGCTGTAGCACCTTGGGCAGTAGCAGAAGAACAAGCCCCCAATTCTTGCTGATGTTTCTATAGCTTGGTTTAGTGAGAACCATGAAGCAGGGAGTTAGGGAGGCAGATTTGCCTGAGCCCATTCTGCAAGTGTTGCTATTTTGATTTTCCATCTATGCCACTCTATCTCCCTCAGCAGCTATGGGAAATTAACGAGGGATAACGCATTAAGGACTACACGGGGTCACTCGGGAATAGTATACTAAGTAAATAGCAATACCAATAGTATCCAGACTTGTTACTGTTGTGGTCATTATTGTTGTAAAGAATGAGATAAGACCTGGGCCTGCTGGTTGCTAGCATATAATGTCAGCTATTTGAGAGACCGAGGCAGGAGGATTGGAAGTTTAAGGACTGCTTGAGCTACAGAATGAGTTCAGGACCAACCTAGGCAACTTAGCAAGACTCTGCCTTTAAAAAAGAAAAAAAAGAAAGAAAGGAAAGGAAAAGGAAAAGGAGAGCAGAGCAGAGTTGGAGCCACTGGTAGAGTGCTTGCCTAGCATCTGGGAATGTCTAGAGTGCCTAAGTCCAATCCCTAGCACCACTGGGGTGGGAAGGGGAAGGAGGAGGTGAAGTAAGAAGAGGAGGAGGGGGAGGAAGGGGAGGAGGAAGAGGAGGAGATAAGGCCAGAGACAAAGAGGATTCTGCCCAGTGCCTCCCATCATGATCCAAGTGTGGTCTGGGACATGTGCTCTTTCACTCCGGAATGTGTGCGCCCTTTCATACAGTGATTGACCCTGGGATGTGTGGTTACGATGCTCCCCCACTTTGGTAACTAAACGCCATACAAGTGTCTAAAGAAAACTGGCAAACTTGGACTGGGACAGCACTGTGAAGGGAGCTTTGCCCCCCGCTTACAGGAGGCTCAGAGGAAAGCTAAGAGGGAGTAAGCCAAGAATGTAAACACTCAAGTTTCACCCATGTTGGCCATCCCTTCAAATGGAGGGCGAATACCCTGTTAACTTGCTACTGGGGTTGTTTTGCTATAGACTTGGTTGCTGATAAACGCCAGCAGAGTGGGAGACCAGAGCCCTGATGGATGAACCTAAGACGGGCTTGCTTTTTTTTTTTTTTTTTACTGTAAGCTAGCAATGGCTCTGAATTTAAAACCTCCCTCTATGCTCAAAAGATCAGGTGACAGCTTTCAATTCAGACACTGTCAAATCAGTAGTCTCAGCTTTCCTGATGCTGCCACCCTTTAATACAGGTCCTCCTGTTGTGGTGCCCACCCCCCCAGTCATAAAATTATTTGCATTGCTACTTCATTACTCTAAATCTAATGCTGTTGTGAATCAAAGTGTAAATATCTGATATGCAGGATATCTGATATGAGACCCCAGTAAAATAATCATTTGAGCCTCTGGTGGGGTCGAGACCCACAGGTTGAGAACCACTGCCTTGGGAGGAAGGTGGCTATGGTTTGCCTAGGGCATAGCCTTTAAAAATACTAAACCAGAAAACTGGGGCTATGGATCATGATAGATAATTAAAGGACAGGAAGAGCTGAGCTGAAGCAAGCAATAATCAAGGAATAATTTCAACTAGAACAGGAAAGAATGGGGGGGGGGATCCTCCTGTAAGATGAGAGGAAAACAGCCCTGTTTGTGGAAAAGATGAAAACAGAGAGAAGCTGTTATCCCCCTTTTCTTGAAAACCCTGAGAGACTGGGGTGATATTAGACGGGGAAATTGAGAACAAACTAGATGGCAGAGCTTTCTATGGAAGCTGACACACCATATCGAAAAATACCTCCAGGTAGCTAGCTGCCTGCAAGGACTGGTCCGGCCGAATCCTTAAATCCCTGCCGAATGTTCTATCATAAACCTTGAAAACATCCTGCCGAGTTCATCCAAAGTCAATGTTTCCCTTAACTGGTTGTTAATTTGAGGACCTTAGCAGAGATAGACTGACCTTGGGAGGCCAGCGGAGTGGCTGACTCATGTTTTAAGTATGACCTATACTAAGAGACTCCATCTCCTGCTGCACTAAATATTCTTTTCAGATGGTTGTTCTAGTAGGAGGGCAAGATGCTAGCCAGGAGATGCGTGTGAGGGACAGATGGCGTGTTTGGCTTTGCAATAGCCAGGAGGATCAAGCTGGTGATTTATTTTGGGGTTGGCTAAAGGGGAGTAGACACAATTGAATCCATTGCAATTGGGCCGACCCCAGTCACGTGCCCAGAGGACACTTAAGCAGCTGAAGCCAGATGGGACCATAAATCGCCAGGTGAAATATCAAGAGGCCCTTTTAGAGACAGCGTCAGGTGAAGCGCCTGAGCGTCCCTCTCCTCTGCACCTCCTCTCTGCCCTTTTGAACTTGAGTTGTTCATTCCCCTGTGATTGTTTGCTCTGTGTCATTGGCAACAGCGGACATTCCGAGTCAAGGACACAGCAAAATGCCTCCTAAATAAGCCAGGCCCAGGAGGACAGGGATTTTGTATCTTAGGGACTTTATTTCTTCGTTCTCTCTCAGCAGCTGGGTGGATTTCCTTTCCATTGTCTTTTTGTTGGAAGCTACCCACGGCCGGTGTCCTAGCCATGGAAAAACGCAGATTCCTCCCCACCCCCACCCCCGCCCCCCAGGGCCAGGTCTTAGCTGGCTGCTTCTCATATTAGGGCAACTTCTTGGAATCCAAAAGGGTTCCTTCCTAAGGACCAAGGGAATTCATAAAGCAACCCTGCCCCCCACCCGGCCATGCCCACGATTCTTTCAGGCACTGAGTACTTGGCCTTTCTTAGTATTGAGTGGTGGTAGCCCATAAGCTGGAATATTCTACAAGGTCTTCACTTGCAGAATACATCCAAGCTTGGTACCTTGTCTGAATGTCAGGACTTTGGAGAGCTGAAGCACTCCATGAACAAGGACCCAGAAAGGGAGCATTTAAAGAGAGTAGGGTTGTGTTTCCTGGGGAAGCACAGACTAAAGGTCTTAATTGATTCTCTCTCTCTCTCTCTCTCTCTACTTCTGTCTATCTCTATCTCTTTCTTTCCCTCTCCCTCTCTTTTCCCTCCCCCTCTCCCTCTCTGTCGCTCTCCTTTTCTCCCTCCCCCTCTTCTTTTCTTCTTTCCTCTTTTCTTCTCTCTCTCCCTGTCTCCCCCTTCCTCTACTTCTCCCCACCCCATCTTTCACCCCCCCCCCATCTCTCCCTTCTCTGTTTGTATTTGTATGCACCACAGTGCACAACCCCTGGTGTCAGTCCTTCTGTCTTGTCTGAGACAGTCTCTGTTCTGTGTAGTGTACCTCAGGCTATCTCAGAAACTTCCATTCTTTTTCCTGTATCTTCCTCCCATCTCCTTATAGGGAGGGTGGGTTTGTAGACCTGTGGTTTTACTTCAGTCCTGGGGTCATCAGGCTTGTAAGACACACCTTTTATACACTTAGCCATCTCCCCAGCCCCCGGGACTCCTTAACTCCTTATGAGTAAAATGCTTCCAAGTCATAGAACGGAAATGAGCTGTGTCCCATCAGGGATAGATGGAGCACGTGTGACCACATGACAGCAGGAAGGTGTTAAACTGAATGTGAGATGTTCTTGACAGCTGGGGATGTGTCCTGGAGAACACATTGCCAGTGTGGCCTGTGGAGCCCCTTTCTGAAGGGAAGGGTGGGTGGCATGGAGGCAGGATGTTTCCACATACTTCCTCTAGCCAGTACTAGTAGTCACATGGGTTCCCACTCACGATCCAAGACACTATCTCATTTTATTTCATCCTCTGAAGATTGGCACAGAAGACCTGTGCCAATGGGAGGGGCACATGATGGACAGCTGGGAGCTGGCTGGTTTCTGGGGGGAAAGCATCTTATTTCAAAGAATGTCAATGTCAATACCACCACACCCCAGGATGAATCCTGCTTCTTTTTGTATCTTGCACTGGCTTCCCAGGTTTATGGTGGTCTTCAGTCTATATGGAAGGCAGTGTGTGGCATGGCATCAGTAGCCTGACTGAGCTCTTGCTATATCCCTGTTCCCATGCAAAGTGCTCTACAGGGCTTAACCTTACAACCTCATGCAGTAATACCATTATTATACCCACTATACAGATGGAAAGACTAAGGCTTTCCAAGACTTAGAGCCTCCAGCCAGGATTCCACCACAGGTGACAAGGAGGCCGCAAGTTTACTCAGTCCCATCTGGGTCCAGAGCCTACTTCCATCGCTCGGTATCAGTGGTCCTGGAAGCATGACCTCATATCTCTGAGCTTCAGAGGGAAAATGGGCTTGAAGTGGATGGGGGCACATAGCTAATTCCAGCACTGGAGAGCATCGGGCAAGAAGATCATGAGTTCGGGGCCAACCTGAGCTACTTAGCAGGGTGGAAGAGGAGAGAGAGACAGAGCCAGAGAGAGAGGGGGAAAGAGAAAGGTGATATTGCTGGGTGCACAGGGATGGGTACAAAGCACAGCTAAGGGTAAAGCCGTGGTGTGGTGTCTGTCACCTGGTATCTGCTCAGTTTGATCATTCTCATCCTCTGTTTTTTGGTTCCCTTCCTTGTGCATTTCCCGGTCTGAGTCTTTCCCTCTCGCGGTTCCTGGTTCTAATCAGGCCTCTGTCGTGACAGGCAGCGATGTTTTGCAGCTCGGCATCTCTCTGACTGATGTCCCTGCTAATTCCTTAAATTTACATATCATCTTTCTTCCCTGGAGTTCATAGCACTTAACAGACAAGTGGGGCACAAATGATTTAACTGAGTGAAATCCAGAGGCCTGCTTGTCTGGAGACTCTGCAAACCCGTGGATTAGCTCAGATGTCAGCGCTGAATTATGATCCTTCAGCTGCTCGTGCTTAGCACGCCACCAGCATTAACTCGATTCCTGCCGCGGCCCTGTAAATCATGCATAGTGATTACCAGCCTACTGTGAGAGAAGGGGGGAGAGAAGAAAGGAGAAAGGCGCAGGCTCTGGAGACTCTGCACCAGCTGACTGGGGACCCTTTGGCCTGGTTGAATTCTAATGACAGGGTGGGGAGCTAAGATAGACCCAGATGAAAATCCTTGCAGCCTGCCA
Organism: Mus caroli; assembly: GCF_978045245.1. NCBI lineage: Eukaryota > Metazoa > Chordata > Mammalia > Rodentia > Muridae > Mus > Mus caroli. Next base: position 59,675,110 of record NW_028227256.1, read on the forward strand.
TCTCACACCCTAGACACATTTGGCTTTCCTGGTTGTAACCGTTCTGCTATGACTCCTTTGCTTAAGAATGCAAATTCACACAAGTGACAGAATTTCCGCCAAGCAATTCTCAGGCAGCAAGTGGGTCTTATTTGTGAAGCTGTGAAGGGAGAAAGCTGAATAAGAAACTTCTCAATCCTGCTTTCCTTTATAGATGGGGTGGAAAGGGTAAGGGCTTGGAAGTTCCAGGAGCACAGGGGATCAGGGGGACCCTCGCTGGTGTCTCAGTCTACTGGGAGCCTCCACAGGTGATCCCGATATTAGCTTACCTCATCTTTAAAAGGGGCCTGCTGGCTCAGGAAAACAGTCGGTGGCAAAGGGATTGTGTGAACTGAAGGCTTGGCAGAGGCTAGCAGATTCTCTCTTCTCGTTATATACCATTCCTTCTCATCTGTGTGTTTGCCATTCATTCATTTATTCATTCATGGGATAAGACTTCTCAGGGTAGTGTGATATGCATGGACTAAGGAGAGGAGAAAGATGCGATACTCAACCTTCTGTGTGCAAGACAATCTGTGATAGGCGATTGAAGATGGCTCACCGGGTAGAGGTGCTTGCCACCAAACTTGATCTGGGACCCACATGATGGAAAGAAAAAACCCAACTCCTGTGCCAGAATGGTTAGAAGTTGGCATCAGAGCCAGGCTAGGTGGAAAAAAGGAAGAGCAAGGGGCTTCAGGGTCAGTGAGGCTGCTGTGAGGCAGTAGGCTCAGGGGGGAGAAGGTTTGCCTCAGACAGGGAGGGATTGCAGGGATTTGGAGCAAGACGCTTTTGGGCAGCTGAAGAGTTTACTGTAGGAAGGTGTGGGATCCCTCATTTAAGTTTGGGGTCTCCCTACCTCTGAACCAGCATTTCCTCCTTGGACAAGACACTTAAACCTTTCTTGATTTCTCCATCGTGTGCAAAGTAAAATTAGGAAGTCTTAGCTCACAGGTATAGACCAAGGACGAGGTGATATATTGCGTACCAGTGTGCTTTGTAATCTGAAAGGCATTATGCAAATCTGAGTTGTAATTATTATCATTAATAATGATAGCAGGAAGATCGGATGTGGAGACAGAAGGCTGGAAGATCACCCAATGCCTGGTGATGCTATCAGCATCCCCTCCTCATCAGACCCCATCATTAAAGCTCTGTTCTCGAGGCAGCCTCCCCTTCCTTATCTCTGCCTTGAACAGGCTGCTGGTGGAGGCTCCGTGGTAGGCTTAGCCCCTCACCTAACAAGATAATGCCAACAGGTTTGATAGCAATGAATCAGAGATCCCCTCCCTGAGAGGGCATGGATCCAGGCTTCTGGAACCCTAGCTTGTCCTTCGCCAGCAAACTCAAGGCACTCACCATTCCTACTGACCGAGAACCTCTGCTTGTGGCTCAGACTAACGTAGCACCAAATTAACAAGACCCTGAAGTGTCTGGCCTGCTCACATTCTAAGTTGGTTACACAGTGAAAATATGTCCCTGACCCGCTTGCAGAGGAGTTTAGCAGACCATGATCCGTGCTTCAGGGCCCAAGATCGTGGGAACTCTTCTTCCTTCTCTGAGCATTTGCTCTCTGCACACAGGCTGGATGGAGTTCCCCCATCTCCATACCTGTGTCTGTGAGGCATGGGTGCTGCCAACCATAACAAGAGCTCAGCCTTCTGCATAAGTATCAGATGGATTTAAACCCAGTCTGCCAAGAAGGCCATTCTTGAAACATTTGGACAGTGAGCCCTTAACTTCCCAGAGCACATACATTCTCTGCTGAAGACACAGCCTTTGGTAATGATAATGGCCATACCTTTCTAACCACTGGAGCTGTGTGTGGATGGCTGCTTGAGAAAGTCGAGTCTAGGAACAAAGTGGGATGGCCAGCTACCCCATCCCTGATCTGCTTAGAGTTGACTTGAGTGTCTGCATGGTAGTTACTGAGGCCTAGGCACCATCTAGCAACCCTGGCAGAGACAGAAGGTTTTTAATGTCTTCCACTTGGACAGTGCCCAGCCTGACAATACCTGACCAGAGTCACACTCCAATCTGGCAGCCACCTCACCCTATAATCTGTTCCCCTGTAATTCAGTTCACTAGGCTACACTGGCCCATTGGGTAAGCCAGAGGTGAGTAAGACATAGGTCAGGCTGCTTCACTCTAGGGAGAAAGGACAAGTCTATACACAGCCAGGATTTGAAACTGACCACCCCAGGGGGTGAATATGAAAGACATGACACAGAGAGCTAATGGGGAACCAGTGTGACTTAAGGATTGAAGAAAGGGCTTCAAGAAGAATGAGCATTTGACTCAAAAGTCCGAAAGGGCCTAAGAAAAGAGCACAGTAGACTCAGCATAGTGGCACACACCTGTGGTCATAGCACTGAAGAGGCAGAATCGAGAAGGTTGTAAGTTCAAGGCCAGCCTGATCTACATAGCAAGCTCCAACATATTTCAAAACACTGAAAACACCCCAACTCCTGTCCATCTTTCTGATGGAGAGGCAACAGTTACAAAGCGGGGTATTTCCCAAGCATTTACCATCCACGTTTGGATCTTCTTCCCCAGATGACAAGAACTTCTTGAAACTGCAGAGTGATGGCCGACGAGAGGGCCAGTACGGGCGGCTCATCAGCCCACCAGTGCACCTGCCCCGAAGCCCTGTGTGCATGGAGTTCCAGTACCAAGCCATGGGCGGCCACGGGGTGGCACTGCAGGTGGTTCGGGAAGCCAGCCAGGAAAGCAAACTCCTTTGGGTCATCCGTGAGGACCAGGGCAGCGAGTGGAAGCACGGGCGCATTATCCTGCCCAGCTATGACATGGAGTATCAGGTGAGTCAGGGAAGAAAAGGGGTGTGTGTGTGCAAGAGGCAAGGGACTCATTGTGATCACCATTCCAACATTTCAAAGAGCCTTGCCCATTCATCATTAAGGGACATGGTTAAGCTCCGCTGTTTTCATTGTGTTTCTTATGTTGCCATGGCAACTAAATGACACTTATTTGTTATTCAGAATGCGCCTATCTCTACACCCAGACTTGGTTCTTTGTTCCTCCTATTGCCTTTTATATTGCTGAAATCTTCTCCAACAAATGTTTCTTCTCTCCATTTTATTTTAGATTGCTATCAGGTAGGCCGACAAAAGGACACAGAAGCCAGGGAAATAAACACAAATGGCCCCTCTATCCCCAAGGCAGTGGAGGGCTCAGAATGGGGGTGGCTGTGGCCGCGCCTTCCCAGACCTGCTCCAGAGAGCACAGATCCAGAAAGGGGCGTAAGATGGATAGGCATCCTCCATCAAACCCGAGAGCCCCAAACAAGTGGCTTCTCTCTCAGCTTCTATTATCTCTGTCCCGTGGAGCAAGAGGCACAGATGGGCCCACACATCTGTACCCACATCTTGGGTTAGAGTAGACACGCTGTGGACGAGGGCGCTGAAAACCAGCCAAAGCATTAACCTGCTCCTCCCCAGATGAAGAGCAGCAACAGATGGCTGGAGAGGCAGCCAACTGCTCTTTCAGCTTGCCAGAGGACATGTGCTCGTTTGCAGAAAGAACCCAGGGAGGGCGAGAATGAGGAGTGGTTAAAGACCACAGAGCTGAGGGGCTTCCATGCACTGTGCAGGCTGTAGCCACTCACTCCTGAGACTACAAGGCATCCGGAGACCCTTGCTCCCCAACCTGGGTTCCCCATTTATTAACCTTAGTCCCAGCGGGCATTAGAAGAACATGTTAGAGGTTTCTTCTATCCATCTCGGTTTTTGTCTTTGTTTGAGTTTCTCCAGGCAGAGCTGTATCTTACTGGATTTTGTTTCTACCTCATCTGTGTGCCTAACACATAGTACATGCTCAGTAAATTGATAGAAGAGTAAATTATTTCCCTGCTGTTATATTAACAGATCTCTAAGTCAGAGTGTGAGGAGAGGTCATGCAGAAGGCCGTCCAAACCTAAGGACCGTGTTTCCTTTATTACCATCACCTGCTCATGTCCTCTGAGTTCTCAAATACCTGCCCTGAGCATCTGAAGGATTTCCAGGAAAGGAACCTCTGAAATAGCTAGGGAAATATCAGCACCCCTCTCCCTCAAGGATGCTTCAATTGTGGTTCTTTTAATCAGTATGTTCTTGTTACTGGACAGCAATATCTATCAACTTGTTACATTTTCTTATTCTCTCAAATGTGTAATTGATTTGAACCAACTCTTCTTAAATTAAGATTTCAAGAGATGGAGCCGTGTGGTCCACAGATGTGTATGTACCAGGTGCAATAACACACACACACACACACACACACACACACACACACGGCTGTTAAGAGAACATTGGAAGTCTTTACACTGGATAAACCAGGAAGATTAGCTAATCTTGGCTCTTGTCCTTCCGGCTCTAGATCGTGTTCGAGGGAGTGATAGGGAAGGGACGATCGGGAGAGATTTCCATCGATGACATTCGGATAAGCACTGATGTCCCACTGGAGAACTGCATGGGTACGTGCCTTCCTCTCTCTTGGCGGTTGTTTCAAATAAGACATTAGGATATGCAGAAGGAAGCAACTGCTCTCTTCACATTTCCCAGTAGGTCGGGCTGTACTAGTCTGTGCAGGAGGTGAAGTATAGACTTGGTTGAGTCTTGGGCTGAGGGTGGGAGGGGTAAGACTAAGACATGAGGTGACGGTTTTATATATCCATCTCCCAAACAGAAATAGATGTGCATTAAGTATGTGAAAATTTGGGGTGCCGAGACCCCATCATCAGACTCCAGTTTTTAAGCAAAGAAAATGCTAGAGGACACGAGTGCCTGCCAGTCAGAATTACATGCTGGGAAGGATTGATGGATTTAATGGAAGCCTTCAGTGGTGGGCAAAAGTGCTACCCGTGCTATACAAGAATGCCAACACAATTACCCACGCCATTCTTTCACATGAATGAACTGCAGGGAAAATTACGGCATAAGAAATCAAATGTTACATTTTGTTTTCAAGCTAATATTTCCAATGCCCAAGAGTCTAGATTGTAGGATTAAGCATGGCTTACCAGAGGATCCCTCACTATCTCTTTCGTCAGAAGTGCTAAGAGCCAGCCCTCCTGAAATGCACACATTTCTGCCCAAGGCTCCATCCTGAAGCAGGGGTTTCCCTAAGGGCACCCCAACCACCTCCCATCCTAGCCGTGGATCTTTCCCCAAACAGAAAAGGAATCCTGAAAAGGAATAGGACTTGCTCCCAGCCAGCGGAGTTGCCGTAATAAAAATAAGTTACCAAGTGCTGTTCTTGGACTTTGGGTGTCTGTGCCTAGTGACGTCAGAAGCAACTGGGACTTCCCCAGTCCCCCAAGCAACTCTCAGGGCCTGGGCATCTAACACTAATCCCAGGTCTGAGAAAGTAATCAGTGGTAAGTGGCTGATTACAGTGCCTTGGGGACCTGTTACTCTGTGAAGGACTTTTTGTTCCAAAGCAACTTGAGCAGCCTCTCTGCTTACCCTAGCCCCGTGATGATGGTAGGCAAAGTCTAGAAAACATACAGGAGGTGGGCCATGTTCTGTAGCACGTTGCCAAGTGGCCTAACAGACTCAATTGTGTCATATTCGTTCACTTTTCTCTTTATCTAACTCAACTTTTTTCCTGTTTTTGTTTTCTCTTTCAGAACCCATATCAGCTTTTGCAGGTGAGGATTTTAAAGGTAAAAAAAATTGTTTTGCATGGCTTTTTCTCTTTCCATGTGATGTGAATTTGGTGGGGGGAGTAACCCCCATTTTAACAAAGCTTGCAGGAGAAAACAAATGCTTCACTTTCTCACCACTAGGTGGCGGCAGCGACACCCATAGATGGGGGGGGGGGTGAGATCCTCAATGTCTCTCATTTAATTAAAGCGTAGAAACCTATAATAGAGACAAATAGGTTACAGATAAACCTTTGAGCCTTGCATTGTCCACTCGGGAGCAATGAGGTTGAAAATGCAGGAGTGGTGAGAAAGGAGAGGCTGTGGGAAGATTAACCCTCAGGGAGGCGTAGTACCAGGCATTCTAGTGAAGATGTTGGGAGAAGGAAAAAAAAAACAAAAACAAACCTGAGGAGGGCTGTGATCTTAACAGGGGGGAAGGTGCTGAATTCAGAAGCTGGTAGAGGGAGCAAGGAGGTTCATTCTCTGACTAGAGTCAGGGCACTTGAATCTCATGGCTGGGAACAGAAAGGGACGCTTTCTCCCTAAGAAAGCAACTAGAGAACAAAGCAAAGCAGAGGGAAATTGGGATGCTTGCCTCATCCAAGAAAAGAAGCAAGGGCTCCCAGCCTGGAGCGAAGGGTACGTTTGTGCTTTTCAAATGCAGCGGGTTTACACTCACCCTCCATGGTCAGTCTGGCTGCTGATGCTGCCCAAGTCCTTATACTTAAGCTCAGTAGCTGATCTAAGTGCTGAGTGTTCCTCGGGCAGTTGGCGGACTGCAGCGTGTTCACAGGCCCTCGCCCAGCGCTTAGTCCCAAGGGTCTGTTTGGTGCCAGCTGTGAGAGAGCTGTTACACCCTGTCTGTGCTGCCTAGGCTGGACCCTCTAGGTGACAGCATTTTAGAAATAAGATCCCCATTTTATATATCCAAAATCTCCATATCTTATCTCCGCTCTCATGAATCTGCCTAGTTCCTGACTAGAGAGAGAGAGAGAGATGAGTCCTTGGCTTGACACCTGTATAGGCTCCCTGAATCCAAGTCGTCCCACCTAATTTGCCATTCGTCCCTAGTTCTAAGACCATCAATATGGCGGGGAAAGTGGTAGAATAGAGCTCTGGCCGGTGTATGTTTTGATTCTTATCCTCTCTCCTGCTTCCCCACCACATGTGGAATTGTATTGTGCATCCATGTGCATGCACACCTTGCTGCTCCCTGGGGTTGTAGCTGCGAACGCAAAGCCTGACAGGGAAAGCTAAGGTGCAAACAGAACAGCTTAGACTGTTAGAGCTTGGCGCTCACCTTCCTGGTGCAGCATAAGGTTTACGCTGGGGAAGAGAAGCCTGCTCCCGACTCTTTGTGGGTTGTTGAGCCTCAAAGCTCCCTGAAAGGCCAGTTCAAGACTGGCCAGTAACTGCTATAAAAGCTGTGCTCGCCCCATGTCTGGGCGTGACTGACAGGAACAACAGCTGAAGGCTTCACTCCTCTGAAAGAATAAACACACCAAGTGCACGTGCTCTCCTTGAAGTTGTGTGCGGCACAAGGCTGCACACCCAGGCCCTGTTTGCCTGTAAAAATATATATATAATAAAGTCTCATCTGAGTGGCAAATGTGCACTTAGGCTAAATACACACTGGGCTCAGTGGCTCGAAGGTAAGACTTCTCAGTATGTTCTTGATGCTTTGGGGCTGTGTAGACAGGGCTCCAGTTGCAAGCATTGACTCTCGGATGCAGACATGACAAGGAGGCAACCAGGTCTTTGGGGGCAGAGACTTGGCTCAAGAACATTAGAGAGCCAAGAGCACAGTGTGAATTAGAAGTTTCAACCACACTGACATGTGTTCTGTGACGCTCCTGGGTGTTAGCCAGGTGAACCTGGGACCTTCTCACACGCCTCCATCTTTACTCAAACAAATGGTCTCCACTTGGGAGACATGACTTTTGTTCTCTTCATGGGCAGGACAGTAGGAGCCTCTTGCTCAAGACATAAAATCAGCATTTTTACTCAAAACAGAGAATCAGAGTAAAATCAGATTCAGGCAGGCAAGTTACCAAGAACTGATGTGGGGACCCCACTTACAACCGCCATTTGCATTGCTTCTGTGCCTATAGGATTCGGGTTGTTTTTCTTTTGATTATAAACTAGTCATGCAGCAGAAGTAATTTATTTGGGTCCTACTCACTACAGGAGAGCAGTGTGTTCTTGGTGGGTCTTTAGGGAAATGCAGAAGTGGCCTTTGGACCTGTGCTGATGGGGGCTCTGGATCTTTCTTCGTTTGAAGTATCTTTGGTTTCTGCCTTTAACTGGCTTCTTGCATTGCCGCTTCATGTGCGTGTAGACCGTGTACATGGATGTGACTTAGTGTGGAAGAGAAACTGTACAGAGAAGGAGGAGGCAGAGGAATTGAAAACACTGTGTCCTCATGCCATTCTTTAGAAAGATCTTTTTGTCGCTCATATGAGTCATGTTTGAAACAATGTAACTTGAGTGTGCTTGCTTTGCTTGCTTGCTAGCTTGCTTGCATAAGCAGTGACTATAAACATGGTGTCGTCATGTATCTTTGTTCTTAAGGTTTGAGCTTTAACAAATGAAAAACCGTGTATAAAGGGAAAGGGAAAAAAAGACTGAAAAGCGGTACAATTAAGGTGATGAATTATTTCCTCTTACTCGGTGCTTTTTTTTTTTTCCTTAATAAAAGAAAAGGCAACAAGCAAGAAGCCAGTAAAGAACTAGATAATGCCCACAGTCAGGATGGTGGGGCTCCTGACCAGGTGGATATTTTTAGTAGCTTCTGGTGAAGACAAGAGTTGTTGTTGCTCCTGTAGGAGGCTGTGTGTACTGAATGCAGTAGGAAAGGACCACCTGCCAGAAATCCTGGAGACCCAGGCAGGGCTGCACTGTGAAGGTGTTCTTGGGATGCGGATGCAGTTTCCTGAACTCCCTTCTTATTAAGGGCCCTTAAAGGAACATGCGTATGCTCTGATGGTCCCATGGTTGTGAATGTGTCTCCAGCCTTCTGTGCTCTCTCTTTTGGACTCCACTGTGTGCCTTTCTGCTGTCCCCCTATCCCCGACCCTGATTTTCATCCAGATACAACCAGGAGAAAATGAGCATTAGAGGCCATTCTGTGGACATGGCTGGGAATCGTTGTAAGGGAGCCACACATAGGGTAGAGCTGAAGTCAAGCCTGGCATCTGACTCCATGCCTCAGAGTTTGAGTTAATTTATTTGGGTCCTACGGACCAATCTGCCATTTCTATTCACATCTCTTTTCCACCACCACTGTCACTCTCACAACCTGCCTTCCACTCCAAAACTTTACATGCCAGTAAGACACCCCATCCCTGGGTACAGGACTGGACTGGCCCCATCAGTGTATCTTTCTCATCAGCTTCCCTTTACTCTACAGTGCTGTCTCACTGAGGAAGCAGAGTTAGTTCATGCGCATACGTCTCAGATGAAGTCAGAGGAGCACACCAAACCCCCAAAGCCTCCAGGGCTCCAGATAGACAGCAGTGATGTGAGAATCCTCCCCACTGCCCCACCCCCGTCCCCAGCTGCCTACCTGAGGCTAGGTGTTGCAGAGTGGAGGACAGGGAGAGATGTGTGGAACCACTGTGTGCTGCTTGACCACCATCTCTGCCCACAGGACACAGAGGCACTGTTTGTGAAGTTTGCTTGCATACTCAGCCTCTTCTGACACAGAAGCCCGGCACATCCCCCTCCCCACTAGGGCATCTAAGCAGCTGCCAAGGACAGTCTGTCAAAGGGCAGCAAAAAGTGTTTCTCCCCAGCATCTCTCTCCAACAACGCAGCCTGGCAAGCCTCAGTTTTAAGCCTAAATTCTAGAAGAGGAGAAGTTCCTGCTTCAGGCAGTAAGGGGTTGAATGTTGAGGCATTTTAGATAGATGGGGTGGGGGAGAGACAGAGAGACAAGGTTCGTGCAGGCTCACTGCAAACCTCCAATGAGCCTACCTCTGCATACTTGCTTGTCCAGCAAATGGAAAAACCTTTTCTCAAGGATACTTTAAATTTTAGCATCCCTTAAAGAGCACGGGAGGCCTGGAGTTCTTCCACTAGCTTCCATATACTTTTCTAGTGGATCCAAGCCTTTTCTCATGTTTTTGTAATCCCACAGATGAAACAAATGGTTCGCCTGAACTGTCCCTTCTGCTATGTCTGTTCTCAGCTGGCACAGAAAAGCCCCCCACACCCGCAGCATAAAACAGCTCTTAGGTCCAGAGAGGAAACCCACCCTTGGTGCCTTTCATACCATTCCTTGGGGGAATGCTGGGTAGCTCTTCCAGGTCCCAGTGACATTTCATGAACATAGCTGTGAGAGACGATTGCTTTTTTTTTTTTTTTTTCATGGTGAATCTGCATTATGCCAATTCTCTGACAGGTTCAGGCAGAGTAGGAGGCAGAAGGGAGAGAAGGCGGCTTTCCGTTCCTGCCTTAGTTGGTTCGAGAAAAATCTGCAAAGCTGTGCTATGAAAGACCAGATAATACATATCCCAGGCTTTGGAGCACATACAGCCTTTCTGGCAAGCACTCTGCCCTGCCAACGAAGCACAAAGGCAACCCCCAAGTGGTGCGGAAACAAATGGGAGTGTTCAAATAAAACTTTATTTATAAAAATGGACAGTGGGCTGCAGCTAGCTAAGGATTTTGTGTGTCTGGCTTCAAGCCTGGCTCAGTCACTCAAGCAGCAGTAAGCAATTCTTCAGAGAGCCCCGGATTTCCCCCTGTGTTACTTTGCTCTCTTCCTTAGTTTTCAAAGTGCTCATCCTCTTAGCTCTTCACATTCCCCACTTAAAACTCATGGAAAATAAAGACATTCACGTAGAGCCCGAGAACCAAGGGCTGACACGCTGGAAATGTCTGCTGTTGTCGCTGTTCTTACAGCCACATCCCTAATTATTTACTAAGCCAGTGACAGTGTTTATAGACATAAACAGGCAGAGCAGGCCCACTCCGTAACAGGTAACTTCTTTTCACTTTTCCCATGTGTGACTTCTCAGAATTTCTTTCTGGAATCCCAAACTCTTAGCCTTCACATTTCTCTTCTCTGGGGAGTTCAGAACTTTTGCAGATGGGAGCCTGCTCAACCTTGCAAACGCACTTGGAGTTATTGACTATTTAAGTATCTGTTTCTCATTATCTCAAACAATGAGAAAACTTTGTGGAGAATTGGGGGGGGGTGGAAATTAATAAAAAATGGTTGAGGAATTGAAAGTATTTTGTTTCCAAATGAAAAGAAAGAAAGAAAAGATTTGTGAGCGAGTGGTATAAGACAAGTGAATGTTGGGACAGGCACTGACGCTCTGGACAAGGCTGATGTCTCATCTACAATGTTTGCTCACAGATTGGTGTAGCTAGCCCAGGACTCTTTATTTATGAAGATATAGGCCAGTCACACCATAGAAGTCGTGGGGTGGATAAGACTGAAACCCAGTTCCCTGTGGGCCCAAGCATCTTTTTCTACTTTCCCATGGGGCACTGTGAATGGGAAGCACTTCTAGTACCTTCTGAGAGCTTTTCTGTGAGGTCTAGTGGGAAATCAGCATTTCCCAGGGAGTCTGAACATTGGCATTCCCATACCACTCTATCTATGTCTCTCTGTCAGTCTATCCATCTGTCCATCTATCCATCTGTCTACTCATCCATCCATCTGGCATTTATTAGATTTCTACCGTTGCTGGAAAGATGTTTTGAGTAGAGATTTAACCCTGCTTGATTTATTACCTTCCTTTTCTGTAACTTGCAAACCACAGCCTAATGAGCACAGACCCTTTCAAGGCTGTGGCAGCTCCAGATTCCAAGTCACTGACTGTTAGAATCACATCTCTAGCTGGAGAATGTTCTGAGAACCTTCTGATGCCTACAAGCTTTCTCTAAACTCCTTGTTGGGACACAAGGAAGGTAGTTGGTCAAAGCCTCTCTTTTCTAACTCCTTCACTGTTAAAAGCAAAATTTGTATAGTATGTTTTCTCATTTTTTCCAAACACATATCCAAGGAAAACGTTTAAGAGGTCAAAACAAATTATCTCTTGTCATTCAAATTATCACATGTACACCATGTTGATAATTTTAGGTAAGAGGGCTTTGGTGGGAAAGAGGAGTCTCTCTCTCTCTCTCTCTCTCTTTCTTATTCACTTTACATTCTGCTCTCTGCCCCCTCCCAGTCAGAGCCTCCCTCAATCCTTCCTCCCATCCCCTCTCTCCTCATTTGAGCAGGTGGGGTCTCCATGAGTACTACTCCACCCTGGCACATCAAGTCTCTGTGGGGCCAGGCACATTCTCTCCCTCTGAGGCCAGACAAGGCCACCCAGCTAAAAGACCATACCCCACAGGCAAGCAACAGCTTTTTGGACAGCCCCTTGCTCCAGTTGTTTAGGACACACAAAGACCAAGCTTCACATCTGCTACATATGTGCAGGGAGGCCTACTAGCTCCAGCCCGAGTCTGTTCTTTGGTAGGAAGGGGGAATCTTCAGCATACAGTGGAATCTATCTTCCATGGCACAGGACAGCTCTGAGGTGAGGAGAGTATGGCTCACATATCTGATTCTGAATGCTAATCCCATATCATGATTTGTCATCTTACAAAAGGACAGAGCATTTTTCACCTGTGTCCCCAGGTTATGTCTACCATCAGAAACACTTTCAGGGCCACGCCCTCCCCAGCTCCAGCACTTGGAGCTGGAGACTTTTGTACTGAGGCCAGGTGGTGGCAGAGGCAAGAAGTGGCTGTAACTGCTCCTGTCTTTGTGGTCAGGCACTTCAGAGTGGGCTCTGTTGCCTAGTTTGCCACCTGCCTTTTCTCTGATGGACGAGCTGTAACCTCATTAGAGGACGGTCCTCATAAAGCAGCAATCCCGAGTCAGAGGCACAACCAGGGAACCCTTTACGGGAGAAGAAAGATGGCTCTGGTGAACTCTAGAGCCACCTGTGCACTTAGGCATTTCACAGCATCGTTGAGAGCTCCATGAAAACCCAGTAGCAAGGTGGTTGCCAAGCAGCGGACACTCTGGGTGACCTGAATCAGGACTTGACATTAGCTGACTTGCAACCTGACCACTTCAAGGAACCATTTTCAATACTTTGTTTTCTTTCTTTCTCTCTCTCTCCTTTTTTTTTTGTATGCAAAATTATCAATTTGAGTACCAATGAGAGAGACAGGAAGAGAGAGAGAGAGAGACAGGAGAGAGAGAGAGAGAGAGAGGAGAAAGAGGAGAGAGAGAGGGAGGAGAAGATAAATGAAAGAATTAAAAGATGGAGATTAGAGCTGGGTGTGGTGGCTCATGCTTGAAGTCCCACCACTTGGGAGGCTGAGGCAGAGGGATTGTTTAAGGCCCACTACATGGTGAATTACAGGCTGGCCTCTGCTAAAAAGTGAAAACCTGTCTCAAGATAACAAACAAAAGAGGATGAAAACACTTTAGGGGGAAGGAAAAGACCATATAGTCACACGGAAAAGGATAAGGTAGTAGTAGAAACAGCTTTTAGGAGTCCTAGGACAATGGGGTCTTTTTCATCCTAAAGATACAGATGTGGTTATCAAGTCGTATGCTAAGCAACTCGTCTTGGTCAAAGCTCTTGCAACACTGTTGGACTTCTGGTGGCCTACAAGGTGAAACTGCACCCTGACGGAAGGGGGTCCCCAAATTGAAGGAAGCACTAACTCAGAACTAGCAAGATGGACAGGCTTCATCAGATTTTCTAAGAAACAGTCTCTCATTTTTCTCGCACTTCTGAGGATACATGAGATCTCACATACCACTCAGCTATCTGGGGACCGACCAGGCTGTGGGGTCGGGAGAAATTGAGAACTGGGAGTATGGGCCTCGGGTCAGCAGTGGCTTCATAAGGCATTTACAGGGCACCTTCACTGCGTGTCCTCCTCGGTGGAAGCTGAGTCTTGGCTTCCTGTGCTTCAGGAGCTCTAAGTCTGTTGGGGGTGTGGGGATGGAGAGAAGAAAGGTGGGGGGGGGGCTGCCTGCGTGGTGAGCAAAGGTGGGTCCACAAACAGATGCCTTGAATAGGCACGCTCGTCTGTCCCTCTTCCGGCACACCCTGTAAGTAAGGGAAGCACGTTTTAGCCATTCGCCTGTGGTGCAGGCAGCTCCGGAAGCGTTTCTCATAGGTTAAGCATACATCATTTTTTCAGAAGTAAAGATCATGTCTGCCTTTGGCAAGCTCAAAACCACCTTAGTCCCCTTCTGGGCCAGATTCTCATCTGATGTAAATCCTTGGGAGAATCAAGTTGTAGCACTGTTTTGCATGGAGTGGGAGTCAATCCAGTCTTCCCCTGAGTTACCCAGAGCGAAACTCTACTACAGCGTCTCCATGGCAACCAGAGGCTGGCCAGTAAACTCGGTTGCCTCCTAAATCTCCCCACCCCCAGTTTCTCCCTGCTCTTTTCCACGGTTAAGAATGAGGCTCTTTCGTTTGCCCTCCCTCGCTGGGTGTCCCTCGCTCTCACACTCCTTTATTGCTTTGTGCTCATATCTTTTTTTCCCCCTGCAACTCCTTATCCAATCTGCTTTTAAAATCCTCCATCCAGTTTAAAAAAAAAAAAATGAAGACGGGTTAGTCATTGCTTGACAGTAGTAATTGACCTGTTTAGACAAGACCAAGCTGATTTCAATGGGCACAGAAACCTTGGCAAACCAAAGTGGAATTTACCTTCAAGTCTAGCCAGCCTAATTAATACATTGTTGAGAATTCTGGCCAGCCACACCAAATATGGCTTTTCCACCCACTTGAAGAATTCACCAATCTGAATTCCAGCAGATACTGCAGCATCATTGTGTGTATGTGGTGTGTGTTCGCGGGAGTGTGTGTGTGTGTGAGAGAGAGACAGAGACAGAGACAGAGACAGAGACGGAGAGAGAGGAGAAATGAGAGAGAGAAAATTATAATGCTTTGACACACGGTGAAGTAATTCTGGTTAAATAGTAAAGAACGCTATGTAAGGGTAGGACTCTTAGTTGAGACATATTTACTACCAAGTGAGCAGCAATTGTCGATTGAACCTCTGTGAGCCTGTTTCCTCATCTGTAGAGTGGGTTAAAGTACCTGATGCATAAAGGGACCAGCGAAGAGATTGTAGATTATAAACGGCTTGGTATATATGAAGGCCGAGTACCGCCTGAGTCCCTGGATCCCTGCTATATGACCCAAAGCATGTGTGTTTCTCTCTTTCTTTTCTTTATTTTTTCTTTATTTTTTTTAATTGATTTTTTTTTTTTTACGAGTCCGCATGCTCTCAGCCTAGCAACACTCTCTGTGTCTCTCCCCCAGGGGGCACCCTCCCGCCAGGGACCGAGCCCACAGTGGACACGGTGCCCGTGCAGCCCATCCCAGCCTACTGGTATTACGTTATGGCGGCCGGGGGCGCCGTGCTGGTGCTGGCCTCCGTCGTCCTGGCCCTGGTGCTCCACTACCACCGGTTCCGCTATGCGGCCAAGAAGACCGATCACTCCATCACCTACAAAACCTCCCACTACACCAACGGGGCCCCTCTGGCGGTCGAGCCCACTCTAACCATTAAGCTAGAGCAAGAGCGGGGCTCGCACTGCTGAGGGCCGAAGCAGGAACAGCGCCCAAAAAAAAAAAAAAAACCAAGAAAGACTGCAAACACGTTGCCTCGATTTTGCACTTTTTTTCTCCTCGCCTAGTCTCTGAGTGAACCCTCAGACATCTCTCTCTCCAGGGTCCCCAGCCCTGAGCGCTCTCATGTACCCCCACACCATTCTCTGTGGTTCTTGGTTCCAGTTTCTCTTTGCTCTGATATTGTTTTTATCGTTATTTTTTCCTTTTCTTCTTTCCTTTTTAATCTCTCTTTTATTCCTTTCTCCCCTCCCCGCCCCCTTTTTTTCTAATGATTTTAAACCCAACTCTAATGCTGCATCTGGAATCCCAGAAGAGACCGGCCCCTAAGCACTTCACAACCGAAGGCTCTGTTGGTTTTGTTCCAGAGACAGGCCCTGTTGTTTTCTCCCCTTGCCTTATCCCATCCCTCCTCTCCTGGGCAGGCTGCCAGGTGTCTTGAGGGGAGCCTGGTCCTGTATGTATGTACACAGTACACTCACTCCCATGTGAAGAGGTGTGTGTGTATGTGTGTGTGTGTGTGTGTGTGTGTGTGTGTGTGTTGGATTTTCGAGGGAGAGACTGATTCACTGTGGAAGGGGGGGAGTGTGTGGGTGTATGTAGAGAGGGGCCCCTTCCCTCTTATGTTGCTTCTTCTGGGGTACTTTTCAAGAAAATAATATACTGTATACATTTTGTTTACTTGGAGAAGAGATTGGAGCTTTTTTGTTGCCTTATCTAGCTCTGGCTGGGTTTCTGTTGGCTGTCATTGTCATCTCCAGGTACCTAGACAAATAGAGACCATTGGGAATACAATGTGGCTGTACCCATCCTTACCCCCATCCCAAGCCACCCAAGACTATGGTTCCTCCAGTGCCACTCAGACATGACCCCTTTTGTTATGTTTCCTGGTGTCTTTGAAGTCACACGATAACAGCCATTGGGTGCGTGGAGTCATTTCTACTTCCAGCCCTGAAGCAAATGTGTCTCATGTTGCCTTATAAAAAGAAAAAGAAAAGAAAAAAAAAGAAGAAGAGGGATAAAAAGTTCATAATGAATGTTTAGCTCTGACGGTCCAGTTGTGGAATGTCATAAAGAATAACACACCTGGGATGATGTAAACTCAGTCGTCTGTTTTAATTGTGAGCAGGAGGGGACCGATAGAAGGGAGGAGACGGAAAGACCCAAACGTTGTCTTTGCAGAGTCTCTTCACCCCGGGCATCATCGCATTGAGCCTAACGTGGGATGGGGTTGAGGAAGAAGGTATTCTTTGGTATTATTTTGGTCATTGTAATAGAGTTTGTAAAATACAAGGGAGGGGGTTTACTTGCTTTCCTTTCATGGTGTTAACGTGTGCCTGAATCCATAGCTACTGAAGTATGTGGCTGTCCTTCTGACTTAGTTAAATATTATAAGAAAGTAAAAAGGAATCATTTGTTGAAATGAACCCAAGTGCTGCCAGTTAAAGCACTCGTGGCATCTGGCTAATACACCCCCAATGTCTGGTCTGAATACACCCGCAAGGGCTGGTCTGACATCAGCAGATAAACTAGCATAGGCAGAGAGATGCCGTGGTAAAGTTATACCCGTTGTCCCTACTTTTCCTCCCCCAAACTCTCCACCGAGAGAGATGTTAGAGATGTACAAAGGCTGCATTAAATAGCAGAATCAATTTCGATGCAATGAAGTGTCTATTTGAAGATTCCAAGTGTACTAGGGCTCAGTCTTGAAGCCATTTGCTTTCTATTTTCCAGCTAAAAGGCTTCTTAGAAAGTGAACAATTCTCTCAAGATGGTTGCCTGGTCACATGACTCTCCAGACACCTTCCAAGAAAGAACAAAATACTAATGATTTTTTTTTTATTGCTTGGGAGAGAGCCGTTCAGCATTCTCTCTGAGTAGCCAGATAGGTCCCTCCAGCACACTCTCAGCTTTTGCATCTGGTTCCTTTCATCCCCCTGAAAGGACACTGCTCTCCTGCTCTTACTCTGTTTCAAAGAGCTATTCTGTCTCAACTGTAGCAACTCTGCCAAGAAAAGAAAAGATGAAAGGCTAGTGTGTGGCTAACTTGAGGTGTCCTACCTCAGCAGAAGATGGAGAAGGAAGTGTGAACTCAGGTGGGCAAGCAGCCCTAAGTGCTGAGAGAACCATGGCGTCATGGAGCTTTTTTGTTGTTGTTGTTGTTGTTTTTAAACAAAGTTGTTTATTCACCACTAGCTGAACATTTAGGGCCAGTCATTCCTTGCAAATGATTGACATTCCTACAGGTGCCCTGTGCAGGCATTAGGAAACCACAGCTGGAGAGTAGCTGATGAAAATTTCTTCCTCTTTAAAAGAAAATGGCGGCCATGTTGTGAACTTGCTCTATGCTCATCTGATGCCCCATGCAGCATCATATTCATGTACATGTCACAGATGAGAAGATGGTGAATCCCATGATACCTTCAACCAGGACTCATGCTTAAGCACTCTCACTCTCACGCTCTCTCTCGCTCTCTCTCTCCTCTCTCCTCTCTCCTCTCTCTTTCTCCTGCTTCCCCAACTCCAGCATCTCTCATAGTATTATCTAAAAGGGCAGCTCATGTGTAAAATGCCATGCCTTGATGCTTTAGAAAGCAAAATTCTGTATCCTGTTAGGGAGGAAAGAATCAATCTCTTCTAAGCAAACTCGACCGGACAGATGAATCCGTGCATGCACCAGTGTAGCCTTGCTTCTCAGAAGACGAAGCAGTGATCCCAACTGTTCAAATGTGGAAGAGTGTATGAATGAGGTGAAGGGCCAGCTGGTCTAGAAAGCATTTGCCTTACTAGAGGTCTCACAAGAACCCTTCTTGAGAGAACACTAGCAGCTGCCGTCTCCTATTGCCGGCTAAAACAGAATGAGAAACAAAACAAAACAAGTGTAGAATTGCCACTGACAAAACAGGATGCCCAAAATAAAGTCATCCCTTCCCCTGTCCCACTTCTTTTGATTAAAACCATAATAGGAGATCCAGTACTATTTTTGAGGTTGTTGCCCCATCTTTTAAAAGACCCCCAGTCTTTAAAATAAAAACTAGAAGGCAAGCAAACACCTAAAAGGTCAAAATCTACCAAAGAACAACAAAACAAGAAAACCTAAAGATTTTTACTTCCTGTTCTTATCCCTCCCTGTAACTGTGACACCCTTTGCATTGCTCAGTTGCCTGTGTGTCAAAATAACTTGTGGATGTTGGAAACTATTTGAAAATGTATTGTGTGGAATGTAATAAAATGATGATATTTTTATACAAACATCTGGGTTTTTTTCCCTGCCCCTTTGCCTGTGAGAACAAAGTTTGACATGGAAGCTTTGAAAAAAAAAGAAAAGAAAAGAAAAAAACTTGATGTCTCCAAAGTTTACACATTGCCTTCTGAACTGTGGGGCATTTGGGGGGGAGGGAGGGAGGGAGGAAGGGAGAGGGCGAGATGCTCTCTTTGAGGCTGAACACCATCCTTCCTTTCTTTTTATTTCCATAACTGCTTGTTAGGAGTTTTAGCCAATTTGCGCTGCTGAGCCAACTTTCATGATTGGTGTGGGATTTTGCAAAAGTTGCTAAGTGCTAAATTGCTCAATGTGATTCCACAAAATTTTCTCTTGATGGCAAATCCCTGAATACTGGAATCTCCTTTCAAATTAGCCCTGGGAGGGGGGAGGGCGGGGGGGCTGGGTGCAGCTCTCAGGCATGGTGTGCTCAGCTCCACAGAGGCAGGGCCCTTCCTCTGGAAAAGAAATGGTGACCTCTTGTCCTACACCTACCAAATCATTACTTCCTGAGGGATGTTGATCTTTAATTTATGAATGATGTCCCTGGAGCAAGGGGAATAGGAACTTGTAGCATGTTCAGGGCTCAGAGGTGGTCAAGATTTGGGGGGGAGGGGACAGAAAATGGAAATAAAGAGATGGACACCACAAACCCAGAGATACCCTTTTATAAAAGAAACACTCTGTAAAAGCGTTGAGGATAAGGAGTCTTACTCAAGAGTCTGATCTTGAGTTTCTTGCTCTGCTTGGTTTGGGTTGGTCCACCTCTAGGAATAGTCAGTGACGTGCTTGTGGTAGATGTCTGAATCTGAGAGACATTCTGTAGGGCAGAAGGGCATATGTAGGAAAGTTAACTTCCAAATAGCTTTGAGTTTTTCAATGGGAGGCAAAAATTTGTCACAAGAGGATTTATATTGCCTCTCGTGTCACCCCAGAGACTCTCTAAGAGGCCGAATGATCATCCTAGATGCCCTTGCAAGAAGACACCTGTCCAGAGGACCCTCTTTCTGCCACTGCCCTGACTCCTTCTGGGTCCCATCACATCCTAGATCCTGGATTCAGCATTTTTCAGATATGAAACCTGTCCTAACACCACAAAGGGAAGCCTGGCTCCTCGGGTCTCACAGGAGACTGCTAGTACAGATGGCTCAGGGTCGATGTCATTATCTGTCCTCTGCAGGAGCTCAGAGCCGAAGGTCCATGATTAGAACATTGTCTGCTTTTCCTGTGCCAGGCATTACCCATTTTGTCTAAGTAACATTTGGCTGGCCTAAAACTGTTGGTTCCTGTTAGCACAAGGCAAAATGGAAGCCTCTCAAAGTGTTTATTTCCAACAAGGACCCAGACTCAATCCACACTTGCCTGCGATGACCTAGGAGGACCTCATGTGCCAGGCTGAATTAAATTCATCAGAACTTGTGTTTTGTTGGCACTACTAAGAGTTTTGGAGCCACTTGTGGGAAGTATTCCACCTTGACCCCAGTGCCAAGACTTATATTAGGGGTACTGCTTCTCCCAGGGAGGCTGGCAACAGTCAGGAGTTGATTTTACACATTGCTCACAGCACTTTCACCAGTAAAACATCCCTGCCTGGTTTGCAGACTCAGTCCAATTATAAATGTTACCGAGTTAGGTTCCCATGAATCAAGGTCCAGTGTGCCTTGTGCTTGCCCCTACATGGGTCTTCACTAAGACTTAAATGTACATTCTTGCTTCAATCCTGGTCTGTCTAGCCCAGACCTCCAAAGCCTGGCCATACCAGGGTGGTATGGAGTTTATTTTTCTCATGCTCTTTATTGACTGTAGTTATTCTGCACAAACATTGTGGCCTTCTGTACACTTCGATGAAAAGAGGTTCATTTTGAAGTTTTGAGTTGTCTGTATGGTGGCCGCACATCTGAGGCAAGCTGCAGACTGCTAGGTGTGTAGGTGTGGGCTTGGTTTCTCTCCCTCACCCCCTCCCCCTCCCTCTCCCTCTCTCTCCCTCTAATTGTACAGAGCACTGGGGCTCTCCCAGCTGTAATTTGCCTTTCATCCACTTCAATGATGGCCCAAAGAAAACACAAAATGAATCCATCCAGAGAGAAGGGGCGGGGGGGGGGCGGCGGGGGGGACACACAAGCTGAGCATCTTAGAATCAGCAGGGGATGGGGAGAATTGTCCTGTACAAAGAAGTTAGAAACCAAAGGTGATGGGGGATTTAATTAAGCTTCACCTCGGTCAGGCACACAGGAGTTTGTGCTGAGGTCCACTCCAACTAGAAATCTAGTTCCTTAAGAGTCCACAAGCTGAGCCCAAGGCTGTTTGCCCGTGGAATCATTCTTATGGTACCAGTCCTAACTGAGATGATCCAGGATTTAGGAATTCTCCATAGAGCAGGACCTTAGTTAGCAAGATTGGGGGGTGGGGGGGCAGGGGTGGAGATAAATCTAGGAGGTTCAGGTAACCAGCACAAGCCATTTCTGCCCCAAATCCTATGGACAAGAGACCCACAAGTATCTCTCTTCTGGGGAATATCATTGCTCAGGGATTGTCCATCATGACCTTAAAGAGCCACACAATGTAATTATAAATAGTTAATGATAATCTAATGTAAATTCTCATGGGCATTGGACCGGGAAATGAGAAACCTCTTCAGAAAGGCTGAGAACCAGAAGGCCTGGAGGCAGGGCTGGGCATTGGGTGGGAAAAAAAACCTGCCCTACTGTGGTAGTTATCAACACCAAACAAGGATGTTGGGGGAACTTTTCAAATGGTAACTGGCAGGTGCTTCTCTCTCTCTCTCTCTCTCTCTCTCTCTCTCTCTCTCTCTCTCTCTCTCTCTCTCTCTCTCTGTGTGTGTGTGTGTGTGTGTGTGTATGTGTGTGTGTTCCTGTATTTCTGTCTCTGTCTCTGTTCTCTGTCTGTCTTTCTGTCTCTCATTTCACAAGTGTATATGGCTACCTTCCAAAAGTACAATAATACAGAAAAGGCAATAATTCATTTTATTGTTAACCAATCCCACTCTCCTCCCCAGAAGTGACCACAAAGAGAATTTGAAGTCACCTCTTTATACCTTTATAGATACACAAGTTCGTGTCAAATTCTGCGGTTTGGTTTAGCTGCCGAATACACCAGAATATCACAGTGTCTCTTCTCTTGGCTGGACAGCCTGCTTCTTTTCATATGCCATCTTGAAGATCCTTCCGTAGGCATGGTCAGGTTTATTCCACCCCTCCCAGTCATATTGTGCTGATATGCCATCACTTATTAATTGTCCCCATTTGTGTTGTCCCTGTTCAGATTGTGTCCAGTTTTCTTTTGTTATTTGGTTTGCTTTTTACTGTTAGCATCGATACTGCAGTGGACATTGTTGACGTTGCCTCTTCAGGGATTCCCGTTCACATTTTAATAAACATTGCTAATAAATAGCGAAAGGTTTATCGATGAAGGAACCAGTCTTCATTTGGGAGAATCGCAGAAACTGGGAGACAGCCGTATTTGAACAAGCCACCAAACCTCTATGACTCTCTAGAGTAGGCACAGTCCTTGCCACAGAAGACTTTGGCCAGTTTTAGGGAATTTGAAACTCAAGGGTTACTTCTAGGACTTAAAAAAATACTTTTTTTCACTGCCAAGTTGTGGAGAATACAGTCCTTTCTGAAAGTGGCAGCTGTGGCCCAAGTTAATTCTGTCCCTGGGTTCAGCAAAGAGTCCTGTTGTCCATGATTAATGAGTTCTGCTTGGTTTCTCCAAAGAGCGACTGTGCTGTGCCTCGTTGTTATTTATTTATGTTTTCTACTGAAAAATTCATGTAAAAATATTCTTTAAGGTCATCGCACAGCATTGTACTGCAGACAGAATGATTCCAGCAACCTCAGGTAGACCCACATGCCAAGAGGAAGCCTCAAGTCCAGATGCTCCCCCAAGGGGTGTTGCCCTGAGAGGAACAGATCTTGTGGGCTGAGAGGAGGCACTGATCTTTCTTCCAAGGAGGCTCAGGGCTTTGGCAATGAAAGAAAGGCATTGGCAGTAGGGCTGTTCTCTGGTGGGATGTCTCGATATGTAGGCAAATCTGTTTACCCCACAGAGCTCAAGCAAGGAATAGCATCAGGAGGGGAAGCCAAGAGACCTGAATCCAAAACACTATTTCTAACAATAGCACTGCCTTGGGTTCTATTATATGTGAGACAAGAGAGTCACAATAATATCACATTAGCTCTGAGCATAGGAAATAATGTGTAGGGTCATGTATGTGCCTTGTGAGCTTTATCTTATCTGCCAAAGATCCAGGGTCCCTTCCTCTTGGAAATGGGATTTGAACACTTGACTCAGGAAACAGTCTTGCCAGTATGAGACCTGGTAAGCTCCAGATGTCAGGTACTGCACACATTATCCTATTTTATCTTCTCTTTGCAAGTGGTACACTCTTGATCCCTTCTCATAACATCACTACTCAAAGCAGAGAATCCAACCCAGATGACAGTATACCTCTGCAACTCACTAGAAAGCTACCAGCTCCCAGGATGGTAGGAGTGTGCAAAGCACTTTGAGCTGGATGTGTCCCTGACCAAAATCCTATTGGCTGATGATCTGCTACTTATTGAAAGACATTTCAGCACCAAGGACCTTTTCATTGTTTGTATTTCCTTATACGATTGAGGTCTAGTAGAAGAGGGGTAATGATTTGGAGAGGCTATTGAGTACCTCTCACTTGCTCCTCTTGGAAAATGCCAACGTAAGGAATTGAGAACAAGAAGATGGTCATTACATTAGAACCTAGACCAAAGCTAACATGGGTATGTCCAGAGAGCTCCAAAGGAGACACCTCAGTCCAAGCCAACTGTAGACCAAAAGTGTGACCCTACCAATAATGTTCATTAAAACTGTTGGGCCCAGCATTACTTCCTGGATCTGAAATTCCAGATAGGGCCACAGTGCCTCTCTATCTCTCCCAAGGAGGACCCAGTCTCCACCCCTACCTTTGTGCCAAGTGCAGTTCATCTTCAGATTCATCTTCCCCTGACTTGGTGGTCCCTTTTCTTCTCTGATGTCTTTACACTCTCTCTACCATCCTTCTTCCAACACCTACTCCCAGAAAAATTATAGGTCAGAGTCCTTTACTCAAGGGTTTAATTGGTATTTCCACCAAAGAGAAAAGTTCTTCTCAGAAAACAAATCTAAAGCCAACAGAATCTTTCTGCTGAGACCATAGTTCTCGACCCCCAGCAAGCATGAATGGAACCTTATTAGCCACAGTAAAATTATATTATTGAGTAACTCATTCTTACTTATGAGAATGTCTGAGCAGAGCCCAACTCATAAGGGGCATGCATGGGAAAAGAATAGTAGAATTCATTAACCTTTTAGAAAATATCCATTTGGTTTTGATTCTTCAGCCTCGTCTTCCCTCTTGACCATGATTGCATCAAACCACTCTACCTGAGTGATGATGTTTCTTCTATGTTTACTTTATGGGTTGGGTAAAAATGTCCCCAAAGGCTCCTGAGTTGAAGGGAGAGATGTCAGGAGGGTACTGACTTCATCAATGGGTTAAGCCATTGGTAAGGAATACTGAGCAGGCTATTAGAATGTGGGATGTGGTTGGAGAAAGTGGGTTAATGAGGGTGTGCTTCTGAACGGTGCGTCCTGTCCTTCACCACTTCGTGTGTGGTGTGTGTGTGTGTGCGTGTGTGTGTGTGTGTGTGTGTGTGTGTGTGTGTGTGTGTGTGTATGTGTATGTCTGTTTCCCAATGGCTACCATGAGGTGAACAGCTTTGGCCTGTTCTCTCCATGTTCTCTGCCTTCCTGAGAGCCCACAGTGATGGGACCAGTGGCTGCCAACTAAGTCCCATGGAGCCATAAGTCAAAGCAGACAGCTCCTCCTTAGTGTCTCTCAGGCATTTGGTCAGCATTGACAAGCTGACTGGCTCAGTACCTCTTGGCTCAGTACTTCTTGACTCAGTACCTCTTGACTCAGTACTTCTTGGCTCAATACCTCTCGGCTCAGTACCTCCTGATTACTGGGACTCGGGGATATAAGAAATGTCAAAAGTCTCCCTAGGAAAAGAAAAATCTCTGGCATATAAATTTAGAAGAATTATTTTCTTTTACATCTCTAGGAATGTGGGGAAAGAGGTAGAACACTTTTCCCCTGAGATTCTCTATGCCTTCCCCCACCATCATTTCTTAATAGGAACTAGCCAACAAAAGAGTGCAGAGAGCCAATTGCTTGTTTATATACCTACTTTGGGGGATGGGAAATATCTGGCTTTTCAAAGACTTAGTTGGTTTAAAAAAAAAATGCCAGAATGTTCTCCCTTGACTTGTAAGCCCATCCATATTATAAAGTCTCTCTGGCTGCATTTTTTTCTTATTTCCATGCCATTGGTGAGGCTCAGTGGAGAGTTCCTGGGCCCGATTGCTCATCTGCCTTCATGCCTGAAGGTGTTATTAGGTCGTTTCACAGCCTGCTCATTTCCAGTTAATATTTCCAAGCCTTTTAAGGGTTTCTTCCTGGTTTTTAACTACGAATAATAGAAAATAATGACTGCATGCAAGCCGACACTCCCCCAGTCAGCGCATCCCAACCCCCTTTGTCTTTTCCTAATGGAAACCACATGGAAAAATTCCAAAACTTGTTTTGTTTTTTTTTCCCGTGACCCTCCATACATTTGGCTGTACCCCGAAAAAATCTATGCTAAAGGATCATCTGCTGGGCTCTTAAGCTCAGGCCAAACCCAGCAAGAGATGAAGAGCTCTCAAGTAGCCTGACTTTCTAATGCAGATTTGGCAAAGGCTGTAGCAACATCTGAACTTCTGGCTCCTCAGTGCAACTGGGGATGAACAAACTGAATTAGGGAAATTAAGTGTGGTGGGGAGGGAGAACCCTCAGCCAACACTAAATTCGAAACCAAATTAAACATTTTGAAGTGCCAAGAAATATCTCTTTAGTCCGCCATTATTTCTGGTTTATTGAGATCTCAGTGTTGTGCTTCCTGCTGGGGAAAAAATATAAAACAGAATGGCTGAGAGAATTTTCTGAAGATGACTTCCACCTGAATGACCCATTGATTTAGCTGGCTGCTGGGTGTGTGTGGGGCAGGGGTGGGGGGAGCTTCAGGAACTTGGAATCAAATCCAGCAACAGCTCTCAGCAGCCCAGAGCATCTCCCAGATAAATCACAGGCTGCGAACAAGGTGCTGAAAATCCATAGCTTGCTTTCAGTCTCTGGATGATTTGTTCAGTGGCTTCTTGTATTTTTCTACCCTCCTCAGTCCACTTCATCTCTAAAAGGGAAGTGTTGACACTGGTACCTTCACAAATGAAAGTGTCCAGAGGTTTCCTGTAAGAGACTCTTGAATTCTTTCAAAGCTAGTTGAATGTTAGTGGCTTCAGTAGGCATCAAAGACTAGTTTTCTATAAGCTGTTATTGCCCAGCCCTAATTAAGGTGGAGACATAAGAGGGGACCACGGGGTACCCATTTCATCATGTCCCTAGTCTCCAGTTAACAGCAGCAGTTCCAAAGTCAAACAAGCAAGTGTTGAAAATGTGGAACTTTTTGACTCCCAATGCTCTGTGCTTTCCATGTTCTTTGAAATGACTTAAGAGAAGACAGGGCCAGGTTAAGAAATGATCAGGGGTAGTGTGAATGACAGAACTCTTGTGTTTGGAAGTCTCCTTGTGTATGTCAACCCTCAGCAGAAAGGCAGATGATGGAGGCTGAAGAGACAGATAGCTCAGCTGTTAAAGAATGTATACTGTCTTGTGGATGACTAGCTCACAGCCACCTGTAACTCCAGCTCCTGGAGATGCAATACCCCCTTCTGGCTTCTGTGGCCATTCACAAACATGTATCATGCACTTGAACAAGCACACATTAAAACAAGACAAAATAAATCTTTAAAAAAAGAAAAGAAAAGAAAAGAAAAAAGAAATGTTAATGATGGAATTCCAGAGCAGAGGGGCACAGAGTGAACTCAGAAAGGTCAGGATAGGGAGGGGCTCTGACCTAGGACCAGAGGACCATCTGCTCCTGGCCTGGAGGGCCTGTACACCCATGGAACCTCTGTTCCAGTACAGAGTGATGCTTATGCCAAGTGTTCCTCTGAATGTCTTTGTCCCATGCATTGGGTGGCAAGTCTGGTCTCTTAAGCCCCTGCCCAGAGTTGTCATGGAAGGGCCTCATGGAAGAAAATCAATGTGTATCATGTTCTGAAACGATCCCATGCAAGTGACCCAGGGATGGACTGTCTTACATTATTTATCTGAAGGCAGCCAGCGGTTTGAAGCAGACTGCCCATTCCCCTGGCAACCTTGTGAAGTTCCTTTTACGATGCAGAAAGTACACAGAAGGCTGATACTCTCACAGTAAACCATAGCATAACAAGTGGAGAAAGTGAAGGCTGAGAATTTCCTGTTAAAAATTACAGAAAGGCAAACTAATGAAGGCATGCTAACCCCAGAGAATCCCAATGGGGGTGGGGGTGGGTGGGGAGACAGGGACAGAGAGAGAGAGAGAGAGAGAGCCCTTACAGGAGAGGTTGGTGGGCGTTTCCCAACTGCAGGTAGGAGTGTCAAGGGGTGTCCTGCTGATTAGCATGGGTCTGACAGTATCAGGCAGTACTCCAGGCCCCCTTAGGGAGAAACACTTTCCATTAGAGCAGTCTGCTTGTGACCGGGCATGGCTACTCACCATTTGTGCTGTAGAGCAGTCTGCTAAGCAAGACACTACCATACTTGACTCTTCCAGGATGACTCTGGAGCAGCCCAGAGAGGTTTTAGCAACTAGCTATGGTATCTCTCTTTCTGAAACACAGCATAACAGGAGCTAGGCAAGAACTTGAGACATTCATCTTCCTGTAACTATGGGCTCTTGATCCTGTTAAAAGAAGGGAGACCTGAGGAGACAAGGGGACTCCTGGACCTCGGTTGGACTTCCATTGCAGCATCAGTGCAGCCAGGGTTTTGTTAGTTGGGTTGTTTTCATTCTGAAATGGAGGCAACTCTACTGCCTTGGCAGCTCAAACTGTATTATTTAACTACTTAGTGGCTTTCAGTCATCTGAGTCTGTCTCCTTATCTCTCTGCACTGGTTTTCAGCTGCTGAGAGTGGGCAGAACTCTGCCTCGCTGGTGGATAAATGCAAGGTGGGAGATTTGTGAGTCACAAAGGATTGCAAGCCAAAAAGCCAAAAGACAAATGTGTGGGTGAAAAGGCTCAGATGTGATCCTGACAGTCAAACAGATGTGGACATGGAATGCCCCCAAGCCTACCCTGCAGTAGTCTGAACTCTGAAACATCCAACTCCCTGCTCCCACAGCTTCCTAGCTGACAAGGGCCTAGCTTCATTTGCCCAATTCTTCCCCTGGGCTCCAGCAGCACTGTGGGGTCCCCTTTACAAATGCTTCATTTTCCCTTATGCTATTCTGGTGCCTTTGTTTCTCAGTCATACTGATGAAGCTTAATGTTAGAGACCAGATCTAGTACATCTTTACTACCCAAATCCCTTAGTGTGGTCTCTGGGCACCTAGTAAACCTTTGTAAGTGATAGTTGGCCAATTGGTTAGGTGAAACTGTGCTTTGAGTGTGGTTCAGCCTCCTCTTCCTGGGTGATGCCTAGCATGGGGAATCTCAAAGCTCCAAACTTCAGATCACAGATAAAGCCTTTAGAAGATACCATGAAAGTGATGAGCCACCGAGCCATCCAAGTCTCTAGAGGACCACATCCTACCACTTGGGATCTCAGTCAAGGCTGCTGCTTGGTTTCTGTAGGATAGAATGGAGAGGCCGGGGTGATGGCACAGCTGGCATCATAAGTGTAAGGACCAAAGTTTAATCTTCAGAAGCCATGTAAAAATGCTAAGGGTGATTATATATGCTTATTATCCCAGGCACTGGATATGACAAGACAGATCTCTGGGGCTCACTGGCCATCCAAGCTTGCTGGACTGGCAAATTCCAAGCCAAGTGAGAGACTGTCTTTAAAACAAAAACAGAAACCATGAAAAGCAAGGTGAAGAATAATATTTGAGGCTATTCTCTTGCTTCCATGTGTGTGTGTGCAGGTCTCAGCATTCCCGTTAGTCCAGTTCAGTTGGAGTATCCAAGTACATTAGGCCTTGAGAGTTAGCGGTCAAGTTCTGTGGTCAGACTGACCTTAGATTGACTCCACACAGACTCACAGGAGCACAAAGGTTGAAAGAGGAAGTCCTGTGGGTGGTGAGATCTGTCCTTGACCTATCCTGCTGTGTGGTGTGGCCATTTCACTCTCCCTAGCCTAGCTCACACTCACAAACACACCTTACCACTAATACGGTTTTGGATCATCTTCTCCAAACGTTTCTCCCATTGCGATGAGATTCTAAATCCTTGTCATCTACAACCTGTCCTCAGTTTCCTAGCTGGCTCGGCATCCCGAGGCTGACATTTCTCCCTCCCACACAGCTGCTACCTCACTCCCTGCCTGGTGCTCAAACTCATCCTTCTTCCTGTCTCATGTGGGAGCCAGGACCCCTCCTTCTAGACTTTGTGACAGCAACTGCCAGTCCTTCTCTTACCTTGTCTTTGCCAGAACTCCAGAACTCCCTATGCAACTAACTACCTTCTTGCAGCCTTCATCCAGAAACAAAACCAAAAAAACCCAAAAAACCCAATAAATAAAAGCATCTCTAGTTTCACTTAGTGTGTGCAACCGAAAAAGCAAAAGGCCAGGGAAAAGCAAAGATGCTTTTGAGAGGAAAATCTCTTAATCAAATACAGATATCAAGAACAGGAGCAAAGGGACTGGAGAAACTGCTATCAAAGTAAATTGGTTTTTGTACAAATGTTCCTTTTATTTGGGTTTTCCCCAGTGTGCTCTTTGCTCTTTAAGGCTTGGCGAACAGATGCGCTTTTGAAAATGTTGATTACCGTATCCTTTCCTTGACCCCTTCCCACTCATCCACATTCCTGGGACCGTGATTATCCCAAGAGCAGAGCTGAGCCACCGAAGTGTTCCTTACCTTAAGTGGCCTTTGCTTCTCCAGGTGCGGAATCTCAGCTGGGGCTGAGCAAGCGATTCCACTGAAACTTAGGAATGAGCCCGTTCTTAGGAAACCGACTCACCAGTCCTCTGCCTCTAGAGATGACGGGCCTAATAGGAAATATCCTCACTGTCACTGCCTTATATTTGCTCTTTTCCCTTCAAGACCAATGCCATATTGTCTCTCTGTAGTCTATGATCAGTGGTGGCCTTGGTCTTCTTCTCTGGGGTATG
This sequence comes from Mus caroli, assembly GCF_978045245.1. Classification (NCBI taxonomy): domain Eukaryota; kingdom Metazoa; phylum Chordata; class Mammalia; order Rodentia; family Muridae; genus Mus; species Mus caroli. Next base: position 59,704,884 of record NW_028227256.1, read on the forward strand.
AGATGGAGCAAGGTGACACTCCACCCTCCATGATATTTCATGGTCTTTGACAGAGGCCGAACACCTAAATCAAGTGCAGGGATTGGACCCAAGGTCACTGGTAAGAGCCCCCAAGGTTCTTGCCCATATCTGACTCTAATAGTCTTATCCAGGATCCTGTATCCTCTGCTCATGAAAATGTTAAGACATGTGAGCATTCCATCAAAGTGATTAATTGTCAGGAATGTGAGCTTCTTCCAGCTTCCTCTTGTTTTTCAATACATAACCCTATTTTTAAAAAAGGCTGGGTTGACTTTCATAAGCTCACTGTGATCCCTGTGACAGACACCACCTGTGTCTTGTCCAATCACCTTCACATCTTCATTCCAAAGAAACAGCCTGCTTTGTGGGGGCCTGGAGAATAATGGGCACCGAGGTAGGAAAGCTGGCAGAGCCTGCAGGTGCCAGTTGCTATACTAAAAGCATGCCAGGAACAGGCTGGACTCACAGAGGACTGGCGCCACATGGCAGTGGTCCTTTCCGGTGAATCTTGGCAGCTTGTTCCGGGTGTCCTTTTCTAGAGACCGATGTGAGCGTGCTTCAACACTCTGGCCAGGAATGAAGAAGACTTTTAATATGATTGGAAATGAGTAGATTTCCAGGATGACAGTGATAGATCTATCCTCAGTTCAGCTCACGGTCAAGGAGATGGTCTCCGATACACAACATTGATGGACAAGATGTTGTTCCATGTAGTCCACCGTTCTTCTCATGGCTATTTCAGCTCCTGGAGGTTTTAGGTGTCCTAGTCAGCTTGAGACACGGGCAGCAATGAAACGACCCTGCTTATTATCACATACTGGACTATCTTCTTAGATGGTTTAGCATTTTAGATGGGTAATTTTCATTGGTTCTGATTTCTACAAGTTGGGCAGTTTTGTGCATAAATCACCCATCTTGTACATTCCTCAAATTATCATATAAAAGATGGAAAATATAAAAATACAAAAAAATATAAAAAGATGGGCAATGATCATATTGAAAAATTTCAGAGCAAATTAACTCTATTTAAGCCGGAACTAGTCAGATTGGGTACCTGTGTTTGATCTGTTCTAAACGGGGTGTGTGGCAGTGGGGGGGGGGGTGGCAACACAAAAATAGCCTGGGACAGGAAGACAAGAGATAGCCCCACACATGTGAGAGGGGGACACTGAGGCGTTCTTCCAGTTCTTTCATATTAAGCCCTCTAATGATGAAGCATGACTTCTTGCAGTTGTCATATGTCTTCTTAGGTACATACATATGGGGCGTCACAGTTGGCTACCTAAGTATGTGACATTGTAGTGGTGGCTGAGGATGTAACATGGGAGCTGAGAGACCTTCCTAGAAAGCCCCAACCTCAGCTAGTAATGAACGGCAGCTAAGGGAAGAGACTGAGCTTTCCCACCACTGGAGATGTGACCTTCCTCAGTTTGTTCTCTGGTCATTGTTGGAAGAAAGCTCCTTTGTAGGAGAGAGAACCCATCAGCATGCATGCCAAGTGATCTTGCCGTGGGTATAGTTCTCTAGACGCTCACTGAGATGCGAGTCGGGCTCAATCAATAATGGTTGGCTCTTTGCCTTGTAGCTGTGATGATAGAATTTCTGATAATTTGGTGTGTTTGTTCCCCCCCCCTTTTTTTATTTTCATAGTGGACATCCCAGAAACCCATGGGGGAGAGGGCTATGAAGATGAGATTGATGGTGGGTATTACAATGATTTAACAGATAATCACAAAATTCCAACTTTGGTTATAAAAACGTCAACAAAAATAATGCTCTGGCTATTGGAGGACCTGAATTTAGAACAATCGGTCAGAAATACAAGTGAAAAGGACCCAGAGAAGAATGAAGGAACTATTAATTACCTTGCCAGGGTCACAGCTCCAGATTTAGAAAGCTTACCGGATCCCCTTGGCCTAATCTGAAACAGGCAACTTTCTCTATGGATGGACGTCAAGCCTGGGAAATCCCTTCTGAAGTGTAAAGTGAGCCCCTCTCTGCCGTCACTGCTTGACCCCCATCCTCTTTGCTGTCACTGATTGACTTCCATGACCTCCTCCACAGAAAGGAGTGAATTATCTGAGCGTGAGCAGTCTCCAGCTATGGTGGACAGCTCATTCCACTGCTTACATGGAAACTGTAATACTAGCCAAGATGCCAGAGGTTGCTTCTTGAAGATTTAGAGGGTTTGTCCACACGTCCCGCCTTATATTTTCATATTTATTCCAAGTTCTAGCTTTGCATTTCAAATGCACATACTCTGGAAGCTAATTCCAGAGTCTTGGGAGGGCATGTAAACACATAGGTGTTATTTCTGCCTTCAGCTCAGCAGTGGGCGTGCCAGGCCTGCTCTCTGGGATCCCACGCACAGAGCAACCTCACACCAAGCGTGAACATTCAGGAGAACAGTTGCTTTTCACTTGACCTTAATCAGAAACTTCAAATGTCATTATAGAAACTAGAGTGACAAACCCAAGCAGCACCTTGTCAGCTGAGTGCAGGATCTCCCTGCAAAACCCACTGCAGTTCTCCTTTTATGGGCAAAAGCGCACAAGCGGCCTGTACTGGAGTCTGCAGGAGATCAAACAGAAGCACTAAAGAGCAAAGCACAGGGAGGGTGATGAAGAATGCTGGCTGCTGGCCCTGTGTTAACTGCTTTCTCACTGTCTGGTGCCAGTTACTGCTCACCAGGTCCTTCAAACCTCACCTGTCTTGTTCCTACACTAGACATGTCAGGATATCCTTTTCCTCAGGTGACTGGAGCAAGGCCACAGAGCTTGGTTGCTTCATTCACAGAAATTTATTTTCTTACTGCTTTGGAGGCTTGTCCTAGATGAAGGTATGCTCAAGGCTGGTTCCTTCTGAAGACTGTAAGGATCTCTCTCTCTCTCTCTCTCTCTCTCTCTCTCTCTCTCTCTCTCTCTCTCTCTCTCTCTCTCTCTCTCCATCTTACCTTCCCTTCCCCTCTCTCCCTCCCTCCCTCCCTCCCCACCCTACCTTCCCTCTCCCTTGCTTCCTCTTACTCTTTTTCTGTCTCTCTCTCTCCCTTCCTCCCTCCCTCCCTTCCTTTCCCCCTTCCCCTCCCTCCCTCCCTCTCTCTCCCTGGCTTGTGCATGAACATTTTTGTGTTTGTTCATGTCTATGTTCTCCCTTTCCGTGAGGGTACCAGTTAGATTGGGGTTAGGGCCCAGCCTAATGGCCTCTTCTTGATATTCAGCAGGTTTGAATTTAAACAAGAACAGTGGAGGCCAATTGAACCTGTATCAATAAAGTTTACATGCCAGGGGAGGTCTGAGGGTCAGAAAGGAGGTCTGTTATGTATATAGTCAGAAATGCTAAGTGCAGAAGCTCAAAACAATCTCAGCCAGTCCTTCGATTTAACTTAAAGCCACTGGAAATGAGGAATGAGAAGTCAAACAAAGAGGTGTGCCTGAGACACATGGCTGTCCTAAGCATTGCAAAGTAAACCCAAGGAGTCTGTTAAACCCTGAGGGCTGAAAGTACAGCAGAGTGGTGATACACCTGCTCAGCACGCATAAGGCCCTGGGTTTGATCTTCCCCAGCAAAAACAAACAAAAACAATATCAAATCTGAACATACATAATGTAAGCCAACTTACTTAAGTCTCAGATATCTATCTACCTACCTACCTACCAATCTTGTGGTACAGGGGATTGAATTTAGGGCCCCATCCATTTTAGGCAGGTATTCTATCATTAGCTATATCACCAGTCCTTAAAGATCTTATCTGTAGGGCCTGGAGCTGCAGCTCAGTTGGCAAAGTGCTTGGCTAGCAAATACTGAGCCCTGAGTTTGATCCATAACACTACATAAATCTTGATATGGTGATACATGTCTATAGTCCCTCTACGCATGAAGTAGAGGCAAGTTCAAGGCCAGCCTGGGATACCCTTTATAAATAAATAAAGTGATATAATATATGTAATATATAATATATTCTATATAACATATAGAATATATGTAATGTATAATATATATGAATATATATATATATATATATATATAGAGAGAGAGAGAGAGAGAGAGAGAGAGAGAGAGAGAGAGACAGAGACAGAGACAGAGACACAGAGACACAGAGACACAGAGAGAGCAATTATTCTGTGCCAGGCTGCAAGCACTTGACAATTATTAATTCACTTAAGCCTCCTAATAACCCAGGGAGGCCATTTTATTGCCATCTTCACTTTACAATGAAAAACTGGAGTCTAGAGAAGGGCTTAGGTTACATGCTTCAAATGGCACAGCTAGGATATAGCAAGGTTCCCAAGTGCCTGCTGTTTACTGCTAAGCCCTAACGTGACTTGGGTCTGGGGAGCCTCGGGTTTGTCTCTATGCCTACACTCGTGTGTATTTTGTGTCGTAGATGAATATGAAGGAGATTGGAGCAACTCTTCTTCCTCTACCTCAGGGGCTGGCGACCCCGCATCTGGCAAAGAAAAGAACTGGCTGTACACCCTAGATCCCATTCTGATCACCATCATCGCCATGAGCTCGCTGGGGGTCCTGCTGGGGGCCACCTGTGCGGGCCTCCTCCTCTACTGCACCTGCTCCTATTCTGGCCTGAGTTCGAGGAGCTGTACCACACTGGAGAACTACAACTTTGAGCTCTACGATGGCCTCAAGCACAAGGCCAAGATCCATCATCAGAAGTGCTGCTCGGAGGCATGACCAATCGATTGTGTCTGGATCGCTTCTGGCGCTTCATTCCAGTGAGAGGGGCTAGCGAAGATTACAGTTTTGTTTTTTGTTTTGTTTTTTTTCCCTTTGGAAACTGAATGCCATAATCTGGATCAAACTTTTCCAGAATACTGAAGGTATGGACAGGACAGACAGGCCAGTCTAGGGAGAAAGGGAGATGCAGCCGTGAAGGGGATCGTTGCCCACCAGGACTGTGGTGGTCAAGTTAATGCAGGAACCGGGCCCGTGTTCTCTGCCGGGACGCAGACAGGAGCGCATCTCTTCGGAGTCACAGTTCTGTTTCCTTTGTGGGTTTGTTATGATTATGATTGCTATTGTTTTATTTTATTTTATTTTATTTTATTTTATTTTATTTTATTTTATTTTATTTTATTTTTGGTCTGTGAGCAACTCAAAGAGGCAGAAGAGGATGGCTTATCCGGTGCAGAAAGTGGAGAGATCAGCCCTGTTCTCCACATCTCTTTCTAGTCAACACTTGAAAAGCAAAGGGGCTTTTCAGCCCTTCCATCCTGAGAAATGGAACTTAAGAAACAAAAGCCACCCAGCTTAGCTCACCCTCAGATGGTCTCCCAACTCAAGAGACTTGCTGGGGTGTGTTCGGGTTCCGCCAGCCAACCCTAGGAGCTGCCATTTCCGGCCCTAGCATATTGAAGTAGGATGTTATTGCCTTTAGCTTTTTTTAATCCAGGGGAAGATTGCCATTTTAGGGTCAGCTTGAACAATTCTTTCTTATTAAGATTTAAAGTAAAACATAACAGAAACTTCATACACAAGAATCCATAGACACACCTCTATGGTTAGACACAGACAAGCCTTAAAATGCTTTGATGACTGGGTGCCATTCCTTAATCTAGACCCAGAGTTTGTGGCTGTGGGGTGTCCCTTGTAGGGCCTCAGCTGGTGGCTTTGCCTTTTCTTTTCCCTCCTATTTGTTCTTCTACAACGTATACATATATTCACATGCACACAGCATGCTCATATGCAGCTCATGTGCACACACACACACACACACACAGGCACACATACACTTGGTGGGGGGAGGGAGGAAGGGGGAGATATTGCAGTCTCTATTCTTTAGTCTCAGAGCAGAGGGAAAGAATAACAAAGGAAGAGAGAGAAATGTAGCCTGTATTGGGAAGAATGACCAGTGTGGACAGAGACATTTTGTTGAATGAGTCTCCTTGATAGGTTAAGAACATTGATTTCTTGTGGGAGGCTACATCCTTATAGGGATGTAAGTACAAGGACATGCATTTCTGCCTACAAGTCGGCAAGTTCTATAGATGGAGCAGCTCACACACAGCTTCAACCTCAGGAGACCTGAGTTCTTATTCATACACATATGTGCCATGTACACACACATACACACACACACACACACACACACACACACACAGAGCAGTTCATGTGTTTTTTATTAAGTGCCTTGAAAACAATGAAGAAAAATGTAATTTCCTCTAGGTAGGAATCACCACAGTCTCACAAGTTAAGGCATTCCTCCTGCTTCTCTTGCCCCAATGACTCCATTCCCAGCCCCCCTACCATGGCTGACCCACAGTGGACTGAGTCTGGCTACCCGGGGAAAAAAATCAGAGCCCTAGATGACTCCAGAAAGGGAGGCATCAGGAAGATAATGAAATTGTGTGAAGGATAAGATTGTCCTCATCAAGATCCAAATCTTGACTTTCTGTTAACGCCTAAAGATTGTCTGTGCCCTAGAAATACACTCTAAGCCCCACCAGTATGTCCAGACTGTTGCATATCAGTGGTAAACTGTCTGACCATTTTTTGCTGCTGTGATCACCCACAATTTCATTTGTCTTGCACCCAGGCAAAAGGGGGAGGGTGAACAGGACTGGCTGTGGTCCCTTTAAATGTTAACTTATGAAAACCCTAGTTCAGATGGTAATGTCACAGTGTTTTGTATGAAGAGGGGGAACAGTCATACCGACATCTATTTATTCCCGTGTGTGTGTGTGTGTGTGTGTGTGTGTGTGTGTGTGTGTGTGTGTCTCGCACCCTTGAGTTCTCTGTATCTACTGTGTATGTGAGTGGTAACGTGGGACTCAGTGCTGGTGTTGTGATTTTGACCTAGAGCCTGAGTGTTACTGCTGATCTTGGCATTTGTTGGCACAGTGGTAGAGGTGAAAAGTTCATTTGTCTAGCCCAGGGGGGCATAGCGTTAGGAGCCCTCTGAACTGGGCGTGCAGTAGAAGAAAGTTGGTATTTAGCTCACCCTCCTCGTCACCCTCCCATGCAGCTAGGATTCAGAAAGCTGGGGTTTCTAAGGAGGAGAGAAGTGCCCGCTCTGGGGGTCCTGCCCTCACATGCCCAGTGGACCATTTATCATAATCCCCCACCCCCAAAGACCAGCCCTGACTAAAGTTATGTGCAACTCAACCTGCATTCCTCTACAAGTCCTGCATCACTTCACTTCGGCTGATTTGAGGCTCTGAGTGGGTCCTGAGGGCCGAAAAGAAGCAGGGTCCTCGGGGCTACATGTAGATACCTCACCAAGGCTGGAGGCTGGTCTGTTGTAAGATGTAAAGAAAGACAGCTGGGTCTGATTCTAACTTAGCCAGGGGACACCTTGGCGAATCTGTTATCTCTATCTGCAGGTAGGCTAGCCAGCCCGTCTCCTTGAATTGTTCCCTCTGGGAAATCTAATTCACAGTATTGATCTCCTTTTTTGCCTTGTACTGAATGACACATTACCTCCACGCTCTCCCGGACTAACTGGTCCACAGGGCCACAGGGTTGCTTGCTCTCTCTTGCGGGAATGGGGAGTCGACAGGGATGAGGGTCCAAGGAATGAGCATGAATGACAAGAAAACAAGGGGAACATTAAGCTTTTCCAGGGTGTGCGGTTAAAGGTATTTGACCATTCACTGGCTGAGCCAGATCACGGGAACTCGAGAGCTTTTACTGTGATTCTTCAATGTAAAAAATAAAACAATGTCAGACTGTGTTTATATGATTTGTATAAAGCCTTTTTAAGATTACTATTTAAATAAACATTATACCAGAACTATTTTTCCTACATTGTCTTTCTTGAGAACAAAGAGAGTCGGGACTTGAGTGACCAGATTGTCCCATGTGCCGGAGACTTTTCTGGATTTTACCACTCAGAGTTTTGTGTCCTGGAAAACGCTCCAAGTTAGTCATCTTGGACAGCTATAACAGGATACTGTGTGTCAGGTGACTTAGACTCAACCATTTGATGCTTAGTGCTGGAGACTGAGATCCAGTAGTTCAAGCAACTGCTAGCACGTGTAGCGTCTTTCTAAGTTGTAGCCATTTACCTTCCCTTGATGAACCATATGGCTTTTCCTTCCTGAGTTTCTTTGTCTGTTTCTTCTTCCAAGAGTGTTAGCCTCATCCTTGCAACCTAGTCTAAGCCTAACTACCATCTAAGACCCCACAACCTCCTCATTCCATCTCAGAGGAAGTTAGATGCTCAGTATGTGAATTTGGAGAGCATACCACATCCTTAATTGTGAATGAACTCACATGGCTGGTCATTCTTTTAGGACAATATGACTTGACACTGGAGTTAGGAGGTTGTACAACTTGTTGGCATTTTATAAAATGAAGATATTCTGAAGTCAACAATGGTTCATCCAGCCACGTGAGACACCTAGCTAACTGTAGGTCTCACCCAGTAGACTTCGGGAGCCTCGGTCCCTCTTCCTACCCCTCCTTCCTTGTCCCTGCCATCGCAGAGTCCTTGCTGCTCCCTTTCATCTCTGACTCGATTCTCAACCTCTCCAATGGCCCCAAGGCCTAGGAGAGATCTCCAGGCATGGCCCAGGGCCTGCAGCACTGGCATCAAGTGCCACTTACTTCAGATGCATACTTTGGGTCCTATCCTGGATCTAATGAATCAGAAGCTCTGGGAACGCCTAGGCGGTCTGTATTTCAGAATCCCACCAGGGAATCCTGTTGCTCTTTCTGTTTTAGGAACCACTGGTCTCTCATCTGGGTATTATTCTCTAATTCACTATATGAGTTCCAAATGTTTTCTTCCATTCTATGAGTTGTGTTTTCATTTAGTTTTTATTTTTCAATTATTTCTTTTAGTTTTAAAATTAAAGTTACATCATTTCCCCCTTCCCTTTCCTCTATGCTCTCTTTGAAATTTATAGTCCCTTTTTATTAACTGTTGTTACATGCATATGTGTACATACATATATATTTCTAGTATAACTGGCTCTTTCTGTATAATGTTACTTGCATGCATGTTTTTAGGGCTATTTGCTATTGGATAACCAATCGGCATGCTTTTCCCCGAGGGAGACAATTTCTCCTGTTCTTAGCATCCCTTAGTAACCTGCAGTTCTCTGTGTAGGGTTTAGTCTGTGTGGTCTTTCCACCAACCACACTAAGCATGTCTATTGATGTCCTGTACAGATCATTTTTAGGGAGTCATGTTGCTGAGACTTTATGGGTGTAGCTTCTGACATTTCTAGGAGATACAATCTCACAGCAAACTCTCTGACTCTCTGGCTCTTACAATCTTTCTGCCACGTCTTCCACAATATTCCCTGATCTTTAGGTCCAGGAGTGTTTTATAAATATGTCCCTGACTGAACTCCACAACTCTACATTTTGATTGGTTGTGGTTTTCGGTAATGGACTCCATCAATTGCAAAAGGAAGTTTCTTTGATGAGGGGTTTATACTTCCCTGTGGATTCGGTGCCCTCTTCTGGCATCCTCTGGCACCTGCACACATGAGCACACAGAAACATCTCCACATACACATAAATAAATAATAAAGACAAACCTTTAAAGAGGGAATAAAATCCTGATGTTCAATTGAATAAATAAAAATACTCACACAATGGAATATGATTTGGCCAAAAAGGGAATAAAGTACCAACACTTGGCCAACCAGCCAAACAAACAAACCTACCACAAGTCTAAAGAGAATTAATATCCTGGGTCAAGAGATGGAGGGCTGTGAGGACTTGGGAGATTACAGAAGAGGCTTAGACCCAGGGGCAGACGCAATGCCGTGTTTTATCCATTCTGGATGAGAGCACACACTCTTCATCCTGCGAACATTTATATAGCATCACATAAGTGACTTCTCACCGTAACAATCATGGTATTGATTTGCTTGTTGTTCCCCCAGATATTCAACAGCTGCCATGCTAACTAGGTCATTCTGGACAGCACCAAGTTGTCTAAGCCTTGATCCCGTCCTTATGCTTCTTAGGCTTCTAATCCCTGCATCCTCCATCTATTAGATGCAGGCACTATCAGAATGCACCCATGGGGATGTTCTGTGTGGGAAACCCACATGACCTGGCACCAGGCTGTACACCTCTGTAGGTTATCACGGTCCACTGTAGAGTCATGGAGTCCGTCTTGACACTGTTCCAGGACTGTCCCATCAGCTATTGGACTGTCTGTACCTCTCTGTCTATGTCTCATGAGGTAGATGTTAATGTTTCTTTAACACCTGGCCTCACAAAGGGATTCAAAACGACCCAGACAATGAAGGCAAAAGGAAGCCATACACACTCCAAGGCAGTACTGTTTTCACAGAGGATGATTCTCCAAGCAAAGCCAGGTAGAACTTTACAATGACACTCTCCCAAGGAAGCTGTAAACCAGAGCTGCACTTGCCTCATCCCAGTGCTTTACACACACACACACACACACACACACACTCCAAAGAGGAAATTTGACCAGATTGCTTTATTTAAGAAATGTTTTTGAACACTTCCTGACTTTTTACACTCCAGTGGGAAAACAAACAAACAAACAAACAAACAGCCAAACACACACCACACAAAGAATCAAGACTGCTTACGGGAAATGCAGTGATGGCAATTAGCAGGTGCCTCTAACAAGAATCACCAGGATTCCTGTCTCTAAGTAAGTCATCAAGGAAGGCCTCCAAGATGATGCTGTTTATGCTAACTCCTCAAGGGAGGAGGAGGAGCTAAGGGGAAAAAAATGCCTCAGAGACAGCTGCTCAGATCCTTCTGAGGGAAAAGAGGTCAACGCCTTCCCAGGACACAAAGCAGTCAATTAAGAGTTTGATTCCAGAGGGCATAGATCACACTGGAGCCCGAGGGTCAGAGAGAGAAGACCCTGTCTTATCTGAATGAGTCTACGGCTCCCCTTCATCTTCAGAAGGAGCAGCCCCCCTCTGACTCCCAGGCCTTGGAAGGTCACCGCAGCCAAATCTGCAACTTCTCTCTTTGCCCCTCCTGTGATCATCATGGACTTCACAAGCCTTCTGAGACCTGGGCTTCCATCAAGTTACTGACCCCAGTAACAGGAACAGAAAGTAAAATGTAAACACATCCCTCTCTTCCTTTAGTCGAGCTTTGGGTATTTTTAAAATCTTAATAAACTAATAACATCTCCTGGTTGCTAGCCCTCTAGTGTTTACAGAAGAACTTTTTTTCTTATCTATATCCTTCTGGAAATGTTTATGAGATCCACAGAGGAGGCAGGCCAATAAAATGCAGTTGGAACAGGCCTATGCTTCAGGGAACAGGACCCATCTGGACGCTGAAGCTGTCTCTTTCCTACCACACTGATGGTGGAGACGGAGTGTGGGAGGGGACCTAGAACAGCAGTGGCCTGACCCTGGTCCCATTCTCACAGGCTTTGGCTATAACTCCTGGCCCAGCTAATCAGAATCCCTTCAAAAACAAATGCCCTTTCGGGGGAGAGCACATGAGGTGGAATCAGGAACAGGGGGAAGAATTCATAGCTGCTACCTGTTGTGAGTTTTCACATCTACACTGCTGCCTTGCCGAGGGACTCACAGTCACTTCAATGCCCATTCCCACCAACAGCTAATCAGGCAGGGTCCTAAGAGTGGAGGCAAAGGCCAAGCTTGGCCCCAGATTCCCTCTTCTCAATACTCCTAAACATCTCTCGTGGATCCCACCCCAGTGTACTAGGCTAGTCCTCCCCTATTCTGGGGCTTTCATTGTGACCAGGAGAAGAGGCTCTTGGAGGAAGGATATTCCTTCCAAGTCCTCCCTGGAGACCCCAGCAAGAAACCTCAGAGGGAGCCATGATCCAAATTGTTTCTGCAGCTTATCCAAAAAAATGACACCTGCTTCCTTTCCCTTCCCTGCCAGGAAACAAACCTGGAGATCATGCGTGTGTGTGGGAGTGTCTGTGAGCATGTTCACACGTGGAGGGGCAGTCTTCCTGTCCTCACAGGTTTTCAAGGGCTGCACCAAGTAGCAAACAAACTAAAGATAGGCTCCTTTGCTAAAGAAACAAGGGCCTGAGTCATCCCTCACCCCTTCTTCCAGCACCCTGGGACATCAGGGCAGTACATTCAGCTTTCAGTGGAGAACCCACAGGGCAGGACTGGAGAAGACAAGCCCAGACTCTGGTCCTGTCTGATCCCATTGCCCACACAGGAGCCCCAGCCTCTACAGAAAGACCTTAGTCCCTGGAGAAAGAAAAGTCCTGGGGTCAGGCACTGGAGATGTGAGAATCTGGTGAGCGCCCCTTGGTAGTCCTTCACCAAACTCCTCACTCACTGCACCAGCATTGGACCATGGACCCACCTCCAATCCCAGGCTCAGCCGCTCTGGGCAATGCAGTTCTGCCTGTCTCACAGAGATGTCTGCACAGCCAGGTTGCAGTGGTTTGGAGCAAAGACTCACCAATAAATCTCCCAAAGAAGTCTTGACTACTTCTGCCGTGAACCAAAATACAGCTTTTCCCTGCGTGCTCTGTCTTGCTGACTAGGTGTGCCGGTGGGCAGACATCAGCACTATTACCCTGGCAGTTCAGCTTGACCACCTGGGCCTGCTTCTCTCTTCCTCTTCCCCTCTCCCTGCCCTCCTTTTCTCACCCCTCCTTGAGAATTCCTGCCTGTCTTTGGAGCCAACTGTGTTTAAAACCTGTGGGAGTTCAAAGACCTCACCTAAGGTTTTGAAGTTCCCAGTCCTCTGCTTTCCTTGAACTTAGACCTGTTGACACTGCTGTTGGGATCTTAGAGACGAAGGTTCAAGATTCAGTTCTGCCTCTTGTTCTGTAACCCTGGGAAGCTGTGGCTCGCTTGGCTGGGCTTGCTGGTCTGTAAGCTGGGATTTGGGCTGTGTGAACTCTGATCTTTGACTTGCAGGGATGTGTGGGTGTCTGTGTTATAGAAGCCAGAGAGGAGAAAACATCACAGGCACTGTATAGAGGCCACCAAGAGTCTGGACAGGTGATGTCCACAAGCCCATACAAGGAGGTAGACACTACTGGTTTCTCTTTAACTACAGTATTTTAGGTTAAATAAAATATTCAAATGAAAATTCTGTTGAAATAGCTGAAATGTTGCCAGAGTTAGCCAATAAAAATGGCCCGTGGCCCAGGCCTGCTGCCTACCAGGGACCTAGTCACTACATGTAGACAAACACAGATCTTACCCCTCAGCAAACATACTTCTTTGTGCTGCAGAAGCAGACAATTACAGAAAACCACTACCAGTCAAAGTGCAGAAAAGAACCAACCGTGGGGTGCCCAGCCCCAGTTGATACATCTACAGTACACCCCTACACCTAAGGCTCAGGGAAGATCAAGGATGAGGAGGTGGAGAGATTGCAAGAGTCAGAGGACCAGGAAATGTGCTGTGAGATCTTCGTTCCAACTGTGACAGGGATGCTGTACCTATGAAATCTCAACATCATGGCTGCCTAACCAAGACCTTACCAAGTCCAACACTAGTGAACAACCCCAGGTAGGTGGGGGAAATCCTGTAGGACCCCACCCTAGATGAATACCTCAAGAAATTAACAACTTCTGAGAGAATTGAACTTCTCTAGTGATAAGCCCCTTGGTTGGCTATCCAATAGTGATCAACCGTAGATGCGTATACACACTGGCACCGAATGGACTCAGGTGGTATAAGTATTTGTATCAACAACAGCTAAAGAAGAGGTGACCATGAATTTGAGAGGAACTTTGAGAAGAGGATGTGGGAGGCATAGAAAGAAGAAAAGGGAGGGGTTTAATGATATAGTTACATTTTAACTTAAACTTTTTTAAATGGCCTATACAGCCAATAAGGAATACAGTACAGCAATTCCTCAGTATGTTAAACAGAGTCATCACATGATTCAACAGCTCTACTGTCAGCTCTATAGTCCCTAAACAATCTAAAGTCCAGACCCAAGCAGATCCCTTGCAGCTATGTTCATAACAGCACCATTCTCCACGGCCAAGGGCTATAAACACACACATGCCCGTAAACAGGTTAAAGATTCAACAGAATTACTATTATATATAATGAAATATTATTCAGTCTTTAAAACAAGTGACATCCTGACACATAGTACATGAATGGATTTTTTAAATATTGTGCTGAGTAAATAAGTCAGACAATATAAGAAGTGCTTCTGAGTCTACTTGCATAATGTTCGAGAGCTCCAGAGGCAAGGAAGAGAGAGAAATGGGCATTTACTGTTAAGGGGTATAGAGTTGGCTCTAAGAAAGTTCTGGAAATGGGTAGCAATTACACAATACTGTGAGGGTTCTTAGAACCAATGAGTTGTATATTTCAAAATGGTTAAAGTAATGTAAAAATATTGCATTATATCATTATGTGAATTTTACTACATTTAAGTCTTTTTATTATTATTGTGTGTGCATAGTCTGTGTAGGCACACATAGTGTGTGTGTGTGTCTGTGTGTGTGTGTCTGTGTGCACGCACATGCTTGCCCACATGTACCCATGCCTGTGTGGCACAATGCGGGCTGGAAATAAGAGGATAACTTTCATGGGTTCCAGAGATGAAATTCATGTGGTCAGGCTCAAACAGCACATACTTGTACTCCATGAGCCGCCATGCTAGCCCGTCACATTTTCCCTCAGCATCTTGCCTCAGAAATTGTAACACAGGATGTCTTTCAACTAATCTTTGTTCAGGGGAAATTTAGATGTAACCAGGTATTCTACATTTTATCTGGCAATATTGTTCCAGGAGCTTCCGTTTTACCACAGATTTCTCTAGAACTCAAGAGCCGATGTATTAAAACAAACAAACAAACAAACAAACAAACAAACAAAATAGTGTTTGTGGTCTGATTAGAATGAGTGTATAAAACCAGGGCAGAAAATGAGGGGAGTGTGTTTGCCCTAATTATAGACAACCACAGAGAGGCACCAAGCGCCTCCCTCAGCCAGGCTCACTCCCTCAGTGAAGAGGTAGAGATTAAAAATCTTGGTTGGTTTCCCATCTGTTGTTTAGTCATCGTGATCCACAAATGCAATCAAAGCTGGATATAAACCCCTTCTTACAATGTGACCACGTGGTTAGAATTACAGTTGCAGATGGTGACACTCACACATGTGACTCAGAAGATAGCCTAGTGCCCTGCCATCACCCCAGAGTCTATAAGAACCCATGGGGTGTCCAGATGTCTAATGACACCACCATTTGCACCCATGCCTTCAAGAAGAAAGACGCTGCCTGTGCAGCTAACTATGCCAACGGAAACAACAGGTGCAGAAGACAGAGGCCACTGCAGAGCCATTTGGACGCGATACTGGGGTTTAACATAGCAAGAGTGCCACCGGCTTGGCATGCCTGTGCTGATCTTCCTCGGAGATGGGCCTGGAGTCACATCACAGCCCCCGTTGCCGTTCCAGGTGGTCCCACCTACTCCTTCTCTCCACCAAGATGAAAGGCAGCTGGGCAGGGCATCTCTCAAAGAGATGGGTCATATCCAACTCATTTTTCCTAGGTGCTGACAAGTCACTGTGAAAGTCTAAAAATGTGTAGCACAGCAAAAATACACAGGTCACCATGCTCTGGTGAGTGATTACCAGAAGAGAAATTCATTATGTGGGGGCTCTTGGCTCCCATCGTGGAAGGGCGTGTTACATTAACAAGATGAAAGGTCCCTGAGGTTCTCTCCCCAGTGTGGACTCCACTGCTACGCCTCAACACAATTTCAATTTCCGTTGCTTTGTGGGATCAGAGCCCAAAGGCGAGAGAAGGTAATTTAGCAATACTAATCAAAAAGGGGGTCACCGGTAGCCAACACCAACTGACGCTTACAACTTATAACTGCGTGAGAGTCTTTCTTCTGACCAGCACCAGCTATGACCACTAAAGCCAGGCACTCGTACCTAGGTCCAGGCAGAGAGGGTCTTTTTATTTTTAAATGTACAACTTGCTTTCCTGTACAGGGTGCACAGACCTTTCTGAAGATGAGCCCAGACATCAGAATATCATTGCTGTGTCTACAGGGCAGGGGTGGGGGGTTGCTTTTTCCCTATATTGATGTACATCTCAGCAGGCCCAGCACAGAAACTGTACTTAGGAGTGCTGAATGTCAAAGATGAGGACGATATTCCAGGCTTTGCTCAGGTCTGGACCAAGTTCGGAGGTGATGGAGAGAGAACCTTCATTCTGAGGTGGCTAGAGGAATCAGTAAGTTTCACATCCTTGCCTCTAGGAGCCGCACATTCGAGTTTTGGGCTTATCATCTCTGTTCTCCACTTTCCACCCTGTACATAACAAGATAAGGGGCTAAAAATAGGTTAGGCAGGAAGAGGTCCCACCATAAATGAGTGGGTCAGCAACTCTCCCTGAGTCATCTTTCTGCCCCCTCTGGTTGCTTCCTACACACAGTGAGGCCAAGCTCTCTATCACAGAATGTACAGCCAGGCACAGGACGTGAGGCGTCTTGACAAGGACAGGACTCCCAACAATGCCTTCCCAGGCAGACCCAGAAGCCCTGTAGGAGGCTCTGCCTGGTCCCCAACCTTTCACCTGCAGACACTGCTGCTGCAAATGTCAACCAAAGTAGATGAGCCAAGCTGGGCACACTCACCAGCCAGTGTTAAATATTAAATGTCCTTAGTAGCAGGCCGGCCTGAAAGCTGCCATTTCGTTCGTTCGTTAAGCGGCTTTCTCCGGGCTCAGGACAAGAGACTGCATCTCCCAGAAGCGCACCATGGAGACCTGCCCTCCTCCTGCTCAGCGCTGGAGAAGCCTTCAAAGCTGTTCAATTTGTCTGAGCCCCATCCATCTTTAATGTCACAGTCTACGTTTTCTCCTCTCTTCCTTTTTCAAAGCAGCCAAAAAAGAAAATGTCACTGCATCTGGGGCCAATTCAAAAACCAGGCTTAAACGAAGTTCTGTTTCATTCTCCTGGGACCCCCCATGTTTTTATCTCCCAAGGAGCCTTTAGGGGGTACCTCAGCACCACCCCCCCCCCTGTGTTCACATCTCTACCCAGGACTCTGTGTGACTGCAGCACCCATGAAGGTGAAAACACATTGATGTTTACGGAAACAGGACAGGAGGAAGGGGACCACAGGGTGGGCTGTCACCACACCCATCAATTCCTGACAGGGACTGGAAGATTGAGCAGCTAATGCAAGCCTGTGTGCCCTGGTCATGGAAGGCATGCACTGGGACATAGTCTGAGCCTCCTGGGGTACCTCATCTTCCTTCCAGGTTTTGAAAGTCCAGACAAGCTGTGCAAAGGCAGGTGGCAGCTCAGATGAGTATGACAGTCAGAATGCATTCATGACGACCCCTCTCCCCTGCCACCAGCCTCACCCAGGAATGCAGAGTTGATGCTCTTAACTGAGACTTAAGAGGGTGGCTGTCATCAGGGAGGACATGGGCGGGAGATAAGGGACTCCATCAGTGTCAGGCCAGGCCTGATACAACACTGCCATAAATCACTTTGGCTAAGATTCTCAGCTGCTAACTCAGAGAAGGGCAAGCAGGTAAGAGTGAAATAGGAGAACATCACTGTGTAGACAGACAACATCTTTGGTCTCTACCCTGGGACAAAGGGCAGACTGTTAGAGTTTTGCTCATCCATTCTCAAGCTAATCAGATACAAATGTGTGCTGGGCAAGGCTGGCACCTGAGTTTGATCTCTGGAACCCATGAAAGTTGTCCTCTGACTTCCATACTTACACCGTGGTACCGAAATGCACACACACAGGCACACACACACACAGGCACACACACACACAGGCACACACACAATAATTATACTAAATTTAAAATGTGGTAAAATCTACATAATGTATAAAATATTACATTAGGAGATAGATTGATCATGATAGATACATAAATAGATGGATGATAGATAGATAGTAGATAGATAGATAGATTGGTGATTGATAATAAATGATAGATTAGATAGATAAATAGATAAATGATAGATAATGATGATAGATAGATGATAGATAGATTAGATATAAATAGGTGATAGATAGCCAAATAGATAAATGGATAGATACATAGAAAGATACAAAAATAAGTATATTTATGGATGATAAACAGGCCAGCAGCCCAGAGTGACTGCGCAGACGGCTTTCTCTCCTCCCTGCTCCCACCCGCACCGTGTAGATAGCTGTGGACACTCTGGCTGTGTTCACCTGGATGATGTGGAGCACATGGACTCTGGTGCTCTGCATTTCGATGGGGAGAGATTTCTCCAATCCCAAAGGCCCAAGGCCTTCAGCAACATCGCTCAGCCGTACTCCAATGAGGTTAGCACTGGCCAAACCCATTTTAGAGGTTGTCTTTTAGAATTTGTTACTTAGATAATTAAAAGAACAATAACCTTGGTGTGTGTGTGTGTGTGTGTGTGTGTGTGTGTGTGTGTGTGTGTGTGTGTGTGTGTTTTGTCCAGGGTAAAGAGAATCTTAAGTTACAAATAATGAAGGAATTAGTGATTAATTAATTGCTGACAGGTGTGGGGGGGGAACCATCTACAGATTCTTAGCTTCTCCCTCCCTTTCTCTCTTAAGATCATTCTTTCTTACTTTAATTAATTTTTTGCCACCCTAGCACTTCTCTTATCAAATATTCTTAGAAACTAAACAAATAGAGTGTACTGAGACCAAAGTACTCAATATGGTGTTTAATTGGAATTGTAGCCTGTTTTCCCCCAGTGTTTTCTTGGGGTACCTGGATGCTTTCCCTGGCAATGGAATTGGATGTGAGCAGTGCATTTTTAGCATCTAGTTAATCTTCCTTTCAGGTGCCAAGGGCATGGCTTGATTGAATCAAGGAAACATAAGCCATTGAGTGGTTTGTGGTTTCTCATGCCTGCAAAAGAACAGAGGTGCTAAGATAACAGGGCTGTCACTCTTCTCTCTGTTCACTTCACTGTTCGTGTGTGTGTGTGTGTGTGTGTGTGTGTGTGTATGTGTGTGTGTGCAGGAGCTGCACACATGTCATGGGTGCCCTGTCCAACTGTTGGATAGTCAGGTTAGATAACTGAGGCATGCCCCAGCTTCCTGAAATTTACTGCATTGCAGCTTGCTACTGTACAACTGTGTCAGGGGCCAGTTTGTGCCGATCTGCATCTATACACTCAAATCCAAGCCACAACAAGGGAAGAAGACAGCCAGCTCACACTCCCATGCTGAGGCCTGCAGCACTAGCCTCTCAGAGAATGTGGACTATCTGTTCTACCCTTTCTGCTCAGGATACCATGGTGCAGATAAATTCCCAATACACAGAACTAGTTCCTGATTGAGTGAGTCACCAATCTGGAGGGACTTCAGGGACTTGGGGCTGTAACAGAGCCAGAGCTCTGGCTGCTTCAAAATGAGTTTCAGGTTTCAGAATGCTGCCCTGGTACTGTCCGACAGTCCTGAGATCCCTTAGGAAGGAGGGCCTCCACTATCTTCCGAAAAGCAGAGGATTGTTCGGCCATGACCACAGATTCATCCAGAAATGATGATTTGTAGGAATGAACAGGAATGGAGGAGGAGTTTTCAGAATGCGTCTCCAGTGGCCGGTGTATCATTTGGCCCGAGGCATTTTCCTCCAGATTGGAGCCGACAGAAGAGATGTGCTGTGACTGATGGAACCCAGATGGCATCACACCAGCATGGCAGGGACAGGACAGGGGTGCCACAGTGTGGGACAATGGGGAAGGAGACGAGTGCTGTAGGGTTGTGGCCGGTCAGTTACTTGGTAAAGGGACAAGATGGTATTAGAGGGCATCTAAACTGCAGGTCACAAGAGACATCCAGCCAGAGAGGGGAATCCCTGGGATATTTCTCTTATTTTCTTTCTCACAAGTTTAGAAACATCAAAGGATAGAAAGTTGGAATTGGAATCTCTAATGAATTCACAACCTACCTAGAAATGGAGCTTTTTAAATCCCCCCGACTACTGGGTGGCTGCAAATCCAGTATAAGAAAGTCCTTTATGTAAGAATATGAAAAGAACCTTTAAGATACATGTTTAGGCAAAAAAGCCAAGGAAAGTACAGGCCATATATTTGCACGGTCCAAGGCAAAATAAAATTGTCTTGTTCAAAATTATTTAGAATTTTAATAGCCAGATGCGATGGCACATACCGGTAATCCTAGCACTAGGGAAATTAAAACAGGAAGATGACAGTTCCTGGCTAGCCTGGGCTACATAGCTAGATTCTGTCTCAGAAAGGAAAAGGGAGAATTTCAAGGGCAATACTAACCAAACAGTGCATTCCAAGCTCCCACATTCTTGCAAACCTGAAGTGTCATGTAAATAGCAAGGAAGAAGGCTTACCAATGAGGTTGTGGACTCTGACAGCGAGGAGGGGGAGAATTTCCACTAAGCATCTACTTAAATTTTTTAGCATTTACAGCATTGTGAATGAATTAGCTATCAAAAACAAAAAAAACAAAAAAACAACAAAAAAAAAAACCACACACACACACACACACACCACAAAAACAAAATAAAACAACAACAACAACAAAAAATCAACTAAACAAGAAAATATTGCTAGGGCTCCAGAGAGCCTCATGTTTATCTGTGATTACACGTTGGGTGGGAAGAAGCTAAACATGGAGCATCAGGTTATAATGACTTAAGCAAGACCTGCCCTCTCATAAGGAACCACTCACTTGCCAATGGATGTAGATTCTAGGAAGCCCAGTGAAATAGAAAAGGTGATGCATCAAGTTTCCTTCTCCCCAGGAACTTTGCTAGGCCCAGGCCAAGGACTGGCCCTTTGAGATCATAGGTTAGTGCTATCTCCAAATCTCACTAAATGCAGGAGCTGGGTGGATGTATCAGAAATAATAAGATACTTCAAGTTTACACTATCCACATACTCCATTGCATCTCCAACACAGTGCAACCCTAGAAAAGAAGTAGAACAGGCCGTACTCCCAAACCACAGCAAGCAGCCAGCCTAGTACTTGTACTAAACACCCACGATGTGCTAAATGAATTGCACATTTAATCCTCACAGTTCCCAGAAAGGCAGGTTTTATTTGTTATGTTTCTAATCCCATGGTAAAACACCATGACCAAGGCAACTAATAGAAAAAAAGGGTTTATTCGAGGCTCATAGTTCCACAGGGATAGCAGTCCATCATCGTGATAGCAGGAAGTATGGTAGCAGGCAGGTGTGATGCTGGAACAGCTGAGAGCTCACATCCTGATCCCCAAACAGGAAGCAGAGCGAGCACAGAGGGGATGGAGGGAGGCTTTTGAAGCTCACCCCCAGGATCACACCACCTCCTCACGTCCTCATGCATTGCAAACAGTATTCAAATATCTGAGACTTATGAGATACATTTCATTCAACCCACCACACACAGAGACCTCACCACATTTCTCATCCTATAGATAAGAAAACAAGTCCAAAGTGGAAAAGAAACTTGCTCAACATTACCCAGTGAAGTAAAAGACAAAGGCAGATTGAAACACTCTTCTGCTGAGCCTACACCCTGAACAGTTAAGCACAAAGCCCTCATTTTAATGCAAATGATCTGTATAATATCAAGCTATGCAATATGTCTTCTCTGCTATTCTATTCCACAGAACCTTCTGAATTCTAGAACACAATAGGCTGATTTGGGCTATTTTCATTTGATTAGATACAGCTACGAATCCTTTTGTGCTATCAACTCGGATGAGCGCTGAGCTCCTGAGTGTTTGGAGCTCACAGGAGTGCTCTGTGTGGCCCCAAATTCTCTTCTCATTGCTGGTGTTTCTAAAACCGTGACAGCTTAACAGCTCTCAGAGATGCTTCTCTTTTCCACATAAGAGGATGAGCTGGTTAAAGAGCGTGAGGGATACTTGTATCCAAGAGGACAGAAGTCAAAAAAGTAATTCAGGGGCTGGAGAGATGGCTCTGTGGTTAAAAGCACTTGCTACTTTTCCAGGGAACTAGAGTTCAGTTCCCTGAACCCCCATGGCAGCTTACAACCATCTGTAACTCTAGTTCCAGTGGAGTCAATACCTACCTCTGGCATCTGGGGCACCAGGCTTGCACATCATACACAGACATACAGATAGGCAAAACATCAATACACAAAAAATATTTTAATTAAAAAATACTTCAGGGCCCAGGGAGATGACTCGGTTAAAGCATTTGTCATGGGCAAGCATGAGTACCAGAGTTCAAATCCACAAAAACATTAAAAAGCCAGGTACATGTGGTGGCCTCCTGCTTCCTGTAATCCTAGTAAGTGGAGAGGCTAAAACAGGGAATCCCCAAGCAGCCTAACTGACTAGACTAGCTGAATACTCTGAGCCTCCAAGTTCAGCAAAAGAATCTTCCTTAATATAGGAGCATTAATATTATTCAATAGCAAACTAATGTGTTTGCTTTTCTTACTGTGCTAAAACATTATGACCAAAAGCATATTGGGGAGAAAAGGGCTTATATGACTTATAGTCCATTCTCAGGAGAAGCCAAGGCATGAACTGAAGCAGAGACTGAAGGAGCACTGTTTGCTGGCTTGCTTTCCATGGCCTGCTCAGAATGCTTCCTTACACAACCTACGATTACTTGACCAGGGGTGGCACCACCTACAGTGGTCTGTGCCCTTCCAAACAATCATTAATCAAGAAAATCTCCCCACATACTTTTACCTACTGGCCAGTCTCATGGTGGCATTCTTTCTTCGCAGATAACTCCATATTATATCAAGTTGACAAAAAAAAAAAAAAAACCTAACCAACACAACTGACTCCTTTTCAGTTTGACACACAGACATACTACCATCAAACAATAAGCTTCCCTTTCTGATTTAGCCCCAAGTTCTCGTGTTAATATTACATTATAAACCATAGTGTAACTTTAAAAGCCCCTACCTACAGTCTTTAAAAATTCAATCTCTTTAAAACATCGAAGGGACAGGCACAAGCCTTTAATGTCAGTACTCTGAAAGAACCAAGACATAGTAACAATGAAATAAAAGTAAAACTCAGAGCTAGAGAGATGGCTCAGTGGTTAAGGGCACTGACTGCTCTCCCAAAGGTCCTGAGTTCAGCTCCCAGCAATAATCCCATCCGTAGTGGAATCCGATGCCCTCTTCTGGTGTGTCCAAAGACAGCGATAGTATATTCATATAAGTAAATCTTTAAAAAACAAAACAGTAAAACTCAACTCTAACAACGTAAATACCTCAGTGCCTGATTTCTGGAACTCACTCATAATCTTCAGGGCTCCAAAGGGCTCGGGCAGCTCCATTTGTCTAGCTCTATCATTTCTGGCACACACACAGCTTATCTCCTAGGCTCAGGGAAGATCTCTCACCTCACCTGCCACTGTCCTTTGATAACCATCTCAAGGTGCTGACATCTCCAAAACGCTTGGGATCCACAGGCTGGGAGAGAAGTCCCTCTCTTCAGGAACTCCAGTCCTGCCATGTGGTATCTGGCCTCAGCTTCTCTCTGTGACCCTCTCAAGTTTCCACTGCACCTGAGGCTACACCTTTATCTGTGGCCTCTCTTGACTTCTCACAGTGCCAACCTTCAGCTGCTCTCCATGACCCTCACCCACCAAAACCGAAACTGAGTGGGAGACTCTTACACAGCACCAAGTTCAGCTGTCAGTATGAGATGCAGCTTTGGTCCCCTCTAGACCACAACCTCTGTGTACTAACCCTGAGGAAACACTCACACTGGTTTCACCCCACTGGTGCTGATCTATTGTTAATCATGGCTAACTTCTCAGCCATAATTAGCCAGCATCAACTGTCCCTGTAAAGGTTTCACTTCAGTGGTGGGAGCCTCTTGTTAATCACAACTGTTTCTTCAGCCCTAGCTGTCCAGGAATGATACATTGTTTATTCAAAATATCAGACAAGTGATCCCTGTAGAGTCAGCTTCCTTCTAAAACTTCACAAGCCAGGCTTCTGTTGTTGACATTGCACTTAACATTTCTGTCTTCCAAACTCCCACACAGCTCATTAATCTCTGAGCACTCTTAGCTTTTCTAGTCCTAAATTCCAAAGTCCATCCACAAGCCTCCCCAAAACAACATGGTCAGATCTGTCACAACAACACTCCATGATCCTGGTACCAATTTCTGTTTTAGTTAGGGTTTACTATTGCTGAAATAAAACACCATGACCAATAGCAGTGTGGGAAAGAAAGGTTTGTTGGCTTACAGTTTATATAGTCCATCATTCTGGGAAACCAAGACAGGAGCCAAAGGCAAGAACCTGGAAGCCAGGAACTGAAGCGGAGGCCATGAAGGAACGATGCCCACTGGCTTGATCTCCATGACTTGCTCAGCCTGCTTTCTTACTCGGTCCAATAATACTATAACATGGGTGGCACCACTCACAGTGGGAAGGGCTCTTCTGCATCAATTGTGAATCAAGGAAATATACCACAGGCTTACCTACAGGCAAGTCTGATAATAGCATTTTCTCAGTTGACATTTCCTCTTCCCAGACGACTCCAGATTGTGTCACATTGGCAGAAAAAAACAAAACAAACAAACAAAAAAATCCAAAACCTAACCAGCATGCTGCCACAACATATAAGGCAGAGAATAGAGACACTCAGTTTAAGACAGGCCTCCATATGAATGTACGCAAACAAGTATGTGAGCCCACACATGTGAACACACACACACACTATGCATTTTTAAAAAGCATTCCAGGTCCACCGAAGGCCAGGTTCAGCTGTATATATTGATGTTGCTCGATTAAGAAAATAACAGGGATCCAATTGGCCATAGGTAAATTATGAATGTTTAACCAAAGCTCAACGGTCCCTTGGCGCATTCTCCCTCCTGAACTGCCCTGAACACCAGGAAGAATATCCACAGAAGAGACTGTGCAAACATCAGTGCCATCTGCCCTGTCTTGCATTTACTCTCAGCTAATTGGAAAAGTCCATTTCAGATACAACATTTCTTTCCAGAACCAGAAACACAAGACACGAAATGGGTCTTTAATAAATGTTTGTTGAAATGGCAGATGAATGAATCATCAGCCAATTGATACAAAACCTACTCCTTAATGGCCATGCTTACAAACAGTATCTCATCCTGACAATTCAAGCCCTTCCTCTAGCCTGCCAATAAGCTATTCAAATGACTTTTATTCTAATGATACATTGTGATAATTGCCAGAAATTCTATTCTCAATAGGCAGGAGCTGGAGATGAAGCCACACTAGTATCAGATTTCCCCCTGAAAAATCAGGACATCAGAGGGTGGAGACATGACTCAGAGGTTACGTACACTTGCTGCTCTTGGAGAGGACCCTGTGCAGTTCCCAGCACCCACACGACGGCCTGTAACTCCAGCTCCAGACCTCTTCTGATGGCACTGGGCATGAACACGTGTGTATGCATACACGCAGACAAAGCAGTCATACACCAAAGTAAACATAAAATGAACATTTGTTTCATTGAGATGTGTAAACAAAATATCTCTAACACAATAAAATGGAAGTAGTTTGCAGATCAGCTTCATGCACTGTCCTTGCAGTGTCTAACTGGGCTGGTGTGATGTCATCCAACGACTCTCTAAGTGCCTGCAAGCTTACTGCGCTTGCTCAAATTAAAATAGTAAGAGAAAGGAAAGAAGTTTGACTGATCCAATAATCAAAGTAGGAGGCAAGAAACAAAAGCAGCTGGGGTTGGTGCAGTTGCTAATTTAATTGGAGACTAATCAGCCACTCCATTAAAAAAAAAAATTGTCTGCCACATCTGGAGAGGATGTGTAGACGAAAAGGTGTGGCTTGGCTGCCAAAAGGTTTTTTTTTTCCTTAGAAAAAAAAATTTTTATACAAATTGACATAAGATTGCCCTCTCTCTCACTTTCAAACTGCTGCTGCACAGGGAGCTGGTCCAGGGCTTCTGAGGAAGGAGGTGAGCTGAACCCTGACCAGGTGATGGGACATCACAGGGAGGTGAGCATTTCAAAGGTTCCCAGGAAAAGTTCTCGTGGAACAAAGGCTGCCAGTACTTTGTGAGGAGACGCAGGAGACTCAGCTTTCCATACTTCTCACGGGAGTTAAGAGTCTGCAATTGCTCAAAGGAAAAGTAAGAATTACCTTTACACAGGAATAGATAATAAGGGTTGGTGCAACCGAGCTTAATGTGAACGCAGAGTCTTGCGCCATTTCTCATGGTATGATGCTAAAGGTTGAACTTCACTTTCTATAATGTGTTTGTTATTTTAAGAGTTAGACTTAAGGTCAGAGTGTAGCTTAGTCAGGGAAGTTTTACCTAGCAAGCAAAGAGACCTAAATTCAGATCCCTAGCACTCACATATTGCACACACACATGTACCCACATACTGTACATACACACATGCATCCACATACTGTATACACATGAATACACCCATATACTACACACACACACACACACACACACACGTATTCATGTTCTGTCCACACACATGCACCCATATATTGCACACACATAAATACACCTATATACTACACACATACATGTGCATTCATGTCCTGCCCATATAATCCACCCACGTACTGCACACACATGCACCCATATACTGCACACACACACACACAACACACACATACACCCATATATTACACACTCACATGTACCCATATACTTCACACACATCCACCCATATACTACATATACCCACATGTACCCACATATTGCACACACACACATGCACCCACATACTGCACACACAATGTACTCCCATAGAATGAAAAAATACACATACTTGTTTTTATTGTTTCCATTTCTATTTTTGAAATCTCAATAGTGATCATCAAAACTTTCTCTATATCAGAATTTACTGAAGGCTTTTTGAAGCAGAGACCTCTGAATCTACTCTAAGTTGATCAGCAAGACACTGGGAGGAATCTGGATTTGAACCAGCTGAAGGTCCCAGGTCCTTGATGATGTGATGAGGATGAGTCACATCTCTTTTGAGAAGCTCCTCTGTGACTTATGTCTTGGGTAATGTCCTGACACTGGAGCGAGAAATCCCAACCTCAGAGAATTCACCAAAGTTATGCCTATAATGGAAGAGAGACTCTGGAGAGTCAGTTTAGTGATTTGTCACTAAACTGCAGTGCCAAATAACCACTCAATAAATGGTTCAAATTTTATCTGGCTTGCTCAAGATTAACATATTTAGAGAATTATGACTCAATCACTCTTATAATCCCAGCACTTGGGAATTAGAGGCAGGAAGATCAGCCACTGTAGCCTTGGCTACATAAGGAATTCTAGGCTACCCTAAATACATAAGACTGTCTCAAAGAAGCAAGAGAGTGGGCTGGGGAGATGGTTTACTGGGTGAGTGTGCTTGCTTTCCTAACATGAGGATTTCAGAGTCTGTGCACAAAGTATACACGGTGCGTCACACCTGAAACCCAGCCCTGTGGGTTTTATGCAGCCCAGGCTGCCTTCCAATGAATGCCCTGCCAAGGCAAGTATGATTTTGAGCTTCTAATCCTCCAGCCTCCAGCATCTTGGTGCTGGGTTGCAATTGTATGGCTCCATATCTGGCCTCAGAAATATATTTAACCTCCTTTGCTGCATCTGTCAGGAAGGGATGCCTGACAACGGACTTGAAACCTATGTTCTAATGACAACTCTTAAGTCATGATGGCTGCTGATCTCTGCTTGACTAGCCTTTCCCTCCTTGGGATGTTTTTGACTAGGAAAGTCAGAGTTAACATCCACACTGACCTCTCTCTTCTCTCCTCAGTGGCAGCAGCAGATGGCACGAGGCATCAAACCCTTGTAGGAAGCAGCTGCCTTACGGTGTGGCATGAGAGAGCTTGGAGCATTTGGCTTGAGTCGGTAATTTGCATGACCAAGGGTAAATTACAGAGCCTATCTGGGCATCATTTTCTTACTCCATTAAAGGGCATCCCTACCTTCCAGGGTTGTGAGGATTTGAGCTAATATATGCAAGAGACCTGGAACATAATAGGTGTTCAATAAATGTTAGTTATTATTTTATGCATGAGTCTCGGACTAATGTATGTATGAACGTTTAGTTATTAATTAGAAGGTAAATGAAAACTGGCTGGAGGGAATTGCTTTCAACCTTTGGCAAATGATTGCATTTAGATGTGCTGATGCAAAACTATCACATCATATGAAGAAAGACGAAAATAAATCTGGCTGACAAAGGATATTTTAATAAATACTCAATCTCCCTCCAACATGCTCCCGGCCTATGGCCACCCCACTGTGATTAGTCTGCTACTTGGGGAGGCTTTTGTGCCTCTCTCTGCTGTTATAGTCAATCACTGGATCGTCAGAAGCCAGATTCTGCTTTAAAAAAGAAAGAAGAAGAAAGAAAGAAAGGAAGGAAGAGAGAGAGAGAGAGAGAGAAAGGAAGGAAGGAAGGAAGGAAGGAAGGAAGGAAGGAAGGAAGGAAGGAAGAAAGAAAGAAAGAAAGAAAGAAAGAAAGAAAGAAAGAAAGAAAGAAAGAAAGAAAGAAAGAAAGAAAGAGGGGGGAAGGAAGGAAGGAAGGAAGGAAGGAAGGAAGGAAGGAAGGAAGGAAGGAAGGAAGAAAGGAAGGAAGGAAACCTTTTAAAGCGCTTGCATCTAGCAACTCCTTCCAAAAAAAAGTGAATTTCTCATGCCTTTTGCCCTCCAAATAAGCTTCCCACACAACAAGCTTGGGTACTCTGGTGTTGGTAGAACTTTCTAAATTATTCTTAGCTGCTTATTGGCCAATGCAACATGATGCTCCTTTCCAAGGCTTTGTCCCATGATGTGCCCATTTTATTGGCAGACAGAGAGAACCTGTCAGACTCCATGTGAAGCATCTAAGGAAAGGCCTATGGGGATCACTTTGTGTGCAGAGCTGTGATTTCTCACAAGCAGATCAGAGAGTGTCTGTTCCAATTGGTGAGATGAAAGGGAAAAAAAGGAACGATGGCCAGAAAGAGAAAAGTCGATATACAATGGCATCGAGACCTTATTGTGATAACCCTTGGAGGTCCACTTAAGGATACAGGAGTCCCAAGTCTTGGTAGATGGCTACAGAACTGAGACAGAAAGACTGTGGAGCGGCCCAGGATCAACAAGGTACGTCTGCAATGGGGAGCAGTACTGGAAGGATGACATCTGCAAGAGATGCTGAGGCTAGACTGCTGCAAGAGAGCCAGGCTAGACCTCTGCAAGAGAGTCAGTGACAAATGACAGACTGGCAGAACAGGAGAATAATACGGAACCCACTGCATTGTAAAGAAAAAGAACTAGACAAGGAAGTGGTAAGAGGAGATCACTGCAGGCCTGTGGGAACACTCTCCTGAGGGGAAAAATGGAGGAACTCACACCTCAAAGAGGGGATGTGTGAGATTCCACTCAGTTCTCTCACCTGAATAAGCCCGGGGTAAGTGGTACCATCAGGGGTCTCATCTTCTATGTCTCTGAGTCCCAACTACGGTGAGAATGGATTAGACAGTCCAACCCAATGAACTTTCAAAAGGGCTGTGATTAGCTTCAGAAGGCTCCAACTGTGAAAAGCAGCCAATATAATAAGCTCACACGTCAAGACTGATTACCCCCATTACTGTGCCTGCATATTTCTGCCTTCTAATGCCCACAGCAGAGTGGGACGGGAACTCAGGCAAGCATCTTCAGGATGCTATTATTAAGCCCATCTTCCAGGCCTTGCCCATTTTGCATCCTGAGTAGCCATCAAACCCTTTGAACTTAGCATTTTCATTAGAAGCCATCAATTTAAAATAACGATACAGTGAATTTTGGGACCGCCTTTTATCTAAGGACTTGGAAATACATTATTACTTATTGCTGCCAATTCTCAGCATTCAGTAGATGATATTCCATTAATTTTCTAGATTGTTAAGCTAAAGTATCTGATGGTGAAAAGTAACAATCAGCCACAAAGCCGGGGAAATCAGTTAGCGAATGGGGGGGGGGGTGGAGCCTTTGATGTAGGTAACTAGATTTGTGTATTGTGTCAAGACCTAGTCGCAGAATGAGCAAGGAACAAAGGCAGCTTCCTGACTGTTTACAGAGGACACTGGTCATGTGGGGAGCTCCCTGGCATCTTTTTAGATCTGCTTGCTCTCTTTGGAGAGTTGGATTTCCCAGGCTCCCTTGCAGCTTCATCATACTGCAGTGCCAGGACCAGCAAGTCTAACAGCTACTGCAGATATTGCAGCAGATTATAGAATCAAGTTCATGGTAGTGACATCATCGGTGATTTTTAGGATCTCTCCCATTTATTAAGAAAAAAGTCCACAAAATCAAAATTAACTTCTGTTATTTGTGGCTAAAATTCTCGGCAGCTGTTAACTTATATCCACGAAAAATAAAAGTTCACTAGCTTCTTTCAGTGCTTTTTAGATAGTCTGACACCTGATGACCACTCGCTGAAATGGAATGTCAATTAACTCAATATTTAATAAATTAATATAATTAATAAATTAATATATTTAATAAATATGCCCAGTGTTGTTGAGTACCTACTTTGTGCGAAGTTCTCTGATAACTATTGTAGAAAATAATTTATCTGCTACATGCTTTCTATGTGCCGCAGAGCAGAGAGTTGTAAGGAAAATGAGCAAACATAGATGCAGTCACCACATAGAAGAGCTCAGTGTCTACAGGGCCAAACGGGCAATAATTGGTCCTAATATGGGATACCAGGATAGGCGAGCAGTTAGATCGAGAGTTATCATGCCCCAGTAGTACAATCAGGAAGGTAAGAGAATGCTATCTGAGGTGAAGAGACAGTTCCGAGAAGGCAGTGGCAGCAATCAGGATGATGGGATTTCCAAGTAAAGTTGAAGGTAGCCTAGGGCAGAGGAAAGAAAGGAAGAAAAGGAATGAGAAATAGAAAAATCTAGCTCCCAGTGTTAATTAATTCTAGCCTCGTATTTCTTTTTCTCCTCAGTACAAGTATATTCACCTGAAGGTCTCAGAGATGCTTTTCATTACATGCCCTCAGATTTGGGAAGGCCTTTCTCCATATCTCTCAGTAGTGCTACATTGTATGTTCTAGTTATAACCGCCAGCTATTGGTTAAGTCTGATATGTAGGTATGTTAGACTTATTTCTTAGCTTAGTATTACAGTATCTCTCTCTCTCTCTCTTTCTCTCTCTCTCTCTCTCTCTCTCTCACACACACACACACACACACACACACACGCACACGCACACGCACACACACACATTATAATCAAATCCTCCCTTTATCCTACTCTAAACTTAAACTGTAATTATTAAGCCAGGAATCAAGAAATGCAGGCGCGTCCTCAACACACTTGTGGTCGTGAGCTATTGCGCTCACTCTGGCTTCCACACCCACAAGGTGAGTCAGTCTCCTAGCTCACTCTGCCCTGCAGCTGCCAAGACAAACCTCCAGGGAGCATTGTGTAGCACCGGAAAGAAAACCACACTTAAATCTACTGGAGTTTTCTGCAGATCTGTGATTGATATATGAGTTTGCTTCAAAAATTCCTATTCTGTTGACATTTGTCAGGATTTCTGTCAACAAAAAATTGCATGAACCTACACCTTATATGGTGTCTGGCACAAAGCAAATATTTAATATTTGTTTTCTAAAATCTGAAGAAAATCAAATGAAAGTGAACAGTGTCTAATCTCATAATAGTCGCTAGAATAAAGACATTCATGGCCAGGCACACACACAGTGAGAACTATGTAACTATTAGCTGTTTGTATCACAATCATTGCCTAGAGATGTTGGCACTTTTCATTCACGTTCGGGAATCCAGAAGGGCCTTTCCTAAGAGTCTATCCCTCTATCCCTCTTTCTTAAGTCTTATCAGAACTTTCAAAAAAATGTAAACTCTATTTTTCTTCTCTCTCTCTCTCTCTTCCCTAGACACAAATACTTACAAATATATAGGACATGAAACCATCATGTGTTGCTGATGGGAGTGGATACAACTCCTCCAAGGGAAAACTCAACATTGTTCAAATTACACACATACATACCTTCCAGTCCAACAGGTCAAACTAGAGAGGTTCTCCTAAAGAACCTATCACACTCACATGACCTGCAATATACGCAAGATTATTCCTCCATTCATAGCTGTTCGGAATGGCAAAAAAAAGACATGGCAAAGTATGCATGAGTAGGTAAATCTCTAAACATCGCCACAACATAGAATCAACCTTGATAGAGCAAAGAATTTTAACATTTCCATATCCTTATATGAGGAAAGCCCCCAAATATCTTGCTAAGTTGAAAACCTAGGAACCAAAGAACCAAGTATGAAGAATCCTAAATTTTATGTAAAAGGTAGGGTTAAAGAACAAGGTTAAAGAACACAGTTGGCCTTCCATACCCATAAATTCAGTCAGCCAAAGAGCAAAATATTTGAAAAAAAAATGTTTGTGCTGTGAATATGATGATTTTTCCTATAAGTGCTCCCTAAATAATCTGCAAGAACAACACCACATTTCATGTAGAAATGATTTGAGGTATATGGGAGAATACATATAGATTACATTATTTCATAAGGTATAGAACATGGCTATTGGTGCTCGTAGCAGGTCCTGGAACTATCCATGGGTTCTGAGGGACAACTGCTCTCCAATTTGTTTTACATTAAGAAATTCCTGACAGGTATGGAGGAGACTAACACGAGTGATTATCATGGAGAGTTGGGCACGTGGGGAAGAGATGACAAGGTTGAAGGGAATATCTTTTACTATAAAACTTCTAATTATCTACTCTGATGACATAGAGAAGAGGGAAAGACTACAGATAGACAGAGAGATGATAACTAGGTAGATGATAGATAGATAGATAGGTAGATAGATAGATAGATAGATAGATAGATAGATAGATAGATAGATAGATAGGCAGATGATAGAAAACAAAAAAGAGAGAAAGTGACCTCTGACCAACCATGGAGTTTGCTTATTCAGAGCCAATGTTCTGCAGCTGTTGTTGACACCCTTGGAAGTTTAACTTCTCCTTTCTGTCCTCAAGGCTTCATCCCCTATCTCCCAAGCCTGCTGCTGCTGCCTTTAGGTGGTGCAACTATGCTTTTGGAGTCGGGCCTTGAACTGGCCAGCCTAATATAGTCTGTTGAGTTATGGCCCTGTTCTTATATAAATGTATTCCTATTGGGGCACAGAGTATACATTACTCTTTACATACAAATTTCTTGGGTCACATTCACTAATATAAATCTTCATTTCTTTGCTTTAATCAGTTCAAACATGGTCTTTTTTTATGTGATTTGCAAATAGCCTTATGCGATATGATATTATAGGTCAGAGGACTTCTCAATCCATCTAAAAATACATAAACACACTGCAATGAAAATCCATTAAAGTAGAAATAGCTAATCCTTTACATGGGGAGAATAAATAATTCACCCTGAGGTCTCCCCCCATAAATCAGCTATGCCGTTATCAAATGCCAATGCTGGCATATGAAAACAAAGTAGATGAATTAAACTTAGGCAAGCTTTAAAATGAGACATAAAAGGTCTTGATGAAACATTGGCTTTCTTTCTATGTCTTTCTCAAAACAGTTAACTCCGGAGAGAGCAGAGGGACCAGTGATGTGGCTCCATTTCTGGCTTTTACTTTTTACCTCAGGCCCCAGCTTCATGATGCATCTGCTTCATTCATTAAGGGTCCCAGCAACACCACCTGCCAGTCATCAGATGTGACTTGGCAAATCCTCACGCTTGCCCTGTTCTGTGAAGGGCTCAAAAGAGAAGAGGCCGCCATCTTGGCACTCCTAAGCTAAGGAAAAGGGAAGGTTCTGGGGCATGGAACAGAGAGCTCATTCTACACTTAATCACCATTCTCCTGTTTTGCAAACCCAAGTCCAGGTGAAGAGCTGTTCCCATACTCCTGGTGAGCAGCCAGGACAGCTGTGGAAGAGGTTAATGATGGAAAAGTCCAAATCAAAGAATGAGACAGTTCAACTCAGCTGCTCCAACACAGATGATCCTGGACAGCCAGAATTTTTATAACTTAGTTGAAAAGCATTTACATGGTTGTCTTAGGATTTCATTGCTGTGAAGAGATACCATGACCTAAACAACTCTGATAAAGGACAACATTTAATTGGGGCTGGGTTATAGTTCCAGAGGTTCAGTCCATTATCATTATGACAGAAAGCAAAGCAGCATGCAGACCAGCATGGTGCTGGAGGAACTGGGAGTTCTACATCTTGATCTGAAGGCAGCCAGTAAGAGACTCTCTTCTGCACCAGGTTGAGCTTGAGCACTAGAAAGCCTCAAAGCCCACCTACACAGAGACACACTTCCTCCAACAAAGCCACACCTCCTAACAATGCCAATTTCCATGGGCCGAGCATATATGAGCCTTCACAATGGTGTTTGCTTTCACCATCTGTTCTTCTAAGAGCTTCAAATATCAATTCTGATACCCTTGCCACATACATACTTTCCAGTCCAACAGGTCAAACTAGAGAGGTTCTCCTAAAGGTCAGCTCACACTCACATGACCCGCAAGTAGTCATGTGGTAGGTGAGTTTGATTATATATCTTCACCTCTTTAGCAACAAGACCAAGGAGAGGCAGAATGATGAAGAAACAAACTTTCTCAGCACAATGATGGAAACCCGTGGAGGCTTCAGTTCATCACTTACGTCAAATGGAGACTGCTGCTATCACCATTGGTTCTGTTCTAAACCCAGCAAGGACTGAATATGGAGAAAGAGGCCCAAACAACAAATTGAGCCTACAGGTTAACCAAGATGCTTTCAAATTCTAATGACTTGTTAGACAAGGCTTGTTGAGGTTTTTGCTAGGGCTCATTTTGCTTAGCATGCAAACCTCACATTTCTCCAACTGAAAGCCACAGTGAAAAATAATTAATGATCTTCTTTGATGCCAATTAATAAAAGCTATCAGGAGGACGTGGCATCATTCTCAATACAACCACATTCTCCTTCCTCTGTTGAGATGAGCACCCCAGAATTCTGACTCAACATGGTTCCTTAGACCATAGTGACTAACAGTGAGAATGTCCAGATGTGAGGGAGAAAAGCATGCTTTATGTCAACTAGGGATCATCACAACAAAGCTGGATGGCAGCCTCAAAACTCAACTAGATGTAGACAGACAGAAAAACCCTCAAAATGGGTCAAAGTTCCACATATATGAGCTACAACTATAAAACTTTAAGGGAAAACATGGCTATAGGTTATGGTTTAGATATGAAGTATTCCTTAAAAGATTTATGGGTCAAAGACTTAGTTCCCAGATGTCAGAGCCAATTACTGAAAAGGTGCCAGGCATGGTAGAGTATACCTTCAATCCCACAACTCAGGAAGTAAAGGCAGGCAGATCTTTGGGAGTTGAGGCCAGCCAGTCTGCATCATGAGTTCCAGGACAGCCAAGGTTTTATAGGGAGACCTCATTTCAAGACCATTCCCCAAAATGAAGGAAAAGAAAAGTGATTGCATCTTAAATGTTCTGATCTAATCAGTGGTTTAATCCCTTAGTGGATTCATTCATTGTATAATGACATATATTGGGAGGCACAGCCTGATGGAGGAAGTAGGTCTCTGGCTTAGTGGATTCATTCATTGTATAATGACATATATTGGGAGGCACAGCCTGATGGAGGAAGTAGGTCTCTGGCTTAGTGGATTCATTCATTGTATAATGACATATATTGGGAGGCACAGCCTGATGGAGGAAGTAGGTCTCTGGCTTAGTGGTATGCCTGGGGAAAGGTAGACAGACATACTGCCCAACCCCTTCCTGCCTTTCTCAGCTTCCCAGACGCCATGATGTGAGCAACTTTGTTCCACCACACTGTTCTGTCGTGATGTCCTGCTCCATCTCAGCCTGGAACCATTGGCTAAAGCCTTTTAACTATGGATAATTTTTTCCTTTAAGTTCTGTCAAGTATTTTTTCACACTGCAACAAATAACTAACACAGGACAGTTCTCTATAACCTTGAATTTGGCTGTAGACTCTTGGGTACACCAAAAGTACAAAAGATAAGACTTTAAAGATTTCTTTTTTTAAATTTTTAATATTTTTTATTACGTATTTTCCTCAATTACATTTCCAATGCTATCCCAAAAGTCCCCCATACCCCCTCCCAATTCCCTACCCACCCATTCTCATTCTTTTGGCCCTGGCATTCCCCTGTACTGGGGCATACAAAGTTTGCAAGTCCAATGGGCCTCTCTTTCCAGTGATGGCTGACTAGGCCATCTTTCGATACATATGCAGCTAGAGACAAGAGCTCCGGGGTACTGGTTAGTTCATCATGTTGTTCCACCTATAGGGTTGCAGATCCCTTTAGCTCCTTGGGTACTTTCTCCAGCCTCTCCATTGGGAGCCCTGTGATCCATCCAATAGCTGACTGTGAGCATCCACTTCTATGTTTGCTAGGCCCCGGCATAGTTTCACAAGAGACAGCTATATCTGGGTCCTTTCAGCAAAATCTTGCTAGTGTATGCAATGGTGTCAGTGTTTGGAAGCTGATTATGGGATGGATCCCTGGATATGGCAGTCTCTAGATGGTCCATCCTTTCGTCACAGCTCCAAACTTTGTCTCTGTAACTCCTTCCATGGGTGTTTTGTTCCCAATTCTAAGAAGGGGCATAGTGTCCACACTTTGGTCTTCATTCTTCATGAGTTTCATGCATTTAGTAAAAATGTATCTTATATCTAGGATATCCTAAGTTTTGGGCTAATATCCACTTATCAGTGAATACATATTGTGTGAGTTCCTTTGTGATTGTGTTATCTCACTCAAGATGATGCCCTCCAGGTCCATCCATTTGGCTAGGAATTTCATAAATTCATTCTTTTTAATAGCTGAGTAGTACTCAATTGTGTAAATGTACCATAATTTCTGTATCCATTCCTCTGTTGAGGGGCATCTGGGTTGTTTCCAGCTTCTGGCTATTATAAATAAGGCTGCTATGAACATAGTGGAGCATGTGTCCTTTTTACCGGTTGGGACATCTTCTGGATATATGCCCAGGAGAGGTTTTGCTGGATCCTCCCGTAGTACTATGTCCAATTTTCTGAGGAACCGCCAGACTGATTTCCAGAGTGGTTGTACAAGCTTGCAATCCCACCAACAATGGAGGAGTGTTCCTCTTTCTCCACATCCTCGCCAGCATCTGCTGTCACCTGAATTTTTGATCTTAGCCATTCTGACTGGTGTGAGGTGGAATCTCAGGGTTGTTTTGATTTGCATTTCCCTGATGATTAAGGATGTTGAACATTTTTTCAGGTGCTTCTCTGCCTTTCGGCATTCCTCAGGTGAGAATTCTTTGTTCAGTTCTGAGCCCCATTTTTTAATGGGATTATTTGACTTTCTGGAGTCCACCTTCTTGAGTTCTTTATATATATTGGATATTAGTCCTTTATCTGATTTAGGATAGATAAAGATCCTTTCCCAATCTGTTGGTGGTTTTTTTGTCTTATTGATGGTGTCTTTTGCTTTGCAGTTTCATGAGGTGCCACTTGTCAATTCTCGATCTTACAGCACAAGCCATTGCTGTTCTATTCAAGAATTTTTTCCCCTGTGCCCATATCTTCAAGGCTTTTTCCCCACTTTCTCCTCTATAAGGTTCAGTGTCTCTGGTTTTATGTGTAGTTCCTTGATCCACTTAGACTTGACCTTAGTACAAGGAGATAGGAATGGATCGATTCGCATTCTTCTACATGATAACAACCAGTTGTGCCAGCACCATTTGTTGAAAATGCTGTCTTTCTTCCACTGGATGGTTTTAGCTCCCTTGTTGAAGATCAAGTGACCATAGGTGTGTGGGTTCATTTCTGGGTCTTCAATTCTATTCCATTGGTCTACTTGTCTGTCACTATACCAGTACCACGAAGTTTTTATCACAATCGCTCTGTAGTAAAGCTTTAGGTCCGGCATGGTGATTCCACCAGAGGTTCTTTTATCCTTGAGAAGAGTTTTTGCTATCCTAGGTTTTTTGTTATTCCAGATGAATTTGCAGATTGCACTTTCTAATTCGTTGAAGAATTGAGTTGGAATTTTGATGGGGATTGCATTGAATCTGTAGATTGCTTTTGGCAAGATAGCCATTTTTACTATATTGATCCTGCCAATCCATGAGCATGGGAGATCTTTCCATCTTCTGAGATCTTCTATAATTTCTTTCTTCAGAGACTTGAAGTTTTTATTATACAGATCTTTCACTTCCTTAGTTAGAGTTACGCCAAGATATTTTATATTATTTGTGACTATTGAGAAGGGTGTTGTTTTCCTAATTTCTTTCTCAGCCTGTTTATTCTTTGAATAGAGAAAGGCCATTGATTTGTTTGAGTTAATTTTATATCCAGCTACTTCACAAAAGCTGTTTATCAGGTTTAGGAGTTCTCTGGTGGAATTTTTAGGGTCACTTATATATACTATCATATCATCTGCAAAAAGGGATGTTTTGACTTCATCTTTTCCAATTTGTATCCCTTTGATCTCCTTTTGTTGTCGAATTGCTCTGGCTAGGACTTCAAGTACAATGTTGAATAGGTATGGAGAAAGAGGACAGCCTTGTCTAGTCCCTGATTTTAGTGGGATTGCTTCAAGCTTCTCACCATTTACTTTGATGTTGGCTACTGGTTTGCTGTAGATTGCTTTTATCATGTTTAGGTATGGGCCTTGAATTCCTGATCTTTCCAAGACTTTTATCATGAATGGGTGTTGGATCTTGTCAAATGCTTTTTCCGCATCTAACGGAGATGATCATGTGGTTTTTGTCTTTAGTTTGTTTATATACTGGATTACGTTGAAGGATTTCCGTATATTGAACCATCCCTGCATCCCTGGGATGAAACCTACTTGGTCAGGATGGATTATTGTTTTGATGTGTTCTCGGATTCGGCTAGCAAGAACTTTATTGAGGATTTTTGCATCAATATTCATAAGGGATATTGGTCTGAAGTTTTCTATCTTTGTTGGGTCTTTTTGTGGTTTAGGTATCAGAGTAATTGTGGCTTCATAGAATGAGTTGGGTAGAGTACCTTCTGTTTCTATTTTGTGGAATAGTTTGTGAAGAACTGGGATT
This sequence comes from Mus caroli, assembly GCF_978045245.1. Lineage (NCBI taxonomy): Eukaryota > Metazoa > Chordata > Mammalia > Rodentia > Muridae > Mus > Mus caroli. Next base: position 59,743,838 of record NW_028227256.1, read on the forward strand.
AGATCTTCTTTGAAGGTCTGATAGAACTCTGCACTAAACCCATCTGGTCCTGGGCTTTTTTTGGTTGGGAAACTATTAATGACTGCTTCTATTTCTTTGGGGGATATAGGGCTGTTTAGATCATTAACCTGATCTTGATTCAACTTTGGTACCTGGTATCTATCTAGGAACTTCTCCATTTCATCCAGGTTCTCCAGTTTTGTTGAGTATAGCCTTTTGTAGAAGGATCTGATGGTGTTTTGGATGTCTTCAGGATCTGTTGTTATGTCTCCTTTTTCATTTCTGATTTTGTTAATTAGAATGCTTTCCCTGTGCCCTCTAGTGTGTCTGGCTAAGGGTTTATCTATCTTGTTGATTTTCTCAAAGAACCAGCTCCTTGATTGGTTGATTCTTTGAATAGTTCTTCTTGTTTCCACTTGGTTGATTTCGCCCCTGAGTTTGATTATTTCCTGCCGCCTACTCCTCTTGGGTGAATTTGACTCCTTTTGTTCTAGTGCTTTTAGGTGTGTTGTCAAGCTGCTAATGTGTGCTCTCTCTAGTTTCTTTATGGAGGCACTCAGAGCTATGAGTTTTCCTCTTAGAAATGCTTTCATTGCGTCCCATAAGTTTGGGTATGTTGTGGCTTCATTTTCATTAAACTCTAAAAAGTCCTTAATTTCTTTCTTTATTCCTTCCTTGACCAAGGTATCATTGAGAAGAGTGTTGTTCAGTTTCCATGTGAATGTTGGCTTTCTATTATTTCTTTTGTTATTGAAGATCAGCCTTAGTGATCCATGGTGATCTGATAGAATGCATGGGACAATTTCAATATTTTTGTATCTGTTGAGGCCTGTTTTGTGACCAATTATGTGGTCAATTTTGGAGAAGGTACCATGAGGTGCTGAGAAGAAGGTATATCCTTTTGTTTTAGGATAGAATGTTCTGTAGATATCTGCCAGATCCATTTGATTCATAACTTCTGTTAGTTTCACTGTGTCCCTGTTTAGTTTCTGTTTCCATGATCTGTCCATTGGTGAAAGTGTTGTGTTGAAGTCTCCCATTATTATTGTATGAGGTGCAATGTGTGCTTTGAGCTTTACTAAAGTTTCTTTAATGAATGTGGCTGCCTTTTTATTTGGAGCATAGATATTCAGAATTGATAGTTCCTCGTGGAGAATTTTACCTTTGATGAGTATGAAGTGCCCCTCCCTGTCTTTTTTGATGACTTTGGGTTGGAAGTCAATCTTATCAGATATTAGAATGGCTACTCCAGCTTGTTTCTTCATACCATTTGCTTGGAAAATTGTTTTCCAGCCTTTCATTCTGAGGTAGTGTCTATCTTTTTCTCTGAGATGAGTTTCCTGTAAGCAGCAAAATGTTAGGTCTTGTTTGTGTAGCCAGTTTGTTAGTCTAAGTCTTTTTATTGGGGAGTTGAGTCCATTGATATTAAGAGATATTAAGGAAAAGTAATTGTTGCTTCCTGTTATTTTTGTGGTTAAAGTTGGCATTCTGTTCTTGTGTCTGTCTTCTTTTAGGTTTGTTGAGGGATTACCTTCTTATTTTTTCTAGGGCGTGGTTCCTGTCCTTGTATTGGTTCTTTTCTGTTATTATCCTTTGAAGGGCTGGATTCGTGGAGAGATAATGGGTGAATTTGGTTTTGTCGTGGAATACTTTGGTTTCTCCATCTATGGTAATTGAGAGTTTGGCTGGGTATAGTAGCCTGGGCTGGAATTTGTGTTCTCTTAGTGGCTGTATAACATCTGTCCAGGCTCTTCTGGCTTTCATAGTCTCTGGTGAAAAATGTGGTGTAATTCTGATAGGCTTGCCTTTATATGTTACTTGACCTTTTTCCCTTACTGCTTTTAGTATTCTATCTTTATTTAGTGCATTTGTTGTTCTGATTATTATGTGTCGGGAGGTATTTCTTTTCTGGCCCAGTCTATTTGGAGTTCTGTAGGCTTCTTGTATGATCATGGGCATCTCTTTCTTAAGATTTGGGAAGTTTTCTTCTATAATTTTGTTGAAGATGTTTGCTGGTCCTTTGAGTTGAAAATCTTCATTCTCATCCACTCCTATTATCCGTAGGTTTGGTCTTCTCATTGTGTCCTGGATTTCCTGGATGTTTTGAGTTAGGATCTTTTTGCATTTTACATTTTCCTTGATTGTTGTGCCGATGTTCTCTATGGAGTCTTCTGCACCTGAGATTCTCTCTTCCATCTCTTGTATTCTGTTGCTAATTCTCGCATCTATGGTTCCAGATTTCTTTCCTAGGGTTTCTATCTCCAGTGTTGCCTCATTTTGGGTTTTCTTTATTGTGTCTACTTCCCTTTTTAGGTCTAGTATGGTTTTGTTCATTTCCATCATCTGTTTGGATGTGTTTTCCTGTTTTTCTTTAAGGACTTCTACCTGTTTGATTGTGTTATCCTGTTTTTCTTTAAGGACTTGTAACTCTTTAGCAGTGTTCTCCTGTAATTCTTTAAGTGAGTTATTAAAGTCCTTCTTGATGTCCTCTACCATCATCATGAGATATGCTTTTAAATCCAGGTCTAGCTTTTCAGGTGTGTTGGGGTGCCCTGGACTGGGCGAAGTGGGTGTGCTGGGTTCTGATGATGGTGAGTGGTCTTGGTTTCTGTTAGTAAGATTCTTACGTTTACCTTTTGTCATCTGGTAATCTCTGGAGTTGTTATAGTTGTCTCTGTTTAGAGATTGTTCTTCTGGTGATTCTGATTACGTCTATCAGCAGACCTCGGAGATAGGCTCTCTCCTCTGAGTTTCAGTGGTTAGAGCACTCTCTGCTGACAAGTTCTCCTCTTACAGGGAAGGTGCACAGATATCTGATGTTTGGACCTCCTCCTGGCAGAAGAAGAAGGCCCAAAACAGGACCTTTCCCAGATGCTGTGTTGCTTTGGTAGGTCACAGAAGCTGTCAGCTTCTGTGGTGCACACTCTCACCTGTGCAGACTAAGTTCCTAAGTTTGGCGGAGTCCCGGATCCAAGATGGCGCTCCCTTCTCCTGAGGCAGAGGACTCCCGTGCAGGGCGGGACCACTGTCCTCCGGCTGGGAGGGTGCCGGATGTCTGCAGTCCCAAAAGGGTGCTGCCTCAGCGGCTCTGTGGCTCCCGCCTGTCCCAGAAGCTGTCTGCCTCTGTGGTGCACACTCTCACCTGTGCAGACTAAGTTCCTAAGTTCGGAGGAGTCCCGGATCCAAGATGGCGCTCCCTTCTCCTGAGGCAGAGGGCTCTAACGATTTCATTTAAAAAAAAATCTTTAAAATTATTTATCAAAAATAATTTCAAGAAGTTTATTTCGAAAACAAGGGGTAGGGTCAACTGTAATGATTTGGATGTAAAACACCCTCCACAAGCTCATGCTCCTGAAGATTAGTCCCCAGCTGCTCATGCTGTTTAGTCCAGATGTGGAAGCATTGGGCAGAGTCTATTGGGAGGAGGTACGTTTCCATGGGACAGGCTTTGAGATCAACTGCCTGGCTCTACTCCCTGTCTCATCTCTGCTTTCTAACCTTTGGAAATTTGAGTGATCAGCTTTCACAGCTCCTGCCACTGTGAGGAAACCTTCTACCACTCGCTCCCTGCCATGATGGGCTGTATCTACTGAAGCCATGAGCCAAACTAAATTCTTCCTTCTCTGAGTCTGAGTTGCTTTGTGCCAGATGTTTGATCTTAGTAACAAGAAAAAAATAACTGGTACATCAACCTACTACATGGGAAAGGATGAAAGGATATTTGTAAATTATATATATATAAGGTTAAGCAATCAAAATATATAAAGAACCCTTTCAACTTAACAATACTAAAACAATCTCTCTCTCTCTCTTTCTCTCTCTCTCTCTCTCTCTCTCTCTCTCTCTCTCTCTCTCTCTCATTCTCTCCTCTCTCTCTCTCTCTTGCTCTCTTTCTTGGTTTGTTTAATGCAGGGAACATTGACTTGAATAGAGTTTCTCTAAAGACATACAAATTGTTAATAAGCACATGAAAAAGATTTAAAACATTAGTAATCTTTAGAAAATGCAAATTGAAACAGAATGACAAATAATTATTTTAAACCTAAAGAAAACAACAAATGTTAATGAGGATGTGGGGAAACTGGAGCCATCTTTTACAGTTAATAGGCAAGGCATATACTGCAGCCTTGTGTTTGTCATCAGCTCGAAAATTAAATAGAAAATTTTCATAAGACCTGGCAATTTTACTCCAAGGTATGTATCCCAAATAATCCAAAACACATGTTCAAACAAAACCTGTTCATAATAGCTCTGTTCACAACAGGCAGAAAATAGAAAAACTGTAACATCTGTTGAGTGGGTGACAAAATGTGCTAAGTCCATGTGATAGCATGCTCTTCAGGCATGAAATGGAATTAAGAATATAGCTGAACCTCAAGATCATGTGTTAAATGACACACAAAAGATTGAAGACGGGGATGTGGTTTCATTAGTAAAATGCTCACTGTGGAAAGAGGACCTGAGTTTGGATCCCCTCCACCCAGATAGAAGCCAAGTTAAGTGGCACACATCTGTGACCCCAGCAATAGGAGTCATGAGACAGACAGGTAGATCCCTGGGGAGTGATGGCCAGCAAGTCTAGCCACACTGGAGAGCTTCTGGCTCAATAGCAGATACTGTCTTAAAAAGTAAGGTAGAGACTGTTGAAGGAAGAAATCTAATATCAACCTTTGACCTCCACTGTCATACACACACACGCACACACACACACACATAATTTCATTAAAGAATGAATAAATAAATGTGGAAAAAATTAAAGGCTGCAGACCTTATGATTAAATTTATATGAAAGATCAGAATGAACAAATCCTTCAAGACAGAAAGCCAATCAATGCTTCCTTGGGTCAGGAAGAAAGAGGAGGAACGTGACAGCTCAGTGGTTATGGACATCCTCTTAGGTAATGGTAATGTTCTGTAGCTAGAGAGCAGCGATGGTTGTATAGCCTTTTAACTAAGTACCACTTTAAGATGGTTTGGATTCTGACTTCTATGTAAATTCTTTCAAAAATTTAATCCGACAGCTTCAATTGAAAACATACATACTTGATAAATAATCTGTGGATTAAGTGGGCACAAGGTTATTGAAACTAAGAGTCAGACCTGGTTGGCCGAGTTGACCCAGAGCTCCCACATGCTTACCATCCTCGTGCCAATAGACACAATGCCAATAGTCACAGTGCATCCTCTTCTCATAGCGATCCCCAAAGCACAAGATAGAAGGCCAGTATACAAATGTATTTACAGCCTGAGTGTGACTACTAACACTATCCCACTAGGCAGAACAAGTCACATAGCTGTACTAAAGAGTGAAGCCTGGGAACTCACCTGACCCCTGGTAGAAGGTGCTGCAGAGCTGGATGGGAGAGAAGAACGTTGGAGGGAGAGGTGCCCAGCTGGGAACCATATGCAATCTTCCTCATGCAATCTTCCTCACCTCTTCTTCCACATGGATGGCCTATTCTTCTTCCTTAATGCTTAAACTCCTAGGCAAGCATTCCCTCCATATGCTTTCCACCAGATTCATGCTTTTTTTTGGTCTTCTTCTAAGGATTGGGACCTGATCCACCCAAGGTAAATATTAATTGCATTAGCAAAAACACAAATCAAAATGAAAGGCACAGTACATGGCTTCCAGACAGTTATAAGGTCCTTAGCAGCACATAACATTTCAGTTGTCTCAGATCTCCCCATCACATTTAACAGATTGTGAATGGATTACATGGGCCAATCAAAGAGGTGGAGTACACCATTCCTACATTCCTACATTCTATTGGCTGGATCTCGATCATGTGACTGAAAACTTAAGTGCTCCAAAGGACACCGGGAAATGCAGTCTAGCTATGGATCCATGAAGAAAAGACTGATAAAGGGCCTGCCTGGCTTCTTCTGCTACCTTCTACATTTAGCTGCCACTGTTTGCATGTTAAAACATCTGAAGTTGGCTTTTTACCTTTTTAAGTACTAGAGCTTGAGGTATAGCTCAGTGCTCCAGTTGTTACCTAGCATGGTTGAGGCCCTGGGTTTAATTCCCAGCTTGATCCAAAGAATAAAGGTGAATGTTGGTGGTGACTTAGAACATTCCTCACTCAAGGGTAGAGGGGTAGAAAGGAGGCTGGGAGTATATCTGAGGACACTGGAGACAGTGACAGCTGCAGAATTAAGAACAGTAGAATAATTAAAATCAGCTTAAAGGCACGGAAAGCTACTTATGGATTCAGAAAAAATTAGCACCTGAGACATGAATGACCCTATGACTCCAACTCCTCAACTCCAACAGAAAAAATGGAGTGAGAACTTGGAGACAGGTGACATCAGATGACAAAAGCCTTGGCCTTCCTCAAGTGCAGCCTGGAGATGTGAGACATTCATGTATATATTTCAATGTCCCATTAATGCCCTCTTTCCTGAACATTCACAGTGACCCAGAATAAATTTAAGTTTGAACACGCAATGGAATCAAAGTGGTTCTGACACAAAGACCTCCTTTCCTTTCTCTCCCCATCCTCCGAAAACCTTCCCCTCATTATTCCTGCCCTGGACCTCAGCACAGGAAAAGTCAAGGCAGAGTCACTGTCATCACCTCCAAAGCCAACGGAAGGCAAAATGGCTTTCCAGCGTCATACTTCAAACCACTTATCTTAACATCCCCGAGCTGGCGAGCGCTTTACTTTGCTATGATGACCTGTTCTTTTCTCTTGAAATTTCTAGGGGGTTGCCATTTCCACCACTCTCAACTGGAGGCTTTATTATCCTAAGGTGTGAAAAGTTTCTCCAGTTGAAGTCTGCCCAGGAGAGAAATCAGAGTGATTTAAGCGGTGCCCATGTGTGTTGAAAATGGAAGACTATCCCCCGCTGACACATCCAAGAGGAAAAATGTAAGCTTGATGCATTTATTAAGGGAGGCTGAATATGCCTCACCAACACCCCACACACATATACACACATCACTCATACACACACACATATTCTCTCTCTCTCTCTCTCTCTCTCTCTCTCTCTCTCTCTCTCTCTCTCTCTCTCTCTCTCTGATGCTGTTTTACTGAAAAGCCAGCACAAGTCTTCAGCAAATCACAGCTCTTTGGAGGAAAAATGTCAATCCCTATCAAACCCTGAAAAATCACTGGAGCTGATGGAAATCTAAATGTCTTCGCTGCTTTCCCATCTCCCCCTCTATCCCTTCCAACCCACCCCTCCTCCTCCAACTGCCCTAGAGCGTCTCATTGGTGCTGCAAATCAAAGCCTGGGGACATCCTATCAGACAATGGGAAGGTCTGAAGAAAGGTTAAAGCAGGGGAAAAAAAAAAAAAACGAATTTATAGACTTAGCATTAAACTCTTAAAGGACCTTAGGAACAGCAATGAATCTGATGTTGGGAAAGGCAGGGGCTGTCAGAGGCCACAGCAAGAAGGCCTGACAAGGGCTATAAATCTAAACCAAGAGGAGGGGGTGGGGTGGGGGAGAGTGGGCATCCTTTCAGTCCGAGGCAGTGTGATAAAAGGTTCCAACCTAGACTTAAAAGAGAAGCAAGACGGCGGAGGCATGGTAGGGAAGAGGCGGACTGGGGGCTGCAAATACACAATGAAAGAGTAGCAGATTGTGGGGGTGGGAGAAAGGAGAGACCTGGGCCAGCAGAGGCCAGCAACAAAGACACAGAAATTCATTTTTGGCTGTGTGTGTGTGGGGGGGGGGGGACTTTGAATCTGCCCTGCAAAGGCAATGGCAAAGATCAGCTTGCTGACTGCTAGATGTGAAATGCAAGCTAACATTAACAGTAACAGCAAGAGTCAGGTGGCCCTTGGCAATGAAAAGGAGTGGACAAGAGCCCTGAGAAAGGCAGTAACACCCAATGGTTAGACTATAAGTAAGCTTCCAGGAACATCCCAGATGGGTTTTCTTAGTCATTTTCCCCAGTCTATATATTTGGGATTTGGGTTCTTTGGGGTTTTCCCCCAACCAGGGCACATGTGAAACACATTAAAGCAATGTTAAATTCATGAAACAAAGTCAACTAGAAACAATAAAACACGAGTTTCCATTCAAATACCAAACTCAAGTGACCTTGGGAGAAAGGTGCGGGGGGAGGGGGAGCCCAACAGGAAACACAAGCTTGCCAAGGCTGTCACTAACTTACCCTGTGTCCTGGTTTACATACAGTTTTCTCTGCCTCAGTTTCTCTCAGTAGAAAAGAGGTTAGTAGGATAGGAGTAATTGGATTGCTATCATCACAATATATTTCAAAACCCAGCTATGATACTGGCATATGAATCTGTAGAGATAGAGTGTCAACAATGGCGTATTGATATACTGCAGATCTCTACACCCACTCGTGAAGTGCAGCCTGTTCTGCTTGCTGCAGAATATATACCAAGTCACCTTCTCCGTATGGCTCATGTTCCTTCCCAACCTACTCACTTTCTAAAATGATGCTTTTCTTCCTTTTCCTAGTTGCTTTTCTCTTCTTACCGAGTCTCTAGCCACTTCCATTTCCTAACCTCCATCTTCATCCTCTTCTCCACCATTCTCTGCCATCTCTCACTTCCTCATTTGCCTTGGAAGCTCGGGAATCCATCCATGGGCAATGTCGTCTCATAGGTGAATACATATGGCCATTAATATTCATTATCCCCTTCATCTCCCTCTTCTTTTCCTTCTAGTAAAAAAAAATAAGAGGGTGGGAAATGCTACCTTTCCATGTGTCAGACTCATTAACAGATTGTACTTGAACGTGTCAAACTCTTAGTCGATGGAGAACTGGCAGGTCTGAACTAGCGGATGGTTGATAACTTTCAACTTGACACCAACGGAAGAGATGGAAATGAGTGAAGCAGAGAGATGATCCTGCAGGACAAATTTAGGCTTCAAGGTTAAAAGCATCATTATAACTTCAGGAGGGATCACCTGAGCGAATTCCCAAAAGGGGGGATCACGAAAACTTCCTGGACTCACCAGCCAATCTAAGGGCTTTCCGAGAAAAGCTAAGAACCTTAGACCCTGTGACTCAGTAAATGCCTGAAAGGGTTTGCTTTAGTCTATAAAAGTAGATGAAGATCAAGAATAACTGACCACTCTGACTCAAACCCAGCTTGTACATCTCAACACTGGGCAGGGAGTCAAAAGTGCATAATAAGCAAAAAATAAATTACAAGATACAAAAGTAAACACTATCTCAGATATAAAGAAAGTTGGACACTGGCACTCTGTCTGTCTGTTTGTCTGTCTGTCTGTCTCTGTGTATGTATGTATGTTTGTGTCCACGTGCATATCTATGTATATCTGTGTATGTGTGCATGTATCTATGTGTATCTGTGTGTGTGTGTGTCTGTGTTGAGGCGGGGGTGGAAGGTGGGGGTTGGGGGGTGGGGGTAAGTCCCTGAATCCATAGATAAATGGACTTAACCTTATTTCTAACTGATTTGGTGAAAAGTTCGTGGGCTAGAAGTTTATTTGCAGAACTGGGGTCTTTCAGCAGCTCAATAACAAGCTTCCTGTTTGACTTTGAGCAAGTTATTATCTAAACTTACTCATGTGCACCACAAGTAACACAATATGATAGCCATGTTATTTTTGGCACTGGGGCTGCTCCCAACCAAGACTACGTAACTGGATCTTACAGAGGTATTTTGCAGCATTCGTGAATATCTGCAAATGCAGTGAGGCCTTGGGTCAGAGGTTAACCTGGGGCCTCATCGTCATCGAGTCCCAATTAACCACCCAGGTATCATTGTCCTTTCATCTGCTGTGCATGACCTATGTTGAAGGATACCAGTCCAGCATCCATTAGCACCCTGAGCACAGCTGTTAAAGGAATCTTGTTAGCTTTGACCTGTCTCATCTTCCCCCCTGACATCCTATAACCTGGCTTCTGTCTATCACCCCTAAGGTTTTGTTTCTCAAACTCAATATTTCCCTTACATACAAATCTCTCTACCAAGGAGTGTGACTTCCCCTGCCTTGTTTAATGTCATGATGGTTTATGTGTAGACTTCGGCGGTGTCTCCACACGGTAGATCACCAGCAACCTTCCTGATAACTTCTTGACAGAGTCTTATTTCTTTTCTTTCCCAATGGCATCCTTCTAACTCTTCCCCAACAGTGACTCATCTAATCACGGTACTTTCTTGTCACTAAACGTACACTTTTCAGCTTCTATTCCTTATCCCCTTTAGATCTTTATTGCCGAGTCTGGCCAAGATCCTTGTGCCAGTTACCCATTATCACAACAATAATGCATAACACATTAACCCCAAAGTTAGTGATTTAAAACTGCAACCATTTATTTTTATTGCTCCTGGGCATGTAAGTATTCTGATTTCAAATGGCCTCAGTAGAAACAAGCGTGAGGACTTGGTTCTTCTGTTCATGGGACTGCTTATCTTCCAGTGGGCCATCCTAGGCCAACTCTCATGCTAACGTCAGGGTTGTAAGCATAAACAGTGCACAGGCTTGAAATCCTGACACTGTTCCTACTATCATACACTTCTATCCCACAAACTCAAGGCCCATGACCAGCTCTGATCCAGGAGCGAAGGAAGAGGCTTTCTTCCTGAGGGAAGGAGATGCAAAGGTATACTTCAAAAACTACAAGGCCTTGGGGAGATGGGGCTGTGGATGTAGCTCATCCAATGAAGTGGGTGCTATCCAAGTCGGAAGAGCTGAGTGCAATCCTTAGCAACTGTACGAGAAGCTAGATACACGGAGGCTCTGGGGAGGCAGAGATGGGCAGATGCCTGAAGCTCACTGTCAAGCCACCACACCCTGATTGACAAGCCTCGGGTCACGAGGAGAATCCCTAAATCAAAAAGCAAGGCAGGGTGCTCACGAGGAGCAACATCCACGGCTAACCTCTTTCCTACACACACACACCACCCTTACGTGTACTCACACACATGCACACGTTCACAAACACACGTACTATCTATCTATCTAGGCAGATTCTGAAAAATTCTGAAAATGACACATTAATGGCTTCGATCCATTTGCTCACATTATTCCCCCACCCATCTCTGACTAAGATAAACATACATGATTCTTGGAAAGCTCATTAATCTAGGCCTTGTTGATGTGACTACAGCCAAAATTAATCTAGGCAGATAGATAGATAGATAGATAGATAGATAGATAGATAGATAGATAGATAGATAGAGATACATATGTATTGTACACATGTGTGCTTAAGAGGGAGAATAATTGAAATGATTTTTCCAATCACTCTACCACAATATGACCATATAAATCTCACCAACATCATGTACAACCAAGTAAAGCTATCTACATTCCTAGCCTTGGTCTTAGTGCTCTTCGTAATGTAATGCCATAGCATTAGTACTTTAAATCACCATCCAAACCTTCTTAAAATTCAAGCATTACCCAGCCTCTCTGAGTCCTTGAAACCATTCCTCTCCTAACTGCTTCATTTCTGACCTCGCTCCCTCCACAACACCTCCATCTTCTAAGGACTACTGCTTTGATCTTCCTATCCCTTGTAAAACTCATGGTTCCCAGTTATATCCCTACATACACAGTGCGTGTGCATGGGTTAGTGTGTTGATCTTTAACACCCTCAGTAGGAAAGAAAAATTAAGTGAAGGGAGTTTACTAAAAATTGAAATGAGGGAAAAAAAAAAAGATAAAACAAAATGCCACAATACTTGAAATCCTGTTTACCTCCACACTGTAATCAAGCCAAATCCTGAAAATTCTGAAAATGACACATTAATGGCTTCGATCCATTTGCTCACATTATTCCCCCACCCATCTCTGACTAAGATAAACATACATGATTCTTGGAAAGCTCATTAATCTAGGCCTTGTTGATGTGACTACAGCCAAAATTAATCTCCCCTTCTCAAGCAAGATCGTTTTCTCCTTGTTAAATTAATTAGAGCCCATGGCTTAAAATAAAATGCACCTGGATTGTCAAAAGCATGTTATGAAAATTATAAGATTCAAACTTGGTCAGTAATTTCTAAAACAAAGGCTTGTCATTAGACTATAAGTTCTACTTGGGCTAAAATATAGACTTGTTTTTCATAAATTTGCTCTTTTTTTTCTTGCCTTTTTTTCTTTTTTCTTTTTCTTTTTTTTTCTTTTACTTTTTTTTGTTTTTTGAGACAATGTTTTTCTGTTAACCCAGGCTGTCCTGAAACTTACTCTGTAGTCCAGGCTGGCCCTCAAAATCAGAGATCCACAACCTCTGCCTCCCAAGTGCTGGGGCTAAAGGTGTGTCCCACCACTGCCTAACATTTGTGGAGGTTTTGGAATTTTCACACTTTTATTCTTGTATTCTTCTTTGTTACATTCCTGCAATAAGAATATCTAAAGGTGGGTAATTTCTACAAGGAACAAGGGATCTTTTAGACTCACAGTTCTAGATACCCAAAACCATGCACAGCAGCAATGTCTGCCTGTCTTCTGATGAAAGGCGCCCTTGTGAGAAGATCACATAGCGGAGGGTGAGTAAGTGTGCTGAGTGGGTTAGCCCAGGAGACGCTACACATCCTGCTTCCCAGCAGCTCACACTATCTTAGGACCAACCTAGTCCCATAAGACCAGACGCACTGCTGTCAGACATACGTAAGCCATCGGTCTCTTTTAAAAGATCTTAATCTGTTCCTACTGGTGGGGACACCACAACCTACGCTTCCCCCTGAATGTTCCACCACCTCTCAACATTGGTACATTGGGAGTCAGCTTCGAACATGAGTTTGGTGACAACAACCCCTATTTCAATCATAACAACTCTGTATTTTACTCATTGATTTCAGGTAGTAGACGAAACAATGCATGTCATGATGACGCATTGATACGCATACATCACCATGTTCATTCATAGTTGGCTTTCATTCGCCCTCTCCCATCCCTGACCTCCAATGCTTGTTCTCCTACCCTCCTCAAAATTGTTGCCCTTCTGAGACCATAGCAACTCTTTTTTTTAAATAATTATTCTTTCATCTTTTTTTTACAGTCCAGTCGCTATCCCCCCTCCCAGTCTGCCCTCCGACTGTTGTTCATGCCATTTCTCCACCCAGTCTCCAAGATGATGTGCTTACCCCACCCCCACCCCACCAGATCTCCCAACTCTACTCAGATCTCCCAAGTCTCTCAAGGGTTAGGTTCATCTTCTCTCACTGAGGCCAGACCCTGCAGTCCTCTGCTGTAAATGTGTTGGGGGCCTCATATCAGCTGGTGTATGGTGGCTCATTGTCTGAGAGATCTTTCCAGGTTAGTTGAGACTGCTAGCCTTCCTATAGGGTTGCCCTCCTACTCAGTTTCCTTCAGCTTTCCCTAATTCACCACAGAGGGTCCTGGCTTCTATCCATTGGTTGGGTGTAAGTATCTACATCTGACTCTTTCAGCTGCTTGTTGGGCCTCTCTGAGGTCAGCCATGCTAGGATCCTGTCTGTAATCTCTGCCCTCTGTGATTGCTTTCTTCTCCCTCCAAAGTGGGATTGAAGCATCCTCACTTGGGCCCTTCAGCTTGTTAACCTTCTTGAGTTCTGTGGATTGTAGGATTGTATCCTGGATAGTCTGCATTTTTTTTCCTAACATCCACTTATTAGTAAGTACATACCATGCATGTCCTTTAGGGTTTGAGTTACCTCACTCAGGATGATATTTTCTAGTTCCATCCATTTGCCTTCAAAACTCAGGATGTCCTTGTTCTTAATAGCTGAGTAGTATTCCATTGTGTAAATGAACCACATTTTCTGTATTCATTCTTCTGTTGTGGGACATCCTGGTTGTTTCCAGCTTCTGGCTATCATAAATAAGACCACGATGAACATAGTGGAGCAAGAGCCCCTGTGGCATGGTGGGACATCTTTTGGGTATATGCTGGTATATACCACCAAGAGTGGTATAGCTGTGTCTTCAGGTAGATCTGTTTCCAATTTTCTGAGGAACCTCCAGATTGATTTCCAGAGTGGTTGTATCAGTTTGCAATCCCACCAGCCATGGAGGAGTGTTCCTCTTCCTCCACATCCTCAACAACTTGTGCTGCCCCCTGAGGTTTTGATCTTAGCCACTCTGATTGGTGTGAGGTGGAATCTCAGGGTCATTTTAATTTGCATTTCCCTGATAACTAATGACTTTGAACATTTCTTTAAGTGCTTCTGGGCCATTTGAGATTCCTCTGTTGTGACTTCTCTGTTTCGTTTTATACCCCATTTTTTGAATAGATTGTTTGGATTTTTTGACCACAGTAACTCTTAATCCTTCCTTGCTCCTCTGCCCATGCTCCTGTCCCACCTCCTGTTCACCCAGTCCCTAGAGAACAAGAACTCTGTCCACACCACTCTCCTCCCCTCCACGCCCTCCCACATCATTCTGTCGCACAGTTGAAATGCAGTAAGTATTTATTCTTTACAGTAATGTTGTGAGTTCCATTTCGAGTGGACTACTCCTTTGGTAGTAGACTTCACAAAGGCACAGGCCTCCAGTGGGAAGGCAGAGTCTTTTGAACATCTGGAGTAAATGTCAAGACTTTGGTTTAAACCATTTCCCCTAGAGATTTCAAGTTTGCCTTTCTTCTGTGTGTGTGTGTGTGCGTGTGCGTGTGTGTGTGTGTGTGTGTGTGTGTCTATTGTTCTTAAAAGCTGGTGTCTGGAGCTGCTCTTCCAGATTTTACAGTTATAGTCTAAAATAAATTTAATCCATTGGCAGTTGAATATATGTATGTATGTATGTATATATATGCATATATATACATACACACACACACATATATATATATATATATATATATATTCCTTTGGTTTCCTCTTTTATTTTCTTCATTCTGTTTCATGCAAAACTTCAAATTCCAGATCTTAGGATCATCATTACAGTCCTTAAGGGAAACCACATATCCCACTGATTTTTTTTTTTTTTGCATGAACCTAGCCCTTTCTCCTCAGTTTTCCATAACCTAGTCATCACTGAACACTGCTCCCATTTGCCTACTTCCAGGTATGTATGCTCACTCTTAGGGCACCACTGACCCTACTTGGCTTTCTTTGGGTGGCTGAATTAGGCCATTGACTTCTGCTTTCTCTTCCTGTTGTTGGCATGACAGAGAGCCGACCAGAGGATTGTAATAACCGATGAAGAACATTAGGACCAAGATTACAGAAGCCTTAAGTCCTCAGGCTGTCTTCCTCTTACATGTCCAGTCTCTTGGATATGCTTCCTAGGGCGTTCACTTGAAGTGTCACACTTTACAAAGCTCCTTCTCACACAGTGCACCTTCACCCACTTTTCTTCTCTTTCCCACAAGCCCTTGGGGCCTTCTTTCAACCCATACAGACAAGCAGTTCCACTTATTAGTTTGATCCAATGCCAAGTTACTTTTCTAAAACACTTTCAGCCTGCACTATAAGCCAATGCTCCCACGAGAGCTGGCCTGTTTCCTTCCCACACTGCTGGTGTGAGGAAGAAAAAAAACCACTCGACACATCAAAGAAAAATTCTACTCATCTCTGTGATTGGTTGATCCACAATACAGGGTGTGGCTACACAGCCAGTCATTTCTTCTCCCACCCTCTTTAACCTACAGAATGGAATATATGATCAACAGGAAAATTAAGATACAACCCAGTTTGTTAAATGTCTTTCCACATCATCTGCATGATGATGAGAAGAGAGAAATTTCAAATCAAGATGTGAATGGTAGCCAAAACCATTAGTAGGTTGGTAAATGGGGTGCATTCGGGGTCAGATTTATAGAACACTGCTTTTTAGCCAACCCTCTGAAATACTAAACAGAAACAACACTCAGATCCATTGAAAAGGACGAACCCAAAGCAGCTGGTTTCCTGAGCTGGTGCACATAGCAGGAGAAATGTTGGCAGAACATTCGATTACCATAAAAGAGAGAGCTATGTAGAAACCACATTAGAGAAAACTCAACCAAAACAAAGTCAAATATTTGAACTGTTTTGAATAGATTCTGATGGAGACCTGAAAAGGGGTCTAGCCTGGATTAATGAGAAATGCAAATGAGCTGGCTCAGACATAATCTGGCTCCCTCTGTGATGAGATTCTTCAGAGTTGAGGGTGGAGAAAATAGCTGTCAACTTCAGGGCTACCCCGAGGTACATTGTCTCCACATGACTGGTGGCTGGAGCCAGGAGTGTTCACCATGTACAAAGTGATAAGTCAGTCCCATGCTGAAGTGTGCCTGCAGGTCAACCTTCTCTGCCTGCCCCACCCCCTCTTCCATTCAATGACAAGCTGCATGCAGCATCTGGTTTTGATCATTCTATTCATGGCAAAGACTGTGAGAAACACATTTATTTTGGTAACATGCAGTATATGTGTATATACATATATATGTATATACATATATATATATGTATATACATATGTATATATATATAGTGTGTGTGGTATGTGTATATATACATATATATGCACATATATACATATATATTTATACATGTTGCACATATCTGTTCTCTGGTTTGTATATATGTCTATTTTTTTGTGAGGGGTTGGCAATCAGTCCTTCAGAGTGTCCTCTTATGAGCTGTCAACAGAACCCTCCCTAATTTGAGTTCTTGGCAGCTGATACACTCACCACTGGAAACCAAACTGCCAGGCTTTGGAAAGCCCAGCCCATCCATCTGGATGGGTCTTTCTCAAAGGGACCCTGACATCCCCTGGATACACTCCTCTCAGAGCTCCTCCCAGCATTATTCCACCGAAGACTGTTGAAAACTTATCATTAGCTTGAGAATACATGAGTGGGTCTCAATATACTCTGAGACCTAGTCTGGGGTGAGAGCAAAGATTCCATGATTTGTTGGTTTGGAGGTTCAGTGAATGGGAAAAATTTTCCCCAAACTAATGTTAACAGAAAGAGTCAGGGAGAGCATGAAATGAGGTTGACAGGATGGCTGGCTAGCTTGGTTATGGCTCTGACTTCCTGTCAAGGGAATGCACGCTGCCTAATAGCCTTGCTGATAGTGAGTAATTTTCATGAGGGCACTTTAACAGGCAGCTCCTTCTCCCCCGATAGCCAGGCTGCCATGCCAGGGAGGGAGCCAGCACCACCCCCACAACTTCTGCTGCCCAGTGCCTGGGGTTGAAAAATGTGAGGCAGCTGTGGGAGATGAGAGCCAGGCATCCCTCTGTTTGTTTAACTAGTCTGCTGGCCTGGGTACAGTCAGGCGGCTTCCATTTACATGATCTGCTAATTGGGTTTCCGTACCTGCCCATCTTGAGAGGCCCTAGAAGTAGACATTGGCTATTTCATTCCAAATATGCCCTGGGTCAAGGGTGGCCAGACAAGACACCTAAAAACAGGATTCTTCAGCTTCAGAAAAACCTAATGAACAAAACACATTCTCAGGTCCATCCTTATGGTGCTGATTTGGTGCGTCTTGGATAACAAGAAACTACATTTCTAAGAAGGGAACGATGTCTCACTGCAAAAGGCCCTTTAAGAAAGGCACTGTGCTGCAAGGGAGAGCCATCGGGCATCAGCAAGTTTTGCTTGCTTGAATCAAGCTGAAAACGGGTGTACATGGAAGCTAGTGTTCTCCAAGAAGAAAAGGACTCTGTGGTCCCTGAGTGTGAATACTTATCCTCCGATCCTTTTCATTGCTGGTATAAACCTATGACTCCTTCAAGGCCTGGCTCATGTCCCCTTGGAGTCTCCACCAGCTCCTCCAACAGCAACATCAATGTCTTGCTCATGTCCACTCTGCTGAGCTTCAGCACAGTATGGCTTGGTGTTGTTCTTAATTGTTCCTCGTATGCGAATTTTGTCATCAACCCAGAGCTCTAATGCAGTTGGATAAAAGCCCTCTCAACACTCACAAAGCTGAGAGTAATCACAGAGTGTTCCTTAAAGTGAATTTGAAAGATCAAAGCAGAGCTAAATCAGTAGCCTTTGAGCACAGTGCAGGTAGCGTTGGAGAGCTGTGGTCATAAAGGCACCATCAGATCCATGCATCACCATGTCATTTTGGCTGGGCTTCTAAATTTTTCGTTTGAAGTGGCTGGCACAAAATGAAGAAAGGGAGACTCTACTTGCTGTGTGGAACATGAAATGACTTACCTTTTCTGGTTAATTTTTTTTCCAGACAGAAAAAAGTTCAAACTGTTCCCAAGGTACTCCAAGAATGAAATGTTACTGCATGAAATGAGTTAAAAAGTGATCGGATGGAGACTGAGTGCTGAATGGCAGTATGACAAGCGTTCCTCTCTGGATACGTGTCATTTAACTACTGACACCGGCAGAAGAAACACTAAATATGAGTGGATTATACACGCCAATTAAAAGGAAGAGATTATTATACTGGATAAGAAACTAAGACTGAGCAGATGCCAAGTCTGCTAGGAATACTGACAAGATACAAGTGCACAAACAAGTTGAAAGTGAATGGATCAGAGCATATTCAGCAAAAAACAGCCATGAAAGTGTGGTTACTGAAATGCCTGTGAAAATGCATATCAAGCAAATGGAGTCCCTAAGGATAGGGGAGGGTCTTTTATAATTAATAAGATATCATGGTATAGTGATACCTCCAGCTCCAATGGAGTCCATGATTTAAGAGGATACAAATCTCAATACCCTAGCCTCATGAATAAAAAAAAAATAAAAAGAGAGAAAAAACTAAATCCAAAATCAATAATAAACAAAAATAATAGAGCAGAAATATAACGCCAAAACGTAGCAACAAAAGACGAAATCAGACTTAAGCATTTTGAGCAAAAATGGTAGCACTAAAATGATGCAAAGAATTGGAGAAAAAATTTCAGATCATCTGATGAAAGACTAAAGAATATAGCAGAAGAAGGATCAATGCAACTCAGAAAAAAAACATCAAAGAGGTGGGCAAAGGATATAACCAGATGGCTCTCCAAAGGTGGTATGCAAATGTTTGACAAGTGCACAAAAAGATGCTCAGAATCATTAGTCAACCGGGAAATGTCAGTCAAAACCACAGTGGACTACCACTTTCCACTCACTAGCATGGCTAAACTGAGAAGGTAAGACAATAACAAGTGTTGGCAGGAATTCGGAGGATTTTTAAGCCTCAGGGCATTGTTGGTGGATAGGTAAAATAATTTCCACCTAAAAAAATGTTTTGTAGTTCTTAAAAAACTTGAAGAGTTATTGTCAGGAGACATACAAACCAACACAAATGTAAAAAGTTATATAAAATATTCATGAGATCATGACACACACTAGCCAAAAGGTGTCACAGACTAAAAAGATGTCTTACAATCATATCACCCACCTTTCCCAAGACAAAGAACAGTCACTTTTCCCACTACATAGAGCCAGATGGCTTCTCATTGACATAGCTGAGACTGTTGCCAGCGCTTCTTTAAGGCTTGGGGAGATGGTCCCTAGTGATTGATGTTCATGTCCATGATAGCCAACCTTACCTAGTTCTATGGTTTAGACCTACAGTATCTCCCAAAAGGCATGTGTGTTAATGTCATGGTCCCCAGCGCAGGCAGTATTCAGAAGCTAAGCTCAGGAGCAGCAATTACTTCAGTGAGACTCTTTATTCATCAAACAAGTAACCTAGTGATAGACTCAAAGTTTGCATAGACTATTTGGAGGTGATGAAACTAGTGGAGGGGTCGTTGCAGTTTCACAAAGCAGATCATAGAAGATATGCCTTTCAACTTTATCCTTGGCCCCTTCCAGTCACTCTCTGCCTCCTAGCCACCAAGAGGTGAGAAATTTTGATCAGTCATGGGCTCTGGCCATCACATCATTCTTTTTCACCATAAGCCCGCAGCCCCACAGCAATGGTATAGGACAATGACTGCCTGAAGCATCTAAAACAGTGAGCCAAAATAAATCTTCCTTTCCTGCAAGCTGCCCTCCCAAGTTCTTGTCACGTTGACAAAAAAAGTCCAACTAACACACCTAAAGAGTTTCAGGTACTGATAACCGCAGTGAGTATAGGCGCTTCATTCCACTATACTAGTTGAAAGTGTAACTTATGTCCTGAGTGTAAGTAAATTCTTTATGATCCCTGCAAAGGGTTTTTTGACCCATCTGAAGAAAGGGTGTATCTGTGGTAAAGATCAAGGGCCTTGCATGAATATCTATCCATACGGATAATGCATCTTGCTGTGTTTTGTTCTGTTTTGTTCTGTTTTATTTTGCTTTGCTTTGCTTTGCTTTGCTTTGCTTTGCTTTGCTTTGCTTTGCTTTGCTTTGCTTTGCTTTGCTTTGCTTTGCTTTGCTTTGCTTTGTTTGCTTGAATATCTGGTCCTTAGGTTCCTACAGCTCAACTTGGCATGATCTAGACACCAAATCTTATCGCAAGCTTTTTGTTTCATCACATACATACATACTTACATACATACATACATACATACATACATACATACATACATACATACATACGGCTGATTTTCAGTGGCAGGAAAGGAGATTAGAAGCCCAAGTGAAATGGCATGGGGGAAAAAGACAAAAGACACAAAAGGTTTGGGGGTGGTTTTTTTTTCTGGTGTGTAATCTTAAAACAGAGGAGTCTCAGGCTCACCCCTCCCCTGCTCCAATTCTGTGGAAGAGCCACTTGCAGGGAGCTGGGTTCCAGGCTGACTTCTACAATCTTACCATCTGCAATCTTTGTTATCCTAATATGAGTTCCAGGAAAGGCTCTTAACTTGGTAATGTATTAAAAACATACACATGAGTCCTTAAATAGTTGACTAGTAATCGACTGTGAGTGGCTTTCCCATACCTTACTATTTAATGTGTTAATTTCCGTCTGCAAATAGAGTCCAGGTATACTTTTCTTCTAACTTTGATCTTATCTCTGAAGAGTAGATATTAGAAAAAATAAATTAATTTCAGCTTGTTTATAAAAACTGTTGCTATGCTTAGAAATGATATTTCTTAGAATAAAATTATAAAAGCTAACATGTATTAAGCACCATCTATATTAGCTCATCTAATCTCCAAATTTAAACAAAAAATATTTTTAAGGACGCTACCATTTTAACAATTAAGAACCTCAGAGAGATTATCTAACCCACAAGTCGAGTCCTGAGCTCTTTCCATGCCTTAATGGAGTTTTTGGATCTAAATGTCAAAACAATCATGAGATGCTGGACAGCCAGCTTTCTTCAAGTACTCTAGAAGCCCACAGCAAGCTGATGGGAACCACAGGCTGAGATCTCCTCCCAACCTCACAGGTTACATACATCACACTACCTACACAGTTCTGCCTTCTTCACAGCTGGATGCAGGGAAGGCTTTGGGGCTTGGTGGCAGAAACAGAGAGCCTTCCCATGGACCTTCATCATCCTTCATCATGCATGATTAAAAAAAAAAAAGAAGAAGAAGAAGCTACGAGATATGAAAAGACTGATAAAAATAGGGTACCTTCCCCAAGACTAAGCAACAGGATCCCTCAAAAACTGACTCCTTAAGTTTGGGGGAAGAAACTATAAGAAAAAGTTGAGATTTGTTTGACAGACTTTAGTTTTGGGGATTCTCAGAGTGTGTAGCTAGCAAGAACCAGGACTGGAGGATCTGACTGAGGACCACAGGTCTTAAGAAAACTGTGGAATGTAAAGATTGAGGTTACCAGCTCAACTAACACCACTGAGACACAGACCAAAAGTTTCTCTTGGCGGGGCGGGGGGAGCTTCAGAGCTATGTGGCAGTAAGCCTTCTGAAATGTGGGGTGCAGATTTTCAAAGCTGGGAAGGTACCAAGCTCCATTAATGGGCCCTTTAGGGCTTTCTATGTGTAGGTAGATTTTTGTTGTGGTGTTTGTTGTTTGCAGTAATAGTAATAAAACCTAGAGCCTGTACACATTCAGCAAGTAGTCTACCACAAACACACATCTTAAAATTCTTTATTTCGAGACTAAATCTCACTAAATTGTCAGGCTGGCCTTGACAGGCTTTGTAGCCCAGTTACTCAGTGAACACACCTCCCCAGAAGCTGGGATTACAGGCCTGTACCACCATGCCCAGCTAGAGTTAGGATTGTGACATGACATAACCCCAGGTCTCAAGTCTCTTGGGGTGAATGCTCAGTCCTCAGATGGTGGCACACTGGACCAGAGTGCCACTTCATCAATGGGTTAGCCCTTGTATCTAGTAGAATATGGGGCCTGGGTGGAGGAAGTAGTGTAGAGCTTGTCCCTGGGATTCTTCTGGTCTGTTCCTCTGCCTCTTGCCTACCATAAGATGAGAAATTGCCAAACCATATTTGTGATGGTTTTGTATATGCCCGGCCCAGGGAGTGGCACTATTAGAAGGTGTGGTCCTATTGGAGTAGGTGTGTCACTGTGGGTGTGGACTTTAATACCCTCATCCTAGTTACCAGGAAGACTTCTACTAGCAGCCTTCAGATGAAGATAAGGAACTCTCAGCTCTGCCTACACCATGCCTGCCTGGATGCCACCATGTTCCTGCCTTGATGATAATGGACTGAACCTCTGAACCTGTAAGCCAGCCCCAATTAAATATTGTCCTTATAAGAGTTGCCTTGGTCATGGCGTCTATTCACAGCAGTAACAC
The DNA here is from genome assembly GCF_978045245.1 of Mus caroli. Taxonomy (NCBI): domain Eukaryota; kingdom Metazoa; phylum Chordata; class Mammalia; order Rodentia; family Muridae; genus Mus; species Mus caroli. Next base: position 59,766,326 of record NW_028227256.1, read on the forward strand.
CCTAAGACAATATTCTCCCTGCTATGTGGTCTATCTCACCACACATGGACCATGGGCTAAGAGTACTGACACAAGGAACCAAGATAAACCTTCCTCCCTTAGGGCATTTATCATGGGTGTTTTGTCTCTGAAACTAAAGTACTAAACACACTAGCGCTTCCATGTTGGAAACCACAGGAAATCACACACACACACACACACACACACACAAAGTCAATGGTGCCAAGAACACCCCAGTGTCAAAAGGGAGCAAAGAGCTCCTGATGGACTCTGAGGTTGAAGTTGAAGTTTAAAAATAAATGAGACTAAATTCCAAAACCAGAATGAAAGTGTTCTAACACGCAAAAATGAGTGAAAAATTGTGGCCTCCAACTGAGAAGTTGCTAAGGGAACTTGCTGTCCCAGCAGGAAAGGACCGGCTCGCGGCCAACAGAGCACAGCAGGTAGAAGTTATTGGAAAAAGAAAGCTGTGTCGTGATTATTTGCAAATAAGGTAAGATCTCTCCATCTAAAGACTGATGTGCCAAGATGAGGTTCCAGCACAGCCAGCCTTGTAAGTGTAGGCCAAGAGTCAAGGTTGTAAAGATGGTGATTAGATGCCAGAGCAGGTGAGAACCAGGTGCAGGACCAGGCTCCACTCCTTCCTAGCTGTATGACCCTGGGCTAGGTCAACTATTGCACAGCTCAGTTTTGTTGTTTGCATGATGAGGCTGTTATAGTTGTTCATCTGAAGATGAACCAAGAAAGCCATAAGTACAGCAATTAGCCAGTGTTGGGCAGACATCTTGTTCTTCTCACTCACTTGCTCAGAAACAGGCCAGATACCCACTCTCCTCAGCACACCTGTCTCCCATTCCTTGCTTTCCTGTTATCATCTCTCTGGCTCCCCTCAATCCCTCCTTAGCATTCCTCCTCTTCTGGCTTGCTTACCACTGTCCTGGCCCTCAGCTTTCTCTCCTCCAGTTCCCCTGGCTGTTCTCATTATCCTCATCATTTAACCTATCACCTGTAAGCTACCACTCCCAACTCTACAGCTCCAGCCAGGATCAAACCAACAGACTAATTAAGGGAGGCTTCACATCTCCCTCAGATGGTCCCCGGACCTCTCACGCTGAACACCTCAGGAAGTCAAAATACAAGATGAAGCCGGGCGTGGTGGCGCACGCCTTTAATCCCAGCACTCGGGAGGCAGAGGCAGGCGGATTTCTGAGTTCGAGGCCAGCCTGGTCTACAAAGTGAGTGCCAGGACAGCCAGGGCTACACAGAGAAACCCTGTCTCGAAAAAACCAAAAAAAAAAAAAAAAATACAAGATGAATACTCCCTCACCTGTTCTCCATCCACCCCCCAGCCTTCAGCTCAGTCAGTTGTTTGAGCTAAAAACTTGGAAATGACCCTTTATGTTTCTCTCTTCAGCACCCTCTCCCCTCAATCTATCCCCAACACTCTTAGCTCTGTCTTCAGTGTAAGTAGTTATCCAGGTCTCTCAGTGAGTATCTCCTCCACACAGGTCTGTGCCATCCTTGACTCTCACAGAGTGCAGATGCTTGGCAAAAGATTCCAGACGGGCTCCTTGATGACACTCTATCTGGATACACGTTTTGTGTGTGTGTGTGTGTGTGTGTGTTAATATTCATGTGACCTACAATACAACGTCTTGGCCACTGTAAAGGTTAGACGTCGGTAGCACACGATACAGTTGTAACAGTATCATCTCCACTATGCAGCTGAACATCACCCCAACGCGATACCTGGTACCCAGGAAGCACTCTCCTGCTCCTTCCTCCTGCCACAGGCAACCACCAATCAATCCACTTTCTGTCTCTAGAAATTTCACTATTACAGACATTTGTTATAAATGGAATGCCTCACTATGTGGCTTGTGTGTGGCGCTTCCCCCACCCCCCTTTTTCCTGTAGTCTGAGTTCAAGACCTCATGTTACAACTGACCCCCCTGACTCCATGCTTTCATGCGTGCCCAGAACCGTTCACAAAGGCACCAAAGTGATCTGGTTTGTTTATTTGTTTGTTTGTTTGTTTGTTAAAAAGTTATCCTCTATTTCACAAGCATGTGTACATGCATATGGAGGTCAAAGGTCATGTCATGGATTTTTTCCTCAACCACTCCCCACTTTATTTATTGAGCCCAGGTCTCCAGCTGAACTTTGAACTTACCAGATTCAGCTAGCCTAGCCCAGCTTGTCCCAGGGATGCCCGTGTCCACCTCCCAAGCACAGAGATCACAGACAAGCCACCTTGCCAGCCCAGCTTTTATGTGGATTCTGAGGACCAAACTCCTATGTTTATGCTCTATCCCCTAAGCCAACTCCCCAATCCCTGTAAACGACATTTGACAGATGTATTTTGCCTGACCTCCGCCTGCCTCCATCATTACCTTCAGCATCATCTTTCTCTGGTACAATTGGTCCCAGCTGCTTTTTCTTAGCTATATCGAATTCTTTTCCTGCTCTCTCTCTCTCTCTCTCTCTCTCTCTCTCTCTCTCTCTCTCTCTCTCTCTCTCTGTGTGTGTGTGTGTGTGTGTGTGTGTGTGTGTGTGTACACTTCCTCTCCTTTCTGCTCTTCTCAGAGGAACGTCACCTCCATTGGCACTCCATAGTACAAGCCACAAATAGTAATTGAACACCTGGTTGAACCTCTGTGCTTATGTACTGGACTGTATGCTCAGTGAGGCCAGATCAAAGTCTAATTTTTCCAGGAGCATCTTCTCATAGACTAGTCATGTGCCTACCACTTAATAGATGTTCAAAGCCACTGTCGACTGAGTGAATGAATAAACTTCCCAGAACAGAAAGAGGTGGGGAAGGTGTCCCGCCACCTGCTATTAGAGTCTAATCCAACATTGTTGAGATGGATGTAAGCTCTCATTTGCCCTCATCATCGCCACTGTCAGCAGCAGCAGCTTCCCGCTGGCCTAATAGTGACTGCATAGCAGCAGCCTTGAAGAAAAAACACACTTTCTGGGTAATTCCAGTTTTCCTCCTCCAATTTCCACTCCAGGGAGCTGGGAACTAAAGGTCGGTAGCCAGCCTGTGGGGAGTGATTGCAGGCACTGGAAGGGAGCCTGTGGGACAATTTCCCAGCTTCTCTCCAGTTGGCCAAGTCCCCCCTAGAGCAGCCATTCTCAAAATTCATCCCACAGCTGAGTTCTTTACTGAAACAAGAAAGACAAACAAAACACAAAACAAAAGCTGCGTTCTGGCCCTTGCTTGTGATCTCCAACAAAGCGGAGGGCTCAGAAGAATGGCCTCTCTTTAACAAGACACCACGTGAGGATCATGAGACATCACCACTGACGCTCACCACCAACAGAAGTGTAGCATTTATATATTGTCCCTGCAGGAGGCCAGCCCCACCGACCACCAGGAAACCTAGACCACATCTCGAGAGCATCTCTCTGAAAGGGTGTGGGCACTTCCTGCTACCTCCCCGACTCTATTATTGTGGTCCCCAGTTGAGGCCAAAGCCAGTCATGTTAGCATCATTTTTAACCAAGAGCAGAGTCAGGCCCCACCACGAGCAGCCCTTCCTTTGCTGTCTCTGTCGGTTGACACTGTCTTCCTCCTCTTCTGATGTGGTTCCATGTTTGCACATGTCTTGGTCTGAGCCCATGTGGAGCAACGAGGTCCATTAATACTAGTGCTTGAGGGCTTTAAAGCAATCAAAGGCCACAAGTGGGTTCTAAAAACAATGAGCGACCACAAAGAGGACGTCAACGTTCATCGCCCGTGCTCACTTCTGAAAATGAATACCATACCCCAAAGAATACTGAGTGAGTGGCGCATCCAGCTGGTCCATAAATAAGTATTTATTGTACATTACTCAATGCCAGGCTGGGGGCAGAGGATATGATGGTGACAGAGCTTGCAGCCTAGTTGGCAATAAAAAAAAAAAAAAGTCAGTGACTTTTCAGTGAGAAAATAGCTACAGTAAAAGAAGGGAAAGAAGGACTGAGGGAGAGGAGAGACCTGAAGATGTCTGGGTCAAACAGGTAAGTGGATACTTACGTGATTCACAGATAGATAGTTAGAAGAGTAGTAAGCTTTTTCTGAGCATACTCCTTTGTAAATGAGCACTGAAGGGTGTTTGTCTTTGTTGGTAGAATGTGCATCCAGAGCTTAGGAGAGAAATGTGGAGGCTGGGATTATATTTGGGAGTTGTGAATACCTGTGTGCCTTTAGAGGCCCAGTAACTAAGAATCTACCTGTTGACATCACCCTTGCTAATAGATCCTGGAGGAAACCCACTTTCTAGTGGACTTCATAGGTGAATGGAACCGAGGGTTGTGAGAGATAAAGACATGAGGTACTCAATAGGGAAGGGAAAGCATTCAAGACAGAGTGGGGAGCATGGGAAGTGCCAGAGCTGAGAGACTTGGAGACACTAAACTGCTCAGTGCAGCAGGCAGATAGCACAGGGAAGGCCTATTAAGATCACATGCCAGCATTTAATGGGCAAGCAGAAAAAAAAGCCTGAAGAAGAGATGAAAGACAACTGCAGCAGTAAAAGAATTAAATGGGGGAGGGGAGCAAATACTTCAAGACAAGAAGTGGCCAAGTCACCTGGTCCTAGGCTGCATATCTGCAGTGTCTAGAAGAGTACCTGGGACTAAGTGAATTGAATTATGGGTTCTGTTGTTTAATGTTCCTTGACTTTAGCAATAGAGCACTTTAGTGGCCTAGATAAAAAAGAACTTTCTAGAAAAAAAACTGGGGCAAGGTCCCAGTGTAGTGTGTTGTGGAGTAAATATAGACTAATACAATGAATGTTGACAACCCTCTAAGATCTTGGGCTCTGTCCCAAGTTCCTACTGAGTCTTAAAGGAGCCCTTATCGCGCTGTGCACTGTCACAGGATAGCCTGGGACACTGTCTTTCTTTCAAGTTCCCTACCAAACTCAGAGACCTCATCTGCTCCCTCTGCCTGAAGATGACTTTTCCTACTCCTCACACATGCAGGCTTGGCTGACCTGGCATGCCCTCAGTGAAAGATGCCCATACCATTATCCTCTGTCCAACCTCCTGGAGGATCTATCCCATCCTTGCACACACTGTGACTCCTCTCCATCTAAAGAAAGGCAGCAAATATCTTGTGAAAATATTATTTGATGGGTTCTCTCAACTAATCCATGAGCTCTCCCAAGTATATGTGCCATGAGGGCAAGAAATGGACCCCAAACCCAAACAGGAACTGTCTCTCATAGGCACTCATCCAATAAAGGAACAGAGAAGGAGCTCAGCAGTTGCTGGAAAGAGCTGCAGGGTCAAGGAAGAGCTTTTTAACATAACTGAGACAACCGCACATTGGAATGTTCACACACCCGGCTCAATAGAGGGCGAGCAGAGGTGACCACAAAAGTGAAATATCCCAGAAGACACACAAGGGTGCTGAAAGTGGAGGGGGAGCACCTTCCATAGAAGCAGGAAGTTGGAAAGGAGGGAGGAAGGGCCCATGACAGGTCTGAGGGCAGGAAGTTGAGGAGGTGCCAGTCTGCATGCAGGTTTCTCCTGTGGAATAAAATCTAAATTTTCTTTTTTTTTTTTTCTTTTTTTTTTTTTATATTTTTATTACATAATTTCCTCAATTACATTTCCAATACTATCCCAAAAGTCCCCCATAGCGCCCCCCACTTCCCTACCCACCCATTCCCATTCTTTTGGCCCTGGCATTCCCCTATATTGGGGCATATAAAGTTTGCAAGTCCAATGGGCCTCTCTTTCCATTGATGGCCGACTAGGCCATCTTTCGATACATATGCAGCTAGAGACAAGAGCTCCAGGGTTCCGGTTAGTACATCATGTTGTTCCAACAATAGGGTTGCAGATCCCTTTAGCTCCTTGGGTACTTTCTCTAGCTTCTCCATTGGGAGCCCTGTGATACATCCAATAGCTGACTGTGAACATCCACTCCTGTGTTTGCTAGGCCCCGGCATCGTCTCACAAGAGACAGCTATATTTGGGTCCTTTCAGCAAGATCTTGCTAGTGTATGCAATGGTGTCAGCGTTTAGAAGCTGATTATGGGACGGATCCCTGGATACAGCAGTCTCTAAATGGTCCATCCTTTCATCACAGCTACGAACTTTGTCTCTGTAGCTCCTTCCCTGGGTGTTTTGTTCCCAATTCTAAGAAGGTGCACAGTGTCCACACTTTGGTCTTCATTCTTCTTGAGTTTCATGAGTTTAGCAAATTGTATCTTATATCTTGGGTATCCTAAGTTTTGGGCTAATATCCACTTATCAATGAATACATATTGTGTGAGTTCTTTTGTGATTGTGTTACTTCACTCAAGATGATGCCCTCCAGGTCCATCCATTTGGCTAGGAATTTAAATTTTCTTTTCTCTTCATTTAAAGCAGATCATTCCAATAGACCTTTAGGCTTTCCTCTGAAAGAGACAAAAGAAAGTGTCGTATAAGCAAAGTAAGCAGGAGAAGTGGGTGGACTTCGGGTGTGTTCTAGAAGGCTTTGGGGAATTAGATATATGGGTGTTTCAATTATCTTTTCAGTTGAGTTTTGTTGAACATAGAAAGGAGCTGCTTGGTGCTGGAGCCATGGCTCAGCAGTTAAGATCCCTTCCTGCTCCTCCAGAGGACCTGTTCTCAGCAAGTTCAGTTCCTAGCACCCACAAACAGCAGCTCCTGTCCATATTTCTCCACCAAGGGCAGCTAGTCCCAGTTTCTTCTACTGGATATGTAATGTTCATGTTCATATCAGTAGATAGCATGTGCATTTCCAATTCCTGATTCCGCTGCTTCTATTACCCGTGGACTTCCACTAGGGGACGGTGAGAATTTAACTCTATCCTGACACCCCCTCCCATCCCCACCCCCGCCTCTGCCATTCATGTCCACTCTTCCTTCTCACTTCCAGCTTTGCAAGACTACATCACAACTTTAGGTAGACTAATAGTCCGTGCTTGTATCTATGACTAAGGGGGTGGGGGAATATTCACAATGGAACATGGACTCTATTTCCTTGTCTGGACACTTCTTCTGTTTTGTCTCTAGTTAATAGCTGTAAGAGCCAGGGAATGACTCAGTGGGTAAGAACACTTTCTGAGTGAGCATAAGGACCTGAGTTCAAATCCCCAGTGCTCACATAAAAAAAGCCTGCTGCGATTCCAGCTGTGAGAGATGAAGACAGGAGGATCCCAGGAGCTTCCCAGCCAGGTTCAGTGAGAGATCCTGTCTCAACGAACAAGGTGAGAAACTTTAGAAGGTGATGCTCAATATAGATCTCTGGCCTACACACACCTACATCATATATATCCACTTACTCACACTTGCACAAATTAATCCTCTTACATTATCCTTTTGTTTTCCATACTGCTGCCACTCATGCAAACATATTCACTTCCTTTTGAGTTGTTTAATACAACAAAGCCTCAGTTTTACCTTGTTGGATAATTTTCTTCTGGGCCCTCTGACCTATACCTGGTTGGTCTTAGTTCACTCAGCCCAGGAGTAAAGCTCGAACCATGGCTCTATCATGATCTTCTCCAGTTTGCTGAACCTTCTGTCCCCTGTCTTTCTTGTCTCCTCTTAATTTACATACCAGTTTAATAGGATCACCGCCAGTAGCACCCTGGAAATGGTATATGGGAAATAAAACCACTGGAACCCTACATGACCTAAGAAGTTGATTGCACAGTACCAGATTAAAAGAATATCCAGAGACACTATCATTCTGTAAATAAATAAATAAGGCACATATATTCATGGTTCAAAAACTCAATGTAGAATTATTCACAATAATCAAAAGGCAGAAGCAGCTGGGGCTTTCCACAGTCACATTTAAACAAATTGTGTCACATATACAAGCAGCAATATTAGTCGGCAACAAAAAAAAAAAAAAAGAATAAAATTAAATAAAGAAAGGAAATGAAATTTTAGTTCATGCTATATGGGAGAAGTTTGGAAATTTTATGTTCTGTGAAATGATTCAGTAACAAACTGTGCTATGTGACTCCAGATATATATATGGAAATTTTAGATTAGTCAATGTAATAATGGAGAGTGGATTAAATTATCAAGGCCGAGAGGGGAGGAAAGAGAGTATTCAGAAGTTTTAGAAATGGTGATGATGGCACTGTCATGGAGTCTCTGCTATTGAACCCTGACTTGAGAAGGGTCAAAGGGTAAATGTGGGCCTGGAGAGATGGCTCAATGGACTTACAGAGGACCAGTGCAATTTCTAGAACTTTATGGCAGCCCATGACTGTCTTTAGTCCAGACCCAGGGGATCCTACACCCACTTCTGCCTTCCACTGGCACTAAGCATGGAAGTGATCCATGCGCACGCGTGCACACACACACACATATATATCCTCAATAATTTCTTCAGAAGTTAGACGCTCTCAGGAAATTATAAATAAAGGAAATATCTTTGTGTAAGGGAGGTTATATGTTTGGTGTGCATGTAGAGTGTACACGTGTGTCTTATGTAGTATATGCACATGTATGTATGGATGTGCATGCCCCAGTGTACATATGCAGAGACAGGAGGAGAATATCAAATGTCTCTTCTATTGCTCTTCAACTTTTGGGGGTGTTGAGTAGGGTCTCACTATGTAGCTCTAGTGGTCCTGCCTCTGCCTCTCAAATGTTGGGATTAAAGGCGTACAGCACTGCACTCAGCATTTCAACTAGACCCGATGGCCAGTGAGCTCCTGGGATCTAACTATCTCTGCCTCACAACACTGGAGTTACAGGCACACGTGACCAAGCCTAGGTTTTATGTGGGTGCTGGAAATTCAAACTCAGGTCCTCTTGCTTAAACAACAAGTACCCTTACTCAGTGAGGCATCTCCTCAACCCAGAGCAAACATCTTTATCTTGATAAAGAGTATCTATAAAGCAACAGCCTGAGAATGTCATCCTAAATGAGAAAACATTCAAATAATTCACGGTGGCCTGCTCTTATTTCTGTTCAGCACAGTATTAATGTCCCTAACCAGGACAAAAGTGGAAGGGGTGGCAGGGTGGCAGGGAAGGACTAGAAAGGAGTGAAGGTGTGAATATGAACAAGGTACAGAGACATGCATCGAAACCTGTTGTCTTGTCTAGAATTGCTTTTGAAAACAAGAAGGAAAGGGAAGGAAAAAAATCCAGTTTTCATTATTTTCAGATGACATCATTTTGCTCAGAAAAGCAAAAAGTATCTCTGAGCAAATTATAACAAATAAAACAAGTCTGTTGCATTTCTGTGTACTTGGGATAAACAATCGGAAAGTGAAATTGAACAGAAGATAGTGTGGTTGAGAGAGATATCAAGAACCATAAGAATACATTCCTGCCCTCTCCAGAGATAATTACAGCACTATATTAATAGAAAAGAACATGACCCAAGTTAATTGGAGGGCTCAGCACAGCACAAACAAGAAGAGGAGGGCATGGTACACGCATCCCTCGGCTTCTCTAAAGTTTCCATCAAATGCTAATGTTTTCATGGCACTCAATGAAGCTGATTCTAAAATTCATTTAAAACAGTGAAAGGGAGTAACTTAGCCAAGATGAGCATCGAGGGAAGACTCACTCAACCGAAAACATGCTTTTTTGTGAAGCTGCAGTAATTAAGACAGGATGGTACTGGCACGGAGACCACCAAACAGACCATGGCCTAGAAATAGGGAGCTCAAAACAGACCCTCACATGATGGAACTGTGGTGTGTGACAGACACGGCCTTCCAGATCAGTGGGAAAATAAATACAGCTGGGTAGAAAAGGTTATCCATACAGAAAAGTATGAAACTGGATCCCTGCGTCACACCATACACCAAAATCCTTTCCAGATGCATTGGTAGGCCCAATGATGGAAGCAATACAAAATAAAAATAAAACTTTAAAACTTCTAGCAAAACTAAGTTATCTTTTAGACTTTGTAATAGAATAGGATTTCTTAAACTGAGAAGTACTATTTTAACAACTGACAAATTTGCCCATGCCCAAATGCAGGCCTTCTAAAAGAGAAAGAAAACAAGTTGAAATGGATAGAAGGCTGGGTGCTCTCTATACTTGGCCGTGGACAGCTGGAGGTAGCCTATCCGGAACAGCACTTTCTACCCTGGCGTCCTGTTATGCGAGACTTTTGCCCTGGTACACCTGGAGACACCTACAGGAAGGCTCGGAGAAACACTCCTCTCAGCAGTGAAGCCTGGAAGCAACCCAGAGGCTCATCAAGAGAGCACCTGAATAAACCATGCTAGGTTCACATGGAGGATGTAACTGAGCAATCCTTGGGGGCACGCCTACACATACAGAGCACTACGGATATAAGTCCTCGTGATAGAAAGTACAATAAGAAAATAAAAATAAAAGAGTTATACCCTGAATAGCTTTGGACATCATGAGATACTTTTTAGGAACCATCTTTAAAAATAAAACTGACTTTATAAAAATATAATTGAATAAGCTAAATAGGTTTATGACACTTATTTATGTTATATTAATTCAGTTTGACTGGAATCGAATTTCCCTGCACAGTTCAGGGTTTGCCAGGGCCTCAGAAAACATTTTGCGCAGTACTTGGAAGGTATCTTCACCCTGTGTTCGGGAGGTGGGGGCGGGGGGAACTGATCACAATCACAGCTCTTGCACATTGTCACTACACCACTAGCTAATCAAGGTCAAGGGTATCTCGTAGACTTTGTTCTCCTGCAGCAACTCATGATTCTGGCCCAGTTAGTACAGCTGCCAGACCTGCCGCCCACATCTCCTCAGCTCTGACGGGTTCTCCTCCTTCAGTCCTTTCAATTCCAAGGCTGGGATCAGTAATCAAGCTGAGAATGACCATGCAACCGTTTATCTGACGGTGGCAACTATAAGGTGTCACTTATCGTTTGTAAACTCTGTATCCTAGACCATCCCTATCCTTCTGTTTCTATGCTCAAAGCCTGAGTTGGGATTAAATACTCTTAAAACAAAAGAAAAGGAATGAAGACTATGAGGTCCAGAACACTGGTTCTTGAGATAGGAGAAGCACCTTAGACTGATAAAATCCCACAGAGTAGATGTGACATATTTGTCCTGATTCTTGCTGATTGGCTGGTATGTTTGAATGTTTGGTCCTGGTTGGTGGAACTTTCCTTGAGGAGGTGTGTCACTGGAGTGGGCTTTGAGATTTTAAAAGACTCCTGCTGAGACCACCAGCACTTCTCTCTCCCTCTCCCTCTCCCTCTCCCTCTCCCTCTCCCTCTCCCTCTCCCTCTCCCTCTCCCTCTCCCTCTCCCTCTCCCTCTCCCTCTCCCTCTCCCTCTCCCTCTCCCTCTCCCTCTCCCTCTCCCTCTCCCTCTCCCTCTCCCTCTCCCTCTCCCTCTCCCTCTCCCTCTCCCTCTCCCTCTCTGTGGTTGTGGATCAAGACCTGAGCTGTTGCTGCATCCAACAATTGTAACCTTTACCCCTCTGCAACCCTAAACCCAATTAAACACTTTCTTTTCTAAATTGCCTTGATCATGAGATTTCATCACAGCAAGGGAAAAGTAACTCAGACAAGGGGTAAGTTGCTTATTACGCAAAAATAGAGTTAGTTGGGTAGGCCGCCATTTAAGGGTCAATAAAGGATTATGGATAGACTAATTACATGAACTTCATGAGTGAGGCAAGGAGCAATGGTAAGCAAGTGAAAAAGCAGACAATTTCTGGACTTGCTTTAGACGTTGTAACCCTTACACACACACACACACACATACACACACACACATACACACACACACATACACACACACACATACACTTTCGCGCCTCAACTGACTATAGCTTAGCTCTCTGCCACATTCAGTTAGGAAGGAGGCTAGGTAACATCTTCAATGGGACCACCTTGCACCTGGATGACCTCAGCATGATTCATGGCTAACTCAGGAACAAAGGAATCGTGGCTGCTGTTAAATAATGAGCAGCCTTTGCCCCAAGTGGGGATGGTGGAAGCAAAAGCTTCACAGGGGTTTTGAAGAAACAAAAAGCTCTAGGATGAACACAGCAGACACCCACAGCTAATGTATGGAGGTTGGTAAGATGGGTTACAGACTTGCGTTTGGACTTCCACCCTAAAAGAACCTTCTTGGAGGCACCAAATTCCCCTAGAGGGGGAACATTTCCTCCCCCACATTGGATACAATTTCAAGACTATCACAGTATGCTATCTGACCTAGTTCAGGTCGGAGCAGGAGACTTTTCTTAATTTAGGTTTCCAAAAGGAGACACTAAAACGCTTGAGAGTGTTATATTTGGCAGATGATGGGTTAATTTTCTCCTTGCTATGACAAAAGCAACTTGGAGAAGGAGGGCATTGTGTTCACGGTTTCAAGATTGTCCGGCAAGCAATGAGCCCAGGAATCGGTGTGAAAGCAGAACTGAAGGGAGACCATGTAGACGAATGAGCACAGGACTGATCTATGCTCAGTGTACTTGAACCCCATGACTGTCCTGGAATATTTGTCAGGCAGATCTCTGTGCTAAAAGAGGGGAGGCCTGTGTATTTATACATCACCTCCTGTCCCTCACTGAGGTTCTTTCTTGAGGACTTGAATAAGGAGTATGCCAACCTGCTCTGCTGTGAACCAATCACATTCCAGGGCCTGAGAGCTCTCAGGCAGGGAGACAGGGTGATCTCTCAGACAGGGCCTGCCTGCAGGCACCTCTGAGGTGTTGTGATAGGCACACAGCAGGGCTGAGTGGTTGGTGCTCAGTTCTAGGACATCGGCAGTCACAGAGGTACATGGAGATGGAGATCTTTGGTGTCTTGTCCTACTCCAACAGACTGCCCTACTGCCAGGTCCTCCTCATTCTGCCCCTCCAACCTTCTAGAAAGGTCTTCTTCCCAACTTATTTCCAGATCTAGCCCTTCACACTGCCTGGCACTTCTGAAAATTTGCATTATACATACAATAATTACAATACATTTCCAGGGGAATTTTCCAAAGTTGGCTTCTGTTGTTTGCATCTAGATTATATGGTACCTGGCACACCTGGGTACACACACCTGGCACCTGGCACACCTGGAGACCATTGCCCCTGACCTGCATCTTTAAGAAGAAGAGTCATCTCTCCTCACTTCAATTTCCTTACCCACAAAATGAGAAGATTGGAGATTATTTTCAAGTTTCCACTTTATGGTATGATTCAATGATTCTGTTTGGGCCAAACTGTAAGTCAGACAACGGAAAGCCATCAAAGCTCATTCCTCTAAGTTACAAACTCCATTCTCTACTAACTTTATAGTCTCCTTTAAATGCTAATAAGAGATTGACAAGAACGGGAATGATGGAACAAAGAAAGGCCTAGATTTTCCCCGACCTCTACATGGAAGCGATCCTGTGTGCATGTGCACACACGCTCACCAAACACACACACACACACACACACACACACACTCAGTGGGGAGGAAGCATTCTCCCTTTATCCAAAGGAATTCCTGACAGGCAAAGTTAGACTTCCCAGTCCATATAAAATTGAATTTCCCCTCACTCGCACCACCATGGGGGAGAGTGGCACACACAACCCATTGTTCTCCTCCCGCAGGGATTCATCAGACAACCGCCAACGTCAGAAAAAGGATGGAGCTGCGGTCGGTTATCACCTCCGAGCTAATGATACAGTTGAGCAAATGCAGCAATGTGGCGGAAAAAGTAACAGACTCCGGGCTGACTCTCCTCGAGGTTATGATGATTTCCCAAGACGTCCAGGGTGGAGCAGAGATGCAGCTGATAAAGTGCATGGCACGGACTGAGCGGCGTGAAGAAAGCTACTGACTGCAGCTGTCTGTGTGATTTGGCAGCCCGAAACTACTCGGACAAATCTAAACAAATCACCATCCCTGGCTTCCTGATGCCTCCCGGTAAGTCCTGGAATGACTGCTTGGTGCTGGCCTCCCAGAAAGGAGTGCGGAAAATATGCAGATCCTGCAAGTTTGGGAGCTTTCCTGGGGCATCTGCTCAAAAGAGCAGCTGCCACTCTCCCACAGATTTGGCTGCTTTCTGCAAAATTCAAGGTTTCATTAACTAATCATACACTTGCGAGCCTTCCCGCCGTGCGCACAGCCAGCACGGTGGGCACCAAAGCCCCCATTCTCTCCGAAGCACAGCCAGATGGACTCCAACACCCAACATGTAGCTTTAGACACGACTGCTGGAATTTGCCCCTGCGCACCTAGTTAGGCCTCTCCAGCTCTATTCCCATGGCCGGAAGGAGCCATGTATGTGACAGTCTCCTAGAGACCTATGTCCACTTGGAGGAGTCTCAGAGACTATTTCTCCAATAGCTCTGCTGTGGCAGTCACAGTCACCTGATTAGACACATTTTATAGGAGCTGATAGAAAAACCTGCCCATTTCAGACTATGAAATAGAAGAGAAATTCTACCGTTTGAAGTCCCTGCCCCTCGAAAGAGAGAAAGAAAGAAAGAAAGAAAGAAAGAAAGAAAGAAAGAAAGAAAGAAAGAAAGAAAGAAAGAAAAAGCGAATCACCCATCCTGCTTCTTGACCTCCCGCAGCATTTCTGTGAACAGCTCTACAGAACGCTCTGACAGGAAAAACCTCATGGGCCTTGCAGGGCTGCTGGGTCCCTACAGTTTGGAGTTTGAAGCCCTGTTAAGGGGCAACTTGGGGGAAGTAGGCGAGGAGAAAGTGAGGGCAGCTCCTAGTGGTGACCTGCTCTTTCATTCAGCATAGTTGGACAGGCAAGGATAAGAATGCGCTGCAGCCAAAAGAGCCCACGTGCCCTAGACAATGGGACAAGAAGCTTCCTCTAGGAAGACGGGTGGCTCCTTTGGGCAAGGGGACATCAGAGTGTTATCACTTGAGTGGGTCCCCAGAAGCTTCGGGTTTGGAAACTTGGTCCCCCGATGTGACAATGGTGGGAGGTGGTGGGGTCTTTCAGGCAGGGACGGTGGATGTCAGAAGGTTACTAAGGACATCACCCTGGGACACAATAGTCCCCATAAATCACACAATGTACACCAAGCTGGGGCTAATTAGCACCTCTGTCTCTTCATAATCTCTTTGTATTAGTAGTCCTGGAGTTCTCTTCCAGTTCATAAAATGTGCAATTAGGCATTGTGAACTGTAGTCTCCGGGCTGGGACATTCTCCCTGTCTAGTAGTACCCAGTATCCCACCTCTCTCTGTCCACCGCCACTACCCTGCCCCACCTTCTGAGAGCCCAGCAGCTATTTTAACATCAATCTACTTAGCTTCTAAATATAGAAGAGACCATGCCTTTCAGTGTCTAGCTTATTTCACCTAGTGTGAGGAGTCCTTTAATCCAGGGTTGGAGAGATGGCTCAGCGGTTAAGAGCACTGACTGCCTCTTCCAGAGGTTCTGAGTTCAATCCCCAGCCACCACATGGTGGCTCATGACCATCTGTAATTGGATCTGATGCCCTCTTCTGGTATGCATGAAGAGAGCAACAAACAGTGTATGTATAACATATATAAATCTTTTTTTAAAAAAAGGGGGGTCCTTAATCCACTTATTTTTATCCCCAGTGATAGAATGAATGATGCTCTGTTGTGTGTGGATGTGTGAATATGTGTGTATAAGCACATGTTCTTTATCCATTCGTGATGTCTAGTTGTCCTGTAGGTTCATCCCATGTCTTGGCTATTGTAGATAGTGCTACAACAAATACAGGCGGGCAGTCCATTTTCTCTGGGCAATCCCCAGATGTTGGACAGTGGTTCATACTGTAAGAGACATTTCTCATGCTTTGAGGCATGCTCACACTAGTCTGTGTACGAGCTGTGGTCATTTAGACCCCGCCAGCAGTGTTTACGTTCTCTGTTCTCTGATCGCACTCTTTGTTGGTATGATAATAGCCATCCTTACTGGGGTGAGAGATGAGCTCTCTGCGACTTGGATTTGTATTGCTCAAGAGAGGAGTGTGATTCCCGGGGAACTCCAATCGGCTCTCATGAGAGCTGGTTGTCTCAGAGTGAGGCCGCACCATTGCAAGGTTGTCTTCTACACACAGCTGATTCCTTCTCCCTTCTCCATGGTGGTGTGGTGCAACCACGGCAACTCCCACCAGGGGCCAAACATGCAACTGTCGGGTCTTAGACTTTCAGCACCTGAAACTATGGACTAAATGAACCTTTTCTTCTCTGTAAAGTGTCCAGCATCAAGTATTCTGCCTTCAATAAACACACAGAATATGAACTAAGACAAGAAAGGGGGAGGAGGAGAGGGAGGAGAGGGAGGAGTGAGAGGAACACATTCATTCTCTCCATGGTGATTACAAGTCAACCCAGTCGCAGAAGAGACACCAAACACCTAGTTTATTACCACATACACAGCAGGGGCTTAATGGAAAGGTGCTGATAGCCGAGTTGTACGTGACTTCTCAGCAAACGTGAGAGAAACAGGCAGTGAGTTATGGATGTAATTTGAGAAGCAGTGGAAAAAGTCTCTCACCCTACATCTCTCTCCTACTGGAATTGCCAAAGCACTGGAAATTTCCTGATTCCTTTTCTGGGGTAATGGAGTAATGAAAACTTTGTTGAAAGGTAAACCTTGTAAATGAGAATACCTGAAGAAGGTACTGTGGTCTATCATTCATCCAGGATTGCAAATGGAATTCAACTCAGCAACCAGCATTGACAGAGTCACAGGGCTGCTGGAGATCTATCCTGTGAGGCCCTGAGGCCACACCTGGCAATACTGTGGGAATTTCTTCTGCTGCTGCAGATGTGGAAAAGGGGGAAAGACAAGAGTTCTCACATAGCTTAAACTCTTTGTACACCCTAGCCCCGATAAAGGGAAGGAGCCTAAGGGAATACAAGCCAGATGGACATCCAGGAATGGCCCATTCCATAATACGAATACAGTGCCAAAAAGTTCTGCCTGGAACACCTCATCTCAGTTCAAGACAACTACTGTATGCCATAAACTGCATGGTTTTACTGAGAAGGCACAATTTCCTGTTCCTAGAGAAACACAACGGTTTAATTACAGACAACAAAGACTTTTAATATTTGTCTACCATCATCATTCCTTAGCACAGAAGTATCAAATTAGTGTATCTTTGAATTGCATTGTGCTAGAATTGGGTTTTTAAAGTGCCATTTGGCACCAAAGAAAAAATAGAAAAAGATATCAGGAGATTTCAAAGACCTCCCATACTCAGGGATTGTAAAATTAATATTATAAAAATGGTCATCCTACCAAAAGCAATTTACAAACTCAATTCAACCTTCCTGAAATTATAATGTCATTCTTCATAGAAACAGAAAAATAATCTTTAAAGCCATATAAAAGCACAAAAGACCCAGGACAACTAAAGCAATCTTGAGCAAAAATAATAATTCTAGGAGCAACAGCATTCCTGATTTCAATTTATACTACAAAGCAAATAGCAATAAAAGCTGCATGGCACTGGCACAACAACAGATGCGTGGATTGGCAGAGAAGAATAGAAGACCCGGATATGAACCCATGCAGTTACAACAACCTGATTCCCAATAAGGGTGCAGAAAAACAGAGCCCTGTCTTTTGCCCTGCACAAAAATTTTCTTTTATTTCCTTTCCTTACCTTTTCTTTTGCTTTCTCTCTTTTTTTTCTTTTTTTTTTGATAAGTATAATTCTTTATTTTATACATAGAAAAAATGTTTTGGCTTGCAGATTGAACTTAGAAACACATACATACTGGCTACCTCCTCTCCCAAGGAACTCTGCACCTGAACCTGAAATCATGCTTTTCCCTCTTTTACTGAAAATAAATATTTTTCTCACACAATATATCCTGATTATGCTTTCCCTTTCCTCTACCTTCCTGGGTTCCTCCCCCCACTCCTCTATGGATCCACCCCTTTCTGTGTCTCATTAGAAAACAAACCAGCTTCTAAGGGATGATAATAAAATATAATAAGATAAAACAAACTTAATGCACTGAAATAGAACAAAAAAGAGAAAGAAAGAAAAAGAAAGAGAGAGAGAGAGAGAGAAAGAAAGAAAGAAAGAAAGAAAGAGAGAGAGAGAGAGAAAGAGAGAGAGAGAGAGAGAGAGAGAGAGAGAGAGAGAGAGAGAGAGAGAAAAGGAAGGAAGGAAGGGAGGGAGGGAGGGAGGGAGGGAGGGAGGAAAGGAGCCCTAGAGAAGGCACAAGAAGCAAAGAACCATTCATTTATACTCTAAAAAAAATCTCATAACACTAAGCTGAAAGCAATAATATATAAGCAAATGACCTGTGGGATCAAAAAAAAAAAAAAAGAAAGAAAAAAAAAGAATATATAAATAAAAAAATAATATAAAAGTTTTTAATAAAGGAAACGCCCTGGCATGACATTATGAGACAAGGAACCTTCGAAGATACTGGGTTTGTTTTCTGTCTACTGTCTCCTTCTGGGCATGCAGCCTGCCCTTAAGAGTAGTTTATTTCTCCAGTGAGACTCCCTGGGGAAGTCTCTGGGAAACTAATTTTTTGTTTGCAAGTAGTTATTAGTTGGAGATAGCCTCTGTGTTAGGGATAGAGGCATGTCCACTTCTCCTTTCAGTGCTAGAACCCCATCTGATGCAGACCTGTGCAGGCCCTGTGCGTACTGCCTCGCAGTCGCTATGAGTGCGCATGAGCATTCATCTTGTTGATACAGAGAACCTTGTTTACTTGGTGTCCTCCATCCTCTCTGGCACTCACGTTCTTTCTGCTTCCTCTTCTGTAGGGTTCTCTGAGCCCTGAGGGGAAGGATTTGATGAGACATATTGCTTAGGGCTCAATGTTCCAAGGTCTCTTATTCTCTGCATAATGTCTAGCTATGGGTCTCTCTGTATTTGTTCCCATCTAGCTGCAGAAAAGAGCTTCATTGATGATGAAGGCACTGAGCAAGGCACAGTACTATGAGTATAGCAGAATATCATTAGGAGTCATTTTATTGCTATATAATTTTATTAGAACAATAGTTTTGCCCTATGCCCCTAGGCTATCGAGTCTCAGGTTCTTTATTACCTAAGCAGTGTCCAATATGGGTTCCATCTAGTGGAGTAGGCCTTAAGTCAAATCAGGTATAAGCTGGTTACTCCCACAGGCTTTGTGCCACCATTGCACTAGCACATCTCCAGGAGATAGGATACCATCATAATTCAGAAGATTTTGTGACTGGGTTGGTGTTTATGTTTCCCCTTTGGTAGCACGCAGACATCTTCCAGTACCAAAGACACTGAAACATGAGGGTGAAGCCTCTGTGTAAGCCAACTCAGCATCTCCCTCTTCAATGAGTTGTGTAGGTGTCTTCAGCAGTAGAGTCCTACTGTCAGTTTGTGGAGAACAACCAATATACTTTGACAACAGCTTGGGTTGTTTGGGGATTCCTTTGGGACCTCTTTGGCCAACAACTCCATTAGATGTAACCCAATCCTGGTATTGAAGGCTTCATTTGGTGACAAGAGATTGTCAGTCAGGGCTCTGTCTGCCCCATTATTTGGCAATTTCATTTAGATTGCCTTTATTCATGCACATATTTTATGAAGCTTCTACTGTATTATGTTTCCAACAACCCCTCAAATGGCCCTTAATGTCAGCTGCTGTCTCTCCCTCACTCCCTTCTCTCCTCCCTCTCCCCACTTGATCCTCCTGTTCCACCCACCACCACCCCTGCTATCCCCGCCCCCATCCATCCAAAACTATCTATTCTATTTCACCTTCTATATGAGATATATTTCTCCAGAACCAGTCCCTTACTCTGTGCCTAACCTCTGCAGTTCTATGGAGTGTAACGTCCATATCATTGACTTAATAACATCCATGTATAAGCAAATACATACCATATTTGCCTTTCTGGGTCCGGGATACCTCACTCAGAATAATTTTTTTCTAATCTCATCCATTTACCTGCAAATTTCATGATTTCCCTTTATTAACAGCTGATTGATACTCCCTTGTGTAAATATATCACACTTTCTTTTTCTGTTCATCTATTGAGGGACAGCATGGTTATTTCCAATTTCTGTCTATTATGAATAGAGCCACAGTGAACATGGTTGAACAAGTATCTCTATGGTAGGATAAAGCATCCTTCCCCACTGCCTAGGGTATATGCCCAAGAGGTATAGGTGGATTTTGAGGTAAATCAATTCCCATCTTCCTAAGGAACCACCACACTGGTTTCCATAGTAGCTATACAAGTTGGCACCCTCACCAGTGATGGATGAGTGTCCTCTTTACATCCTCAATCGCATGAGCTATTTGCATTTCTCTGATGATCAAGAACGTTGAACATTTCTTTAAATGTTTCTCAGCCATTTGACTTTCCTCTTTTGAGAATTCTCTGTTTAGATCTGTACCCCATTGTTAATTGGGTTATTTTCTCTTGATACCTATGTTTGGAGGGAAATCTTTCCATATTTGGGATTTTAGCCCAGAATCTGATGTGTAGTTGATAAAAAGCTTTGCCCATTCTGTAGGCTACTGCTTTGTTTGAATGATATTATCCTTTGCTGTTCAGAGCTTTTCAGTTTCATGAATTCCCATTTCTTAATTTTTGTTGATTTTATCATCTATGCTAATGCTGTTTAGTTCAGAAAGTCTTTTCCTGTGCTACTAATTTCAAAGCTATTCCCTACTTTGTTTTCTAGTGGGTTCAGTGTATTTTGTTTTATGTTGTGGTTTTTGATGCATTTCGAGTTGAGTTTGTACACAGTGATGAGTAGTATGGCTCTATTTGGATTTTTCTACTTACAGACATCCAATTTAAATTGTACCATTAACAAACTAATCTACAATGATGCTGTCTTTTTTCCACTGTGAATTTGTGGCTTCTTTATCTAAAATCAGGTGTCCATTGGCATGTGGATTTCTGTCTAGGTCTTTAATTCAACTCTATTGACCAGCATGCCTGTTTTTGTGTCAATACCTCACTGCTTTTATTACCAAAGCACTGTAGTACAACTTGAGGTAACACATACGGCTACTTCTAGCAGTTCTTTCAGTATTTAGGAAAATTTTAACTATTGTGGGTTTTTATGTTTCCATATCAAGGAGAAAATTGTCCTTTCAAGAACTGTGAATAATTGTGGTAGAATTTTGATGAGGACTCATTGAATCTGTAGATTGCTTTTGGTAGGATGGCCATTTTTACTTTGTTAATCCTATTTATCAATGATCATGGGAACTCTTTCCATTTTCTGATATTTTCTTCAGTTTCTTTTTATTCAATGTCTTAAAGTTTTTAATCATACAAGTCTTTCACTTGCATTGTTATAGCTACCCCAAGATACATTATATTATCTGAGGCTTGTGGTGGTTTGAATATGCTTGGCCCATAGAAAGTGGCACTATTAGGAGGTGTGGCCTTGTTAGAATAAGTGTGGCCTTGTTGGATGGAGAATGTCACTGTGTAGGCAGGCTTTAAGGTCTCCTAGTGCTCAAGCTCCACCTAGTGTAAAAGACAGTCTTCTTCTGGCTGCCTTCAGATCAAGATGTAGAACTCTCAGTTCTGTCATCCATCATGTCTGCCTGCATGCTGCCATGCTTCCCACTATGATGATAATGAATTGAACCTTTGAGACTGTAAGTCAGCTCCAATTAAATATTTTCCTTTATAAGAGTTGCCTTGGTCATGGTGTCTCATCACAACAATAAAACTCTTAAGACAGAAGTTAGTACCAGGAGTATGGTATTGCTATGATAGGCCTGACCATGCTTTTGTTTGGAGGAATGTAAATTTAAGAACTTTGAAAAAGTGGGGCTTAGAGGGCCATCCTAGTAGAAATATAAAAGACTGTGATGCTGAGCATGATTTTAACTGTGGAAGCCTGGCTCAAGGGGTTTCAGAAGAGAAAATGTTCAGTATGTTGCCTAAGATCATTCTTGTAGTATTTTTGATAAAGATTGTGACTGCCTTTTGCCCTTGTCCAAAGAGTCTGCCTGGAGATAAGGTAAAGAGATCTAGATTAATTGCATCGACAAAGGAAGTCTCAAAAAAGCTTAGTTTAGACTTTGTCCAATGGTTTGCTCTTACAGGGAGCATTTTGATCAAGCATAACAACCTTAGAAAGGAAAAATACAAAATGCATGGTTCAAAGTTTAAAGGGACACCAGGAAATGGAATGGAGCTAAATCCTGTGTTCAAGGATATTAAAAGGAATTAAGAGAGCAGTGACTTGGGGTAAGATCCCACCCAGCTAAGCTTATTGTTTATGTGTTTACAGTTGAATGAGGGTAGTTATATCATGTTAGGCATTATTATAACCTGGTTACTGTTTTCATTTGGGCAAAAGTAGGTATTTCTATATGTCAAATTGACAAGGGATGGATTGTAATGGCTATCTACAATCAAAAACTTATGAAGATCTTATGAAAAGGTAAAGAAAAGCTGAGGATCAGGTGTGGTTATACACGCCTTTAATCCCAGCACTCAGGAGACAGAGGCATGCAGATCTCTGAGTTCAAGGTCAGTCTATAGAGCAAAATCCAGACAGACAAGATTAGGTAATGAAGGAGTTGGAAAACAGAAAGCTGGCTATGATGTGATAGACTAAGGAGGCCATATTCCAACCCCAGCAAGCAGTAGAACTTGGTAGTTTCAACCATTTGGCTCTGGCTTTAAAGTAAAATGTATAAGGAGTTACTAGGACAATTGGTGATAGTTAGCTAGAGCTAAGAAATTAGCAGTGATTAAGAGGAAACCAGCATCACTGAGATGGAAGTATTTTGGGAGTATTTTCTGAGAGCATGAAGAAGCTGTGTTCCAGAGATAGACATCATTCTGGAAGCCAGGCGTGATAATATGTAAGAATCACCCAGGTAGTACTGGTTTTGAAGACATGAAGAGGCCATGGAGAACATCTGAGGCTTGGCATTATGAGAGGCCAGGAATGGCCATTGATGCCAGTATTGTCTCAGTTGCAGTTGATGGCCCAGGACTGAAGGTATCATCCAAAGAAGTTGAAGATTGGCATCGTGAAGAGAGCCTATTACAGGCTATTGGTGAAGCCTCTAGTGTGTTGGAGATGCCAGTACCATGGGATAAACACCAAGAACAACAGTGGCAGTGGAGTGGACTCAACCAAAGCCTAGAGTGCTACAGAGGGCAGTCCTGGAGAAGTGACACCAGTCCTTTGAAGGAGCCCAGAGGATCATGTATATATTCCAGACATTTGAACAAGGAACTGTAAGTTAAAGTTGCCTTGGAGACCCCAAGATGTTAGAGATGCCAGAGCTGTGGGATACCTGCCAAGGAAAGCTGCTAACAGAGAGTGGAACCAGCCCAAAAGAAAGAAGTTTGTTGCAGTCAACAAAGATAAAAGGAGTTGGAGATCTGAAGAGAGCTTTGACATCAAACATGGAGATACAGGGTTTGGAGTTTGTCCAGCTGACTTTCTGTCTTGCTTTGGTCCAGTATTTCCTCACTATGGTGTATTGGAATGGTAATACATATCCTGTGATGTTGAAAGTATGTGGTCTGATTTTTTATTTTGATTTTATAGGGGATTACAGCTAACAGATTGCATGAATCTCAGAAGATTTGGGGGGATTTTAGAACCTTTAGAAGATTTTTTAAAACTTGGAATTTTAAAAAATTGTTGACACTGTGATAGACCATAAGGACTTCTGAAGTTAGACTAAATGCATTTCGCATTATGCTATGGCTAGGTGTGACTCCCATAGACCCATATATTTGAGCAAGCCCATGGGGGCCAGGGTATGGAATGTGGTGGTTTGAATATGCTTGGCCCATAGAAAGTGGCACTATTAGGAGGTGTGGCCTTGTCAGAATAGGTGTTGCCTCATTGGAGGAAGTATGTCACTATGTAGGCAGGCTTAAAGGTCTCCTAGTGTTCAAGGTCCAGCCAGTGTGGAAGTCTTCTTCTGGCTGCCTTCAGACCAAGATGTAGAACTCTCAACTCTGTCATCCAGCCTGTCTGCTTATATGCTACCATGTTTCCCACCATGATGATAATGGATTGAACCTCTGGAACTGTCAGCCAGCCCAATTAGATGTTTTCCTTTATAAGAGTTGCCTTGATCATGGTGTCTCTTCAAAGCAATAAAACTCTAATTTAGACAAGGTTCTTTTTTTTAAATTTTTTATTAGGTATTTTCCTCGTTTACATTTCCAATGCTATCCCAAAAGCCCCCATACCCACCCCACCCCCACTCCCCTACCCACCCACTCCCCCTTTTTGGCCCTGGGGTTCCCCTGTACTGGGGCATATAAAGTTGCAAGTCCAATGGGCCTCTCTTTCCAGTGATGGCTGACTAGGCCATCTTTTGATACATATGCAACTAGAGACAAGAGCTCTGGGGTACTGGTTAGTTCATATTGTTGTTCCACCTATAGGGTTGCAGTTCCCTTTAGCTCCTTGGGTACTTTCTCTAGCTCCTCCATTGGGGGCCCTGTGATCCATCCAATAGCTGACTGTGAGCATCCACTTCTGTGTTTGCTAGGCCCCGGCATAGTCTCACAAGAGACATCTATATCTGGGTCCTTTCAGCAAAATCTTGCTAGTATATGCAATGGTGTCAGCGTTTGGAAGCTGATTATGGGATGGATCCCCAGATATAGCAGTCACTAGATGGTCCATCCTTTCAAGACAAGGTTCTTGTGTAAGGTGTCATTTCCTTAGTTTCTTTCTTAGTCCATTCATTGTTAGTTTATAGGAAGATACTGATTTGTGAGTTAATTTTGTATCCAACTACTTTGCTGAAAGTATACGCCAACTGTAGAAGTTGAAGTAATTTTCAGGGTCATTTATGTATACTATTCTATTATTTATAAATAAAGATAATTTTACTCTGAGGTGTTATCTATCCTTGATGTTAAGGTGTGTTTCTTGAATGCAGCACAAGGATGGATCCTGTTTTTTAATTCATTCTGTTACTCTGTATCTTTCTCTTGGGGAATTGAGACCACTGATGTTGAGAGATATCAATGAATAGTGTTTGTTAACTTCTGTTATTTTGTTGTCATAGGGTGTGTGTGTGTGTGTGTGTGTGTGTGTGTGTGTGTTTCTCCACTCTTCTTATTTGCTTGTCTGAGAGTATTTATTCCTGGTATTTTTTTTGGGGTGTGATTAACCTCCTTAGGCTGGAGTCTTCCATCTTTCTTGTGCCTTCTTTAGGACTAGATTTGTAGATAGACTTGGTAGTTTGGATGGAAATGGCCCCCATAAGCTCACAGGAAGTGGCACTACTGGGATCTGTGATCTCGTTGGAAGAAGTATGTAACCCAGGGTGGGTTTTGAAGTTTCAGAAGGCCAAGCAAGGCCCAGTGTCACTTTCTCTTCCTGCTGCCTATGGAACCAGATGTAGAATCCTTGCCCCTTCTCCAGCACCATGTCTGCTTGTGTGCCACTATGATTCTCACCATGATAATAACAGACAAAACCTCTAAACTATAAGCCATTCCCAATGAAATGTTTCCCTTTATAAGAGTTGTTATAGTCATGGTATCTCTTTACATCACTAGAAATCCTAACTAAGCTGTTGCTTAAATTAAGCTTAATAGATGAATTTTAAATTAATTTCATTAGGTTATGCTATTGCTTAAATTTGGCTTTATTGTAGAATGTTTTATTTTCTCCATCTATTGTAATTAAAAGTTGTGCTGAGTATAGTAGTCTAGGCTGGCATCTGTGGTCTCTTAGAATCTGAAGAACATCTGTCCAAGTCCTTCTGGCTTTTAGAGTCTTCATTCAGAATTCAGGTGTAATTATAATTGGTCTGACTTTAAGTGGTCTTTATTTGGTCTTTTAACTGGTTTTACTTGATCTTTTTCTTTTGTAGCTTTTAGTATTTTTTTCTTTGTTCTGTATGTTTACTGTTTTTATTATTATGTACCAAGGAGACTTTATTTTCTAGTCCAGTCTACTTGGTGTATGCTTCTTGTACCTTATTAGGGATCTCCTTCTTTAGATTAGGCGGATTTTCTACAGAATTTTGTTGAAAACATTTTCTGTGCCTTTGATCTGGGTTTCTTCTCCTTTCTCTATTCCTATTAATCATATATTTGGTCTTTTCATAGTGTTCCAGATTTCCTGGATGGTTTGTGCCAGAATATTTTAGATTTAACATTTTGTTTGACTGGGGTATCCACTGCTATAATGTCTTCAATACTTTAGATTCTCTCTTCCATCTCATGTATTCTGTTGGTCAGGCTTGCTTCTATAGTTTCTATTTAAGTTCCTAAATTTTCCATTTCCATTTATCTCTCATTTTCTTTATTGGTTCTATTTCCAGTTTCAGGCCTTGAACTATTTATTCATTTTCTTCACTGTTTGTTTGTGTATTTATAAGTTTCTTTAAGGATTTTTTTTTCATTTTTCTCTTTATAGACCTCTGTTATATTCATTAAGGTCATTTTCAGGTCTTTGTCTTGTGTTTCAGCTACATTGCAATGTTCGTGGCCTGCTGTTGTAGAATTGTTGGATTCTGGTAGAGACATATTGTTCTCTCTGTTATTGATTGTGTTTTTATGATGGTGTCTAGTCATCCAGGTTTTGGAAGATTGTAATTTTAGGTGTTGATATGTGATCTTGTCTTTGTTGGGTGGGTGTTTAGTTCCTTGGTTTTTGTTTCCTTTCTGGTTCTTAGAAGAATGTGGTATCTGGGTGTTGCCTGGTAGATAATTCTTCTGAGATCTTGATAGGTGTGGCCACTGAGGGTTTCAGATAAGATATGTTTTTAGATATTGGGAATTGACACTTAGAAATGGGGTTGGGCTAGAAGGTATGAATGGGTCCACAGGAGGACAGAAAGCAGGGTTTTCTGCCAAGATCTTCTTATTCTCCTGGGAACAGGGGCAGAGTATATGGGAGGCTACAGCAGGTAGCCTGCTACAGAGCTGGGGAAGAGGCTTGGGGCAGTGGATTTGGAGAAGGGGAGGGAAAATGAAGGTCTGAAGCTGCTTTGCTGGCCTACTTTCTTCTCTGTGAGGCTTGGCTAGTGGATTCCCAGAGAGTGCCTGTTGGAGTTGGGGGCCCAGAGAAAGCAATGAGTAGAAAGGAAGGTTGGAAGAGAAAAACTGCTTGGTCTGCTGGAGACGGTGGGGGGGGGGGGAATAAAGGAGACCACTGCAGGTGTTCTTCTATAGAGATGGGTGTGAGACCAGGGCTGGATTTAGAGGAGAGGAGGAAGAGGTAAAGATCTGCGGTTAGCCTACCTGCTTCCCTGGCCAGAATGGTCTTTGGGTTTTCATGGAAAGCCTGCTGGAGTTGGGGGCTCCAGTGATACAGTGATGAGTGGAGGAAAGGAAGCTTTGAGGGGAATGTCTACATGATTCGTTGGAGGTCATGAGGTCAGAGAGACACTGGAGGCCATAGCAGGTGCTCTGCTATGGAGCTGGCAATGAGACTGGGAGGTTGAATTTGAAACAGCAGAGGGAGAGGTGACAACCTACCAGAATCAACTACTAATGGATCAAAGACATGATGAAGGGCCTGAAACTGTAGAGGAAAAAGCAGGGACAATATTGAAGGAGATAAGTTACAGGCAAGGACTTTCTGATAAAACTCAGGTCTCTTGAGAAGTAAAGCCAACAATTGAGAAACAGGACTTCATGAGCTTAAAATAAAATTCTGCACAGCAAAATGAACAAATGAACAGTTATTCAAATTAAGAGGAGGCCTACAGAGTGGTAGAGAATCTTTGTTAGTTAACTATCTGACAAAGCATTAATATATGGAATCTACGAAAAACTCAACAAACTAAATTAAAAATTTTAAAAAAGCAACAATGAATTGGTTGTTGAAATAAACAGACAATTCAAACAGACAAAACGCAAGTGGTCATTAAAAATCTAAAAAAATTAAGTTCAACTTCACTAGCCACTAAAGAAATGCAATTCAAAATGCTGAGACCCCATCTCATCCCACTCAGAACGACAGCAATCAGAAAAGCAAACAACAAATTCTGGCAAGGATTTGGACAAAAGAGAGCCCCTCTACACTGCTGGTGTAAGTGTAAATGAATGCACCCGCTATAGAAACCAGTAGGGATATTTCTCCAAAAACTAAAAATAGATCTACCACATGACCCCACCACAGCCCTCCTGCGCATTTACACAACGGACACCAAGCCAACACATCACAGAGATACTTGCCCCTCAGTGTTTACTGCAGTACTATTAATAACAGCTAGTTTATGGAGCCAGCCTCAGTGTCCAACAGTGGAGTACACAAAGAAAATGTGGAACTTACACACACTGGAGTGTCGTTCACCCAGGAAGAACGAAGCTATGCCATTTGCACGGAAATAAATCCAGTTGGAGATGATCATATTAAATAAATGTAAGTTGGTCTCTGAAAGATGAATATATGTTTCTTCTCATTTGTGGTTCCTAGATTTTATAGAGAAACATAAAGTCCTGTGTGGATATGTGCCATGAAAGTAGAAAATGAGCTGTCTAGGGCACTAACGGGGGAGGGTCAGCAAAGACACAGCAGGGCACCATGGGAGAATGTGCTCAATGGACAAGATGTGCTTATAGGAACAATATTTTGCAATTAATAAATTAAAACTTGCTGTTTGAGCTACTGGCTTGAGTTTCGGTTCTTCAAAGGTTAAGTAAATGTTGACTTTGGAACAGAATTTCCAAGGATTTCTGAAATGGCCCCAACCTGCCTTTCTGTCATTTTTGTGCTATATATTTACATGAAGAAGCATTCTCGGAACCTGCAATTATAATATTGAAATATCGATCATTCTGAAAAACACTGAAGATACTGTGTATCTGCAGCATCAAATATTCCCACAAGAATTAATTCTTTATATAAAGTAAATAAGAGAGCTGGAGAAATGACTCAGCTTTAAGAGCACTGACTGCTCTCCCAAAGGACCTGGGTTCACCTGCATTGTGCCTCACAGCTGTCTGTAACTCCAGTTCTTGAGATCTGAGTCCATCCCTCTTCGTGCCTCTATTATTAAACTTGATAAATAGACAAATATGCAGGCAAAAGACCCAGACACATAAAATAAAATAATTTAAACTTTTTAAATAATGATAAACAGCTATCTCACTAGTTTGCAAGTTTCTTTTTGTCTTTGATAAATGATAAAATTACATACAGGCCAAAGAGTCATCCTAAAATAAGTTACATCATGATTTACTGCTAGTAAATGCTTTGTTACTACATCTGTTTTACATACTCAGATATCTGGGCTCACATAAAAATCCTCAGATCAAAAGAAGTTGCAAGAAGCCCTGGCCTGACCAGCACCCATGGCTTTTGTCCCCAAAGGAATAATGCATTCAGCTCTTTTTTTTTATTAGATATTTTCTTTATTTACATTTCAAATGCTATCCCCTTTCCTGGTTTCCTCTCCGAAAACCCCCTATCCCCTCCCCTCTCCCCATGCTCACCAACCCACCCACTCTTGCTTCCTGGCCCTGGTAGTCCCCTATACTTGGACATACATAAAACCTTCACAGGCCTAAGGGCCTCTCTTCCAATTGATGACCAACTAGGCCATCCTCTGCTACATATGCAGCTAGAGCCATGAGTCCTACCATGTGTTTTCTTTGGTTGGTGATTTAGTCCCAGGGAGTTCTGGGGGTACTGGTTAGTTCATGTTGTTCCTCCTATGGGGCTGCAAACCCCTTCAGCTCCTTCGGTATTTTCTCTAGTTCCTTCACTGGGAACCCTGTGCCCCATCCAATAGATTGCTGTGAGCATCCACTTCTGTATTTGTCAGGCACTGGCAAAGCCTCACAAGAGAGGACAGCTTGTCAAACTTCCCAATCAAGTTCCCCCAGACAATAGAGCAGAATAATGAGTGACCGGTGAACGCTAGAGGAGAGTACCAACCGCCTGCCAGTGATAGCAACAAAGTGTCTTCAGTGTCTGTTTAACCCTAGAAAGTCTACCATATAATAGCCAGGTGTGATGACAAACCTGTAATTCCAACATTTCAGAGCAGAGACTGGAGAATTACAAGTCCAAGGCTAGCATGAGCTATATAGCAAGGGCTTGTTTTGTGTGTGTGTGTGTGTGTGTGTGTGTGTGTGTGTGTGTGTGTGAAAGAGAGAGGGGGGAGGAGGGGAGGAAGAGGAAGAAGTGGAATACAGAGACAGAGACAAAGAGGAAAGAGACAGACAGAGAACAGAAGGAGACACAGAGCCAGGGAGAAAGAACCTTGGAAAAATAGCTCAGATGGTAAAGTTCTTGATACCCCAGTTCCAGGACCAAAGTTTGACCCAAGCCCAGCATGGTGATCTAGACCTGTAACCCCAGCATTGAGGAGGCAGAGGCAGGTAAATCCCCAGGGTTCATGTGCCAGCTGGGCTAGCTTCCCTACATCACATGCTGTCAGATGACTGTTTCCAGGTAGAAAGATTTAAGTTGCCATCAGCTGGATTTGAGCATTGCTATCTGCTCTACTGTTGTAAGAGAGTGAGCTCAAACCTCAGTGGTGCAATACTTCATTAACATAAACTTCATTAACATAATAAGGTCCATGTGAGTGGAGCTGGTCTGTTGGGTAGCCTGGACAGCCGCCATGTGACCTTTAGGACCACTACATGTTTTCCACTCAGTCGGCAGATGGGGGAAACAATTGCTTCTTAATTCTTGGACCCAGAACTGACAGCATTCTTCCTACATTCCATGAGCAAGAATGTGTCACATGGCCCCACTGATGTGCGTGGGTAGCAGGAAAGTACAGTCCCTGACCACCCACGTGGCTCCACTTAAACATATGGGTAACTGTGACTCTCTACCTCATCACTTGTTTTAGTGTCTCCGGATCCCCAAGTTTGTGGGATAAATTAATCTTTCAGAGCTTTACTCCACATCTCCCCTCATCCCACATTTCCATGTTCCCCTAGAAGGGTACCCACCCCACTTTAAAAGCACTGAGATTTAATCATGTTTCAGCACACCACAGTTTTTAGTTGTGGACTAACTGAAAACCACTTTTAATGCTTTTCCCGTTTACTTCCTGTTCTCTCTACCATCTTCTTTCTTGCCCTCAGTCCAGTTAGGTACCATCAGGATTCCAAAAGTGGGCCCAAAGCCATGCAATATTGTCAGGAAATGGCTGGCTGGCTGTCCACCAAGAGGCCTTCCAAAGTGGCATTATCTTAATGAATTTTTCACGGTTCACGGTCTGGCCAGGAGACTTACAGATCCAAAAATTCAATCTTGTTAGTGTTCCAGGATTTGTCTGACTTAGGAAGGCTGTCTTATGTAAACTAAACTCACAAAATACCCAAATTCACCCAAATGTCGATAGCTCTATTGACAAGAGATACACAACTGCCAAGAAGATCAAACACCCAATTATTCTATTGAGGCTTCTTTTTTCCTCTCTGAAGAAATTTCGCTAAGAGGGTGAAATTATAATCTCAAAGCTCCCTGGTGAGTCTAGAGTCCAAGCATGGGCTGTTTAGTTAGATGATTTGAAAGCTTAATAGCATTGGGCACCTGGGGGCTGGTGGAGCTTCTGCCTCTGGAACGCTCATCCAGCTTGGAGGGGCAGGGTTGAGTCCTAACTCCGTGATCATCCACATCCTTCTCTGACTGACATATTCTTTTTGGAGGCTCATCAGTGCCATCAACAGAGCTGCTACCAGATCTACACTCTCCTCTCAGCCTGCTCCACTGGTGTCACCAAGAATGAAACGAAGACTTTATGTGGTGAGCATGACAGAAGCAGTTGAACGTCTATAGGTCTGACTGAGGGAGGGAGACTGTCTGGAACCGAGGCGGCAGACCTGTAAGATGCCAGCATCCTCCCATTCAAGGTCAGAACCAGAAGCTGCTGGCAGCAAAAGCATATGGAAGGATGAATCCCCGTCAAAGCCAAGAAGGATGGACAGGCTCAGAGGCAGGCTCTGGTTTCAGTAAGGACTAGAGAGTGGATTAGGGAAAGGTCACTAGCAATGGTATAAGAAGCAGGCTTGAGGACCCAAGTGATTTCCATGGGCAATGTCAGGAGGTGGTAGAGGCAGGGGTGGAGCATAGAGAGCCAGGAGGAAGCAGTTGTGTCAGAAGGCCCTCATCTAGCCAGACACAACTGACCAACAGTGAAGAAGTGTTACACACGAAGAACAACAGTTCCAAGGTCGTCTACTGTCACAGTCATTTGTGTCCAGCACTGAAGCAATCAGCCTGTTGGAAAGGGTTTAGTGACTTTTGAAAAACTTTTGCACATAAGAGATATGCACATACATATTAAAAAACTGAGCAACACAGTCCAGCGAACAGCTTCCAGACAAAGAAGCAGGTTGCCTAGCAACATGCCAACAGCTTCTCTGTGTCCCCTTCCCTCCCCACAAGAGTAACCACTATCCTAACTTCAAACAAGGTGACAGACTAGTTTTGTCTGCTTTGGGACTACCTAACTTGAGTCTCACAGGAGTTTGCTGCATGCAGCTAGGCGTGGTCAATTTCTTATTGTCTTACAAGTCCTACACTGTGTGAATAGCCCATGAATGTTTATTATTGGTGGGCATTTGAATTAATCTCTTCTTGGATAGTTTGAAGAATATTGCTATGTAAATTCTTGTACATATCCCTGAGTATACATCTATAAATATTATATATTGCCCATTTTTGTGTAGCTGATTTCCATAATTCTGAAAATAACACCTATTTGTAATCTTACCTTACTATGGGTCAGCAGTCCAAATACATCTGAACTGAGTCTGCTGTAATGAATGGGTTTTTGCTTTTTCTTATCGTGCTCCACATCTCCCCCCCCCCCCCCAGCCAACCCTGGAGTTAAAGAGTTCAATTATGTGGCCAGGAATGATGGCACACACCTTCATTCCCAGCACTCAGGAGGCAGAGGCAGGAAGATCTCTTTGTGTTTGGGGCCAGTCTGGTCTACAAAGTGAGTTCCAGGACAGCAAGGGCTATTGTACAGAAACAAAAATCAATTTATCAATTTTAGTTTTAACTCTAAGAACATATATTGAGAGAAAAAATATAACTGTAGAGATGGCAAAATAGCATGTTAAATTTTGCTTATGCTGTTTCTACAGTTCTTCTTACATTGAACATTATATTTATTTCATGAGAATTTCACACATACATACCATATATTTGATCATATCTACTCCTCTTATTCCCTCCCCTACACCCCTCAACACTTGTCCCTCCTAACTTGACATCCACTTCTTTCTTCATGTACATAAACCCTCTGAGCCTAATCAATGCTACCTGTATGCATGCAGATGGGGGCTGTTGGCTGGTCCATGGGCAACAACGTATCAGTAGCTACACATATCCCCAAAATGACTGTCCCATGTGAGTTCCTCCAGAACCCATGTTGGAATTCTGGCTGGCTTGACATTGCACAGGTCTTGTGCAGGTGACCACAGCAAACAAGTTCAAAAGTGAGCAGAGCACCTCACAGTACCCTTCTCCATTCCCCTGCTCTCACAGTGTTTCGCCCTCTTCCACGATGTTCCCTGATCCTTGGGAACAGGAAGGTTCTTGATCGAGAGGCAAGCATTCACAGTTACTTATTCTCATCTCTTTGACAAGTTAAAAGTCAGTGTCTTTCATAAGACAGATAGAATTGGGAACTAGCTAGGACTGGAAGGCTCAACTATAGGGGGAAGATTTGCTTGACATTGAGTTAGCATGATTCCTTTTGGAGATGGATAAACTAAGGATTCAGGTCCTGACTGGATGTTGCTCAGAGGTACCCACTTCCTGGCTTTGTGGATGTCAGCATCAAAGCATAGACACCCTGGAGCTACACAATCTGCTAGCAAAGTTACAGTTTTACGTGGCATAGTTATACATCCCAGTTGCTACATTCCATTGGTTAGCATCAGATCGACTCACAATGTATTACACGGGGCAATCCCAGGGACAGAGATGACTGGCACCACCTTACTCTCACTGGAACTGTCAACTGAGAATAAAGCTGCCCAGCTGTGGACCTTGATTCAGTTTCAAAAAGCCACTAGTTTTCTAACATGGTGACACCAGTTGATACCCACATCAGCATCTGCTCCACATCTGGAACTGGGCTTGACCCAGGTGAACTTCTGGCACGAGCTATCAAGTTGTACCTGACAGGAGGAAAACTGGGCCTCACCCTCTGACTGAAGTTCTCTGTCCCACACTACTGACGCCTTTCCTCATCTTCCCTCAGCAGGGATGGTCCTTGTAATACAAAGTCAAAAAAAGGTCAACTCAAGTGGTACCATTGGTGCTGGTGACCATGGAGTGTGTGACACTGGAGACAAATGCCATCTGCACACTCATCCAACTTCCCTGAGAGTTAGTCACTATTTACCCACCCAGGGAAGACCTACTGAAGTGGACTCTGAGTAGGTCCTGACCTGCAACCCAGCCCTTCAGTGGTGTTGGTGGACAGTGGCTCGAGGGCTCTGCCAGGGACCTCCCTTCACAGCAAGGTCACGGTGACCCTCATTAATTGTTGAGTGAGGACCCTCCAGGCATCTGTCCCCCACAAGTGCACCCCAACTTTCTTGATCACAGATGGAACACCTACCCCAGATGCAAAAGGATGCAGAAGAAGTGCAGTGGGTGGGGTGTATTGGGGGAATTTTGATGAGTTTCATTAATATTCCTATCCAATTCTGTCAGGCAGGGTAGACTCCCGAAAGCCACTCAGTAGTGGCAATAACAGCCGTGGGGTGGTAACGTGAGTTCCCTGGATGTGAAAAAGTTTTGAAAAAAAAATGTTTTCGGAGAAGTTCTTAAGGGGTGATTGACTTGAGTAGGTTCAGCATAAAACTCCTTCGGACACCTGTGAAATGTTGAGGCTAATTGGGGCTTCTGCTGCTGATTGTGAAGGAGTCTGGGGGGTTGCCGCATCTCCTCCACTGCATCCCAGCTCCTTTGCTGCACCCCCTTTCATGGGGGGCTGTTAGTGTATCGGATGTAAAGGGTATTAAATGGAAGCGTGCTTTTGTGTGGAAGTCATTACTGTGAACACCTGTTCACTGTTGAGTTTAATTGGACTACAGCTGGTGCTGATTGTGTGTGAAGGGAGGGCTGCCCTCCTCCCACTGAGGCTCACACTGTCAGTGGTAACAGTGGGGAAGTCAGCGTTCCGACGTGAAGTTCAGCTCACGCGTGGTACAGTCAAGTAGTCTGCGCCCTGCATGGTTAGTTGCCTCTGAGGGGTATCGTGGTAAAGGTAAACAGGAGAGAAGAAAATTTAAAAATTAAACAACAACAAAAAAAAGGTGTCATGTTTTGCCCTGCTTTATTTGCTCAGCTCGGCTCTGTACAAAGAAATTCAGGGGAATATGGAGACGACAGACACACATGCATAATCACTTACAAAAATAACAAAGGAATGGTAAGCTTGCCTAGAGTAATACTCCAGCAGTCTTAACTCTTCTCCTATTTCCAGAGGTGATAAGAGTGAACCAGACTTAAGGAAAACGGCAATAGCGTTGCTCGGCTAATGGTAGATTAATATTACATTCTTGATTGAAGCATAGGGAAAAAAGAATACGTCTGTAGCCTTTAATAATGAGTGTTTTTAAAAAGCTCAAATTGTTGACTTAAAAAGAACAATGCTGACGTGCTTATTTCGTTTAGATGTAATCCACATTACTTATTCATTTAATATCAAAGTGCGCTGAGACAACGGAGCACTGAATCCCCTTTACAAAGGCTCTTGCTCCCCATGAATATTAATATAATTAGCTTCTAGAGTTATGAGGATGACCCAAGTGTCCCAGACATGGCAGTAACTCTGAAAAGCCACACCAGGGCTGCTGGCTCTTGGATTTTGACACTGACTTTGGTTTTTTTTCAACAGAGTATACAGAGAGCAAGAATGGGGTTGTGGCCCATCTTTGGTAGAGAGAGACACACCTGCTCCTGAGGATAATGAGTCAGATAAATCATTTTTCCTAAGCACTGTGCCAACGCTGAGGATGTAGCCCAAAGATAGAGTGTATACCTACCATGCACACGGTCCTGGCCTTGATGCCCAGCATGGGGGAGGGGGGGCGGGTGGAGAGAAAGACACTATCCCAGGACTCCATCATCTGCTGCTTTGGTATCTTCATGTTCTCATTGTCCATGGATATAAAAGTCACTTGACCATTTGTGCTTGCTAGTCCTGGAGCCCATGTTTTATGTACCTCAGTCCACTTCCCTAAAGCCAACAACAGGCTTGACATAAAAAAATAATAATAAAATAAAACAAAAACAAAAATCACCCTTTCCTGATTTGAGCTCAACAACTTCTCTACAGGGTAATACCCTTGGTCCTTGGAGAGGCAGCCATCCTGAACTGCACATGGACCCCTCAGAGCTCCAATCCAGCTTGCTTGTGTCTAGCTGTGCGGTCTTGGGTGAAGTCATTCCACCCCTGTGGATAGAAGCAGATGAAAAAAAAATTTGCAAAATGCTTTGTCAACTGCGAAGAGCCTTACAAATATAGAGACGCTCATGACTCAAGGGGCACATTTCAGTCAGACTGAAAACAGATTTTTCTGCGTGAGAAACTGTGTTGCTGTGAAAGGCGACAGTGGGAGCTCGAAGGGTGGGAAGCACTCACCCTCGCCTCCATTCTCTTTTGATTCCTTATGATTAATGGTTCTGTTTAAAACAGACACCAAATGTGGCTTTGCTGCTGATCAATAGATGTTCCTCCCAAGAGGTTTCTATTTCGGTTCTCGGCTCCTTAACCAAATCTTACCATTGTGTTCTCTGAGGAAACACATCTATACACACACACACACACACACACACACACACACACACACAGGCACACCCTCTGTTTTGCAGCACAGATGGCATGCAGTTTGAGTTCATATAAATGAGGTCAGAGGTACTTCCTCCAGTACTGGCATGGTCTTTGTAGAGCTAAGTTATTCCCCTCCCAGTATGCCCAGTAGGTGGAAAACATAATATGCCCTTGTTTCGATGGTAGAAGCAAATCCAAGCTCTTGGGAATTGCACTTTGGGAACTGAGGTCTAAGGACTTTACCTCTGTGCTCACCCCAGGGCCACTTTGCTATTTGAAGACTGTGGCATGTACTGGGTCAGCTACTTTGCTCTTAAATGATCACACCATGGAGTCAGGCTAGAAGAAGAAAGAAAAGAAAAAAAAAAGATTGATGTTCATTTTCCTGAATTAAGAAAGGGAACCATACATGCTGAACTTCCAAGTTGTACTGAGTGTGGCGACTTGGGCCTGGATGAGTATTGCTATCCTGACTGCCTCCTTGAATCAACCCAAAATCTTGGCTTGCTGGGAGCCACACATGAGGGGGCATTAGTGTCTCTGGGAGTGATGTAACAACACGCTTGCCTTCTTTGGGTTTAATGTGCAAGGCTATGCCACACCTCTTCCCCCACCACAAGAAAAAGTCCAAATACAGGATTAAAAACAAAAAGCTGAGCCCAGGATACCACATAGTGGCAGCAATCTCCAGTGTGTGCATCTGGCCAATTGTAGAGCCTAGGGAAGAGATGCAGGATGTGCATGACTAAAGCCACGAGTCCCGGGTGATGCAGCATCTGAAGACACAAGATAAACACACCTTAGTCTGGACCGCTGGTTGTCACGTGCCTGGCAGAATTCCTGGGGCTACTCATCTGACACTTGTGGCGGCTTGTATCAGTTCTGTCCAGAAGCCGCTGCTGGCAATTAGCCCTGCCCATCTGCTCTCCACATACTCAAGCCACTCCCACAAATCTGGACCAGTTCCCCTTCATGGGGGGCAGAACATCTAGACAGGTCCGTATCTATCTTGGTGAGCCTCTTGGTAAGCAGGCTTCCCCAGACAGTGCCATCCCTGTCTCCTATAACAGCTCGTGAAGCCTGGTTGCATGGCAGGAAGAGACTGGGTGGGCGTGTGTGCCTCACACGCAGCTCCCTCCCTGAACAAAGCCACATGTTGCCATTCTCCAGGGCTGCTTGACTTCACTCAACTAATTTGGAACAGTGCTCTTGACACCAGAGTGAGTTTTTATCCTGCTCTGTGGCCCAGGCACTCCGCCTACGGGAGGATCAGCAAAATCTGATCCACCCATTTGGTTGTTATCTGCAGCCTAGCCTGGACTTGGTGGGTTTGTCTGCATCCTAGAGAGGGTACCATTCTTGCAGGAGAGACATTCTAGTGCCTGAGAAGAACCATCCACACAGATCCGTATGTACCATCCTGACTCCTGCTGAGAGGAGGGCAAGTTGAAATAACCATTGCCTAATGGTGGTCTGATCATTCCAAAACTTTTACTAAAAATACATACTCCTGAGGATCTGGTGATTCTGGTCCAGGAAACTGGAGTAAGTCCCTGGAATTTACATTTATACTGAGTGCCCTCCCCCGGGTGAACCAGGAACCTTATTTGGAGAAACTACCTGGGAAGCTAGCTGTGCCATAAGGCAAGGCTCAGGGCCCATGTCTGGTGAGTCAGCTTTTCTCAGGTTGCCTGCTGACACTAAGTGTCCAGGAAACACCCTGTCTCAATAAATAAAACCCGGTGATAACAAGAGAGATTCTCCAGTTTGCTGAGAGCACTGTTGGATGCATCTTTCTGGAAAAAAATCTAATAACTAGTGAAATGGAGCGACAGAGTTCAGACCTTTAGCATGGCAATTCCAATTAGGGAGAATATACACTATCATCATGATAGGAAAAAGTGCACCGTTTCATTAGAAAGGCACTTCAGATAAGAGAGAATTGGGGGTCCCACAGACAACATGAGATAGAAGGAGAGCTGGGGTACCTGGGATGAGCTCTCTCTGGGCACCGAAGTGTGTGTATAATCCAGGAGAACATAGCTGAACCCCATCGGCTCCCACAGAGCACGAGGATGCATGAGCTAAGACTGAGCTTGCACACGCAAGGCTTTGGGTGGTTAGTGGTTAACATGCAGTTGGTTCTTTTTATGTGCAAAGCAGCTCACATTCATAGAAACTAAATAAAAACAAATGAGGCTGCTGCCGCGTGGCTGGCCTGGAGCTCCTGGTAAACATCCCAGGAAAATGATGGGGAGAGGCAGAAAGCTGGGCTAGGAGCAAAACCATCTGAGACAAGCATTAGCTTTGACAGACAGAGGAAATCACTCACAGATCCCTGGGTTTCTCCAGTTTCCTCCTTTATGCTCCCCTAGGCAGCTCTGGGGCAACCTTGGGGTTCTGTATCCCCAATCTCCCTTCCACTCTGGATGCCTTCCATCACCCAGGGTCTCCTTGGCCTAATCCCGGGATAGCAACCCAAGGCCTCCTGAGCTCAAGGCAGCTCAGCCTATGCAGAAATGGCCCTCCCCAGGAACACACTGAGCAGGGGTGTGCTCTGCACATAAGAGTGTGCTCTGATATGCCCTGGCCAAGCCCTCTTTGTCTCTGGTGGTTCTCACTCCGCCCATTTTCCTTTTAGAAGCCCTAAAGGGCACTGCTCCAGGCATTTCTTCCTTGGGGGTCTGTGGACTTAACAGAGTGGCATCATTAGGGGCAAACTATCCATAAGCCGCCTTATAAATGACTCAAGGGGAGGGCTGGCAAGAGCAGTGTGTGCGGAGGGTGAATCAGGAAGAGTGGAGAAAGTGGTTTCTAAAAGGCCATGCAGCCGCTTCCCTTCCCGCCAAACAGCATTAGCAGTAACACATCTCCCCAAGCTCAGGAAAGGCGGCCAAGGCAACAGCATATTGAAGCACTATAGCTTTGGCGGCTGGTGCCTTCAAAAACAAAAACAAAATGTAGCAACGTCGCTAAGCCGGTGTCTGCTAATAACTCTAAGATTGTCCACCTGGGAGACATGTACCAGGCTTGCTCTTTTAGAACGAGAAAAGCATTTAATACATTAGCATCGCCTTCCAGGTCTCACAAAGGATGCCCTTTGGCCATTCCTGGAGCCAGATAGTGAGGCGGCCCTCGGACATTACAGATGTGGGTGGGACAGGTGGGGACTGGAGCAGCAACTAGGAAGGCAAAGTCACACCACGGGGCCAAAGTCCTCAACTTTAACCCCACCCCTGTAGGGCACATTCAGGAAACATGCAGACTCTGGACCCTCTGTGATGCAGGGGATTATCCAAAATGACAAAATGCAACCCAGCTTTTGAATATCCAATGCCAGAGAATGCTACTTTAAATTGCTCATAATTTATTCAAGCCTAGATCCTCACATGGATTTACAGGTAAATACCATGGCTGCATGGTTTTAGTAATCAGAATATTCTGAAATGGCACTTAGTCTATAAACCTTTCTC
Organism: Mus caroli; assembly: GCF_978045245.1. Classification (NCBI taxonomy): domain Eukaryota; kingdom Metazoa; phylum Chordata; class Mammalia; order Rodentia; family Muridae; genus Mus; species Mus caroli. Next base: position 59,806,423 of record NW_028227256.1, read on the forward strand.
CTTTTTTATTAAAATGAAAATTTATGTGACATAAGTTTATTAGTTAAAGGCTACAGCTAAGTGGCATAGATACACATCCACACTGGTGTGCAACACAAAGCCATGTAGGCCCTGGGCTATTTCCATTACCCCAAAAGAGAGCCTTGAATCTGCTCTGCAGTCCCTTCCCACTGTCCCAGCCCCCAGACACTGCCAAGATTTCTTTCTCTGTGGCTTTACCTATTTGGGATGTTTGCCTCCTTTAAGTGAAAATAAGCAATATTGTGACCTTTTGAGTCCAGTGTTTGAGGATATAAAGCATTATAAATGATATAAAGCAGGGCATTGAGTTTGATAAGAGTTGAGAATCACTCCAGGTCCTGAGCTGTGTATCAGCCATCTGCATCTGTGGGAATGAGATGACATTCACACTGAAGAGCTGGCCAGGGCAGAATGTTTGTATTGCTCTAACAAAGCCCTGCAGCCTCTGTTCCTAGGGTTCAAAGGGTGAGGGTGTGGGAGCCTCAAAACTGTTCAGCACAGAATCACAGTTGCTAACACTCCAGGCGACGGTCCCAGACAGTAGAAAGGATCATGCATAGTTTCTGTTCAGACGAGAAGTGTTCTCGGGTGCCTCCTCCCAGAAGTGTATCTTCCACTGAATCTTTAGTAATAATCCCCCTGCTAGCAGAGAAGAGAGGAGGGAGAAGGTCGTTACAAATAAATAAGCAGCAGAGAATTTTGAGAGGGCTTAGCCTCCTTAGACTACACTTGCAGTAGTAAATTAGAAAGGAGGAAAGATGGAGCTGTCTGTAAAACTGTTGATGAAAACAGTACTTAAAATAGCATCCTACCCACAAAATTCATGATAGTGGCTGCCTCTGGTGTGTGGGAGAGAACAACTCTATCAAAAAAATAATTCACTTTCCCTGTAATGTTTTATTTCTTTCATTTAAAAACCGTCCATAAAACAGATTAGCATGTTGATATGTAAATGCTAGGGAACTGTGGCTGTGGATATTGATTATACAGTCTCTGTAAGTTTCTGTAACTTTTTTTTTTTTAATTAAATATGTGGTGGAGAGGGGGGCTGGAGAGACGGCTCGGTGGTTAAGAGCACTGACTGCTCTTCCAGATGTCCTGAATTTGATTCCCATCACCCACATGGTGGCTCCCAATCTTCTGTGACTCTAGCTCCAGGGTGTCCAGTGCCTTCTTCTGGCCCCAGCAAGGACCAAGCATGCATGGAGGGCACAGACATACATGCAAGCAAAACACTCACACACATACAATTTTTGGATATCAAAAAGTAAAAAAACTTGAATATGTCTGTAGGATCTTCAAATGATGTAGAAGGCAGAAATTGAGCATTCTTGTAACTTTTTATGTTTAAGCCAAATGTGACCCATCCCATCCAAAATGATATAGGACTCACTAAGAAGAGACAACATAGGAGCAGAATGCTGGAGGGGGAGGGGAGGAGAGGACCTGGTCAGAGCATTTTCCTGTGACTTCTCCGTGAGTTTGGAGAAGAGTGACATTAGGTCTCCTCCATACAGATGACAGGCATTAATACCAGAGCCACCCGCAAAGTAATTGTAGTTTATTGTTTTATGTCTATAGCTCATGGGCATTTAAATCGGAGCCTTAAATTCTCTGCCTGCATTGGTTCCTCCATTTCAGTTAATCTTTTATGCTTTATGAATGGCATTCAGAACTGAAGAGTGACCCCCCCCAAGCACAGGTCATCAAACCCAACTAAGGTTGCAGCTAAGAGTCGATGCCTACAAGAGCCGAGCAGTAAGACACCTGCACTAGATTAAAGGCGACCACAAAAAAATTTGCTTCTTTCCCCATCAATGCAATGAAGTGCATTTTCCATTCCCTGAGCCTGAGCTGCCTGTGATTTGAATTCTACTGTTTGACCAATAGCTTTCAGAAGCACTTCCAAGATGAGGCCATAGAGGCTTGTAGCTTCCACTGTGAAGAAGGCTTCACCTCAGAGAAGCCAGTACCTTAGAAAGACAACCAGCCCGCAGGGCTCCAGCCATTACAACTTGGACACCAGAACAGAAATGAGGAAACTATCTATGTTGCACAGTTCAACCCTAGCAAAGGCAGACATAACATTAAACAGGAAAGAAACAAAACAAAACGGAGAAAGCCAAGTGTCAGATTCACAGCCTCGGATGCATGGATCCAACTGAACTGTCCCAGCATGTCCAACCAAGTGAGCCCTCCCTGTAATTGCAGGACAGAAATAAACCATTCCCAATGAGCCCCACCCAAATTCCCAACCCACAAAATCCTGAGCATAATCATGTTTAAGACCACCAGGTTTAGTCCGCAGACATCCCTTCCTTGCCTAACAGTACCTGAGATCCCAGGTTAAGAGCAGTTGCTTCCAGTGGATCCAGATTCGGTGTCTGGCATTCACACGGTGGTTCATAACCAACATATTTCCAGTTCCAGGGGATCTGGCCCCCTCTTTTGACCGCCAAGGCACAAGGCATGCACAGGGTGCGCATACATACATGCAGAGAAGACTCTCATACACATAAAATTAAATAAACTAAATAAATCTTTTAAAATGTTTTTGAATTCTGTTGTGTGGAGAAATAATTTCTCAGTTAAGATTACTGGCTGTTCTTAAGAAAACCCAGCTTCAGCTCCCAGCACCACATAACTGTAATTACAGGTACTACAAGGTAGCAATTCAGGGTACAATTTGACATTGATGTCTTTTTTATCTTCCACTAATACTAGAAACTCTCCTGTTGACCCTTGGCCCCAGCACCTAGAGGAATGGCAGGCTGGCTTCTTCATCCTCATCTCAACTGCTCCTCTGTGTTTCAGGCGAGAAGCAGGAGAAAGGAAAATAGATGAGCAAAAGTCCACGGTAGCTAAGTTCACCCTACAAATACTCTCTCAGGTCCAGAAACCCATTGAGTAGGTTATTCTTATATCTCATTGGCCAAGACTGGGTTGCTTAAGCCCCAAACCTGAATACATGTACCCACCCAGAAAGGGAGGTGTTTTTAAGTAGGAACACTGTAACCCTGAATGAAATAATGAAACAGAGCTACTATGTAAGGAAGAGGGGTAGACAAGGCACTAGACCAGCCACGATGCCTGATGCTGACTGAAATGGAAAGCCTGGGACTGTTTTCATCATTGAGAAAGAAACAAGGACCTAAAAATATGTGTCTGGATATGTTTGCCCACAAGTAAAGATAAGACTTCATTCATTTATGTAAGATTCTACTGAGAAATGCATGTTCAGCTGGCCCTTGGAAGTATCCGGTTACTGTAAGGGTGGCTTTTTTAAAAATAAATAAATAAATCACTCCACTGTCAGAAATTGAGCACAGCCCCTCATCTTTCGGGCTCCTTCATGAAGCACCAGACCACATCCCTTTCCTTTTATTTGCCCGTGTTGTGTTGCAAATTAAGTTTTTAAAAGACATTGTTTTTCTCCAAAAGAAAATTTAAAGACTAGAGCAGCCCACATCTACCACCCAGGATAATGAACTATAGCTGCTGTCATCCGGAGAGGCCTTAATGACAGTGTTCGATGTGTGTGTGGACAGCTGACGCTTCCTTCAAAGTTGTCCCTGTGAATGGGCTTCAAGATGTTTTGACTATTATCTGTTACAAAGAAACGCTCTATTAATTGCATATTGTCATAGCTCTTAGTCCAATGTAACTGTTAGCCCAACAAAGCATTCTCTGCTTGGGAGAAGAAGATAGGAACACAGCCTAATTTTTTTTTTTTTTTTTTTTACCATTGGATAAGTGCTTTCTTTACGTCCCACTCAGCTCCATTCCTAAACTTTTCTTGCAGAAAATCAAGTGGAGGGTGGGGCCATTCTCCATGCATGATGTCAGCTCTCTTCCAGACAGGAGTGAGGGCGGAGCTCTGACACTCCAACTCCCTGAAATAGCCATGTGGCACCTCTCCACAAAGTTTACGGGAGACAGTAGGGACCCAGAAGTCACCCACATCTGAGATGGTGGCGATGACTGCTTCCAGGCTTCTCCCCTTGATTCTCTTCTGCCACCTGTGTAATCTGAGGCTGGAGGTGTGATTTGGGAAAAGGCTGAAGAAAGGTAAGTAATACAGTCAGAGAGGAACGGAGAACAAGGAGTTGTGCTCACAGCTTTTCTTTGGAGGGATATTAACTAATATTTAACTCCAGAAAGAAAGCATTGGTGTGGTTAGTTTGCTATGTTTAAGAATTTTACTCCAGCTGGGTGTGGTGGTGCACACCTTTAATCCCAGCACTCATGAGGCAGAGGCAGGCAGATCTCTGTGAGTTCAAGGCTAGCCTGGTGTACAGAGTGAATTCCAGGAAAAGGCAGGAGTACATAGAGAAAATCCTGTCTCAAAAAAAAAAAAAAAGAAAAAAAAGAAGAAAAGAATTTTACTCCATCTTGGATGAATGCAAACCCGTTCTATACCTGCTCCATTCTCTACACCCCAAAGATTGATCATTTTATAATAAAGATCAATCACGCCCTCCTCTTCCATTTCCATAACTTCCATTGTCTACAAGATAAAGCCCACGACTGTCCACCTGACATACAGACTCCTCACAACAGTCCCAACTCTTCCACCAGCTCTATCCCTTGCTAAGGCCTCCACTCTCAGCCTCCTGCAGTCGCACTTGATCCACAGTGGGTACTTGCTGTTATCCACAAGGTGTTGGAGTTATCCAGTGTACGTCACACCGCCACACCCTGCCTTACAATGCTCCATCTTCCTAGAGTTCCATTTCTTCCTTCTTAACTAATAAACTCTTGTTCATCCTTCAGGTTCCAATTCAAGCATCAGATCATATATATTTCCTCTGATAGAATGCATGCTGCATCCCTTGGGCTCCATGCCCTTTGCTCCTACTTCAGTTGTACCACACTGTACCAACCACATTTCTATGTCTACTCTGCAGTTGTAAGTGATACTCAGCAGAAACTGTCTCTCATTGGCTGCCACAGTTCTGGCAACCAGTTCAGATAGAAGAAAAATAGATAGTTGGGCATGGTAACACATTCTTATAATCTTAGCCCTCGGATGCTGAGGCAAGAGGATCTGGAGTCTAAATCCAAACTGAGCTATACAGTAAAATCCTATCTCCTGAGGAAGAAAGACACACACACACACACACACACACACACACACCACACGGAGGGTGGGGGAAGTGGGCAGGGGGGGGGATGGGAGGGAGTGGAGTTAAAGTAAAGTATGTTAGAGAATGGGAAACAGTGGATAGACAAATTGAAAGATAGAAGTAAAGATGGATAGGTGGATAGATAGAAGATGATAGCTATGATAAATAGATGATAGATAGATAGATAGATAGATAGATAGATAGATAGATAGATAGATAGATGATAGATAGATAGATAGATAGATAGATACAGACAGACAGACAGACAGACAGACAGACAGACAGACATAGCATTCTATAGTAGTTCCTTGGAATATTAGAGAATACTCACAAGTCTATGAGCAGAGAGAAGCCCGTAACAAAGAACCAGTGATCTGAGACTCTGTTGATCCCAGTCCTAGAAGCTTCACAGGTCCCAGTGTCCCCATTTAATAAATAAAGAAGGCATTTTCTGCTCTAACGATCTGAGTCAGTGATAATCTAAGCCGTTGACACCCAGTAGAACTTTCTGCAGAAATGCAAATGTTCCATATCCGTATCACTTTTCTCTGTCCTCTCTGTGGTTGGTAATTGATGGTCTGCACAGCAGGCTTTTCACGGAAATTACTGGCTGCTGTAGTTCGAGGAATCAGAATGGGTAGAAGAGAAATAAAGAGCTAGGCATGGCAGCAAACTCGTTCTATCCAGTAAGGTAAGCATTAGTCACGTATCAACTATTATGTACCTGACTAGTCAGCTCAGAAACTGGATTTGTAATTCCATTTAACAGTAATTAATCTTACTTGCTATTTAAGTAGCCATATGTGGTTGGTGGCCACTCCACTGAATAGTGCGGATGTAAATCATCATTTGCAAACTCTAACACTTACAAGGCAGGGCTGGGTTCCTTCTTGACTGGGTGATAAAGGCAACATCAGGTTGTATGTCTTTATCAATAGCACATAACGCCTTCACTGACTTTGGCCCACTAACCTACAATCACCAACCTGGTCTTAATTCCCACAGAAGGACGAGAATCAGCCTGGGGATGTTCAGCCAAGAAAACAAAGTCTACAGATACATCTTAAAGTATGACCTGGTGCATCTTCAGCTGTTGGAGTCTTTACCTTCCAAGTTATCAGCTTGTTAGGACAAGACGGCCTCTTGGTCACCATACAGTTCTTTTAACATCTAGAATCACAGCCAGCACTATTTAATGTAGCCTCATTTAAATTGGCTACATTAATTTGCCAGAATTGCCAATGGAGAGGAGTATTCTCATTTCAGTTTTGTACTCTCATGACCAACAACCTCACTCCAAAATGGCTCTCTACCCATCCAAGGTGGTTAATCATAAAACTTCAATATTCCACTGTAGACAAGTCTTACATACATTTTATTGTCTGAGGTTAAACATTTGGCTATTTACTTAAGACCTTGCATATAGAACACATAATAACCCTTTCTTTTAAAAAGTCAATATTTAGCAGGAAACACAAATACATACCTGCTCTAATCCTAGAAGCCATTGCCTCTAATGGATGTGTGTATGTATGTGTGTGTGTGTGTGTGTGTGTGTGTGTGTGTGTATTCCATTTAAAAATACACACTAACATGCCTTCGTTCTTCATTAGAATGGTTTTAAGGATCAGAGGATTTCGAGGTGGGCATTGGGTTGCACAACTCTGAACCCCTTTAATGAAGATCTTGCTAGAAGTGCCATTGATGAGTCTTTAATTACTGCGCAGTTCTGAATTACAGTGACCTCATCACCACATCACAGTCCTGTATAATCCTGAAAAGCCAGCTTTGCTCAAAGAGTTCAGCGGATGCCGACCTTCCATCTACATCCCAGCTCAAGTTCCTCCTCTGTTCATCCTTCTCAGCCCTCTCTAGGGGTCTCCTTGATAGAGATCCTACCTGCTGAACACTGTCTCAGAGTCAGCTTCCCAGGGAACTTAACTGCAACTGCAGGTTGTCAGAGAAAATATGGAAAGTTAATGGAATTTCAGAGCTGTGACACTTTCCTCTGGCTAGCAATGAGACCATAGGACCCACTGGTTGAACCATAGTCCCTGGCAAAATTGTCCAGTCCAGTTATTAAGTAAGACAGCTGCTAGTAAAACTCTGGGATGCATCCTAGATTTATTCAGTGCTAGGAATAACTGGCTTCATCTACTCCACACCAAACTTTCTGAGCCTACAAAACAGGCCCTCTGCCCCATTAGGAAATAACATTCTACCACATCACTGAGACCTCTGAAAGTTTGCTTATAAGGCCCCAAGTGTCCCATTCAAGATCTTCCCCCACCTCTCTTCTTGGTGAATGAATGATCTTTTAACTAGGGTTAGTTAAGCTTTAGTACAGTCCAGGTTAGGATAGGCTATGTCTGCTAGGAGAGAAAAATGAAACTGCAGAGCTAAGACTCTCCAAGGTTTAGTCAGAAAGCCCCAGCAGGAGCAGCAGGACACACACGGAGTCATATTTTGGAGGTCTTTGATTAGTAGACTGGAGTAATAGGCTGGAGGAAGAAGAGTGTCAACTTGAGGATCTTCTCTCAGAATAAAAATGTGACACCATGACAGGAACCCTAGCAGGTGGTGTAAGCTCACACCTATGCTTCCTAAAAGAATGGAAGAGGTAAGGCGCATGCTAATCAAGATGGAAATGCCAGCGTCCCCAGGGCTGGCGGTGGAACAAGAGATTAAAATATCCAGAAAGTAGAGGCTTGGAAGATGGTGAAGAGAATAAGAGCGTTTGCCACCCAAGCATGAGAATATGAATTTTAATCCTCAACACCTACACAAAATGCCATTAGTGACTGAATACCCACACACTCTGTAGGAAGCAGAGCCAAGAGGACCACTCAGACTTGCTGGCCACCAACCTAGTTCCAGTTTCATGGAAGATCCCATCTCAGGGGAATGAGGAAGAAATGATAGATCAGGGCACATGATGTCCTTGTCTGGCCTCTGTGTACTCATACCAGCATGCTTATATCCGTATATACATGAATATGCCACCTACTCACACACACACAGGAACAGGGAGATACCACAATAGACATACAAAAAGTAACCAGAAAAAAAAAAAGAGTCTAAAAGATGATTAGATTCTCAGATGTGCTTGTGAGGATATTAGTGCCACCCAAGAATAGATTGGCAGCTCTCCTAGACCAAGGCTAACAGCAGATCCAGCCCCCACCCCCATGTGATGGTGTGAGAGGATTCCAAGACAACAGAGACACCTTGTCAACTCGGACCCACAAGGATCCAGGTAGCTTCTGTTACTGTCAAGAACAGACAAAGAGGACACAGGACTTTGACCTACAATAAGACAATGTAGCTGGTTCACAAAACTATGAAGAAAAGAGGTAGGCAGGCAGACAACAAGGTACAGACAAGCAAGGTAATTTGGGCCAACTCAAGAAGTCACAGGTGGAGGACAAGGATACCAAGATAAATGGTTCCAATATATTCCTTTTTATGACCAAGGCCCCACTGGCTAAGAAGAAGTCGGGTCCCCAGGAGAAAAGCTCCTAGAATACCACAATAAATACACACTTTTTAATTTTGGTTTGTTTGAAAGGACAAGGCCTTGCTGTGTAGTCTAGGCTGACTTCAAACTGGTAATCCTCCAGCCTCTGTGTCTCAAAGAGTAGTTACAGGTTTATGTGAACCAGCAATCAATGGCCAGCTAGCAGGTGTACTTCTGGTCCCCCCATTTTTTCTCAGAAGGATCTTTGACCATTTTCTCTGACAACTGGAGCTGGGGGAGGGGAGGACAGCCACCAGTTTTAAGGTCTGGTGTAGACATAGTCCACTTGGGCATAGATAAACCTTTACAGTGCACCCCCTCACTGCTGCGTCCTGTGTAGACAGGTGGGGGACATCAGGCTTACAGTGGGTCTCACTAGACTGAGGAGCCACCCGGTGGTCATTTCCTCAGACACGGAGCATACAATATGGACACATAGAGGTTAGCACAACCCTACAGTGCATCTATGGTTTGAGGGGAAACTTCCACCTGCTAGCTCTTAGAGGTGATAAGAAGGAATAAAATCACACTAGGAGTGGGGTACAACTAAGAGGGGGTCTCTCTTAAAGAGATATAGCCACCTGTTGCTGGAAGCCTGACCACATAGGGTCACGGAGGACTTGAAATGTCAGTGTCACCAAAAAGCTGATTTTCCTTTGCTTAAAAAAAAATTTTAAACATACATGATTGAGGTTTTAGAAAGCTTTAAGTAGATTTGAAGTAACTTAATCATGTATGCCTACTGTTGTAACTTTAAATGTATGGAATCTAAATATAGATTAAGATGTTAACGCCTGAATTGGAATTTACTATAAATATAAATACTTATTACCAACCCAATTACAAAGTATGTCAATAATATTTTATACTACTATACATTAAAATACTTTAATAGAAGTAAATACATTGGTATGCATCTGTTTCTAGCAAGTTGGGAGGCTGATGTCAGAAATCACTTGAACTCAGGAGTTTGATCCTAAACCTTGGCTCCAGAAAAAGAAAAATTAAAGAAATATTTAATAGGTTGAATTAGATAAAATGTACCACTAAAATTAATGCCCTGTCTCTTCACTTTTTTTAATGTGGCTATTAAACATTTTTAATTAGGTATTGTAGCTCACACTGTGCATATGCTGTGGAAAGCCCAAGTCTAGAGGATGGAAGACAGTGGTCCTGTCATGTCTACTTAATTCTTCATCAGTCTGGCCCCTGCAAAAACCAGACTGATCCCAAAGATTAACTATAGACCCTGACAGAGTCCATAGGTAGAGGCCCCACTACACCCACCATGACTAATACGATTTCTTCCCTAGAGCAGATTATAAATTTCTTAGGCCTACTCTATGTGGGCCTTGATTTGTCAGATGTGTTCCTCAAGAGGACCCAAGGCACTTTGCACTCACACAGCACAGGCAACTGCAATTTTGTTACAGTGGGCTCAACTCCAGCTCAGCCCCTCTACCTTCATGATTTGGGTAAATTCATCTCCCCCAGGCTTATATCATTTCTAATATGTTAAATTAGATTAATTATATCCATTTTGTAGGGTAGTATGAAGTCCGGCATAAGCTAATATGTGTGAAGTGCCTGCATTAGGCAGGCTTTCTATTAACTGTGGAAAGGCCCACCTTCTCCTCAATGGTCCAGGACACAAATGTGACAAAGAAGGCACAGAAAGCACTGGCACTAGGGTGACCAGGACACTCCCTCCCTTTGGTTATGATGTATCATGCCTATGGCAGAGACTGGCTCTCAACCTGTCTCAGGGTGTCTGTGACTCAACTGGTGTACTCAAGGCCTGGGTAATCACCTTGGAAGACTCTTTAAAAGTGAATGAAAAAAAATCCCAAAAGTCCAGAGATTCTGAAATTTTTAAGTTTTAATATTTACCCTCAATTCGGCAATTGGAACTTTTTTTCACTTTTTTCAGAAGAACTTGGTCTAGACTCTTTTATAAGCTCTTACCCCAGCTCCGTAGCTACTGACAGATGGCAGCTTCTAAGGGAGAGCCAGTTTTCGTTAAGTTAAGGGTGTGGCCCTTAACATACGGACCTCACTCCAAGGATTGCCACACCCATGAGTATATAGGCAGCACAAACTGGACTTGGTGGGTAACTTAAAACATAAAAATCTTTAAAAGAGGGCAAAAAGCCAGATGAGAGCAGAATGAAGGGGTGTGAATCAGGAAAAAGTGGAGGGGGGCGCATGGAGGATGATTGTGATCAAAATATATTGTGTAGATATGTGAAATTCTCAAGGAACTAATAAAACATTATTGTAAACTTCCCTGAGGCAACTCTGACATCACTCTGGTTTGAGAGCAGCTATTCCACTGGGCATCTTGTCCTGTGTACCATCCTCCCCTCCTGTCGCCTTTCTAAATTAAAGCTGAACACCTAGATCATGAGTAATGGGACTGACTGTAGCTTCTGATATGTTCTCAGAGATCCTAGGTAGGAAAAAGAAGAGTCCAGATATAATTAGGACCTTGTCATTATTATCACAAGTTTAAAGTGGACATCAGAAGGAGACAGAGTTCTCTCCCATGTGTTCAGCCTCCTCCCGTCTTGGATTTATCTCTCTGAGGGCATCATGAGATCCGAGACCTGAGCATGGTTGGGAATCGTATTCATGCGGAGGCCAACCCAGCACCCGGCCCAGGTGTGCCCGCCGGGGTGATGTCGTTCACTGTTAGCTCCAGCAACCCCAGAGTCAGCATACTTGCAACATATTTCAAGACTGGGTCAGGAGGCCAGGAGCTGATGATGGGTTTTCCACTTATTTATATATTTCTTTTGCTTAGTAGCAAATTTGAGATTTGTAGGGTTCTCAGGCAGCTGCTGTCAAATTGTCGGTTACAAAGACTGAGACCCACGAGAGGGGAAGAAAGCAGATTCTGAGGGCAAGGTTCTGTCTGGTCATTTCTTACTCCTATCTCATGCCTCCGCTCATTTCTCATATCATGGGAAAATGATTCCCACGTCACATCAGGGCTGTGACAGAGGGATGTTGGTCACTGGCCCGTTGACTGAGGTGCAGGCAAAGGCTTGCCAGACAGCAAGTCAACTTTCTATCTCGGGCTAATTGTTCAGCAGAGTTGGTACTTCATGTAGGCGTGGCCAGGTACACCTGGGGCCTGGTTGACAATTTATATTCTACCTCTCATGGACAAGTCTCCCTAGAAATGCCCCTATGCAAGGCTCGAGAAGAACCAGGCCTTCAAAAACAGGGGCAAACCTCATGCTGTTAGTTTCTAGTAAGTTATGGTTAAACACACATACACACACACACACACACACACACACACACACACTGGGTAAATAATCAAATGTTATTTCCAACCTCCATCTTTACAATGAAAGCAGGAAAAAAAAAAGCCAATTATCTCTAAAATTCAAAAATATTAGCATTGAAAGGTCCTGAGGAAAAAAGTCCAACCTTTTATTCCAGCTATTAATGCTTTCCTTGGCTTTTTGTTTGTGCTTGATTGTGTCCTGTGATGGAAGACAAATTCGTGGTCCAGATGGAAATGAATGGACTCAGAAAATAGGCAATAGGCTGCCCTTCCCCTCCCCGTGATCGTGTAGACCTGCTGAGGGTCAACGTAGAACAACTAGGGATTGTGAGTACACACAGGGTGGGAGAGAGAGGTTGCCTAGCAAAGAGAGAGAGAGAGAGAGAGATGCAGAAAGACAGAGAGACACACATACAGAGACAGGGAGAGAGAGCGACAGACAGACAGACAGACAGGCAAGCAGACAGGCAGGCAGACAGGCAGGCAGAGAGACACACATACAGGAGAAGAATTCATATCCCACCTTATTCCTAATGCCAGAACATTCCATCTTATCTCCTGCTAGTCCCAGGCTCTGGCTTCCACCATCAGCTTCCTGGTTCTCAGACTTCAGACCCTTATCTCCATTTCACCTCGGGCTTTCTTGAGTCCCAGCTTACAGATGGCAAAAGCCCTCCATAACTGTGTGAGCCATGTCTGCAGAGTAAACTCCGTAATTGCATGTGTGCTCCCTGTCCCCTCAGATAAATGTTCTTCAGAATATTAGACACCAAGACATGGATGGGTGTCTCCAAGAGACCAGAGCTAGGGGCAGCTCCAGCCTGGAGACCTTAGCTCAGGACAGCAGACTCAGCTAGTTAACCAGGCAGCCCAGCTCCAGCGCTAGAAGCACAAGCTCCTCATCAGCTTGGAAGCCCATCCCAAAGACGGCTGAGCGGGTTTACCTTCTTTGTTTTTGTCATTTCTTTTCTCTGTCTCTGTCTCTGTCTCTGTCTCCCTCTGTCTCTGTCTCTGTCTCCCTCTGTCTCTGTCTCTGTGTGTTTCTCTCTGTGCATTTCTTTCTCTGTATCTCTGCGTGTGTGTCTCTGTCTGTCTCTCTGTCTCTTTCTGTCTCTGCTGTCTCTCTCTCTCTCTCTCTCTCTCTCTCTCTCTCTCTCTCTCTCTCTCTCTCTCTCTCTCTCTCTCTCTCTCTCTCTCTCTCTCTCTCGATTCCCTTCTTCTCCCACATGCCTAGCAACCAAACTCTGCCAGTCCAATAGCACTGACACTTCTAAGGCTCCTTTACATTATTAACACTCACCCAATGTGCTCCCAAACACATATGCAAGTGCACACACAGCTATACACACATATAAACACACATACCCTCACACAAACATGCAAGTGCACACACACACACATATATAAAAATACACAAACATTCACACACACATATACACATGGACACGCACATATCTCTTTTAATCTGGCCCTCCCCTGGAAGAGCACATATTTTGTGCGACAACAGTACAAAGAGCAGGCCCTTGGGAATAGATCAGGGTTGGGCTCAAAATCTAAACCTAACACACAGCTGTGTGCCCTGAGCAGTTTATCTCTCTTAACCCCTATCTGCAAAACTGAGGTTCATACCTGTCTTTTAAAAGGTTAGTTAAATTGGTATTATGAAACATATCACTTTGTGCAACAAATAATATATGTCAGTAATAAAAAAAAAAATAAGGGCTGGAGAGAGGGCACCATGGTTAGCAGCCAGCATGGTTAGCCTCACGCCATCACAGGGGAGCCAGGTTCAGTTCTCAGCATCCACATGGTTGCTCGCAGCTGTAACTCCCCTTGTGAACTCCATGAGCACTGCATGCATAGGGTGCACATGTACACACATAGGCAAACACTCATAAGCATAAATAAAAAACCCTAAATACTTTTAAAAAATATGTTTTTCAATAGAAAAGCACATGATTGCCTACATAGAATATTTTAACAAAACTTAACAGGAAAAAATATTCAAACTGGGAAGAAAAGTGGATTTCTCTCATGGACAAAAACTGTACCATAACAAACTATAGCAAATGCCATATTTAAAATTAAAGTAACAGTTACAGTTCTGCCATGTGTCTACTTAGCATGGAATTTAAAGTCCCAGCCAGAGCAGTAAGGCAAGAAAAATAAATAAATAAATAAATAAATAAATAAATAAATAAATAAATAAAATAAATGTTTATTCAGGAAGAATTTGTTATTGAAGTTCAAAAAAGAATAAATTAAGCTGTCATCCATTACTAGTAGTTAATATAACAGTTGACCTAAAGGCCCAACAGATTTTACATGAAGACAATTACTGTTATGTTTACCACAATATTTTTAGTATTTATTAAAATTATTAGCAAGGTTGTTGAAGACAAATCAAAATGTGAAAACTCTATTCCTAAATAACCAAGGGCAGACAGAAATTATTTAAGTTTTAAATGCTGCTTTGTGTAGCTTAGATTTGGGCTGTGTGTTACTGCAGGCCAGAGCAACGAACCAGGGAAGTCTGGCCTGAGACCTCTAAGTCTGTGAGCATGGAAGTTATTAAAAATGCACTGTATACATGTAGGAAACTCAAACAGCAAGTTTTAAATAGTGTACATTTATAAGAATGTAACTAAGAAAAGAATCAGTAAGACACACGTTGAGAATGAACACGGACGGCAGCATTGTGAATTATTGACAGATGTTCTGGGAAAGAACGCTGTGTCACCAACAGGGCGGGTCACAGAAACGAAAGCAGAAACTCTGAAGCCATTGGTGACAGACAGTGCACGGGGGACTTTTTAATGATGTGCATAAGACATCTTCACAATCATGTTTTTCTCCTGTGTATGTGATATGCATACGCGCATGTATGTGTGCGTGCATGTGTCTGTATGTGCAGGCCGGAGGCTGCCTTTGAGAGCCTTCCTCTCTCACTTGTTTATTCAGGGAGGCTGTGTTTCTCACTTGAAGCCAGAGCTCACCTGGGCCTGCTTCCCCACAAGCAATTCCTGTCTCTGCTGCTGGAATTACAGGGGAGTCACAGCTAGCTAGTCTGCTGTTCTCCTGGGTTCTTGGCATCTGAACTTTGGTCCTCATGCATGCATGGCAAGCATATTCACCACCCAGCCATCTTCCAGCCCCGTCACATAGTTTAAAGTTAGTGAAACTGGTTTTAGAACACAGGGAACCTTTCAAAACTTGTAAGGTCTATCCAACCTGCGTCTACAGGCCACCAGCGTCCCAGGAAAGCAAGGTGTAGCCAAATCCGTGTGTAAATGAAAACAACCGTGTCACAATACAAAAAGGATGGATCTCCTGCATGAAAAGATTTGGTAGATTTACCATCCATGACCAACAGGAGGGATAAGTGAAATCATTTCTTTGTTAATGTTAGCTTTGTATATTTTAAAATCAAGCATTAAAAGGACTGATGGCATTTTGCACCGCTTTCGGGGAAGACCCCCGAGTAGGAAGCCCTCATGAAACACAGTGTGGTCACCTGCTCCTTTGAGGGGCAGTCCAGCGCTGGCCTCAGCATCCCCGCACACCTCACTGTCTCTGCTCACATCCCAAGCCATCCACAGAGGACAGGAAGAGGCACTCTGAGGGATGTTTATAGAACCACTCATGAAACTGCCTATAAAAAGTAGGGTATTTTCAAATGTGATTTGTACTTTACCAGGAAGAGCAGAGCAGGGAAACATTATTTTTAGAACCAGATTTAAAAAAGAAAAAAGGGGGGGGGCACGTAGTTGAGGAGAGTGATAGAAACAAAGATGTCTCTATTTTTGTGCCCCTGTGTTTCTCTGATACCACCTACAGATTTACCAACAAGGTAGTCTTTTTTTTTTAATCTTAGACAATGTTACCAGTGAGACCAAGGTGATTTGTTTGGAAGGGCAGCCCAAATGTGAAGACAGGGCTCTGCCTCCATGCTGGGAGGAAGCCTGCTGCCTTCAACCAGAGAGAGACCATCAACCTGAAGGCTTTTGTTATGCAAAGACTTTGATTTAAGAATATTTTGCTGTGATTTCCATTTGGAGGGAATAAATTAAAGGTATCAGGCTAAGAAGAGTTATCATTTATTTCCTTCTTGGTTGTCCTCTATGTTTTCCAAATTTTCTACAATGAATATGGATAACTTCTATTACCAAGCTATTTTTTAAGAGAGGTATGGGGTGACAGATCCAGCCGGCTCCCTGGCGTCCTTCAAGTGTCCTGAAGAGATGGCCACTGCCTCCTGCGGCTGCTGGAAAGACTTCACTGAGAAAAGCGATGCTCACTTCAGTGGAATAAAGCTCAAAAGGACCAATCTTGGCCAACAGAGAGAGGGAGACTGGCTTCTGTTCTCTCACTGTGGAGCATGTGCCTGACAATAGCTCACTGGGCTGACTCTTGGGGGTGAACCTTTGAAATTTAGGCACCCACTTCCTCTCCTAACTCCTGACCCACAGGCAACCCTCATGAGTCGGATCTGTTTTCACTCATTTCTAGGGCCCAGTGAGAAGTGACCACCAGCTCCTCCCACTGCGTGGGCAACGGCCACTCCTCTGACTTATCACAGGGTAGGACCTGTAGAACTGTTCTTCCATTGCTCCTACAACGGCACCTTTGTTTGGGCCCCCTGATTCCTAAGTCTGACTTCTCCCTTTTCCAGAACCTGAAAGGGATTAAAATCCTAGGAACACCTTGAATCTTCATATCCTTAAGGAAGGACGTCAAAGCCAGATAAACTACCCAGGCCCACTGGAATGGCCTTCTGAGTTAAAACTCAGCCAGCCCAGAGAACAGGATTTGGAGCTGATGGTTGAAGCATCAGACCCCATCCACACCCCTTTTCCTCCCAGGCACCTTGGCCAGGTTTTCACTCTCACCAGCCTCTGCTCCTCAAGAGAAGTAAGGACCCCAGGAAAAAGCTCAGACACACAAGTTCATTACATGGTAGCTGGTACATGGATGTTATTTCAGTGCTGTATTTCCTGCACTCCCAACAGGTGCATATTTATTTACAACCCGAATATCAATGCATCAAAATACCTTTTGATTATCAATTACTATCTTCATCATTTTTCTCAACTCCAATGACCTTTCAATATAGATAGATAGACAGAGCCAATAATTTAATTTAATCTTTGGTTGGCTTTGGTTCTCTCTCTCTCTCTCTCTCTCTCTCTCTCTCTCTCTCTCTCTCTCTCTCTCTCTCTCTCTCTCTCCAAGGAAAACTAGTAAAGAAATGTAAAGAGTCCGTTTTCAGTTGGTTTGGTTTTGGTACCAGAGTCGGAACCAGTTCCTTGTGAATATTCTCCAAATGCTCTATCACTGATCAATATCTGCAGCTGCTCCCTTTATACTTTAAAAGTGCCCCTCGGATCTTACTAAATCTATGAATAAGTACATATCGCCTTTTAAAATTATAACCAGTTAAGTGTGAGGAAGAGAAGGGTCGGTAGGGATGTGGAAGGGTGGGGCTGTAGCTGAGCTGGTACAGTGCTTGTCTAACAAGCATGAATCCCCGGGTGTATCCCACATAAAGTATGCATGCTTATAATCCCAGCTCCAGTGCTGGGGGAGAAGGACCAGACACTGGAGATCATCTTTGCTTACATAGGGTTCAAGGCAAGCCTGAGAGACATAAGACCCTGGTCTCAAAAACCAAGCCCCCTCCCCCCCAAAAAAGAGGAGGGAGAAGGGAAATAGAGGGAAATGAAGAAAACAAAATCCATCAGGAGGGGTTTGCCCTGGAGCAGAGGCTGGGTATAAAGTTTGGGGAAGGGGGATAAGGGATGGGGCTTCCAAGACACCCAAGGAAATCAGTGTATGCAGTGGAGGGAGGGGTGTAGGGACAAGAGCGTTGCTGATTGAATAAAGAAGCTGTGAAAGGAGAGAAAAATAAACCTTTTCCACCCAGAACCTTGGACCAGTCCTTCTGCCTCAGGTTCCTGCCTCTTCCCTGGGGAACTCAGCCAGGCCACAGGCACTTCGAGGGGGGACAGCGCCACCTTGTGGGCTACTTGTTCCCGGTTGAGAAGCCCTCAATGAGGGCTTTTTACTACCTTGAACACACTTTTTTTTTTTTATCAAAAGAGAAAATACAGGACGTCTGAAGTATTTTTTTTGCTTTAAATTTTTGGGGTCGAGATCAAACACGATTAAGATAAAGCCTGCAGATTTTCCTCGCTGACACTATTCATCTGCAAGTATCTGACTGTTTCCAAATGCCCACCTTGGCGACCCTACCTCACAACCTTCAAAGGACAGCAGGGAAGCTGGCAGAAACCTTGAGGGTCAAGTGCAGTCAACTGACTCTGCTTGGGTTCTGTGCTCAGCCTTGTATGGAAGAGCTGAATCAGCAGGATTTTTGCAAAGGTTGATGGTAGGAGGGATGGCGGGGGCAGTCAGTTCCCCTTTGACTTCTGGTATGTATAAGACAAGTCCTGGAAGTTTCCTTTGATAAATATCATTATACACAAAGAGTTCTGCATAAAAATGTACTTTATGACTTAAGTTATAACTCTGCAGTCCTGCCAACAGCCTACCAGGCCAGTGGGGGGAGTGGTATACAGCCACTAAAAATAGCACCGTTCCCAAAGAGTCGCTTTGAACCTATTTCCTAAAAGAACTATTGGAAAATATCAGCAAAATACATTGCATGCCGTCCCAAAGAATCAGTTCGAGTATGTACTACTTAAATCAGAGGAGGCACATTTTATAAGTTTCGATGCCAGCCAACCTTCCCTTCCATTCTTACCTGTGTCTCACAGGCCCAGTGAGGGAGATACTTTTAGCAGGGACAAGAAACATAGGGTATTTAGATGTTAGGTGAGAGAAAGAAACTCCTCAAGTACATTAGTTTCTGGTGCCAGTTTCTAAGCGAGGCTATCAACCATGGTGATATTCCTCCTGCAGAGGGCAGGGCATAGGAGGCTGGCTTTGTTGGTTTCTTTGGGGGTCGGTGTTGTTAGGGGGTGTTTTACTTTTCCTTGTGCTGAGATTGAACAGTGGGTATTAACACACACTGGGCAAGCGCTCAACTTGTGAGCTATAACACCCAGCCATGAAGCCATTTTTGATGTCTACATATTTGAAGAGATGGGTGTGATGGTGCCCTGGATTCATCGATTCTGAGCTGGCCTCGTGTCAAGACCTTGTACTTATTTTCTCATCCTTATAGCCTCCTGCACAGTTTGGAGCAGGTGACCTGACTTGCAACATCTTCATCTGGGAAGTGGAAATGACCGTTATATCTCTCAAGGTGACTTAGGAATTAAATCCGGCTAGGTTGTGCCACATGAAACTGCTATTTTATGGATCAAAATGGGTGAGCACTGGTGATTTAGAGTCATCCAATCATTGCATATAAAGTACCAGTCAGCTCAGCCATGTGTCCTCGAAGAAGTTTTATCCCTGTTCACAGATCACAGATTGTATGGGTAGAAAGTGAACAGGTACCAGGCTGCAAAGACAAGGGCCCGTACAAAGCTGAGGGTTAGAAGGAAGAGCTGGCTCTCAGAGTCACCAAAGGTTGGCCAAAGTTGCCTCGCCTCCTTTTAAAGTTCTGCCTTACTCCACACCCACCTTACTCTCCTGACCTCATTAAATGTTCTTGCACAGTAGAACTTCTTCTCCAGTCACAGGGTCTCTGTAAGTCCCACCTCCTCTCTCCACAGAGCTGACAGGAACCCTGAATCCTCCACCCAACATCTTCCTGGGGCACAAGTTTTCTGGCAGGTACTAAGGGACATGCCTATACCAGGGAAGGTGGTGTGATGTAAGCAGCCTGGTTGTGGCCCTCATCCTGGCCCTCATCATCTGTTAGTTCCCCTGCACCAGAGACTGACAGACCCAACACTGAGGAATGGGGACCCTCCATCAGGGGCAGGAACAGAGAGAAACACCACTTGTCTGCCTGCCAGGACCTCTGCTGGCAAGCAAACCCAAATGGGCCATTTCCTTGAGTCATTAGATTTTGAGTCAGCTTTCTTTTGAGATGGAGTGCTGCGCCTACCAGAGGAGAGCTGTGGGCTTGTTGGATGCACCATCCACACTGAGGTCTGTGTGGGAATGCTCAGCTGGCAGGTCGGGACCCACCAAGAAGGGAGACTGACAGTAGGACTCTAAGGTGTTAACAATCTTAAGTTAGTTGCTCCAAGAATCCTGACAACTTGCATTAGAAACTGATTCTACAGTCACTCATTCTCATACAGATCATACAAGTAGCCCTGTATGTTTAGAGCCATTTTTAAAGTAAGCAGGAGGCTTAGAACAGCCAAAGGCCACACCGAAGTTCACAGAAACAATATGTGAGAGAGGAAAGCCTATATATCCAATACATCAGAATTCTGGTCTTCCTCCAAATTGCAAGAAATCTGGAGGAGAAACATTATTCTAGAATAGTGCTTCCTAACCTAGTGAATTCAACACTCTAAGATAAAGCCAGGTTATAGATAAGTAAATGCTCATTGAGATGGGACACCAAGCATGGTTCAAAAATTTGTGTGTGTGTGTGTGTATGTATGTATGTATGTTTGTCTGTCTGTTTGGAGACAGGGTCTCTTTATGTAGGCCTGGCTATCCTATCACTCAATAGACCAGGCTGGCCTCAAATTCACAAAGATCCTGAGTGCTGGAACTAAAGATGTGTGCCACCATGCACAGCACCACAAACTTTCAAAAGGAGAAGAGGGGAGGGAACAAAGAGGAGGAAAAAGAAGAAGAAAAGAAGGAGGGGGAAGAGGAGGAGGGAGAAGAAGAGAATGAGACAATCAGTGTGGTCTTGTCTAGTCATCCACTCATTCATCACTCCAGCTGCTCTGAACCACTGCCTTCCACACACCCATACATACCATGTTACCGTGACTAGGGTACCATTCATCATATCGTTACTTGGTTGCTCTGACAGCAAGCAGTCCCAGAGTTTCAGTGGCTCTAACAGCTCTCACTAGCATCTCCCTTGGATCACAAGAATACATGATAAGCTGACACCCAATCTCCTGTGTTTTCTCAGTCTAGGACAGACTGAAGTAGTGGCTCATGACTGGACATGCTACAGGAAACCTTGCTAAACCACTTAACTGCAGCTAAAGCCAGCATCCCGTCATGGCCACACATTAAAGGGTGGGTGTCCCACTGCCTCTATTGGAGCCACAGGAGGAGCAGGCGTACATAAATCATCACCAAGCACATGAAAACCACCAGTCTGTAGAGTTCTATCAGTCAATATTAAAGGTAGAAGTCTGGGGTAGGGCCCTTGGAGTCTGAGAACGGGGGGGGGGGGCGCTGCTGTGGTGGGCTACCCTGACATTCTGTTTCTTACTCTGATTATCTCTGACTGAGCTCCATCAGCATTTGTCCTGTGAACCAAGGCCAAGGATGAGATCTCCAGAAGGGACCTCAACATCCAAATACTGATCCTGAGGTCAGACTGAAATTGCCCCCCCCCCGTTTGCATCAGCATGGAAGGGCTCCCGATGAAGTCGAGGATGATGGAGCTCCAGTCCGTTTGCCTCCACAAAGAGAGAGTGTGAAATGACTTCCTTTGATCAGCAGGGACAGAATCTAACTGAACCGCAAGGAAACAGGAATTCATACATTCACAAAATACCTATAACATGACTCCTCTGTGTGCACTATGTTCTAGCTGCTGAGACAAAAACAGATCCCCTTCTCAAAACACCTCCCAGCTGAGTGGCATCCCGGCCTCATTTGATGAGCAGTCCGCCACGCTTCCTCCACTCAAGCAGCTTCATATAGCAATTCAGTGACCACAGAGGGACTCCGGGCGGGCTGTGTTAGAGCCAAATCACTTGCCTCGTCACTGTATGTTTCTCAGTGAGTTGTAGCTCTTCAAGTAGCTCTCTCAGGCTCAGGAGCCAGGGCTCACTCCTCCCTAACAAAAGGAAAGTGTTAGAAAGTACCACATGTACCCAGAAAGCAGGTGTCAGCTGTCTGTGACCAGAGGCACCAAACAAAAGACTCCAGCAATTTTTTTAATTATGTAAATGATGAAAGCTGCTTCTTGCTATTTTCTTTCCATCAGAACTCTTGGAGCATCCGCAGGGTTGATGGATGAGGCCATATCCAAAAATGGTATTCGTGTTACCCAATAAAGACACCACAGGGTTGTTCCGGGCTCAATTTTGGCAACTTGCTCAATATTCAAGCTGGGAATTTTTTTTTTAATTTATTTTTTCCCCTTGTATCTTATCGACCAGGTACAAAGGGATGTTGTTTAAATGAGAAAATCTCTTCCTTTGCTTACTGTTCTAAACTCAGTGGGTTCTCTTTGCAGCCAGGTGAGAAAAAGTTGCAATTTCAATGCAGAAAGCCCTTCTGAATGCCTGCGGCCTGGGAGGTATAATGAACAAGGCTCAGTCTTGGATCACTTCCCAGACCCACAACGCAAGAACGCTGTGGTGTCTAAACAGAAGTCCCTGGCTTTCTTTCAGTCCCTAGTCTTATTAGGCTTGATGCTTCTTTATTATGTTTTGTTCTGCATCTCTAAATCCCCCTTCTGAAGCATAATGCCGCAAACATGGGGTCTGCGCGCCCAAGAGCATTGTCCCCGGGTCGCCATGGTAACTCAAGCACATCCACCAAGCACTTTCCTTGCTTGCGCTCTGAGCTTGCACCTTGCACACACCCAACCCATATTCCCCACCCCCATCCCAGGGAGCCGTGTGTGTGTGGGGGGGGGGGGGTGTCTGTTTACAAGCACAAGCCAAAGGGGAAGGATGACTGTGTTTTATCGACTTTATTAAAATACCTTGAACACTCGTTCAGTTTCTACTCATTATTGCTTCACCTGTGTGTGCCACGAGGAGCTGCCGGCACTTGACGAACAGCCTGAGAGGATGTTGGGTTTCTCTTTGGTGCTGGTGGGTTACAGATGCCAATGTGTGGCTTTCCTAATGATAGGACTTTATACTTTATAGCATCTTTCATCAGGGAACCTCAAAGCCTCCCTCATTAGGTTCCGTAGCCACCCCCCCAGAAGAAGGTGGGTAGGTGAAGTAGGTCCCCCACATAGCAAGCCCAAGGCAAGAAGGGGCCTCCAGCTAGCCGCCTAGACATAAACAGGACCGGGCACCACACACAGGGCACAGGATCCCCTGTCTGAGAAAGCTGCTCCAGCGGTTTAATTATACCACAGTTGGGCCCATCATTTGCATTTTTAATTCTACTCATTAAACTGAGGGTTTCTGTCAAGGGAGACTTGTCTCCACACATCTAACAGTCGTGAACGCCTGTAGCTGGCCCTGTTCTGCAGTAACCAAGCATGCTGACATAAAAGCCAGGGGCACATTCCCTTGGTCCTACACCACAGCGCAGGTCTTAGCAGAACGGCATAGGGTCTGAGGGAACCAGGAAGTGCCAGACTCTTTGGTAAACGCAAATCTTCTAAAATGGTCCTCACACCATGAACTTCGGTGCTAAAAACAGGTGGTGCCCTGTATACAGAAATGCATGCTGTCCTCAGATGCGGAAAGCAGGCCCTAGAGAAACTTTCATTAATCTGAACTAGACAGCTAGCCAAGGGTAGAGGGAATCAGAGCCATTTCCACAAGGATACTACATAGCCTCACCCTGTAAGTCAGCAGCATAAGGTCCGTGTGAACTGGAATTATTTCTATTTCATCTCCAGTTCGGACCCAGAAAAAAATAAGAGGAGCCTGGAAGGTAATAGCCCTTCAGTGCTTTTGTCCATGACTGAATATCTCCATCAGTCCTGCTCAGCACAGTTCAAGCAAGAACAAGCAAGGGATGCAGAGAGGCATCTGAGTGTCCATCTCCAAGTGAGGCTCCACACCAGGCCCTGGAGCTCGCTGTGTCCTTTGATCTAGAAGTTTCCCTATTTGGGACTCAGCTCCTCCTTCTGAGCCACCTATTTACTGTGTCTATGACACATCTTTTTTACTTATTTTACATTTATTTGCCTATCTATCTAATCTATCTATCTATCTATCTATCTATCTATCTATCTATCTATCAGGCTAAGGGTATGTGTGGAGGTCAGAGGACGTCTGGCAGAAGCTGTTTCTCACCTTCCTTCCACCATGTAGGTTCCAGGAATCAGGCTTAGACCCTCAGGCTTGTGGTGAGTGCCTTTACCCCTGCACCACTTCAGCTCCCCTGGCTTCTCTTCATCTCTGCTTTGTGTTCATTATGGCAGTCACAGATATTTGAACTAGTCTCGCTTGCTACACAACTTCCCTCCCACTGTGTAAGGTTGGGATTTCTGGTTTGTTTTACCGCTCTTCTCTCAGGGCCTGCATAGGTACCCGGTACATAAGGAAACGCCCAATACATGTTTACTGAAGTGATGAACATGGAACAAGAGGATGGAAGAGAAAGTGCTAAGAAGTTATAAAAGCCAAAAGCATCTATTTCAAAACTAGAGATGTTGAATGCTATCCTATCACGTAGACTCGCCAGCGTTTGCGCTAAAGCCCAGCCTCCTAAACCCTCCTTAGATCCGAGCAAACGTTCAGAGTCAGTAGATGTGTACAAAACACGTCTATACAACATATCATTATCTTCCTGGTTCCAAGTGATCCCACGGTTGGTGTTCCCAGTGTTTGTTCTCAGCCTCTAGGGCTTTATTAATGTAATTACAGGCACAAGTTACCAGTGGGTAGATAATTGAGTGAGGAGTATTATCTACACACAACAAACCACTGAAAGGCATGCAAGAGCCAGCCTCTCCCAACGAATCAAGTGGTCTTCTTGGTCCATTGGACAGCTTTGGAAATAGAGGCTTTGCACTTAAAGGGTCACCTCTAAGATGTTTACGTGGCTAGTATCCAGAAAGATCAGAGGGATTTTGAAAAGCAACTCGCTCTATTTTTTTTAAACAAATAAATGAAAGTCAGTGCAGGGTGGAAGTGGGGGCTGTGGAAAGATGCTCACCATTTGCTATGTTTCCAGAGAACCTGGCTTTGGTCCCCACTCCCACAATGGGCTGCTCACGAACGCTTAAGCTCTGGTTCCAGAGGGTCAAATGCCCTCTTCTGGCCTCCACGGGCACCTGCACATACATGGTACACATGCATAAACTCAGATACACACACATACAAATAAATAAGTAACTAAATAAATCTTTATTAATTAAAGTCCGTTTCAACATATAGGTTAAGCTGACGCCAGAACACATAGTCAAAGGATTAACTCCCGCTTCAAGCAGTAAGCACTGGTTTCCAAGGAGAAACCTCCCTTAAGGGACATGTCACACAGTGTCATCTAAAAGAACACAGGTACAGAAGTGTTCCCAGGTTATCCTCTTGGGATCCTTCTTATTGTTTCACTTGGGGAGAACTGCCTTGTAAACATCCTTCACCAATATCATCCTTGACTGTACAAAGACAAAAGGAAAACAGGGGCATGGGGAGGGGAGCCAAAGGTACATTATCACCAGGCCTGGAAGGTGGAAAGCGGTATTCACCTCTGTCCCTTCTGCCTTGGCTACATCCCCCACAGCCTGTCAGTTTCCCTTGGGGTTTCAATCTGTATCTGCTTTTCTCCTCTTTCCCTAGTGGTGCAAACACACAGGTGACTGACAGTCACCATCTCAGTGTTTTTATACCGTGGTCTCCACCATCTTTACTGAAAAAGAGCAATCCCAGATCCACATCAAGGCTCCCAGGTGCCATCTGACCTAAGAGCGGTGACATGCAGCCCTGGAGATGCCTGCCTTACTGCCCCTCCTTTGCCTGCTGTCAAGAGTCTGTGGACCTCTGTACCTTGAATCTCTCAACTTGTCATTAGCATGAAAATTCTGCCAAACATATCTGCTCCATCTCTAAAGATCAGGCCACTGCGGTGCACCGATGCCTGCAAGTATTTGATTGCTTCAAGATGTGCATAAAAATCAAGTCTCTCTCCCATGTGAGCACATGCTTGGCTCAGCCCACCATTGAACTGACATCTTGGAATCCTGCTCTTACAAATGCTCCTTCATGTTCCCATCGTTTGATATTAAACATGAAGATAGACCTCTAAAGAGGCTGCTCTCCGCAGTGTTCCAAGGACTTGGTGCATTTAAATCCAGGGACGATCCCTAGGGACCAAAGTAGTGTGGGCCAAGCTCTCTCCAGGCCCAACTGACAGTTCTTTCTTGCCCCATGGCTCACGTTCTGTCCCCTGCTCCAAACCCTGGGCACCAGGAAGATAGGACCATATGTGAATTGTCTATGAATTACCACATCCTGAGTGGTGTGTGCGGTTGAGCGATTCTTTCTCAATGAAATGACGAGGCTCACTGTCTTTTTCTGGTATTACAACAAGATACACCTAATATAAAATTTGATTATCCTGGCCACTTCAAAATGGACAGTTCAACATCATCAAGTATGTCCACAGTGTTGTGTGAAGTCACACTCCTTCATCTTAAAAAGAAACTCTTACTCATAAGTAGCTCAGCATGGTTTTTTTTTTTCCCAAGAAGGGAATAAACAGAAATATCAATTACAGAGGCCAATTGAAAAGAAACTAAGACAATAAGTGCACACGTTCCTATACAGAGTCCTTCTTCGTTTCATGGATCTTCTGTGATCATCTCCCCATTCTCAGAACATGGTTGTTAAACAGCTGTGCTCGGTTAGATGCTAGGAAGAAATAGATGAAAAGACACAGCCATTGTCTGTGGGGTTCATGATGCCAGGGCAGGGACAGATGCTCATTCCTGCTGCCACACACAATACAACCCTCACACCAGCAGGAGGGATGTGTGTGTGTGTGTGTGTGTGTGTGTGTGTGTGTGTGTGTGTGTGTTGTATTCTGATTATTCTTACCCTCCGCACTCTTGCTCATCTCTTTCCCATCCCTGTCGTCCCCACTCCTCCATACCAATCCCCTTCCCATATCCATGTCTTTTTGTTCCCTGTGGCCCCCTTAGGGCCATCTATAGGAACCTGGGTTTGAAACTATCCATTGGAACCTGATGGGCTTACTTACCATTAGATACACCACTAAGGACAGTGACTACCCTTCCCTATAACTCATCAATACCCAATAGTTCAGTAAGAAAGAGTAGGGATCTGAGAGGGCCCCTCCTTGATCCATAGCCAAGGACTAATAGGCCCAGTACAGGCAGCCACGGCTACTGTATAATTGTGATTGCAATGGCTATGTCATGCCCAGAGATGGTGTCTCCTCAGCCTTCTCTCTGTCTCCCAACTCTTACATTCTTTCTGCCCTTTCTTCCTCTGTGTTCTCTGAGCCTCGGAAGGGGTGCAAAACATGTACTGATTAGGGCTGGGCACTCGGCCATCAATTATTCTCAGCACCCAAGTGAGCAATGAGTCCGTGCTCATTACAGAAGCTCCTCTGATTATGACTGAGACTAACATTTGCCCATGAGTATAAATATTCATTCTTATAAGGCAATTGCAGACCTTGTCAATTTAGCTGAATGAGAGTAGAAAGTTGCCTTTTTGGAACCTGAGGGCTCTTCAGCCACGGGGTTTTGACTGGACTTACAGCATCCACAATTGGAGAGTTTTAAACAGGATGTTTGTGCTCTGATCCAAATGCTAGTGTCTCCTCGATATGCTTATGTTGAAATCTTACTTCAAAGGCGATGCTATTAGAAAGTATGGCCCTTGAGAGGAATGGGGGTCTTGAAGGTTCAACTTTCATGAGTGGAAATCCTTCCCTAACAAAGAGACCCCAGAGAGACTCCTCCCACTTGTGCCACATGAGTACCCAGATTCTCTACAGAGTCCTCACCAGACACTACATCTGCAGGTGCTTTAATCTCAGACTTCCCAGATTCCAAAACTATGAGCAGTAGATTCTATTGTTCATAAGCTTCCCGCTCAAGTAGTTTATTGCTGCAGTTCAAATAAAACAGTTTGTATTTTGGAAAAATCAGATGAACTGTGTCCTGCGTAAGCAGTGCATACAGAGCTCATGAGCCTGTGCCTGTCATACCCCCTCAGCCTAAAAAGACATTAATCATGTCATGTCGCATTACTTTGGTTTCCGTCTAGTCTATAGATCATCCCTGTTGAGAGACTCCTGGCCATTCCCAGCTCAGCCATCTTACTGCTGCTCCCTTCCTGAATTATGTTTCCTCTCATGACAATGGGAAAGCAAGTGCAGAGACGTGTACATGAATTCATTGCCCACCTCCCATAGGACCACTCTTTGAGCTAGCTCCTAAACTCTTTCCGTCAGGTCTTAGTTTGAATTCTCCTTCAAACAGTTCCAAGAAAAGAGCAAACAGGGCTTTATTTTGGTTTGGTTTGCTTTTTGTGGAGTGGAGGGTCATTTCCAAGAATGAGAAGTGGCAGACAGAAAAGTAAGATACAGGAGAGAAAGACAACAAAGGGTAGGTGGGTGAGCAAACCTCCTCTTAGGATGTCGAGACCAGTTCTACTAAAGAACTACATAGAATACACCCCATAACTGTCCCCAGAAGAGCCAAGGAGGACAGGGTCTGCAAGCCACTAACTGCTAACATCCATGGGTCAAGAATTTTTCTCTGGTCTGCCCTGGGCTCTAGCTGATAAAGCCTCAAACAGAGAGGCAGAGAGAGGTGGATGTTTGTGGTAGGAAGGTATCAACATGCATAAAAGTGGCCTTTGGAGCAGCAGGTGAACTCAGGGGTGGGTCGAGTGTGAGAGCAGAATATCCCAACATCATCTACCAAACATGCCCATTTGAGGTGGCAGGACTTGGGAGATCAAGTGTTTGCTTTGTATGTGTGAGGTCCTGGGTTCAACCCCCAATATATTGTGGTTGGCAGGATATATTTGTTCACATCTTAGGCATACAGGAAAAGAGCATCTCACAGGGAGTCTAACCCTTCTCATTCCCAATATAGATGGGAAAGAACTACAACTGCAATAAGGTCTGCTCAGTTGAACATGGTCAACTGTGATCACAATCACTTCCAGACCTGACCCTCATAACATCTGAGATCCTCCAACAAAGAAAGCTGCTTGCCCTAGTTAGAATTACTACTGCTGTGATGAAACACCATGACCAAAGCAACTTGGGGCAGGGGGAAGGGTTTATTTGGCTTACACTTCCACATCACTGTTCAACATGGAAGAAACAGGTCAGGAACCTGGAGGCAGTAGCTGATGCAGAGGTCATGAAGGGATGCTGCTTACTGGCTTGATCATCATGACTTGCTCATCCTGTTGTCTTATGGAACTCAGGATCACCAGCCCAGGAATGGCACTACCCACAATGGACTGGACCCTCCCACATCAATTACGAATTAAGAAAATTACTTACAGCCAGATCTTATGGAGGCATTTTCTGAATTGAGGTTCCCTCATTTCAGATAACTCTAGTCAAACTGACATAAAATTTGCCAGCACACTTTCAATCAATCCCTGGGCTAAGCCAAGAAGGTAAGAATGAAACAATAAACTGGGCATGGTGGCACACGCCTTTAATCCCAGCACTTGGGATGCAGAGGCAGGCGGATTTCTGGGTTCGAGGCCAGCCTAGTCTACAGAGTGAGTTCCGGGACAGCCAGGACTAGACAGAGAATCCTGTCTCAAAAAACCAAAAAAAAAAAAAAAAAAAAAAAAAAAAGAATGAAACAATAAACTGAGCCTTTAATCCCAGCACTCTAGAGGCAAAGGCAGGCAGATCTCTGAGTTCAAGGTCACCCTTGTCTACAGAGCAAGTTCCAGGACAACCAAGGCTACACAAAGAAACCTTGTCTCAAAAAAATAAAAACAAAAAGAATGAAACAATAGAGAGGGAGAATCCCATAGAGAGGGAGACTTACTTGTTACTGCAATAGAACCTATCATATCCTAACTAACACAGACCAAACACTGGCTCTGCTAAGAATCTCTGCAGGTTTTGATGGTTCTCTTCTGTGACAGATTTTTCCTGAGGAAAAATAACACACATGACTTTGCAAAGTACAGATGCCATGAAAATCCATCTTGGTGGACCAATGAGTGTTATTGGTATTAGGGAAAAGTATATGGCTGAGGGATTTCTGACGAGAGTAGAAATGATTCAAAGATGGATGCATTCATTACCAAAGCCTACCACAGCATAGGTAACTACTCAAAAAAAAAAAAAAAAAAAAAAAAAAAAGCTGAAAATATGAAGCACACTGAACAGCCTGCAGACAGCTCAACAGTTTGGAAAGCGGCCTTCCTGGTGGTTCAGTTGATCTAACCTTCTTCCAGAGCGCTTAACTGGTATCTGCTTCTTTTCAGGTTGCTTGGCTGAAAAAAAAAAAAAATCTCTGCTTCTTTGCAGCTTGTCTGGGAGTGACTCTCTGCAGTCCTTACTGTTTATTCTCGGGAGGGAGGGGCCTAGTGAATCTGGTGGGTTTCAGGGACTTCCTGAAACAACTTGAGTTGTTTACTTTCTGTTTTAAGGAGCATCTCTGAGAGTTGGAATGTTTCAATCTGGAAGAAACAGCTACACAATAGCCCTCCTACTTTTAGCCTTAAAACATTAAAGCCAAACAGGATTCAAAGACTACAGATGGGGAGGTGATTGATCATTTTCCACTCTCAGTGAATCTGTACTACCCAGCAGGTAGTATCATCTTGATGGCGCCTCTGTGGGCCCCTGACCACCTTAAGACATTATCTTGGCAATAGGTTGGGTCACACTCCTCCTTCATTGGACAGATCCAGAGGAATTACCAATTATTGCTAAACTGTCTTACACAGAGTAGCCCTTGGGTGAAAGGATGACATCCCGGAGGACCATTTGCAACGACTGTGTAATTAATACAATCATGATGTATAACTGCATGTAGTGGTTTTTATTGATACCGACCTTTTCTTTCCAGGCTGGTCCTCAGAGGAAGGTGGTGGCTACCTGCAAACACCTTTCACAAGCATCCTTTCAGTGCAGTAACTTTTATTCTACATGGGAGGACTTTCTTTGACACTCTTGAGCTCTAGACATTCTTAAACTAGGATTTGTGGCTCCATTCCCCTTCACAGTCCTTAAAACATCAGTTTACACAAATACTTGATTCCAGAGCCACAAAGCCACAGCCACTGACTCCTCCCCAAAGTCAACACTTAGATTTATCGACTGAGATGGACACAACTGACCGAAACTTCACCCAGTTCAATATTTGCCCAGAGACAATAAATCTCAACACAGACCTAAACTGAAAGTCGATGGATATGTATTGTTACATACTTTCTTCTGGCAAGAGGAATCAATTGGGTATGGATTTTGAAATAATTTCATTTTGATTGGAGCGTGGGACAAGCTTCACAATGCTGAAGGAAAATGAAGGGTGGAAGGTGTGATGGGAACACTTAGTAGTTCCTTGTAAAATCCATAGTGAACGTGGTACTGTGTGCAGCACTTAAAGCCAAAAGACACCCTGTCATCTGCCAAGCATCCAGAAAGACTGCTCTGTGTAAGATGATGTCATCATAATGGCAGTGTATTAAGCCCTCTCTCTGTGAATCCCCACAGGGTATTTGTCCTGCATGAGAATCAATTACAGGAAAGATAAATGGTGCATCTGAAGTGTCTTTTGGCATATAGTTCACTTCTGATATATGTTGCTCTGATGAGCAACAAACAATTCAGATAAACGTCAAAGTCGTGTTTGGAACAGAGATGTTTTTCATTAGCCAGAAAGTGACCATCCTGATAACAGAAAGAGCAGTTTGTGGAAGATTGGCAAGTGCCACCCCCTCAGGGCAGCCAGAACAACCTTCTAGGCCACCATGACGGGCAGAGTCTATCAGATCCACAGTGCGCCCGGGCCAACATGGTCTTGCTCAGTCCACGGGGCAACTATTCCTATAAATTGTACTTATTCTTTCCATGACAGCTCCTGGTGAAGTCATTTCCTCAGCTCTAGTTTGTCTGTTATGTGGTGGGTGTTATTTTATTTTTCTTGGGTTAATTTAGTGTTGTGCATGAGTATTTTGACTGCATGTATATGTGTGTACCATGTGTGTGCCTCCTGCCTGAGGAGGCCATGGTCACCTGAAAACAGAGTTGTATATGGTAGGGAGACATCATGTGACTGAGTGCTAGGGACCAAACTCAGGTCCCCTGTGAGAGTAACAAGCGCTCTCCTAACAAACTCCCCACCCTCTGCCCTGACCTGCTGGGAGGGGTGGACTTTAGAGTACAAATCACTTTCTTTTTGGTTTTGTTCTGATTATTCCTCTTATTGTTTAATTATAATACAATTATATCACTGTTTCAAATACCCTGAGAAAGACTATTTCTTTCTCCCCATCTCAGCGTTCTTTAGTTGCCTGTAACCAAGAGCTTTGCCACCCACTCCCAAGTTCCCCGAAATAATGGCTCAGAGACTGAATTATTATGAATAAATATTTGCCTAGGCCAATAGCTTTGGCTCATTTCTGCTCGCTCATAACTCAATTGTCCCATTTAAACTAGTCTAAGTTCTGCCACATGGCTTCAGTTTCATGCACCCATCTCCTTAGAGTTTCTGGGGTAACTCCTCACTGACTATTTCCCAGAATACCCCCCTCTTCTCTCTCTCTCTCTCTCTCTCTCTCTCTCTCTCTCTCTCTCTCTCTCTCTCTCTCTCTCTCTCTCCCACACACAGTATGTAAAGGTTCTCTCTACAGTTGCATGTAGTTCTTTCTGCAGAGTTGAGGTCCCCTGAACTTTTCCAGCATCTGCATTAGTTTATCTATTGTTGTCCTTATTCACCTCACGTCAGGCACAATCCCGAGCCTTAGGGGCTAGAGCTGTATAGTTGGTGTATCTACTAGGACTCAGCTCCACAACGCTGCCTTTGGATTAGTTGTGATTTTCTGTAAATCATTTCTCTAAAACTTTTGTTATTTATTTTATGTGTCTGAATATTTTGCCTGCATCTATTGCCACATAGATGTGCACAGCCCACTGAGGCCAAACGAGGGCACCAGATCCCCTGGAGCTATAGTTACAGAGGTTTCTAAGTTACCATATTAGTGCTGAGAACTGAACCTAGGCCTACACAAGAGCAGCTACTGTTTTTAACTGCCGAGCCATCTCTCCATCCCCCTCAGCTCAAGTTTCGATCCATCACAAATCAAATGAACAGAAGTTATGAGTTGGTCCTTCTGTGATCTCATCTCTTCAGCTCTTGGCCAAGCCTCTTTTCACAACTTCACTTGTGAGTAGAAAGTGCCTTCATGACACCATGGGCTCACTTCCTGGTCACTGGGTCCTCACCCCTGCCATGGGATGTTTGTAATTCCTGTCACCATACCCAGAGGACGTTCCACAGCCCTGCCCAAGCGTGCTTCAGTATGTCATCCCACCCAGAACTTCCAGCAGCCTCTAACATGGGGGCACTGTCCTGCCACGTGGACCTTGTGCTATCTCACAGGCCTTTGAGCTCCACCCTACTCCATGACTTGATGCTAAAACCTTGAGTGTTTTGGGAATGCTCTGAAGCCTTCCCTTTAAAAAATCACCTTCCTATATTCAAAAAGTGAAACTCAAGTATGTTCTCAGAATCTTGCACCAGGAAGTTTCCCTTAGTCCCCAGCAAGCATCTGGGGCATCTTCTCTGTTCTTTCAGAGCCTGCTGTTCACAGAAAGCCTATGCTGCCACCATCGGAATTTTACTCTCTACCCTCTAACAGTAAATGCTAAGAGAGACAACCTCCATAGGTCTTATCCACAGGACCTACTTATTCTCTCACCAAGTATTGGAGGAAAAACATGAAAGGTCATGGAATAGAGCCTATGCTTCTATTTTTCTACTCTGCTCTATTATATTTAGATTAATGGTCTTTGAGATTAGTGTTGTCTCCATTTCTCAGAATATGAAAAGCAGAGGCAAAAAGGAAGGCCCACATTAGGAGTCTGTAGTCTTGGCCTCTCTCCTTGCTCTGCAGTATATGGGGTAGGAGTGTGGGTAGCAGCACACATGGAAAGAGTCCATAAGGTCTATGATTTCTAGAGCAATGCAGTCTGCTTTCTGGCTTAGGAACTGTTCCCCACCACCACCCTTGTTTCCATGGAGAATATGTAGCTGGGCAGGAAGAAAACAGTGAAGTCAGCAGAAGGGCGGGGGCCATACTACAGACACAGTACATGGTTAACTTTAACCTCTATCTCCCAAACTCATGCTATATGTCATGTCTGTGATGCTGTGTGTCATGTCTGCAAGCAACTGCTTCATCACTGTTCCTGTCACACTGCATTATCGCCATTGTTGTGAAGAATTAACACTCTAACACTAAAGTTGAGCTCGGGATGGTGGCACATGTCTGTAGTCCCAGAGCTCAGAAGTCTGAAGGAGGATAAGACTGTTGACTTTGGGAGTCCAAGCATAGCTGGGGAAACACAGTGAGGTCCTGTCTCAAGTCTTCAAAGGGGCTGCTTGGTTTTTAATGGCTTTATCATATATATATATATACATCTCCATGATGATACAGGCAGTTCTTCCTTCCTTTTCTTTTTTCCTTCTTCCACGCCTGCTTCTTAAGTCTCTTATCCTCCTAGCCTCTACTTCTAAGAAAGAACTAGTCTAATTCCTGTTACTGTGGCTAGCTTTCCATTTTCCAGAGCTGTACACAAATGGGAAGACACAGCACATGCTCTAGACTGACTCCTTTCACCCAGCATCATTGCCATGATCTTCATGTTATTGTATGCGGTCATAGTTTATTTAAAGGAAAGGTTGACCAGGAAGTTTGAGGGCATACTACAAACCGGAAACACTTGAGTCTCAGGCTATATACTAGACTGGCTTGTATATATTTGTTCTAGAATTACCTGCTCTGTTTTTAGCAGAAAATCTGCCAATCGGGAGAAACTTAAAATCAAAAAGGAGCAAACAGCAGACGCAGGTAAACAGCTAAGAGAGCAGCGAAATGGAGCCACAAATAGCTTCCAATTTTCCTTCAGTTGTAAGGCTGCTCCCCCACTGTGTTTCCCCAGGATCCACTGTCACCAAATCAGCCTGATGTTTCATTGAAAGCATCTTCACTTCCCTGGACTTCTAAAGCTCCCACCTCTACCATAAATAAAGCTTGTTATGCCCCACCCCACCCCCACCTTCCGGCTGAGCAAGGAAGAGTGACACTACCTCCCGCTCAAAAGTTGAAAAACCACTGACTCTGTATTTAAATCCACTGTGACTTGAGACAAATCTTTCCTTTTCAGTTTCTATGTCAGGGTGCCAAGGCTGCCCTCATCTACCTTCCCCTCCCACATCTCAGAGACCTCAGCCCAGCTAGGAAGCATTGGTTTCCAAGCAAGCTACTTCCAGTGTTGCCCAGGTAACAGAGAATCCCCAGCTTCACAGGTGGGAGGCATCCTCTGCATCTCACCCTAGATAATCAGAAGTCAATGCATTGACTCATCACAACTTAGTTCGAGGTGCAGGAACCGTGTCAGCTTGTGAGCTGCCATGCTTCCATCCTTTCAGCCTAGAATAGCTTGCTGTCCTGCCCCAGTTGCTCTTTAAAACATCTCAGTGGTTTCAAATTCTGACTTGTGCATGGGCTGCACCTAAATGCCAGAAGGCTGACTGCAGTGTGCATTCCGACTTCAACACAGTGTGGTGAGACGCGGGGTTTGCTGTCTCCTTTGCAAAAAGCCCGTTTAGCCGTCGCATGTGTTCCAGGCTACTGGCACTGGCATAATTTACCTATTTAATGGGCACACTTTAATGCATTAAATAGCACAGATTCCAAAGCCCTAGTTGAAGGCAGGGCAAAACAATTCTCTTGCAGATAAAGGAGGCGCCACTTCAATTACTGGGAAACCCTGAACATGAATTGCCAGGCTCAGAGCAATACTTCATCAGACTGGTGTTCAGTGTCTGGCCACTCCTTTGCCCCACACTTCACAGGTGGAGGACTCTGCTTCCCTCCCACTCCACTAAGTGACCTGTGCCAAGAATGTGCTCATGCTTTTAGCTGAGCAGGTAATTACCTGTGACTTAATTGGCCGTGCTGTGGTCCTGCAGAGCTACAACTATTCAGAGGAACCCTCCAGAAGCCATTTCTCTCAGGTCCTGACCTGCCTTACCTGCCTTGTCTCCTGTGTCCCTCGAGCTTTCTTCCCAGACCATGGAAATAGCCCAGGCTGTTTTGCTGCTCACCTACCAGTGACTGTACACAGTCTCCAAGGAGTGCTAGATTATGCTGGAAGCCCTCCCAGCAAAGCGATCTCTTTCCCTTTCTCCTCTGAAAGCACTTGGATTGTGCCATGGAGTCTGCCTTGCTGGTTGACACAGCAGCTCAGAAAGCCAACCCAGGGCCCATGGAGGATTTCTCCTGGACAAAGCTCTGCTTCCACTCAGATTAATGTACTTAATCCTCAAAGTCCCAAAGGTTTTTTTTGTTTGTTTGTTTTTTGGTTTTTTTGGGTTTTGCGAGACAGGGTTTCTCTGTATAGCCCTGGCTGTCCCGGAACTCACTCTGTAGACCAGGTTGGCCTCGAACTCAGAAATCTGCCTGCCTCTGCCTCCCAAGTGCTGGGATTAAAGGTGTGCGCCACCACACCCGGCTCCCAAAGATGTTATTTAACTCACCAAAATCACAGAGCTAATAAATCATAGACTCAGGCCTAAGGTAGTCGGACTAAGGGACTGAGGTCTAGACAGATCCCTGGCAGACAGGCAGAGAGAAGGAGCTATAGATAAATAAGAAAGATGGCAAGCTTCTGGCTTCTTCTGACCTGAGACAATGGCTTGGCAGGCTTGTTCTTCTGCCAGCAGGGTCTCATTTCTAGCTACCTGGTCCAGGCCATATAGTCAAGGGATAAATTCAAGGCTGATCCTGAACATGCTAACCTGAAGCTGGGAGACTCAGTTCCCTTTCTCTGTTTAAGGTGACCAAGCTGAAATGAGATGGGGTGGAGGTGAGCATGGCAGGCCACCCAAAACACTTAAAACCCCCAGCCTTCCACAGGGAAATAGACTCAAGCTTCTGGATCCCCCAATTTCCCCTTTGTAAAAAGTCTTTTGCTCTGTGTGCCTTGCTGTGTGTGTGTGTGTGTGTGTGTGTGTGTGTGTGTGTGTGTAAGAGAAAGAGACAGACAGGCAGGCAGACAGACAGACAGACAGACAGACAGAGACAGAGACAGAGACAGAGACAGAGACAGAGACAGAGACAGAGAACATGCCTAACCTAAAATTCCAAATTCCAAATGTCCCTATATCTAAAAAAACCTTTAAAATTTTTATTTTGTATGTATGGGTGTGTGCACATGGGTCACAGTATGTGTGTGAAGGTCCGAGGACAACTTTCAGGGGTGTGGACCCTCTGGAAGGGACTCAGGCTGTTCGGCTTAGCAGCAAGTGCCTCTACCTGCTGGGCCATCTCACTGACTCCCAGGACTCTCCCTTTCATTTTTTGCACTTACTTATGCTAATGTGTATATTTATTAATTTGTTTGCTTGTCCTGTTGAGCATGCATTGTATTATAGGGTTCCTGTGGAGGTCAGGGGGCAACTTGCAAGAGTCAGTTCTCTCCATCCACCATGTGGCCCCAAGGAACGAACTCAGATTTTTAGGCTTGACAGCAAGAGCCCTTACCATGTTGCCATCTCAACAGCCCCTAAAAATTTTGAGGACCAACATGATGCCCACCACAGGTGGAAAATTCCATACCATGTAATTTTGTTTCTTGCATAAAATTATCTGAAAAACTATCTAAATTTTTCTTTAAGCTGTATGTATGTGTTTGAAATAAACGAATTTATGTTTGCCTTGGAGTCCATCCCTAAGATAGGCTTTATTCAAATACTCCAAAATCCTTTTTTTTAAAAAAGGAAGAATTTAATTTCAAAGCTAAGCATTTTGGATAAAAGGTATACAACCTGCATATATATTTTTAAAAGTACAGATACATGTATAGCACATATCTACATGTACACACATGTGTGTATATATCACATACAATGGGTAGGATTATAATGAGAAGTCTTAGCTTCCTGTGGCTGCTCCGACAAATAACCACGTTTGGTTTCAGAGACCCAAAATCACTATTCCTGAACCCTAATCCCGGTGTGCTGGGCACATGCTCACTCCCACCAGAGGCTGCATTGCCCAGTCTGATTTACAACCTCTCTTTTCCCCTTTGCCTCTCATAAAAGGGCGCTTGTAACCCAACAGAATGCCCCCATTTTAGGGTCCTTCCCTTTAACCAATGCTGGAAAGAACCTTTCTCCACATAGGACAACAACCCAGTAAGGGCGTGGAAGAAATCTTAGTCCCAAGTCACAGGTGTCAGGAGCAGCCCGCCTTCCTAATTAGCATATTCTAACAACAACAACAATCTGTCTTTGTAGGAACCCTTTGCACAGTCCCTAAAGGTCGAAGAAACACTTAAAAGAACAGGAACCCATGGAGGCCTCCTCCTTAGGAAAGGCTGGGTGCAGACAGAAGGGTTGAGCATTCTTCAAAATAAAAAAGCAAAGAGCTCACACTCCTCAGTAAACACACTGGAGGTCACATGTTAATGGACGAATCAACAAAGTGCTCTCCATAAACCAGACTGTTCCAGAAACTCTCCTGCTGCCAGAATGTGGAGGAGACACAACCGGTCCCCTTACCCTGGTGTCTGTGGAAATTCTTTCCCACACATCTCAAGGCTTCCTGTGCTAACGACTGGATAGTATATCATCCTCCAGGGACCAGCCAGCTACCCCTCTGGTGGGAGCCCAGGGACTCAGAACACAGAGCATGAAACACTTCAAGGTTCTGAAGTAGAAACCCCAGACAGCTGTTGTCAGTGAGGGTTACATAGCATATTACATATTAACATAGGCCAACCTGGAATCGCACGCTTGCTCTGAGCCCACCAGACCCTTTGACAACTCCAGGGAGCGGGTATTTGCTAATAAATCCTCCATTTGGGAAACAACTTCCTAGAAGATGTTCAGACAGAGAATCCCTGCAGGCCCTCGGTCAATATGATTTTATGGTTTGTTTAAAAATGGTTAAATAGCTATTAGGCTTCTCTCTCTGGCTTGCGTCCCTGCGTTCATATAAGTCATGCGTGCATTTTCTCCCTCCCTCTAAAGCCCTCAGACACATAACCACACACTCTTGCAGTTTGATTGCTCCATTATGGGGGAGAAACATCATGATTTTTCCACCTCTGTTGAGCATTAAGAATTCAATCCCGACCATGAGCATGAGCCCAGTGGCCTCCAGTGACAACCTTCTCCACTTATATGAGCCACAAAGGCTCAGCTCTGCACTGACTTGCTGCCAAGGGGAGGGGAGGGGACCCCCTTCTCTGATCCATTCTCCGTTGCAAACAGTTCAATAAAACTGATAGAATCAGAAAGCTTTCTTTTCCTAGTGATGGCTCAACCTGCTGTTTTATTTCTGCTGACTTGGAGATCATTTGCCATGCATGTTGTTAACCAGGTTTATTGAAATGCAGGAAGTATATGTCCACACCGCCTGGAGAAGCCGCCCTGAGCCTGCTGTCAGCTCTCTTAGAACTGGCTAGGTCAGGCAGGAAGCACATCTCAGTGGTTGCTGGCAGGATGGCCATTTTGGTCAGGAGCCAGGCCTGGGTTGTCTTCCAATGTCACTCTTGAGGGAGGCTTAGCAGCCGTGCAACCTCTCCTGGGACACTGTCATCCAAGCGTTTCACAGAACATGGATTTGCCTGGCAGCCTGAAACAGCACAGTGCCTTTCTCCCAAGTCCTTTATCTATGCATCTCAAGAAGGTCTGAGGGAGGATAAAGCTATATTTCATACCAAGAGGCCAGTTGGCAGGTCTCTCTTTGGGAAAGCAGCATCTCAGGGCCTGGTGCTGATGTAAAAACGCAGTTTAGTCTTCGCATGAACATGAGAGTCTTTGCAGAAACCAGGAGGTGGGAATTCCCAAGTTTGAGAATGCTGAATTCTTACTTTTTGGTTCACTGAACAAATCTCTATTAGCTAACTACATTATCCTCACAAAAGTGATGTTTGCAGCAGCTTAAAACTGTAATAGGAAGCTAAGTATGATGATGCCTATAATCCCAGCACTTGGGAGGCTGAGGCAGAAAGGTTATGAGTTCAAAGCCAGCCTGGGTTATATGGCAAGATCCTGTCTCAAAAAAAAAAAAAAAAGGAATTCCAGATTTGATGTGCCAATATTAATTTCTTCACTTCATGAAACTAGAAAAATTTCACCCATTTCTTGGAGAATGGGAAACCACTTGCTTCTTCCTTGGTCATACCTATTCACCATAGCAAAAGAAAGAAAGAGAAAGAAAGAAAGAAAGAAAGAAAGAAAGAAAGAAAGAAAGGAAGGAAGGAAGGAAGGAAGGAAGGAAGGAAGGAAGGAAGGAAGGAAGGAAGAAAGAAAGAAAGAAAGAAAGAAAGAAAGAAAGAAAGAAAGAAAGAAAGAAAGAAAGAAAGAAGAAAAAAGCCTTCTATTGTGTCAGGAGAAGAAAATATTAGCCCTGGCTTATCCCACTTACAAAATTCATGGAGAGAAGGACAAACAAGTTTTCTGCCAAGGCAGTATACACCAGATTAGACCAGATTGAAATAGATAAAGGCAGGTTTATTAGATGCTGCGCCAAGGCAGGTTCATTGGTCCAAAGGAACAGGGCCAAGGAAATCGTACACCTGGGCTAAAGCAAGGTGTTTTATAGGAGCTGGGATTGGGCCCACATAGAGTCAAAAGCTGAGTCCCTGGACAGGCACTCTTGGGTGGGTTGCCGGAAACGCAAGAGGTGAGAGGCGATGACCTGTTAGCACCGAGGTTTGTTCCTTGTGGTTGGGGTAGAAGGAAGAAGAGCAGACAGGATTTTCCAGCTTGTATGGGGCGAGCAGGGGTTCCAACCAAACATGAGCCAACAGAAGGAAAAAAAAAAGAAAGGATTGCTATACAGAAGGAGAGACTCTCAGCCTCTGGAAAGCTACTGGTGGAATCCATTTTAAATAATTCGTGTTCTAAATCTTTGCCCGTTTACAGAATAAACACATTGGTTTACAGTGGACAAGCAGATTTAATGTTTGGGAAGCCACCTAGTGCAAAAATTCTCAACCTGTGGATCTCGACCCCTTGAGGGGGCTCAAATGACACAGGGGTCTCCTAAAACCTTCTTCATATCAGATATTTATATTGATTCATAAGAGTAGCAAAAATCACAGTCATGAAGTAGCAACAAAAATAATCTTATGGTTGGGGGGGTCACCACAACATGAGGAACTGTGTTAAAGGGTTGCAACATTAGGAGGCTGAGAACCACTTGTGCCTCTAATGGTGTGAAGTGGCTCTCAACAACACTCCCCAGTACCCAGGTCCTAGAAGAGGACCCGCGTCAAATCCTTACCTTATTAGCATGAATGATCCATCAAAGCAAAACAGATTTGAAGCCAAAAGTGGACCAAGAATGACAGAATGCAAGTCAGGATCAAGACCCCCATCTCTCTGTGCAGAGACCTGACGCTGGGCACTGAGTACAGTGCAGCTAGGCTGGCATGCAGGGAGCATTTCTGTGAGGGGAAGCTATGTTGTTCTTCCTCCTGGCACACTCAGCTCCACAGCAAGATGCGGTATGGGAATCGTCCTCACATTTCTCCTCACTGGAGCCTCTCTATCGAGTATACAAGCAAGGCTGACCTCTCCACGACTTCACACAGCGACTGGCTCTGACAAACAAAATACCATTGGCCAACTAAAGAGAAGCTAGCATTTGTATCTATTGACACTCCTCTCTTTATTATTAGCTAAATTATGTTTCCATGAATTGTCCTTCATGCTGGGTTCTAAGTCCCCCAGGGGTCCTTTCCTATCCGGTAACGGATGCGAGGCTAGTGTCCACTCTTACTGTGACTATCTCAGTATCCGTGTGCTTCTTTTTCCTGTGCCTGGAATCTCCTCTATCGCTGACTTAGCTTCCCTGCTCCTCTGACACAAATGAGAAATAAGGAAGGTGGATTTGTAGTGCTGGTACTACTAGACTAGGGTTGGAGAGACAGCTCGCATGCCCTGATCATGCCATCCCCGCTTCAGAATGCTGGCAGTCACAAAGCCTAGTCTCACACCTGTATCCACGTGCTGGAGGCCAAGTGAAATGTTACTAAGAGAGGAAGACAGCAGGAAGCCCCGAAGCTGAGATTCTGGCTCAAGAGTTCTTGTGTTCATGACTCCCAAGGCCAGCGGCCTCCCAATGAAAATGCAGAGTTGGTAGAGCCAAGAGTTCCTCTTCCGGGTTTAGAGTCTGTCCTAGAGGTTGAACCCCTGCTTTCTTGACTCTGAGAAGATCATGTCAGTGCTCTGCACCCCATAAACTGTCTTCAAGTGAGGTCATAGCCTCATACTTGATTTCTCTTTTATACAGGTTTGTCAGAAAATTAATATTTGTAGATACATATTTTCCAATATTTTAGCTATTTGTTATTTGTGATTTAAATATATTCTCATAGTCTTGAACTATGAAAAGAACATTTTTTTTTCTCATAGCTTCAGTTTGTGGAAAATATCTCCCAAGCAGCAATCCATTTAGCCAATCAATTTGAAATACAAAACTTAGTTTTCATCCCAATTACTAAATCAAATTTAACTAAGTTAGGAAAAAACTTCAATTTTACCTTATTAATTTAAACAAGTGGTAATATAATTATATTATTAATATATCTTATTAAATATTATACATGGTTATATTATTTATAATTATATTTTGTATTTTTACTATCTATTACTAATATATAATTAATAAATATCATTAGTACAACTAATGATAATTTTCTCTTTCTGGATTCTAATTCTGGGATGAGTGAGCAAACGGATGGATAGATGGATATATTGCTGGATCGTGTTTTTGTGGTGAGCATGTGACTTAAAGAAGATGTCATTTCTTAATGAAGTTCTCTTTTCATTGGTCTCATGGAACCCTACCTCAAGCAGCGGCACATCATTAGCTTTTTCCTTTCAAGGGCGTCCTAAGGGTAGTAGTGTGTGTGTGTGTGTGTGTGTGTGTGTGTGTGTGTGTGTGTGTGTGAACAAAAGGTAAATAAGCACAGTTAAAGGAAACCTGGCAGCCCGGAGACTAACCACGGCTAGGTAGTTGAGCACAAGATAATCATAGAAGCTGAGAGTTGGGAAATCTATTCCTGTCAACTTTCTTCCACCCCTGAGAGATTCCTATTTCCTTCTAGAAGCACATGCATCCCTATCAGGAGCCAGCGTATCGCTGTGCATGATCCTAAGACGAGTTCAAAACAGTGAGAACTCCAGTATTATATCCAGTCCCTGAAAACACATCACTGTTAATACATTTCTACCCTCATCACACTCCTAACCCCCCCCAAAAAAAAGACCCAGTAAGTGAAAAGTCTGATACATAAGCCAGTAACAGGTGCAAAGAAAAACTAAAATATACTAGAGGAAAGAGTGTCTTTCAACCCTGTTAGAAGGTACTCAGTCCCCACTCCTCGTTGCCTTATGAAGGATGATGACTCCTTAATCACATTCCCTGGTGGTGAGGAAAACATCTTGTTCCCATTCATTAAGTCACAATAACTTTTTTGTTCACCCGAAGTGCCTGGGACAAGGTTCAGTGGGCAATGGCATTGACGATACTGCTAATTGAAATCCCGTCCGAAGCTTAGCACCTACAGAATGGAAGCCAGCCAGATCATCCCAGGCCTTTCATAAAAGCGTCTTCCTGCCCCCAGCCCCTGGGCCTAATCCACCAGCAAGTTAAGCTGTTTGAAGGATTTGAACAGTCCAACCACTGAATGCCCTAGTACTCAAGATTCACAGGGAAAAAATTATAAATGCATGGGGTGGGTTCACAGGCACGCATGAAGAAATGGATGCATGAACCGATGAATAGTGAACATGAATCCAAAAGGTTTGATCCTCTGTCCCGTACCAAACTCAAAAGTCGGAATCAAACATGTGCAGCTGTTTTAATCTTTCTGGTAAACACAACCATGACTTGATCAGCACTAATTAGGGCAATCTCAACAACCTCAACAACAGCTAATGAACTATTCAATAAAACTAACCAACCTTACATCCTGACCTCAGAAGAAGTCAGTGACCCTACTAGGGTCATTTTCCAG
Source organism: Mus caroli (assembly GCF_978045245.1). NCBI lineage: Eukaryota > Metazoa > Chordata > Mammalia > Rodentia > Muridae > Mus > Mus caroli. The sequence goes on from NW_028227256.1 coordinate 59,850,371, forward strand.
GTAGCAAAGTCCCATAAAGGCTTTCTTTGGTAGCCCTTGATGAGAAGCTGTCACACAGCAGACTCTAGACTTCAGACGCAGCCACCACTGCCCCAGAGATGGGTGTATACACATCCATTTTCCAACCCAAAGGCTGCATGTGCTCTCTGGTGAGTTCTGCCAGCCGAACCACCTCAAAGCTTCTTTCCTTCCTCGAAACGAAACATTAACAATGCCATGGTTTGACCTTCCAGCAGAGCCCTGAGTCACTGGTTCTTAACAATGATGGGGCAGGGGAGCACTAAGCAGTGTCAATGAGAAAGAGGTATGGTAAGGCATTCCTGAGACTCAGAAGCCCACAGTTGCTGGAGACTGAAGGATCTGCCTACTCACCTGTGAGTATGCACCATTTACTGCCTTCATCCTGTTACACACTCCAAGTAAGCCAGTTGTTTTGCAGTCAACCAAATTCCAGCAGACCAAGATGTTGATTGTGCCTGGAGATTGCTCTGGTTTAGTTATTTTTTAGCACTCTGGCCTGTCATAAAAACGTTCTCTCAAATCCCAGTACTTCTCAGAACTCCACTGGCATAATAACTTGGAAATGTATTATTGCTGAGCGTCTTCCACTCTCTCTGCCAACAAGTCCCTGGGGGTAGGCTCTAACAGAAGAAAGTTTTTACAGTCACTTCATGAGACAAAGTCACTCATCCACTGGACCTAATCAAGTTTTCCAAGACGTGGCCCACAGCTGACACCCAGAGCAACATTCTTTGTATTTGTAGGGGATTTTTTTCCCCCTTAAAAGAGAAATGGAGAAGGAGGAGGGAAAAAAAAACAACTCTCTACTTCTTCCACAGTAAAAATGCAATGGGCAAAAACAAGCAACTGCCATTCTGGGAATGCTAATAGAGATTCTAGCCTGTAAGTAAAACAGACTTACCAGGAACAGAGGACTAATTAACGGGTCAGCCAGATAATGCACTAACACAGGAGGAAATGTGTGTTTAAGGAGAGGGGCTGAGTGTAGACCACAGGCGATTGCTGGCCTTGCAGCTACTCTTTTGGCCTTGTGGAAGAACATTAGCATGGATTGGGAAAGGGAGTGACCTTAGTTCTAGCCCCAATTAATATCTCCCTTTCCCCTCCATGAATCATGTGCTCTGTATGGAAGAGAAGACCTTTTCAACTCTGCATTTGGAAGCTGTGATCTGTTTGATTGCTCAGTGAACAGTTTAATAAACAGGGAGGCCATGTAGATACACAGCCTAAGAGATGAAGAAGGTGATGGTCTTATATTCCAAATGTGGGGCCCCTGGGCCATCTTCTATCTGTATTGGTGACTATCATGTGGAGGGTTGAGTCTGTGGCATGCTTCTCTGTTTGCTTGGCATCCTTTCAAGCAGAAATTTCTGGCAGGCTTGCCCAGTGGCTATCAACATGCTTAATGAGGACCTAGGGACATGTAGAATCTGCCAATGCCTTCCAAATCAGCAAAGAACTACTACCTGTGGAGCTGTTTTAATGTCATGTATTTTTTGAAGCTTAAAATATCAAGAACATGCCCCCCATTTTTCAATGAATTCATTTAAGATTTAGGTGTGTAAATAATGTCCCCAGCACACCTGGTGACAGCCCTCGGCAACACAACAAGTTCACAAAAGCATACACATTCATTTCCCTTATCCACTGGAACAAATCACCATAGTCATGATGTTTAAAAACAAAACAGCATATGATCATACAGTTCTGGAGGTCAGAAGTCTGAAGTTGGTCTCCTGGGCTCTAGTGAGGTTATCTATGGGGCCTTATTTTTTTCAATAAGAGAGTCCATTTATTTTCCTTTCCCAGATTTCAGACATGGTCCATGGTCCCTGTTCATCCACCATCTACCCTCTCCAGAGTCAGTAGTGGAATACCTTGAAATCCCTTACTCCAGCATCCCTCTAGGACCATGTACAGGACTCTGCTGTTTAGCTGGGCCCAACTAGATAATCCAAGAAGCCATCACTATTTCCAGGATATCTAGTTAGGACCTTAACTCTGTCTGTAACCTCACGTCCACATTGTTCTATAATATAAACGGTCATGGATTCCAGGGAATGGTGCATGGGCATCTTTAGAGATGCCAATCTTCTTCCAACCAGTGGGTCTTCACTGACCCCTTCTCTGCTTCATTGCCTCCTCTTTCACTCTTCCGGCACTCAAGGGTACACAGGTGGCAGAAGCTATTTACCTGATGCCATTGGAGATGGTGAGCTACGCAGAAAACCAAACTAAGACTACAACAGTAGAAAGTGACACCTATGGGGGAGGGATGAGTTAATTATATGAAGGATAGTAGAACATCAAATCATTTCACGCGGTTCTATAGTAGAAGATGTCTGGCATTGTAAATTTGTCAAAATTAAAATGTAATTACAAAATTACAATATGTACAAAACACCAAGAAAGAACATCATGTCAACTGAAGATGTTGCACAGTGGGTTCACCAACCATACCAAACATACCACTCTGGTACACACCACTGACAGTGAATCGGACGTGTAGAAACAGCTGAGTGTTTCTGCCCTTCCTGCTTGGTTTTCCTGTGGGTTCAGAACTGTCCTGAGAAGAGAAAGAGACTTTTAATGACACCTGTGTTATGCAGGTTCATCATCAATGGCACCTAATACCCAAGAAAACCAAGTTAAAGGCAAGAATAACTTATTTCACCCTAAGGTTTCAGAGCTCTCTGCCTATAGGCTGTGGTTCTGTTCATTGTGAGCCCCATAGTGAAATAGAACCATCACAGTAGTAGACACATGTGACAGAGGCTGCTCGCCTCACGGTGGACAAGAATCGGAGAGAAGAGAGTACAAAGGCAGATACAATCTTTAAAGTCACAACCCCAAGAACCCACTTCTTCCAGCTAAAGTTCCTACCACGGACCAAAAGAGTGCTACCAGGTAGGGACCACATGATCATGAGCCTGTGGGGAACAATCTATTCAAGGCATAGTAACAGGTAGCTTAGGCAAAATTGTTGCAAACTTCACTGTGCACACAACCCATGTGAGGAATTTGTTAGACTGCCCGCTTGCTCTCAGGGAACAAGGACCTTGTCTATGCAAGGCAGGTGCTCTTCCAGGCAGCTGCATCTCCACCCCTAGAATACAGATTCTAATGCAGTATAGCTGATTCCAAAGTAAGGCAAACGTCGCTGGGGCAAGTACCACATCTTAGAGAGAGAAGATTTCAGCATTATACAGACTTAAAACTCAAAGAACTTTCATTGATCACTTCCTTGTAGGGTCTTGTATAGATCCACTGCAACAGGGTCTTTGAATTTTTCCTTTATAAGCCATGCCCATAACACATCTCCCATGATTTCTTGCTGTGTCTTTCAAAAGCAGGACAGGAAGTTAAAGATTCCCATGTAAACATTCTGAGCACAGAGCCTTCCTGTGGTTCACTTTTTAAAAGTAATTCCTCCCGAGTATATCATTCACACTTGAATCAATAGAAATTTTTTTCCAAAACACTGAACTTAATTTTCACAATATTAAAATCATTCACTCTTTCACATGCCTGTATATGTGGTGTTTATTTAAACAGTGTCCTTGAGATAACATGCCAAAGCAGGAGCAGAATTGGGAGCAGACACAAGAGGCTCTTGGTGGGAACACAGCACAGTGGGAACTGACAAGGAAGAACCCAGAGAACAGCTGGGTGGCCCCTGGCTATGGGATGCAGAAAAGAATGCAGTTAGGGAGCAGTCAGGTGACCTGTCACTCTGAATCTGTGAATCAGTGACTTCACAGAGCTTGGCTGAGGAAGGACCAAGATGCACTCACAGAAAGATGGAAACAACAGAGTTCAGTGCCTAAAACTTTCCATTGAACTTTTTATCTTAACATCCGAGGAAGTTTGAAATGGCAAGGACAACTCCTGAGTGAGTAAATGTTAGTGCCATTCCAGTAAAGGTGGTGCTATGCCAGCCCATTAACGAACCCTAAAATCACACCGGACACCGGCAACTCCTTCTAGCCTTCGAGGCATGTGTGAGCCGTCTTAAAGATTTCACAAAAGTGCTTGACAACAACTAAACACGTCAGTGTCCCCTGAGTCTAGAACGGGCTTTTTGGAGAAAGTTGACTGTCAAGAGATCTGAGTTAGAAAAGAAGCACACCAGTTCTGAGCGGGCCAGAATTCACCATGTAGGTGTGACAAAGATAGAAAGCCCAACTGTCTTGTCTAACCTCTGCACACCCAGCCAATGAACCTAGATCCAGGGTCTCAAGATCTGGGATCCCATGATCCTAGTTTTGAAGGTCTCTTTTGATTCTAGTACGCCACAGATTCCATGAAAGAAGTTGTATTAGTAAGGAGCAGAGGGGCTCTATGAAGCAGTTCAGCTGATCGCATGGGGAAATAAAAAGGCAAACAGAGAGAACAAATGGAGTCTTGTTAAAGACAAAAGAAAGCCAAGAGGGAGAAATCAGGACCACCATAGCAGAAGCACCAAGCTACCAACTCACCATTCCACTTGACAACAACGAGTACCTCACAGAACCTACAAAGGAGGTCCCAGGAGTCCTTGCCAGGGGGGCCGCCAGTGCTTATAGTCTCTTTTCTGCCAGCTCCCTCCATCACCAGAGACACACAAATTGCAAGTTATGAAGCCCTCAGCTGAGACTATACACAAGGAAGCTTCTCCATCACTGCTCAGCCTCTCCCGGGGAAGAGGGTGTGAATGGGAAAGAACACACCGTTAGCCACAGAGCCTGTCCTCAGTTCTCCAAGTAAGTGTCACTAAGCACCAAGTTGAGTTACCTTCGCCATTGGCATAGCCTTGCTGAATCCTCACCATCATTTTCGTATGCAAGGAATGGGGCTGGAGGGGTGAGGGGCGTGTCCCTTGTCCCTTCAGTAACCTCAGTCCTCTCCCAGAGCACAGGCAGATGCCTCTCTGTTCTCCCTGGTAGGACTAGTTTGTATCAAGTAAATAAAATGGAAGGTGCCCCTGAAGGGGCCCAGCACACTGCTAAGCATACTACCTGCAGTGCTGCAGCACACTGAATACACACAACCACCTGGTAGAAGCACATGGTAATCACACAATCACCTGCTAATGTCACATACTACAGATAAGGAATTTGGACATTAATCCAGTGGTTAAACCACCAATTGGTGGTAAGACGACCAATCCATTAAGACCACCCAAGCTATAAAGGGAAGAATCCAAGACTATGGATGTAATTCAATGATTACAAGTGCCTAGCATGTACAAGGCCCTGGATTCAGTGCCTAGCACCCCAAAAAGAAGGGGGTACAGGGGAGATCCCAAGGCAGTTTACTTCCAAGTCACTATACCTTTAGGCCACAAATAAAAGCAACATCCCTAAAGTTTTCTCTCTCCTGAATGTGACAACCAAGCTTGCAAAAGAAGACTAAGGAAAACTGCAACCGTTAAGATTCGGAAGGCAGGTATCCTTGGCTTTGAGGTCAGTGTGTAGCAAGTCCCTGGCAAGACAGGCCTACCTAGCGAGACCCTGTCCTCCCAAAAACAGATTTAAGGAGAACGCTTTGAGGTAAGGTCTGAGAAGAATCTAAATCTGAGGGGACTCTAAAGGACTCTGGTACTTAGGAATCATCTAGCCATTGTTCAGGCAAGCCAGTGCGATTCTGTCTTTTAAGGAAGGAAAAGAGAGAAAGGGAGGAAGTTGTGGCTGGCGTTTCCGAAGAGCAAAGTACTTGAGCTCCGAGAGCTCGCCTCCCTGTGGTCTACCCGTCAGGATGCTCTGCATATTCTGAAACTGTCAGTTGCCCTGTGCGTGGAACTGTTCCCTAAAGAAAAAAGTCCAAATCTCCATTACATGAGACCCATGTAACTATCTAGACAGAGAAAAAAAAAAAAAAAAGACACTCCCGGGTATCTCTGCCTGGGGGTAGCAATACTAGTTGCCCAAAGAGTACGAAGCCCTTTGTGACTCTCATTCAACATACTGAAGCAGGAAGGGCATAGGTGAGCCTATGACCTGAGACAGGTATCATTTGCAGGCACACAGGCCTCCTCACCAGCATTATAACACTTACAGGGTCACCCAAGGCATCATGATGCTCCAAGCCCACCTCTTGGCTGGCTGCCTGAGCTGATGGATTACAGCCTGTCAAGGTATTGATCCTGATGAACTAGGGGACCCTTGGCTATGATTAAACGAAGCTGATCATAAGGGAAAGTCTTGAGCTATAGATGACACCATGTCACTTGGGAGGTGTACCAGAAAATCAACTCCAAGCTGTCCTAATGGAATGCGATGGAGACCTTGGGCATCCAGGGGGGTAACAGAAGATTTCTATTGAGCTGAAAATGCTTCTTGCCACCAGGAAGTCACATTCACTTGCTCTGTAAACATGAGGTCTCTGTGTATAGTCGTGAATGAGGACAGCCTTATAACCCTCTTGTATGACTTTGCTTCACATCTCTGAAGGAACAGGCTAGCTCCCACATATGGATATCACGTCACATACTCTTTTCTGCACCTTTTCTCCTTCTGCCATGACTGCTCAGAAAACTCACCTTCAGGTCTGCTTCTCTCCACATCTCCCAACTGACCCCAAATTCAAAATATTTAAGAAGTCTAAACTCCTTCCTTCCCTCTCTGTACGCTCTCTTCTGCCGTCAGCTACTTGTGTGGAGGCATCGGTGTCCTTTGAGACCAAGGCTGATCCAAGAGAAACAAAAAGACCTTCTCAATGGTTTCCAGGCATGAAATGAGCTGAGCAGTGGTAAATAGGGAAGCTGTAACATGACCTGACTTCAGCCTGAAAGATCTCTGGGTCCATGGTTCATTATATGGTAGAATGGTTGTCAGATGTGTTTCCCTTGAGGGCAGGCTCCAGGTCTAACTCAGCTTTCCATTCCCACATTGGATATTCTACCTAACAACAGCATGTTCCCCTTCACAGTGTCTCTCACTGGTAGCTAGGCCATTCATGGTACTCTGGGGTGACTGACACCCCAGAAGCTCATAATGTGTGTCAAGCACTGTATTGGCTCCAGAGAGGAGAGGTCTGGGAACTCTCACCTCTGCAGGAAGAACAACACATCAGGAGACAACCAAGAAAATAGCCATGTAGTGTGATGGACAGCATGGTGAAGAGCCCTCACGTCCTAATGCCTGAGCTATGCCCCTCTATCTATCAAGAAGGGCCGAACACAGAAGAGGATCCAGGCTCTTGGTTTGGAGGAACAAGGGACTATGTCACAAGAGTTCAAGGTAACAGACTTCACACCTAGGCAAGGAGTTTGGCTTTTATCACTAAAATCACAACAGGTTTTAAAGTAGTGACTCTGGTAAATCCACATTCTAGAAAATTCTTTGTGACTCCAGTTGCAGAGGGGATAGAAGTGTGGCAGAGGTTAAAAGGCTGGAGGTATGGAAACCACACCTGGGTGACTACAGGAATGTGGGAGATGGTTATGAAGACCAACAGCTCTTCAGGACCTCTGGGCTGGGGGGAGTGAAGGCAAAGAAGGCCATATTGATGCCAGGACCGCCCTTTGAAACCTAGTAGCAACAGGTGTGTCTGGGAAAGCAAGACTGTCTGAAGCCCGGGGTAGAGAGGGCATTGGCTGTCAGGTCTGGCTGGAGCATGCTGAGTCCAGGACATCCTTGGGAGATCTGTGTGGACATGTGTCCCTGGAGTCCCAGACTCAGGACACAAAGCAGAACCCCCAAGGAGTTGATCTCACTGAGAGAAAGCTCATGAGAATATCTAGAACAACCTCCACAGGAGAACTGATGGGTGTGGCTTGAGCCTAGGAAATGCCAATAGCTAACCAAACTCACAAAGGTGGTTTTGTAAAGGCCAAAGAGAGGAAAGAAACGAAGGCAGGATAGAGTGACAGCCTGTAACTGAGGGCTGGAGATGGGAAAACGTCATATTAGCTGGTTTGGGTTTGTTCTCATTACCCTCCCATTTACAGAGGCAGATAGATACTGAGGTTAGAAGGTGAAGCCTCCTGTCCAGGTGCTGTAAAAAAGTGAACTCAGACCCCAGGCTTCAAATACGAGCCCCGTTCATGCCCATCCTCCCATAATCACCTTCCCCAAAGCAAGTTATTGGATTTAATTGTTTGTTTGTTTATATTATTCAGTTTGTAGAAAGTCTCCTCCAAATCGTCAAAACCTGTGTGGAGAAGTGTTTCACAGTACCCTCCCTGCTTTTGAACTGGTCTGGAGGCACAACTAACATTTCTTGAAATCTTTCTTGCCAGACCACTCTATGCCCTCTGTCATCCTGAAGCAACCCCTAACAAGCCCACAAGGCAGGGATCTGAAAAACCGGGGGCCTGGGGCGTGGAAACAAGGCACCCCTGAGACACACAGACCTGGCTTGCCAGCTTTGAGGTTCTGTGGCTGGCTTGCAGCAGGAAAGGCAGCCTGACCTCATCTCCTCCCTTCAGTGTGTGAGCCTGGAATGCCACCTAGTGAGTGTCACCAGGAACACCAGGGCCTGGCTTGTGCTTTTGTTTGGTGGATGGTGTTTGTGTAGGTGAAACCCTGGGGCAGCCTCAAACCCTGTTCTCTCAGATGTCCTACCCCATCGTAGTCAGTTCAGATAATCTGAGGGTTTACGTAAGAGGTCCTGGGTGACACAGGCACAGTCCCAGGAATGAGCTCTACACAAGGTAGTCATTAGAGAGAGAGAGAGAGATCCTGGAAAGCTGGACAGCCCTAGAAGGAAATCCAGCATGGCTAAGAGGAAGAGATACAGAAGTTAAAACAAAACAAACAAACAAACCTTGAAATTTAGCTGCCCAAAGCACATGTTAATGCCAGCCTTGATGAGAACAAACATCCTGTGAGGAATTATTTTCCCACAAAAGAAAAAGGAAGATGGAGGAATAGCTGGGAGAAGGAAAGGGAGAGTAGAAAATGAAAGACAGGAGGAAGAGGAGAGGAAGGCGAGGAGCAGGGGTAGAGGCACGCAGATGTGTGTGTGCCCCTAAGGAGTCTTGAGACAACAATAACAGTTCAGAAAGCAGAAAACTGTAGGGTCCTTTCCTAGGGGATGGGGGGTGCACTTGACTTGGGATTTGCTTGAGGTGGGAATGATGGAATTTCCCTGTGCTTCCAGCTGAAGGGTAAATCAGTCCTGAAATGTACCAGAGGAAACCCACAAACACAACATTACCCTCTCCCGCATCTCTCATGCAAAGTGTCCCAAAGAGGCAGGCAGAATGGAATTGAGCTGAGTCGCAATGAGAAAGCATCTACGCCATAAAGGAACATTCGATATAGAAGCAATCACTCCAAGGTGATTCGTGCCATCAGTCAGTCAGAGGTGTAAATCCCACGGGGCGCGTGAGCTATGTGGCTGGCCTGGATGCCTATTTTCTAGGGGCAATGAACGAATGGATCTCTCCCTCCTGCCCAGGCTCCGATGCTTTTAGCATTTGGCACCGTGGCAGGATTTATACCATGATTCTTGTAAACTGTACCTTCTCTCTCTCCTTTTCAAAGGTTCCTTTCAATAAAATGCAGATGGGATTGTTTGAGAGCTGCCTTGCATGTGTTTATAGGTTACTTCTGCTTCGCTGCTTATGCAGGTGTGTGTGTCTCTCTTTGTTTTTTTTTTTTTTTTTATTTTCTCTGCCTATTAGGGAAATGGAAACATATGGATTCCTTGTTTGGGCCCAGTGGACCTTATAGAATAGTATCCCCATTGCTTTTCTCACACATCTTCCTGTAATCATATGGCTCTGAATTAGCCTCTCAATCCCCCAGTGGAAAAGCCATAATACAGGGAAATTCAATAAAATGTGTATGTGTTCTGAATGCCAAGGCATTTACAAAGTGGATGGGGATGTGGTCAACTGTATAGGAGAGGCTCTGCTGGTAAGAAGCTGATATGGCAGACTTGTGCCCAGCGTGCAGAGAGCTAAGCTTCCTAAAGCCTGGTTGGGAGAAAAGAAAAAAATGAACTAAAGGGCAAATGAATCCGAGAAGGATTCGGAACTGAACCCCCGATATTAATGTTTCCAGCTTCCATAAGCAGTTCTATACAAAGATTCTAGGGATGTTCTTTACCTGGAAGATAGAGTCTAGAAATATTGCAGTGCCCTCCCAGAAATGCATAGTATGTAATATTAAAGACATACTGTAAGTAATATCCCCTGCACTATGACTCCCACTATAAATGAATACCTCATTTACTGAAGGTGTGTGTTTAATTAAAAGTGTCCCACTCCAGCCTTTTAGGAAAGAGAAACAAGTAAATGATTACACAGGAGGCTGCCCACCATCCCCAGAAGACTGATCATTACAATGAATGCGAACACATAATGTCTATGTTGGAAGAAAAAAATTTAAAATGAACATTATTTAGCCAAAGATTATCAGTTTGCCGTCCTTCTCCCATGTCAGCTAAAGGACAGTCCAGCCTCCTTATCCGGAAGACGAGAGAGTGAAGAACACAGATGCTGATCTCTCCCATACCTGCTGCTCCAATGAGAGTCAAAATGATGTGCAGAGTCTAGCTCAAGATGTTTCTGGGTTCCACGTGCTTCCCTGAGCCCACGGGAACATTGCCCAAGTCTCAGTCTAGAATAAGTCACAGGTTGGAGCCCCGATGAACAGAGGTCCTAAGCAGCTCCCCAAAACAATGATATCGCTGTTCTGGATATAGGAAGTGCTGATAATCAAAAACCTCCCAGCCCTGTCCAGAAACTAACACCCCCCACTCCCACCCCACCCTCACCGTTCTCCACCCACCTCAATTCTCCCCCTCCCACCCTGCAATCTGAAAACAAGCCATTGAGGATGGCTGTATGGGCACGCGCCCCCTAGTGGAGAATTATCAAATGTAATGATGATTGTCACTATGGGAATGCTTTTTTTCAGGAGTAGAGGGAGGGAAAGCTGGAAAACCACCAAGAAGGTTTGAGCCCAGGCTGACCTAGAAAGTGCTGTCCTCCTCCTATGATTCCTAAGTCCTGGGACTGCAGGCATGGGTGCCCCACAAGACCAGACAAGATACTATGAAAACATCACTTTCAGCCTTAGCATACATAGGACTAAAAGTTAACTAGTAATATGTACTCAAGTGTCTCAGAGACGAATCTCATTCGTCACAGGCAAGTCCAGAGGTAGCTTTCCAACGACAGAATTTGCCCCTCTGTCCTTGTATGAACCTCTTCCTGATCTCTATGCTCATTCAAGAGATGGCTAGCCAGGAGAGTAGGAAAGAGTTGCAAATGCCTTGGCTTGGAGACACCTCCTCGTCTGGTTTCTTATTGTTATTAGGAAGAGAGGGTAAATATTAATTAAATAACCTGATGCATCTTTTATCTTTACAAATAGCACATCCTTCGTCTTTACATAAACAAATTAGAAAAGCCAAGTGAGGCTATATGCTTCTAGAGACAGTAAGAGAAGAAAACGCAGACTTTCCACTCTGCACTTAGTATATGCCACAAGTTATACTGGGCGCCTGTGATTGAAGCTATTTCAAATGTAATTACCACAGTCACCCCCCACTGGGCAGGGACTCTGAAGGTCTGCTCAGCTTCTAGTGCATGGCTGCTGCTCAATAAATGGCAAATGCAATTATAATAATTAATAATTCATATATTAATAATTCAATCCCTTTCCCCTCGCTCAGTAATTGCCCACCATCATTCCATGTATACATGGGAACTAGGGTTACCAAGACACCCCAGACTTTCTCCACATGTTCATAAAGCTGTGTGCTAAGGTCACCTTGAAGAGCCGGTCACAGCTGCCAGTTTGTCTAACGAAGATCACCGCTTAAAATGCTTCATTTTCTTCTTATCTCCTTCATATTTCAAATGTTTGTAACTGACTTTGATACCTCATTGGAGAAATAAATGGCCCACTGCCACAGTTGATAGGCATTGAGATGGCCCTGCACTCCCAGAGGCAAGGCATTGGGAATTTCTAGCTAATTCCCAGCACCCCCTGCTCTATCCCAACCCTGCACAGGGCTCCAGCAACTCCTTCCTGCATCCTCACACACACACACACACACACACACACACACACACACACACCAGGGATGAGGGCTTTGCTACATGTGCCCAGCCTGTTATCTGGGGTGACTAGTGAAGTCCGGTTGGCAGATCTTCATCCCACACAGAGCAGATTGTTCATTTCAGAGACGGTCACAAAAATCAAAGGCGCAAGAGAGTTATTAATGTCCTGGCAAGTCCTCCCTGAAGGGGCGAATGCTGGTCTCTTTATCTCTTTGTTTTCCTTTCCCTGGCTGGATTGGCTTTTTCACAATGCAGGTAATGCTACTCTGTTTGATCAGAACTCACATTGCCTAATGAATTTCAATTGCCATTTTATCGGGTTTTCCAATTGGCCTCTCTTCCCCAGGCATCCCAGACAGTTTCTACACAAAGACTGACATTCAGCATCCCTGACCACCCTGCACCCCATCTGTCTCATCCTCCAGATACTTTCTATATTAATAAGACTGAGATGGGCAGGAAGGAAGACAGCGGAGTCATTAGACAACTATTACAATTCTTGTGGAGTCCAGAGATGGCTGACCTTGTGTTACGCATAAATCCATTCCCACATCCTCACTGCAAGGGACCAGAGGGCAAGAGAGCCCTTTCTGATGAGCAGCTTACTCTACCAATTTTTTAGTTTTCCCTCTTGCAGGTTCCAAGTAAAAGCCACTAAACCTGACTTTACCTTCAAAGGGACAAGTGAATGATAAATGGGACTAATTTTCCTCACAAGGACCATGAGGTTTTCCTGGAGATCTCTCCAAAGCATGACTTCTGCAGAGAGCCATTCTAAATAGCTGCTGTGGTGGTTTGAATAAAAATGGCCCCCATAGGTCCACAGGAAGTAGCAGTATTAGAAGGTGTGGTCTTTGTTAGAATGGGTGTGGTCTTGTTGGAGGAAGTGTGTCAGAAGGTGAGGTCTCAGAAGCTCAAACCAGGCCTAATGGCTCACTGTTCTCTTCCTACTGCCTTTGGATCCAGATGTAAAACTTTCAGCTACATCTCCAGCATGATGTCTGCCTACATTCGGCCATGCTTCCCACCATGATAATAACAGACTAAACCTCTAAACTGTAAGCCAGCCCCAATTACAAGAGTTGCTGTAGTCTATGTTTACTATTTTGGTTTCTTTAGAAACCTAGTTATGTTATGTGAATATGTTTTTGTTTTGATCCCAGGTGTGGGATAAGAGTCTGCTTCAGAGGTGATTATGATTTTCCTGGTGCATTTCAGGGGTGTGGTTTTGCCAGCTGCAGGTAGTTTAATCCTGGCATTCTGGAGAGGGTATAAAAATACTAGCACCCTGGGGGGGGGGCGGGGCGGGGGGGCAGGGTGCTCCAAGGTGGCTACTGCTGCTCCTGCTATTCCTGGTTGTTGTTGTTGTTGTTGTTGTAGTTTGTCAAGTGTTCTTGAACAAAGAGGCGAAAAGAAGTTAGATATATCTTGACAACGAAGATTGGACTTGCCCCAAGGAACTCAACGTCCCTAATCAGGAGGAAGTAGTCTGAAAGGTTTATGCCTCCTTTCCCTTTAATCTTGTTTTCCTACCCAGTGTTGGGGAATTGGAAGGGATTAGGGTAGAATACAGATTAGAAGGGAGGTAGTTAAAAAGAACCCAATAAAATAATAAAACAAATATACCAACAGTAGTCACGGTGCCTCTTCCCAGCAATAAAACCCCAGCTAAGACAGCGGCTGGTAGCAAGACCAAGTTCCCACGCTCCACATCGACATGAACCTGCCTCACTTCCGGGGTACTCCAGGCAGAAGTGTTGCTCATGTTTGGTTTCAGCACAATATGAGTCTCTTGAGAGTGAATCCTTTGCTATGAGCTATTCCTAAGCTACTAACTAGTTCAGCTAGCCTGTCACCATCAATGGTCTGTGTTAACACTCCTTGTAGAACCATTCAAAATGTCTTTGCCTCTAGTACCATTCCTCATTTTATTGAATTAGAAATCTCTCATTAAACAACTCCATTGATTATCTAGTGAAGGCTTAATGGCCTAAAGGCCTCAGGTGGACCGAGAAAGGGAAGTTAACCTGACAGATAACACCTATGGAATCTTCTGGTAAAGGGCTCCACATACCAAACCCTGATGCTATCTACTGCTCTGAGACTGCAGAACTGACCTACAGATAGAGTTCCATCCCCAAAGTTCCCCCCTTTCCATCCTTTAAAACCCCAATCTCCTGTGGCACAGGCACACACGTCTACCTCCATGGAGAGACTGCAGGCCTTTGGTTGTTCTGATTAAAGAACGATTCTGCTAATGGAGATGCCTGTCTGCTCTCTCCACCAGTCCTGATCCAATAGCTACACACAGGCCCACAAGAGAAGTCAGTATAACAGATTCATCATCTTTCCCTACAAATCTGATCTTCTTTTCATTCTAATCCAGGGAGCTCACCATTCGCATAGTTTAAGGGCTGGCAAACTTTTTCTATAAAGGACCAAATAATGTCCTAGTCACCAATATTCAACTCTGCTGTCACAGTATAATGCAGTAGCAGTGATTGAGAATGTATAAATGTGTATGCATAGCATCATCCCATTAAAACTTTATAAAAACATATATGTCGTAGACTGGATGTTTCTGAACCCTTCAGTTCATATGTTGCAACCTAACCCCCTTGATGAAAGTTTTAAGATGTGGGGCCTAAGTTCTAAGATCTTAGGGCTGATTAGCTCATAAGAGCTGGAAGAATAACCCCATGAAATATATCCCTCCCATGATAGGAGAGTACAGTGAGAAGGTTCTAGGAACCAAGAAATCAGCCCTCACCATCCACCAGACCTGCCAGTGTCGTGCTCTCTGGCTTCTCAGTGTCCGGAGCTGTGAGAAATGCATTAGTGGCTTATAAGCTACTTGGTCCACATTATCTTGTCACAGCCAAATGGACTAAGGCAAGATGGTTAGCCAGATTGGCCCCAGCATGGTAGTCTGTCAACATTTGAAGCCAGAAATCATTTAGGTTTCTCTTTGTCCCTCCATATATCCAACCAATCAATATGTCAGCCAACCCTATCTCCTAAATATTCCACCAAATTGCCCCACCTATGCCATCCTTAAGTCTAACTCCATCTTTTAGAAAAGAAATATGTGATTGTGAATTACAGAGGATTCAAGAAAGATAGTGAGGGACTGGCAATGTATCTGCATCAAATGACTGAAAAAAAAATGTTTGGTGTATTTTCTCAAATCTAAGATAACCATTGATATGCTATTTTATGCATACCGATATCAAAGAAAACTGCAGTCAAAACTATAATCAAAGCTTTCTTATCACTTAGAATTTGTATAATTCCTGAAACTTGATAGGATTTGGAATTATGTAGGAGACACACTTTTGAGAGTGTCTATGTGTGCATTCACAGAGAATATTAACTAAGGGGAGACTGGGGACAGGGATGATTCCAAAGCCAGTGGCACCTTCTACTGAACCAGATATAGATAGATAGATAGATAGATAGATAGATAGATAGATAGATAGATAGATAGAGACACAAATATAGATATATCCCCAGAAAAGCAGTGTGTACCTGACTGCCCTCACATCTTCATGAGCAAGTCTATCTATTGCTGCTGCCGCCATTAGATTTCAGTTTCTCTACAGCCTGCTGCTGAGGTGGACTCAATACCAGAAACTCCCCAGGGAGTTCCAGGTGTTTGATCCTAGAATGGGAATGCCAAGCATCTATCTCCACAAACAGAGCAGTTGCCAGGTTCTCTGCCCCTCTAAAGTATAGGTGGGCAAACTAGCTAGCCCCTACCTCATATGTCAGTATAATAAATGCCTTCTCTCTCTCTCTCTCTCTCTCTCTCTCTCTCACACACACACACACACACACACACACACACTCACACGGGGAGGGGGTGGAGAGAGAGAGAGAGAGAGAGAGAGAGAGAGAGAGAGAGAGACTAGAGACTATTGATTCTACTACAAAACCCTGTCTCTTACTCAAAGATTGGCTATGGTATTGCCATTCTTCTTGGTTTGGGAGGGGTGGTGGTTATGGTTGTTTGTTTGTTTGTTTGTTTGTTTGTTTGTTTGTTTGTTTTAGGCAATGCTTTATTCTGACCAAGATAGAATTCTCTGTGTAGCCCAAACTCCCCACAATCATTCTGCCTCAGCATCCTGAGTGCCGGCAGGCAGGTAAGGACCATCATGGTTGACTTTCTAAAACTTCGTAACATACAAAGACCAACTCATCATTTTCTTTCTAGAATCTGAAAGTCTGAAAGTTTTTCCATTAATTAATTTATGTATTCACTTTACATCCCACTCGAAGCTCCTCCTCCCTCCCCTCCTCCCAGTCCCACCCCCACAAATCCCTCCTCTCCATTATCCTCCCCTTGAGTACCAGCCCTCCCTGGGACATCAATTCACAGCAGGACTAAATACATCCTCTCCCACTGAGGCCTGAAGAGGCAGGCAACAGAGTCAGAGACAGCCCCTGTTCCAATTGTTAGGGGACCCACATGAAGATCAAGCTGCACATCTGCTACAAATGTGCAGTGTCCAGTGCACTGTACAGTCTTTGGTTGGTAGTTTAGGCTCTATGATCCCCCATGGGCCCAAGTTAGTGGACTCTGCAGGTCTTCCAGTGATGTCATCGTGGAAGTCTGACTCCTCAACACTGCATCTTCCTCTATGCTGTCAAATAATGGCAAAACAATATTTCTGTGGTTGGGTAGGTGGAGTTTTGAGGCAAAGTCTCACTACGTAGCTGAGGCTGCCCTTGATCTGTCCTGTTCAACCTCTGGAGTACACTGTGACTTTCCGGACTCTCCCTTCACCCTGCCCATCATCCCAAGGGCTTTGAGGTATAAAAGAAGCAGAGTTCTTGCTAGGATGTGTAAAGTCCCGAGTGTAACTCAAACCTCCACCAGAAAAGAAGACTGAGAATTTGCTATGAACCAGTCCTACCACCAAGACAGCAAATTGCATTCCCCCCCCCCAAAAAAAAGATGATAGTAACTATATCTTGAATTTTGTCTGGCAGACAGTGATTACATCACAATGTCAATTCTAGAGAAATTCATGTAAATAGAAAATACATGTGCATTGGCATCCATGAAATGTTGTGTATGGTTTGAATTAAGCAAATGTTTATGGCATGTTATGTAACATTTTTGTTCTTCCCACTTCAACTAGCTTTTTTGTTTACTTCACTAATAGTCATTGTTATCTATAAAATAATAATAAAATTTTAAGAGAGTGTGTGGCTAGTTTTTAGGTCAATTTGACCGAAGCTAGAAGAAGGAACATCAACTGAGAAAATACCCCTCACCAGACTGGCCTATAAGCAAATCTGGCACACATTTTCTTAATTAGTGATTGATGTGGGAAGGCCCAGTCCACTGTGGGTGGTGCCACCCCTAGGCAGGTAGTCCTGGATAGTATAAGAAAACAGGATGAATAGTAATAAAAACAGCATGGTACTTGCACAAAAACTAAACACACAGACTAATGAAACAAAATTGAAGCCCCAAACACAAGTACACATAACTTCAACCATTTAATTTTAATTGACATTAAATTAATTTTATTGACATTAAATTATCATTAATTGCCATTTTAATTGACAAAGTTGTCAAAAAACATATATTGGAGAAAAGAACATATCTTCAACAAATGGCACTGGGAACACTGGATTTCTACATGCAGAAGAAGGAAAGTGGTCCCATACCTAACACCTTGCACAAAACTAACTCTGAATGGCTCAAAGATGTAAACGTGAAATCTGGAACTACCAGAAGAAAACAAAAGCAGTGCATCATCTAGGTGGAGGGAGGAATGTTCTGAATAAGACTCCATTTGCCCAAAAATGAAGGCCAACAATAGGCAAGTGGGGCTTCATAAAGCTAAAGGGCTTTTAGACAGCTAAAGAAATAGTCATTCCAAGCGGGGATGTCACACAACTTTAACCCCAGCACTTGCGAGGCAGTGACAGATAGATCTCCATAAATTTGAGCCAGCCTGGTCTTCAAAGCAAGTTCCAGAACAGCCAGGGCTACACAGAGAAACCCTGTCTTGGAAAATGAAAGGAAGGAAGGAAGGAAGGAAGGAAGGAAGGAAGGAAGGAAGGAAGGAAGGAAGGAAGGAAGGAAGGAAGGAGAAGGGAAAGGAAAGGGAAGGGAAGGCGAAGGGAAGGGGAAGGAGGAGGAGGAGGAGAAGGGAAGGGAAGGAGAAGGGAAGGAGGAGGAGAAGGGAAGGGAAGGAGAAGGGAAGGAGAAGGAGAAGGGAAAGGGGAAGGGGAAGGGGAAGGGGAAGGGGAAGGGGAAGGGGAAGGGGAAGGGGAAGGAGAAGGAGAAGGAGAAGGAGAAGGAGAAGGAGAAGGAGAAGGAGAAGGAGAAGGAGAAGGAGAAGGAGAAGGAGAAGGGAAGGGAAGGGAAGGAAAGGAAAGGAAAGGAAGAAAGAGCAAGCCCATAGAATGGGAGAAAAAATTTCCCAATTATACACCTGACAGAGAATTAATATCCAGAATATATAAAGAATTCAAAAGACAAAGAGTCGAAAATGGGCCTTGGATCTAAAGAGAGAGTTCTAAAGAAAGAAAGAAAGAAAGGAAGGAAGGAAGGAAGGAAGGAAGGAAGGAAGGAAGGAAGAAAGAAAGAAAGAAAGAAAGAAAGAAAGAAAGAAAGAAAGAAAGAAAGAAAGAAAGAAAAGAAACCCTCAGAAAATGTTCATTGTCTATAGCAATCAGGGAAACGCACATCAAAACAACTTTGATGTTTCATCTTACAAAGGTCAACAAAATGATCGACAATGAATGTTGGAAAGGAGAAAGGGACCCATCATTTACTGCTAACTGGATTCCAAACTGGTCCAGCGCCCCCCATATAGCCACTATGAATAATTCTTTAAAAGCTAAAGATAAATCTACCCTATGGCCCAGCTATTCCACTCCTTAGCATACACCCACAGGACTCGACATCCTAAACCACAGACACTCGCTCAGCCATATTCACTGATGCTCCTTTCACAGAGGCTGGGAGATGGAAACAACCTGAGTTGCTGGATAATGAAAATGTGGTCCACTGTGGAATACTAGTCAGCTGGAAAGAGAAATGAAAATCTCAGATACATGAATTAGAAAAGTTATATTGAATGTGGTAACCCAGACCCAGGAAGACAAACATGGCATGTTCTCTCTCATTACAGGATCCTACCTCCAAATCTTCAGATTTGAGCTCATGTCCTGAAGTAAACACCATGAAAGTAAAAACGGGGCCATTTCTAGAGTATGGGTATGAGAGCAAAAGAGCAGGGTACAAGTTATCTGATGGGAGAAATAAATAAAAGCAAGGACCTCTAATTAGGGAGGAGAGAGGGGGATAAATACAGAAGGAGGGAGGAGAAAAAAATCACTGTAAGAAGTCCAAAAAAAAGTCATAAAGAATCACACTCACACTATTAACTATCTGCCTAAAAATACAGCACAAGTAAGTCTGTGTGTAAATAGTCATATATAGTTTAAATGAAATATTCCCATCTGGACTAGCAATGTTCCTTCCAAGAAACAAAGACCATCTAACGAAAACCCCATTTCCCGGCCTGAGAAGCCCTCTTTTGAGTTGATCGGACTTGTCCAAGAGGCTCCCAAAAGTTTACAGGATATTGCTGTTGCTCTTGGTTGGCACCCAGAGTTGAAAGATTAGTCTTTTTGCTGAAGACATCATGCACTTCAGACTTAGGGCCTAGGGACCCTAAAAGCTTTCTCCTGGAGGCTTAGTTTCCAGGGCACCAGAAGACACCATGAAGGCTTCCAAAGGAAGGAATCAACAAGATGCCTCGGTAAGAACCACCACAGCAGCCAACGTGACACACTAATCCTTAGAGTGCAGTAGAGGCATGCCTACCTTGGTGGTAACCAACAGCTCTCGACTTGGACTCAACTCAACAGGAGGGAAAACCACGCCCAGTACTTCAGATCTAGCTAGCTACCCAGAGCTCGTGAAGTCATGGGTCTTAAAGGAAAACCTAAAGCTGCTACTTTACTAAATCTATGTAACTCCTAACTAAATTCTAAATATTTGTCTTTATACCTGAGGATAAGTGTAGTCCTTACTCCCACATCAAGGAAACTTCTCTTTGCAACAGAGACCACTACAGAAAACCACAATCAATCAAAATGCAGAGTTGTGGAGTCCAATCCCAATGGATGATTCACCTAGAATATAACCTAAGGCTCAGGGGTTATTGCAGAAGAGAGTGCTGAAAGACTGTAAGAGCCAGAAGAACAGGAAGTCTGTGTCCTCGAGGTATATCAGAAGCTACACCTATAAAATTTCACCAACATGACTGCCTATCTTAGGGCTTTACTGCTGTGAACAGACACCATGACCAAGGCAAGTCTTAAAAAGTATTAGAAACATTTAATTGGGGCTGGCTTACAGGTTCAGGGGTTCAGTCCATTACCTTCAAGGTGGGAGCATGGCAGCATCTAGGCAGGCATGGTGCAGGTGGAGCTGAGAGTTCTACATCTTTATCTAGTAGAATACTGACTTCCAGGAATCTAGGATGAGGGTCTTAAAGCCCACACCCACAGTGACACACCTATTCCAACAAGGCCACACCTTCTAATAGTGCCACTCCCTGGGCTGAGCATATACAAACCATCACACCGTCTAAAGCTGAACAAAGACAAAAATAGATATGTTAAGGTAGATGAAGGGGTAATGGAAGCCCAGGAGACCTCAACCCTGCACAAAGAGCTACAGGCAACTAAGGAATGCCGAGAGTGGGAGAAATAGTCTTAGTTTTATAAGGAGAAAGCATTGGTTATCCAATACCAAATGGTCATCCCTGAAAACATACATACAGTGAATGTTATACAGATGGAGCAGATTGTGATTATGCATTTAGAAGTGTGTGCACACACACCTGTAACAACAACTAATGAACAAAGAGGCCACGGATTTCAAAACCTCCAGGAGGGTTATTTAGGAGGTCTTAGAGGGAAGAAGGGAAAAATTATGCAATTATATTACAATCTCAAACACAATTTTTAAAAAAGAAAGCAAGAAGGAAAGAAGAAGAAAAAAGAGGGAGTGGAGAGAAATTAGGCTGAGCTGGCTAGCCATGAGAAGCAAATTAAGCAGCGCTCCTCCATGGCCTCTGCACCAACCCCTGCCTTCAGGCTCCTGCCCTGGCTTCAGGTCCTACACTGAGTTCCTCCAGTCATGGACTAAGACATGAAAAATAAGAGAAATAAACCCTTTCTTTTCTCCCCAAGTTGCTTATGATCATGGCGTCTCATCAATGTGTAGGTGGTTGTGTCTCTTCTGAGTTCACCCATTCATAATTCCTCCATTCCACCTTGTTACCGCTCCATCTGAAAGCGCTCACCAGAAATTGACACTATGCTCTGTGCTTCCCAGCATAGAACCTCCAACTCTCTCAACCTCTGTTCCATGCGCACAACCCAGGCTTGAAGTAGTCCTTACAGCAACAGAAAACATACAAGACAGAATTAGCTACCAGTTGAGCTGCTGGATACAGAGATGTTCTGTTTACTTAATTACAGAGCTAGAACAGCACTCACAGAACCAAACCCCTAAAGTTTCAGTCGAGAAAACTAGCAAAAAGTAGATTTTCCTCCTGTGTCACTCCAGGTCAAAGGCAACATGGCCTAGCCCTTAAGCCAATGTCCTTCTGTAACACGCCTTGTAATCTTTGATAGAAAAAAATCCTTCCATTTCTGAGACAGGCTACTGGGAGCTATCATAATAAAGGGCTACCACCCAAACCATGGACTAGGGACTTCTCTTCTCTTCTCTTTGAAATCTGGATGATGGCAGAGTTGTCCCAATATTTTAAGCTTTAAATGGAATGACTTAAAATATGTTAGGCAGAAGCAAATGTATTCCTGTTAGTTCAAGGGCAGCCTGGTTTATAGAGGACAGCAAGAGCTGTTACACAGAGAAACGTTCTCAAACACACACAGTGTGTGTGTGTGTGTGTGTGTGTATGTATATGTATGTGTGTGTGTGTTTGTATATATACATATATATATATATATATACATATATATATCATCAAAAAGCCACGTTTTAAAAGATAGCTATTCCTGTCTTGTGTTTCTAGAGTATAGAAGGCTGAAATTTTCAAATGAAAGGCAACCCTGCTAGAAGAGGAAGGCCAGGCATCATCTGGAAGTGGCCACAGAGCATCCAGGCTGCCACCCAGTCACGAAAGTTCTCCTGATAAAACACACATGTGACCAACAAAAAGAGCAAAGCAAGTGTACTCTCTGCTGCCTGCACCCACCCACCCTGTCATCCTGATCTGAAGGTGTGAAGGTCTGAGACTGACAGCAGGAAGGATGAGGGAGGGGTCACTTTCTCTGTCTTAGTTCAGCTGTAAATTTTCTGGGCTATACAACCATGACAATTGATTTATTTTTCATTTAATACAGATTTATTCTGTGAAGCTTTGAACACTCAGTGACTTGGAATGGAGAATTTTCAGTTTAGTAAAGCATACAGTCCATAAGTGTTATTTGGATGTGAAATCCGTTCATCTGCACTTCCCTTGTTTGGAGATAACGATATTTTCTGCTGCCCCATTTGACAGATCTCCAGCCTTGAACATTTCAGTGTTAATCTGAACTGGTAAGTGATCAAAGCTTATCTCCTGTTTTCTTTTCAGACAAGACTGAATTTTTTAAAAAAATAATCATATTCTTATAAACAGCCCAAAGAATAAGCCAAGAATTCCTGCAGAATCTAATGAGATCTATTATGCTAAGTAGGGAGACACCCCTCCCCCAAGCCCTCAAGAAAAGAGCTCAAGGAAGTAGAAATTAAATTGCCAAGTCTAATGGATTCCCTGTGTGACTAACTCATTGTATTGTTTCGCATGTTTGAGGAGATGCACACATTTCATGGACAGACTTAGTCACTCCTGCTTGGACAGCTGCTGCCCTGCTCCATGTCTAAGGTCAGGTTCATCCACGGCGGAGCTCAGCAGCTCTTGCTCAAGTGGGATCAATCATGAAAGAGTTTTCTGTTGACATTACTCTGATGCTTGCAGGGGACCAGTTCCTACTCTGTCTCAGGAAGACTCTGCCCCTTCATGGTGGGAGGTGGATGTGATTAAAGGACTAGGGTAGATAAAAGCTCTCATTGGAGAGGCTGAATACCAAGGAACTGCTCAGGGTCGACCAGATGTACCAAATACACCCTGCCCCTTATGGCTTCCAAGACTTCACCTTTATTTTCAATAATTTGCTTCTTTTGTGCTTGCCATTTTTCATGCAAAATCCAAAGAGAAGATTGAAAGGAGTGTTTTAAAGCCTGTTGGGTGAAGGTGGGATTAATAACAATAACAATAGCAAGTCTTCAACCTCACTCTCTCCTGTGGCTTTACTCTCAACAATCATCCTTGAGAGAGCCAGCTATACCTTCAGCAGCCTTTAAGATTGTGTGCATGATATTTAGATCCTTTACATTGCAATTCTATTTGGTACATCATATATATATATATATATATATATATATATATATATATATATATATATACCATCTGTTAAAATACATTAAAAGAAATAAAAATCATACAGTTCCCTAATGGTACATGTTTATGTGCATAATCTTAATACTATGGTGTGCTAGTTTAATTTCCCAAATGGATTACAAATAAGGTTTTGAAAAAAAATAAAATTAGGAGTCATTCTTTGGTTACAGTATTGTAAATTTCCTTGTCAGAATTCAGGGACTGTCCCCTGGCTTTGGTTCTGTTCTTTTAAATGAATCCTAAGCCTAGTAAGCAATAACTATAATGTGATATCTGAAATTTTTGTTACTAATTTTTGTGGCTTTGGCAATTTAACCCAGAGCCTTGCAGCTGCTGTACCACTAAACTATGCCCCATGATGACTAAAGCTTCGGTTATGTAATCAAGGGTCCTTTGTTCCAATCACAGTGGCTATAAGATTATTTTCAGCATTAGTTTTAGTTCTGTTTAAATAGAAATTGTTACAGGTATGGTAACACACACCTGTAACCCCAATACTCAGAAGATTTGCTGTTAGTTTGAGGCCAGCTTGGGTTACACAGAAAATGTAAAGCTAGCCAGGTATACATAGGAAAACCCCATCAAACACACAAACACAAACCAAAAGATTATATATGTATGTAGTGTATATTAATTAGAAAAAGAAGTCGTAAAATATAGATTGAGCATCTCTAGTCCAAAATACAACTTTTTGCACTCAAACAGTCTCAGATTTTGTAGCATTTCAACGTTTTAGATTAGGAATGTCCAAATGACAATCTATGTAAATATTTCAAAATCTGGTGTCCGAATTCCAAGCACTTCAGATAAAGAATGTTCAGCCTGTGCTATAACTGTGCCTCAAACTCTTCCCCTCTCTATTGAGTTATCATTTGAAACAGACAAGGAAAGGGTATAGAGAGAATCTCTTGTGTAGTGTTTGGAAGCATCAACTGTCAATAAATAAGCTGTTTGTCAATTAGCTAAGGTAGGAAGTAGGAGCTGAGAGTTCTGGCAGGGAGAGATTCTGGAAAGCAGTCGAATGCAGGGAGGATTCACCCAGAATACTGATGGAGACACTTGCATGAACCTGAGGAAAGCTAACTAAGCTCGTGGCAGGACTTAGCATAGAATAAACAGGATAACGGGGGGGGGGGGGGGAGACAAGGCTTTTGGCCTAGGCATTTATTCATAAGTAATTCAGTCTCAGAGCCATTATGTTGGGAACTTGGGTGAGGGTAGAAAAAATCCCACATGTGCAAAGGGGGATCCTTAGGGTTACTCTTGCTATGATAAAGCACCATGACCAAAGGCAAATTGGAGAGAAAGGGTTTTATTTGGCTTTATTTCCAAATCCACAGTCCATCACTGAAGGAACTCAGGACAGGAACCTAAACAGGTTGAGTATCTGGAAGCAGAGCAAACGCAGAGTCATGGAGCGCTGCTGCTTACTGACTCTGTTCAGCCTGCTTTCTTATAGAACCCAGGACCGCCAGCCTAAGGGACAGCAGCACCCACAGTGGTCTGGGTCATCCCACATCAATCACTAATGAAGAAGATGCCCTACATGCTTGCCTACAGCCCAATCTTATAAAGTCATTTTCTCAGTTGAAAGTCCCTCCTCTCAGACAACTCTAGCCTGGGTCAAATTGACATAAAATTAGGGGGCACAGTTTGGATCTGAAAAATTGAGATGTGTGACAGATTAAGAGGGTTTGCTGCACTTGGCAATGTGAGAGATAATCAGAAGATAGGAATTCCCAGCAGAGAAAAGGCAGGCTGCTGTGAACAAGACAAGATTTGGCTAGAGTCCACAGAGAAGGCAAGAATATCGAATAAACTTGGACAAGGAGAGGAAACTGAATGAACTTGGAAGAGGCAACGAGAAAACTTGCAAATGTCCATGCTTGCATTCATGCAAAAAATTAAGGAATACAGGGAATGGGGCCTTCACTTGAAATGATATTATCCAGGAAGCTGACACAAATATTTCCAGTTCAAAGCCGGCTTGGACTCCATAGAAAAACTCTTATCAGAAAAAAAAAATAGTGATGATAACAGTAATAGAGATTAGGAGACAGGAGATACAGAAAATGGGGAAAACACACTGGACTCAGTTGCCTACACCCTGGGGTTCACTCTGCTCCTTGTGTGGTTTCTGTATCAGTGGCAGTCTACACTGGTGGCCATAGGGAAATGCATAAGCTGAGGTAGCTTAACCTATCAAGACTCTTTTTTTTCATAGTTGTGGAAACTGGAAGCCCAAGATCAAATTGACAGCATGGTTGCCTTCCTGGCTTTTGGACAATTGCCTCGTGCCTGTGACCTCATGTGACCCCCACCAATGTGAGAGAATGAAGGGGAGAGAACACAAGCCATCCCGTACCTCATGTTCTGAGGGCACTGATCCCAAGGCCCACTCTTGATCTCATCTAACCCTAAGTATCCCTCCAAAGCTCCATCATCGTGAGGCTTCACATAGGAATTTGGAGGGTAATTGACAATATGATAGTATAACATGAAACGTGAAGCCTCCATGCTAAACAACAAATGTCCATGTCTTACACATCCACAGTTTACCAATTGTTTGTGCCCAAGTGTGCAGGTACACATGGAGATTAGAGGTCTACACATTTGTGAGAGGAGCCCTTACCATAAATTAGGGCTTTAATGGGGATTTAACCAGGACAGCTGTCCTGCAAGCCCCAGGAATCTGTCTGTCTCTGCCTCCCTAGTGCTGGGATTACAATGCATAGCACAAGACCTGGCTTTTATATGGATGCTAGGGATTCAAGCTCGGGGCCTCATGCTTGAGCAGTGAACACTACCAACTAAACCATCTCCCCAGCTCCACTTACCTTATTTGGACTCTTCTTTGTCTGGGCTCAGCTGGGGTAGCTCCTTCCTCTGAGCAAACTGTGCTATAACAGAGGTGGAGGTCTGAATGAGCCTTTTTCCATCATCTGGTCATGTCGCATTTGCTAATTTTCTTTTAGCCAAAGCTGCTCACCTGTAGGACGATCCTAGTCACCCACCACAGTCATCAAACAGACATAGATGACATAAATGTATTTCTTCTTCATGTGTTCATTATCATGTAGGGAATCATCTCTTCTCAACTGTCCTGATGACTTAGAAGCTGGTAGCCCTAGATTTTCTGCCTAAATCTCAGTCTATTCCATCCTTTCACTAAATTTTGCCCATAACACAAGCTAGCCGAAATCCCACAATACAACTCTCTTTTGAGAAACCTAAACTCACTCTTGAACACAGCCTTCACCCTGAAATGAACTCCCTACTCGGTCTCCTCTTCTGAAGTCTGTCTTCAAGAGTCATGAACCTGGAAACACTGAGTAAAGACCTCATTCTGGTGTCTATCTTGAGACCTCCTCAGCCTTCAGTTACTGGTAACAGAGCAGTTGTCATATCTTATGGGAAAATATTTATGGGAGATTTTAAAGTCCACAGAACTCAATTAAATCAAGATTTTTTTTTGACCTGGGTACTCAGTTTTGTGGTAAGAGAGATTGTCTGGCATGAGCGAGGCCCTAGATTCAATCACTAGCATTAAAAAGATTTTCAGAAACTCATACACCAACCAGTTATCCTCTACCTGCCAGTCACTGCATGCTCTTTCTCTGAAGAGGGCTGGCTGTGGCCTCAGGCAAAGTAAAAGAGAAGTAGGCCTGGGGGCCAATCTGCAGGAATTCCCATTCTGGCTGGGGAGATGGCTCAGCAGGTAACGGTCCTTGCTGCTAATCTTGACAGCACTGGATTCAGTCACTGGAACCCATGTAGGAGAAGAGAAATGACTGTTTGACCTACACACACACACACACACACACACACACACACACCATATGAAATAAATAAGTGTTCAGAAAACTGTTATGCTAACACTATTCCCTAAAACCTTAAAAGGTGCAAGGGGGAAACAAGACAAAGCTATTGTGCTGACATCATGAAGAGACTGAGATTTAGGCAGAAGATCTAGGGCCACCAGCTTCTAAGTCATCAGGATAATTGAGATTAGACGATTCCCTACATGATAATGAACAGGTGTAAAAGAGAGAACATTTTTTTCAGCACTAGAAACAGGTTGTACTGAAATATCAAATTTAGAACGATCCCAGAGGGACAGCAGAGCACACATCATGCAGAGCATGAAGATTTGTGTCTGGCCCTGTAGAGCTGAGCACGGGTAAGGCCTTCCAGGCCATGGTCTTCTCCTCTGCAGATGACAGCTGCCATAACCACCACACTATCTGCAAGGAAAGGTCACAGTCATCCCAGAAGGGAGCCCAGGAACGAAGTAGACAAGCCCTTGCCCAAGAGCAGCCAAGGACTGGAACTTGTAGTGGGGAAGATGTACCTTCTGAAGTCCCAGACCACATTTATTCTGCAGAGGCAAGCCCATACCCTGCAGCCTGTGCCCTCACAGAGCTGCCTCTGCCTCTCCAACCATAAGACAGGCCATTGGCATCACGCTGACTGAGGACAGGCTGCCCAGCTCAAGGACTAACTGCTGGTATCTTACAAGACATGACATCTCTGCCAAGCATGAGCTAGCCCTCCTTGCCCACTGACTCTTAGCATGTCAGACCCTTGAGTACCAGGTCCCCATCTGATGAATTTATTTGGGAGAACTCACAGGCAGGAGCCAACCATGGGAAGAAGATAAAATGTTGTTTTCGGATCTCTTCCCTTGGGGAAAGAACAACCCCTTCTTACTTGGGACCAGAGTCCAGTTTTGAGAACTAACAAGTTTATGGGCTTGTTTACATGGTACAACTGAGGGGTTGCTTACAGTACTGTGGGTGACCCCAAAGCAGTCACACCACTGACAAGGCTCACCCCAACAGGTTTGTGGATTGCTCCATCATCGCACAGATAGAGTCCCTCTTTAGTCAAGTTTCTATGGACTACATGCCCTAGCACCTCCTGAGGCCACAGGCTATGGGCAATCAGACTGGAATCACATACAGCTAGCTGGGAGGTACAGGAGGCAGTGGCCTGATTCTTAGGTGAGGCTCCATCAGCCCTACCCATGCCCCCTACTTCTATGAGGGTATAGCAGACAACAAACAGAATCTTGGGGTCACAGTTGCTCTGAAGCAGCGGCCACTGTAACAAAGGACAGGTCACTGCCACAGATATGATCACCAGGCTCCATACTGGGGCCCTAATAGGAGGATGTGGTGTCCTGCCCACACCCCTGTCACCCCATAGCTTGTTCCTGCCCTCCTGTGGTGGGATGGGGCACACTGCATGACAGGGAGCGTGATTATGTAACCATGGTGACTCTTAGACACAGTGGGGAGAGACAGCCACCACTGACCCCCACACTAGGTGGTGTAGTGAGGCCTCTCCAGCACCTGTGGCAGCAATGATTGGGTCCACGGAGGTGGGAGACATGCTCAAGGAGAAAATGAGAGATGGGGACTGTGTGGAGATACACAATGGGTAAAGGCCAGCCCCAGGGGCGGGTTGTGTGTGTGGAGGAGGCTAGATCCTAGGAACAGTTAGACCCAAGTCTAATAATTCACATCTGTAGCCCCAACGCTAGGGGAGGTGACTGTAGGGACACCAGAAGTTCAGGGCCATCCTCAGCTATATGAAAAGCATTTGAGGCTAGCCTGAGCTACAAGAGATCATGTCTTTAAAACATATTAATTAACAAACTGAAAGAGCCTGGACATAGGATACAGCCCTATAATCCTAGCACTCAAAAGTCTGAAGCACAAAGACCTCAAGTTCAAGGTCAGCCTGAGCTACATGGTAAGACCCTGTCTCCAGAAGCCAAACAAACAAGGCACCATGAGGAAAGCTTTTACCCAGGAGCTGATTCAATGCTCTATTCATTCAGTCTTTTTTTTTTTTTTTTTCATTTATTTGATTAGTAGTCTGGTGTGAGTTTTCTCTTAAAGATACCTTTCAGCTGTATCAGTAACTCACTGCACCTTATGACGGGGGGAGGGGAACAGCACATACTCAAAACAAAACCAAGAAGGAAATGAATGTTGCAGGAGTCCCTCACTCCCAGAAAGCAGTAGCATCTCCACCCCAGCCAGCCTGGCCTTTTCTCTCCCTTATCTGCCTGCAGCCCCTCCGCGCTCGCTCTCGTGAAGTATTCCATCAGCAGATGGACACCATGCTGAATGCTACAAAATAGGCTGCTTTCATACTAAAAGGAATTCAATAAAAGTGAAATACATAAAAGCCTGTGCTTATAGATTTTTATTATGATTCTCTTCAACCAGGCTTTAGCAAACTCTCTGATGTCGGGGAAGGTATAACCAATGTGTCTTTCAGGACAAGACAAGGTGTCAGAAAACAAAGCTGAAGTGTCTACACCAAGACAATGGCTTCTGAAAAGGAAAAGCCCACCTTTCAGAAGTACTACACCAGAGCTCGCTCCTAGCATCTGTGCTTGGGTGCAGCCTTGCTCTATGTCAATCCCCTGGGTGATGTCAGATACCAAGGAAGTGGTCCCTGCAAGTTGCATCTCTTTATGAATCTTGCATGACAGCACTTCTCTCCTTAAGCATTGGTAATCTGTTTGATGTTCATAGAGATGGATGAGGGGCCTTGGGTGTCAGTGGAGAAGCCGACAGACAGCAATTGTGGCAATAAATAACCAGAATGCTTTCCACTTGCGTCGCCTTGACAATTCAAGGGTCTCAAAACATAGCTGAAAGTTCGAATTATTAAGAAAGGGCAACTCGTTCATCCTTCTCACGTCTCACTAGAGAGCTCAGAGGAAGCAAGATGCCCTCATAGACCCCTGGCCCTGACTGCAGGGAGGACTGCTGGCTTCCGGGTAAGAACATACACTCCAGGTGGAAAGTGACAAGATATAGCTTTTTCGTTGCCATAGGAGGAGGAGGAGAAATTTTGAGAGTCAAGGGCAGGACCCAGTGATCTCCAGAGCCCTCCCGGTGAAATGAGTAAGTCCAAGAGAAGTTGAAGGCAGGTGGCGTGAGTGGGGGCAGTTCTGAGCGCCAGGTTAGTAGCAAATGCCACTTCTGACCACCAGAGGGAGCAGTTTCAGGAGACTGCTGCTCACACCGCCCTCTTCACAGCAGGGACACAACCTGGTTGCTTCGCCCTCTCCTGGATCCTGGAAACTACTTTGTTGCATTCTCCTTGCTAGTCCGGTCTGGGGCTTCTGACACACTGACTGGGCTCGTGAGCTGGGCCAAGAGGATAAAGAGTCGTGACAAGAGGCGACGAAGCTTTCCTTTCGAGGAACTCGGCATAATCTGTTTCTAATCCTCCAGCACCAGCTTGAGGTAGAAGCCTTGCATACCAATTGCAGTTATCGTATGAGACTTTGGCTCTTCTCAAAGTGGTCTGGACTCTGTACAACTCCCTGGTTTCTCGTGAGTCCTATAATCTTAATATTCCAGCCAAGCCAAGAAGGGGAGACTTCTGTTGTCTATGCACACGAATCTTCATTCCTGTCTCTCTCCAAAAATAGAGTGCCTGGCTAGAAAAGTTGAAGCTCCCTGCCATCCTATCCACACAGGTCCTTATTAACATCTCTGCCCTTAAGGTACAAACTCAAAAGAGGAAGGTGGTTTCAGGTCCCTCGGGTGCAGCACAGCATCCTAAACAAGTAAGCTAACGTGAAGTTGTTTTTTAAACCTGACAGTTTTCTTCTCTTACTCCTTCAAAGTTGAAGGGAAAAAAAAAGTAGCCGGGTGTGGTGGTGTGACTTTAATCCTAGTGCTTGGAAGATGGAGGCATCTGAGACCAGCATCATCCCGGTCTGCATAGTGACCTCCAAAACAGCCAGGGCTACATACATAGTAAGACCTATCTCAGAGAGAGAAGGGAGGGGGCTGGGGGAGGGGGAGGCCAGCAGGCAGGCTGAGGATATGGCTTTACTGTACAAACCCAGCAACCTGAGTTCAGGTCCCCAGAACCCATGTAAGAAGCAGACCTATTGGCACACCTGTCCATAACTCAAGCAGACCCCTAGGGCAAGGAAGGCAGAGATGTGAAAATCATCAAAAGTTCACAGGCCAGCTTGCCTAGCCAACGCAGCAGTGAACAAGAGAAAACCCTGCCTCCAATGAGGTAGAAGGCAAGGACTGACACCAGGTTGTCCTCTGACCTCTGTTATGACACAAGTGTGCAGTGTGTGTGTGTGTGTGTGTGTGTTATGTAATCAAAAGCTGGTTTTCAAACAACAATTACCAGGAGAGACAGGCAAGACTCTATGAGTTCAAGGCTAACTAGGTCTATATAACAAGTTCCAGGACAACCAGGGCTACATCGTGAGACCTTGGCTCAAACAACAAATACCACCATGTAAATAAACAGCAGCAGCTGATAAATGATTAAGAAAAAAAAAATGAAGCCCTTCCTAATCAATGTCTGATTGTAGCTCGATCATACCACCCTAAGTATAACAAAGAAATAAGAATAGACAACATCAAAGCAAGGTGGAGGGCCAGGTATGGTGGTACTATAATCTGCTCTATAATCCCAACTCCAAGACAAAAGGGGCAAGACGATGATATATTTAAAGTGAAATCTTGCATCAAAAACACAAGACAAAAAAGAAAAGAAAGAAAGAATCACATTTCAAAGTTTTCCAAAATTATAACTGCTCATAAGGATTCAAGACACAGGTCTTCCAGTCATAAAAACTCACCAGGAAGAAGAAGGGGAAAAAAAAAATCCAAATATCATAGCACAGCAGCACTCTGCCATCTGGTGGCTAAAAGTGAAATAGCCCGTCGTGCTCATCCAAAAGACTGAAAACAGCTAAGTCACGTGTAAAGTATGGTATTCATTAACAAATGAGTTTTGTTGACTCAGAATCCTAAAACAGCAAGTCCCGCTTTGAAGAGTGTCCTCTGTTATGCTTCACAGACCTGAATGGAGGGCTCTTAAATGGCTTGCTTAAACAAATCTATCCGGAGACTAGCAAGATGGCTCAGCGGTTAAGGGGGCTTACTGCTCTTCCGAAAGACCCCAGTTCAATTCCCTCCACCCATCTTAGGAACCCCGGGAGATATAATCCTTCTGGCCTCTGCAGACACCACCTTCACATCCACATACCCACATACAAATCTTGAAAAGAAAAAAAGCAATGAGCCTTCAGTCGTATATGGAAGCACTAACCCTCTACCCATATACAAACCTCTGGTGGAAATGGTGGAATGTGGAAGGCTAGCATGACCCGGTCACTCTCAGACTCTCAGAGCCTCTTGTGAATGAATTTAAACAACCATGGTCAAGGCTCTCAAGTCCCTCTCCTGGGGAATCAGAGGGCACTCTGGCATGCTAAAGACCCACAAAACAGAAGGTCTCGGGGGCGGGGGCAGGGGCGGGGGCGATGTTGACCTCTAACTAGGCTTTTCAGGCAGTTTGTTATTCCTGTTTTCAAAACTTTCTAGAAATTGTTTGGTGGTGGTTTTGGGTTTTGATTGGTTGAGTGGTGGTTGATTGGGTGGGTGGGTGGTAGGATTAATTTGTTTTGTTTTGTTTTGTTTAGACAGTGTCTTGCTCTATAGCCAAACCTGGGACCCTCCTGCCTCAGCTTCCTAAATGCTGGGTTATCAGCATCTATCCATTACCAACTACAATGAGGGTTTGGGTTTTTTTTTTTAATGTTTGTTTTAATATAATTCATTGGTTGGCTGCAAATGCCACCCCCTTCTACAGCTCCCTGAGTGACATTCAGGTTGGTTACCTAGTCTCTTTGTGCCTTAATTTCTACAGATATAAACCAGGGACAAAAAGGCTAGTGAAAAGAAATATTATTTGAGGAATTTCTAGGATCTGCCATTGTACCTTACTCATCTCAGCAGCTTTCATTGTGGGTCACTCATGTGGGCCACGCCCCCCAAACAGCTGCCTAATGACATACATTTATCTCCTGACCCTGCCCAGCCCCAATGATGCTGTGAAGGAATAATGAAATATTATTAACTCCCAAGGCCAAACTGAATAGGGTCAGTCTTAATGACCATGCTATAACCCAGACTCTAACAGCTCAGTCTTTGGAAACTTTGTTCTCTTGGATAATAGCCGTCGTGCTAGAAGGAAGGCCAGGCTGTGCAAAGCCACAGTGTGTGGAAACCCTAGCGTGCAGGCTCAGCTGAGCACACACTTTGAGTCATCACAGTGCAGGAAACAGGCAAGTGACAATCTGGGACAGAGACTTCTTTCCACCTCAAAAACAACAACTTGAGCCAGCTTAGTCCTTATTCATAATCAGATCCAGTTCATTCATGTATTACCCTCCCTTGCTACGCTATGATTTTCAAATGGCAGGAACATTTATTTTCTTTGCCATTACATGCCTCTCCAGCATCTTCAATAATCCCTGGCACATGTGTTTCTGATGAATAAATAAAATAATAAAAGGATCAGAAAAATGGAGGAAAAAGGTAATCAACATAGGGAGCAGGTTAAAACTCCAAGGAAATATCAATTGCTATCCTCAGAGACAGACAGAATCCATGCATCATGAGTTAGAAGGTACTGGATTGCTGGGAAGATAAAAAACAAACTGGATTGAGGGCAGAATCCAGTAAAAAGCACAGTGCCTGCCTAGCCTGAGCAAGGTCCAGCCTACTCGCTGAAGGAAGCATGCATAAGAAGGGGGGGTCTTACAAAGTGGGGGCCAAAACAAAATAAATTTAAGACAAGTTTTGTTAGATAACACTCAACGAAAGCCAACCCAAGGGGGAGTAAGAGGAAGAAGAGGGATAAATTTAGGAATCAAGTAGGACATCAGCCATCTCCTGTGAATTCTAGAAACAAGAGCAGAAAAGAAGAAAATGAACACAGATCAGGAATCACAGGTGCAAAGGGCAGGAAAACCTGGACCAGCCGAGGCAGGCACCGAGGGGGATAAACAGGGTATCACAGACATCAGGGCCTGCTTGGGTTGTGTGATGTGCTCGAGCATTTGGAAGGCCATTCGAAAAAGTGTTACGGAAAAGATCTGTTGAAGTGATTAGAGTAAAAAAATACATTGTGTGTATAGAGTCAAGCTAAATAATGAAGGTGGTTTTCAGAGATAATTATTCAAGAATGGACTTCGATGTGTGTACCATAGGAACATCTGAGCATATCCAAGTGTGTCGAAGCAAGGGACATCTTGACAGTGTGAAATCAGGGGGACTACATGGTCCGTTTCAAGTCCTAACCCTTTTGTTAATAACAAGGTTGGTCCAGAGTACTGGGGTCTGTGGGATGCTACTATCACATTTGTGCAAGAGTGTCCTGGCAGACGTTTGTGATACTTCTCCTCATCAAGTACGTGTGCGTGAGAATCTATCTCTAAGAGCTTCTGGTTTTATGATTTTAGGAGAATGAAATATAAATGATCCGTTTTCATTCTAATGCCTTTCATAACTGGTAGACCCATTACAAACTATTTTTTAAAAACTTTTAATTAACATAATTGTTATACTTGTTAACTCAAGGAAAAGCAAGACAATGAACTATTTGACCCAATAATAGGAAGATGTGACTATCACTGTCCCTGCCCCCCTGGTTGGAAGGGTGAGAAACAGAGAAAGTGTGTCAGAGAGAGCTAATCCTAAGACTCTCAGAAAGCCCACACCCATGCTCTCAGGTGTGTCTTTTTGAGTGCCTCTTGCCCTTAACTCTCATGCTTAAAATCTAATTTTTAATGTGATTTAATGAAAACCCCAGCTCTGCCTCAAAAAAAAATACATAATAAAATCTTTTAAGTGAAGTAAATCCTCAACTATAGTAGAAAGCCAAGAGATCATATCCAAAATAAACTACTAAATGTGTAATATGACCATATTGCTTAGAAGAGTAAATACAGGAAAAACAAACACAGACTCCTAACAAAGGGCCTCAGAATCCAGAGCGCACAGAAAAGTGGGAGACTAAGTTAAATCTTTCCTTTCTAAACCTTTGGGACTTGTGATTCTTAGCTGTGTGTATGTAGGACAAATTGCCTGATTTGCACAAAGCACTAGGATTAATTCTTAGTCTGAAAGATGAATGGATAGATAGATAATAGATAGATAGATAGATAGATAGATAGATAGATAGATAGATAGATAGATAATAGATAGATGGATGGTTGATAGCTAGATGGTAGATAGAAGATTGATAGAGGTAGAATGGTTGATAGACAGATAATAAATATATAGATTTTAAATTGTAAATAGTAAATTGACTCAGATATCAGAATCTATCAGAAGATATGGCCGTCTTGTGTAGAAAACTCTCTGTATTGTGTTATTCTCCTTTTCCTTTACCATATTTTTAAAATTTTCTGTATCAAAAAATATAATATAGTATGGTGGTACAGAGTTGTAATCCCAAGGCTCAGGAGGCAGAAACAAGAGGATTACAGTTCTAGGACAGGTCTTTCAACATAGCTAGACTCTGTTTCTTTAAGAAAAAAAAATTGTGTGTTGGGGGGGTGTAGGCATATAAAGGTTCCCAGTAAACTTTTTAATTTTTGAAGCAGTGTCTCACATAGCCTAGGCTGTCCTCAAACTCACTATGCAGCCAGAGATGACCTTGGGTTCCTACTCTCCCTGCCTCCACCTCTCCCATGCTGACACTGCAGATGCGCACCACCACATCCAGAATACAAAGTGCTGGCATTGAACCCAGGGCTTCGTGCATACAAAGCAGGCAATCTGTCAACTGAGCTACATCCGCAGCCCCAATAAATTATTCAGCTTCTTTAAATTTTATTAATTGTGTGTGTGTGATCTTACACACCATATGGCACACGTGTGAAGACCAAAGGGCAGCATTGGGGAACTGGTTCTCTCCTTCCACCGTGTGGATCCTGAGACTCAAACTCGGGTGCCAGGCATGGCAGGAAGCATCCTTCCATGCTGGACCATTCATCCCATTCCCCATACCCCATATGCATCTCTAAAGAACAGATTTATATATGTTAATGTGATCGTCCCTAAATATAAGTGTACATAAAAAGTACCTGAAGGATTTCTTAAAGCACAACTTCCAGTTCTTGCTTGTCCAGAGATGCAAGACCCTTAAATACTGAAATGTCATAATGTCCCACTCCTCATATAATTAAAATATAAAGCAATATCCAAGCAGGGAGTGTACGTCCTACTTTAGTCGATGTGTCAAATACATCTAATGGATATGAAGCCGTGTGCTCCTCTTCCTGCAACGGGCCACCTGCTAGTATGCTGATACCCGTGTGACACGCACACGCCTCCTCCTTGCTAGCGTGCTAAGCTCGTGTGTTTGCTAGTAGGAATCAATTCTGTCTCTCTAGACCTTTCTGCCTGGTCAGAAAGAACTGTGCGTTTGTAACAGGCTCCGCAGGTGATGTAACCATGACTACAGGACTCTCCCTATCCGTGTGCCTGAACCCCTGAGACTTCCACCTCTTTCAGTGTACCTTCCTCCACAGAAACCCCCGGGCTGCTCTGCAGTCACAGGGGCAACCTGGGGAATGCTGGGAAATGTAGGACACCACGGGGTAACTTCAGCTCATAAACTCAAGGGAAAAAGTAAAATTGGACTGAAGCTATTCACATAGTCTTCCCTGATGACCACCACCGCCAAGAAAATGGCGCCAAGGGCTCCCCACCCACCCACCCCCACCCCCACCCCCACCCCCGCAGCAAGGAGGCGGCTGCATTTCAGGGCTCCTTCTGACACTAGCATACTGGTTACCCACAGAGATTTTACCACCACACTCATCCCCCTCAACTTCCAGAAATATTTAACAATGTTCGGAAACATTTTTTGTTTATTTTCATTGGGGAACCGGAGGATAAAATACCTCAGATATCATCACATAAGACATGGACGTTCCCTGCTTATTAAGTTCTTATAAAGCAAGCAGGGCGTGGGATGCAAGCAAGATGGAGACTGTGTGTGTATGAGTGTGTGTGTGTGTGTGTGTGTGTGCGCGCGCGCGTGCATGTGTGTATGTGAGTATAAGTGTGTGTGTGAATCTGTGTTGTGAGTGTGTGTGAGTAGAAGTCAAAGGTCAACTTTTGGCTGAGGCTTTTTTTCTTCAGGGACCATGGACTTTTTGTGTTTTCAAGACAGGGTCTCTCATTGTCCTGAAGCTCACTGACTAGGCTAGGCAGGCTGTCAGAGGGCTCCAGAGAGCCTCCTGAATCTGTCCCCACACACAGAAGTGACCACACACACTACCATGCTCAGATTTTTCTTTTTCTTTTTCTTATTTCTTTCTTTTTAGAAAAGGTTTCTCTGTGTGTCTCTAGCAGTCCAGGAACTTGTTTTGTAAACCAGTCTGGCCTCAAACTCAGAGATCCATCTGCCTCAGCTTCCCAAATGCTGGGATTAACCCACCACCCAGCATAGCTTTTTCTTAACTGTTTTATTAGCATATATTAATTCTACATGACAATCATCGTCATTATGACATGTTCATCCATGTACATAATGAATTCTGACCGTCTCCACTCCTCCCTCTGCCATTACCCTCTCTCGCTCCTGCCCACTGCCCCGATCCTTTTCTTCTTCCCAATGAGCGCCCCTGTACTTTCCTGTCTTGGTGGCTGGGGGGTTTCTTTTTGGTTGCTTACAGGAACATGGAGGGTTTGCTTACAGGAGCAGTGTGTCAGAGACTGTGCAGAAGAAGGGAATGTCTCTCTCTCCTCATGAACCTGCAGATGAATGCTCAGTGATAGGTAGGGTCCTGTGACCCTCCCTAACTCCCATGATAGCAAGTTGATGACACCTAGGGATCAAACTCAGGCCCCCACACTTGCATGCTTCCATTCCCAGAATTACAAGTTTGAGGCCAGTCCAGGCTATACATGGAGACCTTGTCTCAAAAATCAGTAACTGTGTACATACATTAGAAGTCTATAATGCCCGGGGGGGGGCTCTTTTCTGCCCCAGTGCTCCAATAAAGAAGTATCTGACCCAAATGTTCGTCGGGCTGAGGGTGACCAGCCATGTGCTACAGCCTGTGACACATTCAGATAAGATAAGGAAACTGGCCACCCTCTCCCTCACAGCAAGCTATTGCCTATAAATAGTTAGTTGGCTTGCTGGAATGTGTGCAGGGGGATACGAAGAATCCATTTGTAGACAGAGCATTTGCAAGAATGCCATTAACCCTTCCTGAATAAGATCACTCACTACCTCTGTCACCATGTCTTCTGAGCGGGCTCATAGGTTGTTCCAGGAAACATTTTCTGTGTGGTGGTATATTAAGACTGAGTCTATCTTTATTTATCTTTGTTTTGCTTTGCTTGTTCTTTTTCAAGTCAGGGTTTCTCTGGGTAGCTCTGGCTGTCCTGAAACTCGCTTTATAGACCAGGCTGGTCTGAACTCAAAGATCTGCCTGTTTCTGCCTCTCTAGAGCTAGGATTAAAGGGGTGTGCCACCACCACCACCTGGATGGATTTAGGTCTTTTTAAAGCTTCTCCACTAGAAAATGAAGTTTTTTTAAAGTAAAATAAAACAATATTTATATACAAAACCACTAAGAAAAACAATTGGACAAAAAATGCCCAACAGTAAAAATGTAGAAATATGTGTCCTCACATTAAGGGGAATCTAACGTACTATGGTATCAGCAAGACATTTGTTATACTGAATAGACATCACATTTAATTGGGACATGGCACGGATATCAGAGATCGGGCAGTGTGCCAGGGCAAGGTGTCTCCTTAGGCTTTGTTCTTGTCTAAGTAGGACAGGGCCAACACATCAGGAAAGGGTTGTGGTGGCAGTAAAAGTTTACTGCCCATGGATCCCAAGAGGAGGGAGCAAGCCACCATAAAAGGCCACACCGGGAAGCAGTGAGGTGGCTGAGGGGCAGTAGGACCAGACAACAGTGACTGGAGCGCTCACGGTGGTTTCTGAGGGAGGGAGGGAGGATGACATGAAGCTAGCAGGCTTAGGGTTGTTAGCTAGAAGTCTTGTGTGAGTTCTGGAGCCTAAAGGCTGTCTCCAGGTGTCTGCTGCCTGTTCCCAGAATGATCAGGCCAGCAGGCAAACAGTAGCTGGAGGGTGAAAGCCAAAACAGAGTGTGAAGTGGCTGAGATTGTGGGCTCTAGGTTGGTTGGTCTGTAAGGGAACCGCACACTGGAGTGTGGTATCTTGAGCACTTCTGGGAAGTGGCTGACTGGTCAAAGGCATTCACACCCCAGAAACCAAGAAGTAAGGACTAGAAGACAGAAAGAGGGAGGGGGCAAGGTTAGCACCCAAGGAGAATGTCATGAATAACAAACCATGGACACAGTGAGTAATCATTGCTGTGTTGGGAATCTGGTGGTTATGGAAAGGAGAAACACAAGTAACAGTGTCTGATAAAGTCCTTTCTTTGACCTTATCACAGAGGTTTGACTCAAATAGCTACACCCAGCATTGTGTGTGCCCAGCTGTCTAGCAACAGTCGAAGGGATGAGCCAAATGTACTCTGCCTACATGATGGAATATTACTGAGCAATAAAAACGAGTGGAGTACTGATATACACCATAGCATAGATGAACTTGGAGAGCAGCAAGCGTGCTGATGGAAGAAGACCCAGAACACAATGGGCCATGTGTGTTTGATATGTCTCATGCAATGTCCAGTATAGACAAATTCTCAGAGACATACAGTGGTTTCCAGGGGGCAAAGGGAAGGGAGAACAGAAAGTGATGGCTGATGAGAGTAAGGTTGCTTTGTGGGGTGGTGAAATGTTCCAACACTGGTGGTGGCCATGATTGAAAACTCCATGGATGTGATTGGTTTTAACTCATGACATTCTTCCACTTCAGAAGTGAAGGCAAGTGAGCTGTGAGTTTGGTGCCAGCCTGGGCTACAAAGTGAGATCCGATCTGAAAACTATAAAGGGGAATAGAATAATGACAAAAAAAAAAAAACAGCTGTATATTGTGAAAGAGTGGACTTTATGGCATAAGAATTGTACCTCCCCTCAAATCTGTTCTTCTTTAAATCTGAGAATCAACTGTAGTGACACACATCTCTGATCCCAGCACTCAGGAGGCTAAGACAAAGAGGATTGCCCAGAGTTTGAAGCCAGCCTGAGCTACATAGTAAGTACTGAGCCAGCTATCTTCAGTTGGGTTTTATTGCTGTCAAGAGACACCATGACCAAAGCAACTCTTATAAAAGCAAACATTTACTTGGGGCTGGATTACAGTTTCAAAGGTTTAGTCCATTATCATCATAGCAGGTAGCATGGCATCATGCAGGCAGACATGGTGCTGGAGGAGCCAAGAGTTCTACATCTTGATCTGAAGGAAGCCAGAAGGAGGAGTCTATCTGAATCTGCGTAGAGCTTGAGCATCAGAGACCTTAAAGCCAATCCCCTCAGTGACACACTTCCTCCAACAAGGCCACACCTTCTGATAGTGCCATTCCCCTGTGGGCCAAGTATTCAAACACACGAGCCTGTAGGGACCAAACGTATTCAAACCACCACATCAGCCAAGTCTAGAAACTGAGACCCTTTCTCAGGAAAGGAACCCTCTGGTAATACTACCCTGTGGAAAAACAAGGTCAACACCTTGTATCTGTGTTCACACCCGAGCACATGCCAGGCTCACATGTCAGGCTCACACACTAGACCCACCCACAACACCTCGGTCAGTGAGTCTGGGTGGGTCCAGACCTGGTGTCTATACTTTCCTCAAAGACCTCCACAGACCACCAGTTCCACACAACCAGATTTTAAGAACCCTGACTTTAGACATACCATACACCTGTTTTCCAAGGTCACATAAGGTTTATGCACACAGCAGGAAGGGCTCAGAGTTAAACAGGCTGATGAGGGAAGGGAGGATGTCATGTACCGGGAAATTTCCTTGAGAAACACAAGAAGGATCTCTGCTAATGTTCCTGCTGCATGCACTTAGTGATCTATTTCATTTAAGCCATCCAACAGCCCAAACTTCAGGGGTCTTCAGGGGTGGGAGAGAAATGGGGTCTCTTGCAGCAAGAGGGAAGTTGTAGATGGGCATCAGAGCCAGCGGCAGAGGATGGAAAATTACTAAAGAAACATCAGGAGTAAGAGGATTCTGTGCACCTGGCAAACATGTTTCTCTCTGAAGACAGGCTGGGTGATGAGATAGTTGATGGCACAGAGTGATGCGATCGAAACCCGGTCAATATGTAGGGTGACCAGATACGGAGGAAATGACAGTTCTGTTAAATTGATTTAGCAGGTGTGAGGTTGGCAAAAGAGAAAGACAGGGAGGGAGGGAGCAAGTGACTCAGTAAGGAGACATACGTGGTGTACCAGATAGGATGAAGGCAGGAGGCAGATACACTGCAGGTCCCTTCTGCAGAGTTTGTTCCTCAAAAGCAAAACAAAACAAACAAACAAACAAAAAATTCATACAATTATTGAGTCGCTTATCCACGCTGCAATATGAGTGAGTTGAACGCAATCTCTTGCCCATCCCAGAATACGCTGAAGTTCATTGCCCCAGCTGTTCTCCCTTAACAAAGTCCTCTGCTCTGTTACAGACAAGCCTCACTCCCTAGCTTTGTCTGTTTCTGAGACAGCTTTCTGTATCCCTGGCTGGCCTTGAACTTGCTATGTAGCTCAGGATGACCTTGGACTTGCTGTTGCTTGGACTCCTGCCTCTGCCTCCCTGCCTCTCCTGGAAATGCAGGCTGTGCTGCCTCACAGGCTCAGTGATTTTTTTCACCATTTCCCTGTAGGCATGCCTGTCCTGTGTCCAAACTGTTCCTTTTCCAGAGGACACCTGTCACATTGAATGAAGAGGCCCACGCTACTTCAATTCAATCTCATCTCAACTAATTATGCCCCTGACTTCCTCTCTAAAAAGACCTTATTCTGAGTCCTGATAATTCAGCACATGAATATGCTGGGATTAGGGTCTGATCTAACTTTAAACAGGGAGTAGAACATCTTCCTAAAACATGGAAAATAACCTCTTTGGGCAAGGCCAGGCTGCCACACCATACACATTAATAGGAAGCTCCACTTTTGTGAGCTGTGGGAGCAGAGAGACACAGCAGTGGTGGCGCGAGGTCTCCTTCTCTGCCTGACTCTTCACTTCCGAGTTGTGGCCCCTCCTTCTCATTTCTCTACCATTCAACTGTAAGGCAGGAATATAATATGGAGAATCAGGAGAATGTGCGGTCTTGGGGCCTGCCATGCATTCACCAGTGTGTGAGCCTCTTCCTCTTCCTTTTGAACAGCATTTGAATTAGAAGAAATGAAAAGAGTTCTCTGACCACAGGTCTGAATCAAGCCCCTCAGGGGAGGCACAATATTCATACACATAAGAGGTAATAAGACAAAGAAATCTTTTATCACTTTTAATTTTTTACAGTCCAGACCCTCGTTCGCGTCTGCCCTCCCACAGTTCCTCATCCCATTCCTCCTCCTCACCCACTGTCTCCAAGAGGACCCCACACACACACATACACTGTCAGGTTTCCTCACTCTCTGGGGCTTCAAGTCTCTTGAGGGTTAGGTGCATCTTATCCCACTGAGGCAAACTAGGCAGTCCTCTGTTGTATATGTGTCAGGGGCCTCGGACGAGCTAGTGTACGCTGCCTTGTTGGTAGCTCAGTGTCTGAAAGATCTGAGGGGTCCAGGTTAGTTGAAACTGCTGGTCTTCCTATGGGGTCACCCTCCTCCTCAGCTTCTTCCAGACATTCCCTAATTCAACCACAGGGGTCCCCAACTTCAGTCCAATGGTTGGATGTAGGGATCTGCTTCTGTCTCACTCAGCTGATTGTTGGGACAGCCATACTAGGCTCCTGTCTGTAAGCACACCATAGAATCAGTAATAGTGTCAGACCTTGGAGCCTCCCCTTAAGATGGTCCCAGTTTGGGCTTGTCACTGGATGTCCTTTCCCTCAGTCTCTTCTCCATTTTGGCCCCCGCAATTCTTTCAGACAGGAACAGTTCTGAGTCAGAGTTTTTGACTGTGGGATGGCAACCCCATCCCTCACTTGATGCCCTGTCTTTCTGCTGGCAGTGGATTCTACAAGTTCTCTCTCCACACTGTTGGGCATTTCATCTAAGGACTTCTTTTGAGTTCTGAGAGTCTCTCACCTCCCAGACCTCTGGTTCTTTCTACAGTGCCCCACCCACCCACACACACACAAGGTTGCATATTTCCATTTATTCTGCTAGCCCTCAGGGCTTCTCTCCTGTTGACTGACACACACACACACACTAACTGATCATGTTCCCCCCTTCTTCTCCCCCTTCCCTCTCTCACCCAGGTCCCTCCCTCCCTCCCTCTGCCTCCTGTGATTGCTTTCTTCTCCCTCCCAAGTGGGATTGAGGCATCCTCACTTGGGCCCTTCAGCTTGTTAACCTTCTCGAGTTCTGTAGATTGTATCCTAGGTATTCTGACTTTTTTTGGCTAATATCCAGTTACTAGTGAGTACATACCATGCATGTCCTTTACGGTCTGAGTTACCTCACTCAGGCTGTTTTTCTAGTTCCATCCATTTGCCTGCAAGACTCAGGATGTTGTCATTCTTAATAGCTTAGTAGTATTCATTGTATATTCCTGTGGCATGGTGGGGCATCTT
Source organism: Mus caroli (assembly GCF_978045245.1). Taxonomy (NCBI): domain Eukaryota; kingdom Metazoa; phylum Chordata; class Mammalia; order Rodentia; family Muridae; genus Mus; species Mus caroli. The sequence continues at coordinate 59,894,400 of NW_028227256.1, forward strand.
TTGGGTATATTCCCAAGGGTAGTATAGCTGGGTCTTCAGGTAGATCTATTTCCAATTTTCTGAGGAACCTCCAGATTGAGTTCCAGAGTGGTTGTACCAGTTTGCAATCCCACCAGCAATCGAGGAGTGGTCCTCTTCCTCCATGTCCTCACCAACATGTGCTGTCACCTGAGATTTTGATCTTAGCCATTCTGATTAGTGTAAGGTAGAATCTCAGGGTCATTTTCATTTGCATTTCCCAGATCACTAAGGACTTTGAACATTTTTTTAAGTGCTTCTCGGCCACTCAAGATTCCTCTGCAGTAAATTCTCTGTTTAGTTATATGCCCCATTTTTTGATTGGGTTGTTTGGTTTTTCAAGGTTAGCTCCTTGAGTTCTTTATATATTTTGGATATTATGCTTCTATCAGATGTGGAGTTAGTGAAGATTTTTTTTCCCAGTCTGTAAGTTGCTGATTTGTCCTATTGACTATATCCTTCGCCTTACAGAAGCTTTTCAGTTTCATGAGGTTCCATTTATCAATTCTTGATCTTAGAGAGTGAACCATTGAAGTTCTGTTCAGGAAATTTCCCCCCTGTGTCAATGAGTTGGAGGCTATCTCCCACTTTCTCTTCTATTAGATTCAATGAATCTGGTTTTATGTTGAGGTCCCTGATCCACTTGGACTTGAGCTTTGTGCAAGGTGACAAATATGGATCTACTTTTATTTTTCTACATACAGACAGCCAGTTAGACCAGTATTATTTATTGAAGATGCTTTCTTTTTTTCCATTGTATTTTTTGGCTGCTTTGTCAAAGATCAAGTGTCTATAAATGTGTGGGTTTATTTCTAGATCTTCAATTCTATTCCATTGATCAACCTGTCTGTCTCTGTACCAATACCATGCAGTTTTTATCACTATTGCTCTGTAGTTCAGCTTGAGGTCAGAGATGGTGATTCCCCCAGAAGTTCTTTTATTGTTAAGAATTGCTTTTGCTATCCTGAGTTTTTTTGTTTTTTCATATGAAATTGAAAATTGCTCTTTACATGTTTGTGAAGAATTGTGTTGGAATATTGATGGGGATTGCATTGAATCTGTAGATTGCTTTTGGTAGGACGGCCATTTTTACTGTTAATTCTGCCAATCCATGAGCATGGGAGATGTCTTCATTTTTTGAGGTCTCCTTCGAGTTCTTTCTTGAGAGATTTGAGGGTTTTTTCATACAAATCTTTCACTTATTTGGTTAGAGTCACACCAAGATATTTTATATTATTTGTGACTATTGTGAAGGGTGTCATTTCCCTAATTTCTTTCTCAGCCTGTTTATCCTTTGAGTAGAGGAAATCTACTGATTTGTTTGAGTTACTTTTATATCCAGACACTTTGCTGAAGTTGTTTATCAGGTGTAGGAGTTCTCTGGGAGAATCTTGGGGTACCTTATGTATACTATCATATCATCTGCAAATAGTGATACCCTGACTTCTTCTTTGCCAATATGCATCCCTTTGATCTCCTTTTGTGTAATTGCCCTAGCTAGAAGTTCAAGTACTATGTTGACTAAATAGGGAGAATGGGTAGCCCTATCTTATCCCTGATTTTAGTAGGATTTCTTCAAGTATGTCTCCATTTAATTTGATATTGGCTGTTTGTTTGCTGTATATTGATTTTATTATGTTTAGGTATGAGTCTTGAATTCCTGATCTCTCCAATACTTTTAGCATGAAGAGGTGCTGTATTTTGTCAGATGCTTTTTCAGCATCTAATGAGATGATCATGTGATTTTTTTTCTTTGAGTTTGTTTATATAGTATATTATGTTAATGTATTTTGTATATTGAACCAACCTTGCAACCCTGGGATGAAGCTTACTTGGTCGTGGTTAATGATAGTTTTGATATCTTCTTGGATTCAGCTTGCTAGTATTTTTGTATTTACATTCATAAGTGAGCATGGTCTGAAGTTCTCTTTCTTTGCTGGGTCTTTGTGTGGTTTAGGTATCAGAGTAATTGTGGTTTCATAGAATGAATTAGGTAGTGTTCTTTCTGTTTCTATTTTATAGAATAGTTTGTGAAGTGTTGGTATTAACTCTTCTTTGAAGATATGGTAGAATTCTTCACTAAAGCCATCTGGTCCTGGGCTTTTTTTTTTGGCTGGGGGATTTTTTTTTAATGACTTCTATTTCCTTATGGGATATGAGCCTGCTTAGAGAGTTTACCTGCTCTTGATTTAACTTTGGTATGTGGTATCTGTCTAGAAAATCATCCATTCCATCTAGATTTTCCAGTTTTGTTGAGTATAGGCTTTTGTAGTAGAATCTGATGAGTTTTTTTAATTTCCTCAGTTTCTGTTGTTATGTCTCCCTTTTCATTTCTGATTTTGTTAATCTGGATACTACCTCTGGTCCCTTTAGTTAATTTGACTACGGTTTTGTCTATCTTGTTGATTTTCTCAAAGAACCAGCTTTTGGTTTTGTTGATTCTTTGTATCTTTCTCTTTGTTTCTATTTGGTTGGTTTCAACCCTGATTTTGACTATTTCCTGCCTTCTACTCCTCTTGGACATGTTTCTTTTAAAGAACCTCATGAAGCCTTGCCAAGGACAGCTCACCACAAGGGGTGCCATGTTAGAGGGGTGGTGACAAAGAACATGTCACCTAAGAAGACAGCAACTGTTCAGTTTAGCCCAAATGAGCTTCATGGAAAAATACACAGTAGCCAGGTTGTGATATTTTCATAGAAATTAGTAATAAGAATAAACACATAGCATAGATATATAAATATTTATAAGTGCAAATACACAAAAATATTTATGCATAATTCTATTTCAGGTAGGCAAGTAGATAGATGATAGATAGATAGATAGATAGATAGATAAACTTACAGACTTACTTACATAAGGACATAGGGTGTGATGAATCCCTGGTCAAATCTTAAGTTGTCAACTTCAAAGATGAGTTTCTGAAAGGGCGGATATGGGTGAGGGGACTCTCACCTGCTGTGGAGAGCTACAGAGGGAGAGGAAAGGGACCAGGGAGCAGGATGCAAGGCTCTAAGGATAAGACACTCTAGAGGGAGAGCAGTTTTAAGTGTTTGGGAAAGTCGATGTGTAGTGACATCTGAGGACTGACAGAAGGCAGTGGCAAGATCTGAAATGCTTTGGTGCCAAAGAAACCAGAGAATAAAAAGTAATAAAAATACTCAGAGCCACTGCAACTACTGACATTTAATTCTACTTAGCTAATGGCACTCCATGGTGGCGTCAAGTAAAGCAAAGTGAACAGTTCATTTCCAGCCAAAGGAAAACTGACGTACCCCAAATAAATCCAAAAGGAGAAAAGGAATCCAACTGGGTAGCATAACTCATTCCTGTGGCCTCAGCTCTCAGGAAGCTGACACAAGAGAATTACCCAGAATGTCAAGGCTACCCGAGGTCACAGGTTAGGCTACAGAGACCCAGGCTTAAAAACCCAAAGACAGCGAGACTGAGAAGGAACTAGTCCCCAGTTCTTCCTGCCAGCCACATTTTTCCCCTATCAATAATTGAAACACCCTCCAGGCATATTAGAGAGCTCAGAAGTCAAGCCTTGCCCTGAGAAGTGCCACAGGTGAACATTTGCATATGTCAAAGGAAGTGGTGTTTGCACCATTTCTGCCTGCCTCCCCCTCTTCCCCAGAGAGAACTTCAGCTTTGAATAACATCTCCTTAGATCTCCCCAAACACACCTCGTGTGCCATTCAGCAGCTGAGACGGCAAACACAGATCCGTGTCCAGTCTGTGTGTGAATGCTTGTGTATGTGTGTACATGTATGCATAGATGTCTGTGACCAGGTAGGTTTACACTACTGAGGGAAGGGTAGACGCTGGGTAGGAAGAAGAAAATGCAGGCATGCTGAGAGAAAGGGAGACAGAAAGACAATTCTGGATGTAGTAACCATCTGACTACATTTCTTCTATCCAGATATTTTAAAGTTACACCTTTTTAAAATTGCAAACATGTTTTCTTTTTCAATAATCAATAGAAAGGCTACTGATTTAACATTTATGATACAAAGCCATTAACGCTAAAGGCACAGCAGAAGTCCATTTATTGTGCATGAATGTGCCTTATCAAACCTTTACAATAATTGTACATACTCTTACCATTTCCCTGGGAATGATGCCCAGATGGGTGAGTAGGAATGCCTCACAAGAGCTACAGAGCAAACCCACCTCTGTAGCTCAGAGCAGTAAGCAATAGGCAGTAAGGGCTCACTGGGCTAGATTTGGGGGAAATAAGAGGAGTGGTGATTTGAATTCTTTACATTTGTGAAGGGGAATCTTAGGACTCTGCAAAGTCCTGTCTGTGGGTTCCCCATTCTGTCAATTACCAAGCTGCCAGAGACTGTAAAAGCAACACTCTTTTATTCACAGCAGTTTGGGAGCAGAAAGGGTGAGAAGGAACATCTCGCTAGACACACGAAAACATACAGTTCTGAAGTCTGGTGAGCCCTGTTCCTGAACCTCCCCACTATGGACAGGATCACAGATGTCCCCTTAAGATGTCTGGATAGTGACAGGATCACAAATGTCCCCTTAAGATGTCTGGAGAGTTTTGCATGTCGCTGTCTTGGGTAGAAAAGATTTTGTTTTCTTTTTTCTTCCACGTTGCTTGCCTGGGTCAAAGGTTCATTCAACCGCCTTTCCAAACACCTGTGTGGTACATCTGTTTGCACACCTGACAGCACTATGCGCTAGGCAGTGGACCAGCTTCCTTTGCAGTATTAGGGAGTAACATTCTGAGTCCTTCCGTCATCTATAGGCTGGAGAGAAGGGCAGGGGTGCACATTACCAGTGCCATCTCTGTGAGGCCAATATTCCTTCTCCTTTATTCATTCTCCCCCTCCCCCTCTCCCTCTTCCCAATGTTTTGTTTTGTTTTGTTTTGTTTTCCCAATGGTTTTTAAGGAGTGTAAAAGGTCAGGTGGTAGTGGCTTACACTCCCAGCACTTGGGAGGCAGAGAGCAGATCCCTGAGTTCAAGGCCAGCTTGGTCTTCATAGTAATTTCTAGGAGATCCAGGGCAACACAGAGAAACCCTGTCTTGAAAACAGAGACAGAGAAACAGAGACAGGTAGAGACAGACAGAGACAGACAGAGACAGACAGACAGAGACAGACAGACAGACAGAGAGACTAAAGGGCCAGGTTTGATGTTAGTGCTGCACACCTGTGATCCCAGCAGGCAGATCTCTATGTGACTAGCCTGATCTACATAGTGAGTTCCAGGCTACACCATGACACTCTTCCTCAAAAAGAAGAAAGAAGGGAAACAGGGAGGGGGTCGAGTGAGATGCTCAGTGGGTAGATGTGTTTACACTCAGGCTAACAACCTGAGTTTGATTCCCAGCCCACAAGGTGATCAGAGAAAACTGACTCCACAAAGTTGTCCTCTGACCTACAGACATCATGGTGTGTGTAAGCCTACAGAGACATGCACATAAACACACACAAATAAACAAAAACAATTTCCTAAGGAATGACGAGAGTAAGAAAAAGACATTTCTATCTAATGACAAAGAGCATGTATACCTGTAAAAATAGAGTCGTCCTATCTATTGGGTGTGAACTTAACTATGAAGAAATCAGGCACAGAAGATAAAATGTTAAGTACATTTCACGTCAATTTGGAATGCTCTCTGGGCGTGTCCTAGTGTGGGACTGATACTTTATGTTTATTACTTACTTCTGGCGCTTATTTCTTACTTCTTCTTTATTTTTCCTTACAAAACTACCACTTTTACATACAGCAAGATACTAGTTCTCTTCAGATCTGGTAATTTTTTTTTTAACTATGGACAGATATCTATCGAATAGTGATTAATTTACTTTAAACTGCATTGCTAGTGTTAAGTGAATGGTGATGGGCTGGAGAGATGGCTCAGCGGTTAAGAGTACTGACTGCTCTTCCAGAGGTCCTGAGTTCAATTCCCAGCAACCACATGGTGGCTCACAAACATCTGTAATGGGATCTGATGCCCTCCTCTGATGTGTCTGAGGACAGCCTCAGTGTATACATATACATAAAATAAATAAATAAATATTTTTAAAAGTGAATGATGATATCTAAGGAGCTATTTGAAATGACTTGTAGAATTATCAAACTCATATTTATGTAATAGAACAAATCCATGACTGCATCCTACTCTGCAGGAAGACACAGAATATGTAGTGACTTCACATTAACTAAGAAGTTCTCTGGGCCAATGTCCTCTGAAAGCACAGTGAGGAGCAGCATTTCGCATCATGGCTAAACCACACCATAGTCAGGAACAGTCAAGTACCCACAATGTCAAGCTCTCTAGTCATCCAGGGGGACCGAGAAAGAATCATTACTTTCCAACTTGATTTTTACAAAAGTTCTACTCAAATGCTGACAAATTTTATGGCATGCGAAATATAGATCAATAAAGCTGATAAAGATTCTACTGGAGTCATTTGCTTATTACTATCTTCAAAGCATGATCCGCACCTTACAGGTGGGCTAGCCTGCTGTGGTTTCGGCAGTCTTTATCTACTTAGCCAGAGAAGGGAATAAAAACATGCTCCAAATGAAAAGCCCAGATCTTCTTCTATTGGGTCGAATCCTCTTATGCACGAGGGTGATTAAACCATGAACAATAATAATTGTTGAGAAAAGGTGTCATAAAGTCCACAGTCTCAACGGCTCCTTTGTCCCCACACTGTTAACCATTAACTGCAATGCACACACAGGGACTTTGTCTTTCCCAGACACCTCTCCATCTCCCACTACACACCCTCTTCTCTCCTACCTCCTGACCCAAGGTGCAAAATGTCATTAAACACCAACGTCCTCCTGGAAGATCGAGTCGAGTTTGATAGCTGGCAGTTGCAGCAACGTCATTTTACAAATACTTTTCATGTTGTGTGCCACACATGTGCAGTGGCCATGTTCAAACTCAGTCCTGTCAGCAGCCTCTAGCCCTACAGAAAGCTAAGATACTTCTCAAAGGTGCTTCTGCAATGCTACTCTTAGCAGCTAGTTAAAATGCAAATCCAGAGGCTGAGGAGATAGCTCAGTCAGTGAAGTGTTGCCATGAAGCAGGAAGACCTGAGCTTGAATCCCTATGAAGCCCATGTAAAAATCCAGGCACAGCAGTAACGCACTGCTGTTAATTCCAGTGATGGGGCGACAGTAACAGCAACGGGATCTTTGAGGCTCCCTGGCCAAACACTCTAGGTAAAGCAGGAAGCTCCAGGTTCAGCTTGAGGTCCCACCCCCCAAAAAAATATGATGAAGAGGGGCTGGAGAGATGGCTCAGAGGTTAAGAGCACTGACTGCTCTTCCAGATGACCTGAGGTCAATTCCCAGCAACCACATGGTGGCACACAACCATCTGTAATGGAATCCAATATCCTCTTCTGGTGTGTCTGAAGACAGTTACAGTGTCTTCGCTGTATAGATAAAATAAATAAATAGGGAGTGGTACTATTAGTAGGTGTGGCCTTGTTGGAGGAAGTGTGTCACTGGGGGTGAGCACTGAGATTTCAAATGCTCAAGTGAGGCCTAGACTCTCTCCCTCTCTCCCTCTCCCTCTCCCTCTCCCTCTCCCTCTCCCTCTCCCTCTCCCTCTCCCTCTCCCTCTCCCTCTCCCTCTCCCTCTCCCTCTCCCTCTCCCTCTCCCTCTCCCTCTCCCTCTCCCTCTCCCTCTCCCTCTCCCTCTCCCTCTCCCTCTCCCTCTCCCTCTCCCTCTCCCTCTCCCTCTCCCTCTCCCTCTCCCTCTCTTCCTGCTGCCAGGAGAACCTGGATATAGAACTCTCAGCTCCTTCTCCAGCACCAAGTCTACCTACATGCTGCCATGCTTCCTGCCATGACATGATGACGGACTGAACCTCTGAGTTTTAAGCCAGCCCCAGTTAAATGTTTTCCTTTACAAGAGTTGCTGTGGTCCTGGGGGTTTTTCACAGTAATAAAACCTTATCTAAGTGTACTGGCTAGTTTTGTGTCAACTTGACACAGCTGGAGTTATCACAGAAAAAGGAGCCTCCCTTGAGGAAATGCCTCCATGAGATACAACTGTAAGGCATTTTCTCAATTAGTGATCAAGGGGGAAAGGCCCCTTGTGGGTGGGACCATCTCTGGGCTGGTAATCTTGGTTCTATAAGAGAGCAGGCTGAGCAAGCCAGGGGAAGCAAGCCAGTAAAGAACATCCCTCCATAGCCTCTGCATCAGCTCCTGCTTCCTGACCTGCTTGAGTTCTAGTCCTGACTTCCTTGGTGATGAACAGCAGTATGGAAGTGTAAGCCGAATAAACCCTTTCCTCCCCAACTTGCTTCTTGGTCATGATGTTTGTGCAGGAATAGAAACCCTGACTAAGACATCTAAGACAAGAGTGATAGAAGTCACCCAGTAAGGACCTCTGGCCTCTGCACATACATGTCACACACACACATACATGTCCAAATGTGTGTGTGTGTGTGTGTGTGTGTGTGTGTGTGTTTGTGTGTATGTTAGGTCTTGCTAAAGCACAGGTTGACTTTGAACTACAACTCAGGTTCCTGGACCCTCATTTCTCACAAGCCCCCAGGGCGTGTTACTGCAGCTGCTGGTACAGAGACCACACATTAAATAACATGGTTTGGTTTGGTTTGGTTTGAGCAGTATTGTTCCTTAAGACAGATCAAGGCAAAAGTTTCAGCCATGCCCCATTTTAAAATTTATCATAGCTACATTTTAAAAAGTAAAGACCACAGAGCTAGCTCAGCAGTTAAGAAAACTGGCTGCTTTTCCAGAGCACCCAGATCCAATTCCCAGCACCCACATGGCAGCTCACAACCATCTGTAAATTCCGTTCCAGGTGACAACCTCTTCTGGCCTCTGAGGGCACCAGGCATACCTGTGGTACACAGATAAACATGCAGACAAAACCCCTGTACTTATAAAATAAACAACAACAGCAGATGTAAGTACAGAGAAAAAAAAAATCCCTTGCGGTGCTGGAAAGCGTTTGCTGGGGCCTCATGTGTATGAGACAGGTACTCTGCCACTGGGCCACATTTTTCATTTATGTTCAAAATGTTGTTTGCGGGTGTTTTTCAGTTTTTTTTTTATAGTAACCATTTCAAATCTGTCATATGTTTTACCTTAAATTGCAACTGGATTCTAACAAGCCATGCTCCATTGCTCAATCATTTCCCAACACCAGTGGCTCCCCACAGCATAGCTCAGCTCTGGGCTTCCTTAGTGACTCTAGCGTCCTTATACAGTCACACCCCAGAACACCCAGCACAAAGAGAATCATGGTTGTTTTCCTGGTTCATTCCTGCGGATTCTCTCTAACGGTCTTTGAAGGCCCAGGAAGGGATTGTGGCTTTCTACTTACCAGAAACATGACTTGAGAAGGAAGAGGAAGGATCCATTTGAAAATGAGGATGGCCAATCTTGGGGTAGGGGAGCAGGAGATCCCCAGAGCTACTTAAAAACTTCCAAGGCCTCATTCCTCACAGCATCCCTAGCCAAACTGACCAATCAGGAAGCCTGAATTTGGTACCAGCAATTAGGTCAGAGAGGGAAAGAAAAGGATAAAAGTAATTAAAATGAAAACAGAGAATCAAAGGGACAAGGGGCTCATTAATTAGTTATTTAACTAATGCGTATTAATGCACATTAACCAAGCATAAGTTTTAAAAGGTAAAAATAAGAAGAAAAGACAGTTATTGCTAACATTTAAGATCTGCTTTCTTACCTCCTGATTCTCTATTCTCAAGCTTTACAGGAGCCCATAAAGTGAGGACTTGAGTCCCTTGCCTTCGTCTGGAGACAAGAGGAAGCTTGAAGCCACAGTGTTCAGCTCCAAGAAGCCAGTGTGACGGTATTATTGAACTCTCCTAAAAATTATCTTTTGGATGCAATGGAGTTCCATGTAAATTTTTCAAAGTTGCAATTCCTTCCAAAATAAGGACACCAGTCTTCCTTGTAAACATCTAGAAAGAATTCACTATCCCAACAAGAAATCCTTGTCTATTTTTAAGAAATATTGCAATGTTACTTCTATGAAGTTAAATTTTACCTCTATTTAATGTTCATCTACTCAACTAAGTCAATTTTTCAGAACCAGGCAAAATATATGTCATCCCTATCAGTTAAATAACTGAAGACAGCTGACCAGGATGTCTACACTACCTTTGTCAGAAGCCATCTATGAAAGACTCAGGCATGGGAATGAGTCTTCTGGAGATGGTCCACTTATTTGCATGGCATGTGATGGGTGAGCTCTGAGATGCAAGATCACCAGAGATTTCATCCCAGGATTGCTTCTTGCTACTGATATGCCTTTCATGTCACTATTGTATAGCCTAACTATTCCTGGGCATTAGTCAATCCTACTGGGCAGATTTTCTGCAGAATCAAAATGAAGATGTACTTTCATATGGTAATGCTGTGTAGACAAGTTAATGATTTCATAATTCCTGATAATGATTTTATAGAATTCCTGAATTTATACAAGTAATTTCAAGGCCTCTATAGAACAAAGCTGCAAATAGAGCTCTGTAAATCTTATGTGTCACAGGTTAATTGTATTAGGATAGGAAACCAGGCTTGGAACAAACATGTGATCAAGGAAGAACACTCATTCTAGGTCAGGTCCAAGGATGAAGCCATAGGTGTGCACTATGATAAAGTAAGACCATGTGAAACTGTTGCTTTGAACTTATAATGAGCTTATAGAATAAAATACTACTTTGAACTTAACTATGGACTTCTGTCACTCCCTTGTGTGTAACGTTTTATATATGAGGTAATTTTATAAAGAACTTGTATTTAAGAAGATATAAACTGACAGAGAAAAGAAATAAATTATGGTTTTTGGGGACTCTATTCCATCCACCAAATGTATATACATATATGTCTGTCTATATGTATGATAGTTTGTATATGCTCAGCCCAGGGAGTGGCACTATTAGAGGATGTGGCCCTGTTGGAGTAGGTGTGGCCTTCTTGAAGTAGGTGTGTCACTGTGGGTATAAGCTTTAAAACCCTCATCCTAGTTGCCTGGAAGTCAGTCTTCTTCTAGCAGTCTTTAGATGAAGATGTAGAACTCTCAACAATTCCTGTACCATGCCTGCCAAGATACTGCCATCTCCTACCTTGATGATGATGAACTGAACCTTTGAACCTGTAAGCCAGCCCCAATAAAATGTTGTCCTTATGAGAGTTGCCTTGGTCATGGTGTCTGTTCACAGAAATAAATCCTAACTAAGACATAAGTTGGCACCAGGGACTGGGACATTGTGATTGGCCTGACCATGCTTTTGTTTGGAAGAATGTGGATTTGGGGACTTTGGATTTGGAAAGCCATGGAATGCTTTAAGTGGGGCTTAATGAGCCATGCTAGTAGGACTATGGAGGACACTGGTGCTGAGGGTCATGTGAAGTGTGTAGGTCCTGCTGGCCCAAGAGCTTTCAGTGGAGAAGAACTGTAATATGTGGTGGAGAGACTGTCTTTGTGATGTTTGGGTAAAGAATGTGGCTCCTTTTTTCCATTGTCTGAAGAGACTGCCTGAGGCTATGGTAAAGAGATTTATATTAATTGCATCAACAAAGGATGTCTCAAAAAAAAAAAAAAAAAAAAAGCCCAACAGAGACTTTGTTCTCTCGTTAAGTCTGATAAAGAGCATTTTAAACAAGCATAGTAAGCTGAGAAAGGAAAAATATATAATTCATGGTTTGAGTTTTAAAGGAACACCAGGAAATGAAATGGAGCTAAATCCTGATGATATTAAATTGAATTAAGGGAGTAGTGACCTTGGGACAAGATCCCACCCAGCTAAATTTAGCTTGGTAGTACAAGCCTTTAATCCCAGAAGGCAAAGACAAGAAAATCTCTAAATTCAAGGCCAGCCTAGAACAGAGCAAGTTCTAGGTGAGGAAAAACTTAAATCCAGGCTTGGTGGACCAAACCTTTAATCCCAGTGCTTAGGAGATAAGCATGCAGCTCTCTAAATTCAAAGTCAGTCTATAGAGTAAGTTCCAGGACAGCCAAGCTTAGGCAGTAAAGGACCTGGAAAACAGAAAGCTGCTGATAAGGTAAAAGAACAAGAGGGCCATGTTCCAGCACCTGCAAGTTCCAGAACTTGGCAGCTTCAGCCATGTGGCTCTGGCTTTAGAGTAAAAAAACAGAAGGGAGTACTTGCACAATTGACGCTAGTTAGCTGGGGCTAAGAAATTAGTGGTGATTAAGAAGAGACCAGCATCACCAAGGGGAAATCTTCTGGGAAGTGTTTTTGGGGTTTTTTTGTTTTGTTTTTAAGATTTATTTATTTATTATATGTAAGTACACTGTAGCTGTCCTCAGATACTCCAGAAGAGGGCATCAGATTTTGTTACGGATGGTTGTGAGCCACCATGTGGTTGCTGGGATTTGAACTTGGGACCTTCAGAAGAGCAGTCGGTGCTCTTAACCACTGAGCCATCTCGCCAGCCCTAGGAAGTGTTTTCTGAGAGCACAAACAAGAGCTCCAGAGATAGTCAAGGTTGTTCCTAGTGTTGCAGCTGTACATGGTAATATGTAAGAGTCACCCAAGTGGTACAGATTTTGAAGGCATGGAGGAGTCATGAACAACAGCTGAGGCTTGGCACTGTGAGAGGCCATGTAAGGCCATTGGTGAAGGTGCTGCCTCAGTTACAGTTGATGGCCCAGGACTGAAGGGGTCATGCAAAGGAGTTGAGGCTTGGTACCATGAAGAAAGCCTATGAGAGGCAGAAGACTCCAGTGTATTGAAGATGCCAGTACCATGGGATGATTAACAAGCTTAGCATCCTACAGAGGGCAGAGCTAGAGAAGTGATACAAGTCCTTTGGAGGAGCCCAGAAGTTCATGTGTGGATCCCAGACATTGAAACAAGAAACTGTAACATTGAAGTTGCCTTGGAGACCCCAAGATGTTTGAGATGCCAGCTGATAACAGCTTAAGAGAAAGAAGTTGTTGCAGCCAACAAAGATGAAAAAAGAGTTGGAGATCTGAAGACATGGAGATATAGAGTTTGCCCAGCTGGTTTCCTGTCTTGCTTTGGGGATTACAGTTAGGTGATTAGATGAATCTCAGAAGAGACTGTAAACTTTAGACTTTTAACATTGTTGAAACTGCTATAGACTATGGGGACTTTTGAAATTAGACTACATGTATTTTGCATTATGCTGTTTCAGTATGGACCCCATAGACTCATATGTTGAACAAGCCTATAGGGGCCAGGGATTGGAATGTGATAGTTTGCATAGGCTTGACCCAGGGAGTGGTATTATTAGAAGGTCTGGTCCTGTTGGAGTAGGTGTGGCCTTGTTGAAGTAGGTATGTCACTGTGGCTGTGGGCTTTAAGACCCTATTCCTAGCTGCCTGGAAGCCAGTATTCTGCTAACAGCCTTCAGATTAAGATGTAGAACTCTCAGCTCCTCCTGCACCATGCCTGCCTGGATGTTGCCATGTTCCCACCTTGATGATAATGGACAGAATTTCTAAACCTGTAAGCCAGCCCCAATTAAATGTTGTCCTTATAAGAGTCCTTGGTCATGGTGTCTGTTCACAGCAGTAAAACCCTAACTAAGACAACATGTGTCCATATAAATGTATTATATAAGTGTGCATGAACACTTGTGGAATTGTTGAGACATGTGGTCAAGCCCAGTCAAAAAGTGTGTTTCTGCATGTGTGTATGTGTGTGATGTGTGTGCCTGAATTCTCCCTTTCTTCCTCCTCAGTCTTTGAATTGAATAATTGATCTGCATAAACCAGACATAATATTACTTCTCTGTAATCCTGGCATTTGAGTACTGGAGGCAGGGGAAACTATTTATCTATCTAGAAACTATCTATCTATCTATTAGAAACTCAAGGTCTTCTTTGGCTAAATGAGAGCCTATCTAAAGGGAGGCGTCAGTAAAGACACGTGCTTGTAATCCCAGAATTTAGAAGGCTGAGGCAGGAGGAAGAGGATTAAAAGTTTAAGACCAGCTTGGGCTTCATAGCAAGCTCGTAGCAAAAGCTGGGCTAGGGAGATGACTAACTCAGTAAGTAAATTTATTGTTTTGCAAACATGAGGATCCAAGTTCAATCTCCAACTCGTTGATTACAAGGCTGGGTGTGTTAAGGGAAATTGGGGGCATGGAGAGAAGGGAATAAATTGGAATAGAAGTGGAAGTAGGGATCATGGGGACAAAAGGGAACAGTGGAGAAATGAGAAACAGGAAGATGAGAGAGGAGGGATGATCAACCAAAATGAAAATCCCATGTGAAAGCAAGTTACTTTGTGAGCTGATTTTACAACACACACACACACACACACGTCAAGCTGGGAATGATGGCACACTTTTTATTTATTTATATTTTTCTGAGAATTTCATTCATCCATAAGTACCATATTTACATTTTTACCTCTTACTCTCCCCAACCAACTCCTCCCATGTCTTCCCTTGCTGTCAAATCCATGACCCATTCTACTTATATGCATACATACATACATACATACATACATACATACATAATATGCCACAAAACATACTGAGTCCATTTAGTATTGTTCATATGTGGGCTCAGTGGTTAAGAGCACTCACTGCTCTTCCAAAGGTCTGGAGTTCAATTCCCAGCAACCACATGGTGGCTCACAACCTTCTGTAATGAACATATATTAGATAGATAGATAGATAGATAGATAGATAGATAGATAGATAGATAGATAGATAGATAGATAGATAGATAGATAAAGTTCATATGTACATGTGCTTCTGGCTGATCATTTGGGATTGAATAACCCTAACCTACTGTGGGCTTGTTCTGGAGAGGGGAGGAAGATTCTAATTCTCATTCTCTCTCTCTCTCTCTCTCTCTCTCTCTCTCTCTCTCTCTCTCTCTCTCTCTCTCTCTCTCAGCAGCGTTTGATTGACTATAGTTCATTATCTAAAGGTGAAACTTGGCAAAATGTCCTGCAACCACATTGCATGTCAACTGTTATCCACATGCAGATCTTGTTTAGGCAACCATCTTGTTGAGATTTCACAGATACAGCTTGCCAATCATGTCTAGAGGACAGCATCGTGCAGCAGGCATCTTAATCTCCCTGCTGTTACAATCTTTCCACTCTGTCCCCTTCCGTGTTTCCTTAAGCCTTAGGTGTAGGCTCTGTGCTATATCAACTGGGGCCAGATACCTAATTGTAACTTTAATTTTGTTCAAAACCTATTTTTAATGACTTTAACTTCCCCTTTAGCCCACCACCCACCAGAGGTAGTGGGAAAGAAATGATATGGGGGAAGTGGACCTATTTAGAAAGGGTCTTTGGTTCTGTGTTGTCTGGAAACCAGCAGATCAGTTCACAGGTCAGCAGCCACAGCTCAATCTACTTGCCAACACTTCATGGGTACACCAGCAATCTAGTTTGGAAGAGTTAGGATAGCAAACACAAATCAGCAATAGTATCACTACCTAGCAGAGATAGCCAGGCCTCAGCCTCAGCCTAGTCAGCAAGAGAGTCTCAGAGGGATGCCAGGAGAAGTTCTCTGCTGTGCCTCTCTCAGCAAAATGAAGATCAGCAAAGACTCAAGACCCACAAGCATTGCACAGCTAGCTCTATAAGCAAACCAAGCTCTATCTCCATCATTGTCCATTAAGTCCTATTTGTATCCTCCAAACATCATGTGTCCTTCACAGGTCTTGCCTCAGCAAGTGCATCTGTCTCAGCGAACATCACTGCCAATCAGCCAGAGTCCTTGGAAGCAGCAAGAAGCTGCAGCACAGCATCAGAAGGTTTTGGTGCCTTTCTCTCTATGGGGTCCCAACAATTGCAGCTCAACTACACAATGTAAGGCAGACCAATACATGTGTGTTGTTAGTGAAGCATCCTTCATCACATGTCCTTTCACATGCTTGCTTTAGCAGAACATCCTTTTTCAGTGTCTGCTTCAGCTAAATGTTTCTTTATGAGTCTACCTTAGTCTTTTACCTATGTACACTTCAGGAAAACACTCTTTCATGTGCTTGACCCAGCAAAACACCATCCAACATAACTGACTTTCCAAAGAGCCCTTAAATTTCCACTTTACCCAATTGTTAGACTTTGCATTTTGACTAGTTGTAGATCTCTATAGTAGTCTCCATATGCTGTAAAAAGAAGTTTACATTGATTTGGGGAATAGGGTAGTGAGAACTGCACTTGTCTGTGGGTATAAGGACAACTGTTTAGCAAAGAGTCAAAAACTACATTGGTTTAGTACTGTAAGTTTCTCCTCTGGGTTCTATGATATCTACTCAGAGGGCAGTTGGCTAGGTTTACAGCACCAAGTATGAAATCCTCCCAACACTCCCCACCCCTGCTACTTAGAGAGCCTTAAGTTCAATTAAATAGCTGCTGGTTACCTACAGGATAAAAATGCTACTGTTGTACCCTTGGGGTACCTTGCTGGTCCCAGTCCAGTCATTGTGGTTTGTAGGTTTTATAGCTGGGTAGGACTCTGACACTCTCTCTCTCTCTCTCTCTCTCTCTCTCTCTCTCTCTCTCTCTCTCTCTCTCTCTCTCTCTCTCCAGCTTGCATAGCACTTTGGGATACTGGAGAGCTAGTCCTCAGGAAGGAGGCTTTCAGGCAACTTCTCAGTTCTTCAAAGCCCTATGCCCATGGTGTGTGTCATACACTTTTGAAAACATTTTTATTTCATTAACTTTATGTATATGGGTGTGTTTGCCTGCATGTATGCATGTATATCCATGCACCGTGGTGTGTACAGTGGCCATGGAGGCCAAAGACAGAATCATATCCTCTAGAATTAGAATTAGAAATGGTTGTGAGTTGCTTAGTGGGTGCTGCCATTAGAAGCAAGGTTCTTTTTCCAACATCTGAAGCATCTCTCCAGTCCTGTAGCATACTTTATTTCCCAGCACTGGGGAGAAGGAAAGAAGATGGTCTCTGGGGCTCACTGGTCAGCCAGTCTAATCAGATTGTTGAACTCCAAGCCAATGAGAGACATGTCTTAAAACAGCATTCTTAAGAATAGCCAAAAAGACTGGTGTTTACACATATGTGCATATGCACCCTCACACACTCATATACAAAAGCAAGTAGAGAATGATAGTAGAGATATGCTTGTGCAGGATATGCAAGGCTGTCGTTCCAATTTAGAGCACAGAAAAGGGAGAACTGGAGGTGAAGGAGAGAAAAAAGAAACAAGTACACTCTAGCATATTAGTAGGGAAAATGGTAAGAAGAAACAGAAAAAGACTGGAATACTGAAGAAGGCTGAACACTGTAAGGAAAGGTCCCAGGGTAGGCACAAGGCCACGCCACACCTGGTTCTCACAGGAAAGAGCTGTCCAACCAGCCCAGAAAGGATAAACCCCTTGAAGTAGAAACAAGACTCAAATCCAGAAATATCAGAGAGCCTTGAATGCCTCTGTGCAGTATGTATACTCCAGTGAGCAAGTACCTGAAGGAGACAAGATGAGAGGATAAATGGAAAACCAAATATACACCACTGAAGAGGATGCCCAAGCCCATGGGGGTTCCTTAATGAAGGACTCACATGATCTGATACAGGTTTAACAAAATCACTCTGGCTGTTGTACTGAGAACAGACTTGAATTGTGTCAAGGTCAAGAGCAGATGACCACGTGAGAAGTGACAGTATCTTGGACTAATGTGGCAACCCGTGGAAGAAGTTAAGCAGAGTCAACCAGTCACTGGTGATTACAACATACGTGAATGGGTGCCAGCACATGGGAATGTGTATGGGTGTTGTTCGTTTTTTTTTTTTCTAATATAGGGTCTCTCATTTTGTAGCCTAGGCTGGAATGCATTTTGTATGTTGCCCAGATTGATCTCAAACACACACACACAAACACACACAATAATCCTTTCCCTCAGCCACTCAAGTACTGGTATCACAGCTAGGTATATTTTGAAAGTAGAGTGGATAAACCAGACATGGTGGATGAAGCAGAAAAAGAAGATCTTAGTTACTTTTTTATTGCTGTGATAAAAGACCATGTCCAGTGCAACTTATAGATGGAAGAGTGTATTTAGGCTAGAGTCCAAGTTGGTGGATTGAAGGCATGGAAGCAGGTAGCTGAGGACTCATATCTTCAAACCCCAAGGAAACATAAGAGTCAGCTGAAAATGGCTCCAGTCTTTAAACTCTCTCAATCCTGCCTTCAGTGACATACTTCTCTAACAAAGCCACCCCTTCTGAAGCTCACCAAACAGGCTCATCAACTGGAGACCAAACAGTCAAATGCATGCTCAAGACTATAAGGAAGAGTTCTTACTCAAACCATTACACGTTGCAGACTATTCATTCACATTGTAAGACTGATAAACTGGATTATAAACTGGAAAAGCTTGGTTGTAGTGTGGCTCGGCCCTAGCACACACCTTTTACCCAAAAGCTAAATAAAGACAACCCTAGGTCAAGAGGTGGAGCAAGCAACGAATCCCACAGAGAGTGAACAAAAACAGAAAGGAAAATCTTTGAGAAAAAGGATATTTAAGACAGCGTGGGGGAGAAAGAACTTTTTCTTTCTGGGATGTCAGTGGAGTAGGAAGGTCAGCTGGGTGCTTTCTCTGCCTCTCTGAGAGCAGACTCTCACTACAACATCTGGCTCCTGAGTCTTCACTGGCAAAATCAATTGGCTGGGACTTTTTTTTTTAAACCAATAGTTTGTCACCCAATGTGAGCCACAAACCCACAATCCTGGGATTAGGAGTCCCATTCTCTACTGATTAAGCTAGCCAGGTCTTAGAAGGAAAACTAGAGAGAGTTTTAAACAAAAAATAAGAAAAATACTCAGACACAGATGGAGGAATTTAAACAAGCCTTAAAAAGACCAGAGAAAAATAATCAGATACAGACAGAAGAATCTAGACAAAAGCCTACCATGCTACTGCATAATGAAGCTGAAAGGGAGTGGCCCAAGGTTGTTAGAAAACCAGCCTTAGTTTATCCAGTTACGATACAAGACATACCATCAGACAACAAATGACCCCAAGGTTATAATGAGATTAAATGAAATCCTATAGACATATTTGATTTGATATTTAAGAAATCAGTCATTTCCCATGGTGTGCATTCATCCTATATGAAACAAATATTAAATTCATGGGCAACTCACAATTATCCGCCCCCCCCCCCAAACTGGGAAGATTTGATGATGTTGGAAACAATGGTGATCCTGGTGGAAAGAAAAAGCTAGAACCATAGAACAATGAAAAAGTGATAGAAGCATTAATATTTCCCAAGATTTCTATGTGAAAGTCAATATACTGAATTATAAAGGAAACTTGAATTTGATGATCACACCTTAGCACACTGGCATTTAGCCGCTTTAAATGCTTGGGACAAGTTTGAAGAATCAGAAAAGAAGTTTGAGTCATTTACTAAAATTAGACAAGGTCCAAAAGGAGCCTTCACTGATTCTTTGCAAAGAGTGACTTTAGTTGTAAATAGAATAGTATCAGATTCAGAAGTCAGAAAAATACTGCTTGATTGCTTCTTGGCCTTTTGGCTAAGATCAAGTGTAGAAAAATACTGATTGAATCTTTGGCTTTTGAAAATGCTAATTCAGAATGTAGAAGGATGATTAGACCTTTAAAAGTTAGCTCCAATAGAGTAATGGATTAAAGATACAGCTGATATTGAATCTCATGTTTAATATGAAAATCTGATAAGTAATCTCTAAAAGTATTAAAAAGGAAAAAATGGCAGATGTTTTAATTGTGATAAGCAAGGTCATTTGAAAAGGGATTTAGGCAAGTCATTCATAGAAACAATGTTTTTTTTTTTTCTATAAATAATCCAAAAAGAAGGCCTGAGCCTTCTGGAGTAAGAACAGAAGGTGTAGCAAAGGCTGGCACTGGGGTAATGAAAGCAGATCTACAAGAGATGTTAAGGAAACCCTGAAAGTGCCATCAAGAAATATCCCCAAGGAGCCTCCCAAAGCTCCCAAAATCAAATTCTGTTCAATCACAGGGAGAAAGTGTTAAACAATAAAAAGATCTAAGACCAGAGCAACTAAAACGATGTCTCACTACTGCCTGAGATGAAGAAGACAGAGTAGAGGCCAGAAGATCAACTCTGAGCATATAATTTGAAAAATCTCTTCGATAACCACGTAGAAAGGATAAGAGGACAGATATTGATAAGATGAAAGATACTGGATAGAGATAAATTAGTAGTTAACTGATGATGATCCGTTCACAGGAGACGATAGGCTGAGTATAGAGGGTAAAGCTCCAAGGCTGAGTTCCTAGTCACCCAGTGTCACAGATGCAAAGAAGAACCTCGAGAGGCAGAGGAAGGAAGAGAGACAGAGACAGAGACAGAAAGGAGGGGTGGGAGGAGAATGGGGGTGCAGGAAGCAGCCAGTGAAGTAGGAAAAATATGAGGGCAATATGGCATCTTAAAGATCCAAGTGAAACATGCTTCAAGGGGAAACAGAAACATCAAATGCTGGGTCAGGACAAGGAAAAGAGGACTGACCTCCAGAGCCAGTGCCACAAAAGTAGAGGTGATCAGACACGAGCAGCTCTGGGGAGCTCCTGGGGAGGGACACCACAGGACTGAGTTCAAGGGCAAAGGGAAAGCAGTGCAGTGGGTCACACCTGTAATCCTGCACATGGGAGGCTGAAGCTTGCTGATTTCAAGGCTAGCCTGGGCTACAGAGTGAGGCCCTGTCCAGAAAGAGAAGGGAAATGGAGTTGAGAGACCATGTAGTGCCAGGGAAATGTTAGTGGTCTCCCCACTCCCACCCTGCAATGCACCAACATCATGAGGGATGGTTTTGGTGGTGGAGGAATCCCAAATGTCTATGGGGCAAGGCTTTATAGTAAGCAGCAAGCAGGGAGTACGTGTGCAAGCATCTCACTGGAAAGTTACTGTGGCCTCTAACATAATTGTCTGGTGCTGGGAGTCATATTGTAAACTTAATTTCTGCTCCCCTCTCCATTGGTGGTCACTAGGCAGGGGGGTGGGTTTGTAACCTGAGGGTATAGGTTTGTTAGGGGCATAACCTGGAGACACTGGTCTTGTTGAGGGTGTAACCTGGAAATTCGAGTCTTGTTGGGGATTAGCAGAGACTGGAGATAGGCTTGGATTTTGTTGGGGGGCAACTTGGAAACTAATGTTAGGTACCAACCTCTTAGTTTACCTGAGTTCAAACTTAGAGCAGGTTCTCTAAAATGGAGTCTGAACTTAAAAGATTTTGTCATCTCAACTAGATCTTGGCTTCAGACTCCATCTTAGAGAACCTGACCTAGGGTTGAACTCTCTAGCACCAGTCTCCCGGTTACTCCCCAACAAACCGAGTCTGGCACCAGTTTCCAGGTTACCCCCTCAACAAACCTGTGTCTAGCAACACTTTCCAGGTTATTCTTCAACAAACCTGTGCCTCCAGGTTACAAGTCTGCCCCTGGCACTTCATTTCCTAACAGCCACCAATCAGGAGGAAAGTAGAACTTAAGTTTATGATTTGGCTCCTAGCACCAACCAAGTATTTTAAAAGGCAACAAAATTCCATAATACCTCACCATCAAATGTGTGCCAGTCTACAAACCCCCTTGATTGCTTGCCATTTCCTATAAAACCTTGTCCAGCTAGGAGCTGGGGGCTTCACCATCCTGTCCTGCTGTGTCAGAGATGCAGTGTGGTCCAAGCTGGAGCTTGAATAAAGACCCTATGGTGATTGCATTGGAGCCAGCTCCTTGGTGGTCTTTTAAGGTTTGTGAACACTTAACAGGCACACCAGAGTCAATGAGAACACATGCATTGGCCAATGAGTAGAACTATGGTAGGAGATAGCAGAAGTTGCCTTTGATTTAATTTTTAAGTGAAATAGAAAGGAAGGATGTGTTAATGATGAAGACTGGATAGGAGGTTAGGTTCTAGGAAAGAGAATTTTAAGAGAAGACATTAGAATATACACACTTGTGTGCAGAGACTTGTTGCTGCTGTTTGAGACAAGAGTCTCACTATGTAGCCTTGGCTGAACTGGACCTCCCTATGAGGACCAGTCTGGCCCCAAACTCAGAGATCTGCCTGCTTCAGCCATCCTCTAAAGTGGAAACTGAACGCTTCTTTGGAAAGTCAGTTGTGTTGGATGGTGTTTTGCTGGGTCAAGCACATGAAGGAGTGTCCTGAAGTGGACATGCATAAAGGGCTAAGGCAGACTTGTGAAGGAACATTTCCTGAAGCAGAAGTAAAAGGATGCTCTGCTAAAGCAAGCATGTGAAAGGACATGTGATGAAGGATGCTTCACTAACAACACACATGTATTACTCTGCCTTACATTGCATAGTTGAGCTGCAATTGTTGGGACCCGATAGAAAGAAAGGCACCAAAAACCTTCTGGTGGTGTGCTGCAGCTTCTTGCTGCTTCCACGGACTCCAGCTTATTGGCAGAGTGATGTCAGCTGAGACAGATGCACTTGCTGAGGTAAGACCTGTGGAGTACACATGATGTTTGGAGGATATAAATGGGACTCAACAGACAGTGCCGGGAGCTGAGCTAGGCTTGTTTATAAAGCTAGCTGTGCAATGCTTGTGGGTCTCAAGTCTTCACTGAGTTTCACAGAGAGAGGCACAGCAGAGAACTTCTCCTGGTTCTCCGGGTCCCTACTGCTGACTCGAGCTGAGGCTGAGGCCTGGTTGTCTCTGCTAGGTAGTGCCACCACTGCTTATTCGTGTTTGCTATCCTGACTCTTCCACACTGGACTGCTGGTGCATCTGTGAAGTGTTTGCAAGTGGACTGAGCTGCCACTGCTAACCTGTGAACTGAACTGCCAATTTCTAGACAACACAGACAGAGTTGCTCCAAAGACCCTTTCTAAATAGGTCCACTTTCCCTGTGTCCTTTCTTTCCCACTACCTCTGGTGGGTGGTGGGCTAAAGAGGAGCTTAAAGCATTTAAGAACCATCATTAAAAATAAGGTTTTGAAAAAAGTTAAAATTACACTTCTCCTCAACTCCCTACTTCACAGTGCCAGGGCTAAAAGTGTGTTCTCCGAGACCTGGCTGGTTGAGTATTTTGTTTTTGTTTTCTTTTTTAAAAAACTTGTAAGATTATGTCTAAGTTAGGATTTTCATTGCTGTGAAGAGACACCATGACCAAGGCAACTCCTATAAAGGACATTTAATTGGGGCTGGCTTATAGGTTCAGATGTTCAGTCCATTATCATCTTGGTGAGAAGCATGGTAGCATGCAGGTAGACATGGTGCAGGAGGAGCTGAGAGTTCTACATCGTGTTCCAAAGGCAACCAGGAAAAGGCTATCTTCCAGGTAACTAGGAGGAGAGTCTCAAAGCCCACCCCTACAGTGACACACTTCCTCCAACAAAGCTACTCCTCCTAATAGTGCTACTCCCTGGGTCAAGCATATTCAAACACATGAGTCTATGGGGACCAGACCTCTTCAAACCACTACAGATTAATATCTAATAACAATTTCTTTTTTGTTGTTGTGTTTTGTTTTGTTTTGTTTTGTTTTTCGAGACAGGGTTTCTCTATAGCCCTGGCTGTCCTGGAACTCACTTTGTAGACCAGGCTGGCCTTGAACTCAGAAATCTGCCTGCCTCTGCCTCCCTAGTGCTGGGATTAAAGGCGTGTGCCACCACGTCTGGCTCTAATAACAATTTCTATCTTCCCGTTGTACCCCTAAACCCCCTTGATGCTCTCCTTCAAATTTGTGCCCTTTCTTTCCACTAATTATTATTTCATGCATATATCAATGTGTGTATATATATATATATATATATATATATACCTACGTATAATCTGTTGAGTCTGTATAATATTATTTATATGTATATTTTCAGGGCTAACCATTTGATGCTGGACAACCAATAGGTACATTCTTCTATAGAGAGGGCCACCTCTCGCACTCCCAGCTTTCCTCAGTTGCCTACAGTTCTGTGTAGGGTTAAGGCCTCGTGGGCTTTTCCTCATCCATTTTGGCATGTTCATTGGTTTCATCCTTGGGAAGTCATGTTGCAGAGACTTTATGGGTGTGGCATCCGACATTTTCAATAGGAGGCACAATCTCACAGCAAGCTTGCTGATCCTCCGACTCCTCCATCCTCTTCTGCACTGTACCCTGAGCCTTAATCGTGGGAGTGTTTGGTAAACTGATCCCTTGGGACTGCGCTCCGTAACTCAGCATCCTGATTGACTGTGATTATCTGTAGTGGTTTTCATCTGTTACAAAGAGAAGTTTCCTGGATGAGGGGTAAGGACACACTTATCTGTGGTATAAGCCCAGACAAGGTCTTTTATGTATGGAGGTGGGCCTGGGAGTCAGGATCTTCCTGCTTCAGCCTCCTAAGTGCTGTGAAAACAGATGTATCTACCATACACAATTCCTTCCCCTGACTGCCCTGTAAAAACCAAAACACTTTAGTTTTAGAAGGAAAAAATGTACATATTAGGGAAAAAAATCTGAGCAAAAATGGAAATATGCCACAAAGTCTTTTCTTGAGTTCTTCAATAGAATTATCTTCAATCTTGATACGTCTAATTGGTTGAATAATACATTTTCCAACTTTATTTTATATAATGCCATTTAAAAAACTTTTTATTAGTTTATGAGTTTCACATCATGTATCCCAATCTCACTCATCTCCCTCTCCTCCCATACCTGGCCTTCATCCTTGCAACCTCCCCTTCAACAGAAAAAAAAAAGTCTCATTGTAGAAACTGTAGTATGTCACAGTGTACCCTTTGTCCACACTTTTTTGGTTGCAAATGCTCATTGCAATGTCTTGTTGGTTTGGTACAAGGCCTCTGGCTTCTGCTCTCTATTAATACTAGAACCTCAACTGGGACATCTCTTGGATATCCTGTTGTTCCTCTGTGTCATGGAGATGTTGTAGTTTTGGATCTGTAGGACCTTCATGTACTCCAACAGTTCATAGATGGTATAGATGTTGGGATGGGTCATTTCAAAGCCCTGAATCTGGGCCTGAGAGGTATCTGAGCTGGTCAGCCTATCAGCTCGCTACCTCTCATGCCCTCTGGGACAGCTCACTGGCAACCCCTGCAACAAGGGCCAGCTCTACACTGCTGCCCAAGCAAGGTGACCTGCTCTCCTGAGTGTTGCAGCCAGTGAGGGACATGGCCAGTTCTTCCACTCTCATGACCCTGGGGCCAGCTCTTTCAGCTGCTATAGATGGTGAGGAACAAGGGATGGGAAGAGGGAGTTTCTCCCTTGTTCGTGCCACTGGCCAGCAGATAAGAGGCAAAGCCAGCTCTGCCGTGCTACCCAGGTGAGGTGTAGGGCCTGTTCTCCTGAATGCTGCAGCAGGTAAGGGACAGGGACAATCTCCTCTAGTGACTCTAGGACCAGATCTCCCACCTACCATAGGTAGCCAGTGGCAAATATGGGGAAGACCATATCTCCCATGCCCATGCTACCGCCTGGCAGACAAGTTGTGGGGCTAGTTCTCTCATGCTCACAGCCAGCCCTGGGGCTGGTTCCCCTGTGCCCCTGTGCAGTGCCTGTTTTCCTAAGTGCTGCAGTAGGTGAGGGGCAGGGCTAGCTCTCCCAAGTACTGCAGCAGGTAAGGGGCAGGGCCAGGTTCTTCCACCTGCCACAGGTGGTGAGGGGTGATGGAAAAGAAGGTATGTCACCTTCATCCATGCCACCTTACAAGAGATGAGTGGTAGGGGCAGCTCTTCCAAGTCTGTATCCTTGGGGCAGCTCACATGCAACTTCCACAACGAGTAGACAGAACTCCCAAGTACTGCAACTAGCTAGAGGCAGGGACAGCTCTTCTGTTCTCATGTCCACAGGGACAATTCTCCCACAGTGCTCAGGTAAGAGGTGGGGCCAGTTCTACACAGCCCTCAGACATCAATATATCCCCAGGCCACAGCCCAGACCAGAGATGTCTACCTAGCCTTTGGTAGTAAGAGATCTCTGCTGTTTCTGTGCCACAGGCCTAGGTGTGCCCCCCCCCCAGTAGCAGCACAGGTCAGAACCCCACCATGATCCCAGGTGGCATCACTCACTATTTACATCAGGTTGTTTCTTACTACCTCAAATCTTCAGTTCTGCCTCTTCATTGTGCCCACACCCTTCTGTTTCTTTCTCTTCCATTTCTCCACTACTTACTTGTTCCCCTTAGTGGTGCTGGTGTCTCTGAGTGTCTGGGGTAATTTCCTGAGTGTTATGGCCCACTAGTGCATTATGGTGCCAGACTGGTGATCATCTCAGGCTAGCTCCCTGTCTGAGCCTTATGGCACTGGTCTGGTGGTTGTCTCATACTTGCTACTCACTCCTGCCTGGTGTCTGTGGTCCCAGGCAGGGCTCTTCTAGTCTCTGGCAGAGAGGAGAGAGGCTATATCCATGTTCAGTGTTCTGACCCAGGACCATCTGAATGATTGGTAGGCTAACATTCCATGAAGAAAAAAAAAGGGAGGGGAGAGCCTGAGACAACCACCAGTCCAAGCATCAGTGGGCAAGACAAGGAGCTAGTCTGTGATGACCACCAGTCTGGCCACCCAAGCAGACCCTGATGGGCTCCCAGGGAGAGGAGCAAGTTGGAGACTAAGGTAAGTCAAGCCCATAGCATCACTTGAAGTTTTGTTTATCCTGTTAATAATTGACTAGATTGAGTTCCAAATGTTCTTGAGTATTAAACCAACCCAACACTTTCCTGATGTCAACCAGTGGCTGAATTACACGTTTGTGCCAAAGCAAACACTGCACAGAATGATGGGGAGATCTCCCATGGGCTGAGGGCTGACTCAGAAGGCCCATTGCAACAGAGCAGGAGGGTCCAGAGGCTCTCCAACATGTGGAGCTGGAAGCATGACCTGAACAGTAAGACTGCAAGCAGACTGCATGAAGAACAGCTTGATCGCTTCTAAACAAAGAAGTTCAAACAATAACAAAGTGTTCGTTTAATCTATTAAGATGATCCATATGAGTCACACATTGGTGGCACACACCTGTAATCCCAGCATTTAGAACATAAAGGCAGAAAGATTAGGACTTAAAGGACATCCTCAGCTTCATAGCTAGTTCAATGACAACCTGAGCTAGAAGCGATCCTATCTCAAAATTAATTAATTAGTTAATTAATTAAAAGGAAAAGCCCATCCTGATTCTATATAGAGTTACAATTCATCCAGGCTACATAGTGAGGCGCTGTCTTAAAATTAAAATAAAAAAAGAAGGACTGGGGATAAGGCTCAAATGATAAAGCTCTTGCTTTGCTAGCATAGGACATGAGTTCAATTTCATGAATGTTAGCATTCCTTCTATGCTCTGCCCAACAGTTACCTGGCAACAGCCAGGTAGGCCTGGCTTGTTATAAAAGGGGCTGATTGGCCCCTCCTCACTCTCTGCCCCTTCTCTTTCTCTGACTCTTTTCTCTCTCTGACCCCTTTCTCACTCTCTCCCCTTCCCCCTACCCCCTAACCCCTCTCCACATGTTCCTGGGCATGCACTCTCCCTCTCCCTCTCCCTCTCCCTCTCCCTCTCCCTCTCCCTCTCCCTCTCCCTCTCCCTCTCCCTCTCCCTCTCCCTCTCCCTCTCCCTCTCCCTCTCCCTCTCCCTCTCCCTCTCCCTCTCCTCTTCCTCCCTTCCTCCCTCTACTCTCTTCTCAATTCCCCTTCCCATGCTCCCAAATACACCCTATTCTATAGTCTACCCATTATATGGCTTGTACCTCAGAGAGATGGGATGCCTCAGCATGGGCCCACCAAGGCACCCCTCCTACTTCAACTGAACTCTATAAAACATATTCTGGTCTTTTTATAAAACACAACAATGAACCTATGTTAAAAAAAAAAAAGCCAGGTATAATGGTATAACTCAGCACTGGAAGACAGAGAGGCAGAGCCCTGAGCCTCTGGCTAACTATCTTAACCTACGTGTTGAACTCCAGGCCAGTGGGAGACCCTGCTCCAAAACATAAGGAGATAGGGCTAGGGAGATAGACCAGAAAGCAACACATGCTACCAGACCTCAGTATGATCCCCTGGACTCACATGGAAGAAGAATAGACTTCTATAGGTTGTCCTCTGACCTCCACATATGTGCATGCACAAATGAAACCCTCCAAGTAAAAAAACTAGTTACTAAAACCAAAAAAATATATTAAAAACCAATTTAGAAGGCAAGGTAGATAGATGATCCTTAAGCATGACACCTGAAGTTGACATCTACTCTCCACACAAATGAATATGCACCTACATGTACAGCCACACATATGTGCCTCTGAACACACAGAATAAGCACAGACAAATATAGAGTAGCCAGATATATTAGCCTACAAGATGATCACCAGAAATTTGAGGCAATCTTGGGATAGGTTTTGTATTCAAACTTCTTAGCTACAGACTGTAAGAGATCCTGTTGTTGGTGTTTTGGGGTTTTGTTGTTGTTGCTGTTTTGGTTTGGGTTTGTTTTTTTTTTTTTTATCCCAAAGCCACAGAGACTCCCTTCCTCTTCACCCCAAGAACCTGGTGATGATGTGGGGTCAGACTTGTGGATGTAGATGTGTGTACGGAGACTGCTAGCTGCCCATGCAGCAGCAGAGCCAAACCACTGAGTGGTGTTTACAACAGCATAAACTCCGGGAATAGAAGAAAGATCCATTGTAAATGTAACATGTACCGGGATCTCCGAGGATCCTGAACACAGGTATCATCCACGTGTACAACTCACCAGCTAGGGTCAAGAGGGACTGACAGGCACAGAGATGGAGAGGCAATCTGAGCTTCGAGGCTGGGCACAGTCCTGCTCAGTTGGCATGAGAAATTTGAGGGTAGCTGCTGAAAAGAAATAGAAGATGAGTCCAGGCTGCAAACAGCCATTTCTAGTCTAACTTGTTTGGTCTCCTGAGAGAGAAGCAGCCATACCACCCACACAGTGAGCTCCAAAAGATAAGCCTAAGGTAAAGCCAGCTCTCCTTAGCTGGGAGGGAATATAGGTGAGGCTTTGTTGTTTAGCTTGGTTTGGTTTTATGGTGTTGTGTCTCCCCTTGTATTTACTATTAGTCTGTTTTCCCTCATTATTGTCTCTGTGGCTTTTATTTTATTCTCTCCCTGCTTCATCTCTCTTTCTTTCCCTATGGCGTTGGCTTGGTTGGTTTGTTTGGCTGGTTTGCTTGTTTGTGTTTCCCTATATAGCTCATGCTGGCCCGTATGTGCTATGATGCTGATTATGGTCATAGATGCTGGGATCACTTCATTATAATACCGTGTTTGCTGTCAGATAGTGCTTTTTGTTACTGCTGCCTGCTTCTTCCCCTCAAAATGGTTATGGGGATCATAAGCCCAAGAGAACCTGGCCCATAATGAGAACTCATAAAACAAGTGAAAAAAAAGAAAAACACAAGATATGTCGTGAAAAATACATTCTTCACAAAGTGTCCACAATTGCAGCAGAAATATGAGAACTATGAAGAAGTAAGGCAATTGAACAACCCCAGAAGGAAGGGGTTGCCCGTTGCTGAATCTAAAGAAAACAAAAAATGACTAATAAGGGGCTGGAGAGATGGCACGGTGCTTGAAAGCACAGACTATTCTTGCAGAGGACCCAGGTTCAATTCCCAGCACCTGTATGTCAGTTCATAAATGTCTATGACCCTAGTCCCTAGATATCCAATACCTTCTTCTGGCCTCTATATGTACCAAGCATGTAGGAGTACAGAGACATACATGCAGGGAAAGTACTCATACACATGTAATAAAATTTTTAAAAATTCTAAAAATGATTAGTGACCTCAAAGAGAGTTCAAATAAGTAGATGAATGAAATAAAGAATTCAACGAAGCCGGGCGGTGGTGGCGCACGCCTTTAATCCCAGCACTTGGGAGGCAGAGGCAGGCGGATTTCTGAGTTCGAGGCCAGCCTGGTCTACAAAGTGAGTTCCAGGACAGCCAGGGCTACACAGAGAAACCCTGTCTCGAAAAAACCAAAAAAAAAAAAAAAAAAGAATTCAACGAAAGATCTGAACATGAGTCCAAACCGTGGATGAGAAATTCAATGAAAAAATTGAAATTAGGTGGGGCAAGGTGACTCAATAATACTGGATATTAAAAACTCAGTAAATCAAATTATAAAAACACAGTGGAAAGTGTCACCAATAAGCTGCATCAAGCAGAAGAAAGAATAACAGGGATTAAGAATAAGGCTGAGGAAATATTATATTCAGACAGCAAGTAAGAAAAGAAATAGGGCTTGCAAAATGGCTCATCAGGCTAAGGTGCTTGCTACCAGGCCTGACAACCTTAAATGAGCCCCCAAAATACAAATAGTGAAAGGAAAGAAGTGACTCCTGTAAGTTGTCCACCTCTGACCCCCAAACATATACATGTGAACATAACACACACGCACACATACTCACAACAAGAAAATTGATAGATAAACAATCATGACCAAACTTAAAAAACAAAACAAAACAAAACAAAACAAAACCCTCTAGGACACAATCAAAAGAGCAAGCCTAAGAACTCATGGGGTAGAGAAGGGGGAGAGATACAAACTAAAGACACAGAAAATCTATCCAATAAAATAACAGCCCCAGTTCCCCTGAATCCTGGAAGAAAAAAAAAGATCCATGTACAAGAATTCTAAGTCGACTCATGCCATATGGGCTTCCAAATGTATACACAGCACAACACAAAAACAATATTAACTGTTTCAAGAGAAAAATGCCAATTTACTTACAAAGTCCAACTTACCAGAGTAACATCAGATCTTACTTAACAGAAAATGTAAACACCACAAAAGTATGAAGTAATGTATTTTAAACCCTGAGAATAAGTAACTTCCAACTAACAACCTAGAAAAAAATTTACCTTTTAAAATCAACGAAGATAAGATTACATCTCACCCCAGTAAGAACAACAGTCATTAAGAAAGTAACAGTAGGGGCTGGAGGGATGGCTCAGTGGTCAAGAGCACTGACTGCTCTTCCAGAGGTTCTGAGTTCAATTCCCAGCAACCACATGGTGGTTCACAACCACCGTAATGATATCTGATGCCCCCTTCTGGTGTGTCTGAAGACAACTACAGTGTACTCACATACATTAAATAGATAGATAGATAGATAGATAGATAGATAGATAGATAGATAGATAGATGCAAAGAAATTGCTTCCAACAGTTTGTTTTCAAAAGGAAATAATAATAAGCAGTGGTTGGGGGAAGGGAGGGATGGTAAATGTCTTTAATTCCAGTACTCAGGAGGCAGAGGCAGGTGGGTCTCTGAATTCGAGGTTAGCCTGGTCTACAGCCAAGGCTACACAGAGAAATCCTCTATAGAATAAAACAAAACAAAACAACACACAAAAAAAAAAAAAAAAAAAAAAAAGGAAAGAAAGAGAGAGAGTGTGTGTGTAAATAACAACAGGGGTTGAGGGGTAGAAAAAAAAGGTGGGAGGGGTGTGAAGGTTTGAATACACTTGGCCCATGGGAAGTGGCACTGTTGGGGGTGTGGTCTTGTTAAAGGAAGTGTGTCACTATGTAGGTGGGCTTTGAGACTCCTGTGCTCAAGCTCTGCACATGGCGTCCCCACGTGGCTGAAGTTGACATCTGACAACTTGAAGGAACGGATTTACAAATTGGTTAAGAATGGCCTGACTCCCTCCCAGATAGCTGTGATCCTGAGGGACTCATACGATGTGGTACAGGTCCATTTTGTGACTGGAAATAAAATCTTGAGAATCCTTAAGTCCAAAGGCCTTGCCCCTGATCTCCCTTAGGATCCCTACCATTTGATTAAGAAAACAGTTGCTGTCTGAAAGCACCTTGAGAGGAACAGAAAGGATAAGGATGCTAAATTCTGCCTGATTCTGATAGAGAGCAGAATTCACCAGTTGGCTCTATACAATAAAAGACTA
Source organism: Mus caroli (assembly GCF_978045245.1). NCBI lineage: Eukaryota > Metazoa > Chordata > Mammalia > Rodentia > Muridae > Mus > Mus caroli. The sequence continues at coordinate 59,926,255 of NW_028227256.1, forward strand.
AGCGGGTGTTCCCACCCAATTGGATATATGAGATGAGTCGTCCACAGCCTCTGCTCTAGAGGCATAAATGCTGTTGTGTGCTCAAGCAATAAAATCACTTTGAGAAAAAAAAAAAAAAAAAGAGTTGCATTGGTCATGGTGTCTTTTCACAGCAATGGAAACCCTAACTGGGATAGGAGGGATAGTAACAGTAAGGGCATTTGAACAAGTCATATGAAACCCTACTATTTTATAATGCATATAATGCCTAGCTTATATATAATATATATAAAGCCAGGTGGTAGTAGTGCATGCTTTTAATTCTAGCACGAAAGGCAGAGGCAGGTGGATCTCTGTAAGTGTGAGGCCAGCCTGGTCTACAGAGTGAGTTCCAGGACAGCCAAGGCTACTTAAGAAACTCTGTCTCAAAATAACAAAAACCAATCAATCAATCAATTAATTAATACATAGAAAAGAGTTAAATTATCCTACAAAGGGGATAATTACTTGTACTCCCACAAGTCATAGGTTGCCAAATAAAAAGCCTGATCACCACTGGGCTAGAGAGATCGTTCAGAAGTTAGGAGCACTGGCTGCGCTGCCAGGTGACCTCAGTTTGATTCCTGCACCCACACAGTAGCTCAGGCAGCTCAGAAGATCTGAGGCCTCTCTTGTGGCCTCTGTGGGCACTGCATACACAGTGTGCGCAGAAATACATGCAAGTAAAACACCCAAACACATAAAAAAGCAAAGCAAAAACGCAGTGGCAGATATGGAATAAAAGCCTAGTGCTAGGCATGAGACACCTACTCTCAAGTTGTTGCCCTAGGATGAGTGGAGACCTGGAGACCCCTCCCAACAATACAGCCGTTGCTCTTATTGCTCCTTCTATGGCTGAAGACACAATAGACTTTGGTCTTAGAACAGGGAGAAATTACTTGGTGCTGATCAGGAAGCTTCCTCTCTGTTGGGTAGTTTTCACAGTACCAACATGCTATGAGGGTTTCTAGGGGAGAAAAATCATTTACACTTTTACCCAGCTGTGAACCCTGCACATTACAATAACAACATGGCAAGATATGCCCCAGCATGTACAGTGGCACAAATGTTATGGGAATAGTCAACTGCCTTCTGGTTGGATTTAAGGCTTTCTCTACAGGAAGAAATCTGGCCAAGGACTTATGGCCATGGAGATGATAAGCTCTAGGGGTGAACCTGCTACTATTATTTCATAAATGGATGTAGTATAAAATTGCCCTATAAATACACATCTCTCAACCCATAGACTAGTGCAGCCCTCAGCCTTCATCAGAGAAGTTTCTTCGTATGGTGAATGGTGGCTAGCATAGACACTCACAACACATCAAAATTCATAGAATAGGTGTCTGTAAAGTGTTCAGCCATAAAAGGCATGTCCATATCATACTCCCTACCCCAAGGCTCAGAGAACATTGAGGAAGAGCCAGAGGCTGGGGGAGACCAGGACAAAGTAGTATCTTCTGGATATAACCACTGCATTCATAAGCATACAGCAGCTTTGGTTATTTGTACAAAACCTGCATACGATGAAGCCAGTCACAATTCTAGCATGGAAGGGAAGGGGCTCACAAGCCCTACCTCAAGCTGAGGCAATACTAGCAACTGACGGGCGCTACAGGAAGGAGCGTCGGATCTCTTTAAAGGTGTGGTCCCTGGTAGGTTAACCATGCTCTGTAGATGGCTCCACACTCATGTGGCAGCACAGACTGATTCAGAGGATTATTATTTTTTAAAAGAAGAGGACATGAAGTAAGAGGTATATGGGGCATGGGTCCAAAAAAGGTTAGGAGGAGGAGTAAGGAGTTGAGTGATTAAAATATGTTGTATGCATGTAAGAAACTCAATGAATTAAAAAAAAATTAAAAAACAAATGGTGCTTATGATGTGGACAGAAGGTAACTCGTATACTGCTGATGGGAATATAGACTAGTGCAGCCACTGTATAGAAGCTTGTATGGAGCTTTCCTCAGACACTAAAAATACATCAACCATTTGGCCCAACGATACTACTCTCTAAGTTAACATCTCAGAGATAATTGCACATCAGTGAAACCAACATTGTTGTTGTGTCCAGCAACAGAGGAAGAAAGGATAAAGAAAGTGTGTCTATAGACAATGGAAGTTAAGTGTGGCCATGCATTGATGATAAGGAGGGAGAGACTGTGTTCAAGGCTAGTGGTGTAGTTCAAGTGTAATTGGTCCCCATAGACCCACAGAAGGTGGCACTGTTGGAAAGTGTGACCTTGTTGGACTAGGTGTGGTCTCACTAGAGGAAGTGTGTCACTGTGGGGGCAGGCTTTGAGGTTTCCTATGTTCAAGTGTTGCACACAGTCTCCTTTTGTTGCCTGTGGATCAAGACATAGAACTCTCAACGCCTTCTCCAGCACCATGTCTGCCTGGGCTCTGCCATGTTTCTCACCATGATGATAATGGACTAATTCTCTGAAACTGTAAGCCAGCCCCAATTAAATGTTGTCCTTTATTAAGAGTTGCCCTAGTCATGGTGTGTTTTCATAGCACATAAAACCCAAACTAAGACAGCTAGCTTGTGTTAAATACTAAGTTGTAGGCCATCCTAAGCTACACAGGGATACTTTGTCTCAAAATCAAACAAAATTGGGGCTGGTGAGATGGCTCAAGCGGGTTAAGGGCATTGACTGCTCTTCTGAAGGTCCTGAGTTCAAATCCCAGATGGTGGCTCACAACCCGTAATGAGATCTGACACCCTCTTCTAGTGTGTCTGAAGTCAGCTACAGTGAACTTATGTATAATAATGAATAAATATTTTTAAAAAATCAAACAAAATAGTCATAAAGAAGAATAGAGTTGTATCATTTCCAGGAAAATGGATGTAGCTAGAGATAAGAAAATTGAGCAAACTAGTCTTGTCTCAGAAAGAAAGAGAACATGTATTTTCTACTATTCTCACTTGAGAGTACTAGACTATTTTTGCTTGCTTATTTATTTATTTATTTATTTATTTATTTATTTATTTATTTATGGTTTTTAAGAGAAGGTTTCTCTGTGTAGCGCTGGCTGTCCTGGAACTCACTCTGTAGACCAGGCTGGCCTTAAGATCTGCCTGCCTTTGCCTCCTGAGTGTTGGGATTAAAGATACATGCTACCACCACTTTGTGATTCCTAGGTTTTATATATGTGGGAATATAGAATAACACACACACACATACACCATGAAAGCAGAGATACAAGCATCAGAGAACAAAGAGGACTAGAGGGAGGGTAGGCAGGTGGAAAGAAGGGGAGCTGGTGAGTAGGGACATGCTTGATATACAATATATACTTGAATGTATAATAGCTATGATAATATACTTACTACAATTTAAAACTACTATAATAGTAGAAAATCGGTGAGTTATATTGTACACTGAAACATGGATGAATTTTGTGGTATATGAATTACATCTAAAATTTAAAAACTTACTTGTTTATTTTTAGTTTGCAATATAATTACATAAGTTTTCCCTTCCTTTTCCTCTCTCAAATTCACGGCCTCTTCTTTTATTAATTGTTTCTACACACACATATACATATATGTATTATATACATATTTACATGTATATATTCTTAAATAGCCTGCTTAATCTCTGTTACTTGTATGTATGTTTTAAACTTTTTAAAAAGTCAATGAGGAAATAAAAAGCTTACAAGAGAAACCCAAATTAAAGTCATGCATGTCCACCCAAGCCAGCACTGCAGAAGCTACTTACAGGAATCTGGCATAAAGAGAAGGAAAAACTCTCACAAGCATAAGTTCTCAGACAAGAATGACTTGTAGGAGTGAATGCTGCTACAGAAATGTGACTGGGGGCTTCTCTGGTGAGGGAATATGTTCTTCCAGTATGATGGAGTAGGCTTGAATAAAGATGTGTCTGTAAATGCCCAGGGAAGCCGCTCACAGGTTGCAGCATCCCAGGTCCACAGAGCACAGGCGGTGTATGCTCAGACGTGCACGCAGGGAAGTGGGGCTGAGAGACAGGACTGTGAGGGGACGAGCATTTGCTGATGATCACACAAGGAAATCTTGTTCAAAGAGATGGTAAGAGGCACTGGAGGAGTTTGGACTGCCTTGAAAACTACACCATATACCAGAGGGCAGGCAACCTCTGTGAGAGATCCCGTAGGAAAAAAGAAAAGGGCGGGGAGAGGAGGGAGGAAGGGAGGAAGAAGGAAGGAAGGGAGAGAGAAAAGACCTTTTGGTAGGGGAGCAGGAATCGAATTAATGCAGGATTAATGGAGGGTGAGTTCAGAAATCATAGTTATTTTTGCGCCATTTTGGACTGCCTTGAAGGGATTGTTCTAATAAGAATTCATATGGGGAATGAGGAAGAGGGGTTTGGAACTCGGGAGTCTGTGAAGTGACCACTGCACAAGTTTAATCAACAGCAGTCACAAGCCAGGACAGGAGAAAAACAGTCCCAACACTATTCAAAAGTCCAAATGCAAAGACTTTCCTGAAATTCAAGGTCAACTCTTAGCTGTGAGCCCCTGCAAAAGTTTTTTTTTTAAAAAAAAAGTTCCATTATTTCCAATATACTATGGCATAGGGCAAACCCCATCCTAAAAGCAAGGAATAAGAGAAGTGTTAGGAAGGACAAGCGGTTATTCCTGGTTGTCAACTTGACTATATCTGAATGAACTACTATCCAGGAATGGAGGGCACACCTGTGAGATTTTTCTGCTTGGTTTGAAGTGAGTGAATCCATTTCTAGTCTGGACCATTGATGTAGGAAGACACAACCTTTGATCCAGGGCTTGAGGCAGGAAGACTTTACTCTGAGGCACACCTTCTGCTGGAGGCCTATCTAAGACATGGTAGAAGGAAGCTTGTGCCCTTATCCACTTCTTTACTGTCACTAGAGCCCACAGTCAATGATTTTTTGATTAGCTGGACTGCAGTGTGTCAGTCCAATAAAACCTCTGTGTGTGGGTGTGGGTGTGTGTGGGTGTGGGTGTGTGTGTGGGTGTGTGTGTGTGGAGAGAGAGAGAGAGAGAGAGAGAGAGAGAGAGAGAGAGAGAGAGAATATGGAGAATCCTAATACATAATGTACAATCCCGTGGGCTTGGGCAGTCCCATCCTTATGACTACTCCATTATCCCATTTATGGCTCACATGGCCTCTCTATGTTACTCATTCATTACATGAGGCTTCTCTTGACAAAGGTTCTACATCCCTGGCACTGCCAACATCCAAGAGACTCACATTTGCTCTCACAGGCTCAGAGCTGCCTATCCTGGCTACTGCCTGTCCTCACAGAGTTTCCTTTGAAATCTGATGAGAATTAAAAAACCTCAATGCTCTTGCATTTTGCAGAAAGCTAGGAACACACAGATGATGTCAAGGCCTGCCTCCAGCCCAGCGCCCTTGGACCATGAGCTGCAATAGTCTCTAGGTCCTTGGGCAGCTGAACACAGTGACGTTAATCCTGGGGAAACAATTTTCTAGACAGCCTTATGTGAGCATTGTGTCCCTGTCCCTTCTCTCAGTGAAGACTCTGGGTAACATAGGGTCTCATATAACTCAGGCTGCTTTAAATTTGCTGTTCACAACTGAGAATGATCTTGAACTCTTGACCTTCCTGTCTTGGTCTCTCGAGCGCTGGGATTATAGCCCGGTTCTTTTCTATGTAGGAGTGCTATCTATCTATCTACCTACCTATCTATCTCTAGAATGAATATATATGTATATGTATGTATGTGTGTATGTATATAGTTTATTTGTACTCTACAGCTCCAGAGGGAGAAGAGCCTATCATGGCAGAGAAGTGCCGTAAAAAGCAGCAGTTATAATAAGAAGCCGAGAGCTCACAACTTGAACTACAAGTGTGAAGTAAACAGAAAAAACTGAAGTAGTAGGACTGTTAAGCTCAAACCCCACCCCCAGTGATGCACTTCCTCTGCTAAGTCTGCTCCATCTAAACCTCCCCAAACAGTGCCACCAAGGGCCAAGTGTTCAGATGCCTGCTACTACGGCAGGCCTTTCTCATTCAAACCACCACAAGAGTCTGTGTTAATTGCAATTTAATGCCAAGGAGCCACTTCTCTGAGAAAAACCTGAGAGACGCTCTGATCTATGGGCATAGGAATAAGTCATTAAGAGTCAATTTAATACTATGTCTATTTAGCAGGGTAATAGTACTGCGTTCTCCCTTAGGACCTATAACCTATATAGATACAAACTCTTGGTCTCTTTAACAGTGCCAGGTATGGGTCAGTCTTGTGAATCTAGCCTTAGACCTAAGAAAATGGTTAGTTACATCCACAACATTCATGCCACTGTCTTACTCAGGGTTTCTATTCCTGCACAAACATCATAACCAAAAAGCAGTTGGGGAGGAAAGGGTTTATTCAGCTTACACTTCCATACTGCTGTTCATCACCAAAGGAAGTCAGGACTGGAACTCAAGCAGGTCAGGAAGCAGGAGCTGATGCAGAGGCCATGGAGGGATGTTCTTTACTGGCTCCCTTCCCCTGGCTTGCTCAGCCTGCTCTCTTATAGAACCCAAGACTACCAGCCCAGAGATGGTCCCACCCACAAGGGGCCTTGCCCCCTTGATCACTAATTGAGAAAATGCCTTACAGTTGTATCTCATGGAGGCATTTCCCCAACTGAAGCTCCTTTCTCTGTGATAACTCCAGCTGGGTCAAGTTGACACAAAACTAGCCAGTACAATTGCGCCAGTGGGCATATTTTGTCTGTCATTGTGGTAGCTTTCAGGGTTCACAGCTGGATAATAATTAAGGACTGCTTTTCTCTTCCAGCGGCTTGCTCGGCACCTTCCAGCACCATGAGAACTAGCCAGTGGGGATGAAACTTTCAGGTGGGTACCAGCTTGAGTGCTCCATGCTCCATGCTTGGTATCTTATGCAATTAAGGTCTTACCGCCAAGTTCTAGAGGGTAACGAAGAGCATTGGCAATCGTCTGGAATACTTGGAGGTGTACGTGACTCTTGGCCAACAGCTCCAAAAGAGGTAGCCGATTCCTAGTACTGGAGTTTCACTTGCTAGCATGGGGTGATTCATTTTTGAAATAGTCATCATGAATAAAGTCAGAGGCTTTCAACTTACAATTTCAGGTAAGTGTAGTATCGACAGAGTCATTCTAGAGTATTCGAAAGACATAAGACATGGGACTAGTAATGAATATCACGTTTAAGAGAAAACTGACCTGGTTTGTGTAGTCATCAATAAGGAAGTTGAAGAAAGCTTTCATATACTAACTCAAAAAAAAAGGAAAGAAAAAAATTAGTGTACTAAATGAGTATGAATTAATATTTCCAAGCTTAAGAAGTTAGCTAGATTTGTTCTTATTTGTTTTTAATGGTACCAATTTGTTTCAGTGACCACATTTTCTCTCCCTATAACCTACTCCTTTTCAGATCCAACTACACAGTTTCCAAGTCTTTTGCTCTTATTTTTTTTCTCTCAGTTTTCACTGTAAACCTGGCTGAAATCAGTCACCAATATCCATGCAAGGACCTAAACATTACCCGGACTTAAAAATACCCTTTGCAAGCTAGAGAGATGGCTCAGCAGTTAAAAGTACTGACTGCCCTTCCAGAGATCCTGAGTTCAATTCCCAGCAACGACATGGTAGCTCACAACCATCTGTAATGGGATCCAATGTCCTCTTGTGCTGTGTCTGAAGATAGCTACAGTGTAATCATAAAAAATGAATAAAGCCACTCTTTGCAAAGTCCTTTATTTTAAATTTAGCCTTAGCTATGGGCATGGACATATACATGGATGGATGGATAGATGGAGATATGTATATGTATATGTATGTGTATGTGTATGTGTATATGTATATGTATTCTTTGCTAGAATCTAGCAAGGACGACCTCTAATCCAAGTAGCAGTAGAACCTTATTCCTCCCAAAAGTCTCCTAGTCAGTCTTTGCTGTTGTCCACACTCTTCTCAGTTTTCTAAACTTCTGGGTTCCAACAAGAACCACGAGGCTCAGACTAGAGCATCCTAGGCTTCTTGCGGCCCACTCCACCAAGCACTTTCAAATTCCTCCCCAAAACCATTTTAAAGGCTTTGAAACGACAGTCAGGAAGTCACAGCAACAAACACTGCGATGACCAATTTTCTGTCTTACTTTTACATTGCTGTTGTAAGGGAGGAATGAATTATTTCACTCACGGTCTCAGAAGACTTTGCTCACAGTGCCTTGGACCCACGAACTTGAACACAACATCATGGGGCTGGGTTTAAGGGACAGGGAGCAGAGAGCAAACCAGGGACTGACCTGAGATACAAAGTGTAAGTTCAACTGACCTGGAATACACAGTGTGAGTTCCAGATGACCTGGGATACATAAATCACCAAGAAAAAAAAACAAAAACAAAACAGGGAAAACAGGGAGAGAGGGAGAGAGAGAGAGGGAGAGAGAGAGAGAGAGAGAGAGAGAGAGAGAGGATGAATCAGCTTCTGATTGAATGAAATAAATTTAGACTGTAATAATCCCACTGTGGGATAGAGTGGTTTCAATACAATTTCAAACTTAAAAAATATAACTTAAGCCAATTTGATAGTAATTTGTTAGGCTAGCTATAAAGATCATGAATATATCTCCTAGAATTGTTGATTTAAAAAATATATTAAAAACCTATTTAAGAAAAAGGAAGCCAGGTATGGTGGCACAGGCCTTTAATTCCAGGACTTGGGAGGCAGAAGCAGGCATATCTCTGTGAATTTTAGGTTAGTCTGGTCTACAGAGCAAGTTCCAAGATAGCCAGGGCTACACAGAGACTCTGCCTTTGAACGGGGATAAAAGGAAGCTGTGTATTATGGCATATATCTGTAATCCCTGGACTTGGGTGACAGAGTCAGAGGCCCACTTGAATACACTGTTTCAGGACATCCAGAGGTACATGGTAAAACTTTAGTGTCATAAAAATAAAACCTAGGTGGGCACAGTGGCTTATTCCTGTAGCCCCAGAATACAGGTGAGAAACTGGACCACACACCGAGTTGCAGGCCAGTCTGGGATGCAGAAGGACCCTGTCTCAGAGACCAGGAACAAACAGGAAGAAGTTCTTAACCTGGATTTTCCCAGGAAAAGAAAATAATTAGTAAGAGCAAGGTTACTTCACAGCAAGATTTATTAATACATCCAAAAGAAAGAAAGAAAAATCATTTTGTCACACTATATACAGATAATACATACAAGTGTTTTATACACATATTACATCAGTTTTTACACAAGAAAAATATACATAAAAATGTAAACTTTTGTATACAAAAACCCTTAAACAAATTAAACAAAGACCAGATAACAAAAGGAGACCAATCCATTATTATTTCATCAAATTTTTAAAACAGTAATACAGTACATTCATTGAGATATATATATGGAAAATGTGAACCATCTCTTCCTGTTTAAAGGGAAATCACAAACCAAAAGCCCCATCATCTCCCCAGATGTGTCCTCCCCACCGAAACCCCTGGCAACGCCCGAGGGTAGGCCTCTCCAAAGCCTGCCAGCCGCCTTGTATTCTGCAGAAACGAGTTGCCCCCAGTGTACATGCCTGGAACTGAGTGGCAGCTGTGACACAGACACGAGAGAAGGTGCTTGGTTTGTAAGTCCCCTTTAAGCAGCTGTCCTCCTGCCTATGTCCTGAATGTATGGCATATGGAGCATACAGTGTGCCAAGGTGGATGAGAACGCGACCCGCTAGTCCTTGCTACCGTGCAGTTACTTTGTTAAAAGATGTTTTAGACTGTCCAGTCTGCCTGCCCTTTCGGCTACCTCCCACCCTTGATTTCCCACTGCAACTTGGTTTCAGTTTACACTGGGGCAGCTGGTTAGTTAGTACCTCTGCCAAGAGGCTTGCTGCTAAAGGCTGATCCTGACATCAGTTTCCAGGGAGCTACTCTGTGAACTGTTTCCTTAGCAGGGTTCAGGATTATCCGGCTACCTTCCTATCCCTCTAAATTCTCCAGGTAGAACCTGCCGCCAGCTCCTCACAGACAGTAACAGTAGTTAACAGTTTCGTCTTGATGTTCTTGCGTTTGGTATGGAAAACTGATGGACCAATGAAAAGGTATCTTGTGGGGAAGGGCAGTGGGCATGAAACCTGTGCCAAGTATGTGCAACTCAAGAGTTCTTTCAAAAAAAAAAAAAAGTAAGATGTTTAAATAGATGCAAAATAAACTATGCTTAAGACAGTTTTATGAGAACCATCTTCTTTCCATGGTGAACTTGGAACAAGGCAGAACAACAGCTAGATGATCTATTTCCCTGCAGCAAGAGAGGAGTTAGCTTCCCCCAGGCAAAATGATCAAAACGATCATTATTTATTAATGAAAGGAAGAGGCAAATTGGTGAATTAAGTTGATCAAGGACATGGTGGATGACACACACCAATGGCAATACTAAGACTGCTTTAAAACTGAGATAAACAAGCTGGATTGTGGTACATCACTGTTTCAGAGAGGGCAGGGATACAAAGCACCCCGAGTGAATCTCAGCTCTCCTACACGGGTGGTGATTTAAAATGACAGTCTCCCTTACAGTTATACAGACACAACAAAGGAATAGGAAGCTAAATAAATAGTGTGTGGCTGTCTTTAGATGAGACCTTTAATGTTCTTTAAATAATTCTTGATAATGTCTTTTAAATCATTACATACAAGTGCCACTGCCGTGGCAATATTCCAGTAGGGCAGCATTTTGCTAAATGTAAAAGATTGCCATAGAACTCATACATATACACGTGTATGTACAGTTATATCAACACTATTTATATACATATATCTAGAGAGCAACATTTCATTGCCTTTGAATATCTCTATGTCCACTCACACAATATATCCTGGAGACATACTGTGTGAGTATATACCAAAGTGTATGTACACATGCGCCAGCATGTATATATACACTTCTATCTGTGTGTGCATAAGAGCGTTAAAGGCACGATATATAAGGGTGCAAGTTTTCTAGAGAGCTGCAGCAGAGTTAAAACTGAATGTCACAACTGTGAGAAAAGTCAAAGGAAATCTAGCAGAATTCATTACCCAAGAACGCATGAGAGCATTTCATCATGAGAAACATGAGTCAGTTATAGAACTCAAGAGGCTTCCATGTGACTCTGTATACTTCGTTAAAATTCAAATGGGAGATTTATATTTAAAACACAAAGCAAATCAAACTCTTCAAATGATAATAAGTGTGAAAATACACCCAATACTAATGTCAATCATAAAGTCATAATTATGGTTTTTCAATGTAAGTAAAATACTCCAAAGTTACCTAAGTTAAAAAATTGAAAACTGTTTGAATGTTGGCTTTTTATTTTTGATGACTACCCAATTCTTAAGAGAAAATATTACTGAAAGCTGTATACTGTGGGGAAATGTCGTTGATAAGGCCTGTGAGTGACAGCTGAGATATTCATGCCAAGGTGTCTAGTGAGAGAACTAAATAGGAAAGGGGACCATCAGCCGGGACGTGGCTCCGCACATGCCCAGAAGGCCGCCCTCAGGGGGGTGGCTCTGCACATGCCCAGCACTTGGACAACAGACAACTTGGCAAAGCTGTGTGATTGTTAAGTAATGAGAGAATAGCTAGCAAAAATCTGAGAAAGAAGAGTCCAGACAAAGCTTCATTTGTGACCACTGTAATCTGTCACTGTGACTGTAATGAAAAGGAGTCCCACTTCAGCGTGCTTAATGTTCTCTACACTGTCGTCGTTTCCACTGGCTTGCCGAATAACCCAGAGTTTCCCACAGATGCATAATCTTGCTTAGCAAAGGCTGTTAATCTATTATACACACACATTTTTTTAGGGAATATATGTATATAGCTTTATCTATACACACACATATACATACGTGTATATATAGATTTATACAAATGTATAAATAAACATAATACTTTTTCAATCTTTCCATTGACAAGGCAAGTTCACATTCAGCAAAGTGCCACCACATCCCATATACACACCTCTATACAGATATAAACAAGGGTCTGTTCTCACCCTTCAATAAGGGGGAACTGAGTCTAGCAAATTCCATTAACCAGCAACTGAAGGGAGAAATGGCATCAGTACAGACTCCCTTCTTTCGTTTGCATGCATATGTACAAGAAATATGCAGATTTGTTAAAATCTGAAAGCAAGAGTAAATGAAACAGGGAGATGCTACAAAAACACAAGTGTAAAAAACAACATGGAGAGCTTTCCTGGGTTTTGTCTGAACCTAAGATGAAGTAACTGAGGTCCCAGAGACAACTGCCAATTCAAGTGTGTTCCTGGGAGTTGTTCTGGCATATCTAAGTATAGAGCTCTCATAGCAGAGTAGGTGTGACGGAGCACTTGGCTCTTATTGCCTGTCTCCGATCACCAGGTGCTCCAGGAAAGAGTGCACAGCAACTGACAAAGCTCCCAGGACAGGAATGTGTCTTTCTTTTGAGTTCCACATGACTCAGGTAAGCACTGAAGGTAGCAGGATTTTCCCACAGCCAGAGGGCGGAGCTGGGCTGCTCCACTCCACGACCAATGGCACAATTCAGTTTGAAAACATATTTTGCAAACAACTGAAATCATACCAGCTTTGAAATATACATGGAGAAATGAGCCCACCAGCTCCTTAAACGCAGCCCCTTCAAAGCTTCCTCATCAAGGCCTATGTTTTCTGAACTTGACCAAGAAAACATAGGACTTTATTACTTGGAATATGAAGAAAATTTACTAGACATAATGTTTCAACAAATCTCTGGTCCCATCACTTCAAAAGATAAATGAGCTGTTATCTATCTAGGTCTGTTTCTTTCTCTCTCTCTCTCTCTCTCTCTCTCTCTCTCTCTCTCTCTCTCTCTCTCTCATTTTTATGCTTATAACTACGAGGCTGGTCTTAGAATCTGCTTTTTTCCCGTGTCACTTTAAAAACAGCATAAGTTAATCCAAAGGTTAATAGAAAATGCACGTGATATCAGAGCTAGCCTTTGAACATAATATAGCAAAGAATATGGCATGTTTATAAAATAGAAACAATGGGAAAATAACTCTAGTACCCTCAGCTAAATAAATCATATCTCTATAATACATTCGGTTACCTTTCTATTTTTACACAAGCACACATTCATCTCTCACACGTGCCCCCGATGTATATTTTTGCATGTGTGTAAAAACATAGACACATACATGCACACAAGTAATTTACCTCTATTTTAAGTCACAGTGGGAATTCCTCGGTGAGGAGGGGGTGAAACGTTCCTGAATGAGACACTAAGGACATCTAGATTTATTAATTTCTCTATTTTACCTCTCAACTTACAGAATAAACTGTAAATTAAAGAATAAATCCATAGGAAACAAAAGAGATCTTAAAAACTTAAGTTTGCAAATTCCAGCTACAGTAGTGGGGTTTTACTTGATCTATTTGCTTCTATTTACCCTGTAACTAAGTGTCTAGCCATCTTAAGTGTAAACCACAGATCATGTGCTAAAGAACATGATTCTCAACAGCTCTATGAACAATAATAAATGGTCTAAGGGTGTTCTACATTTTGAGGCCCCAGGTTATCCTTTTCTTTATATATCTGCAAGGTAGCAAAGGACAGCTATACACCTTGACACGGCAGAGATCCAGTGTAAAAAGGTGCGTCACTAGTTTGTTTTGTCAAAAAATAAAAATAAAAATAAAAAGAAGGTCATATATAATTTTAAGCTATTAAAACACATAGGCAACATAATTCATTACACTCAATACAGCTTTAGTATAAAACTTATAATTTATGAGGTGATGTTAATAGCATAAATTAATATACCTTTTCTCTTAAAATCTACAATAAGTATTCTGAAAGCTCATTGGGGAAGGAAGTTTTTAAATAAAAGTTTTAAAGCTGTGCATGATGGGAAAGGATTCTGTATGCTGAAGCTGAGATGAGAGCTGACGTAGAAAGAAGTCCTCGACGCAACACCACGGGCTGTGAGAGCAAACGCTTCTCTCTCTGGAGCTCTCATCAATGAGGAGTCACCTTTAGTTTCTTTTAAAACTAGTTTCTTATTTTAAAAACTGCCCTAATTTCCACAAGGAATCCCTGAGACATACTCAACACTAGACAGTGAGAAGAGCTCTCACCGTTGAGAAGAACTGAGTCAACCCTTTGGAACAGAGGCACACACTGTCAGCAGGTGTCAAGCTCTCCACTCTGTCAGCATTGACCCGCGGGAGCCGCCTGTACTAAATGAGACAGGCTGGAGTCAATTTGGGGCAAATCAGCCTAAGTCCCCAAGGAAAGTGACGGTGTGGCCTTGAGCTGTACTGGTGCCTTCCGTCCTGCATGTTGAAACGTTTTCCATGGGGAACTTGGGGTGCATATAGAGTTAGGTCAGTGGTCCCCAGCTTAAAAAGCAAACAAACAAACAAACACATAAGAACAATGAAAACCAACAAAAGATGATCCTACCACTCCTGGGCCAAGATGAGTGCGGTCATGTTTGTGCACGTGCACACCGCAGCACTAGGGATGAGCGTGCAAAAGGCAGAGGGGAGGGAGAAAAGGAAACATGCTGTGCCGCTGACCACCAAGAGTCAAGCAGCATTTATCTTAGAAGACTGCTTTTCAGAGTAACTTAGGTCAGCCAAAGATTATGTCGGATCTGCTCTTCAAACCACTCAAAACATTCCTGATACTCAGGAGCCCAGGGTAAATAAAGTCACGACAAATCTCTGAAATGCCACATCTCTTTTACTTGCTCCTTTCCACAGTGCAGAGGGGAGGCTAGCCAAGAATAAAGACTGCAGTGAAAGCCCACAGGCTCCTACATTTACCCACAGCCACAGCATCCATGACACTGGATTACAAGAGGCAGAACTAAGACCCAGAAATGTCCTTCCTAACTCACTGGCCAGCAGATATCTGCCTCTGCTTTTCACAGGCCCCATATTATAAAAATTTTGAAAGATTGCATTTAAAATACAACTTTAGTTAAAGTGTGATTTTGGTTTCCACAAGAATATAATAACACAAGAAAGCTTAAAGAAGCCAAAATATTAAGTCATTATTTTTCTTTTTTAATGAATTTCAGGGAAGAGTCAGTTATTTTTTTATTTGTTGAAAGGGGGAAACAGTATGTCTTTTCATGAGTGACTGTCTCCCATGAGATAATTTTGACATGAAGAATCCATAGACCACTGTGGGAAGCAGTAGAGAAAAAAAAAATACAAGAGAACATTCATTCACTCCGACTAAATTCTCTTTCAAAGATGTTTCTAAGTTTCCTCATTACACTGCAGAGTTGTGTTGACCATTCAACAAACCACTGTACTAGATTATCCTACACATGTCAGATAAAGAATAGAGTTTAATTTTTTAAGTCTAAAAAGGAGACTAAAAAGTAAATACTTTAAAACTGTAATGAACTCCAAACCTATTAAACAGTTTAGTGTTAATATCCTCACTCCCACTCTGCAATGTCAAACAATGCAGAGCCATGCTGAGAACTGCGCTAGAAGAAGGCAGTGGTTTTAGACAGTCACTGCAGAGGAAGCCCACCCACCCACGCCACCCAGGATGCCAGAGCACAGTGGCAAGCCAGGCTCAAGGAACACACTGTAAGGGTTTTACCTCAGTGTGACTCAACTCTAATGCCAACTTGTAAGAAGCCATGCAACAAGCCAACAGAAAACTGTTCTTTCGGGTCAAAGAAACTCAACACTCAGGATGCCTGTATCCAGCAGGGAGATGGCTCCCTTCCTAACAGGGAACTCTTTGTTGTGTGGACGGTGAGCATGGACTGAGGATGGGCTTCGGAAGAGTTTTAGTGTGACTCGCAGAGGGAAGGATTTTCTGACCTTTAGTCGAGAGTCTGGTTTACTTTAAGAGATTAAACTTTGTTATTTGACAATATAAAATGATCACTTCTCAACTCCATCTCTAATGACTATCTGCTTCTCATCAAACCATACTCTTCTCATAGAGGGGCATCAGACCACATTACCTGCCAACAGGGAACTGCTGTCATTTCTAAGCAGGAATACCTCATACAGTAGGCTCACTAGAGAAAAATCACCTTTGCTTTTCAGCAATGTGATGGTAACTACATTTGTCCATTGCATAGTCTATCACTTGCTGGGCTACCTGTAACTGCCACTTATTGTCCTGAATTGTTCCCTAGCTGTGTAACCTACCCAGGTGTGAAAATTGCTAAGCCATTTTTACAGAAGGAAAAAAAAAAAAAAAAAAAAACAGTGTCTTGAGTATTATTACTAAAATAACATTAACAATTAAAGGAGAGAAAGCCCCATCTTCCCTTCAGGCACCAGAGATTACAGTTGCTGACATTCATATCCTCAGAGCACATATGCAGTCACTAACTGCAGCAACTTCCAAGGTAAATCACAATAACACAACGAACTGGCCTTTATAAATGGTCCCAGAAACCTGCAGAGACAGAGGGAGCCTTCTTTGTTACTGTCTCTCGCGTACTGAGCACTACACTAAAACTAGCTTCTACCCCATCAGGACCTGTGTAGGGTTTGTTTTTGATTCCAGTATTGCCTTACCATAAGTGCTATGATTTCATATAAGCATTATAAAAGATGCTGAATTTTTCTTTGCATATTAATACCCACCTACCATTGAGAGACTAGAATTGTTTCAGCAACTAGAGTTGTGACAAAGTGAACAAACACCTCTGGGCTTAGAGACAGATAATCTCCCAACAGGGGGCTCACAAAAAAAGCTAGAAAAAAGCAAACGATAGGCTTGGCTGTCTGCTCTGAAACAGAAGGGAGTGCTGTGCTTTTGCTGCTCATTCGCCCTGCTATCAGTATCTCTAAGACTGTCCTTCCTTCAGAAGCCATCATGGGCATCTAAACAAAAGGGAGCTTACTCAATATTTTTGGCGTGAAGCTGTAACTGGCAACATTCCTGATCACTTCATGCCTCCTCACTCGAAAGCAAAGAAGGGCTTTTAAATGCACATAAAACAGAAAATTGCAAACAATAAAAGGTGCAACCTACTGCAAACTCAGCTTTGACAACTAAACAATTTTCAGCAGCTAATATAGGGACACCTAGCCAGTAACAGTCCAAATTGACTACTCCTGACTCTGCTCCCCCTGGCAAAGAAGAGCTGAGAAGGAGAAGTCCGAGTGTGGCTCTGCTACAGTCTTCAGTTGATGCACACTGGAGACAAAATGCATTTTCTGGGAATACAGTTATCTAATGATGACTCTTAGTGGGTCGTGAGAACAGCCTAGCAGAGACACTTTTGAGGTGAGGCAACCACTCACTCTCACCCCATCACAGCGTACTAAAGTAAGAAACCTACTGACATCGGCTCACAGGTCCAACACTCAAAAAAGGCTGTTCTCACAGTTCAGGAGAGAAGTGCATGGGGACACCAAACATAATTTTGCTTTGTGATGTAACTTATAATTTAAAATTTCTCAATATGCAAAAGAGGCAAAGCTATTAAAAATAAATGTTGCAATTAATTAACATGATTTTTAAGGAAAAAAGTAAATACAAACATATTTTGCCTCCCCAACCTCAGTAAATACAAAATAGGGCATATCATGATTTCATGTGACACTTCCCCTCCAAAAACTCAGGCACGTAGTATCTACAGAATGCCTGCTGATCACCATCATTCCTTCACAAGGCAGAGAACGAAAAGCCTTCAACAGAAGGGCCTGGTTAGACGTAGCATGGCATGAAGAACACACACAGCAGAAGTCGGAAAACACATCCCAACCTTTACCTAGCAGAAAGGAGTTAGGATCAGACAGTCCCTGACAAAAGAATTACTGTACCACATCATTTAGAGATATGTTGCCTTACTTTTAAAAAATATACATACGTAAATTAGGTTGAGCTCAGGTATGAACACCTAATGGTACATGAAAGGACAGGGACCCATCAGCAAAGCCGGGCAAAGCATGAAGCTGCACCCTGCTCTGGGAGGGGAAGGCAGGCGGGCAGGCAAGAGGAAACTCCTCACACCAGTCCACAGCCACCAACTTACTGCACTACCCAAAAAGAGTTTTACCCTAAACCTTGGTACACTAAAAAAAAAATTCCAATTTTACTTCATCCTAAGTACTTAAATTATTTTAAAAGTACCTAACGTACGTCAAATTATGTCTAATTTCCAAATTCTGCTCTGAAAGAACTGTTAAAATGTGTGTCCTTCCGATATTACACATCACTTCACAACTGGTACATGGATTCTACACGTGTTCTCCACAGTTCACAAATCTCACCAAAGAATCACAACTGTAAACATGTAAAAACTAGGAGCCAATGATGGACCAAACAGGCCTAGCGTCAGCTTTCAAATCTATCCGGTTTAGCCTGCTTTTGCATACCAAACCATTTTCTTTCATTACTACCTACAAATGTGTTCCATGAGTGGGGAATTCTGAAACAAATGCACAAGGAAGAAGAGAGGGGGGGGGGGTGTGATGGCACTCCCTATTCTGACATGAGCTCAGCCTCCTGGAGCTCCTTTCCTCACAGGCTGATCTTAGTTAGCAAGGTGCTTCGCTCTGAGACCACCCCTCTCTGTACAAGATGCTTTAGTCAGCTCAGTAGGAAAGAAGGATAAACCTTGCTAGGTATGAGACAGAAGGAGGGGGACGAGCCTTATGCTTATTCTGGGAGTGAGGAAAGACAAGCCACAAGGAGAGAGCTACTGCACTGCACACAACACACAGGGTGAACAAGCAGGCACAGGCAGTTGAGAGACTGTGTTCTTTCCAGCTAACAGATCATAATTAGGAAGGGCATCTTAGCCTCCCTGTGGTGTTTGGCAGTTGGTCAGAGCTTCGATTTGTGTCCCCACACCACCTGCTACACAGGGTCTCAACAGGACCACTCCATCCAGAACAGCCTATGGAAAAGCTGGCTAGAGAATGGGAAGCATTATCTCAACACTAGGAGACAGTAAAGGGCACTGGTAATCTGAGGTA
The DNA here is from genome assembly GCF_978045245.1 of Mus caroli. NCBI lineage: Eukaryota > Metazoa > Chordata > Mammalia > Rodentia > Muridae > Mus > Mus caroli. Next base: position 59,945,220 of record NW_028227256.1, read on the forward strand.
TCTTCCACTTCTAGGACTTGCTGAAATAAAAAAAATTAAAATAAAAAATAAAATCATCAATCCTACCCAGTCACTGTGCTGAGCCACCAAAAAGCCCGCCAGGCCAAGCGGACCAGCCGGGAGGGAATGAGCACCAGTGCTAAGGAGCACGCGTGAACACTGACGCCAGGTCCACTGCACGGCCACCAGTTAACCGGGAAGGGGTGTCCCTCTAATCCCCATGTCATTTTTAAATCTTCTGTAGGAAATGGGGAGAGGGATGTAAAAGAGGAAACAAAGAGAAAACACCGGGTTCCACTTGCCTGCCAGTACAGACGCGCTCAGTTAGGGCTGGGGAAGGGGGGAGATGCATTGTTGGTACTTGTAGCCGTGGCACCTGTTACAGTGAAGCCTGTAGGAGGGGCTATGGAGCTGTGGCTGGGCTGCAGGTCCTTAGGAATGCCACTGTGAGAACTCAGCTGGTGGCCGAAGGCTGCACTGAACTGCGGGAGCTGCTGCTTCGGAGAGGTGGAGGCCATTAGTTCAGCAGAAGGCCCCATGCCACTGAAGCTGGTCTGGGGTAACCCCGGAAGCACACTGGAACTGCTTGGGGTAACGGTGGCGAAGGCAGGCTGTGTGGTCTCTGAGTTGGACGTGGTGGGTGGCGTGGAGAGGGAAGTGGAAAGAAGGTGTCCGTCCGCGCCAAGGAGGTTGCTAAATGCAGAGGGGTCGCCAAGGTTGACGGGGAGATTCCCCCAGTGAGTTCTGGGGTTGACCACTCCTCCAAGTGGCACCTCGAGCTGTGTGGGGAGCAAGTGCTGCGCCATGATGGGCATCTCTGCCGAAAAGGTAGCTGCCATATTATCACCAGAGTAAGATGTGTGGGGAGAGGTGATATGGTCACTGTAGGGCGACGGCACGTGCTCGCTATCATAATGGCTTCCATGGGGTGAGGAGTGTGAATGATCACTGCTGTATTGCTGTCGTGAGGTGATAAGGTCGTCTGCCTTGCTCAGCAGCTGGGCAGGATGTGGCCTCTGGGAGGCATGGCTGCCATCATGAAGGCCATGAAACTGTCCTGGGAAGGCTCTCTCCCCAAGCGCACTCTGGCTGAGCAGAGTGGCAGAAGTAAGGCCAGCGCTGGCTGGGGCAGAGAACTGCCCCTGGATCTGCCCTGCCAGGGCTGTGGGTGGGCTGGACAGAGGAGCAGAATGGAGTAGGTTCTCGTCCAGCTCCAGACTAGAAAAGCTATCGTGCACTATCCGTCCATTCAGTAGCTCCCCTAGGTCTGTGTTTACTTGCCGACTCAAGGCCTGGATTCCCGAAGCATCAGTACCCGTGGAGAACACCCCCACTCCTCTATCTGACAACCCCTGAACGGGCACACCGTCTGACTGGGAAAGCACCCCAATTGTACTCAGGCACTCGAGAGAAGTTACAGCTTGCAAGGCCCGCTCGAGCTCTTCGGCTTCTTCGGTGGTCGGGAGGAGGTCTCCGTTCTTTCCTGCATCAACCAAAGCCATGAGAGTCAGTAGAGCGCACAGGCAGCTTATACAGCAAACACCACACATCTGAATATCTCACACTATCCTTTCACAAGGGTCCTTCTCGCCAGGCTTGGTGGTGCACACCTATAATCTCAGCACTTAGGAGGCCAGAACAGATGGATCTCTGAGTTCCAGGCCAGCCTGGTCTACAGAGTGAGTTCCAGGCCAGCCAGGGCTCCATAGTGAGACCCTATCTCAAAAGAAAAAAGAATCCTTTGTGAAAAGAAACATTTCTTGAGATGGGATGAGAAGAAAATGAAATATTGATCTGCAGGACAATGAAATATTGATCCATCAACTCTCCTGGGATTTTAACTACCATCTTATTTTTGTATGGCCAGAAATCTACCATGTGGAGTGTCTTGTTTTGTTTGTTTGTTTGTTTTCAGACACAATTTTGCTATGTAGACTTGGCTGGCCTCAAACTCATAGAGATCTGCCTGTCTCTGCTTATTACCAAGTGCCAAAGTTAAAGGTGTGTGCTACCATTCCTGGCTCTGCTAAGTTCTTTTGTTTATTTATGAATAGTCTTGTGTCTGCGTGAACTTTGGTCACATGTGTACAGGTACCTACAGAGGCCATGATGTTGATCTTGGGGCTGGAGGTGCAAATAGTAGTGAGTTGCCAGTATGGGTGCTAGGAACTAAGCTTGGGTCCTCTGGGAGAGTGCACACAATCAACTGAGCAGTCTCGCCAGCCCTCAGAGCGTTAATTTCTTAGGAAGTCTAAAAGGCTGCCAATTAAAAGTTCAATGTCCGTTTGATTATACATATTTTTCACTTATAATAATATTAGTATCATTAACCTAAAGAAATGAAGGCTATATAGAACAAGACAGGTAAATATTACTTTGTCTGCACCTAGATTCTTCCAACTAGAAATGAGAACAAAAAATAATGGTAAACGCTCAGTTTCCTTCATAAGTTAGCTTTCTTCTTCTTTTCTAAGATTTACTCTTTCTAATTATGATCTATGTATGCTTGTTGACAAGTGCAATATCTGTGGTGTCCAGAAGGGGATGTTAGATCCCTGAAAGCTTTAGTGAACAACCTGATAAGGACACCAAAAGGGTCCTAGGCAACAGAGGCAAGTGCTCTTAACCATCTCTCGGTCCTTGAGTTACCTTACAAAGTACGCAAGTGCTAGGATACAGACTTGTGTCACCATGCCAGGCTCCAAAGACAGGTCAAGCTGTAAAAAGACTCTAATAAACTTTGCTTTACAAATAAAAAATAGATTAAATAGCACTGTCAAAACATTAAGGAAAATTACTCATTTTAATGGAACAAAATTCTATAGCTATTAAAGTATCAGTACACTAAGAATCTAGTATGAGTAACTAAATTCCACATTGCCCACCTTCTGAAAGGAAAACAGCTTGAGGGATGTTTGTTTCTTCTATTTATAGTGACAGGAATGTTATATCAGGGAAAACATTTCAGATATGCTGCAAAAGGCTATTGTATTAAAAAAATAATAGTGAAATGGCCAGTAAGATGGGCCAGTGGGTGAAGGTACATGCCACACAGGCCTAACAGTCTGAGCCTGATGTCCATGTAAGGACGGGTGGAGAGTGCTGTCCCCTACCCTCCACATTCATGCATGCTTGTGCACAATCACACACACGTCACACACAGCAATAATAATAATTATTATTACTATTATTTCTAGGATGGTTTCAGTGACACTGGGCATAATTCCAGTATGCCAGAGCTGTAACAGGAGAATTGTGAGTTCACAGTTAGCCTGAATTATGTGGAAAGAGTCTGTCTTAAAAAACCAAAAATAAAATAAAACTCATTTCTCTTCTTATGAACCATGTCTAGATCAGTTCCTAAGTAAAACACTGACCATACCTTCAAAAAAATCAAAGTCTTGTAGGTCATCTGGCAGCCGAGGCAGGACATCCGCAAAGTCCTCGTGGTTCAGCTCCAGGTCGTGCGGGATGTCGGTGATCTCGTTGGCAATGTCCTCTGGCAACTCATCAGCACTCAGCTCGGGCGTGGACGGGCTTCTGCAGAGGAGACAGGGAGGCTCGTCCCCAGACGCCCACGCGCAGTGCGCCTCCCTCAGGGGTCAGCCAATGCCCTCGGACGCTCTAAGCATTCAGTACAGACAGGAGATGGCAACTCCTTCCAAGCTGGTAGTGGCACGTGCCCGTGACCCCACACTTGGGGACAGAAGGCTAGAGAGTCAGAAGTTGAGCTCACCCTCAGCTGCACAGTGAGGTGAGGATGTCTGGGAATTTACAGGTCTCAAAATTTTTTTTCCTTCACTTTATGAGAAGGAAATTTGAAGACAGGACATTGCAGAAAGACACGCCTCACTCTCTGTAGGCACTGGTTCCTGCGGCCTTTAGACCATCATTACTAGAGTATACTTCCACTGCAAATTAGTAAAATGAATCACTATTGAGTGTATCTATGTTTTAGTAAAATTTCAAATCTCATCAAGATAATAACTTTAAAAATGAAATAAATGGACAAGAATTAACTGCAATTCATTCGATCAAAATGTTTGTCTGCCAAAATTTTAAAAACTCATATTCCTAATTAAATACTTCTATTTTAACATGTGTAATTTTAGTTAAAACAGAAGAACCTGAATGAATAAAGTTAAATTATCAATTTCAGCATCTATTTTCTTTGCTATAATAAGAAACTGACATTGATAAATGTTAACAAAAACTTAGTCAGACACTGGAAAATCTGTACATGCCACTGTTCAAAGGGTTTTAAGGCTGAGATGCTCAGGGGCTATGGTGGGTTAGTAGTATCAGGAGCACAAGAGGGCTGCTGTTCTGAGACCAGACCATCCCGCCCCACCGCCAGCCACCACTCACCGCATCTGTGAGGCCTCCACTGGCAGTGAGACGCTGGTGGGCATGCTGAGGTTCCCTTGGGGCACTGCAGGGGGGATGGGTTTCTGGGGCCGACGAGGTCCACGCCGTCTCTTCTTCTTGTGTTTTTTGGTAAGTGCAGGGGGCTTCGTTTTTTTCCTAGGCTTCCTCTGTTGCTGGTGCTGAACTTTACGGGAGTTATCTCCTCTCAGGAAATTATCCTTTGAAATGAATAGAAGATTTTTAAGAACCTTCTCCACCCCGACTCCTGGTATGTTAGTGCACAGCAAGGTGACTGGTGGATGGCCATCCTCTATATACTTCAAGACCAGAAGAAAGCTTAAAGTTTTACTACAAAGCAATGAAGAGTTGGGGCTGCAGTACACCGCCTGCCCAGCATGTGCAGGGCCCTGAGCTGGAGCCCCAGTACCACACAAAACCAGGTGTGGTGGTGCACACCAGTAATCTAGGCCATGAACCAGAAGGCAGCAACAGGCCACAGGCAACCTGGGCTATACAAGACCCTGCCTCAAAAAAAAGGAGAGAGTTAAGTATTTGAAAGATATGTTTCACCCAATTTAAATATTGTATAAGATGGAAACATCACATCATTCTAATGATAATTTTTGTCTACCAGTCAAAACAAATGTATCTAGGGCTAAAGATAATAAGTCTTGGTGGTTAAGATAAGAGTACAGGCTGCTCTTCAGAGGACCAGGGTCCCGTTCCCAGCACCCACATGGCAGCTCACACCTGTCTGTAACTCCAGTCCAAGGGAACTGACACCCTCTCCTAACATTCCCAGGCAGGAAGCACTCACGTAGTCCCTATAGGTACATGTGGGAAACACTCATACACATAATATAAAGTTAAATAATGATCTAAAAACCCTAAGATTATCTGGGAAAAACTTAACTATCAAAAATATTCTCTTAATACTATATATAATGCCTAAAACTATATATAATAAATAAACAAAACTTTTAACTTAATTCACAATTCACATTAATCTCTCCCTTCGGCCACTCTCCCCCCACCCAACCCCAGATATACTGCAATTGTGGAACAGCACCTAGTATGTGCAAGTCTAGGGTTGATCTCCAGCAAAGCCAACACACAAATGAGACATAAATACAACACTCAGAAATGAGTAACAGATTTTAAAGACATGGACAGAAAAGGTCATCCTAGGCCAAAAGAAACAAGGACAAACTGATAAGGTAACTGGTAGAGGAGCTCTAATACACGATTCTGAATATGCTGATTTTAAACATTAATAGGCAATGAGACTTTTCCTTCTTTTTCTTTCCATCTGGAGAAGTCACTTTTAAGGAGGAAACATGACAAACGTGTTAAGAGATGAGCCAGCCTGCTACCTATAGAGGGATGAAGGGGAGGGGGGTGGATATATGTCAGGGCGATACTTTGGGGAGGCAGAGACTTGCATATCTCTCGACTTGGCTGAGCAGTCAGTTAAGCCAATCAGTGAGTTCCAGGTTCAGCGAGAGAAGCTGTCTCAAAAACTAAGGGTGAGAAGAACTGAGAAAAGACAGCCAACATAAATCTGGCATCTACACATGCAAGAGCACATACACATGAACAGGTGTATGTATACACAAAAGCATATAGAAAGCTGGGTGTGGTGGCTCTCACACCTGTAATCTTAACACTCAGGGATCGCTAAGGCACATCATTTATGAGTTCCAGGCCAGCTTGAGCTAGAGTGAAACCCTGCCTCAAAACAGGAACAACAAAACCCAGAAAATTATTCTGCATTCACATAAAGCCTAAATAAAGTAAGAAAAATGCCCTCATTTTAAATGTATTTTAATTAAATAGAAAAGTAAGTACTTGGGAGGCAGAAGAGGGAGGATCTCTGTGAGTTTGAGACCAGCTAATCTACAGATCAAGTTCTAGGTCAGCCAGGGCTACACAGAGAAACTCTAGTGTTAAAAAACTAGAAGGAAAATAAATCCAACATTTCTATATGAAGTTTAGTATTTGTGATGGTTTGCTTGGCCCAGGGAGTGGCACTGTTGGGAGGTGTGGCCTTGTTGGAGTAAGTGTGTCACTGTGGGCATGGGCTTTAAGACCCTACTCCTAGCTGCCTGGAAGCCAGTATTCTGCTAGCAGCCTTCAGATGAAGATGTAGAACTCTCAGCTTCTCCTGCACCATGCCTGTCTGGATGCTGCCATGCTCCTACCTTGGTGATAATGGACTGAACCTCTGAACCCGTAAGCCAGTCCCAAATAAATGTTATTTTTATAAGAGTTGCCTTGGTCACAGCAGTAAAACCCTAACTAAGACAGTATTCACATTTTTCAAAACATGATCCTAAAAACGAACTAACCAAAAAAGTTCTTAGTAAGGCCAGAGTGTTAACAAGGGAACAGACCAGAAAGTCGGCCTCTCTGCCTAACAGTACCCTTAGCTAATGGCAAAGCCAGAGCTGCAAACCAGTTGCCTGGTCCATGATACCAAGGCATGCTAAAACCACACCATGCTCAGAGAACACTTTATGACTTGCCTTCCTTGGCCTTGTGGTCCAGAAGGCACACAGCACAACTGATTGATAAATGAAAATATAGCTCAGGTCTGAGGGGCTTGTTTTTCATGCTGGCATCAAACCCAGAACCCATTCATGACAGACAAATACTCTACTGCTAAGCTACAACTTCACCCCAAATCAATCCCATTTTAAATAATTACATAACTCAAATATTTGACTAATTCAAATGTGTCTCTCCTCCAAATTATTCTAAATTAATTAGGATTCACAAGACCAACATTAACAAAAGCAATAATTAAGGTCAACAAAATTATAGAAAGGCTTGGTATTTTGCCTAAACTTTATTAAATATCCAGATCATTCCCAGAACTGCATATAAAAAAACAAAACTGAAGGCAAAGATGGAGTTCATAAAACCTGCTATGTATTAGAAAATATATCATTTATGAATGAGACATAAAGAATACTGATGGATGATTTTTAAAAAGCATCTTATCTAAGTAATAACAGGTTTGGTACTACTCTTTTTTGCTTTTTTGGGTTTTTTTGTAGCCCTGGCTGTCCTGGAACTCACTCTGTAGACCAGACTGGCCTTGAACTCAGAAATCCGCCTGCCTCTGCCTCCCAAGTGCTGGGATTAAAGGCGTGTGCCACCATTGCCTGGCTCTCCACACCCCCCCCCAGCCACCCTCCCCCCCCCCCCCCCCCCGCCCAGTTTGGAACTTCTCATCTGAATCACTGACCATCAGTGTTTTCAGGGTTTTCATTATTTGCATATAATTTGCATATGAAAATCCTTATCCCAGAGATCTAAAAATCAGAATCTGGAAGGCTCCAAAACATGTACTTTTTGAGTGTCATGCCATCTTAGAACCTCACAGATTTGGGGTTTCTGGATTAGAAATATTCAAACTGTACTAAGTACTCTTTGAAAAACTGGGGGTTTGGTTTTGTTATGAAAAGGGCCTCAAATTCAGGGATCAATACAACATTTTGAAATGTTTTAGGCAAAGGCAACACAACATAGTGTTTCCAGTACTTGAAAGCACTTTTTGTCCAGAACTTCATTAGTGTCTTACTTCTTAGCAGAAATAGTCACCAGCAGTTTGAAAGCCCCAACTGCAGGGTGCAAATGCTAAACTTACCATCTTTTTGGCATGTTCTTCACACAGGGGCGTCTGGTGTGTAATGTCAAACACTGGCACAGAGCACTGCTGTCCGTCTGCAAACTTGGCAGTGCAGCTGGAGAAGAGCTGCTGAGAGCGGTTCAGGAGGATGTCTGGGGTTTGCAGTCAGGAAGAAAACACACTCAAATCGTTTAACTCTTTGTGTCTGAATAAAATCTGTTACTCTCCTTGTGGTTTACAAGCAAAAACTGCACTGCCTATACCAATTCAACAGGGGGAAATTCTGATGGAGTCTATTTAACTAACAGGCTCTCAGGCAAATCTCCTTTATGGCCACTCGGAATCAACTTCTGTAATGTGAATAAGAAATATCACTATCGGGCTGGTGAGATGGCTCAGTGGGTAAGAGCACCCGACTGCTCTTCCGAAGGTCCAGAGTTCAATTCCCAGCAACCACATGGTGGCTCGCAACCATCTGTAACAAGATCTGGCGCCCTCTTCTGGAGTGTCTGAAGACAGCTACAGTGTACTTACATATAATAAATAAATAAATCTAAAAAAAAAAAAAAAAAAAGAAATATCACTATCTTGTTAACACCTTCCTGAAATCCCTACTAAAAAGACTGTTCCAAAATCAAAGCTGACTTTTTCCTTTTAGGTATTTGATTTATCTGTGAGTGTTGGCCTGGATGCTTACATGTACACCAAGTACCAACCGCACTGGAATGCATGACTGTAAGCTACCATGGGAGTTCTGGGAATGGAAACAGGGTCCTGACAGCAGGAACAAGCACTCTTAACTGATGAGCCACCTCTCCAGCTCCTAAAGTCAGCATTTAAAAAGAAAACTTTCCCTTAGACTACTCACCAAGGAGAATGAAAATTTCAATAAAAAACCCACCTGTTCAAGGTTGAAATTTTCATTTACAGAACCAAAATAAAACTCACAAATTAATGACAAAAATTAACTTGAAAGTCTTATTGAAAATTGAAATGTCTAGGGCCTTTTGTTTTGTTGTTTTTTAGATAGAGTCTTGCTATATGGCCTAAGCTAGCCTTGAACTCATGACTATAGAGTAAGACCACCTCAAAAGACCCATCAAAAAATAAATAAATAAGAAAACAAAGAAAGGTTCATCTTTTAGCTGCTGAACCATTCCATGTTTGACCTCTGGGCTGAGGGCAGGGCTTGTCAGCAAGCCTGAACGCAGCATGAGACCTTCCATTCAATTTCCAGTACCACCCCCCGCCACACACACACACAGATTTATATCCTATTTAGAAAGTCTATGTGGGTTTGTTTCCCTTCTGGTTTAGACTGGTTATATATATATAAACTAAACTGCCTGGGAAGACTCAATGTGAAGGACAGAAAGGAAGGCAGGGATGCAAGTGTAGGAGCCGGCTGTGAGAGGATCTGGAGGTCACCCAGCCTCAGAGTGGGAAGCCAATCTGGGAGGCAAGAAGAGACCCTGTCTCTAGGAGAGAAGGAAGGAAGGAAGGAAGGAAGGAAGGAAGGAAGGAAGGAAGGAAGGAGAAACACATTCATCCTGATTCACTGTTACAGACTTGTAATTCCAATAACTGGGAGGGCGAATCAAGTTTCAGGACAGCTAGGGTTACATAGTGACATAGTAAGGTTATAGCCTATTTTATTATATCTCAAATAAATAAATACAAAATGAAGATTGCAAATCAGCTCTGCATAGAAGTCCAACCTCTCTCTCTGACACAGATCCTCAGCTAGAATGAGATGCCTGTCCCTTCTCCACTTGTGAGACAGCAGAATAACACAGTTGATGTGCTCAGGGTCTCGCCTGTACAAACTCAGTGTAATGAAATAAAATATACAACGACATAATCGGGATCTGATTCAGAACTCTATGAAATTAGAAAGTATGTAAAAATTATTCTGAGGGCTGGAGAGATGGCTCAGGGGTTAAGAGCACTGGCTGCTCTTCCAGAGATCCTGAGTTCAATTCCCAGCAACCACATGGTGGCTCACAACCATCTGTAATGATATCTGATGCTCTCTTCTGGTGCATCTGAAGACAGCTACAGTGTACTTACATATAATAAGTAAATCTTTAAAAAAAAAATTATTCTGAACATGAAATAGCTTTTAGTTTACACGTTTTATGTCCAGACATTGTGGTGGTGTACACCAGGAATCTCAACAGTGAGGACGCTGAGGCAGGAGAATCATGAGTTTGAGACCAACCTCAACTCTATGGTGAAGTTCTACTTCAAAATCAAGGCAGGGAGCACCCATTTGATTTTACAATGATGTACTGTGGGAGAGCATTTGCGTAGCGTGCAGAAGACTCTGTTCTACTCCCAGGACCACTGAGGCTAAAGTATACAGTCTGGTGGCAGTGGTGCAGGACAGAAGTAGGTGGATCTCTTAAGAGTTCTAGGCCAGCCTGTCTAAGATTGAGTTCCAAGACAGCTAGGGCTACACAGTAAAATCTTCTGTCTTGAAAAAACAAAACAAAACAAAACAACAAAAACAGCACGTGTCCCCCAAGGGTTTAGTACCTTCAATGGCTGCTTATTGACGTGAAAAGGATACGCTGGAAACAGTGTCTGGTGAAGGGAAGGGCCTGCTTTGTGCACTGTTCGCCCTTCACTGTTCCACTACATGCTGCTGGCTCCACTTCCTTCAACTTGGTCTGGCGAAGGCTAGGGACAGAAAAATATAAAATTCATTTTAAATGCTCTAACAATTCAGAGTAATTTTTTTTAAATGTTGACCTCACTATCTTATTATTTATATGTGTGTGCATCCATGAACATAGACACAGCAAGCCTGTGAAAGTCAGAACAACTCCAGGGAGTTGGTTCTCTCCTCTTCCATGTAGGTTCTGAGGATCAAACACTGGTCACTGGGTTGGGTGGCAAGTACCATTACCCACTGCCCATCTCCATGGCCCCCAGGATAATTTTCTTGAACATACACACTCTAACTATCTTTACTATACACAGTTATTAAAACACAAATATGCAGTAAAGTCAGCAGGGATTACAATTGTCAAATGTGTTATTTTACTGACCAACTAACATTCAAGGCAAATAGCTATATCACAGCGGTTTTCACATACACTTATCTGGTCATTTGTGTTTCTCTTGTTTTCTCTTGGCTTACTGCCCTTACCTCCTGAGTCCTGGGATTAGACCGTCTATCTTGGTTTTTTGTTTTGTTTTGGCTTTTGGGGACAGGGTCTCTTTATGTAGCTCAGGCTAACCTAGAAAGCACTATCCAACACAGACTGGTCTCAAACTCACAGCAATCCTGCTTCAAACTCCCCAGTGATGGGATCACAAGGATAAGCCATGATGTGCAGTTTGTGGGGCAATGAAGACCCAGAAACAGACAGACCTTCTTCACTATGTGACAATTTACACAGATTCTCTTAAGCCTCACTGACTTCCTCACTTAAGAAGCAGAGACAGTAAGCACCTTTAGCTGGCAGGACTGCCTGAGAAGAGATTTGACACAACTTTACCATTCATGAAGAACAGGGAGAGGGGGGTACACAGTAATCAGTTGAGCTAGTTATCAGTCTCTACTCTTATCAATCAGAACTATTTGGATACCTAGTGCTAATAAACAGTAAGTCTGCAAAGACACCTGTAGAGGGATTTTAATCTAGCAACATGGCTAGAATACAGACACACCCTTAGTACATACCTTTAATCCCAAACAATGAAGGTAAAGTTAATTTGTAGAAGGAAGCATCCACATTTGAAAGTGATATCTAATTGAGTAGCAGGCAAACCGAAGAATCAGAAAAAGATTTGACAGAATAGGATCTGCCAAACTCTCAAGAGAGAAAGAGAAAAGAGAGGCTACTTAACAGAGAACAAAGCAGAGAGAGGAAAAAGGAGAGGGTAGTTTTACTGGGACAGTTGTAGAGACAGGTTAAAGAGAGTACAAGCTAGACACAGGTGAAGACATAACAAGCCAGAGAATGAGAAGGAACCAGAGGAGATTGTCAAAGTTAGTATGAGGCCAAGTAGAACAATTCAGTCAGAAGCTGAGAAAAGCCAGTTTGAATCAGTCAGCTTGGAGAAGAGCTTTGAGCCAGCCAGCTGAGTTGAACCAATCCCCCAGAGTTCAAAGAGAACTAGAAAGTTTAAGTTTATTCAGCAGTAAGTCTCAGAGGCTGAAAACATTCTAGGCCTAGATAAGATTGTAAAGAGGCTAGCAGCTTCCAGGACTAGGTACAGGTTAGCAGACCAAGGCAATAAGCCTTGGAGACAGCAACTATATCAGGTAAATAAAAATTATTTTTACAAACACCTTAGTGTCAAATGGGAAAGGGGATGTGAATATTCTGAAATGGTTTAAGCTTCATACATCCTTCATACATTCCTCATACATACATCCTTCAAAATGTGTTCACTTTGAAATACTTATAAGGCTTGCTAATTTTTGCAATTCTATGATTCACGTTTGAATACTATCTTAACTTAGATTGCTTGTTATATAAGCATGTAAACTTCTATCTCGTCTGCAAGCAATGTCTGCATTAGGCTCTACATAATTAGGCTCGACACTGGGAGGCAAGGTTATAGCAGTAGCACTAGGAAAGTGATGGCAGCAGGAGGAGCGGGAACTCAGGGCAGTTCTGGCTACGAGACTCTGAAAACACAAAGACTTCTAAGGACCAGCAAGGTTAGGCAAACGTCCTGCCCCAAGTCTAGAGTCTGAGCTTGATCCCTAAAACATACATGGTAAAAGAAGAGAACTCATAGTTGAAATTTGCCCCCCCCCCCCACACACACACGCATGCACTAGAATGCAAATTTAAGAGTAGAAAAAGACTTTACAAAGGTAGAAAAGTGGATGATTGGAATATCTAATATCCTAATATCTTGCTGGGAAGAGTGGCAAGGGCCTTTAACCCCAGAACTCAGAAGGTAGAAGCAGGTGATTCCTTTACCTACTAAGTCATCTTGCTGGTCCTTAATTTTGAGGCCAGCCTGGTTTATATAAAGAATTCCAGGCTAGTCAAAGCTACAAAGTGAGACCCTGTCTCAAAACAAACAAACGAACAAACAAAAGAATATTAAATTTCTTTTCTTTTTGTTGGTGCTGGGATTGATGCTAAATACCATGAGCATACAGACAAACCGTCAATGACCAACCCACAACTTCATCTCATCTTGACAATATATTTCCCACTACCCCAAGGAAAGATGTTTATACTATCAATGTTAGCCTATAAAAAATGTACAATTTTTCATAAAGAAAGCTGTATTATATTAGCAGCTATGCCCCAAATTGCTTGGTCTAGATTTTATACCACATGGTACTCAATATAAAACAAATAATTTCACTGAACATTTTAATAATCTGCTGAGCTATCTACCAAGCCCAATGTGCAATATATTTCCTTGTTTCTTTCTTTTCTTTTACTAAAACAAACAAAATAGTCTCATGTAACTCAGGCTGGTCTTAAGTAAGCTCACTATGTAGCTAAGAATGACTGAATTCACCAGGCAGTGGTGGTGTACGCCTTTAACCCCAGCACTCAGGAGGCAGATGCAGGCAGATCTCTGAGTTCGAGGCCAACCTGATCTACAGAGTGAGTTCCAGGACAGCCAGGGCTACACAGAGAAACCCTGTCTTGAAAAACCAAAAAAAATAAATAATAAATAATAATGACTGAATTCCTGAGCCTACTTCCTAAATTCTGGGATTACAAATTTGCAACAATCTCTCTCCCTCTCCCTCTCTCAGTTTAGCAATCTGTCTCATAAATCCAAAGTCAGAATTTTATTATCTCTATGGATAAGTTACAATCACTATGGTATTAAATACAATATTATCCAAATAGCACTAATAAAACAAAGAGATTACTGTGTCATTAATCATGGGTGATGAGATTAAAGACAAAGTGACATTAAGTCAGTGTGAAGGCTGTAGGGAACCATCTGGAGAGGCTCTCTTTGGTTTGTTTGTCTGTTTTGTTCGCCAGTACTGGGACTTGAACTTAGAACCTCTCACTTTCTGGTCAAATATTCAACCACTAAGCTATATTCCCCAGCAATCCAACTTGGTATTTTATTATTTGGTAACACATCATTAACTTAAAAAAAAAAAAAAAAAAGCGCACTGGTTGGTTTGGGAGGTGTTCTGAAAACAATTTATTAGTCAGAGAAAAGGCTGGAGGCATGGCTCCCAGTGCACTGTGATACCGGGGTTAACTACCCAAAAGGAAAAGTAAGATGCAGTTTTTAACAGTACCAGATTGCCTCAAACTCATTGTACAGACCCTTACACCTTTGACAAGATCATTATCATATATTAGAGCTGAATGAGGTATACAAAGCCTACTTACATAACTGAGTTATGCTGCAGATATAATTTCTACTGATATTATGCAGTGAACAGACATATCATAAAGCATTAGGAAACAACTTTTGAACTGAGTCAACTGTCAAATAGAGAATAGGCCTCCGCTGGGCAGTGGTGGCGCACGCCTTTAATTCCAGCACTTTGGGAGGCAGAGGCAGATGGATTTCTGAGTTCGAGGCCAACCTGGTCTACAGAGTGAGTTCCAGGACAGCCAGGGCTACACAGAGAAACCCTGTCTCGGAAAAACTAAAAAAAAAAAAAGTGTTTGTTCTGTGTTTTGTCTGCATGTGTGTCTACTCACCATGTGCATGCCTGATGTCCAAGGAGGCCAGGAGAGGTTATCAGAAAATACATAACTTAATTATTATAAAATTTCCTTCATCAAAATGCATAAGTGATTTTTAGTATTTAGATTTTTTAACACATTATACAAACGCTATTAAACTGTATTTTAAAATGAATTAAGGAGAATGGCCATGATATATTTCTAAGAAGAAAAACTGGGTACAGATCTTTTTGTTTTGTGCAGGGTTTGTTTGTTTAGGATATGGTCTTAACCAGCTGGCTGGACTTGAGTTCATGACCTGCTGGTCCCGGCACACACAGTGCTGGAATTACAGGTATGCGATATAGGAAGAATCTCTTGTGTACTGTATGCAAGCATCACCTGTCAATAAAAATCTGATGGCCAATAAGCTGAGGCAAGATTAGAAGGTGGGACATCCACAGAGAGAGGGGAACTCTGGGAGAGAGTCAGTTACCGAAGACTATTTAGACCTGGACTTGAGGAAGTTGGAGTATGAAACTGAGGAGAGGGAACTAGCCACACGTCAGTCACAGAATAGTTAGTGGGTTAATGTAAGTTATGACCTGTGGGAACAGGCCTAGCTTATGGCTTAGGCATTTTTTAATGAATAACAAGTATCCAAGTTGTTATTGAGGAACTGAGACACTGGTGAAAAAACAGAGAACTTTTCAACAATACAGGTCAATTTTAACTTAAATACATAAAACAGAAAAGTCTAAAGACTGATACCTATATTATACAGTCACCAAAAACTCTGTTTCCCTAGGTTTGTGACATGCGCATGGAATCCCAGTACTTCTGAGACTGAGAATAAGCAGCAGGAGTTTAAGACCGGCCTGACTATGGATGTATGTATTTATATATTGACCCAGTGAGACAGCAAGAGGACAAAAAGAAACATAACCAACTCCTGTGAACATGAGGTAATGTGCATGTTAAAAGAAAGCAGCCGGGCAGTGGTGGCGCACACCTTTAATCCCAGCATTCGGGAGGCAGAGGCAGGCGGATTTCTGAGTTCAAGGCCAGCCTGGTCTACAGAGTGAGTTCCAGGACAGCCAGGGCTACACAGAGAAACCCTGTCTCAAAAAACCAAAAAAAAAAAAAAAAAAAGAAAAAAAGAAAAAGAAAAAGAAAAAAAGAAAAAGAAATTATAACTAACACAAGTAAAATGTGTTTTATTATAAAATAAAAATATTAGATTATGGTTTTAAAAAGATATAATTTTTTAAAACAATAATTATTAATTTAAGTAACAGGAAAATTTTAGGCGTTGCAATTTGTTTTGTTTTTGTTTATTTTTTTTTAAGATAGCCAATATTGTCAGTCACATGAAATGGCATCTGCTATAATGTCAGTACTCAGGAGGCTGAGGCAGGAGGATCCAGAGTTTGAAGCTGGCCTGGATGACACAGATTCACAAGTTAACAAGCAAGAGAAATAACATTCTCAAATCTCTTCAATGAATCAATTCCAATGCAACTCGAGGGATCAAAGAAGCAGTAAATGCTTTCATTCCTCTGTCAGTGCAAGACTGTGTGTGCTACTGTTCCAGCAGTGACGCCCTCCCCACGAGAACATGCCTCTCGCAAGGATCTCTTTCATCCCTCTCCAGAAGAGGAGAAAAGGAAACACAAGAAAAAGCGCCTAGTGCAGAGCCCCAATTCCTACTTTATGGATGTGAAATGCCCAGGATGCTATAAAATTACCACAGTCTTATGTGTTGGCTGCTCCACTGTCCTCTCCTCTGTCAGCCTACAGGTGGAAAAGCAAGGCTGACAAAAGGATGCTCCTTCAGGAGGAGGAAGCAGCACTGAAACTCCCTGACTGAAGATGAGTGGGAACCTTCCCAATATGTGTGTGTGTGTGTGTGTGTGTGTGTGTGTGTGTGTATCTACTGTGCTACCCTACCACTGGGGTAGCACTCCTGAACCAAACATCACACTCAACTACTTGGGACTTACATGCTCACCTCACACAATGTCTCAACTATCCCTCAAAGGTGAATAAGGCAAAGTAGGAGACAAGGCCTAAGAAAGGAGGCCCTGCCTTTGTGGCTCTAACCTGGCTCGGCTGCACGCAGCTCTCCGTAGTTCTTGTATCAGCTGGCCAGTGCATTCGGGTTCCTTACTGGCAGCCTGCAGCAGCGCCTTCCTAAATGTATGCCGGCATTTCTTTTGTCGAGACTCTGCCCGCTCCAGGCGGCAGAGGTGCTTGTATTTCTGCTGAAAGTAAGTGCAAAGTTGGGTCACCCTGGAGCTCCTGCTCTCCATGTCGTCGTCGTCTGACCTGGAAAGTGTGGGGTGAAGGGAAAACTGATTACATGGGAGCTTTGTGTAAGAAAGGGGACGTGAAAACAAACAAGGGGTGAATACATAAGTTCAACACTTCTTTGGCATGAGAACGCAAACTTAGGAATCCAAGAGTAATTCCAGTAGCGCTGAAGACAAGACTTCAGCAGCAGCAGCACCAGCAGCGGGGCAGTGGGGTTAACGGGGCGGTGGTGTTAGCGGGCCGTGGTGTTAGCGGGGCGGTGGTGCTCATCCTGGCAGGCCTTCCTTCTGCGGTCTCTACTGCACCCAAAGCAGGGCAGGAAAGACAAGCATTTCTCTATCCTTGCTCACAGAGGATACAGACATTGAACCTTCATGAAAACAGTCACCTCAGAAACACAGCAGTCACTTCCAACAGCACTCAGTAAGAGCTACACTTTACATATTCTGGGTTTTATATCATCTTTTCTCACTTAGAGAATGTATGGCATAGGAACCATGGAACTGCCATGGTAGCTACAGAGCATCTAAACTATTCTCGTAGGCCAGGGTTACAGTTTCCTACCTTGCTAATGTGACTGACTGCTGATCCCAATTTAAGTGTTTGCTGGAAAAGATGCTGAGGGTACTTCTAAGCCAACAGTGCTGAGCTGTGTACTTCTAAGCTAACAGTGCTGTGCTGTGCTTGCTCAGTACTGCCTACCAGCACCAAGGGCAAAATGGCAACTTTTATATAGGACAAATTTGACCTCATTTTTCATTGTTCTGAATACTGTACATTACCTGAACACTGATGTTACATGATCTTCTTTATCTTCTATTATAAGTAAACACTACACGGATACTCTCAGAGAACGAGTGTTAATATTGCCCTGCAGTCTCCTGCAGCTCAGTATTTGTTTTTGTTTTGTTATAGGGTGGCATTTTACTCCATACCAGCTCACAGCAAGCTACTCTATAAACATCTGTTTAGGGTACCTCCTAGAAACATATCCTTTACAGTATAGTTTCTACTATAAATACACAAATTAAAGGCTCATACCTCCATCTTTTCATTTGCTGAACATCTACTGTGTGTCTATTATGCTAACCACCTCAGGAGAATCAAGTGGAAAAGAGTTTGCAATGAGATTTACACAAGAGAAATCCACTCCCAAATGGAATAATGCAAAAGAGGCCAGAACCAGTAACTAACAGAGTGGGGCAGAGAGACTAAAGGCTCAAATCTCTAACACAAGGCAGAAAAAGTATCTAAGAACTCAGGGCTTGGCAACATATTCAGGAGACAGAGGCAGGAGGATTGCCTTGAAATCAGGGCTAGGCTGGCACTCATTGTGTGCCCTTGTTGCAAAAAACCAACCCAACAAAACAGAAAACAAAGACTGGGGGTCAGGGGTGTCCAGGCAGATACAGTGGCAGACGTCTGCACCCCCAGATCACTGCTAGCTAGGACTACACAGGGAGTTCTGGCTTAGCCACAGCTACATAGTCAGGGTGTGCCTGGGAGAGAAAAATCTAGGAGTCTTAAAATGTCAGGTTCCCAGGCCTTACTACAGATCTACTGCTGAGAGTCTAAGAATGAGCTTATGTTTCACTTGTTCCTCAGAGTCTCACTGTAGATATACACTTCAGAGTTCTAGCAGGGCCGATGGGTGCTATAAACATCCTATCAATGAGTATGACAACTGTAAGCTGGTGGCAGAGGTATGGAAAGGTGTCACTGATGCTCACTGCTGGATGAAAGGCTCAGTCTGCAGGAACGCTAACCTTGAAGAAAGTACCCCTACTGAGGACAGACATCAGGAGACCGCACACAGATGGAACACTCTGTGGAGATAGGGTAGTAAACGCATGATAAGTAGCTGGGCTAAGAAGGGTACAGAATGGAGGGAGTGAGGACAGCCCAAGTTTCCAAATCTAAATACCAAGTTACGAGTTTAGTGCCAGGCCTGGTGGCACCAGCCTGTATTTCCTGCTACTCAGGAGGCTGAAACAGGAGGTTCCCAAGTTAAAGACCATCTGGACCTGTAGAGTGAATTCTGGTCCACCCTGATCAACTTGGCAAGACCCTGTCCAATGCAGCAGCAGAGCATTTGTCTAGTGGTCAAGAGGCTCAATTCCCAGTAAGGGAGGCTGGAGGAGGGTTGAACTTTATTTATGGAAATGGATAACAGCTGGACATGGTGGTGCTTGCCCTTAATCCTAGCAGCCAGGCTGACATAGGAGGATCTTTGTAAGTTTGAGGTCTACATTGTGAGTTTCAGAATAGCCAGGGCTATGCAGAGAAACCTGTCTCAGCAAACAAAAAAAGAAAGAAAGAAAGAAAGGGTAGCAAGGGCTCAGTGGTTAGAACACCCACTGTGTTCACACTGTGAGGGCCTGAGTGTGGATGCTCAGACCCACAGAAGAGGGTGGGGATGAAGCGGGGAAGAGATGGCTCAGGGATTACAAAAATGTTTTATTCTTCATTCCCAGTACCCACAGGGGAGCTCTCAACATCCACAGTCCCAGTTCCATGGTATCCAAGGCCCCATTCTTATCTCCTTGGGTACCAGGTATGTATTAGTGGAGGCAGACTGAAAGTTCATACAATAATATAAATGAATTTTAAAATGGAGTGGGGGCATGGTGTACACACCTATAATCCAAATAGGTGGGAATGGGGACTGCTAGAACTTGGTGACAACCAGACTAGCCTCAGGTTTATCGAGAAACCTGATCTCAAAGGAATAAGGCAGAGGGAGCTAGAGTAGGCCACCTGATATCCTCCTCTTCCACATGGGAGGTCTGTATTATACATACACACACACACACACACACACAGACACACACCCACATACACACACATGCACACATGCATACATGCACACAGTACACTAAAGCTGGGTGAGTAGTAAGATGATTTATTATTTACAACTAGAAAAGCAGGGCTTTGTGGCCATCAAGGCAGCAGTCCTGTAAAATGCTCCACAGGGGAAGAGCTGAGGAAGGCGTGAGCCTCAAACAACAAAGGGCACTGTCACTGCGACAATTCGGTAAGAGTGAAAGGCAGAGACAGAATGCACACTGCTTCCAACCAAGAGCAATCTACCCCCAAACTGATGCCCAGGCTGTCTCAGGAATTAAAGTAGAAATGGCTTCCATCTGCCATTCATTTCAAATGTTCAGCAGGGCACTCTCCAGGGTTTATTCTTTGTAGAACTGACCCCAAACCTCTGAAGTCAAGTTAGTGGACATGATGTGTGCCTGATGTGACTGTAACTACAAAGCTAAGCATGACAGCCCTACTGTGTGCTCTAGCTCAAAGAGCACAGCAGTCATAGGTAGCCATCCTGAAGCATGAAATGGAATTGCAGTTCCCAACACTCTCTCCAGGCTAAGTGAGGCAGAAATAGTGTTGTGGGGATCAAACCCAAGAGCAGGAATGGCTGAATATGCTACTGCAACTTCTTGACATTGCCTATTAATAAAACCCAACTAATTCCCTTTGCTCTAGTTCCATGCACAAATAAGCTTTTGACTGTAATTTGCTTCCATGAAGTCTCAGTTTATAACCAGTCTATACAAACTCATTTTCCATTCCATGATAGATTGTACTAATCTATCATGTTCCTACAAATTCAAGAGGCATAAGATAAACTCTATGTCTCTATTAGGAGGCTGTGAACTTCCAGGGATGATCTATGTCAGATGTCAAATGAGCTGGTCTCTACTTCGTTGGGTATTTATGTAGACCCCAAGTCTTTAAATCAAGGACTAGCTGGGTGTATGAGCAATCATCTTCTAGCCCCACCACCTAAGCAGTCACTGCATTTGCTCACAGCGCACCAACTATTTTCTTTATATTGCTAAAGCAGTCACTAAGAAAATGCACACCCACCATCTACAGACCTCTGACAAATACCTCCTTTACAAAGCACACTGGGGAAAACATGGACAACTCTGACAAATACCTCCTTTACAAAGCACACTGGGGAAAACACTGATGGGGGAGAGGGGCTCTAAGAATTCTGACCCAGCATTTGATAAGCTGAGGTCAGCTAAGAAGAGTCTCCTTCAGAAGCACTTAGCTTAGCACAAGGAGGGAAATAAAAAGCACTACTCTAGTTATCACAGGCAGGGACATAAAGCATGGCGGGACTCAGGGTGACCCTCAGAGTGACTGCGACCAAGTTCCAGCATGGCAGGACTCAGCCAACCCTCACAGTGATTGTGATCAAGTGCCTTAGCTCCCTGGGTATGTTTGCCACTTTTATAAGATGAAATTACATCAGATAATCTTCAAGATTCCTTTCAATTCTGTTATATTAAACACCGGCAAGTGGGAAAGCTAGAGAAACATATTTAGCAAAACAAGTCAAAGTTAACTTTGCTCAAACAATATAATCCATTTATCCCAAACTGAATTAAGTTTGACCAACTAAACCTAATTATAGCATAGTAAAATTTAATAAAAATCATTGGAACAGACAGGAAGAAAGGCAAATTGCTATATCTCCAAGAATAAAACCAAAAAGGGCAGCTTACGTGTGTCTTTCATGTCTGAGGGTTTCTCGGATGGACCATGCGACCTGATATGGCGAAGCCTGATCTGTGTCCTCCAACTCCTCTCCGCTCTCCTCAGACCAATCCAACCCTGCGGCAGACAGTGCAGATGACAGGTTAGACAAAACACTAATTCATTTAAGATTTACACAAAGACTGGCAAGATGGCTCATGAGCAACAAGGCAGTCACTGCCAAGCCTAACTACCTGTGTTCAATCACAGGGACCCACATGGTGGAACAGCACCAACTTCCACAAGTTGTCCTCTGACCACATAAGTGCAGTGGCACACATTCCCCCATCAATAAAAAAAATAATAATGTAATGAAATTTTAAAACAATAAAATTGCCGGGCGGTGGGTGGCGCACGCCTTTTATCCCAGCACTTGGGAGGCAGAGGCAGGCGGATTTCTGAGTTTGAGGCCAGCCTGGTCTACAGAGTGAGTTCCAGGACAGCCAGGGCTACACAGAGAAACCTTGTCTCGAAAAAACCAAAAAATAAAAAATAAAAAAATAAAAAAAATAAAAAAATCCTGACAAACAATGCTGTCTAAAATATATAAGCAATAGCTACAGCACAGCCACCACAGTGCACTTGAAGCCTCCAAATGAACTTCTCTTCTTACAAAGATATTTGATATACACTAAGCTTTAAACCACTGCATTTTAACAGCAAGGCTATACTGTACTTCAAAAATGGGCTTCATAATACACTTTGTTAATCATCTGGAAATAGCATGAGCAAAGAGACTGAGCTCATTCAAATAATCAAAACGTCATACACTACATTAAAAAGAGTCGAACACTAAAACAATGTTAAGTGCTTGGCTAGAACAAACAAAGCACTAGGCATAATCCCCAACAGGACCTAAACCAAGTATGGTGCCACATGCCTGTAATCCCAGTGCTTGAAAGATAGAGCTGGGGGATCACAAGCTCAATGTCATGCCAGCTATGGAGTTCAAGGCCAGCCTGAGATTCAGGAGCCCCGGACTCAAAAACAAACAAACACACCAGTAAAAAGAGGAAAAGGATAAGACACTTGGGTTCATACCCTCATCTCAGCACTTGGGAGGCTGAGGCAGAGGTGGAGGCAGGTGGATCTCTGTGAGTGTGAGGCCAGCCAGGCTAACAGGAGGAGCCCTGTCTCAGGAGGTAAGGGGAGGGGTGAAAAAAGTAATGTTTATAGCCAGGCAAGTGAAAGTGAGCGTCTATGGGTCTCTCAGCAGTGTAAGGGTGGATGTGTTACTCCTGCTTAGAAGTAACTGCCCATCAAGCCAACATTTAGGACCAGGCCCAACCCGCCATAGTATGAACCACAGAATGGATTTTTCTTTTTCTTTTTTTTAAGATTTATTTATTATTATACATAAGTACACTGTAGCTGTCTTCAGATGCACCAGAAGAGGGTGATCAGATCTCATTACGGGTGTTGTGAGCCACCATGTGGTTGCTGGGATTGGAACTCACGACCTTCGGGAGAGCAGACGGTGCTCTTACCCGCTGAGCCATCTCACCAGCCCTGGATTTTTCTTAATGTGTTCTCACTGACTTGAATGTAGACTACAAATGGTGCCCAGAGAACACTACAATGTCTGTTTTCTCCAAAGAGCCTTAGATCTCTATATGCTTTTTTGGTAAACTTTACTCTGCTCAGGCACGGTGGCTCATTCCGTAAAGCATGGCTCTCAGAAGTCTGACAAAGGACACTCTGAAGTCAGGACAATCAGCAATCAGCAGTGGGCAGGGCAGTCAGAACTCCTGTGAGCTCAACCTCCAGAACCCACATGGAAGGAAAGAAACAACTCTGCAAACTGTACTATGACATCTGGACATAGTCCATGGTACTCAGTACACACACTCACACACACACACATATACACACAATCAATCAATCAAATAAATAAATAAGTGTACCCCAAAAATCAGTCTTAAAAGATATTTGAAACTGATATTGACAAGGGGAGGAAAGGCTTTACATAAATATGAGTTATGTCTAAACAGCTCTAGCTATCAGTAAAAGGGTCAATAAAATGCAAAGAAAGACATGCAAGATAAATATTGTTTTTTATAAAACACATAAATAAGAGCTGGAGAAATGGCTCAATGATTAAGAGCACTGACTGCTCTTCCACAGGTCCCAAATTCAACTCCCAGCAATCACATGGTGGCTCACAACCAAATGTCATGGGATTTGATGCCCTCTTCTGGTGTGTCTGAAGACAGCTAGAGTGTACTTACATACATAAAATAAATAAATCTCTTTTCAAAACATATAAACAAACATTCAGCTGTATTGCTAAATATTGTCAGTAAATCCCAGAGTTCCTAAAACCTTGAGTCCCACATGTCAATACTACTTCTGCAGTCTGAGTAAGGTACTGCTTGCACTGAGGCCTGTGGACTACTGACAGCAATGGTGTGGGTGCCATGGTGGTGGCTGCTACTTCTCATGAACCAAGGCATCGAGGGGCTCTCAGAGTTAGACGGGTGCAGGAAAGGCAAGGCTGTAGGTACACAGACAGGAAGTTGTACTTAAGGTGTTCTTATCCCTTCAAAATGATGTACTTTATCACATCTCAGTCCTGAGTGCTGTCTAGCGTCCTGTATAACTAAACAGGACGCGTGCATGGAGCTCCTTTGCTGTGTGAAGAAGGGTTGATGATTGCTCTGGGTGCAACGGGAATAAACTGCTTTTGTTTCACTGAGTTTAGTTTAGCTTAGATTACTTTAGTTTTGAGGCAAACTCTCATGTAACCTTGGCTGGCCATGAACTCAGTGTGTAGTAAAAGATGAATTTAAACTTCTGATCCTCCTGCCTTCATCTCCCAAGTACTAGGATTATAGGCATTTACCCAACACCAGGTTTATATGATGCTGGGGATCAAACCCATGAATGAGTCTCATGCATGCTAGCAAGCATCTACGGCCACATCCCTCAACAGCATTTGTTTTCTTTCTTTTAATTGTTTTCACTGGTGTGTGTGTGTGTGTGTGTGTGTGTGTGAATGAATGCTACAGACACCCAATACAGACCTGGCTTCTACTATCATGTGTATATACACGTTTATACATACATGTAAAGAGATCTCTTCTGTACTGTATGGAAGCATCGCCTGTCAATGAAAGGCTTACTGGCCAATGAGCTGAGGCAAGAAATAGGAAGTGGTAGTTCCAATAGGGAGAAGAGGAACTCTGGGATAGTTAGGGCAGAAAGAGATTCACCCCCAAACTCTGAGGAGATAGATGCATGAAACTGAGAAGAGGTAACCAGCCACGTGGCAGTCACAGAACAGAATAAACAGGTTAATTAAGTTACGAGCTAGTCAGGGAACAAGCCCAAGATCATGGCCTAGGCATTTATCCATATATAATTAAGTCTCAAAGTCGTTATTTCAGGAACTGGGGCATGGGTGGAAAAGCCCACGGTTACACATACATACACTTTCTACACAGAGAAAAAGAAAAATGCAGCTGAGATTGTTCAGAGGTTAAAGACTTTTTTTCACAAGCCTGATGACCAAGAACCCAAGTGAAGGTGAAAGAGAACTGACTCCACCCCACTGTCCTTTGATCTTTATATACACACTGGGCCAGGATGTCTGGCCTGGTCCCCTTTTCTCCACATGATTCATGAAAGTCTATTTTTTATTATTTATTTTAAGAAAAAAATTAAAAATGTGATAGTAATTACTTTGCTGCAAAGCTATGCATCTACAATAGTTTAAAGTAATATAAACTGGAAAATTATGCTATATATGACAAAATTGTTAACTTACAAACATATTTTATACAAGATTTTAAAAGAGGTTATGAGTAAGTATATATAATTAGAACTTAATTTAACTTACTTTCAAGAATTTACCACTGTATAACAACTGGGTATTTAATAGGTTTGGGATTATTTTATTATTTTTACTTACTATAATCCAGAACTTTTCTTCAGATAATTTAATAACAGGTGAAATAAATTAGAGGTATAAAAGAAAGCTCACTACTCTCAGTTATAGTGAAGTACCCCTGCCCCATCCCATTCTCTATGAGTATGCAAGGTGTACAGCCTGGTAAGATGGGCACTTCACCTATCTTTACATCAGTCAGGCACATCTACCCATGTACATAACCAAAGAATACACTGATGTTCTTGCTTAGCTCCTTTTGTTTACTTCGTTTTTACAAAATGAAATAACATAATTCCTCTTGATTTTTTTTACCACCAGTTATGTTAAACACAATGCAGTCAGATCTCATTCACTCTTCAAAACAATTCTATAATAATATGTAAAACATATAACTCATTCAAATTTCCCATTGGTTACTCAACATATTCAGATTGTTATTCTGTAAGCAATGCTACAGTAAACAACCTGCACATATAAGTTCCAACATTTACTGCTAGGATGGAATCCCAAAAATGAGCTTGATAAATATATATGATTATATATAAGCTATAAATAACACATATTATATGTGTATTTGTAGTTTTGTGGGGTTTTCTTTTATACTTAAGTGTTTTGCCTACATGTATGTCTGGGTACAACATACATGCTTACTGCCCATGGGCAGTGAGAAAGAGCATCAGATCCTCTCTAACCAGAGTTACCGATGCCTGGGAGCCACCAGTGGGTGATGAGAATCAAACCCAGATTCTCTCCATATAGTCTTAAAGTGAAAAATTTTTAATGTACATATATATGTAAGAGTGTGCCACATGTGTGGGTGCTCCTCTTGGAGGCCAGAAGAGGGGACTAGATTTTTTTTTTTTTTTTGGTTTTTCGAGACAGGGTTTCTCTGTGTAGCCCTGGCTGTCCTGGCACTCACTTTGTAGACCAGGCTGGCCTCGAACTCAGAAATCCGCCTGCCTCTGCCTCCCGAGTGCTGGGATTAAAGGCGTGCGCCACCACGCCCGGCTAGGGGACTAGATCTTTTGGATCTGGAGTTACAGGTAATTGTGAGTCTCCCAAACTCAGGTACTCTACAAGAAAGTCAAGTGTTCTTAACTGCTGAGCCATCTCTCTGCCCCCTGTATTGTTTTTTTGAAACACGTTCTCACTCTATAGCCCAGACTAGCCTCAAACTCATGCCTCAGCCTTCCAAGTGCTATATATTACAGGTATGAGTCAGAAGCCCCCAAACAATTGTTTTATAATTCGATGATAGTCACACTATTCACCAGCAATGGATAAATACATGTTCTCCCACAGGATCCTCTCACTGACTGCTGTATTTCTGATCTGTTGTGGGAACTGATGTTCTCACAGGCCTACTGACCACTCACGTTTCTCCTCCTACTCATATCCTTTACTTGGCTTTCTAGTGCTACCATCTAAAGGAAATAAGGAATGCTTCCTACTAGGTAGAATTTTAGCTCACAGCACATTCAAAAGTATGTCCTAGGGGCTGAAAAGATGGCTCAGGAGTTAAGAATATATATTGCTCTTACAGACCACCTGAGTTCAGTTCCCAGCACTCTGTAACTCCAGCTCCAAGGAATCAACATCCTCCCCTGGACTCTATAGGCACTAAAGTCAAATGTGAATAAACTCACATAGGGACACATATAACTAAAAATAAAATAAATCGTGTGTGTGTGTGTGTGTGTGTGTGTGTGTGTGTGTATTCTAGCAAAAGGTGGTGGTAGAGCACCTTTAATCACAGTACTCAGAATACAGAGGTAGGAAGATCTCTGAGTTCGAGGCCAGCCTGGTTTATGGAGCAAATGCCAGCACAGCCAGGGCTACACAGAAAAGCCCTGTCTCAAAAAGCAAACAAAGGAAACAAAACAAACAAACAAACAAAACAAAAAAACAAAACCAACCAAACAAAAAAATCAGAATTTTATCTGGCTTAACGGTAAAAGCATTTAGCATAAAACTTGTCTTGAATTCAATCCTTAGATCCCATGACAGAACGGGAGAAACAACTCCTTAAAGCCATTCTTCTGACTCTATACATACTAATACTTGTAACACACACACACACACACACACACACACACACACAGAAAGAGAGAGAGGGAGGGAGGGAAGGGGAGGGAGAGAGAGAGAGAGAGAGAGAGAGAGAGAGAGAGAGAGAGAAATAATACACTAAATTAAAAAATAAAATAATAAGTTTTGTTTATATCTTATTTTTCAATCCTGAACATGAACTACCATGAGAATTTCTTAATAACACTCTTTAGGGTTTGGGTTTCACCACCAAACCCTGACTATCCTAGAACTCCTGGAACAGGCGGCCTGGAACTTGGAACATCCTCCTGCCTCTGCCTCCCAAGTGATGGGATAACAGCCGTATGGCGCTGTGCTTGGCTTACTCACCAAGTACAAAGGAAGCCCATGAGCAGAGAGTAGGGACGCTGCCTCACCGAGGCAATGACACAATGTCTCAGCCCACACTACGGTATAAGGAAATGTACTGAGGCTGAGGGAGGGGCATCCCCTACGCTAAGAAACGGCTAACCTATGCAACATATCAAGGCCCTCTCTAAGACACTCAGAACCTCAATTAACACAGAGGCTACAAGCAAACACAACCATCCTTTTTATATACTGCTATAACCATTAATGAAAGCTATGACTGTCTACATGCTCAGGAAGCAAAGCTAATTAAACTTACTGCATCACCAACAAAACAAAAGCATAAACAATACAAAGTAGAAAGGACTTGTGAGAAAGAAAGGGGTTCACTGGAAGAGGGGACAAGAAAAGGCAATGCAGGCATCAAATATAATTAAATACATTCCTATATATATGAAACTGTCAAAAACAACTTAAAATTTCAAGAATTTAATTTTCAAAAACTATAACAAAAGTTCTAAATGGCAAATTCAGAACTGTATCTACTCAACCAACTATCCCAAAACTGTGAGTGGTCTGCTGAGATATACAATAGCTGTGACGGGCACATTTCATGGCAGCAATCAGTTACAGGAAAGGAGGCCAACTCACCTAAATGAGGAAACAGGTC
Organism: Mus caroli; assembly: GCF_978045245.1. NCBI lineage: Eukaryota > Metazoa > Chordata > Mammalia > Rodentia > Muridae > Mus > Mus caroli. The sequence goes on from NW_028227256.1 coordinate 59,973,674, forward strand.
CGCGTCCAACTGATGCTTTTGGGTACACAGTTTCACCAGTCTCTGCAGGCGGCTTATACAAGAGAAGTGTGGAGAGAAGGCGGTGGCTTTCATGAGGATTCGGTCAGTCCTGGGGGCGTCTGAGATGGGAGCTCGACTGGAGGGAAGGAGGGGCAGAGGCCTCTTGTGAGAGGCCTGCCTTAGTTGTGCTATAGAGTGTGTGGTGGGGGCCACTCCCTGCATTGGTAGGCTGGTGTTCTGAGGCTGAGGGGACTTGCAGACGGAACCCTGTGGTGGTGCTGGAGGTTTTAAAGAAGTGGATAGAGGTGACAGGTGGGTGTGCTGCTGTGGAGGTGTGGGAGGGGTGCTAAAGTGCTCTTGCCGAACTTTTAAAATCTCTGTCTCTCTCTGGCGTTGCCGGTTCTGAGCCAACTTGCTCTGCAACTTTTTTCTCACAGTCACCCCTTTCTTTAGGTCATCGTCTTCCTCGTTGAAAGCAAAGGGGTCTTCCAACTCAGTGTCCAGGTAGTGGAGAGGAACCCTTGCCCCAGGTGGAGAGAGGGACATGCTATCCAGTCCATTGGGCATCTTCAAGGCCAGGGTAGGGACCGTCAGGCTAAATGCCATGGCATCCATCTGGTGCCTGACCTTCACCTCATCTACCGGGTCACTCTTTTTCTTCCTCTCTTTTTTCGGGATAAAGCCGAGTACCTGCAAGTGGCTGTTGCAGTACCTGCAAAAATGTACACAGACACGTGAAGATGTTCCTCACATATACATAAGGCAGAGCATAAAATACATATTACAAAATGTGGCTCCAAATATACTAAAAATCAAATGGCCAAGGCCAGGTGTGGTAGTGCAGGTCTGTAATCTAAGCACTTGAGATGTGGAAGCAGGACGATCAGACATTCAAAGCTAGCTTGTAGACTCTACCTTTCAAAACCACATTGAAAAATTATAGCCAACTAGGCAATGGTGACACATGATTTTAATCTCAGCACTCAGGAGACAAAGGCAGGTGAATCTCTGAGTTCACAGCTAGCAGAGCGAGTCTTGGTCTACAGATCAAGTTCAGGGTAGCCAAGACTATTCAGAGAAACCCTACTTTGAAAACAAACAGAGACAAACAAGCTAACAAACAAACAAAAGTAACAGCCAGCTGGAAATATGGTAGCACAAGCCTGTAATGCCAGCACTTAGGAGGACCATAATTCAAGATTAGTGTGGGCTACGCAGCAAGACCCTATCTCAAAAACATAAAATGGAAAAAACTACTTGTCATCATGTTCAAGCTCTCCCCAACTGAAGTCTATGTAATTTTGATGAGGTGCATAAGTGAACTGCTCAAGTACAGATGTCGCCAGGCAAAGTCAGGTCTGTCCAGTAGCGAGTGGCGAGTACAGCGACTAGGCCACAGTCTCATACAGCTTTGTTCTTCTCTACTCACGGCAAACAAAGTAACTCACCCCAAGTCTAAAGATCACTTAAAAGTCGCTAGTGCAAAAAGCACTGTATTCCAACACCACTTAAGTTCCTGAAGATTCATCAAGATCTTATAACATAACTGGCATCACTCACACACACACACACACACACACACACACACACACACACACACGTGGAGGGAACTAAGCATGATTAGTGGAGTGAGCTTCTCCACAAGCAGAGAAGAACAAGCTCTGTCCCCTCCAGCACTAAGCTGAAGTAGGCACTGAAATAAAGACCCGAATTCAGACAACTTCGCTACACTTACAAAAGTGAATTTGTCCAAAACTCCTTTCCAAGGGAAAAGTGACCAAACAGAGACAGGAGCTAAAATCAAAGCTGATAATGGCCCTCGTTAATCTTCAATAATAGGCAGGCTACCTTTGTAACTTAAACACCATGAAGGCTACAACATATACTGAGAAAATAAATACCTGTTATGACAATTAACCATTCTGAAAACCTGTCAAGGTCTGTGGAACAGGAAATTCTCCAATCTATATTCTTCACAGCATCCCCACAGCATGCTAACAAGTGCGCCATCAAAATAGTACTCCATGCTTAGGTCAATTTGGAAAATTACAGCTTAACCAAAATTACATAATGATTTTGTTGTTGCTTGTTTCTGCTGAAAAACTTCTCAAAGCATTATGTATAATAATGTGCATTATGAAGTTCCAAGGGAGATGTACCCATCTGTCAGGGTTTCCCAAAGCTATCTGAAGACAAAACCAATTATTGCAGCAAACAAGCGCTATTTCCACAGAACTGAGCAGACCTGGCAATTCTGTGCCAGACCCCACACACATCCTAAACAAAAAGAGAGTCCTAAGCTGAGGGCAGTAAGGAAAATGGTGTTAGGTAGGAAAAGCTAATAACTAAGAAGAGAAGGAAGAGGAAATAGAGTGCGGGGTGAGGGGGGGGGGTGGGGGGGGAGGAAGGAGCAGCAGCAGCAGTACTAGGTATGTGTATCAGCCTTTAACCCTGGCACTTGGGAGGAAGAGGCAAGAGAATCAGGAGTCAGTCACCTGACGACTTAAAACACAACAATCCAACAGGAAAACACAGTAGTCACACACAGTGGCGCACACACAATTCCAGTGACTCAGAATATCAAGCTGGGAGGGGGGATAACAGGTTTGAGGCCAGCCGGGGCTGCATAGGAATGGTTTTATCCCAAAGAAAAAAGGGCAGGGAGGGTAGGTGGCTCACTGGGAGAAAAGGGTCTGGGTTCAGTATACAGCATCAAAAAACAACAAAACAAATGGGTTTCAGCATTTGATGAAGAAAAGATTAGTTTCTCACCAAAGAATAGTAAGACAGAATTTTATATTCTAAGTTAGAAGTCAGGGCTAGAGAGATGCCTTGGTGGATAAGAATGCTTGCAACTCAATCCTGAGACCAGAGTTTGGATTCCCAACCTCAATGCTGAGCAGCTCATAAATGTCTAATCAAGGGCTGGAGAGATGGCTCAGAGGTTAAGAGCACTGTCTGCTCTTCCAGAGGTCAGGAGTTCAATTCCCAGCAACCACATGGTGGCTCACAACCATCTGTAATGAGGACTAGTGCCCTCTCCTGGCTTGCAGGCATAAATGCAAGCAGAACAATGTATACTTAATAAATAAATAAATCTTTAAATAAATAAATAAATGTCTAATCAATTAATCATTCTCCCCAGACAAAGTGGCAAATTCATATTTGAATATTTATGTTAAATGCTGTGCAGAACTAAGTAAACATTCTTGTTCAGTTAGGAAGAATTTTTTTTCCCTCTTAAGAGAAGCAGCTTAAGTGCTTATTATCAGCTTGCTGGGCTGTCCTGTGTGTGTGTGTGTATGTGTGTGTGTGAGCACACTGGCTGATGCAGAACTTGTGATGTTCCCACAGTCTCCTGAGTCCTGGGTTTACAGGCACAACCCACCAAGCCTTGAAGGAACAATGGTTTTTTTTTTTTTTTTTTGCTTTCTGAAAAATAACTTTTAAATGACATTTTAATTTGTGTGTGCGTCCACACATGCGTAGGCCTGCCATGGTCCACAGGCAGAGTCAGAAGAGACTGGGGAGAGCTGGTTTTTTCCTTCTCCCATGTGATTTCCCAGGGACTGATCCCAGGTCCTCAGTGCCTTTCTTTCTTAGCAGAGCCATCTCAGCAGCCTCTAGAAAGAGGGATCAAAAGGATGCAGACTGCAGGCTGTGACAGTGCTCACTCACCCAGTGGCTAGAGTAAGGGAAGGCTGTGTGGACAGATTAGCCTTGCTGTTTCTCCTTCCTGAGTACTGGGAATGGTGGAATGAGTTGTTAACACACCTAGCTAACTCTGTCAGCTAAAGCTTGTTGTTCTGTGGGAAAGGAAGATCACCTCAAGTTCTTCATGTTCAAGAGTAATTGTATTAACAAAAATAAATTCTTATTTTCAAATGATTAATTCTTCTAAGTAATTATGATTTAACTAGTAACATTTATATAGAAATTTAAACATATTATTTCATGAATTCAACCTGGGTTCTTGAAACAACAGGAATATTAACCTCTTTCTAATTCCAATTTAACTTATTTGCAAATAACACTACCACCTATAGTGGATTGGCCTAATGCTACTTGTATTTTAGTGGTTGCCACATAGAAGAGAGTCCGAATGTAAAATGATGAGTGAGCCTGCCCCCAAGTTATCTGATTGGTCAGTAGAGATGCCAACAGCTGGGCAGAGCAGACATGGGTGGGGTTAGGTTGATAGAAAAGTAGATTCTAACAGCATAGAAGGTAGGCAGTACCTAGCTTTTGTACTGTTTAAGGCTTATTGTAAATATAAAGGTTATGTGTGTTTTTTATCTGGAAACTAAGTGGTCTAAAGTGGTGTAGAAACCCCAGGTCGAGATTAAATATTTCAACAACAAACAACAAAAGTCTTTTGCAGTTACACAATCATGGGGTAGTTTTGAAATAGAATGTACACTTAATATAGAATATACTTCTCTCAGTATAGAAATCCAAAGCCCCTTCCCCTTCTTATCTTGTTCTTCTAAGAAAAAAAAAAAGTCAGACAGATGAAACAGATGCTTCAGAAACTCTCCAGACCTCTGGGAACGCAGCTGCTGTGGCTCAGGAGAAAGGGCGGTACAGGCGGTGCCTCGTGGGAAAGCCTGAAGTGAAGACACTGCAGCACTGCGGCTAATTGAGCAAGCAAAGCATCCATCATAGGCAGGGGAAGGGGACTGGCCCTCAGTCCCGAGAGCCACGTGATAGGCAGGGGAAGGGGACTGGCCCCCAGTCCCGACAGCCACACGCTGAGGGCTCAATGCATAGGTCCCTTGCACACCTGAGGCTCCGCTAGGCATGTTTCTGACTTCCAGGCACTGTAATTGGAGCCACGTGTGCTCACAGGAATTCTACAAGAAAACCCCAAATCCCCTGTCTGTGTGCCCATTTTGGTAGGTTCTCTATCTACAGAAATCATTCATTTCACACTAAAACTGAAAAATATTCAACATAAAGAATGAGCCGTTCTTTTCTGGCCAGTTTATGCAGGTTGACATATGTTTACTTTAAAGAATGTGGACAAACACACAGGAGGAAGGTGTATGTTAAAACAGTTCAAATTTTCTGCCCTCACATAGTATCTAAAACTGTGTTCAAGAATGATCACTGGGGACAGAAGTGACAGCTCAGAGATTAAGAGCACTGACTGCTCTTCCAAAGGTTCTGAGATCAATTTCCAGCAACCACATGGTGGCTCATAACCAGCTATAATGAGATCTGGTGCCCTCTTCTGGCTTTCAGGCATACGTGCAGGCAGAACACTATAAACATAATAAATATATCTTTAAAAAAAAATCACTGATCTAGAGAATGAAAATAAGTATGAAGAGACTGTATATGAAAGTATTTTCTGAGCTGGAGAGATGAGTCACAGGTAAGAGCACTGACTGCTCTTCCAAAGGTCGTGAGTTCAAATCCCAGCAACCAGATGGTGGCTCACAACCATCAGTAATGAGATCTGATGCCCTCTTCTGGGGCATCTGAAGATAACTACAGTGTACTTAGATATAATAATAAATAAATCTTTAGGCCAGAGCAAGCGGGGTGACCGGAGTGAGCAGGGCTGACTGGAGTGAGCAGAGGTCCTAAAAAAATTCAATTCCCAACAACCACATGAAAACTCACAACCATCTGTTACAGCTACAGTGTACTATATACATAAAAATGAATAAATAAGTCTTAAGAAAAAAAAAAAGAAAGTATTTTTCCTAGGATAGTAAACGATAACCAAGTACAACTCATTTCTTAAAAAAATAGTACAATGTAGCCAGGTGGTGGTGGCGCACGCCTTTAATCCCAGCACTCGGGAGGCAGAGGCAGGCGGATTTCTGAGTTCGAGGCCAGCCTGGTCTATAAAGTGAGTTCCAGGACAGCCAGAGCTACACAGAGAAACCCTGTCTCGAAAAACCACCAAAAAAAAAAAAAAAAGTGAGTTCCAGGACAGCCAGGGCTACACAGTGAAACCCTGTCTTGAAAAAAACAAAAAACAAAAACAAAAAACTAAATAAAGAACGAATAAATATAAATTTAAAAATAGCACAATGTAAAGAAAAGGGGGAACAAAAAGCACAATTTTTTAAAGTATAAATTCACAAATTCTTGTCTGCCCTTAAAGTATAAATTCACAAAGTCTGCCCTTAAAGTAAAAAAAAAAATAATAATAATACAGCTAGCAAGGGGGTGGGTGGAGAGTTTAGCTGCAGTCCCAGAACCAGGAGGGGTGGTCACTCAGCACCTCCAGCCACAAAGGGCAGCACTGTGGTGCAGCTTTTAAAGACCCTTACTTTCTGTAACTGTGGTGCTCTTCTGAGAAGCCAGCCTGACTCCTGTGTGCCTGCGCACACGCCCTTCCCGTGGTGGCTGACACCCTGCCTGTAACGACCTCCAGAGTACTCCTGTAACTTTTGCATCCTTTCAGGATGACTCCAGCACCACCACCTTGGCCAGATTTTCATCATTATTCTGTAATAATGACCCCAGGAAAGATATCCCAAAGCCAAAGCCCTTACCCTAGTCTCCTGCAGCTTGTACTCGAGTTCTCCATCACCATGGTGTGGGGATGGACAAGGAGAAGAAAAAGTTTGGAGTCTGACTTCCACTGAGGTGGAAAAGAGTTCATTTGCTAAGACACAAAGCAAAGCAGCCAGGATCCTTAATGGAAGGTGTGATGAGCATAATTGCCCTTTCTCAGATGCAGCCCCTGACACGCCCTACTCCGGCAGTTCTGATGAGGGTAGTGAGGGCAGAGAACAGCAATCCTAGAACCTGCCCCATCCCCAGAGCCACCTCATCAAAGTCTGGTGAGCTGCTCACTCCTCCCTCAGGCTGCAGAGCTGCTTCTTAAAGTCTTTCTTGAACCCCAGGCTTAGCTTTGTGGTCAGTATATGCACATATGCCAAGAAATTTCCACACTATATGTGGCCACCTGTGGTACATCTCCCTTGGTTAAGGGATGCAGACAGACAGCAGTCTCTACAGCTAGCATGTGAAGAACAGGAAGAGGTATACCAAGAGAAGAGAGCAAAGAGTCTCTCAGGCTTGAGGCAGAATGTTTTGGGCAGTGCTGTCTCAGATAACTTTCAGTGATACTAGCATGGTTCTATAATGCACCGCTATCCAGAAGGGAGCCACGCGCGCACGAGCATGCACACACACACACACACCTGCAGCTGCTGAGCACTTCGCTAAGGCCTGAGTGCTCAATCAACTTTGAGTGTGAGTAACCGCCCATGAGAAATGTTTGCTTTTTTCTGACTAAAAATAATTTGTTAAATGAAATATGAAAATGCAAAAAAAAAAATATAGAGGATAATTAAATTATTTTTTAAAAAGCGAAAATACAGTTTCATAAACATGATATATGTGGGATTCTTTTTAACCATAAAAGACCACATAAGCTGGGCAGTGGTGGTGCATGCCTTTAATCCCAGCACTCGGGAGGCAGAGGCAGGCGGATTTCTAAGCTTCAAGGCCAGCCTGGTCTACAGAGTGAGTTCCAGGTCAGCCAGGGCTATAGAGAAACCCTGTCTCGAAAAACCAAAAAAAAAAAAACCCCACCACATAAGAAAACAATGCCAAACACGACTTAGACATGTGTCATGGAGGAACAGTTTCATTATTTCACATTCCTTTCCAACTAATACATCTTGTATTACCTTTCATTAAGGCTTTTTCCCCCCAAAATCCAAATTCATGCTGATGGCAGCCCTTATCTAGTTCCTATCCTATGGCAGCCAGCAGGCAGAGGCCAGCAGTTTCTTTGGTGGCCACACACCAGACAGACCAACACTGCAAGGGTGAGCAGCAATTTTCAGGAAAACAAAACAAAACCATGTTTTTTAAATGTCTAAAAGACAGGCAGAAGAAGCAGATGGGTCTTTGAGTCTGAGGCCAACCTGGTCTACAGAGTGAGTTCCAGGACAGCCAGGGCTACACAGAGAAACCCTGTCTCAACAAACAAACAAACTCTAGAAGTGTATGAAATCAATAAAAGAAGAAAATACCTAAACATACTTAAAAATGCCCCCTAAAATGTCCTGCTTCAAAAAGAAAACAACTGCTTTCTTAACCCTAGAAGTAGTCCAAAGTTTTGTGGAACAGCCCCAGGATTTAACACTGAAATTTAACCCACTGAAAAGAAACAGTATCAGAGAGACAAAAGGGAATTCAGTGGTCTGATTCAGTTCTTACCTGCGATCCTCTGATTTGGGAATGGGGTTGGTGCAGCGCTGGCTGTTATACTTGGCCACATATTCACATTGCTTGAAGGGGGCAGTCTTGTCTTCCAGAACGTGTCTGATACAGAAAGCGTAGCCGTTGAGTCGCCGCTGCTTGCACAGTTTGGGGCTATATGAGCACAAGGGCTTATTGTCAACCTCAGAGAAGTGTATATGTTTCCCTTCATACATCACGTGACTCTATTCCTTGTGAACATCAGCTAAAAGGCCACCACAAAAAAGAAACCCAGATGATAAACAAATCAGAGAGTGTATGGCAGACTCAAGTGGAGAATTTCACTGCAGGGCTTGCAGCCTCTCAGCCATACCTGATTTTAAATCTTCTGCACCACAGCAACGGGAAGAGAGCCCAGGGTACCACAGTTTGGACTGCTGCTCAACCAAGAAGAAGCAGATTGTCTACAAAATATCAAAGTCCTCATTAACACAGATATAAACAAAACCAGCTCAGCCCGAACATAAGGTATTTCCATGTCGCCCTTCCCAACATGAGAGGCTGTCTGGAATCTAATATTCCAAGGGTAAGATCCAACAGGAAAAGGGGTTTATACAATGTGTTCGTTCTGTCACTCTCCAAAACTGGACCAAATCAGATTCGCTCTGTGACTAGCTCAAAGTGGATCAAAGCTGGAGCCTCCTCTATCAAGTTAATCCCATGAGCTCTACACCTATAATCTCAGCACTTGGGAGGTGCTGGGAGGTGGACCAGGTGACCTACAGCTATCCAGTAAGTTTGAGCCATCCTGGGTTCAGTGAGGGGAGAAAGAGTGGAAGCTCAATGGGTGGCTCGGCAGTTAGGAGCACTGACCGTCTTTCTACAGAACCTGGGTTCAGTGCCCAGAACTCACAATGATCTGTAACTGCAGTCTCAGGGCCTCCGTGGGCACTAGGCACCCATGTGGTGTTCAGGCACCCAGGCGGTCAAAATACCCATACACATAAAACAAACAAATATACATTTTCAAAAATAGCTTTTTACAAAGCACTACATTTTTTGTTATATTGACAAAATATTTAGCAACTTGTTAAAAAAATGTTTCTATGAAATACAAAACAGAGTTGGTGACAGTATCATATACCTATAATCCCAGCATTTGGGAAGACAAAGCAGGAGGATTACTTCTAACTCAGGGCCAGCCTGTTCTATATAGAGCTCTGGCTGTGCCATCCAGGGGTACACAGGAAGAACATATTTACAAAGAAACAGAAGTTTCAAGTAAAGGCGCCCATGGCATGTATGTATGCACAAGCACACACAAAAAATAAAGAAATAAATGCAATAAAAATAAAGGAAGAAGAGGACGACGAGAGCACAGGCGTGAGATGGCTTCAGTGGACAGAGCACCAGCAGCACAGCCTGGTTACCTAAGCTCTACCCTTGGAACCCACATAAAAGTGGGGGGAGTGAACCGACCCCTCACGTTGTTCTGACCTCCATGCTCACACTGTAGCGTGCATGCTCATACACAGCATATCTTACGCAATGATAACATAAAAATTTAAGTCATATGATAATACTCATCTGTAAAATTTCAACTCCTGTGGAGTAAAGGCTAGGAGAGCAGGAGTTCAAGGCCAGTGTAGACTACATGAGTAAAAAAAAAAAGGGGGGGGGTAGCTGGGGATTTGGCTCAGTGACACTTGCTATAGAGATATGAGGACTAAAGTTCAGCTGTCTAGAACCCATAAAATACCAGGTGAATGTGATGACCTCCTATAATTCTTATGCCTGGATGGCAGACATAGGGGATCCCCAAAGAAGCTGGCCAGTGAGACTAGCAATGTACCTAAGACCCTGCCTCAATACAAGACGAGATCAACTGAGGGACTCCTGACACAGCCTTAGGCTTGCACAGTGAGGCACAAATGAACACACACATATACACCCACACATACCACACATGCCTAGAAGAAAAACTAAAATATACACATACATACACAAATATGCACATAAAATAGAACAAATTCTGTTTTTAAAAGATGTTATTTCTGGACCAGCAAGATGACTCTGGTCAAAGTCTGCCACCAAGCCTAAATCTCTGTTCAATCCCAAGGACCCACACAGTGGGAGGAGGAAAACAGCTCCTGAAAGTGATTCTCTGGCCTGCACACCCACCATGGCACTCTTGTGAGAATACACACACACACACATACACACACACACACACTCATGTAAAATGACGCACTGCTTTTCAAGTGTTCTGTATGCCACAGCCATGCCATCCAAACCTGAACTCCTCGAGACCAAGTTTGAGTTAGTCAACCACACTCACAGTCAGCTCAGTGCTCCTAGCCAGTCAAATACAAGGACTAATCATGGTTTGGATCTTCTAACCCAATACTCCCTAAGAAAATGAAAAGAGAAATTACACAGTATCTGCTACACTAGGATACACAGAAAGGCCAAATGTAGCACTTATATAACACTACAGTCTATATCAACAAGCTGAACCTAATTTATGAGGTCCAAGTCTCACTGAGGCGACAGAACCTCAACTCTTCTGGAAGCCACCCGGATGGTAGATGACAGCTTAGACTGCAGATTTTTCTCTTCCTTTAAAAACATGAATATGAGGTCAGGTGTGCTATCATATGCCTTTAATCCTAGCACTTGGGAGGCAGAGGCAGTCGGGTGTCTGTGAGTTCAAGACCAGCCTAGTCTACAAAGTGAGTCCAGGACAGCTAGCTAGGATTACATTGAGAAATCTCCTAACCTCGGGGAGAAAAAAAAAAGCACTTGAATATGGGGCTGCAGATGAGGCTCAGGTGGCAGAGTACTAACCTAGTATACACAAAGCCCAGGGTTTGATCCCAGCACTACATAAAAGTGAGCATGGTAAGACACTCAGGACTAGGCCTCAAATCAGTACTCTGAAGATGGACACAGGGGATCAAAAGTTCAGGGCCATGAGATCCTGTCTCAAAAGAAACAAGAAACAAACAAACCCTGTTGCTGCCAGTACAGTGCAGTGGTGGGAGACGCTCAGCCTGGACAAGGCTAGAGTTTCATTCCTGGCACTACAAAAACCCAACCAGAAGAGGGAAGAAAGAACAGAGTGAGGGAGACACTGACGACACAGAAATTCCTCACACCAATGAGCAGGATAATACACAAATGATTGCACAAGAAGAAATGGCTGTTCGAGCCCAAAATCTGCCACTTATTGTTATCTTGAACATATTTAACCTCTCGGAATCTCGGATTTCCCATCCACCAAACAGGGATAACAGTAGCAGTATCACCACTAGGTTCTCAGGATCCAACCGTAATACAGGGACTGAGCTAAGGACCATGGTTAACACATGATAAGCTCTGGGGAAACAGAAGCTATTCACACATGTTAACTGTATGGCAGGCTACTGTCCTTCCATCTGCTAGTGAGAACAAGCGATGGTATAGTATATGCTCCTAGAGAAAGAACATTCACTACACAAGAAGATAAAATGCAGATTATAAAGCACCGTACAGTCTGTAACAATAAAAGGAACCTATTTTGCCGAGTCAGGGTCTCAGACTTCACAAAGACAAAGCAAATCCCAAACTGTTAGTGTAGTTAATAAAACACAGGTCGATAGACCTAGCCATGCACAAATGCAGAACAAAAGTAAGAGCTTTCTCTTTCACCTTATTAGGGCAAAAGAAAGACAAACTGACAAGTGAGTTTTGTTGCCTCTAGGATGAGGATGCAACCCAAAAAGCTCCAGAGTTGGAGCTGCACTACGTGGCTCGGAAGCTGGGGCCACAGAGCCCTCCAGAGGCTCATCAACAGGGACCAAGAGGGCTCCCAGAGAAAGAAAAGAAAAGAAAAGGAAAGGAAAGGAAAGGAAAGGAAAGGAAAGGAAAGGAAAGGAAAGGAAAGGAAAGGGGAAAGGGAAAGGGAAAGGGAAAGAAAAGGGAAGAGAAGAAAAGAAAAGAAAAAGAAAAAGAGGCGGAGGGAAGGGAAGGAAGGAGGGAGAATGGTTGCCCACGACCATGGGGGAGGGGGGGACCAATCAATTTTAGGGGATGGGCTGAGGGGGTAGAGGTCTTGCCTATTGCAAACCCCTGGGCTCTATCCCCAGAACTGCACAAACCAGTGTGCTGTCGGTGCACACCTGTCTTTCCAGCATTCACGAGGCAGAGGTGGAAGGATCTGAAAGACAAGAACATCCTCAGCTATAGAGTCAATTACAGACTAGCCTGGCATACAAGAGATACTGTCTCAAAACAAACAAACAAATTCTACTTGCACTAAATGTCTGGTACAGAGGTGAGACAGGAAATATGTGAAAGCAAATCCACTAATGATTTGAATGCTCAAATTCTGTGCCATTCACCCAGCACCAAATCTCTCAAATTAATTCAAGTCTAGCTGAAGGGCTACCATTTTCTTAAAAAGTTATCCTTGGGGCTGTCGAGATGGCTCAATGGGAAAAGACACTAGTTACCAAGCCTAAGTACCTGAGCTCCATCCCTGGAATGCACACCACAGAGGGGAAAAGCAGGCTCTAGCAAGTTCTGCTCTGGCACCTACATTTGTGCAGTGGCATAAATGTGTGCACACACACACACACCATAAATGTAATTTTTTTTAATTTTTAAAAAGTATCTTACATGTAAGTAAGTTTTTTTAAAGTTATTTCCATGGCCAAGATGGGTTTAGTGGGTAAAGCACCTACTACACAAATCTGAAGACCTGAGTTTGAATCCCCAGAATCCACGGAAATCCACATGCAATAATCACGGCACTCCTCCCAGGAGATGGGCGGCAGAGACAGGAGGGCTCCTTGAAGTCAGCTACCCTAGCAAGGGCAGCAGGAAAGAATAAACAAACAAACAAAGAGACCCCGTCTCAGATTAGGCACAAGGCAAGGACCTCTACCAGAGTCATCCTGTGGTCACATATGCACTCGGAGCATGAGCGCGCACCTTCATTCACTCTCGTGAACGTAGACACATGGCTGTGTACACCTATGTGCACACAGCACAAAGGAAAAATCAACAGGCCTGAGACACCCCACTTCCTTTTGAAAACCTTTTTAGCCAAGTGCGGTAGTGCAGATCTGTGTTTCCAGCACCAGGGAAAGCAGGATTGCCAAAAGCCAGAGCCAGTCTGCTACATGTGAGCAAGACCTTGACACAAGAAAAAAAAATTTTTTCCTTTAGATTTATTCATTTTCTGTATATGACTATTTCCCCAGCATCTATGTTTGTGCACCATGTGCATGCCCACAGGGGTCAGAAGAGGGTGTCAGATCTGATGAAATTTGAGTTACAGCTGATATGACCTGAAGCAGACATGTGGGTGCTGGGAACTGAGCCCAGGTCCTCTGCAAGAGCAACAAGTGCTCTGAACTACTGAGCCGTCTCTCCAACCTTCAAAAAACCTTTTTGTTTTGTTTTCTTTTCTCTTTTGAAGTTTTTCTACCTTGTTTATTCTGCTGACACCTTCACTTATTAATCTGCTAGATTTCTAGGGTCTCTGTAACTTTAATTTTTTTAAAGCTTATTTTTAATGATGATTCTTAAATGCTTTAACCTCCCTTCTAGTCACCACCCATTAGAAGTAGTGGAAAAGAACGGATATGGGGGAAGTGGACCTGTTTAGATATGTTTCTTTCGAGCAACTCTCATCTGTGTTGTCTGGAAGAAGGCAGTTTAGTTTACAGGTCAGTAGCAGCAGCTCAATCCACTTGCAAACACTTCAGGAATTCACCAGCAGTCCAATTAAGTAAAATCAGGATAGCAAATATAAATTTGCAGCAGCAGCATTACCTAGCAGAGTCACAGGTCTCAGCAGGAGGCACCAGGAGGAATGTCAAGAGAAGTTCTCAGCTGTGCCTCTCTCAGCCGAGGGAAGATCAGTGAACACATGAGACCAACAAGCATTGTATAGTTATGTAAGCAAGCCAAGCTCAGCCTCTGTCACCATCCTTACTGTCTGTTGAGTTCTATTTATACTCCCTCTAAACATCAAGTGTTTTCTATGGATCTTGTCTCACCATGTCTCATCTCAGCACGTGTGTCTGTCTTAGCTGACATCACTCTGTCAATCAGCCCAAGTCCTTGGAAATGGGAAGAAGCTGCAGCACACCACCAGAAGGTTTTTGGTGTGTTTCTCTCTATGGAGTCCCAACAAATGCAGCTCAACTATGCAGAGTAAGGCAGAGCAATACATGCTCGTGCCATCAGCAAAGCATCCTTCATCAGATGTCCCTTTACATATTTGTTTTAGCAGAGCATCTTTTCACCTGTATCTGCTTCAGCAAAATGTTCCTTCACGAGTCTGTCTTAGCCTTTTACCTGTTTCCACTTCAGCAAAATGTTCTTTCACCTGTTTGCCCCAGCAAAACACCATTCAACACAACTAACTTTCCAAAGAACCTTTAAGTTTCTACTTCAGATCCACCTATCATCCTCCATCTGGGCGGATCTGAAACTGTATAGGCCAGAGTAGTGGCTTCACACTCATGTAATCCTCCTGCCTCAGTCTCCCAAGTGCTAGGATTACCAGGTGAGCCACCATGTTTGGCTCTCTAGTTTTTCTTAGGTTGTCTTAGTTTGTCCCTGTCATCCACTGCTTTGAAAGTGACCTTCATAACCAGATATAGTATTTACAGCTTTAGTACCAGTACTTTGGGAGGCAGAGGCAGGCAGATGTTCGTGAATTTGTGACTAACCTGGTCTACAAAGTGAGTTCCAAGACAGCCATGGCTACATAGAGATACTGTCTTGAAAGAACAATAACTAAAAAGTGACTTTTCATTTGTACAATGGGAAGATTTTTATTTTGAACTCTGACACCAGCCCATTCATAATGCCTGCTGTCTTCATATTCTTGAGCTTTTTATCCCATCTTTTAAAGGCTACACTGCCAAGTTCCTGGCCAATCAGGGCTATATGTAGGACTGTCTCAAAACATAAAAGTCCCCCTTAAAGCTATGTTCTAAAATAAATTGTGAAATAACACACTGGCCACGAAGAGGAGGGAAAGCACCACAAAACACTGTGACAAGATCTGAGCACTGTCTCTTGGGAGCACTGTGTCCCTCTGTGTGGAGCCCCTCCCCGTCACTGCTATTCTCTGAACACACCTGCTTCAATGGTCACACCTCTGCCACAGCATCTCTAACTGCCACTGTAATTTTCTATTCTGCTGCATTTCAAGCACAGGCCTAACAGTGCACAGCCATCCTCATAGCTTAGGATGAATGTAAACTCTCGGGAGGTGTCTTAGGCAGGGTTTCTATCCCTGCACAAACATCAGGACCAAGAAGCAGTAGGGAAGGAAAGGGTTTATTCAGCTTACACTTTCCACATTGCTGTTCATCACCAAGGATGTCAGGACTAGAACTCAAGCAGGTCAGAAAGCAGGAGCTGATGCAGAGGCCATGGAGGGATGTTCCTTACTGGCTTGCTTCCCCTGGCTTGCTCAGCCTGCTCTCTTATAGAACCCAGGACTACCAGCCCAGAGATGGTCCCACCCACAAGGGGCCTTTCCCCCTTGATCACTAATTGAGAAAATGCCTTACAGTTGGATCTCATGGAGGCATTTCCCCAACTGAAGCTCCTTTCTCTGTGATAACTCCAGCCTGTGTCAAGTTGACACAAAACTAGCCAGTACATGATGTTTGGTTTCTAACAAACTCTATGAAAATGGCAACAATATTATCCAAGAGTGGCCACCTCTAAAATTACAGTCTCCTACTTATAGACTTTAAGCTATAAGGTTTTCTTTTACTTGGTCTTTTTAAAGTGAATTTGAGTGTAATTTGATCAAGAAAAAAAAATAAAGTGGCTAAATAGACTATACTAATTCTTAAACCAAAACACCCATACATTAATGTAATAAAATTTGACTGAAGATGAAAATATGTCAACAGCTAAGACTAAAAGAGAAACCTGCCCATCTCCCAAAAATATGAAGTCATGATCAAGCGCATGCCAAAATAATTAAAAATAAATGTTATGTGCCCACGACTCCTCAAAAGACTGGTGTACAAATAAATTCACAATATGAATTTAAATTAATTAAATGTCCTTACCTGATTTATTTGAAAGGGTTAAGGGTAGTTTATGCAGCGGAGAGATTACTCATTGCCTCTGGGAGGAATCAGGGATGGGGCTCAAATCTGGTCAATTTTCTCATCTGTAAAGGGAAGATAACTGCATGTACCTCATTGAGTTGCTTAGCAGAATTAAATTAGGTAGTTCAAGAACACGTGTTTAGCATGGTACCCAGCACACAGTAATCACTTACCATTAGCTACTATTAGAAGTAGTAAGTAGTAGTTTATTAGTATTATCATTTTCATCTCCAACCTACAGGGCTAAACTGCCCTCTCCCTGCTGCTAGCGGTTTCCTAATGGTACAGTGTAATTCTCCCCAATCCCGCTCTCCTACCTCCTTGGGGCTGGAGTTGCAGAATGCACTGACAAGTTTCTCCTGTGCTCCACATTTAAAATCTGCATCTAAAAAATGTTTGTAGCTTTGTAAAGAGCACTTAGGTATTGATTTCCTTCTGAGAGAAAACACGAGCAGAAGCCGGGCTTGGTGGCACACACCTTTTACCCCAGCATTTGAGAAGCAGAAACAGGTGCATTTCTGTGAATGGGAGGCCAGGCTGGTCTACATGGTAAGTTCCAGGACAGCCAGGGCCCCATAGTGAGACCCTGTCTCAAAAGGAAAAAAACAAAACAAAAAACCAAAAAAACATTGGAACAATGTTTGGTGCCAATGCTTGGCTTCTTCACTAGCACGCACAGCCCACCAGTAATCCCCATGCATACACACGTGGACACACACACACACACACACACACACCTGATTTGGTTAGAAGAGTCATCAGCTCCAGTTAATAATTCTTTACAACAAATGCTTCCTGAATCCCTGCCCGAGCCACAACTGTTGCAGAAATCCTACACTGCAGGACCACTAAGGAGAAACAGTAAGTTGTGACTAAACTCAGATTCTATTGTTCTAAGAATCTGAAGCCAAAGGCTGCTTCCTCAGTTCCTGAATCCGTTCACTTTTCCTTTCTCCTGGTGGTTCTCCGGAGCGGAGCGTCTGACAGCCTGGACACTTTCTCTGTCCTGGCCTCCCGTCTCTGGCCTCCACACCCAGCACAAAGCTGGCCAAGCTTCTTTTCATCTCACTTTCTAGGGTGATGAAAGGCCTACAGTGGGGCATAAGTGGACCATAGGCAGACTTCAGCAAACACTGCTCTTCTAAAGGCTCCAACTCAAACAAGTTTCAGCAAGTTACTGAATTTAAAAAAAAAAAAAAAAAAAAGCAGACTTCACAGGTGTGGTGGCTCATCATTCCTATACTCTCAACACTAGGGAGGTTGAGGCAGGAGGATTCTTGTGAATTCACTCAGGCCAGCTAGAACTAGTGTAAGATACTGTCTCCAAAAAAAAAAAAAAAAAAAAAGAAACAAAAAGAAAAACAAAAGCCGGGCGTGGTGGCGCACGCCTTTAATCCCAGCACTCGGGAGGCAGAGGCAGGTGGATTTTTGAGTTCAAGGCCAACCTGGTCTACAGAGTGAGTTCCAGGACAGCCAGGGCTACACAAAGAAACCCTGTCTTGAAAAACCAAAAAAAAAAAGGAAAACAAAAAGAAAAAAACAGAAGTTCTGTGGGAAGCTGGCTACAAGTTCAAGAACACTCAGCTATATGAACCCTCTCTCAACACACACACAAAGAAAGAAATTTAAAACTGAAATCTATCCCTATCTCCAATACCTTCAGAATTTTCAGAATGTAAAATTTCTTACAAAATTTAATATTTTCAGGTCAGTAGCTAGTTGAAATTTCTAAATAAACATCCAAAACCAAGTTATTTTATGATATTTAATCTATAAAATCACTAAGTTATACACGCAAAAGTATAAGTCACACAAGGTGTTTCAGGGAGTTATTCTCACTTTTCATTTGTATCTGACTCCAGATTCCAAATCAATGTATAGAAGTCACGCACACAAATCCACTTTCATTGCCTGAGACTCACTACTTCAGATCTACCTCTTTCTCTCATTTCAGCTGCCCTCCCACCCAGCCACACTGAGGCCAGCCGACCCTCTAACAGCCTCTGCCACCCCACCCCCTGCTCTCTGGCTCTCAGCCACCTCAGTTCCAAGCCTCTTCGCTGGCCATCCAGTCTTGCCCTCCCTTACTCTACCTACTCTATGCAACTACAACTCCGATCAGCTCTATTTTAAGTAAATGTATCTGGCCAAAGACTTTCAAGATCAACAGAACCCATGTTCCTTACCAGCAGAGAGCCGAGTCTGCACTCAGCACTATTCCACATTCCTTGCTCCAAGGCCACACAGAATCACACTTTGCAACAGAGAACACTCTATTTATTGTCCCTCGGCACTTCTTCTTCAGAGTTGCAGGTCCCACCTCCTGAAATACCTAACTCCTCCCATTTGCTTAGGGCAGAAAGACCAGTGCAAAAACCCTAGTAGGAAGGCCTCTCTAGCCAAGGTAGAAAAAACCTCTAGGTTAATAACCCATTCCTTATCATTCTAGGTTGTAAATATACTCAGTTTTCTTCCCCACCAAAATAGGGTGGAGATAGGGGAAGGAAAGGGGAGGGGGAACTACCTAGAGATACAGCTAGAAGCCCTGGGCTCAATAAGCAATACCCATGACCCATAAGTAAGTAACATTACAGGCCTAAAATCTCTACTCTGCAGGTTCAAAGTCATATTTATGCTAGAGACTCTTTTTAAATCAAACTAAGTAAAAATGGGTTTTTGTTTTGTTTTGTTTTATTGTCAGGCTAGGAAGTGGCAAAGGCAGCTGATCTGCTAGAGGAATGAATATCAATGACTCCTGTCACCTTCTCAGGCCACTCCAGAATCAGCCTACCATGGCCACAAGCTACCCAGGTCTTCAACGCCACAAAAGTAACTCTGTTCTTAAGGGGCACAAGCGGAGAGGATGTCAAATTCAAAGCACTCACAAGGCCCTGGGTTCAAAATTTGGTGCTACCAAAAAAAGAAACACAGAATTAAAGGAGCAAAGCAAACTCGCCATTCTGAAAGTGCAGAGCCTCATTTCCACAGCCATGCTACAGGACAGGTAAGACGAACAGAGTTTTGGTTTCTTTGAGACAAGTCTCACCCTGGCCCAGGCCGGCCTGAACTCACGCAAACAGCTCAGGCTGACATTGACTCTCAATACTCCTGCCAGAGCCTCCCAAGTTCTGAGACTGCAGACGAGCTACCAGTTCTAACTCGAAGCTAAAATTAATAAAACCAGTAGCTTTTTATTTCAAATCATGAGAGTATGTGTGGGTCTGTGTTTGGGCCTGTGCATTGACGATCTGGAGCTACAGTCAGAAGCTGGGAAGGCAGGAACTGGGAACTGAACTTGGGTCTCCTGGGAGAGCGGCTGACACTGTCACCCATGTCTCTAGCGCTTTACTTCTTCATTGCTATTGTGTGGACAAGACTGTATCTATATGCTGGTGTATGAAGGTGTGAGTGCTGGTGCTACGGTCCAAAGAGGGTTTCAGAACATCTGGAGCTAAAGTTTCAGGCAGCACCGCTGCGGGTGCTGGACACCAAATTTTAGTTTCCTAGAAGAGCAACAAAAGTTTTTTTTTTTTTTTTTTTTTTTTTTTTTTGGTTTTTCGAGACAGGGTTTCTCTGTGTAGTCCTAGCTGTCCTGGAACTCACTCTGTAGACCAGGCTGGCCTCGAACTCAGAAATCCGCCTGCCTCTGCCTCCGGAGTGCTGGGATTAAAGGCGTGCGCCACCACGCCCGGCGCAACAAAAGTTCTTAACTGCTGAGCTATCTCTCCAGCCTGCCTCTAGTAATAATAATATAATAAAATAATAATGATAATCTATAAATGATAGATATTAGTATTATTATTATAGATAAGGCCTCCGTATTTAGCTCTAGAACTCACTTTGTAGTAGACCAGGATGGCTTCACATTCACCAAGCTCCTCCTGCCTCTGCTTCCTGAGTGCTGGGACTAAAGGCATGTGCCACCACACAAGAGAAATCTTTTAAGATTATTTTGTACAGTAAGGTTAGTTTTAGGGGCTGCCAAGATAGTTCAGTGGATAAAGATGCTTCCTGTCAATCCGACAACCTGAGTTCAATTCCTGGGACCAATCCGGCAGAATCAGAAAACGTGACTCCCACCAGTTGTCCTCTGACCCTCACATACATGCTGTGGCATACACAGACACACAGACACATTAATAAAATACAGTAACATTTGTAAAGGACTAATTATAAGGTGCCCCATCACTAAGATTAAAGACCACTGCGATTCTAAAGCCTAAGCTTTAACCATCTGAAAGCATGCACACGACACGACTCCTACCTTTCTTCGTTTTCTAAGCTTATGCTTATGTTGTATGTAAGTGTGTATTTTAGTAAGAAAAAAACAAACAAACAAACAAGGTGTTCCTTAGATAGTGTTACTACAGAATGTAGGTGGGCTAGAAAATCACTAATCCTATAGCGAAGAATTTTATTTTCCTTTCCTGATAAAGAAACCAAAGATTAAGAGGAAAAGGGATCAGCGCCTAGTCCAGAGCCCTGTCCAACCATGCACAACCACACGACGGTGGCTAGAGTTCACCAAAAGAGATGCAGGTTTTCCCTAGAGGGACTGGGGGAGGGGAGGAGTAAGCAGGATTATACTGTTTATTATCTAGCCAGGCTGGCCTTGAATTTGAGATCCTCTGGTCTCAACTTCTCTAGCCTTTGATTACAGGCATCCACTACCATCTCTGACTAAGAATTAGTTTTAAGAGTAAAAATCCCATCCATAAGGCCAGCACAAGTGGGAAGAGCACTGTGAATCAAAGGCTAGCTTAACCCAAGGAGCTCCAGGCTGAGAGAGCCTGTCTCCAAAATATACCCTTTCTCATAACTAACTAACTAGACAGACAAACAGATCAATCACATTGTGCAAAACAGTTAGAACCAAGCATCTGTCACCTTGAATCAGGGAAGGAAAAACAGGATGCCTAGCATTTTAACTTAAATTTCTCCCAAATCTCAAAGTGGCCAGGAGCATTGTCTAAAGTCAGCATTTACACAGAGGCCTCTGGGACACAGCCACAGCTGATGCAGTGGGAGGCGGCTGGGCTGTGCTCTGACAACAGAGCTGTATTCACCCTAGATTCCATCCCGTGCAGGCCCCCTACCCCCCTGCCAGGCTCACCTCCTGCTTCCCAGGCTACCAGGTGTGGGAAGCAGCTGTCTTCAGATGCAGATGTTTGGGCTTCCGGTATCTAAGACCCCCAGTGCAGGCCTCCATACTCAGAGCTGAGCCCACAGGATCTTAGGGAAGGATGAATTTCAAGTGTTTGCATGGACTAATGTGTTTACGTGTTAAGACTTCAGATTGTTTAAGTCCATCTAAACTAAAATTTTCAATCCTTTCAAATTAGCAGCAATAGGAGCCAGACAGAGGACTCAGCAATCGACAGCATTTGTTGCTCAGGACCCAGACCAGTCCCAGCACTTCTGTGGCTGCTCAAACCATCTTGAACTCCCATTCTGGGGAATCTGACACCCTCTTCTGGCCTTCTCAGGCATAACACCCACATGATGCACAGAGGAACGTACCAGCAGGCAAAAATCACACACACACACACACACAAATAAAAATTTTAAAATAGCAGCAATATAATTTTCTGGAAAAAGAACAGTGATGACAGGATTCACAAATCTCTTTATAAAACCTTTCACAGAAAAGTTGATTATTTCAGACTTATAAGTTAAACATCTACTTTTTCTTCTCTTTTTTCTTTTTTCTTTTCTTTCTTTCTTTTTTTTTTTTTTTTTTTTGTTGTTGTTGTTGTTGAGACAGGATTTCTCTGTGTAGTCCTAGCTGCCCTGTAACTCTCTCTGTGTGTAGACCAGGCTAGCCTTGAACTCTAAGATCCACCTGCTTCTGCCTCCTAAATGCTGGGATTAAAGATGTATGCCACCACTGGCAGGCTAAACATCAACTTTTTAAACAAAACAACCCATAGCGAAGTAGATACTCTCTTTCAATTTAAAACTAATTCTGTATGTTCTCATAAAGTCTCTTAGTAATTTGAAATTAAAATTTAAAATATCAAATTTACCATTTCTTCAGGAATAAAATAGCCCACAAGTGTATTACAGCACACAAATTAAAAGGCTTGGGACAGGATTGGAGGAGGGGATCATAAAATTTTCAGTTCTTTTACATAGACTTTTTTTTTTTTTTTTTTTGGTTTTTCGAGACAGGGTTTCTCGGTGTAGACCTGGCTGTCCTGGAACTCACTTTGTAGACCAGGCTGGCCTCGAACTCAGAAATCCGCCTGCCTCTGCCTCCCAAGTGCTGGGATTAAAGGCATGCACCACCACCGCCCAGCTACATATACAATTTTTGAAACTCTAAGAATATGAAGCTGATCACAAGCATTAAACATATTACAAAATAGCAAGATTTCTTTCAACTTTTAAAATAGGCTGGGAAAGGGGACTCAAAATGATTTTTCTTCTATGCAGTTTGCTCTAAGAATAAAGGCCAGTGATAACAGAAATAATGGGTTTAGCTACACACATACATGAAAACACCCTAGTCAATAAGCAATTTCAATTAATCAATAATGATAAAACAACCAGTACAAGTAATTTGCATTTTGATACCAACTCCATACCATCTTCAAATATCAAGACTTTCTTAGGCACAATTCTAAATGACTGGATATCTAAAAAGGAGCCCTCTTTTAGACAAGAGCAAAGGGTCCTTGGTAGGAATCGTGTAAGGAGCCTCAGAGTGATGCCTGACAGAAGCCAGCGCAGACCAGGGCATGGATTATCCCGATGCTTTGCGATGGTCAGGCAGCTTTTCACTAACTGCTCTGTAGACTGGACCACCTCTGCCAGCAACCTCCAACCTGCAACCAAGCAGGGCACAAGAGCACCAGCACACGCACGCACGCATGTACATGCACACATGCACACACAAGCTCTGAGAGAAATGTGGAAATTTTAAAAAAGAACTAATAAAAGAAGTCAAATGAACTCTCCACACATGCCCACACTGGGGCCGGGGGTGGCAGGGCCGCATTGCAATTTCAACATAAAACAACACCCAGGTGAGGTCAGTTGTAGCCTCAATAAACAGCCTATCCTTGGAAAGAAAAGAAACCCTTGATTTGGAAACTTAAGTTTACTCCACGAAAGAAAAAGAAGAGAAAAAAAGTTTCAGAGCTGATGGCACCAAAATAGAATCAAAAAAATCTAGTTCTTTTACAGGGTAGGCCAAAGCCAAACTCTAATGGTCAGTTCACAGGGTTCCTTCACAGACAACACCACCCCCCAAACTGGAGCAGTAAGAACTTTACGATTTCATAAAACCCCATGGTTTCTATTCTAGAGTGACACCTAAGGACATCACCTAAACCTAAATAGGCTCAGAACAGATCGGGCATTGCTCCTTGCGCTGCAGGTAGACCTTACTTCACCAGGCGCCCAGCCCTCCAGGTCCTTCCTCCCAGTTTTGAATGCTCTGTCTGTCAGCCGAGGTCTCCCCCATGGCTTCAGCGTCTGAGTCGGTTCTAACCGGACAAGTGACCAACTAAGAGGGGTAAAGTCCTACCACGGAGGGCAGGGGACTGCTCCAGAAGCCTGCCTGGTCCTGCCCCTCTCCCTGACAGTTTGCTCTCTGCTCTCTTCTTAACTACCTTCCTGCCGGAGCTGTCCAGAGAGGGAGACTGAGGACCCAAAGGAGTCCGGGAGAGAAGGTGGGGGTAGTAATAAAGACACAAGTAGCACCCCCACGGCTCCTTGGTGGGGTGCCGGATTTTTTTTAAAAAAGGGGGGAAAAGGAGGGGAGGCCGATGGACCCAGACTTTGCAATAGAAACAGCACCTGAATCTACCTCCTCCCTTCCCCACCCCCGAAAGCCCAGTCACTAACTAATAAAGCTAAGAAAAACCCCTTGAAAACTTTTCCAAACCGGAAGAGAAGGCTTCTCCCCGGGCCCCGGAGCTCTTGGGGAATGGGCTGGAGTTGGCAGCCCCGTCGGGGATCGCGGGGAGCGGGGTGGGGCGCGGCGCGGGCAAGGGGTGCAGGCGGAGTACCTTGAACGGACAGGAACTGGCAAAGAGTTTCGAGCCAGCCGAGTGCTCGCCCCCCGACGCCCTCGGGGGTCCCGGGCGCTAGGACCGGGGCTCCCCGGAGAGAAGGCGGCCTCCAATTCGGGCCTAAAAGGAAACTTTCCGGGCCGCGGCTGCACCTGACTCCTCGCCGCCCCTCCACCCCACGCCCGCCAGGCCGCCCGCCCCGCCCCGGCCAGGCCGCCCAGAGCGCCGTGGAGCGGGGGGGATAAATAAACCCAACAGTTACCGGAATCCGGGGGCCCCGTCTGCACGATGCCCGGGGACGGGGAGCTGCCGCACGGTCCCCACTCCAAGGCCCCGCCGCCCCGGTCCCCGCCGCCCAGCCTTCCGTCCCGCGGGAGAGCTTGGGGCCGGCGCAGGATGCAGCCCGGCCGCCCGCCCCGAGGCCCCGGGGGACCCCAGGGGCGCGGGAGGCCTGTGGCGCGGGGGCAGGGCGCGGCCGCCGCGGGGCCCGAGGCCTAGGGCGCCCCCCACTTCCGCAGCACTCCCGGGGCCCGGCCCGCGCAGGCCGCGCCGCTCGCCGCGCTCAGGCCGCCGCCGGAACCCCCGCCGACGCTGCCCGCGGGCGCCCCCGAGGCCCCCAGTGCCCCATCCCCCGCCACCCCAGCGCCGGCCCCACTCACCCTTTCATTCTCCGCCCGCGGCCTGGCGTGGGCCGGCGAATCCCCGGCCTCACGTAAGCGCGCTCGCCGCCCGCCCTGCCTGCGCGGCCCAGCCCGCCGCCCTACGGGAGCCCGGGGATGTGGGCCGGGCCTGGGGCCGCCTCTGCTTACCTTTCAGCTGCTTTTTTTTTTTTTTTTTTTTTTTTAATTTTTTTTTTCCTCCTTCCTCCCCCCCCAACCCCCCCTCCCTCGCCTAGGCTGACAGATCAGAGAGGCGCTGGCAGTGGACTTTAGGGAGCTCGGCTGATACTGCTCCCTCCCTGGGCTTCGGCAAGAGTCTTTCCCTGTCTAACACGAGGGGTGAGGATCATATTTTTATTTTGGAAACTAAAAAGTGCTCCCAGGGTCGGTGATCATTAAGGGGAAATCCCTGAATATACTCTCCAGCCAAGAAGGCAGGGCTGCCCGCCTGCACTAGAAGAGGCAGCAGCCTCCTACAGCACCACTACAGGCACCGCGAGGACATAACACCACAGAGCAGTTCCTCTGCCCTCCGAAACGACAACTTTCCTACCATCTTGGAGGCAGAGGAGAGAGGGGCCAAGGGGAGAAGTGCACCGGCTCCAGATAAAGTCCAAATTTCTACCTCTCATCGCTGGAAAAAAGCCCATACTTGAGAAAAAGTAGGGAAGAATGAGAAAGGAAGTCGTGTGCTCCGTGGTGGGGAATGTTTCTGCACCTTCTGATGGAAAGAAATCTTTACAAGACACAGGTTTTACGATATTATTGTTTTCCATGTTAACTTTTTCCATAGGGGTGACAGTGGGAGCTTACTTTTTTTCTTTTTCTTTTTTTCTTTTTTTTTTTTTTCATGATTTTTCTCTATGGCAGGTCCAAGTTCTGTATCTGGTGGCCAGTCTGTAAATTGGCACTTGAGAGACTTAGAGGTCACGGTATTGTCTTTATTTAACGCTCGTTTATGTTGTATGTATTCGTACTTATGGTTTCATGTATTAGAGTTAAGATTTTGTGGTTTTGGTATCTGAGAAACTGAAGCTGCTGAGAATCAATTGTAAAGACATGGCTTTTGTCTTCTCTCAGAGCAATGTAAGTAAAACCTATTGACTGCCCAGAAAGGCATAATACGCCTGTTTATTTTTCGCGGTGCAAATAGAAGTAGTGTGTATTTAAACTCTCAGGACAGCTGAGCAAGCCTGTTCATCTATAGGCCCAAGAAGAAAGATGACTCCTATAAACCTAGCAACAGATTGAAAGATGCCTTGGATTTTCTTCAAGTAAAATTATTTATTAAGAATTATATCTAGGCCGGGCGTGGTGGCGCACGCCTTTAATCCCAGCACTGGGAGGCAGAGGCAGGCGGATTTCTGAGTTCAAGGCCAGCCTGGTCTACAAAGTGAGTTCCAGGACAGCCAGGGCTATACAGAGAAACCCTGTCTCGAAAAACCAAAAAAAAAAAAAAAAAAAAAAAAAGAATTATATCTAGAATTCTATTTCTGTTATTTTCTTTTAGTTTGCATAGATTGTTTAATGTGTAGGCCTTGGGTGCATTGCATACATTGCTGCCTGCTTCTTGGAACACAGAATTGCGGTGGGTTTCTCCTCCCTAGTGTGGGAATGCTCAGAACTTCCAGTGTAGTGTCAGCCTGTTGAGCGACTTGGTACATTGCAAAGGTGGAATAGGTTTACTTTTTTTAAATGATTTTTTATTTTATGTACATTGGTATTTTGCCTGCATGTATGGCTGTGTGAGGGTTTTAGATCCCCAAGAATTGAAGTTACCGACAGTTGTGAGCTGCCATGTGGCACTTGAAGCTGGGTCCTCTGGAAGATCAGCCAGTGCTCTTAACCACTGAGCCATTTGTCCAGCCCAGAATCTCCTCCCTTTCTTTCTTCTTTTCTTTTTTTTTTTAATGAACAAACTTGAGCACATAAACAGGATCAAAGAGAAACTGCACCGGGCATGGGAGACAGCCAGCTAGCTGCTGCTGCAGCCTGACATGTCCGTGGCAGAGGTGTTAGGAGAAGGAGGGACTAGCCAGGCTTTTTGTATGCTGCAAGGGAATGAGGAATGCTCATTTAAAATTCATCGCAAAGCATTTTAGGTGTAATTGGTGTTTAAAATGCCTATTTCTGAGTTATAACTTGTTTTAAAAATACTTATTTATTTATTATATGTTAAGTACATTGTAGCTGTCTTCAGACACCCCAGAAGAGGGCATCAGATCTCATTAGGGATGGTTGTGAGCTACCATGTGGCTGCTGGGATTTGAACTCAGGACCTTTAGAAGAGCAGTCAGTGATCTTAACCACTGAACCATCTCTCCAGTCCCCAAGTTATAACTTTAAGATGAATTCAGATACTATTTGTCTGGGGAGCTTTATTATCTAAACTTGAATATAAAAACCTTCTGTGAGTTTTTCCTCCTTCATTGGTGGGAAAAACTGTGGACATTAAAATTAACTAGTTCCTCTCACGTTGGAGACCTTGTGAGGTTGTGTGATGTTTACATTTTTTTTAATTTATTAGGTATTTTCTTCATTTACATTTCCAGTGCTATCCCAAAAGTCCCCCATATCCTCCCCCGCATCCCCCCCCCCCCAGATATTTACATCTTTGTTGATGGTTTGGTTTGGTTTGAAGAAAGGATCTTGCTATCTAACCCAAGCTGGCCCTGTTCAGGCTAGCATGGAACCCATAGCTCTTTGTGCCTCTCAAGTGCCAGTATTAGTCACATCGCCCACTCAGTCCAGTATTTGTTCTGTCCCCCTTGGACATAAAGCAGAGTGGTCATACAAGAGAGTAAGCATCCGTTGCAGGTCGCGGTGGACCTGAGAAGCATGTGTGTGTGCCTTCCTTTATATCGCCGGTGATCACCTCCCTTCACAAGCTGAAGCTGCATTTGCATTAAAGTTAATACTTTTAGGGTTTTGAGGGGAGTGTAGGTGATGAGACAAGATTTCTCTGTGTAGCCATGGCTGTCCTGGCACTTACTCTGTAGACCAGGTTGGTCTCGAACTCAGAGCTCCATCTTAACCTCTTCCTTCCAGGTCCTGGACTTAAAGGCGAGTGCTGCCCACTGATCAGCTAGACACTTTAATGTATGTGTTATTTTATTCTCTCTTCTGTTTGGTTTGGCTTGAGTCAGTCCTACTATATAGTAACCCTGGCTGGTCTGGAACTCACTGTGTAGACCAGGATGGCCTTGAATTCACAAACATCCCCTTGCTTCTACCTCCTGGGTGCTGGAATTAAAGGTGTATACCATTATATCCCCCACCCTCACCCCGTTGTAGTTTTTTTGTTTTGTTTTGTTTGAGGAAGCGTCTTGTCTGGAGTCCAGGCTGGCCTTGAACTCCCTATGAGGCCCAAAATAGTCTTGAATTCAAAATCCTTAATCCTTCTGCTATAGCCTCTGAAGTGTTATAATTATAAGCACCATGACATCGTGTTAGATCTACCTTTTGCTACTAGTGATTTTAGTATTGTAAAAACAGAGTACTTCACTGGGTGTGGTGGCGCACGCCTTTAATCCCAGCACTCGGGAGGCAGAGGCAGGCAGATTTCTGAGTGCAAGGCCAGCCTGGTCTACAGAGTGAGTTCCAGGACAGCCAACGCTGCAGAAAAACCCAAAAAACCAAAAAAACCAAAAAACCTCCAAAAACCCAAAAAAACCAACAGAGTACTTCATTGTGAAAATTATAGTGAAGTTATTAAGAAAATGACAACTATATTCTGTCCTTAAAAGGTCTCTTTTAAACAATGGTGTATATGTATAGAAATGTAACAATACCCATTATTTTGTATGCTAGCTAAAAAGTTAATTTTAAAAAATCGTATTTAGACATTGTACATTTAAAGTAAAAGATTCATGTGTGATTAATGTATTAGAATCTGTCAATAAGTAAAAGAGCCATTCTTGGCAAATAGTTGCTGACAAAATCACCAATTTTTTTTTTCTTTAAAGAAAGAAAGCACTGACAATAGAAATTGTTATTCAGGCTTACTAAGATTTTTGTCTTGCAGGAACTTGTTTTGGGGGTTGTTTGTGTTGTTTTCTTTCTTGAGAAGGCGTCTCAAGAACCCTAGGCTAGCCTCAACCTATATTTAGCTGCTCCTCCTTTCTCTACCTTTGAAGTGCTAGGATCATAGATGTATACCACCATAGCTCTGTCTTCTTTCTTCTAGACACACAGGTTGACCAGATGTCTGGTCTGGACTCCCCCCCACCCCCCTCCCATTGTGAGGTACTATATCCAGCATATTCTAACACTTCTAAAAGCAGACTCCATACCAAACAGACCATGGTACCTAATGCCTGTGCTCTCAGTCGTAGGAGGCTGAAGCAGGAGGATGGACAGTTCCAGAGACTTTGGTTGAATGGATGAATGGGTATCATCCAAGCACAGAGTTGCAGTTACTGCAGAGGCTAGGCAGCATACATGCCAAGCCCCGTGCTGGCTGCTATGGGGCACCGCACAGACCTGAAGTCCATATAAGTTCAGGCTCTATGTGGTAATCTCCCCACCACGACTGTAGGTAAGGGGCTGTGCCTGTATCCACTGTACCCCACCCAGCCTAGACAGCTGACCTCAAAAGCCCAGAAGGTGGCAGGTAGGTGTGTGCCTAAATTCTACATTAACATGACCATAGACACTTTCAGTCTAAACCTTACTGTTTTAGAAATGGCCATTTATAGTGTTTCAAAGATTTGGGTTACTGGGTCTTGCAAGAAACTGTTCCTGAGGTAAGCACTGAATGAAGCAGGCATGTGATTGCTTTAGATTATTTCAGTGTGAAATTTCTGTAAAAAAAAAAAAATACACAAGTTTAAGGTAGGCATGGTGGCACACATCTTTAATCCCAACAACTGAGTAGGCAGAGGCAGACGGATCTCTTCAAGTTCAAGGCTAGCCTGGTTTATATACAGGAGTGCTCACTCTAGATAGGTAGGTAGGTAGGTGGGAGGTAGGGAGGTAGATAGGTAGATATCTCTGATTCGAATGTAATCAAACATAGACAATCTGAATTCTAACACTTATCCAGGACCACTCAGACCTGAGAACTGTTACCTGATCTTATGCTAAATAAGAACGGAGTCTGTCTGAGAGTTGCTGTGAGGGCTGCTGGTTTGTCTGTCTTAGGTCTCCTCAAAGCCCAGCAGGTGCCCTTCCAGAACTAGGTGGTCAGTGGCTGTGCTGGAGGAGGCCCCTTTCAGGCTACAGGCAGAGAATAACAGTGTCACATTGGGGGACATTATTCCTCCTGATGTTAAGAAAATAACTCTTCAACAGAAGTCACATCTTAAGTGATAATTGGTTGTTTTGTTTTGTTTAATTAAAGCTTCAAAGCAAGATTAAAGATTGAATTTAGGTAGAATTAGCATTAATAGTCAATCTTTTCTGTAATTTATAACAAGAAAAAAAAAGTGTCCCCAAAGTTATGGTTAGGTTAGTTAAATATTGTAGTAAGGAGAGAAATCCATGGAGACCTCAGGATAATAAGCAGGGGTTAGCAGAAAGGTGACACTGTTCATTTCTGTGACATTTCTGGCTAAACAAGCTTTTGTAGACCCGCTGGGAATGTAACCACTATTTCCATGGGAAAATAAATTCCAGGTTCCAGACAAGTAATTTAGAGATGCTGTGGAACACAGCCACTAATAAGTTTAGACTTGTGTGCTCCAGAGGCCCCATCACACCATTGTGATAGATAGCCAGAGTTCAGCAGTAAGGGGAAATGGGGTAAATCGACTCTTACAGATAAAATGAAGATTAACTATGATCATAGCTCAGAAGAGAAGACTGTCAAAGACCGAAACCATCATAGCACAAAAGAAAGGGAAACCCCAGTGATTCGGATCAGACCGGTCCCCTTACTCTGTATGCAGTGCTGCTCCTAGGTGTCACATGATATTATAGATATTTGTGGTTTGTTTTATTCTGTTTGTTTTGTTCTAGTAAGAGAGACAAGGCCTCAGACTAGCCTGGAATTAACGCTGTAAACCAGACTGGCCTGGAAACTGTGGCAGTCTTTCAGTCCCAGACTCCCAAGTGTTAGGATTGCAGGCATTCATTAGCCATCATGTCTGGCTTTATTTTAGACTTAGAACCAGAAGGAGGAACAGTGCAGTGGCTCACTTGCTGCACTACCCTGGCAACCTGGTTCAATCCCTGGCCCCCAGATAAAGGTGATAGGAGAGGTCTGACTGCACCAAGCTGCCCTCTGACCCTCACATGTGCACCGTGGAACTCAGGCCTCTACGCTGCCACACAATAACGAATAATTCTCTAATCAGAATAGGAAAGAGATGAGGCCAGAGCCTTCTGTTTGCCTGCTACTCTACTGCCTCTTGTGCCTTCATCTCTGACTTAAGGTGACAGGGCAGAGCGTTGCCCAGCATACCCAAGGCCTAGAGTTTGGTCCCCAGCCCTAGTTTAAAAAAGGCTTAATATAGTGTGTCTGCATGTGCTTCTGGACTGGATCAAAAACAGTGACAGGAAACACTGCTGCTATGTTGATAAGGGTAAAATGTGTGGCATCACCACACATGAGATAGACACACACACACACACAGAAAGAGAGTTGCTGGCAGCACTAAATACATCCATGGGAACTTGTTGGCTAATCAGGATACGTCCCACCTAGAACATCTCATCAAAATGTAGTATGCCCATGCTATTATATTAAGATCACCCTGTAAAATAGACATGAAGGAGCTGACAAGATGCATGGAATCATGGGGGCAGGGGGTGCAATGCAAAAGTTTTTTTCTTGTGGAAAATCAAAATAAGTAGGTGTTGTGTGTTGTAGTTTAACTGTGAAATGCCACAACCTATCCTACACTGGCCTTTTTTGCCCACTGACAACCTTGTAGGAAGTGATTAGTAATTAAATCTGGATTTGTAGATGGATTGACCCACTGATAGTTGATAGTCTGATGGCATTGTTGAGTTCTGGTTGGAAGAAGTGGGCCACTGATGGTGTGCCTTTGAGAAATGAGTCTTGTTCCTAGCAGTGCTTCTAGGTTCCTGCTTCCTGGTTGCCTGGACGTGAGCAGCTTTACTCCTGTATACTCATCTACCATGATGCTCTGCCCCATCATGACCTAGAAACCTCTGAAACAGTGAGCCAAAATAAATCTGCCCACCCTTTCAGTTGTTTCTTTCTTTATTTGGCACTTCAAAGGAAGTCTAAACACAACTGGGTTGATACTAAAGTCCATGAAAGAAGATTCTTTTTTTTTTTTCAAGATTTTTATTTAAATGAGTACACCATTTCTGTCTTCAGACACACCAGAAGAGTGCATCAGATCCCATTACAGATGGTTGTGGGCCACCATGTGATTGCTGGGATTTGAACTCAGGACCTCTGGAAGAGCAGTCAGTGCTCTTAACCACTGACCCATCTCTCCAACCTAGAAAGAAGATTCTAAACATTGTTTACCCATGAGTCAAAAAGAATGTGTGGATCTAAAGAGAGATGTGTAAGAAAGAAGGAAGTGCTGGAGAGAGAAGGAGAAACGAAAGGTGTCAGGGGTGTTTTGTTTATGTTGTTTTTGCTTTATTTGGAGACAGGCTCATATAGCCCATGATGACCTAGAACTCTGTAGCCAAGGTTAGCCTTGAACTTTTGATCCTTTTGCCTCCATGTATAGACTCCTGGCATTGCAGGCATGAACCAACATAGCCAGTTCATGCAGAACTGATTGATGATAGGACCCTATCTCCCCAGCAAGCCCCAGTCATACAGAGCTTATTTTAAATATTGGCGCAAGTGGATTTAAAGGGTAACTTTTTTTTTCCCCAAGTTTTGCTGTCGCTATAGATGGCTCTGTACCATAACAAAAATTTTATAAGACTGTCTTTCATTATACAAGTGTCCTTTAGATCATTGGGTGTTTGGGGGTGGCAGATGACAACACATGATGGGGACCCAACCTTTCAACTGAGAAAATAAAAGCCAACCTTCCCATAGTCATGAACCATCTCTGTGTCCACAGGAGTTGTAGGCCTGTTCTAAGTGTATGAGGAGCAGTTATGTAATTTACTACCAACAGAATTTATCCTTCAAATGTTGCAACAATGGGTCACCTCCGTTTGTGGTAGGACACACAGGTGCTTCCTGTTGCCCTGCCCAGGACGATGTTAACATCAACCTCAGAGAAGGCCGTTGGACCAGCCTGGAGCCAAATAATAGCCACTGTGTCTGTATTGAGGAGGTAGGGAGAACTGTCTCTTAAAATGTATTTATTTGTTTCTGGTTTTGAGAGAAGATTATCACATTATATGGCTCTGGGTAGCCTAATACTGTGTACCCCATGCAGGCTGCAAAATCACAGTAACCCTCCCAACTTAACTTGACTAACACTGAACTCAGAGGCAAGCACCGTTGTGCCCAAGAGCAGGACTGGAGAGGTAGCCCAGCAGTTAAGAGCACACCAAAGGACCTGGGCTCAATTCCAAGCACTCACAGTGTCTAACAACTGTCTATAACTCCAGTTCCAAAGGATCCAACACCCTTTTCTGGCCACTGTGGGCACCAGGCAAGCATGCAGTATACAGACATACATGTATAAAAAAACACCCATACTCATAAAATATAAACAAAATTTAAGAGCAATAAATCTGAGTGTTTTATACAACAATAGTTACTAGTAGTCAGGTAAGTTATCACAAGTAAGTGTGTCGACCCCTGAAATAAACTAAGAAAACAATTCATGGCAGCCATAACAGTGCACACTCATATCCCAGTATGAAAGAGGTTGAGGCAGGCTAATACTGTGAGTTCAGAAGTTCAAGACCAGCTTGACCAACATAGTGTAACTCCATGTCAAAGTAAGAAGGGCTGAGGGTGTAGTTCTCTTGGTAGTGTGTTTGCCTAGCATGCATAAAGCCCTGGGTTCAATCCCCAGCACTGTATAAACGGGGTGTAGCAGTCTGTACCTATAATCCCAGCCGCTAAAGGCAAGAAGATCCAAAGTTCAAGGTCATGGTCAGACACACACATACACACACAGTTTCAAACCATGTGGGGTTGGGCGTGGGAGAAGGAAAGTAGAATGTAGAATGTAGAATGGCGGGATACCATTCTAAGAAACACCATGTAACTGTTCTCACAGGCCATTTGTCTTTTTTTTTTTTTTTTTTTTTGGTTTTTTTTTTTTCAAGACAGGGTTTCACTGTATAGTCCTGGCTGTCCTGGAACTCACTCTGTAGACAAGGCTGGCCTCGAACTCAGAAATCCACCTGCCTCTGCCTCCCAAGTGCTGGGATTAAAGGCATGCACCACCACGCCCGGCTGCCATTTGTCTTTTTGTTGCTACTGTTAGAAGGAAGTTTCCGTGTTCTTTGTGTGTATACATAAACATATAGAGTACATACGTGTTCTAACATGGAGTCTTCATTTTCTGCTGGAGGAGTATGCTACTATTCTCTTTTGCTTCAAGAATATCTTAGCTGAGATGAGAAAAATTAAGATTCTTTAAAGACATATCTATTTTATGTGTCCGAGTGTTTTATCTACATGTATGTAAATGCAAATGCCCTCAGAAGCCAAAAGGTGCTGGTGCTGGCTCCTGAGGCTGCAGTTAGAGTAGTTGTAAGGCAACGTGTGGGTGCTGGAAACGAAACTGGGTCTTCAACCAGAGCAATAAGGAAAAGTGAATGATTCTTTTAAGCAGGGAGGAACAATTTGTGTATTTATTGTTCCATTTGCTGAGCTCTTTGCCCAAACAATATTTCTAGTACTGTTGGTCACAGTGACACATACTTGTCTGTCTGTAGTCCCAGATTTTCTAGAGACAGAAGCAACAGATCACTACAGCCCAAGAGTCTGAAGTCTGTCTGGGCAATAGAACAAGACCCAGAGAGTAGAGAGAGGGAGAAGGAAGAAGAGGGAGGCGGAGGAAGAGAGAGAAAGAGCGAAAAAGCAAACAGCATGTAAGCATTCTGGACATGTGTGGGGTTTCTCATTTCAACCAATTCTCCCAACTCTCTGGTTATAACAGAGTATCCTACAGCTCAATCAAAAGTGACACTGTGACACCAGTTACCAGGAGTTATCATCAGACCCCACAGGTTTAGTCGCTCAGTCACACAAGACAACCCTCACTTCAGGTGCTAGTCCCTAGTATCAGGTCCTCAGGCTACCCCCACTAACATCCCACGTGGCCAAAGTGAGGTTGACCTACAACCTCTAGTTTGAAGATTTGCTAGAACTCATTATACAAACAGCAACACTCCTGGTTTATTATAGAGTCTAACCCTGGAACAACCAAATGGAAGAACAAGATGGCCAGGACACTGTGGAGGTGCTGGAGAGGCACAGGGTTTCGGTGTCCTCTCTGGACACATCAGCCTCTGAGCTCAGGTGTGTGGTCTCCATCCTGGAAGCTTCCATACCCCGGCATCCGGGATACTGATGGCCAGACACGTAGACATGCTTAATTATTAACTCCATCTCCTGCCCCTCTTCCTTCCCCGAGGCCATGGGGTAAGCAAAGCTTCCAGGCCTCTGATCAAGGTTTGGTGTATCTGGTCTCCAGTTATTCCTAAGTTGTTTGGGGACAGGTCAAGAGTAACTCACTAGAAAGATACTCTTTTGACCCGAGAATTCCAAGAGCTTTCAGAAGTCTGTGGACCAGGAACAATGGCCAAATATCAGCACAGGAGGCACACACATCTGTCATCTGGAAGTTATGTGGGGCAGAGAGGCTTTGTGTCAGGAAACAAGGATAAAGAGCATGTATATGTTTCTTATGCAATATATTCATACACACTATTTTGAAATAAAGCAAGAAACAGTCATCTAGCGCTGGGCCTGGAGAGATGGCTCAGTGGTTAAGGGTCTAGATTCAGGACCACGCAGAGGCTCAGTCTGTAACCCTAGTTCCAGAGGCTCTGAGGATAGAGGAGCCTGGGGGGGAAGCACAGTGATGACACCCTTACATCTCTTACCCATAATGGACTACTAAAGCTTTTTTAAAAATTGCTTTGCGGGGCTAGAGAGATGGCTCAGTGGTTAAGAGCACTAACTGCTCTTTCAGAGGTCTTGAGTTCAAATCCCAGCAACCACATGGTGGCTCACAACCACCTGCAATGAGATTGGGTGCCCTCTTCTAAGTGTCTAAAGACAGCTACAGTGTACTTATATATAATAAATAAATCTTTTTAAAAATTTGCTTTGCTAATGTATTAATTGCCCTAATTTTCACTTTTGGATTATTCTCATTAACAGGTACTTCTTTTCTTCTTCTTCTTCTTCTTCTTCTTCTTCTTCTTCTTCTTCTTCTTCTTCTTCTTCTTCTTCTTCTTCTTCTTCTTCTTCTTCTTCTTCTTCTTCTTCTTCTTTTTTTTGGTTTTTTGAGACAGGGTTTCTCTGTGTAGCCCTGGCTGTCCTGGAACTCACTCTGTAGAGCAGGCTGGCCTCGAACTCAGAAATATGCCTGCCTCTGCCTCCCAAGTGTTGGGATTAAAGGCGTGCGCCACCACACCTGGCTCTCTATTTTATTTGTGTGTGTGTGTGTGTGTGTGTGTGTGTGTGTGTGTGTGTGTGTGTTTACATGGGCCTTGGCATGTGGAGATCAAAGGGTAACTTTAAGGAGTTATTTTTTTTCCGTCACATGGGGATCCCATTCAGCTGGCGAGGTGTCTGTCTTTCCCCACTGAGCCATCTCACCAGCTATTGGCTAAGAGTGTGTCAGCACACTACAAACACTTTTGTTTTAAGAAGGAAAATCTTTTACTGGGCCTCATGGCATATTTTTTTTTTTTTTTTTTTGAGATGCGTCTCAAGATGTACTCTGGGTGGCCTCATACTTGCTATGTAGACCACACTGGCCTGAAACCCAGGCCTCTTGCCTCTGCTTCCCCAGTGTGGCATGCACTTTTAATCGCAGCTCAGAGGCAGAAGCAGATGGATCTCTATGAGTTTGAGGCCAGCCTGGTCTACTTAGTGACTTCCAGGCTAGCCAGGGCTACAAAAATACAACAAAGAAATGCTTTCTTTTCAATTACAGATAATGGGTATGTGCAGGTGAATGCTGGTGCCCTCAGGGATCAGAATCCCCAGGAGCTGGAGTTACAGGGGATTGGGAGCTGCCCTGTGTAGGTCCGGGTACTGAATGAGTCCTCTGCAAGTGCAGTCAGTACTCTTAACCACTGAGCCATCTCTCCAGCCCCTGTAAATACTTTCCATCTTAACATCTGGAAGGACCAGCAAGAAGGCTCAGCAGGTAAAGACACCTGCTACCAAGCCACATGGCAGAAAGAAAACCAACTCCTCCTGAAAATTGTCATCTGACCTCCGCTTGTGTGCCACGATGTGCACACACACACACACACACACACACACAGAGGAATTTAAAAGGTAATAAAACAACTGGAAGATAAAAAATTGTAGCAGGTGGATTGTTTAAGTTACACTGCCTCTCCCAACGCTAGGAAGCTATAACTGGTGTGTTCCTGTATTTTGTTAGCCGTCTATCCTCAGAGCTCCTCAGTTTCACACTCTTTCCTTCCCAGCGACTCAGTCCTTCCTGTCTTTCCTGACCTCATCACTCAGGAAGACTACTGATCTTAATTTGGTAGAATTGGTACTTTGGTTTTTTTCCAGTGTTTTTTGTTTGTTTGTTTTCATGATTAGATGAGGGTTGGTATATTTTTGCAAGAATCTCAGATGTAATGACCTTTAGGTGATGTCAATGTATTATTATTAATAATTATATCATTTTCTATCGCCTCCATAACAAGTTACCACAGATTTGCTGTCTGAAAGCAACACCCATTTCTTATCTCAGCTTCTGGTGGTCAGAACTATGAGTAACTTGTGCAATGCTAAAGTTCCTCTGTGGGTCGGACAGCCTTCTCCTCCAGCTTAGGTACTTGCCAGTTCCTTTCTCTAAGCTACTAGGAGATGTTTCCATAGGATTGCCACATGACCCCCCATCTACAAAGGCAGCAGCTGTCCCTGCAAACAGACCTCACACTTTCCCTACTTCTAGACTCAAGTTTGAAGTGTTGCATAAAGTTGGGCATATGACACATCCCTGTAATCCCACCGCCTGGAAGGCAGCCTGAAGCTAAGGACTGCTGCAAATCTGAGTCCAGCCTAGAGTACAAACTGAGACCACAATGTGAGACCCTATTTCAAAGAAAGAAAGGATGGGGACAGAGGAAGGGAGGGAGGGAAAATGGTTGTCTCCCCTAGAGTTGTTTTTACTGGTGGTGATAAGCCATCCAGTGGTGGTGCTGGGATTGAACTTGAGTCCCCGCAGAAGCAGTACAAGCTCTCAACCACTGAGCCGCATCTGCCACATGGTTTTATTTTTTTATTTAAAAATAAAAATAAAAAAAAAACCCTAAGAAAACAACAACAAAAAAAGAAAAGAAAAAATAGAAAAACAACAACAAAAATAACCCTATTAATCATAAATGGAAAAAACCAAGTTTGTAGTGGAGAAATCTAGAAAGCAACATTTTAACTAGTGGTCAGTGTTATCACTAGCAAGGTTGGTAAAATTCTGGTTGCCCTGTATAAGGATGGTGGGTGGCTCACACCCATCTGTAATCCCAAGTCCATTGGATCTGACACCCTCTTCTGACATCCTTGGACACACATATAATATCCATTCAGGCAAACACGCACATTAAGCAAAATCACTTTATTCTAAGTAAGTCACAAAAACATCACTGAGCTGGTAGGAAGAAGCCACTTAAGCCCAGTTCCAAACTACACATCTTGGTGAACTTCTATATGCTTAGGACTTTACACATTTTATTTATTTATTTATTTCAAGACAAGGTTTCTCTGTATAGCCCTGGCTGTCCTGGAGCTCACTCTGACCAGGCTGGCCACGAACTCAGAAATCTGCCTGCCTCTGCCTCCCAAGTGCTGGGATTAAAGGCCTGGGCCACCACTGCCATTTTATGTATATGAGTACCCTATAGCTGTCTTCAGACACACCAGAAGTGGGCATCGGATCCCATTACAGATGGTCTTGAGCCACCATGTGGGTGGTGGGAATTGAACTCAGGACCTCTGGAAGAGCAGTCAGTGCTCTTAATTGCTGAGCCGTCTCTCCTGCTCAGGGCTTTATACTTTACTACTAACTACATTTTGTATTTAATCTTGGGGTTCTTGCATAATTACGTTTTTTGAGGGAGATATTTGTGCCTATGCAAATGTTCTGTTTCTCTACAATACGTCTCTTTTCTTATATGACATCACTATATGGTCCTTTCTTCTATGTGCTAATTATGTGTGTTCTGCTTTGTCATGGAGTCTTGCCTCTAATGCTCAGTCTGTTGTCAGCCTCCCAAATGCTGAGGTTACAAGTACATGTCTCTACACCTACCTTAAACTATCACAAGTTTAATTAATGGCCTAAGCCAACACAAAGTGTATTGTCTTGTCATTCTGGAAACAAAGCTCCAAAATAGTATTTACTTGGCTAAAATGACGCCGTTAGTAAGAGGTGTGGTGACCTCCAGCCACCGTGCATACTCTACTACTGCACACACGGTTTATGCTGGCATTTGGCCGGAGGCTATCCTAGTCAACACAACAGCTAGTCCTAGCCAGACAGACCACATAGTTAGCCTCCATCTCAAAACACGCAAACAGTAACAGAGGATCTTAGGAAGGCCCCACTGTTCCCGGAGGCAGCTGGGATAATCCCCAGCCTTTCTCCTGTCTTCATCTTGACAGCAGCATCTTGACTAGATCCTCTGGTCTCTCTCCGACTCTGATCTAGATGGCTTGCTCTAAGGTCTCTGGTTCTGTTAGGCCCACTTGGATAATACAGGGTCATCTTCCCCATTTTAAGAAACTTAATGTACTAACATGTACAAACTGTCTTTTGCTCTGCCAGGCTGTTCACAGGTTCAGCCAAACATGACACCCTTGAGAGACACTACTCTGCTTCCACATGAACATATGTGGACTAATGAGATCACTGACCACTCTGGCATAAAGCTGTTTTGTTCTGTCTTAAGCTCAGGCTTGTGCTGTGTCATCATGCCCTGCTTAGAAAGTGATTCTTTTGGTGTTGTAGATTAAACTAGGGATTCCATCATGGTAGCAAGTACTCTACACTGAGAATGAGCTCCACGCTCTTTTGCTTGTTTTTCTTTAAATAGGGTCTCTGTAGGGATGACCTTGACTTTCTAGTCATCTGTTTCCACCTCCCAAGTGCTGGAATCCTAGACATGTGCTGTTATGCCCCATGTATGTGGTGCTGGGAACCGGACTCGGGGCTTCATACACACAAGGCAAACGCTCTGCCAGGCACCTCTACCTTGTTTATTGTGTTTTGTTTGGAGACAGGTTCTCACTCTAGTCCAGGTTACACTAGAACTCACGATGGCCTCAAATTCACAGTAATCCTCTTGACTCAGCTAGCCAAGTACAACAATCACATATATTAATCATGACCATGCCTGATGCTTTTAAAAAACTGTATGTGGGGACTGGAGCGATAGCTCAGAGGTTAAGAGCACTGACTGCTCTTCCAGAGGTCCTGAGTTCAATTCCCAGCAACCACATGGTGGCTCACAACCATCTGTAATGGAATCTGGTGGGCATACATGCAGGCAGATGATGTATACATAATTAATAAATAAATAAATAAATAAATAAATAAATAAATCTTTTAAAAAACTGTATGTGTACACTTGTCTAAATCCTTAATAAAAGCAAATGTCATTCATTCCCCCCTGGCAGGACACTAGTTTCAATTCTGTCCTCCAGCAACAGTGAAAACTGGCAACCCATCTGTCTGTTCCCCTCTTTCATGTTTGTACCAGTGGCACAGATTTTTACCCAGCTGTAAAAGCAATGATTCTCATCCACCCCACTGTGCTACTCTGCTGTATAAAGAGTGGTTTATAAACCCCTACACACATCTCTGGCTGGGAATTACATCTTTAAAGCCACATACAGAAAGTTAACAATCTAAGCCAGGTGTAGTCATGCATGCGGGTGGCTGCATTGACCCGGGAAGCTAGCACAAAAGATTCATGTAAGATGAAGATTTCGAAGTCACACTAGGCAACATAGTAAGATCCTATCTCAAAAGAAGAACATTTAAAAATAAATGTTCTCATCATACTCTTGGCTATAATGCATTTTTATTTTTTATTCACTTATTCATTAAGTAAATGTTTATTGAAGATCTGACTCTGAAAAGCACTGTAGTAAATATTGGTGACAATCAGCAAGATGTAATAAATCATAACTTAAAATACAGAAAAGCTGCTTTCAGTAGCTTAACCTCAGGATCATTGGAGTGGATAAAGAAACCTTCCGATGAGCAGTTTTAAAAGTCAAGTTTCCCCCTCGTTTCAATTGACTAGAAATAGGGTACACAGTGTAAAGCACTGTGTGCAGACAGGAGTGGGGGTGGGCAGTGGGAGACAAGGACCAGGAGGACGCAATGCCAGTCTATAGCACGGGAGACCCTGTCTCACAAACAGTAGAGAGTATCAGCAGGTAACGGGTCTGGCTGTGCAGGCCTGGATACCTGAAGCCAATAGATAGAAGTTCACAAATATAGGAAAGAAAAATAAAGAAACCAATCTTTTTCAAAAGAGTTCAAAGACAGCCTGGACTATGCAGTGTGCCTCTGCACACACAGAAGGAAGTTATTTAATGCTTTCTATTTTAGTATTGAACTTTACAGTGGTCGCATTAGAAATCACCCTGGGACTAGAGAGATGGCTCAGCCCTTGCTGTTGTTGCAGAGGACCCAGTTCAATCCCCATTACCCATATGACAGTGTTGCGGCCTGCCCGCAGTCCACAACATGAACGGTTCAACTGAGAATGGCAGTTCGCTGAAAAGAGAGGAATCTAGACGGGGCGGAAGAATGAATGGAGCTAAGACAACATTCTGATCAAAGCTCAATTTTACTATTTTCAGACACTCAGTTATAAAGGAAGGGGGAGGGAACCCAATTTCCCGCCAAGTAACTCAGGGTCCAGTAGCAGGACGAACACGTGTGTGCCTCCAGGCAGCAAAGGCAGGTTCCAGCAGTAGGCGTGGCAGAACGAATGAGCAGGAAGCTCCACCCTTGAGCAAGCAGGTTCCAGGCTGGGGGAAGGGAGGCCACATGACAGCTTACAACTGTCACACAACTCCAGCATGTTCTAGGAACCAGTATGGTCTTCTGAACTCAGAGGGCATTAGGCATGTACACATACATGCAGAGAGAGCACATAGAATAAACTAAACTTTTTTCTATAGCCACAGGATTCTCAGTGTCCACTTTCATTCTCTGAAGCTTGTTTTAAATTTTATGTGCATAGGTGTTTTGCCTGCATGTACGGATGTGCACCACATGAGTATCTGATATCCTTGGAGGCTCAGAAGAAGGTATCAGATCTGCCGGAACTGGAGTTACAGACAGTTGTGAGCTGTCACGTGGGGGCTGGGAACTGAACCCGAGTCCTCTGCTACATCACCCAGTGCTCCACTCAGCAACTCTCCAGCCCCCACTCTCATTCTTTTTTTTTTTTTTTTTTGGTTTTTCGAGGGTTTCTCTGTGTAGCCTTGGCTGTCCTGGCACTCACTTTGTAGACCAGGCTGGCCTCGAACTCAGAAATCCGCCTGCCTCTGCCTCCCAAGTGCTGGGATTAAAGGCGTGCGCCACCACGCCCGGCTCATTCTTTTTTACAGATCAGACTCTTGTGGATGAATCTGTGGCTTAGTTCTGTAATCCAAGGTCCTCAGGAAATGAGGCAAGGAGGTTCTAAATGTCAGGCCAGGCTTTGTGAGATCCTGTCAGAGAAAATCACTTTAGAAGGGCTGGAGATACAGCTCAGAGGTAGAACACATCTAGTTTGGGAGAGGCACTGAAGTATCCCAAGAGTACCAAAGGAGAAGGGAAACCAAAGTGGAGTTCCTACAGCCATCCCCGGTGGTGTGCAGGTGCATGCATTGTCACTCCTGCACTCAGGGGGGTGAGACAGAAGTGTCACAAGTTCCAAGGACTTGCTATGGAGCCAAGGATAACCTTGAATATTTTTAAAGCGTTTTATTTATTTTGTTATGAATGTTTTGCCTGCATGTATATTTGTAGGTCATGTGCATGCCTAGTGCCCATGGAGGTCAGAAAAGGACACTGGATCCCTAAGATTGAAGTTACAGATGGTTGTGAGCTACCATGGCACACTCTGCTGGGAATCAAACCTGGGTCCTCTGGAAGAGTAGCCAGTGCTCTTAACCACTGGGCCATCTCTCCTCCCTCTAACTCTGAGGACCTGGAATTATAGGTGCTGTATTACCAAGCCTGGCTGATGCTTACTTACGACTAAAGATGGCTTCCAGAGCCTTGCGCGTGCTCCGAAAACGCATGGCCGACTGAACTACTTCTCTAGACACTACTTGGTGACATTCAATGTAGTTGCATTAGGAAGGCACACCTTTGTGAGGACACTTCCAGAGGAGCACCAGCTAAGCCATGTGTGGAAGAGAACCTGCCTTCAACGTGGATGGCTCCACCCAGTGTCTGTGGGCCAGAGGAATAAAGGAGAGGAGGAAAGAAGCCATTTCTCCTTCTGCTTCCTTGAGGCCATGAAGGAAGAGCACTGTCCCACCACACCTTCCCAGATACAGTGGACTGGAAACAAAATCAAAATTGAATTTTCCTCTTTAGCTGTTTCTCAGGTATTTTTGTCACAATGATGAAAACATCTAACAAAATGATAGTAAGCTTATCAACCATAGAACTAGAGTTTCCATTTAGAGACCTGATCCTGCAGCTTTCTCTTTGAGCACATGAATGATGGATCTATCACCGTGTTGGCACCCAGTGAGCAGTGCTAGATGTCACGATGTCTTCAAACTCTGTTCACAGCTTAGTGATTTCTCCCAGCTTTGGCAGA
Organism: Mus caroli; assembly: GCF_978045245.1. NCBI lineage: Eukaryota > Metazoa > Chordata > Mammalia > Rodentia > Muridae > Mus > Mus caroli. The sequence goes on from NW_028227256.1 coordinate 60,017,540, forward strand.
GTTGAAAAACTGTAATTTCAACAGACAGAAAATACACAGGGTGAAAATCTCAGAAATAGACTAAATCCCACACAGACTTAGATTTACATCAAAATCCTGCTAATATGCAGAGGCGTTTTTTGAGACAGGGTGTCGAGTGTCCTAGGCAGGCGTCAAGCTTGCTATGTCCTTGAGGAGCAAATGAACTTAGACCTCCTGAAAGTTGGGAATATATACCACCATGTCCAGTTTTAAGCAGTTGCTAGTGTTGGAACCCAGGGTTTCCTACAGGCTAACAAGCACCCCACCAGCTGAGCTACCCTTCCGACCCTAGAACAGTTTTCATAGTCGCTTTATTTCTACACAGGACAGCATGTTTCCTATATGGAAACCTGTTTTCCTATTTTAGGACCTCAACAGTATAACGTTTTTCTTTTCTTTCTTACCTCTCTTTGATTTGTTTTTACTCTCTTTGAGACAAGGTTTCTCTGTGTGGGCCTGGATGTTCTAGAACTTGCTCTGGAGACCAGGCTGGCTTTGAACTCACAGAGATCCTTCTACCTCTGGAATACTGAGACTAAAGGTGTGAGCTACCACATGCCTCTCATGCTCTTAAACCCAGTCTCCCAGTCCTACCTGTAACTTTTCTCTTAATGTGTTTGCATTTGGTGCACATGTATATACACGTGTCCAGGGGTCAAGGAGTACATGTGTGTACAAGCATGCACATGAAGGCCTGAGGTTGATGTTAGGGCTCTTTTACCTTGTTCAGTAAGGCCAGGTGTCTCAATGAGATCTAGACCTGGTGATATGGCTATAGTCATGCTAGGCTTTGCCCTGGGGATCCTGTCTCTAGCCTTCTGAGGCAGGTTACAGGTGGCTACCATATCCATCCAACTTTTATATGGACTCTGGAGATCTGAACTGGGGTCCTCATCCTTTTGTGGAAGTCTTAGTCATCTCCCAGGCCCAATCCTACATTAAAAGGAAAAAACAAAAAACAAAAACGGAATGAATAGGGTGTGGAGGCATTTGTCTATAATCTGAGTATGCAGGAGTTGAGGTAGGAGAATTGCTAAGAACTCAAGGTCAGCTTGAGCTACATAATGTGAACCTTCTTCAAAAGTGGAAAAGAATTAAGGTGGAGGAGAGGAGAAGGAAGAGTGGGGAAGGAGGAGGAGGGAGGAGAAAGAGGAGGAAAAGAAGGAGGAAGAAGAGGAGGAAGGAGAGAAGGAAACAGACAGACAGACCCTAACCAGGTGTGCTGTGATATACCTATAAACATAGCTCTTGTAAAATGGAAACAGCAGAGTCAGAAGTTCAAGGTTGTCTTTGGCTACAGAGCAAGTTCAAAGCCAGACTTGGGCTACATGAGACCCTTTCTCAAAATAAAACAACAAAGAATAAAAAACAAAAACCAGACCAAGTTCAGTATGGAATGTCTTAATCCCAGCACTCCAGACAAAGGCAAGCAAGTTTCTTAGGAGTTTGAGGCCAGCCTAGTCTGGTCTACAAAGTGAGACCCTATGTCTCTCACACACACACAAACAAACAAACATAACATAACAACAACAAAATGAAACCCCATATAATGTGAAAAGGAAAAAAAATTCACAATTGTAGGAGTCTTTGAAATTTGAAATATAGTAAGAAGGAATATTACTTAATATAATTAAAAGTTTTAGAAAGTAGAAAATCCCTGGGTGTGGTGGCACATGCCTTTAATCCCAGCACTCGGGAGGCAGAGGCAGGCGGATTTCTGAGTTCGAGGCCAGCCATGTCTACAGGGTGAGTTCCAGGACAGCCAGGACTACACAGAGAAACCTTGTCTCGAAAAAGGACAAGAAGGCAGGCAGATTTCTGAGTTCGAGGCCAGCCTGGTCTACAAAGTGAGTTCCAGGACAGCCAGGGCTATACAGAGAAACCCTGTCTTGAAAAAAAAAAAAAAAAAAAAAAACAGAAAAGAAAACCTGTAAAAATATGACTTACAAGTCAAAATATGTATTATTTTATATACTTTAAAATATATTTTTATATTTTAAATATTATTTAGTAATATCTGAAAATGTATTAAAATTTTGCGTATGTGCATATGTGTATGTGGTGTATGGAGACACACATATGTGCACCCTTAAGGCTAGAGGAGGGTGTTGTGTGTCCTCTCTCCTGCCTTAATAGCTAGGAAATATGACCTTTCACTAACCCTGGAACTAGCCTGATGCGCACTACAGTTGCAATCTTCCTGTCTTGCCTACACACAATACTGGGGTTCCAGGTGTGTGTGGCTGGGTTATGCGACTGTTGGGGATTCAAATTCAGGTTCTCACGCTTACTCAGCAAGTGGTCCTTCCCACTGAGTCACCAACCCAGCCCTTCAAAACAAGTCTGTAGGGTTTTCTACTTGTTTGCATGTTGAGTCAAGGTCTTGCTGTATAATATCCTCCTGCCTCACCTGAGTGAATACCTGAGTGTTGAGATTATAAACCTGTCTCTCCCATAATGCCTGGCTGATGTTATAATTTGAGAGGTTTTGTGGGGGGAGGGGAGGTGTGTTTTTTTTGTTTTTGTTTTTTTTTTATTCTGGTTTTTCAAAACAGGGTTTCTCTGTGTAGCCCTGGCTGTCCTGGAACTCACTCTGTAGACCAGGCTGGCCTTGAACTCACAGAAATCCACCTGCCTCTGCCTCCCCAGTGCTGGGATTAAAGGTGTGCATGACTACTAACTAGCATAAGTATTTTATTTTTATGATTTATTTATTTTTATTTTATGTGCTTTGGTGTTTTGCCTGCATGTATTCTGTGTGAAGGTGTTAGACATCCTAGAACTGGAGTTATAGACAGTTGTGTGCTGCCATGTGGGTGCTGGGAATTGAACTCAGGTCCTTTGGAAGAACAGCCAGTGCTCTTAACTCCTTAGTCATCTCTCCAGCTCCTTGAAAGTGTTTTTATGAGCATATATAATATACATAGTTTATTTACACTGGGTTGCTAATGCTTACAACTGATTTTCTATCAATTTTGGTTATCTATATAGAAATCAAAGTTAGTATTCAAATGAACTAAGAAATTGTGTTGTATGACAAAATTGCATTGTATAGCTTACTAGTTAATACCACAACAACAACTGAATGAGACTCACGGAGCAGTGCCAAGTTGAAAGGAGTCATTGGATCGGTATTATGGTGATTGAATGGGGAAAGTTAACAGGTATGGTAACTGGTCCAGAAGAAAGACATGACTGTTTTGTTTGGTTTCTCTGGAGTTAGGAATTGAATCCAGAGCCTTGACTATCAAGGCAAGTGCGTTACCAGGAAATAATAATAAAGTACAACATAGTTAATCAAAGTTAAGAAGAAGTTGTAATGATAATGAATTTATCATTTGGATTGGAAAGAAAAGGATAACCAACATCTTTGATGTGTTAGCTTGATGAGAAGTAAGGAGAGAGGTCTAAGAACTAACTATGGGCCTTAGATAATGAATGGTAGGGAATGGATGTGTGGATCCTTTTTGCCAGCTCTGTGTGTTAGTACCAGGACACTCCAAGCCCCGGCCTAACTATGTGACCCTTGACCTACGTTGCCAGGACAACGACCCTCAATCCCACAACCCATTTGGCTCAGTTCCCATCCTCACTGGCGTGACGTCATTTTCCATATAAATTAGGGGATCATCCCCTCCTCGCTCTTTTTCTCTCTCTCTCTCTCTCTCTTCTCTCCCCCCTCTTTCTCTCTTTTTCCTCTTCCTTGCCCTTCTACCCGCTTCACCACCCCCCTATCCTTGCACAATAAACCTCTCCCACGTAGAACCACCTTGGCCTGGTCTGCTGTCAGGTTTATCCGCTCAAAATGTATATAGATTAATATTATCTGATAGTAATTAACATATCACTGTGTACATAAACTAGCCTGTATCAGAGACTAGCAGAGGCAACTTAATTTTGTGTAACCGTGTTGAATCCGAAGGCATGAAAGAAGAGTTCTCAATGAGGGAGGAATGACCTCCTCCTGGACAGAAGGGCCTATTTAATACAATTCCCTGCCCAGTCGCCTACCCAGCAACTGAATGCCTAGGAGAAAGGAACCTACCCTGGGGTAAGCATTTTGCTTGTTCTATTCAACACTGGCACCAGGCATGAGAGCAAAGTTAACATCACTGTTCCCATTTAAAGAGCACACCAGATACTTCCTGGAATATAACATTGAGTAGGCACAGTCCTTACCTCTCGGCCTTCATTTAAGCTATTAGCGGTAACAGCAGGCTGTTGTATTAGAAGCAGTAAAAGCCCCTAGGGATCTTTTTGGTGGTTCTAGCACAAAAGTTTTCTATCCCATTGCAGGTTGTTTCTCATTTGGTCTCGCAGGACGGCTTCTTTTGCATGTTACTTTACACATATGTTCCTTTACGTGTATGTTACAGCAGAACATGAGTGGAAGAACCAAGTCCAGTCAGAAAGGTTACAGTGGGATAAGACAGGGGACTCTTAGTTGTGGGTGTGGTTTTGGCTGCTTTTTGAGATAGTTTTGTTATACATCCCAGGCTGGCTGTGAACTCATTACATAGCTCCTGCGCCTCCAACTCCTCTTCTCCTCCTTCCTGTCTTAGCCTCCTGAGTACTGACAGTACAAGAGTGTCCTCTTATACTAGGCACCAAATATATTAAGAATTAGAGGGCACGAGAGATGCCTCAGGGGTTAAGAGTGGTTGCACTTCAGCAGGCGTGGTGGCGCAAGCCTTTAATCCCAGCACTCGGGAGGCAGAGGCAGGCGGATTTCTGAGTTCGAGGCCAGCCTGGTCTACAGGGTGAGTTCCAGGACAGCCAGTGCTACAGAGAAACCCTGTCTCTGAGTGGTTGCTCTTCTAGAGTGCCCAGGTTCAATTTTCAACATCCACATGGTGGTTCACAATGACCCCGTAACTCCAGTCCCAGGGGGTCTGAGGCCCTTTTCTGGCTGCCTTGGCCATTGTATGCACATGGCACATATGCATACACATAGGCAAAAAACTCATGCACATAAAAATTTAGAAAAAGATTAGATACCTCCTTTGATATCCAATTATTTACACAGCATGTCGGATTTTCCTAAAATCATGCTGTTTGTCCTACTATCTGATTATGCTGTGGGACTCTGTTTACCAAAGAGTAATGCATGTTACAAGCCAATCCTAAGTTAAGCAGAGTAGAAAGGTACGTTTTAGATAGATGCTTGCTTATTTATTTATTTATTTATTTATTTATTTAGGTAGGTAGACGCTCACCTCAATCTCCCAAGTGTGGTGATTGCAGATGTGTACCACCACTACTGGCCATGATCACTTAAATAATCTATGAGATGGCAATATGAGTGGGAAATATGAGGGAAGCACATTAGAGGGAAGTGACCAGAGACGCTGCAGGTGAAACTGAGACGAGCGAGATGCCTCTCCCATCTACAGAGAACAAAGGTTTGAAAAGAGAGAGTCCACATATATTAAGTACAAACACTTGGCCAGTAATAAAGGCTGTGGATGCTAGAGGACACCTTCCAGTTACTGAAAAAATAAACCCAATTCCCAAGGGAACAAAACCGTCCGGGGATCCTTATCCCTTAACTGACCATTCTCTGAGGTTTGCAGATGCAAAACAAGCCCTGCCCCACAAAAAGGCCCGGCTGTGTACTTCCTGCTAAGCAAACAAAAAATGTCCACAGTCTGCTCCAATGGCATAGGGAAGCTACAGGAAGTGACTCTATTATTATTTATATATGCAATGACACACCTCAGATAAAACAACTTCCTCCCAGCATGGGGGGGGGGGGGAAAGGGCTTAAAATTTGTTTATTATAAGCAGGACTTGGTGGTGCACACCTTTAATTACAGCACTTGGGTGATGGAGGGAGGCAGATCTCTGAGTTCAAGACCAACCTGATCTATACAGTGAGTTCCAGATCAGCCAGGGCTCAAGAAAACAAACCCAAAACAAAACATTTATTTGAGACTGCAAATGGAGGTCAGAACAGCTTTCAGGAGTCAGCTCTCTCCTTCCACCATGAGTCTAGTACACACACACACACACACACACACACACACACACACACACACACACTGCAGTTAAGTCCAATAAAACGGCAATGCAGCAGCTTCACTCTTGTACGTGAGGGACCCTAAGGGCTTTTTCCAGCCCCACACCCTCCTTACCTCCTTTCAGCTTCCTCCTCCCACCTGAGGTCAAGGGTCAAGGCTAGGCCAAGTTCCATTCTCCACCCACAGGAACATTCCTGAGTAAAAAATTCTCAGAATGTACTGATAGTCAACTGACCCTCTGGAAAGTCCCAGGTAGAGTTCAAATGCACGTCATGCTTGCTAGCCAATAGATTTAAAGGTCAATAAGCTTAGCTAATAAGTTTGAACTGTAACCTTGCTGATGTGACCTGTGCCCCTAAAAAGTATAAAAATTGCTTGTAGCTGGGCAGTGGTGGCACACGCCTTTGATCCCAGCACTCAGGAGGCAGAGGCTGGCGGACTTCTGAGTTCGAGACCAGCCTGGTCTACAGAGTGAGTTCCAGGACAGCCAGGGCTACACAGAGAAACCCTGTCTTGAAAAAAACAAAACAAAACAAACAAACAAAAAAACTGCTTGCAATAGCCATACAAGGTCACCTTCTCATCACTTACCTCCAGGAAAATAAACTTGCTTTTGCATTGATCTGATCTGCATCTCGACGGCGGCATCTGGAAGTAAGTACCGCTGTCCAAGGGCCGGGGTCTTACATATACAAACTATAATGTTAAGCATTTTCCTTGAGGAGTATCACTTCAGTTAAGACGCATGTTGACCTGGAGTAACCCAGATCACACAATCCGTAAGACACCTACCAGAAAACCACCTCCTAAAGCCAGGTGTGGCGGTACAGACCTGTGGTTCCAGCATTTGGCAGGTAAAATCAGAAAGACTGGAACTTTGAAGGCAGCCTGGGCTGCAAAGCAAGACTTTCTTTGGGGAAAAAGAAATCAAAACAAACGCTTTTTTTTTTTCTTTAGATCTATTTAAAAGATTAAGACTGGAGAGACAGAGCCGGTTGTGGTGGTGCACATCTTTAATCCCAGCACTCGGGAAGCAGAGGCAGGCGGATTTCTGAGTTTGAGGCCAGCCTGGTCTACAAAGTGAGTTCCAGGACAGCCAGGGCTACACAGAGAAACCCTGTCCCGAAAAACCAAAAAACAAAAAATAAAACTCTGCACTTAGCACTGAGACGGCTCAGTGCTAAGAGTGCCTGCTGTACAACCATGAGACCGAGTGTTCGTCCATAGGCTCAGTGATGTGGGGGTGGCGGGAGACAAAGGACTGATGGGGCTTGCTGGATGGCTGCCTAGATGCGCTTCTGCTTTGGGAAGAGACTGCCTCAAAGGAACAAGGTAAAGCAGATTAGAGGACACCTTGTAGCATGTAGTTTTAAAAAATGAACCCATGCTAAATCCGGCTATGTGCCAACATCAGCGGTCTGTCTGTCTAATCCTAGCCTAGTGCATAGCCCGAGACCGTGTATTTCTCCCAGCCAATGTCTCTCCCATAAACACTAGCTCTGCCTCTCCAGAGCTCCAAGATCGCTCTCTTGCCATCCCACTACACGGAGGCCAGCTGTGGGTGCTCACCAGCCTGCTCTCTGGTGTGGTTACCTCTCCCTTGGAGCTCGGTCCTTTGCCCAATCTTCCCGTCCCAAAGCCTGGCCGAATTCCTGGCTATGCTCTTTGCCTGCTGCCCACCTGAGCTGCCGAGAATGGAAAAACACCAGACAATCGTAGTTTAAAACCAACAGATGACACAACTGCTGCACGCAAAATCTCTCCTAAACTCATCAACTGTTCTATGTTGGGAATCTTCCGGTGGTAGAGGTCGCCACTGAGTCTAACAGATCCCATCTACATCCTGCCTCCTCTCGTCCCCACCTCGCTCTAAAAAAGGCGTTTGTAGCCAGGTGTGGTGGCACACGCCTTTGATCCCAGCACTTGGGAGGCAGAGAGGCAGGCGAATTTCTGAGTTCGAGGCCAACAGCCAGCGCTACACAGAGAAACCCTGTCTCAAAAAAACTAAAAAAAAAAAAAAAAAAAAAGCTAAGAGTGGCTTCAACCTTATCCTATACTCGCCTAGGGATTTGCAGGTTTTATACTGGACACAAGAGCAACAAAGTTTAATATATAAGAAAATATTTATAGGCACTAAATTGAAAAGATTTCATATTTATAATCTATATTGTTTTCATCTACGTAAGTGTGGTACATGTTACATGTCCACAGTGACTATTCTTCCTTTCCTTATAGTGGTGTTCCAGGATGGCCTTGAACACAGCACTGCCCCACCTTGCATTGAGTGTCAGATGTGTGCCATACCTGCTCCGTGTTGACATCTTACATCTTTTTTTTTTTTTTTTTTTTTTGAGACAGGGTTTCTCTGTGTATCCCTGGCTGTCCTGGAACTCACTCTGTAGACCAGGCTGGCCTGGAACTCAGAAATCCGCCTGCCTCTGCCTCCCAAGTGGTGGGATTAAAGGCGTGCGCCACCATGCCCGGCTGCTATAGTTTTTTGTTAGTTTAACTGGTGGTGAGGTGAGTCTGGCTCTAACAGACTAACAATCTGTTATCAAATGCTGGCACTGACACAAATACATAAATACTCAGGAGTTTTGTCTACTTCAATACCTAGTATATGGTTTTCTTGTTCTAAAAGCCCTGTTTAGTTTTGCTCTCAGAAACCAAGCATAGTGGCACACATCTATAATCCCAGCATGTAAAGAAAGAGATAGAGGAAGAAGAATCAATGGCTAAGTCCATCCTTGGCTACACAGTGACTCTGAAGCCAGTCTGAGATATATGAAATCTTGTCACAAGATAAAACAAACAGGAAAAACACACACCACACAGTAAATTACACTAAAAGTGTTAAAATTTTCATCAACATAAACAAAGAATGTCTAAATAATAAATTAATTTTTGTAGGCTGTGGCAGTAAGCATTGTTGATCGGGCTACCACAGGAGAATTCATTAAATTTCTTAGAACCTGGGACAGGAAGGCTTTTGTTCTTTTTAGGAAAATATAAACAAAGTAGAGGTCATATAAAGCATGAGTATCGCCTAGCCTAGGAACTAAGTCCCTGACACACTTAGATGGTGACTTTCCATTCAAGATCAAGGACTCACTGGCAGGCTCTCATTGCAGCCTCTGGAAGCAGTCAGTACCATTTGAGTCTGCCTTTACTATGGAGCCCTCAGTTACTAAGCAGACTGAACACCAGCTCTCAGAAACTAGCCAAAAGTTTTATAAACTTTCTGATTTTACTGTGGGGTTATTATAAGGTGGGAGTTATTATACTTTTTATCCTCAGCTTACAAATGAAGAAACAATATTTAAAAATGTTCAACACTTCCAAAGTTAAATAAGATCTGATTTGGCAAGAAATACTTTAGTAAGTTATCCATAATCAATCATGGTGGCCCAACCATGTAGTACCAGCTTTATAGGAGGCTGAGGCAGGAGGAAAAAAAAACACACCAAAACATGCCCCTAGCCCTCCCCCCAGGTACCCCCCCACTAACAAACAAAAGATCACTTGTCTGCATTTACACACTTCCCAGAGTCCTCTAGCACTAGCATGCAGTTTCCCTCTTCTGATGGAATTTTGTTTTACTCTTAGAAGCAAAACTCCATAAATCTGACTATGTTGGGGTAGCATAACAAGACGCTTTACACCATTCTTGCCATTAGTATCTAAGTGTATCCTTAGTTCCGGGAGGACAGTCCAAAGATGTATGATCAGCTTAGGCATACCCAGGTCCTTTCCTGAGTATCCACTTCACTGCAGACTACTGCGTGACACACAGTGCTGGGAGTCATCTTCTCGAGGCCAGCAGGGTAGAGTGCTGAAGAATACGGGAGGCACAGGAACTCTGTATTGGCCGCAAACTCTTAACATTTATACTTTCAGGCAGCTAGGAGTTTTAGGCAAAGTACTTTTGTGTGTGCTGTGGTTTGAACCTAGGGCCACAAATATGTTCCTTCACTGAGCTATGCCCTGAATTCAGTATACTTTAAAGTACATATCTTCAAGACATATCACTAACGACAAGTGTTTCTGAAAAGGTTAAGATGACAAACTTTGTACAATTATTTAGTGTGTGAGAAAGGGAACCTAGGGCCTCACATACACTAAGCACACTGTCCACCACTCAGCCAGCCCTGAACCACTTTAAAGGGCTGATGGCACACTACTACTCTAAAACCATTTTATTCTTATGCCAGGAAAATGGTGTCCTACAGTTGGGGTTTTTAGTGCAAAGAGAAAGAAATGAGAATTACAAAAGAAGAGAGTTTTGGGGAAAGTGAACTAAAACCCTGTGCTGTGCTGAGGATGCACTGGCGGAGCACTGCCCAGCCAGCTTAGGCCCTGGATTCAAACTTCAAAACTACAGGTAAAACAAAACAACCCACATCTTGAACTTACTGTTGGATCATCTCCCAAGTTAATAATAAAATGTTGAGGGTTTCTGTTTGTTTGTTTCTAAAGATTTATTTGTTTTGTGTATATGAATACACTGTAGTTGTCTTCAGACACACCAGGAGAGGGCATCAGATCACATTGTAAATGGCTGTGAGCCACCCTGTGGTTGCTGGGAATTGAACTCAGTACCTTTGAAAGAGCAGTCAGTGCTCTTAACCACTGAACCATCTCACCAGCCAGATAAAATGTTTTTCTTTAATTACTTTTTTTGTTGTTGTTTTTGTTTTTCGAGACAGGGTTTCTCTGTGTGTAACCCTGGCTGTCCTGGAACTCACTCTGTAGACCAGGCTGGCCTTGAACTCAGAAATCTGCCTGCCTCTGCCTCCCAAGTGCTGGGATTAAAGGTGTGCGTCTATTATCTTATTTTAACAGAAAAGCTAAAAAATTTTTTTGAGACTCCCCTCTACCTTCACACTCCAGACAGGGCTTCCCTGTGTAGCCCTGGCTGTCCTGGAACTCACTCTGTAGACCAGGCTAGCCTCGAACTCACAGGAATCTGCTTACCTCTGCCTCCTTAGTGCTGAAATTAAAGGGGCATTCCACCATACCCAGCTTTCGACCGGGTCTTAATTCTGTAGCCCAGGCTGGCTATATTTGTATGTGTGGGATTTGTAGGATTCAGTTTCCTCCTTCTACCATGTAGGTTCCAGGACTCAAAACTCACAGTAGTTAGAGTTGGCAGCAAGCACCTTTACCCATTTTGAGCCATCCTGCTGGCCCATAAATCTTCAGCATAAAATGTGGAGACCGAATGGAAGATATGCTGTTTCCTTAAGCTTCAGGGGTTGAGTCTTTAGCCTCACATATGCTTGGCAACTACTCTACCAGTAAGCTATGTTCCTAGCCCTGAATGATCTATGAAAATAAAAAAAACTTCACACTTTAATATCAGTGTTTTTAACACGAAAGAGCAAATGATAGTTTTATTAAACTAGTTAATGCTTGCACACAATTACATACATTTTAAACTGCCAAGATTTTTGATAAGTACAATACCATTTTCAGATAAGCATAGTATAACTTTAAATATTACATCATTCAGACTCATGTTGGAAAACATTAACTTATATGGAATTACAGCAATGTCCATTTACTATCTGTAGCAAAAACGGTCCCTGGTAGATGTCTCAGCATATGGACGGCTCCTCTACTGCCTGAGCGCCCTCGGTGACAGCTTTGACACACTTGGCCATTGTCTGTGAGGCTCTGCTAATTGAGTCTGAAAGACATTAAGAACATGCATTTTGTTAATACAACTTCCTTTGTTGTTTTAAAAACAATGTCTCAGATTTCAGGCCAGACCAGAACTCAATAGTATACCAAGTTAGCCTCAAATTTGGGGTGATCCTCCTACCTCAAATTCCCAATTGTTGAGGTAACAGGGAAGAGCCACTAATGCCATTTTTTTGTTAATGTGACTTTAGAACACACGGAGAATTTTAATGTACATATTCAAGAACAAAAGCCTATGAAGCTGGCCTGCAACTGTAGGTAAGCAATACACTCTGAACATGAGCTCTTTCCTGCCCACGATTTTTAGTTAGGGTCTTATGTATCTCTGATTCCATGAAGCCAAGGATGACCTTGAACTTGATCTGTCTGCCTCCACCTCCCATTTACCACAGCTTTCTGGTTTTATGTTTTTAGTCTCTAGCAGTAATTAAATAATCACATAAAAACTAGATTACATTACAGTATGAAAAATTAAATGATAGGAAATTCTTAAAAATCTAAGAAAAAAAATAGACACAATATGCTCCGTTTATCAGCTAGTTTGTAGCTCACACTCATCACGCTCCAGCACTTCACAAGCTGAGGCAGGATTGCTGTGTGTCTGAGGTCAACCTGGGCTACAAGAGATAGAAGCATTTCCAAAAAAAACCCCAAAACCCCACCAGAGGCTGGCATGATGGTATGGCTGGACAAGCTGAGTTTGATCTATATCCCAATATAGAAGCTTAATGTACAGGCACATATTAGTAAGCACAACCCTCTATAGGATGAGCACCAGGAACTAAGAGAATCACCCTGTAGCTTGGGTTAGCTAGCCTGGAATACAAAACATCCTAGAGTGGTAGGGTTTTTCTGTATCCACAGCACTTAAGGAAGCTGAGGCAGAAGGTGGTAAACTGGAGGCCGTTGTAGGCTATATAAGGAAACCTCCCCTTGGGGGCTGGAGAGATGGCTCAGCGGTTAAGAGCACTGACTTGACTGCTCTTCTGAAGGTCCTGAGTTCAAATCCCAGCAACCATATGTTGGCTCACAACCATCAGTAATGAGATATGACGCACGCCCTCCTCTGGTGCTGAGTTCAGCAAGTAGAGGTCCTGAACTCAAATTCCCAGCAACCACACGATGGTTCACAACCATCAATACAGCTACAGTGTACTCATACATAAAATAAATAAATAAATCTTTATTGAAACAAAAAACAAAACAAAACAAAAACCAAACCTTCTCTTTAAAAAAAAAAAAAAAAAGAGCCAGACAGTGGTACCACATGCCTTTGAGATCTCTGAGTTTAAGTTCAGTCTGGTCTACAAAGTGAGTTCCAGGATAGCCAGGGCTTCACAGAGAAACCCTGTCTCAAAAAGAGAAAAAAATTAAAAAGCTAAATTTTTTTGTATGTATTACTTATTCATTCATGTCTTGCTATGTGGCAGAATTTAACTTTGAACTCCTTAATCTCCTGTCACCCAAGTACTGAGACTCCAGGTATAACCCACCATGACCAGAAAAACCCACCAATCTTTGAATACATGCAAATCTCCCTGCTTCCAGCACTCATAAGTCACAGTATTGTTTCATTGTAGTTTTGTGCTTGGTTGTATATTGTACAATGATTCCAACTTGCACTTATTTTAAAAACTGTTTGGAAATGTATCATTGGTGTGTGTATGTGAGGGGGTATGAGCATGTCCAGTGTTTGTGTGGAGGTCAGAGGACAACTTTTGGGAGTTGGTTCTGCTACTGTAGGGTCTGGTTTACATAACAAGCTTTTACACAATAAGGCATCCTGCTAGATCTGATCCTAACACTTCTATCACCTCACTGAAATAACCTACTAGTACATGCTAACTTAAAGATGTATAAACACAGAGCCTGAAACGTTAAGATCATTTGCTCCTCTTGCAGAGGACTGGGATTATGTTCCCAACACCTCCATGGAGGCTTACAACTGTCTGTAACTCTAGTCCCAGGGGATCCAAAACCCTCTTCTCATCTCCTCAGGAATTAGATACACAAATAGTACAGAGACATGCATGTAAACAAAACCTATACACAGTTTTAAAAAGGTAAAATTAAACATCATTTTAGGACTATGAGATGTAGTTCAGTTGGAAAAATGCTGCACTAGCACACAGGAAGCCCTAGGCTGGGTCTCTAGTACCATAAAAATTGTGGTGGTGCAGGCCTGTAGTCTCAGCACTTGGCACTGTGAGAAAGAAGAGGACAAATTCAAGGTCATCCTCTGCTTTGACACAATGAGATTTTAAGATCACCTTGGCTACATGAAACCCAGTTTTTAAATAAACAAACAAGGGGGAGCCAGAGAGATGGCTGAGAGGTGAAGAGCAATGACTGCTCTTCTAGAGGTCCTGAGTTCAATTCCCAGCAACCATATGGTGGCTCACAACCATCTGTAATGGGATCTGATGCCCTCTTCTGGTGTGGCTGAAGACAGTGACAGTGTACTCACATACATAAAATAAACAAAATCTTTATAAGAATAAAAAATAGAAAACCAGCCGGACGGTGGTGGCACACGCCTTTAATCCCAGCACTCGGGAGGCAGAGGCAGGCGGATTTCTGAGTTCAAGGCCAGCCTGGTTGACAAAGTGTGTTCCAGGACAGCCAGGGCTATACAGTGAAACACTGTCTTGAAAAACCAACCCCCCCCCCCCAAAAAAAGAAAACCAAACAAATTTATGCTCCTATGTACTTTAGGTAAGAAATTATTTACATATCAACTGTCTCATACCTTTATCAACTGTTGTCAAAGTTATAGAAAATGAATGGTGGTCTGCATTTCTTGAAAGAGTTCTAACAATTTACACCAGAAGCCCTGTTTAATATATTAAAAAATCTTTAAATATTTTGAATATTCTATCAATAATTTTCAGAAAACCTTGAGAGTTTTTTTAGTACTTTAAATTTCTATTCATTGATTTTTCCATATAATACTAAATTTTACAATTTAAATCTGTTAAACCTTTTGGGTGTTCAAACTTTGCTTCCATGTCAGAAACACACAGAATGCTAGAGAACCAGGGGTATAGTGCCCATGCTTAACATGTATAAAATGAGCCTTGGCACCCAGATCTACCGCCTAAATTACATTAGCTTTGATGTTTAACAATTTCAGACCAGAGGCTACTGAGATGGTGGCTCAGTGGACAAAGGTGCTTGTTACCAAGCTTAATGACTTGAGTTTGATTCCCACAAATTGTCCTGACCTCCATACTTTTCATGGTGATCGTATGCCTGCCCAAGCACAAGTAAATAAATGTAAAAAATCAAGTTCTTTAGGGTAATAGCAAATATTGCCAACCAAGAAAAGCTATGAAGCTAAAGGATTCTCTGATTCTCTGTGAGAGGGTAGCAGTCAAACTTACCTGTCATATAGAAGTCTTTTATAGTTAGCTGAGGTGGAACGAGCGGGTCAGCAAGAAGCTCCTGGTTTACTAGCTGGAAAGAGAGAGAGAGAGAGAGACCAGAATCATACTGAAAACCAGTAATATCATGCCAAGATATATAGCATTAGGAAAACTGCACACAGGCAAGTTTTTACCTTGGTAAGCTCACTTGCTTGCTGAAAGTAATTAGTTTCTTCAATATCATCATATCGAACCAGATTAGGAGAGACCTCTTCAAGACGGTTCCTTACTTGATCCAGAGTATCATATGGAAGAGTGATACCTGCAATCTACAACAGATCAGATCCACCATGACAAACAACTTTACTACTTAAAAATGTCAGAATTGGGACAGGCCAGGATGACTCAAGACATCAGGCATCAAGTCTGAAGAGAGTCAATCACTAGGACCCACACAGTGCAGGAAGAAAACAGATTCCCTCAGAGCCCTCTTAACCTCCAAATATTGTTGCAGCATACACAGCCCACTGCCCAATATAATAAATAATTGTTGTTTAGCAGGCTGAGATGGCCTGGATCTTTAATCTTAGCACTTGAAAGACAGAGGCTGGCAGATCTCTGAATTTGAGGCCAGCTTGGTCTATAGAACAAGTTCTAGGGTTTCAAAGAGAAACCTTGTCTTGAGAAGAAAAAAAAAAAAAAATCAGGTTGGGGCTCAATCTCCAGCAACAAAACAATTCATAATGGAAACTATGATAAAATAATACGGTATTACTAGAAAGAAAAACATCTCTTAGTATCTTTTAGCAGGCATTTTTTTTCCTTTCTTCTTAAAAAATTATTCATTACTTATTTGTGTATATGTTTGGGGCCTACGTGCATAACATCATGTGCATGCTTAATCTCAAAAGAGGTCAGAGAAGTGTGTCAAATCTCCTAAAACTGGAATTACAGATCATTGCAAGCCACCTGGTGGGTGCTGGGAATTGAACCCATGTCCTCTAGAAGAGCAGCCTGTCCTCTTAACTACTGAGTCATCTCTCCAATCCAGACAGATTTCTCAAGGCAGCATCATGTAAGGAATATAGATGTCAAAAATTCTAATATAAAGATGTCACCACAATAATAATTTATCTGCAGAATGTTGCTCTGTGGTAGAGAGAATACTTAGCAAGTGTATGGTCCTGAAGTAAAAGATCACAGAGACGATGCTAGGCTAACTACCAATGCTTCTTGCTTGATGTTAATTTACAAGGAAAGTACCAACTTCAATTCTTCATTTTTCTGAACACTTTATCTCCTACACAATCAGGTTATGTAAACCCACCCTCATTTTAGAGAAAAGTGTTCCTTGATTTTGAAAATCACTTTAAGCAGCTGACATGTCCATTACCCCTTAAACAGCATCACTAATGGCTTAATGAATGAAAAGGTAACTCAGCGGTGGAGGCCCTGCCTAGTACCTGCTGAGGCCCTGGGTTCTGTCTCAAGCACTACAAGCTACATACAGGAATTTATTGAACTTAGGACTTCGTGCAGTGCATGCTAAGCAAGTCTTCTCCCAACTGAGCCACATCCCCAGTTGCTTAATGAATATTAAGGAACAAAAAAAGACTTCAAAGAAATGCCTCAAAAATAATACCTCAGAGAGAGCTCTTATGATTTTCCAGTCTTCCCTTGCCAAGCCAGGAGGCGTCACTGCTACTTTGGTTTGTTGAGCTCTGCCCTCAGTATTGACATAAGTAGCAGACTTCTCTGTGTAAGCAGCCCCTGGGAGAATAACATCAGCCATGGGAGCACCAACATCACCATGATGTCCTGCAAGGAGAAAAACAGTGAACCACATTTTAGTAAAAACTGGACTGGGCTGGAGAGATGGCGCAGTGGTTAAGAGCACTGACTGTTCTTCCAGAGGTCTCTCATTTGTTTTGCCAAGACAGGGTTCCTATGAAAAGGCATACACTACCATGCCCAGCCACTTTCATAGTTTATAAAGTGAGACTAAAAGTGCAGTTCACTTTTAACCCCAAAATCTCGGAAGGCAGAAGCAGGTGGATCCCTGAGTTCGAGGCCAGCCAAGTCTACAGAGTGAGTTCCAGGACAGCCAGGGCTATAAGGAGAAAAAAAAAAAAAAAAACAAAAAAAGAAAAAAAAAAAAGGTAGTTCAGTGGTAAATTGTATAGTTTGAATGACCATCATAAATAAAAAAACAAATAAAAATAAAAATGGCAATTAACAGGTGGTATACTGTCTTCCCATGTCATAGTAGCCAGTGTAACTCCTACTGATCTCAAGGTTCTCCTGCCTTGATCCCCACACTGGGAATACACATGTGTAACACTACTTTAGATTTACTAGTCCAGTTTTGGTTTTTTAAAAAGATTTATTTATTATATATAAGTACATTGTAGCTGTCTTCAGATACACCAGAAGAGGGCATCAGATCTCATTACAGATGGCTATGAGCCACCATGTGGTTGCTGGGAATTGAACTCCGGACCTCTGGTAGAGCAGTCAGTGCTCTTAACCACTGAGCCATCTCTCCAGCCCCACCTATGATAAGTTTTAAGAACTGCCTCAAACTCTTTGTCTTCCCATCTCATCCTCATCCTGGGCTAGGATCACAGGTATATGCTGCTACTCTGGTTAACAAACAGATTTTGTTTCTTTTGATTTTTTTTTGTTTTTGTTTTTGTTTTTTCGAGACAGGGTTTCTCTGATACCCCTGGCTGTCCTGGAACTCACTTTGTAGACCAGGCTGGCCTCGAACTCAGAAATCCGACTGCCTCTGCCTCCCGAGTGCTGGGATTAAAGGCGTGCGCCACCACGCCCGGCTCTTTTGATTTTTAAAATAAGGTTTATTATTTAAAAATTGCAAATAAAAAAAGTCACATATTGGGGCTAGAGAGATGGCTCAGCAGTTAAAAGCACCTACTGCTCTTCCAGAGGTCCTGAGTTCAATTCCCATCAACCACATGGTGGCTCACAACCATCTGTAATGAGATCTGACATCTTCTTCTGGGGTGCATGAAGATAGAGTCCGTGTACTCATATACATTAAATAAATAAATAAATAAATTTTTAAAAAGTCACATATTCAAGTTGCAGACCCAAAGTATATACACTTCAATGAACTGCTATACAGTCAGAACAGTTATTCAAAACAGAAGCTGTGTCTATCAAACACCTCTTAGTATACACTAGGTATGAGTCTCTTTTGTTTCTTTTTTTTTTTTTTAAAGATTTATTTATTATATATAAGTACACTGTAGCTGTCTTCAGACACTCCAGAAGAGGGCGCCAGATCTTGTTATGGATGGTTGTGAGCCACCATGTGGTTGCTGGGATTTGAACTCTGGACCTTCAGAAGAGCAGTCGGGTGCTCTTACCCACTGAGCCATCTCTCCAGCCCCTCTTTTGTTTCTTGTTTTGTTTTGGTTTAGTTTGGTTTTTTAAGACAGGGTTTCTCTGTATAGCCCTGGCTGTCCTGGAACTCAGAAATCCACCTGCTTCTGCCTTCCAAGTGGGATTAAAGGCTTGCGCCACTTTTCTTTTGTTTCTACTGCCAAGTTGCTACTTACCTTGATAAACAATGAAACAATCCTTTGGCAAGTCCTGTCGTGTGATACAACCTCCATCTGCTCCCAGAAGAAACAGCATTTTGGGAGGGTTCTTCCTAATTGCTTCTACCCCAGGTTTATAGCCAAGGTCCAAAGCAGCTACCTGGCTTGCAATCCTGTAAAACAATTATGGATTTTCAAATATATGCAGCATTTAAGTATAAGCAATTTGAGTAATTACATAGGAATAATTTGTAGCTTCTTTTATATTCAACTCTTACCACTGAAATATAAGATGCATAGCAGAGTGCCTCTCTTTTTCTTTTTGAGACAGGGTTTCTCTGTGTAGCCCTGGCTGGCCTAGAACTCACTTTGTAGACCAGGCTGGCGTCAAACTTTCAGAGATCCTCCTGCTTCCTGAGTGCTGGAATTGAAGTCATGGGCAACCATGCCTGGCTTTCTCTTTCTTTTCCTGAGGTTTGGAGACTGAGCTAGACTCTTGTGGGTGCTAGGCAAGTGCTTTAACAGTGAGCTACTCATCTTCCTCCTCCTGAAACTGTTTTTCATGAATTAATATGCAATGAAGTAACTATGAAAACCAACTGTAAATGGCTTAAATTCAACACAGTAAGACATAAAACTTACAGTAAATCAAACATGTTCTAGAGTAAAGCCACAGGATTTTAAAATCAAGAGAGCTAGGTATAGTAGCACACTACCATAATCCCAGCAAAGGCAGGAGGACTATTAGGGTGATTTTCTGTCTGAGGCCAGTTTGATAGTAAATCATGGATTACATAGAAAGATCCTATCTTTAAAAAGGAAAAAAAAAGTAAAAGGGGGGAGGGGGGTGGTGGCTGGAGAGATGGCTCAGTGGTTAAGATCACTGACCATTCTTCCAGAGGTCCTGAGTTCAAATCCCAGCAACCACATGGTGGCTCACAACCATCTGTAATGGGATCTGATGCCCTCTTCTGGTGTGGCTGAAGACAGTGACAGTGTACTCATATATATAAAATAAAGAAATGTTAAAAAAGGTAAAAGGGAGAAATTAAAAACTATTGTTAAAACAATAAATAATTCAAGCAGGAGATGATGCTGGTAATTCCGGCTATGTAAGGGTCAGAGCTACGAGAAAGGCTGCAAGTATGAGGTTAACTGGCAGGGCAACATAGCAAGTTCAAATCTTTCCAGAGACAAGAACCTGCCACAAAACAAAACCCAAAACCAAAACAATAAAAAAGGAAAGAAGGAAGGAAGGAAGGAAGGAAGGAAGGAAGGAAGGAAGGAAGGAAGGAAGGAAGGAAGATGGGGGGGTGCGGGGAAGGAGGGACGGAAGGAGGGGAAAAAAGTGCTGGGCATGGTAGTGCATACCTTTAAGCTCAGTGTTCAGGAGGCAGAGGCTGTTGGATTTCTGAGTTCTAGACCAGCCTGGTCTACAGAGTAAGTTCCAGAACAATAAGCTACACAGTAAGACCCTTTCTCAAAAACAAAAGAAAAACCCACCAAAAAAAAACCCAAAAAAACAACAAAAACCCCTATAGATGGAACAACATTATGAACTAACCAGTACCCCAGAGCTCGTGTCTCTAGCTGCATATGTATCAGAAGATGGCCTACTCGGCCATCAGTGGGAAGAGAGACCCATTGGTCGTGCAAACTTTATATGCCTCAGTACAGGGGAACGCCAGGGCCAAGAAGTGGGAGTGGGTGGGTAGAGGAGTGGGGGGGAGGGTATGGGGGAACTTTTGGGATAGCATTGGAAATGTAAATGAGGAAAATACCTAATTAAAAAAAATAAAACTATTAGTTATATATATAAAAAAAGGGCAGACACAGACAGACAGACAGACAGACAGAGGCAGAGGCAGAGACAGAGAGGAGGAAGGAGGGAGAAAGGAAAAGCAATGCAGGAAACACCATTACTCCACAGACTAGAATAGACCCTTTTGGAACTGCTTCCTACAACTGTTTACATGTTTTAGTGACGATAATCTAAGGAAGAAGCTCAAAATAACAACCCTTCTACAACTAGCAGAAACATGCAAAACAGCTCTTGAAGCCTCTGCCTGGCTTAGTCCAGCCATTCTACTTTAAAGCCGATGGACAAGGTGATCTAACGTTCAGTCACCTGGGTCATCGCTGCTTGCTCACTTAGCTTAGTTTTGCAGCTGAGAATGGGTACCAGAGTCTTGCACCTGGATAGGGATGCACTTCACACCACGAAACTGCACCCTAGTCACTCACAGAATTATTATTTTAAAACTACCATCAGCATACATGTTAAAAATGAAACATTATAAATTATTATAGTAAATAACTACTAATGTCTTTGGGTTTTTCTTTTTCTTACTGGTTTTTATTCATTTGTCCTGATTTCAAGTTGTGCTTCAGGGTTTGTTTTTGTTTTTAGAGAAAGAACATGAAGTTGGGTGAGCAGGGAGGTGGAGGTAGGGAGAGGCCTTCTAGGAGTGGGGTGAGGGAAGATAATATGATCAAAATATACTGTATGAAAAAAATTTAAGGAAAAAATTTCCTGAAGGGTTTCCAGTCATAGGTAATGAAAATGAGTTAAATCAGAACACAAAGTTGTACGCACAGTATATTAACCATAAAAGTAGAAACAATTACACAGGGAAGAAACCTGTAAGGCAAGGAACTAGTAAATAGCAATAGCAATTATCTTCAGATCATAAAATAACAGCTTCATTTTCAGTTTGTTCTCTTTTCAGTTTTCCTAAAATAAATTAGCATAATTGGAATGTTTATTAAAAAAAATCTCTTTAGCTAAATTCTCATTTAATCAAAGTCAGAGGACACACTGTAATTTTTAAATCAAGGACAAAAAATATGATACAGATTTTTTTTTTTAATACAAAGTATCACATATCCCATGCTGGTCTCAACTTCACTGTGCAGTGGAAAATGACTGTGCAGTGGAAAATGACTTGAACTTCTGATCCCCCTGCCTCTACCCCAGCTGAAATTATAGTCCACATCACTACATCCAGTTTTATGTGGTACTGGGGCACATACCCATTGCCTTCATGCACGCCAGTCAAATCTCTAGGAAACAAGCCTAAATTACCTTTTGATTACCATACGAATAAATAAGTGCCATTTTGTTCACTGTCTTCTCTGCCCTCATCTTACCTACCCTGCTTCATACATTTTTACTGTTTCTTACTAACTTTCATCCTTCTTAAAACATTTTACATATCATGTTTGTAATGGGAATAATGTTTCTAAATGCTGTTTGTACATATAAACATGACAAGTCAGAAATGAAGACACACACACACACACACACACACACACACATCACTTAAATTGTCTAGTACATAAAACAAGTAACAAACCTATGCAGAATATTCATAACTTTCCACTCTGCAGCAACACCGGTTGTCACTCGAATCTTTTGTACCATGTTGGACACAGCTGCAAGAATTGCTGCTCCATCATCTCTCTGGAGTGCAGAACTGCCTAAAACCACCATTGGTTTTTTAGCATCCTTTAAGACCTATTTAAAAATAAATAAATAAATAAATAAATAAATAAAAAGAACTGTTGATCTTAAAGCGGTATGTGATATTTGCATCCACTGACATGCAAATTTGGGGACATAACATGAAGAGTCATTAATTAACATCTGAATTAATAGAAACATCTTGCAAATGCTACTATGAAAATGCTTAGTATCGGGCTGGAATGATGGCTCAGTGGTGAAGAGCACCGACTGCTCTCCCAGAGGTCCTGAGTTCAATTCCCAGCAACTACATGGTGGCTCACAACCATCTGTAATGGGATCTGATGCCTTCTTCTGGTGTGTCTGAAGAAAGCTACAGTGTACTCATATAAATAAAATAAATGAATCTTTGTTTAAAAAAAAAAAAAAAGAAAACGCTTAGTATCACATAAAACAGATTTTATACAAGGAAGAATTAAATGATTAGGTTTCAGGCCAGCCTGATCTACTTGACAAATTCCAAACCATCCAAGGCTACATAGCAAGACACCATCTCTAAACAAACAAAAAGAATAAAAAATTTAAAACATGACAGAAAAAATTGTGTTGCAGTGTCATCGCCTACTACTTCTTATCTGTAGAGAGAAGAGAAAGCAGGGAGAGCAGCAGGGCATTCCTAAAGCAGGCAAGGGTTTGCTTTACGCCACAGTAAGGGGGTGAGTCTCAAGGAGATAGGAAACCACAGGCTGGGGAAGGTTGGTAAGTAAAACTGAAAACCAAATGGCTCACACTCGTATAAAATAATAAGTTAAGAGAGCCCGAGAGATGGATTGGAAGCCCTTG
The DNA here is from genome assembly GCF_978045245.1 of Mus caroli. Lineage (NCBI taxonomy): Eukaryota > Metazoa > Chordata > Mammalia > Rodentia > Muridae > Mus > Mus caroli. The sequence continues at coordinate 60,040,518 of NW_028227256.1, forward strand.
TAGAGCAGGAAGGAGTTCAGTTCCCTGAACCGACATGGCAGCTCACAACATCTATTAACTCTAATTCAGGGTACACACTGCCCTCTACTGACTTCTGTAGACATTAGGCTGGCAAGTGATAGATATACATGCAGGTGGGCAAAAAAACCTCATACATATAAAATAAAAGTAAATAAATCTAAAAGAATAATAATTAAAAAATGGAGCTGGAGAGATGGCTCAGTGGTTAAGAACCCGGGCTGCTTTTCCAGAGGACCTGGGGTCAATTCCTAGCACACACATGGCAGCTCACAACTGTCTGTAACTCTAGTTCCAGAGGATCTGAAACCCTCACACAGACATACATGCAGGCAAAACACCAATGCACATAAAAATATAAATCTTTAAAATAATAGTAACAGTTAAAATCCAGCAACAGTAGGTATGTATTAACTTAAAAGCACCTCGCAGAAAGAATGCCTCCCTGAAGCAATGTCTTGCAGAATTTTAGGAGAGTCTCCTAGATGGTCGTATCTGTAAGTGAGGTCCACTGGACTACCGATGAGGGCCACTTTTAAGTCATTATGAAGCCAGCTGAAACAAAAACAATTTTAGAGCCAAATAAGCATAGCCTTTGGTTTCAACAATTCTAAGTCCTATCTCTATTTACAATCATAAAATAGCAAAAGCACAAAAGAACTCACAGACTATTTAATCTTAACACATATAATTTAAGGTGTACTTTTCAAAGTACGAGTGTTGTAAAATGTATAAATAATTCAGGGAGTAAATTTGTTGTGTGGCAATCCTAAGTACCAGTCTAATGTAAACAAAAACTATTTTAGAATAACTGACCTGTAGTTATATTTCTCCAGTACATGTTATGTCAGAGTTAATTATTTCTCAAATATCCACAAAAATAAACTGTCATTTATTTATTCTTTATAGCAGAGTACTAAGGGGCTACCTCCTTCAAAACTATTGGAGTCTTTAGTTTTTTTAAGACAGGGTTTCTCTTTTTTTTTTTTTTTTGAGACAGGGTTTCTCTGTATAGCTCTGGCTATGCTGGAACTCACTTTGTAGACCAGGCTGGCCTCGAACTCAGAAATCCGCCTGCCTCTGCCTCCCGAGTGCTGGGATTAAAGGCGTGCACCACCACGCCCGGCTAAGACAGGGTTTCTCTGCTTAGTCCTGCCAGTCCTGAAACTCACTCTCTAGACCAGGCTGGTCTCAAAATCAGAGATCTCCCTGTCTCTGCCTCCAGAATGCTGGAATTAAAAGTGTGAACCACTACCGCCCTGCTATCCTTCAAAACTATTTGTGAGTATGGTAACTCTAATTCTCGTTTGTCTGAAGCAGTACTAATTTTACCTGAAGTAGTAACTCCCTTTCACTCTCAACCATTTCACAGATGAGATAATAATCTAGGTAGATAATACAGTTGCCCTATTGTAAATGTCTACAACACAAATGAAAAAGACAATAGATGTGGGAGGTGTTCTATAAAATAACTAGCCTGTACTCTATTAAAAAAAAAAGTAAAATGGGTGTGTGTGTGTGTGTTTGTGTATGTGTGTGTATACATTTTTAGGACCAACCAAAGACCTGGGCAGGGGGAGGCTCCAGGGAGTTTATGGAGTGACTCTAGCTGAGACTACTAGCAGTGCGGGATATGAAGCATGAAGTGGCCACTCCTATAGCAGGAACTCCAGAGAAGTGATAAGGACACCAATCTACCCACAAAACTTTCCACCCAAATTTTATCCTGTCTACAAGAAATGCAGAGAGGGGGCTAAAGAGATGGTTAAGAGCACTAACTGCTTTTCCAGAGATCCTGAGTTCAATTCCCAGCAACCACATGGTGGCTCACAACCATCTATAATGAGATTTTGTGCCTCCTGGTGTATAGGCATAAAAGCAGACAATATTGTGTTCATAATAAATAAATCTTAAAAAAAGAATAAGATTGTTCCCTGAGTTTAAAATGTAGGTAGCCAGTTTTTGTTTTTTTGCTTTTTGTTTTTTAAAAAGAAAAGAAATACAGAGAAAGGAGATAAGGGAAAGACTGGGGGAATGGCCAACCAATAACCAGCTCAACTTGAGACCCATCCCATGGGCAAGCACAAATCACTGACACTCTGATACTCTGTTATGCTTGCAGACAGGAGCATGTTGTCCTCTGAGAGGCTCCACCCAGCAGCTGACTCACACAGATGCAGAAACCCATAGCCAAACAGTGGATGGAGCTTGGGGACTCTTATGGAAGAATAGGAAGAAGGATTTCAGCACGGAAAGAGGTAGGAACTCCCTATAGGAAGACCAGCAAAGTCAACTAACCTGGACCCTTGGGGCTCTCAAAGCCTAAACCATCAACCAAAGAACACGCACAGGCTGATCCTAGGTCTTCTGACACATGTGTAGCAGATGTGCAGTTTGGCCTTCATGTGGGTCCTGAACAACTGGAGCAGGAGCTAACCCAAAAGTTGTTGCCTGTACTTAGGATATGTTCCATTAGCTGGGCTGCCTCTTCTGGCCTCAGTGAGAGATGAAGTGCCTAGCCTCCCAGAGACTTGACCTGCCAGGATCAGGGCGTGAGAGGTGAGGGGCTTGGCGGTGGTGGGGAGATACCCGCGGGAGCTCTCACCTGCTCAGAGGAGGAGAGGGGGTATGGAAGAAGGATCGTGGGAGGGGATGACTGGAAGGAAGGAATGAACAGGAGGTAAAGTAAGTTAAAAAAAAAGGGGGGGGGGGGATGGGGCCGGAAATGTTATGACATTTATTGCAATGTGACTCTAAATAGATGCTAGTCAAGAACAAAACTGCTATTAAAGATGGGGCTAGCCGGGCGTGGTGGCGCACGCCTTTAATCCCAGCACTCAGGAGGCAGAGGCAGGCGGATTTCTGAGTTCGAGGCCTGCCTGGTTTACAGAGTGAGTTCCAGGACAGCCAAGGCTACACAGAGAAACCCTGTCTCAAAAAACCAAAAAAAAAAAAAAAAAAAAAAAAAAAAAAAAAAAGATGGGGCTAAGGATACAACTCAGTTGGCAGGTGCTTATGTAGTATGCAAAAAAAAAAAAAAAACCTCTGAATTTAATCCCTAGTACCAACAAACAAACAAAAATCAGAGGGTGGGACTGGCAAGACTGCTCTGCAGGGTAAGGTGCTTGCCACCAAGCCTGACAAGTTCAGTTCTACTCCGGAGACTCAAAAGGTGAAGGAGGGAACTAGCTCCTAAAAGCTGTCCTCTGATTGCCAGATGTACACTGCACTAGAGCATGCTCATGCACACATACATATACATATATAAAATAAAGTTTAAACACACATGCCCGTAATTCATGAAATTATGGTTGGTGAGATGGCTCAGTGGGTAAGAGCACTGACTGCTCTTCCAAAGGTCCTGGGTTCAATTCCCAGCAATCACATAGTGGCTCACAACCATCTATAATGAGATCTGATGCCTTCTTGTGGTGTGTCTGAAGACAGCTACAGTGCATGTCTATAATAATAAATAAATCCTTAACTGGAGCAAGTGGGGCTGACCGGAGTGAGCAGAGGTCAGAAATTCAATTCCCAACAACCACATGAGGCTCACAACCATCTGTACAGCTACAGTGTACTCATATACATAAAATAAATTTAAAAAAATCTTTAAAAAAAGGGAAGTTCAAGGGCAGTCATGACTATATCATAAGATCTTGTTTTAAAAAAAGTACAGGACAAGGTGTCAAAGCACATGCCTATAATGCCAGCACTGGAGAGAAAGGCAGTTAAAGGTTTACTCTGAATATGTATTGCCCTAGAGACTAGTCTAGGCCACATGAGACCCTCACTCATTAAGAAGGAAGCCAAGTGGGGTGGTACATGTTGTTAATCTCAGCATTCAAGAGGCAGAGGCAGGCTGATCTCTTGTCAGTTCTAGACCAGCCTGGTCTACATAGCGAGTTCCAGGCCAGCCAGGGCTAGGGCTACGTAATGAGACCAACTCAAAAAAGAGAGAGACAGAGAGAGACAGAGAGAGACAGAGAGAGAGAGAGAGAGAGAGAGAGAGACAGAGAGAGAGAGAGAAAAGAGAGAAGAGAAGAAAAGAGTAGAGAAGAGAAAAAGAAAAAAAAATATATGAACAAAAAAAGTACATTAAAAGACAGAGAGGTAAGGGTAGGGTAGAATGAATGTGTTAGGAATTTTCCTCCCCTCTAGCCTCTAGTATCACTACAACTAGCACTTATTAGGAATCACCCAAAATATCATTTCCATATATGAAACAAAAGAAATCACATATTTTTAAGGTTCTTATTAAATAAGGATTAAATTACCTCTTTCTAATTCTAGCATTAAACAGCGGTGCCTCAAAACGTGGATTTGTACCAACTAGAAGAACAACATCTGCTTCTTCCACACCAGCAATTGTGGTATTGAGAAGATAATTGGAACGTAAGTCTGTGCTAAAATATAAAATATAACTCAGGTTTAAGAAGAAAAACAAACAATAAGCACACCAAACCCTGCAAGTAAACCTAATACATGCTATAATACATACATAAAGCTAATACATGCAGGAGCCCACAGACTTGCCTCAGATCATAAATCCCAGTGCACTCTCACACACAAGCGTTCATAAAGTGTCCAACTGTTGTCCTGTGTACAGCCCAAGTTGGCCTTGAACTTGAGCAGTCGTCCTCTCAGCTACCACACGGTTGAGAGAGATTACCACACACACCGCGATGCCAGGCAGGTGTCCAAGTGACACTAAACTTACAACATGTATTAAGGACTACATTCTTCTCTAAGATTTAGCTTTTGATTTCATTTATTAGCCTGTGTTAACTACACATGATGGGTTAGAACTCCACTTTCATACATGTGTAATTTGATCACGTTCACCTCTCATTCCCCTCGGAGCTCCCTTCCCACCCCTCTAAGCTACCTTTGTTCAGACAGGCTCCTTCTACGTTCATGCTGTCTGGTTTGACTTAGATGTGAAAGTGTACTGGTATGATAGAGAACCCAGTGTGTCAAAGATTGAACAGTGACGTTACAGATGAGGCTACTTTCTGTAACTAAAAAGGAAAATGACAGCTGAGAATAGTTGTAGCACTCATCTTCAATCCAAGTACTTAGGAGGTAAAGACAGAAAGTTCTTCTGCCACACAGAGTTCAAGGCCAGCCTGGGCTACAAGAAACTCAAAAATCAAAATGAAATCCCAAACAGCAGCCTGGAGCACAGCTTAATGTTTCTCACCCAGCTCCTTCAGTGGGGAAGATCTCCTCAGTGCATAAGTTGTCAGAGTCAACTTTATTAAGCAAGTCTTTCAGAGCTACTAAGGCTTCAGCATCCACCAAGCCACCTGCAATCGCTGCCACAGCATTGCCTTCAAAATTCTGTAACTGAAAACAGAGAAAAGGGCATCTCTAAGAAACCTACAGTCAGCAAAGACCATGATTGTTCAGAAAAGAAACCAAGTCATTCTCAAGTATCCAGAGTAGCAGGATGCACAGCGGTCTCTCCTGGGTTAGTGTAGCTACCACTCCACAATAAAGAAGCTTTTTACAGCAAATGGGAAGGAAAACCACACTGGAAACAATGCAGAAATCAACAAATTGTGGGGACCCCAGTCACAACAGACACATCTACACCATGGCTCTTGCATCTATAGTACAAGGAACCACCATGGAAAAGAAAGAAAGAGTCTAAGAGCCAGAATACCAGAAGTCTGCTGTAAAGCAGTATCTCCTAGAAAGGCTGCATAAACAAGATCCGAATACCAATACCAACAGGAATTTTAACATGGAAGGGAGAATATTCCACAGGTCTCACCTCTAGACAAAGAACTGTAGGCAACTGACTGCTGGGAGAAAAAGAATTAGCTTCTCTCAGGAATGAACCCCCATATAGGTTGTTCAGTACAAAGCAGTCAGTCAGCCTTGAAATCATATATACACAAACAACAAAAATGTAGATTCCATTTGTATTTGTGCATGTACATAAATTTATATATTTATAATATATATACATAAAATAAAAATATAAATATAAAATATAAAAATAAAAGTTTTTTCAATTAAAAAAAAAAAAGACAGAGTCTATCAACTTGAGAATAGAAGGGTAATGAGAGGGATTCAGGGATGGGTAACTAGGAGGGCCTGGAGGGAGAAACCAGAGAAGTGATACAGTTCTATTTCAATTATAAAATGAATATATATATATATATATATATATATATATATATATATATATAAAACGTGAATTTAAAAAGACATTGTGTCAAAAAATATTAACTAGCAAATAAAAAAAATTTAACCTTTTATTTTTCTGGTGAATTAAATTAATTAACATTTGATTATTGAAATAACTTACAAGTTCTGAAAATACTTATACAGTCAAGGAATTTAATCTATTTGGGTCTGAATGCAATGAACCACTTATATTTCTTTCTAATACACTGATTCCTAGCAGACTATGAGCTTTATATGCTTTTTCTTGACAAACTCTTAAAGCCAAACTACTCATATTCACAAGTTTTCCTAGACTTTAAGAATAACTATGGGGCTGGAGAGATGGCTCAGTGGCTAAGAGCACTGACTGCTCTTCCAAAGGTCTTGAGTTCAAATCCCAGCAACCACGTGGTGGCTCACAACCACCTGTAATGAGATCTGATTCCCTCTTCTGGTATGTCTGAAGACAGCTACAGTGTACTTATGAATAATAATAAATAAATCTCTTAAAAATAAAAGAATAACTATACACTTTATCAACAAAACCTATCGAACACTATGCAAAGCAGATAAGAAGTAAAGCACATCTGACTACAGAGAGTAACGGTGCTCACGCAGTGTAAACAGGAGATACAGCAGTGGTGTGTGGGGCCCAGGAGAGTGACTCCAGCTTGGCCTGAAGCCGTGTATTTCACTTTAGGAACAAAGCAGCTTCATTAGGACCTCTGGAGAATGAGAATCATGGAGTTACAGTTGACCTTAAATGCAATCTCTTCTAAAGTATCTCCCATCCCCACTAGGCTTCTGCTCTTTGTCTACAGTGTCTCTCATCTTTATTCTATTCTTTTCCCTTTTATTGGCTACTGGTAATTAAACCCAGGGCTTTGCACATGCTACGCACACTCAGTACAAGTGAGTTACACCCTGCCCCCCACCTTTGCTCTGGCAAGCTCATATTTTCTCTTAGGCTTTGTTCCACAATCACTGTCTCTAGGAAGGCATCCTGATACCATAATTTTGGTTAGATGTCCCACACTCCTTATGTGTTTTCTCTCATATCAGCCCTGACAGAACAATGCTTATGCCTCTCTCTCTAGCATAACAAGATGAAAGGCAGACATCAATATCAGTAATCTATGGGTTAAATTCTAGAATGTATCTAGCATATCTAAGATATGGCTCTCAAAAATATCAAATAGAGGGCTGGAGAGATGTTGGCACAGCAGTTAAGAGCACTGTGGTCCTGAGTTCAATTCCCAGCAACCACATGTGGTTCACAACCAACTATAATGGAATCTGATGCCCTCTTGTCATGTAGGCATACCTGCAAATAAAGCACTCATGTACATAAATAAATTTAAAAAATGTCAGCCGGGCGTGGTGGTGCACGCCTTTAATCCCAGCACTCAGGAGGCAGAGGCAGGCGGATTTCTGAGTTCATGGCCAGCCTGGTCTACAGAGTGAGTTCCAGGACAGCCAGGGCTACACAGAGAAACCCTGTCTCGAAAAACCAAAAAAAAAAAAAAAAAAAAAAGTCAAAAATGTCAAATAGAGACAAATTATAATCTTGCCAAAAAAGAAGAAAAGAATGGGTGCAGTGGCATATGCCTTTAATCCCAGCACTCAGAGGCAGAGGCAGGCAAATCTCTGTGAATTTAAGGCTAGCCTGGTTTTTATATGAGTTCCAGGTCAGCCAGAGCTACACAATAAAACCCCTATCTGAAACAAATAAAAAGGAAGGAAGGAAGGAAGGAAGGAAGGAAAGAAGGAAGGAAGGAAACAAAAGAGAAAGATACGCCTTGTCTTCATGGCAAAGCTGTTTCGTGAAAACTACACATTGTTTAATCTACATTTCAATTTTTTACCATTCCAGCTACACGAGAGAGTGCATCTTCCCAGGAGGTATAAGTTAAAAGCCCTTTTTCATTTCTGACCATTGGTTCAGTAAGTCTTTGACGTTTTAGTCCATCATAGGCAAACCTAGACAAAAGAAATCATACCATATATCGAAAATTGCTAAGGAGCAACTCTAATTTTCAAGTTTAAAAACTGTAACAAATGTTATTTAAATAGAAGATTTCTTAAAGTGTCAAAATAATAAATACCTAACACAGGGATGGTGGCAACCACATGGTGGCTCACAACCACCCGAATTGAGATCTGACACCCTCTTCTGAAATGTTTGAGGACAGCTACAGTGTACTTACATATAATAAATAAATAAATCTTTTTAAAAAGTCCACTAAAAATGACCATGAGGGCTGGAAAGATGGCTCAGTAGTTAAGAGCACTTGTTCTTGCAGAGGACACAAGTGCAATTACTAGCACCCACATGTCAACTTCCAAACCATCCATACATAACACTGTGGGACACACAGATTATCCATAAAGCAAAACATTCATATACATATAATAAATCTCAAAAAAATGATCATAGATTTTTTTAAAATCAATTGCAAAAAATTAAAGACAACACCTGGTTTTATCAGAGATCCATTCTTCATTAATATCTTCATGCATTCTTGGCAAAATCCTCATTACCTCTCCAGTTCTTGTGCTAACCACAATGTTACTTCCCACTGCATCCATTACATCAATGGACTCTGTCTTTCTGAGAAAATAAACACAATTTAGGATGCTGATTCAGAGAGTAAGAAGAGTTCCTGTTAGTTAGTTACTTCCATCTCAGGTTGCCTTTTTTGGTATTTTGAGGTAAGTCTCATAAGGCCATGTTGGCCTCAAACCCTCTAGGTAACAAGTGACCTTGAACAGGTAGGTCCCCCAGCACCTGCATCCCTAGTGTTGGGATTACAGACAAATACTACCGATCCACCTCGCCTTCTATATCTCTAAAACTAGTGGAACTCAGATCAACAATAGAAATAAGCACCTCCATATTTTAATCACATTATTTGACAGGCCAATTAGAAGGGCAATTAGTTAATTAGTCCTTGGCTGCTGCTGGCAGTCAGATATCAACAAATCAACCATTCCAGAAAGCAGAAACAAAGCCCGACAAAACCAACAAAAATCAAAATCAAAATCCTCCCAAATACCATTTTATTACTTATACATCAAAACATAAGAAGCTTTAATGCGGGGTTGGGGATTTAGCTCAGTGGTAGAGTGCTTGCCTAGCAAGCAAAAGGCCCTGGGTTTGGTCCTCAGCTCTGAAAAAAAAAGAAGCTTTAATGCATTAAAAACTACTTTGTGAGCCGGGCGTGGTGGCGCACGCCTTTAATCCCAGCACTCGGGAGGCAGAGGCAGGCGGATTTCTGAGTTCGAGGCCAGCCTGGTCTACAAAGTGAGTTCCAGGACAGCCAGAGCTATACAGAGAAACCCTGTCTTGAAAAACCATAAAAAAAAAAAAAAAAAAAAAACTACTTTGTGCCGGGGCCTAGCAAACATAGAAGCGGATGCTCACAGTCAGCTATTGGACGGAACACAGGGCCCCCAATGGAGGAGCTAGAGAAAGTACCCAAGGAACTGAAGGGGTCTGCAGCCCTATAGGAGGAACAACAATATGAACTAACCAGTACCCTCAAAGCTTGTGTCTCTAGCTGCATATGTAGCAGAAGATGGCCTAGTCGGCCATCATTGGGGAGAGAGGCCCCTTGGTCTTGCAAACTTTATATGCCCCAGTACAGGGAAATGCCAGGGCCAAGAAGTGAGAGTGGGTGGGTAGGGAGTGGGGGACTTTTGGGATAGCATTGGAAATGTAAATGAAGAAAATACCTAATTAAAATAAAAGGAAAAAAAAAGACTTAAAAAAAAAAAACCAAAAAAACAAAAACCCCTACTCTGTGAGGCAGGAGAGATGGTTCAGCAGTCGAGAACGCTTGTTACTCCTACAGGGAACCCGAGTTTGGTTCCCAGCACCCACGGGGCGGCCCATCACTATCCAACTCTAATTTCAAAGGACTCAATGCCCGCTTCTGGCTTCTTCAAGCACCTGCATACACGTAGGGCTCATACATAACTTAGATTCATATGTATATGTAGATATAGATAGATATATACACACATACATATATACATGTGTATATACATATATGTATATGTGTATATACATACTTACACACACACACAATAAATCCAAAAACAACTGTTTTGTGGGGCTGGGGAGATGGTTTAGGAGATAAAGTGCTAGCTATGCATGCATGAAGACCAGAATTCAGATTCTGAGCTCCCAAGTAAAAGTCAGGAGTACATGGCAGTCTAGCACTCTAGAGGCGAGGAAGGGGATGAGAGTGGAGTATGCAGGGTTAGGTAAGGGGACCTACTCTGACTGGTCAGAGTAGGAGATAGCAATTGGCAAGCTTCAGGCTCAGCAGGAATGCAGCCTGAGTCACTGAATGAAGGGAGAGTTAGGAAGACACCTGATGTCAACATCCAGTGCACTTGCATAAACACACCTGACTACCCTAAAAACCTGTAATGTTGGGTATGAGCGGCACACAATGTAATCCCAATACTTGGGAGTCAGAGGCAGAAGCAGATGGATTTTTCTAAGTTCAAGGCCAGCCTGGTCCACAGTGTCCAAGTTCCAGGACACTGCCTCAAGAAAACAAAAAAATCTGTTATGGTTTTGCTTGATGCTGCTTCTATCTCTCTCCTCATTAAAGACTAAAGACTACTGAAGTACATATGCACATACTTAAAATCTTAGAAAAAAACTATAATTTGTTGAGTATTGTCCTACCTTTTAACTTAAGTAGTTATTTTCCATTAAAACATTTTATGGGGCTGGGTCAAATCATTCAGTCAGTACATACAGAATACACAGGCATAAGGGCCTGGTACCCAGAACCCAATAAGAGCTGAGTGTGTCAGTGATGCCTGCAACCTTAGCATCACAGAGTCAGGGACTGGAGGATCACTAGGACTCCCTGGCTACCCAAATCAGTGAGTTCCAGGTTCCATAAGAGACGATGTCTCAAAAAAATAAGGCGATAAGAAATTAAAGCCACCTAACACATATCTGGCCTGAACACACACAACCCTTCTACACACACACACACACACACACACACACACACAAAATGCAAACATAAAAATGTAGATAAAACCAATTAAAATTTAAGAAGAAAATGACACAGAAATTAAAAAAAAAAAAAAAAAGAAGTGAACTAAAATTTAAAAACAGGGCCAGGAGGGTGTCTTAGAGAGTAAAAGCCCTTGCTGAGCAAGGCTGATGACCTAAATTTGATCTCTGAAAGTCCTAACAAGAACCAGATGAAGTGCAAATTTCTAATCCCAGCACTCCTACAGTGTGATGGCAGGCAGAATGAGAACAGGCCAAGAGCTTGTGGGCTGGCCAGTTTGGCACATACACATAATGAAGAAATCAGAGCCCTGCCTTAACAAGGTAAAAGGTAAAAACCGAGTCCCTACAGTTGTTCTTCACATGTGCACACTGGCGTGTACCACCCACCTGTGCATGAACACACAACCACAGGCTCACAAGTAACAATTAAAACAAATAATCAGGGATGGGTGCATGGCTCAGTCTATAAAGCCCTGGCCTAATAAGTACAAGAACCTGAGTTCTAGCCTCATCAAGATGTAAAAATGCTTGTACTCCCAGTGCTGGAGAAGCAAAGGATCAAAAGCCAGCCAGTCTAGTCTAATTGGTAAGTTACAGACCAATAAGAGACTGTGCCTCAAAGAAAGTAGACAGTGTTCCAGGGGATGACACTAATGTGGTTTTCCGGCCTCCAAATATACCTGCACACATCCAGGGTCACCTGCACCACACCTGTCACACACACACACACACACACACAATAACATCTTTTAAAAACAAGTTGGTCAAAACCACAAAGATAAATACCTTGTTTCCCAAGGCCGGGCAGTAAAGGCATAAGGCTTAGAGGTTAGGGCCCCTACAGGGCAGATATCAATGACATTCCCAGACAGTTCAGACATAAACATTTTTTCAATGTATGTGCCAACTTGCATGTCATTTCCTCTGCCTGTTGTTCCCAAATCATCTACTCCTGCAATCTCACTTGCAAACCTAAAAAATAAAATTTGTTATCAAATGGATGAGCTCAGCAAAAAGTATTTCTTTTCCTTTTCATAATCACAAAGTCAATGACTTTCAAAACATTAAAAAGGAATTAGCATATTTTCAATGATAAATATAGTCAGCAAATAAAAATGAATTTTTCTCTGAAACTGAAGTGTAACACACAAACGGAAAATTCTACAAATCACTAGTATACAATTCAGTAAATTACCACACAATTAATACCAGACTAAAAGTTTTAAATTCAACTGAAATTGGCATTAACTGAAAGCAAATAGAAGTCATGTTATCGGGCTGGTGAGATGGCTCAGCAGTTAAGAGCACCAACTACTCTTCCAAAGGTCCTGAGTTCAAATCCCAGCAACCACATGGTGGCTTACAACCATCCATAACAAGATCTAACTCTCTCTTCCAGAGTGTCTGATGATAGCTACAGTGTAGTCACATATAATAAATAAATAAATCTTTAAAAAAAAAAAAAAAGAAGTCATGTTATCAGAACATATGAAACAAACAAACAAACAAACCAAAAAACCCCAAACCCAAGCAAACAAAACCTAACTTTTCCCCACTAAATAATGACTATCATTTCCAGTGTGGTTATTGGAAGAAACTATATGAATGTTAAGTTAGCACTGATAGGTTTCAAACCCAGGGCAAAAGGATAACTGAGGTGCCTAGCTAACATATCAAAGTGGACCTGGTTCAGATTCTCCCTCCATCTCAGGCACACCCAGCACTTCAAGCCCCTCCCCCAGCCCCCCAAACATCTCCAGCCAAGAGGCTGGGATGCCCTTCAGTCATTTTGCTATGTGGATCCTGTTGGGCTCTTCTCATCTACCATTTACCCTGGTGGCCTCTAGGTCTGACTCTCCCTTCTCCACCCCTCTCAGATCACCTGGCTCAGGGTCCTGTTCACTCTGCACTTTCCCAGGTCTGTCTGCCTCTGACTGTGCACTCCCTTTTATCTACAATAAACTTTCTCCTCCATCATTCCAGGGACCAGTCATGTCTTCCTTTTTCATTTCTTTTTTTTTAATTCAAGTACCCAGTGCTATTCCAGAAGAGAAACATTACCTGATGCACCGGGTACACTGGATGCATCTCGTCATGATGGTCTTTACCAGGGGCCCAATGTTCTTGTCCTCCACAGCACGCTTCCCCTCTAGAAATCGGCTCCTATCACTTCCAAACATCATGGACTGGTCCTTAAGTAGATTATGAGACAGTCAATCTAATGCTGCTAATGAAATTAAAATGAGTCAATCAAAAACATTTACAGATTATTCTAGATACCTGCAGATCACATTCACCTCCCTGGTCACAAATAGGACAATCCAATGGGTGATTTGCTAATAAGAACTCCATCACACCTTCTCTGTATGAAAAACCAAATATATAAAGCGACATAAGAAGCTATCACTAAAAATGGTGACCTATAGGCTAGCTCAATAACCTTTATAGATTTTTTTTTACATTTAACATAAATTTTATATTTACTTCCAGATATGCTATCATATTAATATTCAGTATTAAACACAGTTTGATCTTGTTCATAAGGGTTTAAATATTAATCCTAGGAAATTATGGCTTTCAGGGTCATAATTTGCTTACTCACTTATATATTTATTTTGAGACAGGGTCTCATGAAGCCCAGCTGGCATCCAACTCACAATGTGGCAAGGATTCTGTGTCCTTGTATGCTGATTTCCCAGCCTACACCTTCCGAGTGATGAGATCACAAGCATGTGCCATCACTGTCAGCTTTTTTTTGTTGTTGTTGTTGTTGTTTTTGTTTTTCGAGACAGGGTTTCTCTGTATAGCCCTGGTGTCCTGGAACTCACTCTTTAGACCAGCTGGCCTCGAACTCAGAAATCCGCATGTCTCTGCCTCCCGAGTGCTGGGATAAAAGGTGTGCGCCACCACGCCCAGCTTTTTTTTTTTTCTTTTTTTTAAAGCAACCACCCAATTCCTGAAATTATAGGCATGTGCTATTTTAAAATCATAACTTTTGGGCTGGAGAGTTGGCTCACTAGAGACATGGTTTTATTCCCAGCACCTGTATGGCAGCTCACAACTGTCTATATAAGTCCTGTTCCAGGGGATCCAACACCCTCACAAAGACATACATTCAGAAAAAAAAAACCCACATATAAAATAAAAATAAGTATAATCATTTTTAATTTAAAATGAAAACAGGGCTAGGATTCCAGCACTATGGCAAGTTTAATCCACAAGCCTCACAAACACACACTGAGCACTAGAGCAAATATTAATGTGTCATTAACATGTGCTCAGCTCAGTAAGTCCTGGGGGTACTCCTCTCAAGTTCTCAACACTGATAATATTCCATGCAACGCCTCCAACACCTGAGCGACCTCCTCTACTGTGTACTCATTTCTGCTGCTCTTAAAAAGTTTGATGCAGGGGGCTGGTGAGATGGCTCAGTTGGTAAGAGCACCCGACTGCTCTTCCGAAGGTCCAAAGTTCAAATCCCAGCAACCACACATAATGAGATCTGATGCCCTCTTCTGGTGCATCTGAAGACAGCTACAGTGTACTTACATATAAATAAATAAATCTTAAAAAAAATAAAAATAAAAATAAAAAAATAAAATAAAAACAACAAATTGTAAAAAAAAAAAAAGTTTGATGCAGCCAGGCATGGTGGCGCACGCCTTTAATCACAGCACTTGGGAGGCAGAGGCAGGTGGATTTCTGAGTTCGAGGCCAACCTGGTCTACAGTGTGAGTTCCAGGACAGCCAGGGCTACACAGAGAAACCGTGTTTGACGGGAACTCTGTTGCGTGTGGGCAGCATAATCACCTCCTGACAAATCTACACTAGTAACAACAAAGTACCTGGCTTTCTTAGATTTTTCCGAGTTTGTCAAGATATTCCAGCCCTTCATAACTGGCATAGCACAAGCAGCGACAACCTAGAATTTCAATGGAGAAATCCACACTTGTATTTATTTGTATACATAAAATATTGAATAAACCATTAAAAACAAAACAAGACCATGAGACATACAATAGGTTGCAGAACAGCCTGAGACCTGACTCAAAGATTAAAAAACAAAACAGAACAGAAGAAAAAAAAAACAAAGATTATCTTTCAAAATCAATTTTTGTTTTCAGATAGGTATAGTGGCAAATGCCTCTAATCTCAGCACTCAGAAGGCAGAGGCTGCAGGCCTGAGGCCAACCTATGCCAGCCAGGCTTTTCTTTATAGTAAGACCTTTTCTAAAAAAAAAAAAAAATCATATTTTTTAAAACTACTAATAGGATAATTTGAACATTCATGCTAATCTTTAAAACAAATAAAACATTACGGTGGTTTGTCCCCTCAAAAGGTCATATTCTAGAAGGTTGCTTCCTAGTCTACAGAAGTTTGTGAAGTAGTGCCTAATTGGAGGTACCTGGAATATGTGAGTTACACTGGCCTCTCAGTGACTAGGTCTTGGAGAATAACTCCCATAAGAAGCAGATTACTGTCACAAAAATAAATAAATAAATAAATAAATAAATAAATAAATAAATAAATAAATAAATAGTGGCTCTACCCAGGCTCTTGCTTTTCCTCTTCTCATATAACAACCAGAGGCTTACCAAATGTGGTTGCTTGATTTTGGGACTCCAAAACTATAAGCTAAATAAATTCCATCACTTCATAAAGTATTCAGATTTGGGTATTTTGTTATAGCATCCCCAAAGAAACTAAGACATATTAGCCCTATTAGTTAAAGCAACTCTTTATTCTGCTCTGAAATTGGGTCTTTTTTTTTTTTTTTTGAGACAGGGTTTCTGGAGCTCTCTGTATAGACTAGGCTGGCCTCAAACTCCCTCAAAGTCAAGAGATTCACCTACCTCTGTTTCCTAAGTGCTAGGATTAAAGGTATATACACCACTATGCCTGGCTTTTACTTTAAAAAATTTTAAGACAAGGTCTTACTACATAGTCCTGGCTGACCTGGAATTGGCTCTGTAGACCAGGCCAGTCTCTAACTCAGAGGTCTGCCTACATCTGCTTCTGCATGTTGGTATTAGAGGTATGTTCTACTACATCCAACCTCATCACCATTTTTGTGGTTTCAAAAACCAGGAATGGACAGACAAAATGGCTCAGTATGTAAAGGCAGGTACCAAGTCAATCCTGGAGCCTACATAAAGGAGGAGAGAAGTGATTGCACAAAGTTGCCCTCTGATCTCCACATGTTTTATGACACATGCATACACATCATGTACACACACATGATAAAGAATTTAAAAATAAAAAGGTACAGTGGTCAATGCTTATATTAGCACTCAGGAGGCTAGTGGATAAAGGCATTTGATATCAAGCTTAGTTTTGAGTTTGATATCCAGGACCAACTTGGTAGAAGAAGAGAACTCACTCCTCTGACCTCCACACATGCAGTAGTACATATGCGAATGCTGTGTGCACCAGTATTCACATACACATATGAATGTATACACACAAGCACATAAATACATATACCCTGCCTGACTCTGCCTCCCAAGTGCTGGGATTAAAGGTGTATGCCACCACCTGGCTTTTTTAACATTTAAAATTTTTTAAACTTTTAAGAGTTTAACACTAGACAGTGCTATGCTCTAAGTGCTATATTCGAGGTTAGTCCAGAAATAAATGAAGTCAAGGGCCAGAGAGATGGCTCAGTGGTTAAGAGCACTGACGACGGGGCTGGTGAGATGGCTCAGTGGATAAGAGCACCCGACTGCTCTTCCAAAGGTCCAGAGTTCAAATCCCAGCAACCACATGGTGGCTCACAACCATCCGTAACGAGATCTGATGCCCTCTTCTGGAGTGTCTGAAGACAGCTACAGTGTACTTACATATAATAAATAAATAAATCTTTAAAAAAAAAAAAAAAAAAAGAGCACTGACGACTCTTCCAGAGGTCCTGAGTTCAATTCCCAGCAACCATATGCTGGCTCACAATAATCTGTGATGGGATCTAATGCCCTCTTCTGGTGTGTTTGAAGAGAGCAGCAGTGTATCTATGTGTGTGTGTGTGTGTGTGTGTGTGTGTGTATATATATATATATATATATATAAAATACATCTTTAAAAAGGAAAAAAAAAAAAAAAAGCTGGGCATGGTGGTACAAACTATGATCTCAGCCCTGGGGAGGCACAGACAGGTGCTGCTATCCCTGGAACTTGCCCAGCCTAGCCTCAGCAGAAAGACCTGTGTCTAAAAAACTGGAGAATCCCTGAGGCATAATACTTGAGGTTGTCCTCTGCCCTCCAGAGAGGAACATGTACACACACACACACAAACCTTTGTTCATTTGTAGCAGATATATACACCAAAATGCAATTACATAACCTAAAGTGAACGTTTTCTCCACAACTCCTTGTCAGCATAAGCACTTCTAGTATACACTACACACCCACCGTGTATCTTAAGATTGTGTCTCAAGACCCTGAAAGCCTAAGAAACCATCTTGAACTCTGAGACTTGCTATATGGCATTTATGTTTATACAATATTTCCATCAATGTATTTTGTTTGAAATGAATCACTTGTGTGGTGATTTGAATAGGTATGGCCCCCACAGATTCATGCTTGGCCATAGGGACTGGCACTATTAGGAGGTTAGCCTTTCACTGTAGGCGTGTGCTTTGAGGGCTCCTTCTATGCTCAGACTCCACCCAGTGCAGAAGAAACCCTCCTACAGACTGCCTATAGAAGACAATCTTCTCATGGCAGCCCTTCGATCAGGAACTCTTGGCTTCTCCAGCACCAAATCTGCCTGCATGATGCCACACTTCTCACCATGATGATAATGAACTGAACCTCTGAAACTGTAAGCCAGCCCAGTTAAGTTTTTGCCTTTATAATAGCTGCCTTGGTTATGGTGTCTCTTCATAGCAATAAAACCCAAACTAAGACAACCTATATACAAAAAAAATATTGGATTTGTAGCAGTATTGATTTTAAATAAAGTTTGCTGCAAGATTTAAAGTCTTTCCCCTCCCACAGCATGATATGGAATTCCAGGTATCAGGTACCTTTGGAGCTTTCTCAATCTCTACCAGGCACATCCTGCAATTTCCAGCAACAGACAACCTTTCATGGTAACAGAAGCGAGGGATTTGCATGCCGACCTTCTCGCAAGCCTAGAAGACAAAATGCTGCTTTAGAATAATTTCCTTTGGATCTTGTTCTTACTGAACACAATAGATGGAGGCATCTTTTATTATTTTATCACCGTTACCCACTTATCTTATCTCCCTCCTATGTAAGTTCCTCAAGAACTCTTGCTCCGTTCCAAACCTGGCAGCTCTGAAGGTGCTATAACAAATTAGGTAAGACCTCACAGTCTGTGGTAAAGTCTTTCCCCATTATCTGCTTTGTCCACAGTCCACAAAAGCTCCCTGTCAACCTGTCCTAGTGGCTTCACTCCTGGCCTTCTCTTCTCATCTGAGTCACAGACCAACTTACATCTTATAGCTGGCCATGATTTAGTTTTACTTCTGACATCTCTACCACCCCCTAGCTAGCCAAAATACTTTCCATTGTGCCTTGATTTTATTTATTTATACTTTTTGGCTAACATTCAGTGCTTTCCTGTCTGTCTATGTCTAACCACAGTCTAGAAATGAAAAAAAAAAAAGTTTAGGTCTGTGATAACCCACAGTCATAAAGCAGTCTGTCTATGAGCAAATTTGTTACTTCTGGAGAAACTTAGAGAAATTGTGTACTATCCTTTACTTACCTGCCTTGCAGGACACATTGCTACATTGAAACTAAACAGTATGAAGGAAATAATTTTTTAAAATAAAAATAAGAAAACTCAGAGTCATAAAAGTAATTACCTGCAGGACAGTGGTTCCTGGTTCCACCATGACAGACTGACCATCAACAAATACTTCAATCAAGTTACCTGCTGCTGTGCCAGTTGTGCGAACTGGTCATCAAAAGAATAGGGTAAAAAAACCAAATTAACCAAATTGAATTCATTGCAGCAGAGCCTAATGAATTAGCTAAATATAAAAATTTTCATTTTTTACTAGTCTTCTCTCTCTAGATGCAAATTTTGTTTTTTGTTTTTTTCCAGCCAGGGTTTCTCTTTGTAGGTCTGGCTGTCCTGAAAAGACCAGACCAGGCTGGCCTTGAACTTAGAAATCCCCCTGCTTCTGCATTCTCAGTGCTGGGATTAAAGGCATGTGCCATCACAGCCTGGCTAAGATATGAATTTTTCAAGTACTAAATAAGCATAAAAGCTTTTTTTTTTTTTTTTTTTTTTTTGGTTTTTCGAGACAGGGTTTCTCTGTATAGCCCTGGCTGTCCTGGAACTCACTTTGTAGACCAGGCTGGCCTCGAACTCAGAAATCCGCCTGCCTCTGCCTCCCGAGTACTGGGATTAAAGGCGTGCGCCACCACCGCCCGGCCATAAAAGCTTTTTTAACTCAATTACATCAAACATATGTTGTCAGGTTTAGTTTTGGGTTTTTTAAAGACATTCAAAAATATGAATGGGGGCTGGTGAGATGGCTCAGTGGGTAAGAGCACCCGACTGCTCTTCCGAAGGTCCAGAGTTCAAATCCCAGCAACCACATGGTGGCTCACAACCATCAGTAACAAGATCTGGCGCCCTCTTCTGGAGTGTCTGAAGACAGCTACAGTGTACTTACATATAATAAATAAATAAATCTTTAAAAAAAAAAAAAATATGAATGGTGGCTTACAACCATCTGTAACGGGACCTGATGCCCTCTTCTGGTGTGTCTGAAGACAGCTACAGCGTACTCTAATATACATAAAATAAATATTAAAAAAATTAATGAATATACAACAAAAACTTACCATATCCTTTAGGAGAATTAGAAAGGCCTATCAAGGCCCTTTTTATAGGTATCCTTAACATGATGGCTAAAAAACATTAAAAAAAAATATTAATTTTGTAGAAGGAAAAGAACTTACTTATAAAATTTCTGGTACTGTTTTATGGTTACGCATACATTATTCTAAGAGAATATTCAGAAGTCCCACTCTTTTCCCTCTAATTGTACATATATAATGCAGTCCCAGAGACATTAGTTTATACAACGTGAAATAGCTAAGAAGTAGACAGTATGTAGTAGGCTTTGGGTCCTTGGATAGGTAAGGTACAACTGAGCTACATCTCCAGCACTAAACTTGGGCTTTGTAATACAAAGTAAAGGGCAATTCTGATATAGCCAGAAGAAAGCGGTAAGAGCTTGCAATACAGCTTAGCTGGTACAAGAGTGCTTGCCTAGCACTGAGGAAGTCCTAGCTTCTAACACCAGTACAGCAAAATCCAGATTATATGAGTGTAATCCCTAAACTTGAGAGGTAAAGGCAGAAGGATCAGAAGTATAAGGGCATCTGCTACAGCAAGTTTGAAGTCAGGCAGAGATACAGGAAACACCTCAAAAGAAAAAGAATTAAGAATAAAGTAAAATAAGTTGTAAGAATAACTGTCACTAATAGCTATCTAAAATAAAATACCTTTCTGCCTTCACCTCCTACCAGTATACTGGGAATTTTGTTTGTTGAGACAAGGTCTTATTATTAATCTTGGCTAGTCTTGAAGCAATTCTCCTGCCTCTGCTTCCTGGGTGCTACCACAACTAGTTCCAGCACACTCATTTTATATGCATCTTTGAGGAGCTTCGTTCTCTCACAGTCCTACAATTGCTTGTATTATGCTTCTATCCTAAATGTACTATGAACTCCTGGCATCTTCCTACTTTCAATACCAGTTCCCAAACGCTAGTAAAGATAGGCTTTAAAACAATGGTCCTATGTTGTTTTGGGTGTTTTAGAGGCCTAATCTCAGTTATCTGGGACACCAAAGCAGCAGGATCCCATGTTCCCAGACTGCCTAGACCTTGACTGAGCTCAGTACTAACCTGGGTAACCTGGTGAGACCCTGACTCAAAAATGGAAAGGTAACTGGAGAGGCTCAGAGGCTCAAGAGCACTTGCTGCTCTTGTGCAGAAAACCTGTGTTCCATCTTATAGATGACTGTGAGCATCCACTTCTGTATTTGCCAGGCACTGGCATAGCCTCATACGAGACAGCTATAACAGGGTTTATGGAAGCATTTTCTTTTTTCTTTTTTTTTTTTTTTTAAGATTTATTTATTTATTATTATATGTAAGTACACTGTAGCTGTCTTCAGACACTCCAGAAGAGGGAATCAGATCTCGTTACGGATGGTTGTGAGCCACCATGTGGTTGCTGGGATTTGAACTCCAGACCTTTGGAAGAGCAGTCGGGTGCTCTTACCCACTGAGCCATCTCTCCAGCCCGGAAGCATTTTCTTAATTGGCGTTCCCTCCTCTCAGATGATTTTAGCTTGTGTCAAATTGACATAAAACTATGTAGCATATTCTCTAAAATTATAATCCTTTTCCACAAACTGTTGCTTTTACAGATATGTAGTTTTTCAATTTGTTTTTACCTTTTAAAGAAAGACAGTAAAAAAAATTATGTGATAAGAATGTATCAACATGCTGGGCGGTGGTGGCACACACCTTTAATTCCAGCACTTGGGAGGCAGAGACAGGCGGATTTTTGAGTCTGAGGCCAGCCTGGTCTACAGAGTGAATTCCAGAACAGCCAGGGCTACACAGAGAAACCATGTCTCGAAAAACCATAAAAAAAAAAAACAAAAAAACTCACAGGGCCCCCAATGTAGGAGCTAGAGAAAATACCCAAGAGCTGAAGGGGTCTGCAACCCTATAGGTGGAACAACAATATGAACTAACCAGTACCCACAGAGCTTATGTCTCTAGCTACATACGTATCAGAAGATGGCCTAGTTAGCCATCATTGGGAAGAGAGGCCCCTTGGTCTTGCAAACTTTATATGCCTCAGTACAGGGGAACACCAGGGCCAAGAAGTGGGAGTGAGTGGGTAGGGGAGCAGGGCAGGGGGAGGCTAATAATAATAATAAAAAAAAGTTCTTTGATGAATATGAACAAAGCATGTTATATACTCATAGAATTAACACTGAATTTGCAGATACCAAGTCTGTTATCCACTAGGTATTGATTCTTTACCTATAAAGCAAATCTACACTGTTTCCCAGGGTGTAATTAGCAGGTCAATAATAGCCAATAATAAAACAAAGAAAGGGCTGAAGAGATGGCTCAGTGGTTAAGAGTGCTGACTGCTCTTCCAGAGGTTGTGAGTTCAATTCCCAGCTCACAACCATCTGTAATGGGATCCGATGCCCTCTTCTGGTGTGTCTGATGACAGCTACAATGTACTCATATGTGTAAAATAAATCTTTAAAAATAAGTAAATAGGGGCTGGCGAGATGGCCCAGTGGTTAAGAGCGCCAACTGCTCTTCCTAAGATCCCGAGTTCAAATCCCAGCAACCACATGGTGGCTCACAACCATCCGTAACGAAATCTGATGCCCTCTTCTGGAGTGTCTGAAAACAGCTACAGTGTACTTACATATAATAAATAAATAAATCTTTAAAAAATAAGTAAATAAAAACAAAGAAAAAAGGGGCTGAATAGATGGCTTAGTGGTTAAGAGCACCGACTTCTCTTCCAAAGGTCCTGAGTTCAAATCCTAGCAACCACATGGTGGCTCACAACCATCCTAACAAGATCTGACACCCTCTTCTGGAGTGTCTGAAGACAGCTACAGTGTACTTACATATAATAAATAAATAAATCTTAAAAAGAAAAACAAAGAAATAATAAAAACTAACATCAATTTAGTCAGTAATGGCTACTGATAATCAGTTGTACAGTGTTCTTCATCTGTGGCCCTTTTCCTTATTAAAAACACACCATGTGTATATTTTATTATTCTACTTACTAAATTGGGCTGAGCAGGTAGCTTTAGTGCAAGGTCTAAAAGGTAAAGGTAGGCTGCATTGGGCTGTATGCAGAGTACAAACAACAAACAAGCCCACAATACTAAATTGAAGGTGAATTATCGATTTTGGTACCTACTAGACTGTAAGTTCCTTGACAAAAAAATTTGGTTATTTCTCTTTTCTGAAGACTAGCAAGTCCCCAAATAGTTTTGCACCAAATTCCAGAATGAGCAGTACATATCTCATTTTTAACAAGTGCTGATGAGGCCAAGCACAGGGCCCATGCTTGTGATTCCAGCACTGGGAAACCTAAAGCATGAGAATCATGAATTTGAGGCCAGCCTGATCTACATCCATGAGACGTCATCTCATAAAAACAGCCTGCACTACATCAAGAGTTTGAGGATAACCTGGCTTTTACACTGTACAGTTTGTTT
The DNA here is from genome assembly GCF_978045245.1 of Mus caroli. NCBI lineage: Eukaryota > Metazoa > Chordata > Mammalia > Rodentia > Muridae > Mus > Mus caroli. Next base: position 60,064,020 of record NW_028227256.1, read on the forward strand.
TACTGGGGTTTTCTACTTGGTGGGGTTTGTTTGTTTGTTTGTTTGGAGATAGACCTCATGTACCTCAGACTGGCTTCACACTTGCTATGAAGTCAAGGATCAACTTGGACTCCTAAACTTCAGGCCTCCACTTCCCAAGCAAGGTGCAGAATTATCAACACGCACCACCATGTCCAGATTGGTATATATTTTATTGTTGTTGTTGTTGACATTCATTTACTTACTCCGTGAGTGTCACCATAAGCACACAAGGAGGTGGGGCGGGTGCCTGTGAAAGTTAAAGGACACCCTTTGAAAGTCAGTTCTTCTTTCCCATCAATGTGGGTCCTGGAGATCTAACTCAGGATGTCAGGATTGGCAAGCATCATTTCCAACTAAGCTCTTTCCCAGCTCTAATATGTATTTTAGACACAGTATCTACCAAATAGGAACAAAAATAGCCAGTCAAGACAGGGATGTAGCTCAGTTAGTAGAGTCCTTACCTAATCACACACAAAGTTCTCCATTCAATCCTCATGTCTCAGCCTCCCCTTTCTGGGATTACAGACAGGTACCATAGTCACACCCTGGCTCTAATATCTTGGCTGTGACTTATAAAAATAACTTTCTAAAAGGTACTGATGCGCTGGCTTAGAATACTAGATTTAGTGATGCTAAACTCGGGGTGGGGGTGGATCCCAGAAATCTGTTTGGTCTTACAGACATGTACGCAAACTTGAAGACACCGAAGCTTCCTGATCTGCTGCGGACTCCAGGCTAACTTTTTAAGATTCATTTTTAGTTTATGTGTGCATGTGCTTATCTGTGTGTAGGTAATGTGCACTTCTAAGTGCCGGTGCTCACAGTCCAAAAGAGAGTGGAGAATTCCCTGGTAAGGTTACATGGCAGCTGGGAGTCTTCTGACTGGGCTAGTGGGAACCGAACTCGGATCCTCTCTGCAAGGCACTCTTAACGGCTTGACTCTCTCTCCAGCTCCGACTGAGCTAACTTTTAGTTTTTGTCAGTTCTCCCCGTCGGTGGAATGAATAAAATACTACCCAACATGATCACCGAGCTAGATAAAAACAAACAGTAGCGTGGACAGGTTCAAGACAGCAACTAAACCGATGCCTGAGGTTTAAGCCTCTCGTGACCCTGGGAGATGAACCGGTCTCCTGATGACAGGGCCATCTCCTGTCTTCCCCTGCAAAGAGAGAGTAGCTCGCAAGCCCGGACTCCCAAAGGTCTCCTGATCGGCTTAGGCTCCATCAGACCAGAAACCAAGGCTGGTAACCCTCACCTGCCGGCTCGCCCGGGTTCCAGAGGTGGCGGGGCAGGAGCTGGTACCCAGTCAAGGGCAAGAGGAGAACGGCTTGTCTGACCTATGGGATGCAGACCTGCCAAGAAAGAAAACACCACTCGAAGCGCTTCAACTTGCCCACTTCAACGCGTCCTCACCTTTCCTCCGGAGCCCACCGAGTAGTTCCGCGGACCTGTACGGGTCTCCCTGACCCCTCAAAACCCGGGCCGCTAAGTCAATATGGCGGCCACGGCAACCTCTGTCAGCCCGACCTGGCGGACGGAAAGCCAGGAGGGACTAGAAACACAGATTCGACTGTTTTTCCCGTCTTCGGACCTGTTCGGCAATTTCCGAGAGCGAGCCCGGGAGGAAGCGGAGAAGACGACTTGGACCTGCAGTTCCGCCGGAAGTAGCCGAGGCCTTGCGGCCGAGCGCTTTCGTTCAACTCCGGCTCCTCAAGGGGCGTTTCCCTTCGTTTCGGAGTCCTTGGAGCGAAGGCATTTTAAAATGCCTCCTTTATTAATTTTCTTCCAAAGACAAGGGAAGGCCGGCGGACGACCTATAGGCCCTTTAGTTACCAAGTCGCAGTGGTACGCGGAGGACCGAGACCAGGAACGGACGTTGACCTTTAACCTCTAGCCCGGGCGGCGGAGGGAAACGCCTCCGTCTCTATATAAGGAGTTTTCCGGCCGCTCTGGGCCCTTTTTTCCCTCAGCACTGGCCGTGGGCTCCCGGCGCTCTAGTCCTCCGCTTTTGTTCAGCTCCCCGTTCCAGCCTTCGCCATGGGATTCGGAGACCTGAAAACCCCTGCCGGCCTCCAGGTGCTCAACGATTACCTGGCGGACAAGAGCTACATTGAGGGGTGAGCAAGAGCCGAGAGGCTGGGGGGCCGGGGCCACGTGGCGCGCGCGCGGGCTCGGCGGGAGGGAAGCGGATCTCCGGATGCTGGGCGAGCCGAGTCTGTGCTCCCGGGGCCGGGATGCCAATAGAGCGAGACCTCCTGGGAGGGGCTGCCAGCGCCATAATTGAGATGATGCTTTCTCCGTGTGCCCGCGTCCAGCTGGTTCTTCCGCGTCTTTGGACGAGTTAGTTGAAACCTGTGGCAAGTCTGGTGGGATGAGTTCTGGGTGGCAGATAGTTCTTGGGCTTGCACAGATTCAAACATATTCTGTGTCCTTCCTATGGGAAGCAACTTAGGTTAGCCCTGTAATTGTTCTCACTAGTTAGCTTGACAGATATGGGCTATGTCATTTATCAGCTAGTGTTTGTGTCTTTTCTTTTAAAGGTCTGTGCACTTGTTTTTGTGTCACCGGCAGGTACGTGCCATCACAAGCAGACGTGGCAGTATTTGAAGCAGTTTCTGGTCCACCACCTGCTGACCTGTGTCATGCCCTACGTTGGTATAATCACATCAAGTCGTATGAAAAAGAAAAGGCCAGGTAAAGGTATCTTTGTGCTACCTGGATTTTCACATGGCAAAGTAGGGATCGGGTTAAAGTTGGCTTTAGCATTGCTGACCTAGTGTGAGCTGAATTTCTTTGTGACCTTGCAAGGCCAAGCGACTGAAGTCCTCCATTTTCTCACAGAACAGGTAGAACATGGACAACTGCAGTTCACCTTTCCCCCACACCTCTCTGATAATGTGCTTCGGACCTGGGGGGGCCACCGCTGGGGTGTGAGGGTAGCTCGCTCATTCGGTCCCTGGCCATTCTTCTGAAACTACCAGCAAGGGTGGAAGTTTGGGGAAGTGGATTCCAGTTCACTAAGAATGGAAGTGAGCATACTTAATGAAATCTCAAACAGATGTTCATTCTGAAAGAGTAAACCGTAGTGAGTACTGAATACATACGATGTCTCCCATGGGTGAAGAGTAAAGTTATTTACCTGGGATTTGTGCTAAAGGTTAAATAACCAGAAGAGAGTGGGAGTTCCTGGGAAAGGAAGATTGTGTGTTTTGCCTAGAAAGGGCTTTGACACTGACCTAATGTGGCAGAATGTTTGTTTTCAAGCCTGCCGGGAGTGAAGAAATCTTTGGGCAAGTATGGCCCTACCAGTGTAGAAGACACCACAGGAAGTGGAGCTGCAGATGCTAAGGATGATGATGACATTGATCTCTTTGGATCTGATGATGAGGAGGTATGACTTCATCTTTATCCAAGCATGTTGATAAGCCTGAGGACAGACGCTATAGCCACTGCCTGGATGGATCCTGGCGTGGCTTTATTGTCTGCCTTTTAAAATTTATCACTGGGTACATGATGAATAAAATCAAATCACCATCTTTCGGCTGAGCTCCTGATGGATTTGCTTTTTCTGATGAATCTGGTGGGTTTTGTGATGACCTTGTCACTACATTTAAGCAGAAGATAACCTACTTTGTGAAACATCTTTTCTCTGTACAGGAAAGCGAGGAAGCAAAGAAGCTACGAGAAGAACGCCTTGCACAGTATGAGTCCAAGAAAGCTAAAAGTGGGTAATCTTTATTGTTAGTAGTGTTGATGTCAGGAACTTGTCCAGTGCTTGCCCTAAAGTGGATTTTCCCCAGTTAAATTAAATGGGTCAATATTTTAAAACTTCCACAGCTACTGGTCTACAGCTGTCTTTATGGTAGCAGTTGTAGCATTCCTCTGTGGGAAAGAAACTGTTACACAATTTAATGCCTCTTTCTTAGCCACACAGGAGGAGGAGTATGTGTGACAGACACAAGGCAAATTGTGTGCGTTTGACAAAAAGATGATCTGTTTTAAGACATTGAGATTTGACTTATGGTGAAAGGGTTGAGTGTTTGGGTACACTTCTTAATCTTCTTTAGAGCCTGCAGTTGTTGCGAAGTCTTCCATCCTACTAGACGTGAAGCCTTGGGATGATGAGACAGACATGACAAAACTAGAGGAGTGTGTCCGAAGCATTCAAGCAGATGGCCTGGTGTGGGGCTCCTGTAAGTGTGATGCTTGTGTTTTAGGGATTTGTGCATTTTCAATGTTTTCTCGTAAGTAAGAATTTCCTAACATTTACCCCTTGATGTTCTTTTTTTAGCTAAATTGGTTCCAGTGGGATATGGAATTAAAAAGCTTCAAATACAGTGTGTAGTTGAAGATGATAAGGTTGGAACGGATATGCTGGAAGAGCAAATTACTGCTTTTGAGGACTATGTACAGTCCATGGATGTGGCTGCTTTTAACAAGATTTAAATCATTCTCAAGTCAGTGCACTTAAATAAAAGCTTGAAAGATAACCCTTGGCTCTTCATTTTACTGTGAAATGGTATGTCTTCGTTTTGAAGGAAAGGACTCAATGTAAATCGTTAGTGGTGAAAACTTGAACTGGAAAGAGAAATAGCTCAGCATTTTTAAACCACGCAGCTTGATGACCAGACCAACCTGAGGTTGTCTTTTAGCCAACACTGTGTTGTACCATAGATATAATTAAAAGGAAGATAAAGAACTGATGTGTTTTTAAAGATTTAGCAATTATAGTATACTCTTGTAATTAGTGAAATAATTCTTTTGCTGTTAGCAGTACATGATACTGATTGATAAACTATCACTATATGCCTTTGATGTCTTTTTCAAAAACTGAATCTTGGGCTGCTGAGACGACTCTGATAGCCACTGAGGGTGCTTAACTGTTTGGTTCACTCCAGAGAGCAAGTAGATCAAAACTCTAGAAGGTGCTCTGACAACGAGCACAACACCTGGACATAAGTGTTTTTGGAAGTATAATCTGAAGTTGTTAGCTCTATGTCCTGAAAGGAACATTGTAGGCTCATAAGGTCAGTGTGGGTTTTCAGAACTCAACCTAGAGATGGAGGAAAGTGCTGGGGTAGGCAGTATGCACAAAGCTATTCCTTGGAAACACTTGTGGGAGGTTATGCTGCTCTAGAAGTACATTATGAAATGTATCACAGGGCTGGAGAGATGGTTAAGAACACCAACTACTCTTCTGAAGGTTGTGAGTTCAAATCCCAGCAACCACATGGTGGCTCACAACCATCTGTAATGGGATCTGACACCCTTTTCTGGTGCTTCTGAAGAGAGCTACAGTGTACTTAGATATAATAATAAATATTTTTTTTTTAAATGCATCACAGCAGTTTCAGCTTTGTGCTAAATTTTTGATACATATATCTAAACATTTACCATAATTTTTACTGTTGGGCGTTTTTAAAGCTTTGTGTGTGTGTGTGAGAGAGGTGGTGGTGGTGTATACTTTTAATTTCAGCGCTCAGGAGACAGAAGCATGCAGACCTCTTAGTTCCAGGCCAACCTGGACTACACAGAGTCCAGGACAGTCCTGTATACAAAGAAGCTTTCTCAATTTTATAGATAGTAATCTAGAAGATTAAATAACCCAGTTACTTCAGACAGTACTCTTGCTCTCAGTCAGTCACGTTGACTACCTTCAGTGAGGGAAGCTTCACATTGTAAATATGTATTATAATCTAATACATAGATTCAATAAAGCATGTACTAAAGAGAATGTATATACATCAGACCCAGGCTAAAAACAGTGGACATTTTTTTCTAAGTAAGTTAGGATCATGAAGGCCAGCAGAGGGCAGCACTTCATGTCAGGAGCATGAGGGCTACGGCAAAACCGTGAGAGCCTGCTGAAGAACTTGTCAGGATCTTGAGAGCAGAGAAAGGGCCCTGTCAGGACCATGAGAGCCGGCAGAGGGCAGCACTTGGTGTTCTAAGGCTCCATAGTGTGGGGATTCTGGAGAACACTGACATAAAGGTACATTTTCATCTTTACTGGTGTTCCTGTAAACAAAAGAACAGGAGATACAACTATGCTGGCAATTCATGCTCTCTAGCATCTGTACCATCTGGTAATACGTTTATAGTCATCTACAGACTTGTATTTAGCCAGAATTTTCCATAACCATGATGTTCTAGAGGACTAAAAACGAACACAAAATGGTAGACATGTTTCATAAAGGGGCAAGAGGTCCGGCCCCTCCCTTTGGTTCTGAACCAGCCTAGTTTTGCTTTGGCCAGTTCAATATAGTGGAAGCAATGCTGTGTGACATTCATAACCTGTCAGAGGATTGTGGATGTGACTCAGTGGCAGACCTCGTGCTGCCTGCAGTTTGGAAGTCTGGTGACCATGGCCATGGAACAATTATGAGAGGAAGGACAATAAGATCTAATGAGTAGCTAGTCCAAGGATTCCAAGCTAGGGTCATTTGAATCATTATCTACTTGAAGTTTCAAGCATAGGAAGCAGGATCAAGTCACCCCATCTTGTTTATATTCCAGAAACTCAGAAATGATATATACTAACAGTAAATTGACATTTTAAGTAACTTATTAAATAAACAGTTAACAGGAATGGAAGCTTTAAATCCATAACCAACTAATACTTTATAAATCATTAAAAGTTTGAATGGATATGTATTTATGCTGTTAAAATACGTGTAAATTCAATTTGTTTATGGAGGCAGCCTAGGCTACATAGTGAGACCTTACCCCAAATAAAAGGTTTTTGGGGTTTTTTTTGTTTGCTTGTTTGTTTTTTAAGATTTATTTATTTATTATATGTAAGTACACTGTAGCTGTCTTCAGACACCCCAGAAGAGGTCATCAGATCTCATAATGGATGGTTGTGAGCCACCATGTGGTTGCGGGGATCCTAACTCACCACCTTCAGAAGAGCAATTGGTGCTCTTAACTGCTCTTAACCGCTTAGCCATCTCTCCAGCCCCTTTTGGGTTTTTTTTTTTTTTTTTTTTTTTTTTTTGTAACTGAAAGGTGATGGTGAAGGAGCTGGGGAGCTGGCCCAGCTTAGCCAAAGTGCATTCAAGGAAGACCTGAGCTCAGCTCCTGGAACACACAGTAGGAACAGCCTGTCATGGTGCCCTGCACTGGCAGTATCAGTGTTGAGGTGGAGCCAGGCTAGGCTAGGCTCTGGTGCTCGCTGGCTAGCTATTTTAGCCTCACTGGTGAGCTCTAGGTAAGTGAAAGACCCCAGTCTCAAATAAACAAACAAATAAAAGGTGGGTGTCTCCATGAGAAACACATGATTTAGTTACAGCTTACACCTCCAAACACATGAACATGCATGCATACACAAAATGACCCAAAAGCAAACAAAAGAACCCAGCCTGATACTTTTTCGATAGAGATAATTAATATAATGTGATATACACTATAAAAATGACTTAATTTGATACATACGTTGTGGTATACATTAACAGACGCAGGCTAAAATAGTGGAAGAAACTTTTAGGCTGTCAGTATCAGAACCGCCACCAGGGGGCAGCCAGAAAGATACATGATTTAAATTGCGAGGAAGAAATCCTCCCTTTTACAGCCAAGCAAAAATATAACTGAACAAAAACATGATCAGTGTAGATCAGAATGAAACCTAATCTGAAAGGATTTGTTATGAGGCTCACATGAAAACTTTGCACTGATTTTCTGGGAACACAGTACTCACTGGGCAGTCTCTAGGAGAGACAGGCTCTTGGTTTCGGCACTCCTGAGCTGTTCACTGACTGTACCAGAGCAGCTGGCTTCCCACAGCGAACGCTTTAGTACCTCGGCAACAGAGGCCCTGAATCGAGCTTGGAACTTCTTGCTTATTAGGACGTAAAGGATGGGGTTCAAGCAGCTATTGAGGAAGGCTAAGCCAGTAGAGAGAGGGATTCCACCCTGCAGCACATTCTGGAAAGAGCTGTTGTGATGAATGCTGAGCTCCCAGATGCTAAACAGGTGATAAGGGGTCCAGCAAACCATGAAGGCAATGACCACAGACAGGATCATCCAGAGATGCTTTCTAGATATCAGGATGTTTCGCTTTTTCATCTTGAAGATGAGGCACAAGTAGCAGGAGCTCATGGTTAGTAAAGGGAAGAGGTAGCCAAAGAGGAACTTCACCCAGGTCAGAACATGGTGTCTCATCAAGGTGAGTTCATGCTCCTGGAAATTATTATAACAAATGATGTGGTTGTTGACCTCCATGGTGTCCCGGAAGTACAAGGTAGGACCTCCAAGCAGAGAAGCCAACAGCCAGACAAGTATAACAACAGCCAGTGAGCTCTTTAGAGTCCGGTGCCGATGAGACAAGCCAGGATGGAGCAAGTGGACGTAGCGGTCCAGGCTAATCACTGTCAAGAAGAAAACACTGGAAAACATGTTCAGTTGGGCAATGAAGGAATTAACCTTGCAGAGCCACAGGCCAAAGGGCCAGTGGAAACTCAAGGCCACATAGGAAATGTACAGGGGCAGGAAGAGAACAAAAATGAAGTCTGCAATGGCCAGATTGAGGAACCAAAGAGTGGTGACTGTCTTCTTCCACTTGAATCCCATGAGCCAAATGACGACGGCATTTCCTGGGATGCCCAGAACAAATGCCAGGGCATATAAGAACAGGGAGATCCAGTGAACGAGTCCCAGGTACGCCTCCTCCTCCGGGTCAGACTCCTGGGAGTAATAATCTAAGGCGTAGGAATAGTTGTCCAACTCCTCAAATAACATTTCCTTTGAGACTTCCATGATGATCTTGTGGGTGAAGAGTAAGGAAATCTGTAAAAGCAAAGTTTAAAGGAAAAAGAAAAGCTTAAGAATTAGGTTTGGGGAATATAAAGAGCATAAATCCAAAGATACTCCATTTTATGACTATTTTAGAAGGGCTTGCGTTTATACTACAGATGTCCAAGTCCTAGTTCACCGACTATACTCACTCACTCAAAGCTTTTGAGAGTTCATTTGTGATTAAGTAATTAAGTGAAAAATGATCTACTCTACAGGTCAAGTCCTCTGTCCTTAACACTTACAGTCCATTATGGTGCATTAAAAGAATCTTGACATCCAGCAAGCATTTATTAGGCTCCTGGTATGCATTTATTTACATCAGATGCAAAAGAAAACAGATAATTTCACAATGGTAAGTTCCAGACTGTGATCATAGCCCTGACTTCTTAAGCTCTAGCTTGAGAACAACTACATTCTGAATCCTTTTTTGGGGGGTGGGGGTTCGAGACAGGGTTTCTCTGTATAGCCCTGGCTGTCCTGGAACTCACTCTGTAGACCAGGCTGACCTCGAACTCAGAAATCCGCCTGCCTCTGCCTCCCGAGTGCTGGGATTAAAGGCGTGCGCCACCACGCCTGGCTGATCCTTCTTTTTTTTTTTTTTTTTTTTTTTTTTAAAGATTTATTTATTTATTATACATAAGCACACTGTAGCTGTCTTTAGACACTCCAGAAGAGGGTGCCAGATCTCCTTACGGATGGTTGTGAGCCACCATGTGGTTGCTGGGATTTGAACTCTGGATCTTCGGAAGAGCAGTCGGGTGCTCTTACCCACTGAGCCATCTCACCAGCCCTCTTTTTTTTTTTTTTTTAAGACACTAGTAAGCACTGAAGATTTGGACCAACTACCTTAGGCCCAGAATGTATTTTTTTTAGGTGCTGTTAGGAATTAAATTCGGGGCCTTGAATATGACAAACATATTCATACTCTAACAGCAAGCTAAGGGCCCCAGCCCTAAGCATGATGGGAATGCTAATGCGGCAGTCAGAGCTATAGCAATATAGATGAATGGCTTTTCAGTTAGAAGATACCTTTACTTTGGTTGCATTTTGACTTTGAGTTTCTGGTTTTGTCTTGATTCTACTTCCTGGGACAGGCTATCGCTCTGTAGGGCTTGTAGATGGTTTGTATCTCACTGTACAGTCTAGGCTGGCTTATACCTCACAGCAATCCCTCTGCCTCAGCCTTCCAAATGGTAGGCAATAGAGATAAACCATCACATCTCAATAAAAGATATCTTTTGGAGTAAATGTCAGTATAACCATAACATTTTCCCATCAATTTCTTATATAATGCAATTAATTTTTTATTTCACTGACTGAAACTTCTTTGCTTTGAATTAACTTGAATTCTTTTTTGTCATTATGACAAAAAGTAAGTAGGCAGTAGTGGCACACACCTTTATCCCCAGCACTCAGGAGGCAGAGGCAAGTGGATCTCTGTGAGTTCAAGGCTAGCTTGGTCTGCAGAATCAGTTCCAGGACAGCTAGGACTACATAGAGAACCCTGTCTCAAAAGAACATATATACATGACAAAAATTAACCAGTTTTACACTGGATCAAATTTCCTGTGTTGTGTTCAATCTCAGGTTTTTGTGGGGCTGTTTGTTTGTTTTTATGTTTGGATATCTTAGGCTAGTCTTGAACTCACTATGTAGCCCAGGCTGACCCCAAAAGCAGCGATCCTCTTGTCTCAGCCTCCTGTGTGGTAGGATTACAGGGATGCCCCATCATGCCTGGCTTATGTAGTTCAGGGATGGAACCTGGGGCCTTGTGAGTGTTAGGCAAGTGCCCTTCCTATCTTCCTCTCCAGTCCTTTCCTGTCTCTTTCCTTTTCTTTCCTTCCTAAGCTGTATTCGTGTTTGCCAGGCTGCCTTCACCCTGGAGCTCCTCCTTCTTCACCTCACATGTCAGCAACCATTCATTACTGAGTCTCTCTCTCTCTCTCTCTCTCTCTCTGTGTCTCTCTGTGTCTCTCTGTGTCTGTCTCTCTGTCTGTCTCTCTTTCTCTCTCTCTCTCTCTCTCACACACACACACATACACACTCAAATGTTAGATTCTAGCAGACAGAGATGTATTTAAAAAAAATTCAGTAGCTGTAAATTGCATTTTATTAGTGTGTTTATCCGCATGCCATGGCATGCAAATGGAGTTCACATGACAACTTTCAAGAGGAGTAGATCTCTCCTTCCACCATGTGGGTCCCAGGGATCAAATTCAGTTCACCAGGCTTGGCAGTTGATCCCTTTACCTGTTGAGCCACCTTGATGAACCTTTCCAGGGTTGGTATTGTCTTTTACTTTTGTCTGTTTGTTTGTTTGTTTAGTAAAAATTAACTTTAAAAAATTATATATTGTGCTAAACAATGGTAAGGACTGTTGAAAAGGAGGAGAGGAGGACAAAAGAAGGGGACTGGAGAGGACTATAATTTTTCTTTTTGTTTGTTTTGTTTATTTTTGTTTTTCAAGACAGGGTTTTTCTATCTAACAGCCCTGGCTGTACTGGAACTCTCTTTGTAGACCAGGCTGTCCTGAAACTCACAGAGATCCACCTGCCTCTGCCTCCCAAGAGTTGGGATTAAAGGCATGCTTAGATTTCAATAATTGAGACAGGGAGGGACTGTTGGAAAATGAACTGGAAGAAGAATCAGTTCAAAGTGATGACAGCAAACACAAACCCACTGCATCCAGAAACAGTGAGACTCTCAGCGCATCAAGGACAAGTTAAAGGTGGGCTGGCAAGATGGCTCTTGCTCATTAATGCACTTGCTGCCACGCCTAAGAACCCGAGATTGACTTCCAGGACCCACATGGTGGAAGGAAAGAATTGTCTTCCAAAAGTTGTCCTTAAATCCACATACTCTCATGTAGGTAGGTAGGTAGATAGATAGATAGATAGATAGATAGATAGATAGATAGATATAATTAAAAAATTTTTAAGACTATGATTTAAAAAGCTAGGCAATACTAATAGAGGAAAGACAGCTAGCAAGGTACATCAGTGGAAGGATGAAGAGATTGCTCAGTGGTTAAGAGCACTGGCTGTTCTAAAGGATCCCAATTCCATTCTAGTACCCACATCATGACTCACAACCTTGTGTGATTTCAGCCTCATGGTATCTGCTGCTCTCTTCTGGCCTCTGCAGGCACTGCATGCATGTGGTGCTCAGATAACACGTGTAGGCAAAACAACAATACACATAAAAATATATTTTAAAAAATTATTTTAAGGGACTGGAGAAATGGCTCAGTGATTAAGAGCACTGACTGCTCTTCCACAGGTCCTGAGTTCAATTTCCAGCAACCACATGGTGGCTCAAAATAATCTGTGATGGGATCTTATGCCCTCTTCTGGTGTGTTTGAAGACAGCAACAGAGTATTCATATACATTAAGTGAATGAATAAATCTTTTTTAAAAATTATTTTAAAAATTTAGATCCATGGGTAAAGGTGACTGATGCCATGCCTGAAGAAAAACCTGAGCTTGATTCCAGGACCTAGTAGAAGAAGGAGAGAAGAGAACCAATTTCTGAAAGTTGACCTCTGACCTCTATATGCATGCCATGTTGTACCCTACTTCACAATAAATAAACAAATAAAAATATAAATACTTTTTAAAAGAGAAAAGAAAGAACGAAGTTCAATGAGATTGTGAGCCTGACATTAGATTATGTAGGCAGTTGAAGAATTCATTTTTACTTTAAAAAATACATACATATATAGATAGATTGAGATAGATAGACAGACAGATAGATAGATAGATAGATAGATAGATAGATAGATAGATAGATAGATATTTTGCCTGCATGTGTACATTGTACATGCCTGCAGAGGCCAAAGGGAGGCATTGGATCCCCTGGGTCTGGAGTTACATACGGCTGTGAGCCACCATGTGGGGTGCTAGGACTCCAACCCAGGTTCTCTGGAAGGGGGCCATATCTGCAGTTCCATTGAGGAAGGATTTTTAAGCAAAAAATATCCGGTTTGTATTACAGAAAAAAACCCTGTTTCTGCTATGGCAAGAGCCTACTGGTAGAAACAAGGAACTTATTACAATGACCCTGGCTCAGGCTGAAGGCCAGCTGGCACTTTCAGTTGTGTGTGTAGGTCATAGAACATTAGGCAGAATTAGGACTTTGGCTCTGTTTTCATTTGGAAGTTAGGTGTGATGTAAGGTAATTCGATTGAGTGTCAAGTTGAGGATGGTTGTGATGGTGAATCATGGCTATCAACCTGCCTGGATCTGGAATCAGCAAACAGCTACTGCTGGGGGCTACTCTAAGGAGCTTTCTTCTTTTCCTTCCCCTCACACTTTCTGGTTTGTTTTTGTTTTTACCAGACAGGGTCTCATTATGTATCTCTGGCTGTCCTAGAACTCACTGTGTATCAAGCCTGGAATCAAGCTCTCGGAGTGCTGAGATTAAAGGCATGTGCCACTCTGCCTGGCAGTTTCATAATAGATTATATGCAGTGAGAAGAGCCACCTAAAAGTGGATAGCAAGTCCCAGTGGCAAGCCAGATAAAAGGAGATGGTACATTGGAAGAAGGTCAAGCCCCTTTTGCCTGAGTGCCTCAGCTCTCCGGAGCAAGTTCATCTGCCCTGTTACTGCGGAGCACTGCCATCCTTTGCTGCTGTTAGAACCAGCATTCTCCAGCTTCCAACATGGAATGAGGACCAGAGGGCTCCAGGAGTCCTCCCAGCCTTTGGCTCCAGAGTGGGACTTTCAAGGTACTCAGGCTCCTGGTCTGAACAAGTATTGCTGCTTTCTCAGCCCATCCAGCAGGAGAAAGCCATTGTTGGGCTACTCTGACTGCACTGAGTAAGCTAACCCAAAAGCACCTTAATATATATTAATTCTCTCTATTCTGTTTCTCTAGGGAGTCTCAGTACACCTGTCCATTTGGTCCTCTGTTCCCCTAAACAGTTTCATGCCTCTATTTTTTAAAAAAACTTTATTCTATTTTTGCCTTCATGCATAAATATGTGTACCATATACATGCCTGGTGCCATGGATCTCCTGGAACAAGACACTTGTGAGCTGCCATGTGGGTGCTGGAAATTGAATCTGGGTCCTCTTAGAGAATCATCCAGTACTTTTAACAGCTGAGCCATTTCTCTCGTCCCTCATGCTTATTTATTTTGAGACAAGGTCTTAGTCTGTATCCCTGGATGTCATGAAACTCACTGCATAGACCAGGCTGACATGAACTCACAAAGATCTTCCTGCCTCTGCTGCCTAAGTGCTGGGATTAAAGGCATGTGCTACCATTCCCAGCGTGTACATGGTTTTAAACATTTTGAAAGATGTATTTATTGTATGTGTGTGGGTATTTTCCCTGTATGTACATGTTATGAACCATGCATGTTCCTCATGTCCTGGAGGTCAAAAGAGGGTGTTAGATTTCCTGAAACTGAAGGTCCAGATGGCTGTGAGCCAGCCTGTGGATGCTGGGAACCCAGGTTTTCTACAAGAGCTACAAATGCCCTTAGATACTGAGCCATCTCTCTAGCCTAGCCCCACAAACATTTTTATCTATTTGTTTTGTTGAGACAGAAATTTTTTTTCTTTATAACCCCTGGAATACACTTTGCAGACCAGGGCTAACCTTGAACTCACATACCTAAAAACTTACACCATGTGTACCAGTACACACTGACTGCTCTTCCAGAGGTCCTGAGTTCAATTCCCAGCAACCACATGGTGGCTCACAACCATCTGTAATGGGATCTGATGCCCTCTTCTGGTGTATCTGAAGACAGTGTACTCACATAAATAAAATAAATTAAAAAAAAAAAACAAACACAAACATACACATAGGCACATGCGTGGATTGATGCATGTGCATACTTTTGAGAGGCGAGGGGAGGTATGAATGAGTTGCGCAGGTGAACTTGGCAGTAAAAAGGAGTTACAATGGGCAGGACCAGGAAAGGAAAATGCATAACAAGCAGATGTTTGGTCTTCACACTCACATTTAAAGGAAATGGTATCATTTATTAAGCAGGCAGGTCAACGTCTTAGCTTGCAGTGACTGCCAACTGAGATGTAGGTTTCCCCAATTTGGAAGAGCATAATAATGCCAGAATGAAGTTGTCAGACCTGACTGAAAATAGGAAATAGCTACTCTTTTAATCTAAAAACCATTTGTGCTACTGGAAGGTCAGTAAATAATTCTGACTGTAATAAAAGCTAATAAAGATATTTATAATCATAAGACATTTGACTTGCCACTAAAATAGCTGCAAGCTGCAGCGTAGACAGGGATAGGGCCACCGGAATCTGTTCGAAATGTGTGGAAAATGCTTGGGACATTGCCAAGCTGGAGAAACTGGCTTTGACAGCCGCGGTCTAGTTGCCTGAGAATGTGAAAGGGCATATTCAGGGATTCAGTTGCCATGAGGGTCCAAGCGATCACATTCCTTGGCTGCATTTATTCACACACTGAAGCGTCTGTTCAGTTCTGGAACAGACAGGAATTTACTGAATTAAGCACACTGGCTTCTGATCTAGTCAGGATTGAGTAGATGGTAAAGCTGGAAACTCTTTTTCTGAATAAACACATTTTACTATAAGACTTTTGTCAGCAAGTGTAGTAAAATCGTCTACAAAACGCAGCAGACTCCAGGGAGAGGACATATGTTCAGACAGTAGACAAAACGTAGCCGCAGAGGGAGGGAAGCCGTTTTAGTTACCACTGTCTCAGCACTCAGGAAAACCAAGACTTGTAGAGTTTGAAGACAGTCTAAGCTACCATGAGACCGTATGCTATCTCAAAAACAATGCTTCCTTCTAGCAGACTGTGTGGTGCAGCTCAAGAGCTTGAGTTTCGCAACAGTGAGGGACAACACGGGTTTTCGCAAACCATGGACGCGATGTGTTCTTAACAGACCTTCAAGGGAGCATGGACCGTAACCTACTTTGACAGAGAAGATTCGATGCTCTTCACTTTTGTGCATGCTGACTGGAGAAAAAGAAACCCAACAGCAGACTGTTTATCTTATTAAAACCAAGGGTCGTCGGGCAGTGGTGGCGCAGGCCTTTAATTCCAGCACTTGGGAGGCAGAGGCAGGTGGATTTCTGAGTTCGAGGTCAGCCTGATCTACAGAGTGAGTTCCAGGACAGCCAGGGCTGTACAGAGAAACCCTGTCTCGAAAAACCAAAAAACAAACAAACAAACAAACCCAAGGGTCTTCAGCCAGGCATGGAAATGCATACGCTTAACACCCCCACTACCCCTCACCCCCACCCCAGCACTGAGGAGGCAGGTGGTTCTCTGTGAGTTAGACAAAGGCCAGATTATCCTATGTGGAGTTCTAGGCCAGCCAAGGTGACGTAGTTAGACTCTGCCTTAAAAAAAAAGGGGGGGGGGAGGCTGAAAAGATGGCTCCATGGTTAAGAGCACTGACTGCTCTTCCAGAGGTCCTGATTTCAATTCTCAGCAACCACATGGTGGCTCACAACAATCTGTAATGGGATCCAATGCCCTCTGCTGGTGTGTCTGAAGACACTGACAGTGTATGCACATATATGAAAGCAAGCAAGCAAGCAAGCAAGAAAGGGAAAAACAAAAAAGGCATTTAAAACCATGGGCCTTTGAAAGAATGTGGCTTACCTATGACTGAATAATAGGAAGAAACGGAAAGAGAAATAATAAACAATCTATTAACACGACAGAAACTTGGATGAAACCCACAAATCTATGACCCAGGAGTCAATTGTCAACAAGCGTTTGTCGCCATAAAGATAAGACCAAGTTTCCTGAAATCTAGGCTGACCTCAAACTCCTGAACTCCTGATCCTCCTCCGCCTCAGTGCTGGCATTGCATGCGTGAGCTACCACACTCAAGAGAGAGTACTATTTTCATGGGATTTCTTTTTCATAGAAGAAATAATTTGGAGAAAGTGAGCATGTGTGTATGTGCTCAATTGTGCTCCTGTGGCTACACGTGTGTGTGTGTGCACAGGGTGGGGGTAGGGAGTGACTTATGTCATTGCTTAGTGTTCTCCACTAATTAGCAGACGTGAACTATATACCACACCCCAGAATGTACTCAAGATGTTTGGCACTAGTAGAGTATTCTTGCTGCCCTTTGCATGAACAGTCCCTTGGAAGGGGTCAAGGCATACCAAGGTTTTACGAAATACCCTGTTTATTTACCCAAGGGAAACAAGAGACATCTTTGTGTTGTTACCAGTGCTTAGGATAGAATCTAGGGCCTCCAGCAACAGGGGCTTACACTGAAGCTGAAAGTTGTGTACATTTTAATCCTGAAGCTCCAGAGGTGGGGATGGGAGGGGTGGGCATTCCAATGAGGTCAAGCTTTCCCCAGGTATATAGCAAGTTCCAGGCTTAGGACACTGTTAAATCTTGACAAAGTGAGGGAGGGAAGAAGGGAGGGAAGAGAGAGAGAGAGAGAGAGAACAAAAAAAGGAATGAGAGGTGGAAGTTGGTATTTGACTGATAGCTCCTCTTGGTTTGTACCTTCCCAACTAGTCCCGACACATTCCTTCCTTTAATAGAGATGTGTCTGGCTTTCTTCATACTTATCATTTATTGCCTAATGCCATGCACATAAGATAAGTGAAAATATTCTTTGGTGTATTCCAAGGAGTGGGCTTGTTTTGGTCTGGCTGGAAACAAGACAGAACCTAAGGGAGGGAGTGTTCTGAGGAAGGTCTTTGAATGTTCCGCCTAAGGGTTTGGATTTGATTACACTGCCAGTTGGGAGCAAGTAAAAATGTTTTCAGCGGGGAATGACATACCAAATCTTTGTTTTTGTCGAAAATCATCTGGTAGTAGTTTGGGAAATGAGTTAGGGAAAAAAAAAATATTTGAATGAAAGTAGGGAGATTTACCACACTTGAAATCTGAAGGTGGAATAGGGCTTAGAAGGCCTTAGAATCAGGATGAGGAAGGCACGCCTAAACAATGTGAGTTCAGTAACCGAACTGAGCAAAACCTTCCCAATCCCATTCCTATTGAGCTGGCACTGGGAAAAGTCTACCTTAGATAGAAGTGGAGCTAATTTGAGGAATTTAAGTGTGTTATTCAGTTTTTGATGCAGTGACTTTAGGAGAAAGAAAGAAAATGTTTTTCGTTTTGCATTAAAATAAATAGCCAAACAAACAACAACAACAAGCAAACAAAAAACCCCAACCAAACAAAGGAGCAAAGGAAATCAAATAGAAATGAATGATATCTGCTCTCTCCCTGCTGAGATCAGAGTCTGATCCTAAAAGGACGTGCAAACTGATCTTCCTGGTTGTCTCCCATACCTCACCAGGACAGTTTGGGAAAGAGAAGGTGGCACAAGTTCAAGAATGTCACCAGCTACTTATGGACCAGTTGCTTTTTTGCCCCACCCAGAAATTAGTCCCCTCACTTGTACGGTCTTGTGACTTTATTCAGTATTGGGTCAGGGGCAATTTCTCAGGTTTAATTTCTTTGTGTTAAAACAACTAGTACACAGGTGTCCTTTAAACACCAGGCAATACAGTAGGCTCTGGACCGCCTCCTCACTTTTTTGTTTTTAAAGATTTATTTATTTATTATATGTAAGTACACTATAGCTGTCTTCAGACACCCAGACAAGGGCATCAGATCTCATTACGAATGGTTGTGAGCCACCATGTGATTGCTGGGATTTGAACTTGGAACCTCTGGAAGAGCAGACAGTGCTTCCAATCGCTGAGCTACCTCTCTGGCCCCCCTCCTCACTTTCAAACCCCAGCCTCATGGCTTCCTGACTGTGACATGTTGAGCAAGCCACCTGCTTCTTTGAAGTCTGCTTTCTTACCCTTCGTATCCTGAAGCATTAAGTAGCTGTGATGGAGCTAGAGAGAAGGCTGAGAAGTTAAAAGCACTTATGGCCTTCATGGGCAACAATCCCCCATTCCTTAACATGTGTAAATGGATAAACACAGAAACAAAATAATAGACTCATAAGAGTTGCTGTGAAGAAACCCTCAAAAGGTGGCTCATTTAGTGCTTGACTCAAAGCATGCTTAGTAATTGCAAAGACAGATCCTTACAAGCTTAGAGCAAGGCAGTATAAATATAGAAGAGGTGTGGGGGCTTTTTTTATTGTTGTTTCTGAGATAGGGTCTCACAATGGAGCTGTGGCAGGCCTTGACCGTGTTATGTACACCAGGCTAGCCTTGACCTTACAGAAAGCCACCTATGTCTGTCTCCCCAGTGCTAGAATCAAAGATAAAGATGTGCATCACCACAGCTGGCTACAGTGGGAATTTACTTGTTCTAAAAAGGTTTTACTTATTCCATGGTTTTCTTTGCATTCCGTTTTTCTCATGGGGGCAGGAGGAAGGCCAAGGGACAAGCTCTGGCTAGCCTGGAACTTGCTCTGAGGTCCACGTGGGTCTCAAACTTTCAGTCTTCTTTCTGGTTTCATAGTTTGAAAATATTGACTTGGTATAGAATTTACAAGTGTTATTTTTCTGCAGCCTGAGTTAGGGATTTCTATGTCTAGCCTCAAAATGCCAGTATTTAGCATCACAAAGAATGGTAAAAAAAAAAAATAGATCTCAGGACAGTGTCCTCTTCCTTTTTGAAATGTCTTTTTTTAAAAAATAATTGTTTTAAAGATTTATTTATTATTCATTAGTCCACTGTAGCTGTCTTCAGATGCACCAGAAGATGGTGTCAGATCTCATTATGGGTAGTTGTGAGCCACCATGTGGTTGCTGGGATTTGAACTCAGGACCTTTGGAAGAGTAGTTGGTGTTCTTAACCGCTGAGCCATCTCACCAGCCCATGTCTTTAAAGATTTAATTTTTTTTTATGTGTATGAATTGGGTGAGCAAGATGATGGGTTTGATCCCAATTCAAAGAAGACAGGGGAGGAGGGAAGAAAAAAAAGGAAAACAAAACTTAAGAAAGAAAAATGCTAAACAGAACTAGCTTGTCTAGGTCTGGAATCTTAAACTGTGATTTGAAATCTTCAGATCAAGACAGGCTTCCAAGAAGGAAGCTGGGGCACACAATGAGAATGTGTCTGTGTATGCTACAGTAGTCCCACTTTTTACTTCAACATTGCTTGGCATGTTTTGATTATCATCCACCCGCTGTCAGTGATATCTATAGCAGTCCAGGGGAAATGCCAGATTTCGGGTGGAAATGGAATTGGCAGCCCCTATATTCTTATTTTAATTTACATCAAGACACTTCCTGTCTTAAAGCAAGACAAGGCTGTTCTCTTAAAGGAAGAGAAACAATAACAAGGGAATGTGCAGAATAGACTGAGACAGAAGTCAACTTAACGGAACAGGGCCATTCATCCTGCAGGGTGGTAAGAAGTGAGCTTGACAAGCCTGTGGAAGGGAAGCACATGTTGGGAGCAATAGCAGTGCTGTCCCTCCCACCCAGCAGTCAGCAGCTCAGAGGAGAGCTGACGATGGCAATCTGGACTCTTTCTCCCATTCATACAAGATTATATCCGGACATATTTTTGCTTTTTTTTTTTCCTCCTACTAAACAGTAGCATATAAGATAAAACACAAGCTGAAGAAACCTGTTCATTGTTCACAACCATCCTGCGGTAGTGTAGAGACACATCATTAAACACCTTTAATAAATATCACTATTGGGCTGGAGAGATGGCTCAGAAGTTAAGAGCACTGACTGCTCTTCTGAAGGTCCTGAGTTTAAATCCCAGCAACCACATGGTAGCTCACAACCACCCATAATGAGATCTGACTTCCTCTTCTGGAGTATCTGAAGACAACTACAGTATACTTATATATAATAAATAAATCAATCAATATCACTATTAATAGTCCATGGTAATGAAAAGAAAGGTAGCCACTGAGATTCCTTTTTTGAACACAGGTCTTGGGCCAGGCAGTGGAGATGTGCTTCAATCCCAGCAAGCAGGAGGCAGAGGCAGGTTGATCTGTCTGAGTTTGTGAGATGACCCAGTAAGTTAAGGCACTTATCAGCACATCTCATCTGACACCCTGTGTTCAATCCCAGGATCCACATGGTGAGAGAACTAACAACGAAAAGTTGCCCTTTGTCCTACATAAGTAAGCTGTAGCATAAGGGGACACACGCACACATACACACAGACATATACACACAGAGGTACACACACACACACACACCTATCTACATGAATCAATAAGCAACAAAATATTTATTTAAGTCAGAAAACTAGGATAATTTGGGTTTTCAGGACAAGAAGTCTGCTCAAAACTGAAACAGTTAAGAGCCTATCAACCAACAAACCAAATAGCACTGTGCTGGCCAAGGTCTCCAAAAGTTCAGACAGCTCAGTGCTACTAAACTGGACATTCTAGAAGGCGCTAAGACATGCATTAAAGGGGCTCTCAGTACCTCTTTCCTCAAGGCAAGGATCTGTGATGAGAAACATCAATTGTGAACTTTTTTTTCCTCTATATTCATAGTAGGAAACGTGAAGATTAGAAAAATGAAAGAGCCAGGCGGTGGTGGCGCACGCCTTTAATCCCAGCACTCGGGAGGCAGAGCAGGTGGATTTCTGAGTTTGAGGCCAGCCTGGTCTACAAGTGAGTTCCAGGACAGCCAGGACTACACAGAGAAACCCTGTTTCAAAAAGCAAATAAAACAAACAAACAAAAAAAACCAACCTCCCAAAAAAGAAAGAAAGAATTTACAAGAAACAGAGCCGGTAAACTAGCTGACGTAGCAAAAACTGTCCTGCATGTTGAAAACAGCCTTTGCCATAATCCCTAGGCATCTGGGCTCCCAAGGCTTCCCCACGCACCTAGTTTCTTCATAGCTGAGGCTCCAACCCAGGGGTTCGACCATGCTGGGCAAGCACTCCACTGCACTGTTTCTCTAGCTCTGCGCCTCGGAACTTTTATGATGCTGCCCGTCGGCTTTCTTTCCCAGCGAGCTGATAAGCACAATGATGGATGGACGAGCTTTGAGAACAGTACATTGGGTTCTCAGGATATTGCTTTAGTACAAGATGAATCGCAAGGAGTCAATAATTCTGTTTTGGAAATGTTTCCATAAACAAGCCATCTTCAAAAAGACCTCCTTCATGTTATAAATAATGTAAGGACTGCACATCTGTCTATCTCGCTGAAAGAGTCCTGTATGTTTGTTTGTAGACAGGACCTCTCTGTAGAGCTCAAACTTTTTCCAGCTTACTCTCCCTAGCGCTGCGATTATAGGCGTGAACGCCATATCCAGCCCCAGAAAGGGTGTGATTTACAATACATTCTTTCTCTTGCCTTTTTTTTTTTTTTTTGCCTTTGCATAACTTGAGTATTTTCAACACGTTGAACCCGTCAGTTGTCAGTCCCTCCCCCCCCCCCACCTGTCTCAACACACTCATTGCATTTTTTTTAACAGATTAAAACATTCTTAATGCCAAAATTTGAATAACAATTCCCTATTTTTCTGAACTGAATTTTGTAGTTTAATGTTATTATGCAGCTTTGGATCTGTCTTTTTAAAGAGAGGAAGTTTCTGGAAGCTGAAAAGTTTTACCCAATAATGGTAAAATAGTCTTTATAATTTCAAGTGTGCACAACTGGTATTCGGTTTTTCATTTTAGTGAACTATGCTGATGGTGCCATTGCCTCCTAAAATTGTATTCTACTTGGTCATCTTGCGGGGGGGGGGGGGGAGTAAATTCTTATTTTCTAAAAACCATTGGTAATTGTTTTTTTTGTTTTGCGCTATTATTTATTTATTTAGCTTCCATCTTGAAGCACTGAGAGTAAACATGAAAAAAATAAACTGAAAAAATGTCTCTAACGAGTTTTTTTTTTTAATTAAACAAGTACAACAATGGGTAGGATCAAGGCACTAAAGAAGAGATTCATGGAAACATCTGCAAGTCAAACAAGATCTGGCCAAATAAAAATACCCCCATACCCTTATCTCAACCTTAGGGAAAAAAAAATCTAAAATCGGGGCAGCAAGATGGCCCAGAGGGTAAAAGAATGATACCAAGAAGCCCCATAACTCGCATTTGATTGCTAGAACTACAGTGGTGGAAGCAGAGAAGTGAGTTCCACAGAGACATCACGGCACCCAATCGCAGGGCTGTACACATAAAAAAGCACTAAGTTTTTTAAAAAAAAGAATATGAAACCATGGGTCTTTCTGCTTTGTTTAAGCATAGAACTATCAGGTTGCTTTCTTTTTCTTTTTTTCCTTTTGCCTCTCAAGAATATTTTGTCCAAATAGTTCAGGTTGCGAGCGAAGCTGACTTATGCAACCATTTCATCCTCTGGGATTTCTTCCCAGTTGAAGATATGCAGTACCACCCAAATGAGTCACGTTTCATAAAATGTAACATCTGTGAGAATGTGTTATAAACATGACAGTGCCCAAAACAGCTGCGGATCCCCACTTAGATCTCCACAGTTTGGTTTGGAACACACACTTGCGAATGTAATTCACGTATCTCTCTCCCCCTCTCTCCCCTCTCCCTCCCTCCTCTATCCCCCTCCCTCTCTCCCATCCCCCCCTCCCTCAGGTTCCCCCACCCCCAGCCCCATCGGTGATATATCTCAGTGGGTTGAGTGTTTTTTTAGCATCGGACCTGGAGCTCGGTCCTTAGTTTCAGCGCTTCACTTCATCGCCTGTTTTAAAGCCAGTCTTGGTTTGAGAATGGAGCCGGCTAAACCAGGCTACCCTAGAATTCCCCGAATTCTGAGTACGTTGTGGCTCACGCTACGGTGAACATCCCACGCCTCCCACAGTCATAAATTTATTGAGTCTGTGCTGTTTCCGTGTACACCTTTAATCCCAGCATTCAGGAGGCAGAGGCAGGCAGATCTCTGAGTTCTAGAACAGCCTTGTCTACAGAGCGAGCTCAGGAAACCCAGGGCTACACCGAGAGAAACACTGTGTCGGAAGACCAAACCAAACCCAAACCACTGATGCTTAAGAGCATCCATGGCGCCGCTTTGCGGCTTTGGGCTTTGCCGCCTTCACGGACGCCCCACCCCACCGCGGCATGGATCGGCACGTCTCTGTCCCCAAGCCCTTCAAACTCAATACAAACTT
The DNA here is from genome assembly GCF_978045245.1 of Mus caroli. Lineage (NCBI taxonomy): Eukaryota > Metazoa > Chordata > Mammalia > Rodentia > Muridae > Mus > Mus caroli. The sequence goes on from NW_028227256.1 coordinate 60,087,863, forward strand.
TTATTTTCAATGCGAGAAATGGAATCCAGGGTCTCACCCAACATCCAAACCCATCTCCTCTTCATCGCATCTTTTCAAACCAGTCTCGTTTTGAGAAAGGAGACGACTAGACCAGGCCAGCCTGGAATCCCGGGTATTCCGCGTGCGCAGTGCGGCTCACGCTACGGTGAACATCCCATGCCTCGCACAGCAAGCAGAGCGCTGAACCTAAGGACCGAACTACTTGGTGACTAGTGCTTCAGTCGTCCATCCGGTCAGGAAAAACTTAGTACTTCCGGGTCACAGACAAAGGCCACAGTCAAGTTGTGGCGGCATCTTTGAACTTGGCTTACCAGTGTGTGCATTGCTTTTGGCCTTCACGATAAACCTGTAATACTGTAAGTAAACCTTTTCTGATCACTGTCTAACCACGGGACTTATTGGAAACACTGGTTATTTCTGTCCAGTAACCTGGAGGCACACAAGGTAACCATTCGCTTACGGCCATTTTATCAGAACTGAGCCAGGTACGCAAAGTCAGAATATATATGACTATTTGGCCTGGAGCCACAAAGTAATTAATTACTATAGTTTTGTATTTTACTCTCGTCGAAGTTACTAAAAAATTTCATGGGATAAACGACCCTACTAATTAATCTATTTATTAGGGTTTATAATAATTCCTACAACTTAGATATGACCACAGAAGGGGAGCAAATTTTTAAATTTGTAGCTAATTTAATGATCAAGGGCTTAGATCAGAGAGCTTATTTGAGGATATTATTTTGGCTTTGGGTTTCTCCTAAAAGAGAATATCTGCTGAAAGAAACCATTGTAAGGAGCAAGATAATGGCATCCCTGCTATTTCAGCAGACTTCCATTGTGCCCGCTCTTTATTTTTTTTTATAAAACTAGGACATTCTGATAGATAATGTTCTGTGTTTATTTTGTGTCAGACCATTCAATAGATGTGTTCATTTCTTGTGATGAATATCTGTACAGCAGACCTGAGTTTCTTTGTATATCCTGCTGATGAGCTATAAACCACCTGGCTTGCGAACTAAAGAATTATTGTCTCAGAGAAAGAAATGCTGTCCAGGAACTCTCTTAAATTTGGTGAATATATTATATACTGATTGTATGAGAAAAAAATGTGATGGGAAAAAAAAAACCTGGCCATTCTGTAGGAAATTACTGTCCATCTGAGCAAATTTTACTGATAATAGTTAGAAAACACTTTTTTTTTTTATTGCAAGCTTCTATCAAAGTGTCAAGCAAATGAATATTCTTGTATATAATCTAACAAAAGAAGAAAACATCCTACCTACATGGCTATTTTCTTCCTCCCTGTTTTGGGATGTATTAGTTTATGAGAAAAAATTTTAAAAATACTATTTTTGTTGTGTTTTGTTTTGTTGTCCAGACAGTGCTGGAACCCATTCTTTAACTAAGGCTGGCCCCGATTGTTTACTCTCCACCTCCCAGGTACTAGTTTTATAGCTCTGCACTTCCTTTCTTGGCTGAACACCACCTTTATGGAGCAAAAGCCAAGCAATTGAAAGTGTTTCTTGAAACTCACTCTTGCGTCATCAGCTCTGCAAAACAAAGGCAGAGGACTAAGAAAGGCATATTTGTAAATGAAAGATACTGCTAGGGTGGTGGCTCTCATCCTTCCTAGTGTCTGACCCTTTAACACAGTGACCCACAACCATGGAGATGGAGAGAGGAGATGGTCTCAGTTCTTAAGACCATGGAAAATATGTGTTATCTGATGGCTAAGTTGGTCATGACTCACAGGATGAGAACCACTGGGCCAGGGCATGGTGTCCTTCCCATCAAAGAACAAAGAGCTTAGCTCTATGGTCTTAAATTCCTCTTTTAAACATTTAAAGTGTGTGTGTGTGCATGTGTGCCTCTGAACAAGTATAGATGTGATAAGACAACTGGGCAACTTTAGATAGGTTGCAGGGATCACACTCAAGTTGCCAGGCCTGCATGGGAAGTGCCATTTCACTACTCCCAAAATCTATAGGTGGTCTTTTCATGATCTAAAATTGCCTCAAATTCTTGGTTAGTGACTATAAAGATCTGAAGGTATGGCATTTGTATGTGCTTGAGTGGTGGCAATAAGGAACTATATCAGAGAGGAATTCTGTTTCTTTTCAGCTAATAAAATGAAAGCCAGGCCAGAGAGATGGCTCAGTGGTTAAGAGCACTGACTGCTCTTCCGAAGGTCCTGAGTTCAAATCCCAGCAACCACATGGTGGCTCACAACCATCTGTAATGGGATCCGAGGTCTTCTTCTGGTGTGTCTGACAGCTGTAGTGTACTCATATAAATAAATCTTTTAAAAAAAATACTTAAAAAAAATAAAGAAAGCCATTATGGAGCCAGACTGGTTAAGAAGGCCTGTAACTATAGTTTATTGTTGGTTGAGTCAGAAGGATCACAAGTTCAAGACCAGCCTGGGCTTCAATCTGAGTTTAAGGCTAGTTTAGACAAACAATAAACAATAAACAAATTGTTTGAACTCAGGACCTTCGGAAGAGCAGTCAGTGCTCTTTTTTTTTTTTTTTTTTTTTTTTTTGGTTTTTCGAGACAGTGTTTCTCTGTGTAGCCCTGGCTGTCCTGGCACTCACTTTGTAGACCAGGCTGGCCTCGAACTCAGAAATCCACCTGCCTCTGCCTCCCGAGTGCTGGGATTAAAGGCGTGCGCCACCACGCCCGGCTGCAGTCAGTGCTCTTAACCACTGAGCCAATAAACAAATAAACAATAAACAAATAAACAATAAAAAGGTTGTATTATAGCATAGAGGCAGCAAATTCATTTCACAAGTGAAATTCCCTAATTCTCACAAATTTAATCCCCAGACCTGGAAACAGGCATAATGAATGTTTGAAATACATTCGTTATATTCTTATGGGATACACTGACAATCAAACAGAAATACTGAAATACAGTTGGGTGAAAGAATAAATAATTTCTATAAACAGAGTGTCATCCGTAAGTTAGTGACACAATCTGCTTCCCTATGCTTTTCTTTCTGTAACCTTCTGGTGGTGCTGAAATCGAGGAGAAAACCACTAACTCTTCTAAAGTGATGTCTTTGCGTGATCCTTCTACAGAAACCCTTCTGACCACCCAGTTCTGAGGCTACACCAGAGTCTCTGCTTTGTACTCTCCACTGGGAGATTGGTGCTCACATCTTGAATGCCTGTTTGACAAATCCCACCCCCTCCCAACCCCATCACGATTATATTTATGCTTCCCTTAATACACCCTGAGCCTAGCACAGTGCCTAACCCGGGAAAGCTCAGCAAGACCTCCTAAACTATCAAAAGACTTTTGGCTGGGGTTTGAGAAAAGGCATTTACAGCATTGGCATCTTGGCATATCAGAGAAAACAAGACCAGGTTGAGAAGGGAACCATGGTGTGTAGTTCTCAGCAAATCTGTTTGTCTCTACATTCAGTTCCTCCTCCTAAAGGATTAATAGGGTGTTTGGTATCTGGCAAAGCTAGCTTTCCTCCTAAGAAGTATATTTTATCTGTTCAACCACTCCATTATGTGCTAAACATTTTGTTGTTGTTTCAAGACAGGGTTTCTCCATGTAGCTCCAGCTATCCTGGAACTCACTCTGTAGACAGGCTGGTCTTCAACTCCCAGAGATCCATTTGCCCCTGCCCCTCGAGTGCTGGGATTAAAAGCATGTACCACCACTGCCCAGTGTCATGCCTGTCTCTTAAACAAGGTGGTATCCACAGGCACTCAGTTCAGTCCTTCCTGCCACTTCCAGCCCAAGAGGAAGGTCAGTGGAGCTGGAGAGAGCATGGAAGAACGGGAGCGAGGCTTTCAGCTGAATCTGCTCCTACAAAACTGGGCAGAGAAGCAGAGCAGTCAACAGGAAAGGCTAGCTCATCAAAGAGAAGCAGAAGGGAAAAGAGGGACAAGGACACAGCCTGGGGTTGCCCAGTAAGAAAGAGAGGTTTATTTGCAGCAAACTGAGAAACTAAACATGAGAAGCTGTTTCTGATGAAGCAGGAGAAACGGAGGTGAAGTCTGGTTGATACCATATACCCTGATGTTCTCACCCTAGGTTCCTATCTCCCTTCCGGTGGAAACCAAAAAGATAACAAGTTTGACATGGAGGGAATCTTGCTGCAGGCCATTTGAAATGTAAAAGCTTTTGTTTTACATATTTGTGTGTGTGTGTGTGTGTGTGTGTGTGGTATGTGAGTGTGGTGTGTGTGACTCAGGTATGTGTGTATTTGGTATGTGTTTACCCATGATTCTATGCGTGTGGTTTATGCCATGGTTTTTTCCTTCCATCATCTGGAACCTGGAGATCAGACAGAAATCGTCAGGCTTGGTGGCAGCCACTTTTACCTATTGAATCATTTTGTCGGGGCCCTTGATTTTATTTTGTTCAAGAAAATACTGGCATCGAATTACAGGGGGAAGATTGATTGTATAGGGTTGTGGGCTTCTCTACCATTCTCTGAGCTGTGCGAGGAGAGCTGCTAGTGGATTTTATATCCCCTGCTACAAAGCCGCAATGGACTGTTACTTTCACCCTGCCTCGGCATCCACTTTCAGTCTCAGCTGAGCCTTTTGTGCAGTTGCCAGATGTCCCAGCCCCTCAAGGTGACAGATACAGTCCACTGCCTTATGCAGCCTCATCCTGGTGCCACCTCCCTAGGAGACAGCTGGGTAAAACCTACCTGACTTACCAACTGACCCCCAGGTCCCTTATAGAGAGTTCAGGCCACTGAATCATTCTGGCCACCTCTGTCACAGAACCTCAATGGAACTGGTGTTGCCTGCCCTAAGCCCCTAAGTAGATCTCCCCCTGGAACCCTGCTGGGCTAACACCCTGTGCCTGTAGGTCCCCTACCAACCTCTACCCTGCCCTTCCTCCCGGTCCCCTCCCATTGTGTGTGCCTCTGGTCTGGGCATTTTCCCCTTCCCACTGGCTTTGGAGGCCCCATCTTCTCTGGGATTTGTAATTATCCCAGTGATCTGTTGTCCCCTGCGCTTTGTTCTCCTGCCTCCCCCCTTCTCACCTGACCTGCACACTTAGACCTCACTCTCTTTCTCTTTGGAAATAAACTGGACAAAAGACAAATATAACCAGATGCAGGTGATCAGCTTTAAAAATTTGGCTTTAGTTTGGGGGGGGGGTTAGGGGAGGAAGCCATATGCATTTAGTAGAAACTGTACCTCATATTTTAAATTCTGGTCTTTTTCTAAGCTAGCAATATGACACAAACACTTCAGATCCTGGGCAGCACAAGCCGCAGCTCTTAGTCAGCCATGCAATCATGAGGAAAAAAAAAGCGGTACTCTTCGCACACAGTGTTGCTAAGCAACCGTGTTCAGTAAGTGAGGTGTATTCAATTTGTTTTCAATTAAGATATTTTCAGTTTACAATGTGTTTATTGAGGTGTAATCCCATCATAAATCAAGGATTATCTGCATAAACAAGTTCCTCCTGTGAAGGACACACAGTCACAGGTTGGACATTTTATCATCAGGCCAAGCTACAGCAAGGTCCAGAGAAAGGTTCACTGAAACACCCAAGACCACTTCCCTAGGAGGCCTACCAGAGCAGAGCTGGGGCCTCTCTCCCTGAAACAACGAAATCAGAGGAAGATACAGAGCAGGCAGGATGTGACCATGAGTGCTCACCCTCCCCCACCCTTGACCTCCTCTGTGCCCCACAATGGGGGAGGTGGCTCCTCGGCTGGGATTCTGCCTTTGCCTTTAGAGGCTACCCAGAGCCTCAGCTGCTTGTTGCCCGCCCTGTCCACCCCCAAGTGTCGCTGTTGCCATTATCAAAGTAAATCCTCCTAAAGGAAACTAGGCAACCCCCTCCACTGGACCTCAAAGAGGCCCTAGACTTACAAAGGAAAGAAAAAGCAGCCTTACAGCTTATGCGGGGAAAGCCAGTGAACTACATTAGGTTTCTAGGTTTTAATCCCATTCACAGTGAAGCTAAGGGCTAAGGATATGCAGAAAATGATTCTCATAGCAAGGACACAGGGTGACTTTGTCCTTTGTGACCACTGAGCAGGGAGGCATATTGGGACTAGACAGGATCTTGCTATGTAGCCCAGGTTAGTCTCAGATCCTGGCTGTGCCCCTTTCCTCTGCCTCCTGGGTGTACAGGTTTGAACTTCTATGCTCATCTAATGAATAGTCATTTCCCCAACCTTTTCAGTAGTGGGGATTGAACCGGGGCTTCATACACACACACACACACACACACACACACACACACACACACACACACAGGAGTCCTCCTACCTGCCACTGAGCCTAGGACTATCCCTTAACCACCATGAGAATAACCTCGCAACAGGAAAGCAAGCTGAAGCAGCTTTCCTTAGCTTCTGCAGCTCTTTGCATCCCTTACGCTAATAAAGGCACCTTACAGAGGGAGGCATGGAGGGAGGTCTGGCTGAGAGCAGGGACAATAGGAGCTCAAAATGGACGCTGCGGTTAAGTATAGGAGGCAACCAATCAAAGCAAGGGCAAGAAACCTTAATCATCTAGAAAGACAAGTCATTCTAAGGATTTTGCTCGGAAACAAAACAAAAGACACAGTTCTTTCTAGTTCCTTGTATGAACATAGTTCTGGGTTTGACCCCCAACAGACCAAAACAAGGTTGTGTGTGTGTGTGTGTGTGTGTGTGTGTGTGAGTTGGAACAGTGGGACAACACCTCTAAGAGAGAAGCTTTGGGCTTTGGGTATTAGCTCTGTCTCCCCATTTCCCACTACAGGCTAGAGACCAAATTCAAGAACTGTGGCTTCAGGTGGATTAAAAAGTTTAAATCAAAACAAAGCTTATTAAAGTGTGTGTGGGAGGGGGTGGGAGTGGAGGTCAGATGACTTCAAAATCAAATTGGAAAGAATTTTGTATTTACAAAAGAATGGCACTCTTAAATGGCACTTTGGAATCACAGCCCTGTAATTAAAATGTTTTGAACATTTTAAATTGTACTTTCCATACTGTTTTTTTTTTTTTTTCCTTGAGAATTGTTTTCTTGCTCTTGGATCCTGCTGTCACAATTCCCTGTGCTCTGTCACATCTTGGATTGTGGGCGTCCAATTTTCCTAATAGGCTTATGGTAATGTACTGTGAACAAACGAAAATCTACCATGTCGTGAAGATGGCATTAAATTGTAAATTAACAGCTTACTGACATTTGAAGGCACTAATACTTGATATCTTCTTAAAAAAAAAAAAACTTCAACTTTTACATTGGAAAGTTACTGTTATTTTAAAAAGAACCACAGCTATTTGGTTTACATTTTCAGTACATAAACTGAATGGCTCACAGGAGGTAGAGGCAGGTGGATCTCTGTGAATTCCAGGCCTGCCAGGGCTACACAGTGAGATCCTGCCTCAAAATAAACTAATAAATTAATTTTTAAAAAAGGAATTAAATAAATAAAATTTAACTATTCACTGCAGTATATTAAGAATTTGGGTCGCGGTAGCAGGTGGATCTCTGAGTTTGAGGCCAGTCTGATGCACAGAGCAAGTTCCAGGACAGCCAGCACTACATAGAGAATCTCTTGTCTCAAAAATCTAGAGACAAAGAATGGTGGAGTTTAGGCAGGTGTGGTGGGACACACCTTTAGTCCGACTCTGTGGAGGTAGAGGGAGGTCTTTTTTCTTTTTTCTTTTTTTTTTTTGAGACAGGGTTTCTCTGAGTAGCCCTTGCTGTCCTGGAACTCACTCTGTAGACCAGGCTGGCCTTGAATTCAGAAATCCTCCTGCCTCTGCCTCCCGAGAGTGCTGGGATTAAAGGCGTGTGCCACCATGCTCAACCCAGAGGAAGGTCTTTAAGGCTAGCTTGGTCAACATAGGGAGTTCCAGGACAGCCTGGGCTACATATGGAGACCTTCTCTCCAAAAAAATTAACAACAGCAAAAAGAATTATGGAGTGGTCAAGGAAGTATTTGCCACTGGAACCTGAGGGCCTGAATTTGATCCTTGAAACCCTGTGGGATAGGAGAGCAGTCTTCTGAAAGCTACTCTTTGACTTCCGTAGTCATAATTATAAAATAATTATAATCAATTTTTAAAAAGAATTATGTGCAAATTGAAATGTATGTATATAGCTTTGATCACATTTGGTAAAATCTTAGTAGAAAACAGGAACAGGGGCTGGTGAGATGGCTCAGTGGGTAAGAGCACCCGACTGCTCTTCCGAAGGTCCAGAGTTCAAATCCCAGCAACCACATGGTGGCTCACAACCATCCGTAACAAGATCTGGCTCCCTCTTCTGGAGTGTCTGAAGACAGCTACAGTGTACTTACATACAATAAATAATAAATAAATCTTTAAAAAAAAAAAAAAAAAGAAAGAAAGAAAACAGGAACAAAAAAACTAGCACATGATACCAAGGGCTTCAGGTTTAGACCCAGACACACTAAGTAACCCATTACCCATCTTGAAATTATGTATAGAAGACTGTCTAAATGAAGAACCCTTACAGCAGGCCAGATACCGTCTGACTCCACCCTTACGAAGGACAGGAGGAGTGAGTTTGTGAGATGTGCCCATGATGCTTCTTGTGGTGATCAGACAACTTTCCGCTATGTTTCAGGGATCAAATACAGGTCCTGCCTGATAGTCATTGACTTTAATGTAGTCTTAACCACAATTTTACAAAGTCTTTGTAGAAGAGTGGAGACAAAAAAATTATGAAGGATAATTCTAATTTTGGTATGCTTGGATTCTACCTTGTTTCGTTCCTTTAGGTCTGAGAAGATTCAGTGGTGGTTTCCCTATCACTCCCTGTTTCACCTTGAGAAAAGCCTCCCGGTTCCAGGAAAATGAGTCGCCATGAGCCTTCCTCAGGTAGCCACCTCTATTTTTTAATCCTTCCGTACTAATTCAAATGAGCCTGGGGGCACAAGAATTTTAACGTAGGGAGTGGGATGGTTGGGAACAAATTGATGTGTTAATCTACCATTTCAAGGTTTAATACTGGCTGGGGTGTGGAGTTAGCATTGCCTGAGGTGGGTCAGCTGGGCCCTCCTTCTGCTCATCCTTCAAATGGCGACTGAGCATGACCTTTGCACACACTCCTGAGTGTCTTGTGGTATGCAGCATGCAAGACCATATATGGTCTTGTGTGCCAAGAAAAAGGTGTGGCAGACCATAACCCATAAATAATAAGGTACATGGCACCCTCTTATTCCAAGAGAAGACCCAGGCAAACAGAACCAGCCAGGGATATACCATTCTTCAGCCTCTGAGCTTTGTCCTTAGAGAACCAAGGAACCAATTGATTTAAGAGGTAATTGTAATTGATAATGAAATTTCAGAGACACAGGGATAAGAAAGAAATGTGTGGGCTGGAGAGATGGCTCAGCAGTTAAGAGCACTGCCTGCTCTTCCAGAGGACCTGAGTTCAATTCCCAGCAACCACCTGGTAGCTCACAACCATCTCTAATGGAATCTAATACCCTCTTCTGGTGTGTCTGAAGACAGCAACAGTATACTCGTAAAATAAATAAATAAAATATACATAAAATAAATAAACCTTTAAAAAAAAAAAGAAAGAAAGAAATGTGCTAGTAAAGTCAACAGAAGCTGTTAAAAATTACTTTGAGTGAGACGATGCCGGGGCCTAGCAAACACAGAAGTGGATGCTCACAGTCAGCTATTGGATGGATCACAGGGCTCCCAATGGAGAAGCTAGAGAAAGTACCCAAGGAGCTAAAGGGATCTGCAACCCTATTGTTGGAACAACATGATGTACTAACCAGAACCCCGGAGCTCTTGTCTCTAGCTGCATATGTATCGAAAGATGGCCTAGTCGGCCATCAATGGAAAGAGAGGCCCATTGGACTTGCAAACTTTATATGCCCCAATATAGGGGAATGCCAGGGCCAAAAGAATGGGAATGGGTGGGTAGGGAAGTGGGGGGCGCTATGGGGGACTTTTGGGATAGCATTGGAAATGTAATTGAGGAAAATATGTAATAAAAATATTAAAATTAAAAAAAAAGAAAAAAAAATTACTTTGAGATATCATTCACTCCAGTCGGAATAGCTATCATTAACCATTTAACAACAAATGACGGAGATAAAGTAGAGAGAAAGGACAACTTACTTATTCACTGTTGGTGGGGATGTAAATTAATATAGACATTATGGAAATCAGTTTGGAGATTGCTCAGAGAGAGATAGATAGATAGATAGATAGATAGATAGATAGATAGATAAAACCACTGTATGACCTGCTGTTTTCTCCTGGACACAGACCCAGAGAACTCTATACTTTATCATAGAAATATTTGAATACCCATGTTTATTGCTGCTTTATTGACTATACCAAAGAATTGGAAGCAACATGGTTGTCTATAAACAAATGAATAGACAATTTGGTATTTAAATAAAATAGAATCTTATTCAGCTCCAAAAAAAATGAAATTACAAAAGTTGCAGAGGTTGGATTTAGAATTGTATAATAGTACATATATGTACAAGCATATATATGTGCATATGTATAACATGCAGAAAAGAGAACAAAGAAGTCTAAACATTAGGGGACGAGGAAGGGCTAAATGGTAATAGGCCGCATCATGGAAGAGGATGTGAAGGTAATTTATTTCCAGTTCTGACTCTGTTGTGGAAGTTTTTTGTTTTGGTGTACATAAAATATACTTGATAATAAAAGTATAAAATCCTTAGTTGGGCCATGGTGGCACACACCTTTAATCTCAGCACCTGGGTTGCAGAGGCAGGCAGATCTCTGAGGTCGATGCTAGCCTGGTCTACGGAGTGAGTTCTAGGACAGCCAAGGCTACATGGAGAAACCCTGAAAAACCAATAAAGGAAGGAAGGGAGGGAGGGAGGGAGGGAGGGAGGGAGGGAGGGAGGGAGGGAGGGAGGGAGGGAGGGAGGAAAGAAGGAATAAAATAATTCCATGTGAAGTGCCGCAGCACCTTTTCTGAGTGCCTGTTCTCACTGTATAGAACTCCACTGAATCATATAGACTTTGAGTACAGCTAAATTTGGTGTGAGATGTTTTTATTTATTTAAAAGTGTTTGTTTTTTAAATAATCACACTGTCTTCAGAATGGATGAGCATTAGGAGTGTGGGAAACAAATCAATGAAGGAAAAATTCCCTGCCCTTTAATCTTAAAACAAAAACAAAACCACAAAATCAACAAATTGTTTTCAGTTCTGAGTTCCACTCCTACTTTCTCTGCAGTGAACTTTTCACAACAGTATATGGAGTTCTGGGTTTACTAATACTTAAAAATCCATATTTGAGTTGCTAGCTAAATGGATGCTGAGAAAATTGTCCCCAAACACTTAACGAGACCAGAGATATGAAGTATGAGGAGTCTCTCTTACTTGCCAGCTGGTCTGAAAGCTGCCTTGTAAATAAATCTTCTGTAGGTTGAGGGAAGCAAACACCCAAAGTGCTTACCTGTTAATGTTCTGTGCGGAGCCAAGCTGCCGTGGTGTTTGAATATAACTTCCTACTCCAGACTGAAACGGAAGGGCTTTCCAGTCACTTCAGCTGCGCACCCTTTCTAGCCTCATACAGCTTTTCTTTGACTTTTGAAATGACACTGTGTTTAAAAAAAAAAAAAAAGGAAAAGAAAATGGACTTTGAGTGTAGCTTTTTTCTTTTCTTTTTAAAATTAACTTCTTTTTATGTGTATGGCCATTTGTCTGCATGTCTATGTGTGTAGCGCATGCACACAGTGCCAAGGAGGCTAGAAGAGGGTGTTGGATCTCCCAGAACCATGCCACAGATGGTTGTAAGCCCTCACGTGGATGCTGGGCATCAAGCTCTGGTCCTCTGAAAGAACATCCAGTACTCTTAACTGCCAGCCGTCTTTCCAGCCCCAAGTGTGTTTTTTTGTTTTTGTTTTCTTTCTTTTTTCTTTTCTACAAGACAGATCCTCTTGTATCCCAGAAAGGGAGTGAGCAGAGAGTGGAGGGTGTGGCTTGGTTACTTCCCAGAGCCATCTTTGTAGCATTGCCTGCTTTGTTGCTGTTGTTTAGTTGGGAATCACTGCGGCTTGCTGCCCTACTGCTGGCAGGAAACACAGTGCCTGGAAGCCTCCTCTCTTTTGTCTGGAGAGGTTTTTGCTTATGAAAAGTCAGATTATAGTGGCAGCAATGGAATAGAAGCCAGAAGATGTCAAAGGGGAGTTGTTGAACGCACCAGAAACTATAGGGTTGATTAGGAGAGATTTTTCAAAGTGATATTTGACCTGGGGTGTATATGGAGGTCAGGGGACAAGTTGCAGGAGGCTGTTCTCTTCTTCCACCTTGTGGACTCCAGGATTGAACTCAGGTTATTAAGCTTGGTGGTAAGTGCCCTTACCCTTCAAACTATCTCACCAGACTGAGATTTTTTTTTTTTTTTTTTTTTTAAAAACAGGGATTTTGAGCTCTTATCACCCACTGTCTGCAGCCCTGGTCATATGTACTTTTGCTAGAGGCAGGCCTCAGTACAGAAGGTCAAGGATAAGTAGTATGGAGACTGACAATAAGCAAGCTTGGATGCTGTTGGCCTCCTGCTGAAGACAGACCTTGACTTTCGTATGCTCTACAAACCTGACCACATGATATTTGAAACTGGGCATCATTGGGCCTTTAAAAGGTCAGCTTTTGCCGGCCAGTGGTAGGGCACATCTTTAATCCCAGCACTCGGGAGGCAGAGTCAGGTGAATTTCTGAGTTCGAGGCCAGCCTGGTCTATAGAGTGAGTTCCAGGACATCCAGGGCTATGTACAGAGAAATCCTGCCTCGAATTAAAAAAAAAAAAAAATGTCAGCTTTAAAAATGGTCACAAGCAGGACCTGACAGTCAGTCAGAGACGAGTAGATATAAATGAGTTCAAGGCCAGCCTGTTCTACATACCAAGTTCTGGCCAGCCATGGCTACATATCGAGACCCTATGACTTTGTATTTGTTGTTTAGAACCAAACCTAGAAAAATCACAAGATGTCATTTTTATGATGGGAGTTAGGTGGAAGGTAGAGTCATTTTTCAGACCCTTTCCCTTTGTCCTAGATTCTAGAGTCTTCTAGGGCCTAGAAGGACGTGCACTCTCTGCTTGCCCCAGGGAGTCTCCTGATTTTGCAGCGATAAAGCATGCACAGAGATCTTGGCATATTTTTCTTCTGATTTGATGGATTCGTGCGGTTGCTAGGGCGGTAGGGGGGAATTGTTAGTGCTGTAGGCTACTCAGTGTTGCTTCCTGGGAATACCTGTGTTCTATCATCACACAGATGCTCAGTTTTATCCATAAAAGGAGCTTTGTAGGAGAATTTCAAGAAGTTTCGGTTACTTAACACAGTTTTTGTTTTGCGACAGAAACAGGAAGCAGCCAGTAGTAAAGACTGGAAAAAGCAATAAGAGAAAAGACATGAATTAAGGATTATACTATATGTCAGGCATAATTTACACACAATACACAGTGAAACCCAGAATGTGTACTAGTTACCACCTAAAACAGGAGTGTAGAGATATGCTGGTTTAGCTTTTAAATTAGCCCAAGATACAGTGAATTAAATTGGTATGGTAAATAACAAAATGAAACAAAACAATAACAACAAAAATCTATCTTTAGTAAGCTCTGTAGTTAGTTATGTTTGAAAAGCACCTTTCATGTTTTCTCTCAGTCTACTACCTGGGCTGGCCTCAAATGATTGTCTTGTCTTGGCCTCTCAAGTAGGTATGTGCCACTGTATCCTGCTTTGAATATCCCCTCTGACTAGTTTAAATGTACTAGAGTCCTTTCACCCTTGAATGTTAATCCTGCAGTGGCCATGCTGTAGGCTGCCTGGGACACTGCTTAGATTGGTAAGTCTATGTACTGGATCTGTTAGGAGAGCCTCTTTGGGTCCCTTGAGATGGCTTAGCAAGAAGTTAAGGGCATTTGTCTCCAAGCTCATGATTAGAGTTTTATTCTCTGAACCAAGGTGGTGGGAGAGAGAACTGAATCCAGAGTTGTCCTCTGCCATCTACATGTACAGTGTCACACACACACACACACACACAGAGAGAGAGAGAGAGAGAGAGAGAGAGAGAGAGAGAGAGAGAGAGAGAGAGCTTCTTCTTCTGACAGTGGTAGGGTTTGGGGTTTATTCCTAAACACCCTGATTTCTAAAATCATTCTTTTAAACGACTTACCTGTCAGGGTGTGTCTCTCCTTGCTGGAAAGATGCTTAAAGAACCGATTGAGTAGGAAGAAGGAAGGGGCAGCAATAGCTTCTACCAGACAGAAGGATTTCAGGGCAGTTTCACTACTTTCAAAATCTGCTAGAGCAGTTAAAGGAATGTCTCATGGGAATGTGTGTGTGCTTACATTCCTTTAGGGACAACTGGGCTCAGGGACAATATAACACCCCTATCTTATTATTTTGGGTATGAGGACCCCTCCATAAACATAACTTTTTTCCATTGATGCTTAAAGTTTACTTTTAGATAATTAGAATATATTATACTTTTTAAAATGTGTATTTGGGGGCTGGAGAGACAGCTCAGCTCACTGGTTGCTTTTCCTAAGGTCCTGAGTTCAGTTCCTAGCAACCACACAGTGGCTCACAACCATCCTTAATGTGATCTGATGCCCTCTTTTGGCATGCAGGTGTACATGCAGAGAGAGCACTCATATACATAAAATAAATAAATAAATCTTTTTTAAAAGTGCACTTGTAGTAATTGAATGCAGTGATTTTAAGTGGGCATTTTCTTCTTCCTAGCCCATGTCCTACTAGGAAAATATTGGGGCTAGCAACTTAGTTTCCATCTTTTTTTTTTTTTTCCGAGACAGGGTTTCTCTGTATAGCCCTGGCTGTCCTGGAACTCACTTTGTAGACCAGGCTGGCCTCGAACTCAGAAATCCACCTGCCTCTGCCTCCCGAGTGCTGGGATTAAAGGCGTGCGCCACCACGCCCGGCTAGTTTCCATCTTTTTTATATGATCAAGGATGTCATGACTCTTTCCTTTCCTTGCCTGATGTTAAAATGGCAGCATACTTGTTCTAAATTCCCAAGTACTGATGATGGCTTCAGAAATAGACGTTTGGGAGAATATAAGTGGCGGTCATGTTAATTTTTGTTTGTGATCAAACCAAACTATACAGTAGTTGTTTGAAAGAAAAAAAGAAAAACAGTCTAAGGGGCATTTTCTCACAAAGAAGTTGATTGTGAATAAGGGACTCACCTTTTAGTTCTTTCCGGTTATTCATGGTGCTAACGACTGCATATGTAAGGACCCTTTCATGGATCCACTGCTTCGTGGCAGGCAGGGCTGGATGAGGGTTCGGGTCTTTATTTGATTGCACGGTGAGGCTGGAAGTGTGCAAATCTTCCCATGATGGAAATGGAGTCACAGACACAGATCTAGTGGCCCTAGGGGTTCGCGTGGGGAAGCCACGCAGCCCTGCCTTATAGAGTCATTTTTATTCCAGTTAAACCAAGAATTCTTAAAGGCCACCTAGGACAAAGCCTTGTCTAAATTCTTGTTTTTAATTTTTATTATTCCCTAGAGGAACCGAGCCTGGAGGATGGCGGGTTGGGGGGGTGGGAGGGGGTGGGAGGGTGGTGGCTAGAAGACAACCTCTCCATCTTTTTCTCCGAGACACACCAGGCTCTGATTCCCTTCGGAAATGTGGGGAGCAGCTTCTATTTTCTCTCTAATTTGAATAAGCCTTTACAATAAGCCAAATGCCAATTCAAATGAGATCTAGATAAAAGGATTTACATTGATTTTCTTACCTACGGTCTGTCTGACTCACTTGCCTGGGAGTGGTAGGGAGGGAGGGGTGAAGCTTTGGCGTGGGGGTGGGGGGAACGAGCAAACAAACACTTACCCCTGAAAGGTACCCGTGCTGGATCAGTGGGGAAGCTGGGAGACTGGAAGACGGGCGGCCACGTCTTCTGGGCTCTGTGCTAGGATCTTTCAGGTTTAATGATTTCTCTGGGAGAACTGGTTACAGCTGCCCTGAGTAGAGGAAGAAGTATTTCCTCTCTTAGTAAGCAAGGGAGGCTAATCTTCTAACTCAACTGCCCTGGGAAAGAAAATGTGTTTTGCCTGTAGCTAAAAAAATCTGTTATACTCCAGTTAGGTGACAGTATCCCTGGCCTTGTTTCAAAAAGTCAGGCCCTTCCCAACTACCTACTCAAATGATGCTACTTTTCTCATTAAACGCTCATAATTATAAATATGATGTCAGCGTATCTGGAGTTTTCCAAAACATAACGTTTTAGAAAAGAAAAAGGACTCAAATGAAACACATTTGCTCAGCCTCTGCTGGGGCTGGTTTAGCAGGTTGAACATTTCTCATTGGGAAAATTGGCAGCCTGGGGACAGGTCACAGCCGCTGCATTCTAGTTACACTGTAGTTTTTACAATTTGAATTTACTCCCAACATTAAAAAAAATCAAGACAGCTTTAATGGCCACTTAGATTATTGATTCCTCATGAAACGAATTAGCTTGTCTGGGTATACCAGGCTAGAGTCCCTGTGAGGATGCAGTAGGTGGTGGCTAATTGTGACAGCTCTCATTTTAGACAAGACATTGCCCTCAGGCACGTCTCTGTCCTACCCTGCTCACTCTTGGATAGCAGTTTGCTGCCTCCACCCTGCATCCTTCCCCGGCACACTTCCTGTTGAATTCTTCAGAGTACGAAAACAACGGAGTTTAACACAAACAAGCCTGTAATTTCAGTTCTTGAGGGAAGATGACCCGGAATTGGAGACCCACCTTGGTTTATAAAAACAGGAAAGGCATATCCCCAGTGTTCCCCTCGTAAAACCTGAACACACTGTAAAGGGTGATGAAGTTCACAAAACAAGCCCCAGGAGCTTAGCTATGGAACAGTCATGTGTCAGAGAAGTATCAGAAGCCATCCACCCTCAGCACACTCTACTGAAAGCAGGACCCAGAAAGCCTTCTGCTCTTGTCACACATCAACTCTCTTATTGTTTAAATTCTACACTATTGATGTGGTCACTATGAGCTTTAATTCTACATCTATGTATGTATGTATGCATCTATCTGCCTAGATATTTTTTTAAAGATTTATTTATTTATTATATGTAAGTACACTGTAGCTGTCTTCAGACACTCCAGAAGAGGCAATCAGAACTTGTTATAGATGGTTGTGAGCCACCATGTGGTTGCTGGGATTTGAACTCAGGACCTTTGGAAGAGCAGTCAGTGCTCTTAACCGCTGAGCCATCTCTTCAGTCCCTATCTGCCTATCTATTATCCATCCATCTATATCAGTCAGGTTTTTTTTGAAACCTCTTGTGTAGCCCAGGCTAGCTTTGAGTTTGCAGTGATCCTGCTTTAGCCCCCTAGGTACGGAGCTAACTAGTGTGTGGCGATATTCCACAGCTGCCATTGATTTTTTTTCCTTCTGCATATGTGTGTGTTGTGCGTGGCCTGGATATGTGCATGAGAGTGCATGTGAGGCCCAAGGTTGATGTTAGGTGCTTTTTCAACGAAAAACTCACAGATTTTTCATTGATTGCTTTCTGCCTTTTATTTTGAGGCAAGGTCTCTATGCCTTTTTGGCTACTCTGGCTAGCTACTTGCTCCAGAAATTAGCAGTTCTCTGGCTCTGGTACATGATGAGCACAGATGGGTCCCTACACCCTCCTAGCTTAATGTGGATGCTGGGTCCTACTATGTACACAGCAAATGCTTGACCACTGAGCTATCTTCCCAGCCCTCATTTGTTCATTAATTTTGGTTTTTGAGACAGGATCTGTTGGTATCAGGACCTCTGAAACCATGGCATCATATAGATGGATCCTGCACACCTGTTGCCAAGGCAAAAGTCACCATATTCCCAGACCCACTTGGATCACCTTCCACCTTTACCTGTGTGATTACATCATCATCTATACATCAAAAGAAAGGCCTCCTGGTCTCTCTTCTCTTCTCTTCTCTTCTCTTCTCTTCTCTTCTCTTCTCTTCTCTTCTCTTCTCTTCTCTTCTCTTCTCTTCTCTTTTCTCTCTCTCTCTCTCTCTCTCTCTCTCTCTCTCTCTCTCTCTCTCTCTCTCTTCCCATTCTCTTTCCACAGCTACCTTGCCCCTCTGTCTCCCAATAAACCTCCTGTGGGATTGTTTGACCTGGTGTGGTCCTTCTGAAGCCATGCGATGGTCACGATCATTACAGGGTCTCTCTATAGTAGCCTTGGCTGGCATGGAGCTCACTCTGTAGACAAGGATGGCCTTGAACTCACAGATTCATTGATCTCTGCCTACCCACTGCTGGGACTAAAGGTGTGCGCCACCACTGCCCGGCTTCCATTTTATTTTAAAGTCAGGTCTCTCCCTGAACCTGGGACTCACAGATTCAGCTACCTACAGGGGTTGGTTATCTCTGTCTTCCCCGTGCTGGTGATCTTTAAGTTTGATGGAGGCCTTTCTCTCAACTCAGATGGGCTTTAGTTCAGGGGTCAGAGTGATTGGCGGGGGAAGGTTAAGAGAAAGCAGAGCTCACTCTAGCAGGGACGGGTCCCTGAGAATGGGAAACAGTTTGGACTTAGTCTGAGGCTTTTAAAAGGACTTAGGCTGGTAATGGGTGAGTGAGGTGTGGAGAGGGGTCAGACTAGTCTGTCTAGCTGGCCCCCTGGACCAGTGGACTCCTCGAATCCCTCACTGACTCACTCAGAGCCTTACGGGAAGAAACGAGGGACCAGAACTGCCCTCTGGGTTCCTGGCCTCCTGGAAAGACGTTTTCAGAAATGGCATTTTGGGGTCCCTATTCTGCCTGGCTAATTTTATCCTGCTCCCATTGTTACTGGGTTATAGGTAATATATGCTGGGTCTGGCTGTTTACTGGGTGTCAGGGTTCCAAACTGAGGTCCTTGTACCTGGACACAAGTATTTTACTGACTGGGCCATCACTCTAGCTCTGACTTTGTTGGTTTGTTTGTTTGTTTGTTTGTTTGTTTTTAAATTTAAAATAGTAAGAAGAGGCAGGGGTGTATGTCGGGCTCAGGATTGGCTGCAGGATCAGCACAGGTTAAGTTCAGGACTGGGTACAGGATCTACTAATTTCTCTTTGTTAGTTGTCTTGATCCATAGATAAACATTTTATTTTCTCTAAATTTGGACTTTTGTTTGTTTGATTTTTCCAGACAGGGGTTTCTCTGTGTAGCCTGGCTGTCCTATAACTCACTCTGTAGACCAGGCTGGCCTTGAACTCAGAGATCTGCCTGTCTCTGCCTGTAGAGTGGTGGGATTAAACGTGTACACCACCACTACCCAGTTATTTGGACTTTTTTCTAGGAGTAAAAGCTAAAGTCTGAATCAAAACATAAAATCGGACCAGCAGGATTGCTTTTAGGGGTTAAGGCACCTCCCGTCAAACGTGACAATAACCCCCCCCCGAAGTTGTCCTCTGATCCCCACACACCATAAATAAATAAGTGTGAATTTTTTAAAAATGAAAAACAAAACAAAAAAACTAGTGGCCAATTGCCAGCATTGAATTACAACAAAACAAAACAACGAAGTAATAATAGCAACTCATGATTTAGTGGTTGCCTAAACTGTACCTTCTGCAGATATTTTAGTTTTCTTAAAATCCAGTTATTGATTTCAGGAAAGTTATTTGCATAAAATATTACTGTGCTTCTGTAACCGAGGGATCCATGGGTCATTAATTAGAAAGCAGGGTGGATGAATTCAGAGGTAGAACGACTGCCTGCATACTCACCCTGCAGCAGTAGAAGGAAGGGACAATTTTGATACACAGAAACATTTTTAAAAAGCCAGGAGAACCAAGATATTGAGGCTAGTGTGCACTGGATTGCAAAGCACTGTCTCAAAAATAAACAAAAGAACAAAAAAAAAACAAACAAACAAACAAAAAAAAAAACCAAGCTAGGCATGAAAGCACACACCTGCCTCTAATTCTAGCCCTTGAGAGGCAAAGGCAAGTGGATCTCTGTGAGAGTGTGGCCAGCTCTGTCGCATGCATGGTCTGCCTGCTTAGTTCTGCCAGGACTACATAATTAGACCCCTTTTCAAAACAATAACAACAGCAGCAGCAGCAGCGAATTGCTTAAGAAATACTAGTCTTTTCTCCCTTTCTCTTTCTTTTTTTTTTCTTTTTGGTTTTTCGAGATAGGGTTTCTCTGTGTAGCCCTGGCTGTCCTGGAACTCACTCTGTGGACCAGGCTGGCCTCGAACTCAAAAATCCACTTGCCTCTGCCTCCCGAGTGCTGGGATCAAAAGCATGCGCCACCACGCCCGGCCCCTTTCTCTTTTTATTATAGATGTATGTTATTGATTTTAAATTTTATTTCCTACCATAATCATATGTAGCTGAAACTCAGAGGGTAAAACATCTATATTTTTTAAAAGACAATTTAAAAATATTTATTTTACATGTAGGAGTGTTTTGCCTACATGTATGTATGTGCACCACATGCGAGCTTGCAGAGAACAGAAGGTGACATTGGATCCTCTAAAACTGAGTGACAGATGTTTGTAAGTCACTGTGAGGGTGCTGGGAACCAAATCTGGGTTTTCCACAAGAGCAATAAATGTTCTGAACCACTAAACCAACTCTCAAGCAACCCCCGCCCCCATACATTGGGTTTTATTCCAAGAAGTGATAATAAATGACTTGCTCCAGTTGTCATAGGGACTATCAAAGTGACACAGGGAATGAGACTTGGCCTTTGCTGTCTGACGTCCCAAAGGTACAGTTGGGATGTAGCTCAGTTTGGCGAGCTCCTGCCTAGCATACTGGAGTCCCCTGGGTCTGTTTCCTATCATCACATGAGGCACATGTGCCTGTCAGTCCCAATACTTGGTGATAGGCGCTTTCTCCATTGGATTAGATTCTATTAATTTCAGGTTTATTGGGAAGCTGCTCTCGGGTGAGTTCACTGGCCCCAAGGAAGGAGGCCAAGGAAGTCGAGACAGAAGGGAGACAGAGGGGAAGCAGAAGAGAAAGAGCTCGTGCAGGGAGAGAAGTCGACAAGGAGAGATCAGGGAGACCAAAACATCAGGATTCCCCTAGGGAAGACCCTCTGGGGAAAAGACAGTCCAGCCTCTAGGCTGGAAAGGTCAGGGTCAGGAGCAGGGTATGCCAGGCAGAGACAGAGGGATGCTGGGAGAATCTGGAGGCCAGATCTGCTTTAGTATGTAAAATATTCACCTAAGTCTTTTGTCTTGGGGTCTGAAACTAAACCCTTGGGAAGTAGAG
Source organism: Mus caroli (assembly GCF_978045245.1). Classification (NCBI taxonomy): domain Eukaryota; kingdom Metazoa; phylum Chordata; class Mammalia; order Rodentia; family Muridae; genus Mus; species Mus caroli. The sequence goes on from NW_028227256.1 coordinate 60,109,074, forward strand.
GCAGGTGGATCAGAAGTCCAATAGCAGGGGCTGGGGAGAGACTGGGGAGGTTAAGAGCACTTACTGCTCTTTCAGGGGACTAGCGTTTGGTTCCCAGCAATCACCTGTAACTCCAGGGGAGCTGATGCCCTCTACTGGCCTGCATGGATATGTGCAGGCATGGACTCTTGAAGCCGTGCACATTCACATAAGTAAAACAATAAAATAACCCTTTTCCAAAAAGAAGTTCAAGGTTATCCTACTCTACGTAAACCATTTAAGGCAATGCTGGGAGCATCTCAGAACTTGGAAGCAGAGGCAGGCAGATTTCTATGAATTCAAGCCCAGCCTGGTCTTTCACAGTGAGTTCCAGGCCAACTAGAGCTAGGTAGTGGACCCTGTCTCAAAATAGAATAAAACAAAACAGCCCTCCACCCCCAAATGAACAAAGAACTAAAAAACCAATAGATTGTCAGGAAAAAAGATCTATGTCCGGGCTGGTGAGATGGCTCAGTGGGTAAGAGCACCCGACTGCTCTTCTGAAGGTCTGGAGTTCAAATCCCAGCAACCACATGGTGGCTCACAACCATCCGTAACGAGATCTGACTCTTCTGGAGTGTCTGAAGACAGCTACAGTGTACTTACATATAATAAATAAATAAATAAATCTTTAAAAAAAAAAGATCTATGTCCAATACACACAGACTTAACAGAAACGAATTGAAAATTCAAAGTAGTTGGGCCTAGGGGCTTATTGCCCACTGTAACAATGGCCAACAATGGCAGAGAAGTGAGGGCAGAGGAAGGGAGTGTGGGCTCTGGGGGCAGTTACCCTAGTGACTATGAAACACGTGGTACATAAGGCTTGGGTTTTTTTGTTTGTTTGTTTTGTTTAAAGATTTATTTATTTTATGTAAGCACACTGTAGCTGTCTGTCTTTTTGTTTTGTTTTGTTTAAAGATTTATTTATTTTATGTAAGCACACTGTAGCTGTCTTCAGACACTCCAGAAAAGGATGTCAAATCTCATGAGCCACCATGTGGTTGTTGGGATTTGAACTCAGGACCTTCAGAAGAGCAGTCAATACTCTTAACCACTGAGCATCTCTCCAGCCCCTACAAAGGCTTGTTAAGTAAAGTTTGCTTTCAAGATGCAGTGTGGTCTTGAGGTTCTGCTGAGAAGGTGAGTTGGATGATTAAGAGTGGTTTATCCTCTCTGAGTTTAAAGCCAGACTGCTCTACAGAACACGTTCCAGGACAGCCAGGGCTACACAGACACTCTGTTTTGATAAATAAATCAACAAAGTGGTTAACCTAGCACCTATGAGGCAAAAGCAGGTGGAACTCTTGTGAGTTTAAGGCCAGCCTAGCTCCACAACAGCCAAAACTACACAGAGAGAACCTATCTCAAAAAATAAAAAAAATTCCCAATATCTATATCTGTAACTGTGTCTGTGTCTGTGTCTGTGTCTGTGTCTGTGTCTGTGTGTGTGTGTGTGTCTGTCTGTGTCTGTGTCTGTGTCTGTGTCTGTGTCTGTGTCTGTGTCTGTGTGTGTGTCTGTGTCTGTGTCTGTGTCTGTGTCTGTGTCTGTGTCTGTGACTGTGTCTGTGTCTGTGTCTGTGTCTGTGTCTGTGTCTGTGTCTGTGTCTGTGTCTGTGTCTGTGTCTGTGTGTCTGTGTCTGTGTCTGTGTCTGTGTCTGTGTCTGTGTCTGTGTCTGTGTCTGTGTCTGAGTCTGTGTCTGTGTCTGTGTCTGTGTCTGTGTCTGTGTCTGTGTCTGTAACTGTGTCTGTGTCTGTGTCTGTGTCTGTGTCTGTGTCTGTGTCTGAGTCTGTGTCTGTGTCTGTGTCTGTGTCTGTGTCTGTGTCTGTAACTGTGTCTGTGTCTGTGTCTGTGTCTGTGTCTGTGTCTGTGTCTGTGTCTGTGTCTGTGTCTGTGTCTGTCTGTGTCTGTGTCTGTAACTGTGTCTGTGTCTGTGTCTGTGTCTGTGTCTGTGTCTGTGTCTGTGTCTGTGTCTGTGTGTGTGTCTGTGTCTGTGTCTGTGTCTGTGTCTGTGTCTGTGTCTGTGTCTGTGTCTGTCTCTGTCTCTGTCTCTGTGTCTGTGTCTGTGTCTGTGTCTGTGTCTGTGTCTGTGTCTGTGTCTGTGTCTGTGTCTGTGTCTGTGTCTGTGTCTGTGTCTGTGTCTGTGTCTGTGTCTGTGTCTGTCTGTGTCTGTGTCTGTGTCTGTGTCTGTGTCTCTGTCTCTGTCTCTGTCTCTGTCTCTGTATATCCTGGAGAGAAAGAGGGGAGAGGCCTTGACAAAAGGAAGCATGAGATAGCTTTGCCAAAGGAAACTTTATGCCCTGTGTTTAGAGAGAGAATGGAGAATTCTCACTTTTGCTCTTTCTTAACTATCATAAACTAAAAAACAAACAAACAAAAACAAAAACAGAAAGTAGCACTTGTTTCCCCCTGACTGGTATATTCTAATACCCTTTGTATGTACACACACACACACACACACACACACACACACGATGTTGGGGAGGAGGGCCGGGAATCTGTATGAATGGTAGAATACTTCCCTGGCACCAATGAGAATCTAGGTTTGATCCTCACACTGCAAAGAGACAACTCCAGACATTGTGCTAAACAATCAAAACAACTCCAAACTCCCCACCTCCCAGACCTTTTGTTTGTTTATTTGTTTTGTTTCAGTTGTTGTGGGTTCATGACTCAGGCTAACCTGGAACTTACTGTGCAGCCGAGCTCAGAGTACCCTCCAGCTTCAGCCTCCCAAGTGCTGGGACTACAGGTGTGAGCCCTCATGCCTGCTGTCTTTAGGCATTTTAAAGTGTATCATTTGGTAGTTCAGTAGTCACTTTGTTGGAAACTGTTTTACCTTGCAGACCTGAAACTCTGAGTGCAGTAAGAGCAGCTTTCCAAATCAAAAACCTTTATTAGTGTGTGTGAGGGGGTGGGCAGTGGAAAGGGACAGGCAGAGCACTCATCTTGCTGCAGCTTGGATGGTGAGGTCACAGGACACCTTAAAGGACCCTTCTTCCCTGTAGGTTCCAGGCATCAGACTCCAGCAAGCAGTCCTGGGCGGCAGGAACTTTTCCCTGCTGAGCCATCTTGCTAGTCCCTGACCGGCTGTCACCTGATTTTGAGACTGACTTGCACTATGTAGCACTAGAATTAAAGCATGTCACACCCAGTACTAGTGTCTTTCAGGGCCATGCTATGGTGCACCCCTTTTCTCCACTGAAAGCAGCTTGAAAACACCCAAGAGTGGTAGCACTTTTCTGTATCCTCAGCGCTCAGGAAGGTAGGGCAGAAGGTGGTAAGTTGGAGGCCATTGTGAGCTACATAAGAAAACCTCATTAAGAGAAAAAAAGCTGGGCGTGGTGGTGCACACCTTTAATCCCAGCACTCAGGAGGCAGAGGCAGGCGGATTTCTGAGTTCGAGGTTAGCCTGGTCTACAAAGTAAGTTCCAGGGCAGCCAGGGCTATACAGAGAAACCCTGCCAGGAAGAAGAAAAAAAAGAAAGAAAAAAGAAAGGAAGGAAGGAAAAAGAGAGAGAGTGTGAGTTGGGCCAATTCAGTTATTCAACACAGGCAATTTGATGAGTTCCCTAAAGCAAGAAGAACTCCTATACTGTGCTGGTAGAGGCACATGCCCTTAATCCCAGCACTTGATGCCTTTATCTAAGTAGTTGGGAGGCAGAGGCAGGAAAATATCTGTGCGTTTGAGGCCAGCCTGGTCTACAGAGTGAGTTCCAGGACAGCCAGGGCTGTTGCCCAGAGTGAAAAAGAAAAGGAGGGGGAGGAAGAAGAAGAGAAAGAAGAAGAAAGAAAAAGCAGCTGAAGAGATGGTTCAGTGGGTAAGAGAGCTTGCTATGTAAATATGAGAGGACTGGAGTTCAGATCCCAGTTCCCATGTAAAAAGCCTAGCACAGCCAGCCTTGTGCACCTGTATCTTCAGCTCTGAGACACAGCCAAGAGCACCCATGGAGTTTACTGTCTACCAGTCCAGCTCCAGGTTCAATGAGAGTCCTTGACTCATGGGAATAGGTAGTGAATGAGAGAGGAGGACACCTGCTGTCTTCTGGTGTCTGAAAGTGTGCACACAGGAGTACATACCTGTGTATACAACACAGATCCATAAAAACACACACACACGCGCTCTCTCTCACACACACATACACACACACACACACACACACACACACACACACACATGAAAGAAGAAAGAAAAAAGAAAGGATGAAAATGAAAAGTTATTTATTATTTTAGGCTGGCCAGCACTCACTGTATAGTGAACCCAGGCAGTCATCTTACCTCAGTCTTCCAGGTACTGGGGTTATAAGTTTGAGCCACTGAGCTTGGGAGTCTTTCTAGTGGACCAGGCTGGCTTCTCAAAGGTAGCACTTTCCTGCCTAAGCCTCCTGACTGAAATGTCAGTGTCATGTGCTGAGGTGGAGAGAGAGCATCGTGATGAGGATTATGTGCTGCTTCTGTGGGCCCACGGCCAGTTCCCAGCACCACCCACAGTAAGGAGCTGCAGGGGGACCTGGCACCTGCCCGCCGTGGGCACCTGCACTCTTGTCTTTGTAGGCACACACACAGACATGTGCATAAATAAAAATAAAAGTAAATCTACAATTTTTTTCATGCTCATCATAGAGTACTTAGAAGATTGAAAAAATAATAGAATGAAAATTCAAATCATCCTTACTCCTATGTCTACTAGTTAAGAGAGCCCCATCTTGACACTCTCATATATTGCTATATTTTTTAAATATCTGTGTGAGATTAATGTGACCATGGAGTATAGCTACTCATTGCACTGACACCATGAACATTTTTCAGTGTCATTATATATTATTCAAAAATATGCTTTTTGATGGGAGTTGTGCTTTAGTGGAAAAAAAAAAAGGCTTTTTAATGACTACATAATACCATGCTCTGCTGATGTTATTCAAGGCATTTTTAAAAGTGGCAACTTTATTGCCACCCTGTAACAGAAGTTTCATGCTGTCAGACTACTTTCCAAGCAATTACTGGTCCATCTTCTACAGAAATAAAGTACTATCGAGCTGGATCCTAAAAGATAAGCACATTTTAAGAAATATTAAAGTAAAACACAAAATCCTAGCACAGGCTACAATTTAGGCAAAATGGAAACAGAATCTGATATTATCTGTCAACAAACAACTTCAGAAAGCTTTTCCATAAAATTAAATAATGATACGATGTGTTATCCACTGCACTTGCAGCTCTGTAATTACAGCAACGAGACATTTAATACAATAAGACTATATTTTTCAAATGTGATTTGGTGTTCCCCTGCCAGTGAGCTGGTTATTATTCCCATTTAAGTTTCATGAGCTCCAGAAAGCACGGGGAGGAGAGGAAAGTTTGTTGACTTACACAGTGCCTGGAGATGCAAAGAGAAAACTTTTTTTTTCAATTCTCGGACATTAGCAGTAGAATTGCAAGTTGATCTCTTAATCTGTGGTCCAAGAGCCCTCAATGATGCACGCAAATTTATAGCATTCAAAGTGTAATAAAAAGAGCAGCCTTGAGGTTTGATTTCCTTTCCTGCCATTCTACCTTTCAGAAAGTTGCAGTCAGACTCACCAGGGAAATACACATCAAAACCACAATGAGATATTACCTTGCTTCAGCATGAATGACCCAGTACAGCATGCCTCTAGTCTTAGTAAGAGTGCTTCAATGCAGTCGGGCGTGGCGGCGCACGCCTTTAATCTCAGCACTCAGGAGGCAGAGGCAGGCAGATTTCTGAGGCCAGCCTGGTCTACAAAGTGAGTTCCAAGACAGCCAGGGCTACACAGAGAAACCCTGTCTTGAAAAACCAAAAAGAAGAAGAAGAAGAAGAAGAAGAAGAAGAAGAAGAAGAAGAAGAAGAAGAAGAAGAAGAAGAAGAAGAAGAAGAAGAAGAAGGTCCAGTTTTACACGCATGCACACACACACACACACACACACACACAAACTTTCAAAAGACCAAGGCGAGTAGAACATGAGGAAAAGGGATGGAATTCTTACTATTGGTATGAATGTAAAGTTAAAAGTTGAAAACTGTGTGGAGTTTCTGCTAAATTAAAAAACAAAAATGGAATTACAATATAATCCAACAACCCCACCACTGGCTGTACATCCAAAGGAAAGGCAGTCTATGTGTCAGAGGGGCATCTACATTTTTCTGTTGCAGCAGTATTCCCTAGGCAAGCTATGTAAACAGCAATGTGCCTACCCACAGATAAAGATAAGAAACCATGGTACGTGCACAGAGTAGACACCATTCAGCCATAAAAACAAGATGAAACCTTGTTATCTGTGATGATGCAGATGGACCTGGAGATGGATATGTCAAGTGAGATAGACCAGGCACAAAAACTTGAGCACTGAGTCATCTCAGGCGTACGTGGAATCTAAGAAAGTGGATGTTGTAGAGATTGAGCTTAGAGTGGCGGCTTTGGGAGGCTGGGAGAGTCTCAGAGAGGGAGGCATGAAGGAAGATCCATCAGTTGGTGCTAAGTTACAGTTGTGTAACTTAAACGTTCTGGTGGGCTATTGTCAAAGACCAGGACTATCCAAAACGTCGATGGTAATACAACTATGAAAAAACTAGAAGAAAGGATTTCGAATGTTTTTACCAGAAGGAAACGATAAATGCTTGAGGATGTAGTTGTGATTATAACTCATTTTAAACATTAACCAGAATTGAGATGACACACAACACCTTGTAAATATGTGCATTTTTGTGTCTTAGTTTAAAAGCTTTTACAAAGAGAAGATTGTTACTGATTATTCATATAGATAGGATTTGGGGGAGGTAAAGGAAGTTGTTTATGGGTTTTTAGAGTTTCTCCTCTCAAATAAAAGTAAACAGAAATCAGAATTTTAAATTAAAAAAAAATTAGAAGTTGAATTATATATTACTATCGGAAATTTACCTGAAACAACAACAACAAAAACCCACCCTCCCCAACCCTAATTATGGCACTAGTGCATGCAAGGATGACAGATGCAAAGAGTGGGCCCACTTGGCCACAAATGGAAAAACCTCCTGTGAGAAGCAGAGTCAGGTTTCTTGTCACATTGCACTGTGATAAAGGGCACAGCTCTAGAGAAGGCGCCAGTCACATTCCAGGAGCGGCCTCCCCTCTCCAGACCAGATGCTCAGCTTTCCACTGTGTGAGATGAGCAGCGCGCCAGGGGAAGCCTCATGGTGGGTTAGGAGGGGAGGAGCAGCTACTGCAAAACAGGGCTCCCAGTGGCCCAGGTTCTAAGCCAGCTTTCTTATGTGCAATGGCTGAGTGACCCTGAAAGTTTTTTTTTGTTGTTTGTTTTTTTTGTTTTTTTTTTTTTTTTTGAAACTCTTCAACTCTGGTGTTCATTTTTGTTGTTGTTTCAGGGTTCATGTAGCCCAGACTGGCCTATGTAGCCGAGGATTACCATCACGTTCTGGTGCAAGGCTGCCGGGCATGCACCTTCTGCCTGATTTTAAACTCTGCTCCATTTGTTTGTCGATTTGTTTGTCCGCTTGTTTGTTTGTTTGATGTGGGGAATGGGGATGATAATATTAGTTACACAGCACACTGGGTATAGCAGTGGTGGTGTGAGGTTTTCTCTATGCATACAAAGCACACAAAAAGGGCCTAGGCAGTGTCCCTGCTGGAGCTGTTACTTTCCAAGTTACCCGCTCTGCTCCTCATTATTTTTCCCATTGATAAGGTATGCTATGCCCATTCATCTTGTGGCGGGGACTACATCTTCCACTACAAAACTCTATTCCCACCATGCTTACTATTAAGTCCCACACGTTTATTTAGTGCAGAAATGTAACTAGAGAAGACATCATATTCCCTAGCTTCCATGAGAGCTCAAAATGGCCACTAAGATGTACATAAAAAATACTAGCTGGGGCTTCCAGAAAAACTACCTCAGCTTTGGAGCTCTGCCTTAAAAGACAGACGTAGCATAGAGAATATAAGGGAAGGACAAGTGGGGTTGAGAAGTTATTTTTAAAAATACAGAATCCTAAGTATCCAACCTTGAAATTCTTTGTCATTGAGACAGAGTCTCACGATATAGAGTAGGCTGACCTTGAACTCACTGCTGTTCTGCTTAGTCTCCCATGTGCTGAGTTTTATAGGCATATATCATTATGCCTGAGCTCAGCCCTGAAATTCTTGAGGCAATGGAGTGCCACGCCAGCAACTTTCCTCCTGGGAGCTCCTTGTCTGCTGAGAGCTATAGCCCTTATGTGCTTAGGTCACTCTTATTTTGAGTTTGTTGTTCTGTGTTGTCACACCAAAGAGAAACTTGATACACTGCACTTCTTTAAGTTCCTTGAAAATAGCTAACACTTAATCATGCGTGATGACATGGCAATGGAGTCTCACTGGGTGGGGTAACATGGGCTTGTCTTTGAAAAAAATCAAACAAACAAAAACCTGCTGGAAAACTCTGCCTTACAGAGTTGCTGTAAAGATGGAGTGGGAAGAAAGCAATAGGTTGGTTTGCCCAGTCCGCCCCCACCCCCCCTCACCATGATGATTCAGTTCATAGCCTCTGCTATTTTAGGGGCCGTCCCAAAGGAAAGCCAGGTGGGGAAAATGGTCTCTTCTTGGACTAGAAAGCAGGGACATCACTTTCAGAATTCATCAGAATGAGCTTGTTTGAGGAATCTGTCACTCAGGAAGATGTCAGCTTGATAGTGATGTAGAAATCCAGGCATAAAGGAAAACCCATGGAGGAAACAGAGCTAGTTAGACGCTCAAAGTGCCCTTCTTCTTAAGTAGAGAGAGAGAGGCAATAGTTTGCAATCTCGTGATTCTGTTTCTGGAACTGAAGGCAGTCGTGTACTTGTGCTCTGTACTAAGCTCTGAATTACTCTGTGCCCCATCCAGGGGATGATGTCCAGTCATGGAAGTGCACCCATGCTTGCTGTTCAGAGTGAGGTTCCCGGCTCCTGGGAGGTGTTGTCGTGAGTTCAGCCAGTGCATCCCAACAGAGCAGCCATGAACTTACCAGCTCTGTGTCAATGTCTTTGAATGGTGGAAACTGCTGCAAGGACTTTCCCCTTAATCAAATAATGATGGATAACTCTACCTTTAAGATGAACATAGGAGGGCTGGAGAGATGGCTCAGTGGTTAAGAGCACTGACTGCTCTTCCAGAGGTCCTGAGTTCAATTCCCAGCAACCACATGGGATCCGATGCCCTCTTCTGTGTCTATCTGATGACGGCTACAGTGTACTCATATACATAAATAAACTTAAAGAAAAAGATGGATACAGGAAGGACCACAATGAACCTGGGGTCACTATGTAATTACTGAGGAATTTCTTTATTAATCTACAGCTTTATCATATTATTTTTAGTCAAGTCCTTTTTAAAAAAAGATTTATTTATTTATGTATGTACACTGTATACTGTAGCTGTACAGACGGTTGTGAGCCTTCATGTGGTTGTTGGGAATTGAATTTTTTAGGACTTCTGCTTGCTTTGGTCAACCCTGCTTGCTTTGGTTGGGCCGCTCGCTCTGGCTCAAAGATTTATTTATTATTATACATAAGTACACTGTAGCTGACTTCAGAAGCTCCGGAAGAGGGCATCACATCTCATTACGGGTGGTTGTGAGCCACCATGTGGTTGCTGGGATTTGAACTCAGGAGCTTCAGAAGAGCAATCAGTGATCTTACCCACTGAGCCATCTCTCCAGCCCTTTAGTCAAGTCCTTAAAGAACAGTACAAGGGAAGGGATGGTTCTCCAGCAATGTATACTTGTTTCATTCTAAGTTTATTCTCTCCTGACTGAGGAGAAGACCCTCTGAACATTACTGGCAGCATCCTGAGAGTGCCACTGTCACAGTACCCTGCTGCATAGCCTCAGTGATCTCATGGATGTGTAAGACATACAAAGAAGAGTGATTATTTTGTTCCATAATTCTTCCCTGCTTATCCAACCCTTGCCCTAACTTAACTGGAATGACAACCATTCATAGATATATCAAGTATTTGACGTATGTTGTTGGCAACTATATTCTGAAAGTATAGTTCTTTGTGTGTGTGTGTGTGTGTGTGACCGTAAAGAACATGGTAATACAACTCTGTTCTGTGTGTAAGAGACACACCTACATCAGTAGGTTTTGACATATCTGTACAGTGGTGTCTTTGCAGATGACAAAGGAATATATGTACTGATAGGACTCACTGATATATATTTTGGAAAAAAAGTGGATTCAGAGCTGTGGTATGTTAGTTTTTTAATCAGAATGAATATATAGAACAAGCAGGGAATCCAACTTTCTTGGTAGATGCTTTCCTAGCGTGCCAGAAGCCCTGCATCTGATTCCTAGCACTGGAAAAACAAAACAAAACAAAACAAAACAAAACAAAACAAAACAAAACAAAACACAAACCATCAAGGCTTTCACCAATTTGAGGGAGTGTGGATACTTTAAAACAAAACAAAATACCCCAAGTATAGTGGCCTACACATAATGCCAGTATTTGGGAGGTTAAGGCAGGAGGATTCCCTTGAGTTTAAATCAGACTGGGTTATAGAGTGAGGCTTTGTCTTAAAAGCAAAACAAAACAAACAAAATCACCACCATCAACAACAAAACAACACAATAACACAAAGCCAGTTGTGGTGGCATACCTCTATAATTCCAGAGTTCTGGAGACAGAAACAGGCAGGTCTCCATAAATTCAAGGGCACTATCAGCTACCAAGTGAGTTCCAGACCAGCAAAGATTGAAAGTGAGATCCTGTTTCAAAACAAAGAGGACTTGTGTGTGTGTATGTGTGTGTGTGTGTATACATAAAAATGAATTGAGGAAGGACTTAATTGGTAAAGTGTTTGCTTGAGTTTAATCCCCAGAATCCAGTATTTGAAAAATAACAAAACAAAACCCAAACTGGGAGAAAGGTGGAGGCGGCATCTGTGGAGCTCATTGGCTGCCAGTCTAGCCTAACTGGTGAACTCCAGGTCAAGGGAGAGACCCTGTGTCAAAGGATGTGATTAATATTTCTGAGGTTGACACCCAAGTTTGTCCTTTGACCTCTCCTGCACACACATGCATGTGCAGGCAATATACACATATGTAAGCAATGAATTAGAACAGCTGGGGGTGGGTGGATTTTAAGACCATCCTCAGCTATATAGGGAGTTTAAGGATATCCTGGGATACTCTCTCTCTCTCTCTCTCTCTCTCAAAAATGTCTAAGAAAACAAAAAGATACAGACTAGAAAAGAAAAAGAGAGATACACTTTCTAAATGTCCCTTAATATGTAATTTTTGATTTTGTACCATAGTGGTTTTGTATTACTAAAAAAAAACCAATTGAATCAAATGAAAAGAATAACCTTTAGAAACCGAAAACAAATTGAAGCTGATGAGCCTAACAATATACCATGTTTGTAGCCTTTCCATACAGAGAAAAAACAATTACTTTAAGAGACTTTAAAATATAGTATTTTGCCTACATATCCTATGGGACAAAAAGAATTGTGAAGAAATTTAAAACTGCAGCTAGTAGTTACTGTTAGCAAGAATATCAGCATTCTTATTTTGAAACTTATTATAACTCTATTGAAAACTAAAATGAAATCTAAGTTCACATCAGTATGAATTTGAATGAAGATATTATGTTCCATGTAAGAGCAAAAAGATAATGTATAAAAATCAAGGAATTTAATCCAACACATTGTAATCTTAAATTTAAATTGGAAAAACAAAAATGAACTCCAAATTACTTTTTTCTCTTAAAAATATATCTTCTAGCTTCCCTGTGCAAGGCACTGGGAAGCAACAAAGAGCCAGCAGTGGTAGACATTAGTATAACACTCAGGTCCCCAGGTCATGCCAGCCATGGAGACTTGTGACTGTCCCTGATTTTATGACGCTAAGACATGAGGATCACTAGGAGTTCTAGCTCAACCTGAGCAGTGTAGTGATTTCCTGGCCAGCCAGGACAACAAAGAAGCGCCCCCCCCAAAAAAAAACAAACAAACAAACAATAACACATAAGAAAGAAAGGAGAGGGAATGGGAGTTGGAGGAGAAAGAAGCCATCTGTGATGGTTTGTATATTCTTGGGCCAGGGAGTGGCACCATCTGGAGGTATGGCCTTGATAGAATAAGTTTGACCTGGTTGGAATAGGTGTGTCACTGTGGGTGTGGGCTTAAGACTCTCACCCCAGTTGCCTGGAAGTCAGTCTTCCACTAGCAGCCTTTGGATGAAGACATGGAACTCTCAGCTCCTCCTGTGCCATGCCTGCCTGGCTGCTGCCATGCTTCCACCTTGATGATAATGGACTGAACCTCTGAACCTGTAAGCCAGCCCCAATTAAATGTTGTTTTTTATAAGACTTGCCTTGGTCATGGTGTCTGTTCACAGCAGTAAAACCCTAACTAAGACAGAAGTTGGTACCAGGAGTGGGGTATTGATGTGATAGGCCTGACCATGCTTTTATTTAAAAGAATGTGCTTTTTTGGACTTTGGATTTGGAACTCAGTGGAATGCTTTAAATGGGGCTTAATGGGTCATACTAGTTGAAATATGGAAGACTTTGTTGCTGGGAGTAATTTGAACTGTGTTGACCTGGGCCAAGAGATTTCAAAGGAGAAGACTTTCAGTATGTGGCATAAAGACTGTTTTGTGGTATTTTGGTGAAGAATGTGGCTACTTTTTGCCCTTGTCTGAAAAGTCTGTCTGAGGCTAAGGTTAATTGAATTGGATTCATTGCATTAATTGCATTGACAAAGGAAGTTTCAAAAAAGCCCAGCAGAGACTTTGTTCTCCGGTTAAGTCTCACAAAGAGAAGTTTGAACGAGCATAGCAAGCTTAGAAAGGCAAAATATACAATATATGGTTCGAGTATTAAAGGCATACAAGGAAGTGAAATGGAGCAAAATCCTGTGTTCTAGGAAATAACAGATTAAGGGAGTGGGACCTTGGGGCAAGATCCTACCCAGCTGAATTTAGATCCAGGCATGGTGGTACACACCTTTAATCCCATGAGACAGGCATGCTTATCTCTGCATTCAAGGTCAATCTACAGAGTAAGAAGCAGGATAGCCAAGCTTAGGCAGTGAAGGATTTAGAAAACAGAAAGCCAGTGACAATGTAATAGTACAAGCGGGCCATGTTCTAATTCCTGCCAGCAGCAGAACTTGGCAGCTTCAGCCATGTGGCTCTGGCTCTAGAGTTAAGAATGGAAGGAACTACTGGGAAAATTGATGCTGGTTAGCTGGAGCTAAGGAATTAGCAGTGATTAAAAAGAAACCAGCATCACTGAGGTGAAATCTTCTGGAAATTGTTTTCTGGGAGCACAAAGAAGCTGTGTTCCAGAGATACCCAAGGTTGTACCTCATGCTGCGGCTGGACTTGGTAATGTGTAAGAGTCACTCAGGTGGTACTGCTTGTGAAGGAATGAAGGGATCATGGAGAGAAGCTGAGGCTTAGCACTGTGAGAGACCAGGGAAGGCCATTGGAGAAGGTGAAGCCTCAGCTGTAGTTGATGGCCCAGGACTGAAGGGGTCATGCAAAGGATTTGAGGCTTGGCACCCTGAAGAGAGCCTATGAGAGGGTATTGGTGAAGCCTAGTTGGAGTGGAACACCCCAGTGTATTGGAGATGTCAGTACCATGAGATGATCACCAAGAACAGCAGCCGTAGTGGAGTGGATCAACCTGAGCATAGAGTGCTACAGAGGACAGAGATGGAGAAGTGATGCCAGCCCTTAGGAGGAGTCCAAAAGATCAAGTGGAATCCCAGACACTGAAAGAAGAAGGTGGGGCTGGTGAGATGGCTCAGTGGGTAAGAGCACCCGACTGCTCTTCCGAAGATCCAGAGTTCAAATCCCAGCAACCACATGGTGGCTCACAACCATCCGCAACGAGATCTGGCGCCCTCTTCTGGAATGTCTGAAGACAGCTATAGTGTACTTACATATAATAAATAAATAAATAAATCTTAAAAAAAAAAAAAAAAAAAAAAAAGAAGAAGGTGTAACACTGAAATTGCCTTGGAGACTCAAAGATGTTAAAGATGCCAGGGCCATGGGATACATGCTGAGGAAAGCTTCTAACAGGGAGTGGAACCAGCCCAGGAGAAAGCAGTTTGTTGCAGTCAACAAAGATGAAAAAGGAGTGGAGATCTGAAGACTGCTTTGACATCAGCCATGGAGGTGCAGAGTTTGGAGTTTGCCCAGCTGGTTTCCTGTCTTGTTTTGAGGATTACAGTTAATTAGTTGGATGAATCTCAGAAGAGACCTTGAACTTTGGACTTTTAACATTGTTGAGACTGCTATAGACTATGAGGACTTTGAAAGTTGGACTAAATGCATTTGCATTATGCTATGTTTAAGTATGGCCCCCATAGACTCATGATTTTGAACAAGTCTATGAGGGCCAGGGAGTGGAATATGATGGTTTGTATATTCTTGGACCAGGGAGTGGCACCATCTGGAGGTGTGGCCTTGATGGAATAGGTTTGACCTGGTTGGAATAGGTGTGCCACTGTGGGTGTGGGCTTAAGACTCTCACCCCAGTTGCCTGGAAGTCAGTCTTCCACTAGCAGCCTTTGGATGAAGACATGGAACTCTCAGCTCCTCCTGTGCCATGCCTGCCTAGATGCTGGCATGCTCCCACCTTGATGATAATGGACTGAACCTCTGAACCTGTAAGCCAGCCCCAATTAAATGTTGTTTTTTATAAGACTTGCCTTGGTCATGGTGTCTGTTCACAGCAGTAAAACCCTAACTAAGACACCATCCCGCTGTCTTGCCATCCTGCCAAGCCACTCTTTGGGTGGCCTGTGAAGGGGCGTTCTGGTCAGGAATCAAGACAAATAATGTCTGCACTATTAAGCATATTGAAAATCTTTGAGTTCATGGTGATGTTTAAGGACAAACTCACGGGCCACCATTTAGAGTTGCTAGAGAGTCATTATTCATTTACTCTCATTACCCTGAGAATTAGGAAAGAATTAAGTCTTTTTTTTTCCTTTGATTTCATGTACATCCTGTGTTATAAGATGGCCAAATAATTGCTTTACATTAAAAACTACAAATCTGCCCCAAAATTGGGAAACTGATAAGAGTTAGTGAGTGCATGCAGCCCTGGGGGCACCGTGGAGCCCAGTGATGTGGAGCTGCTACCTTAAAGGATTAGGGGAACTTCCTAGGCAGGTTGCTAACCACTCACCAGTCTTAGAAGTGGACAGCATCAATCTCAAAGCAGTTTTCTCTAAAATAAGTTAAAGCAAGTCTGACCAATTAATTGCCATTTTTCTGTGGGATGTAGGGGATGGAGGAAATTGGGTGAGACAATTAGCCGTGTACAAAATGGTTCTCCAACATATCCATGGTATGAGCCCGAGACTAGTAAAAAATAATATAAGCTGGGTGGTGGTGGTGCACACCTTTAATCCCCAGTTCTCAGAAGGCAGAGATTAGTGGATCTCTGAGTTGAAGGCCAACCTGATCTACAGAATAAGTTCTGGGACAGACAGGGGTACACAGAGAACTTCACCTCTCTCCCCCAAAAAGAAAAAAAAAAAGGAAAATAGGTTGTTTTGTCATATAATGTACCCTGATTATAGTCTTCCCTTTCTCTTCCCAGTTCTCACTTCCCATCTCCTCCTGATCCACTCTTTCTGTGTCTCATTAGAAAAGAACAGGCTTCTAAGAGATAACAACCAAACATGACAAAGTAAAATATAATAAGATGAAGCAAAAACTATCATAACCAAGTTGAACATGGCAACCCATCAGGAGGAAGAGAGTCCAAAGTGTAGATACAAGAGTCAGACACCCACCTGTCTCTCAGTCAGGCGTCCCATAACATACTAAACTAGTAGCCATAATATATACATGGAGAACCTAGTGCAGACGCATGTAAGCCCTGCGCTTGCTGCTTTAGTCTCTGTGAGCGCTTATGTGCCTTGCTTGGCCAGAGGGGAATAGAGGACCTCAGGAGAACAGTGAGAACTTTCAAAGGCTGGAGAGGAGCTCTGGTAGTAACTGGGAGGGCACTTTAGGCAAAATGGCTCAGTGAGTAAAGCTGATTGCTGCCATGCCTGACAACCTAGGTTCAGTCCCCAGGAACTACACTGAGAAGGAGAGAACCGACTCCCACAAGTTGTCCTTTCGCTCCATACTCACTCTGTGGCATGCATACACACACAAAACCATATACCCACAAAATAAATAAGTACATACAATTCATAAGTGGAGGGGTTAAGAAACTTAAGCTTGCTGGAATTTTTTTAATTGAAAGCGATTCTATAGAGAGGGAAAAGAGATGCCTCTATCCCCCTTTTAAAAATTCAGTATTCACTCAAAAGCACTGTGATCTGTCTTTCCTTCTGAAGAAACAGGCAGCATTTCTGAGATTCTTTGCTTCTTCTCTCCAGGCCCTGGAATGAGTAAACTCCATTCCAGTATCTAGTCAGGGTACAGCGTGTACAGATAAACTATGGCTGCTTGTGGCTATTAACAAGTAGGCAACGTTTGTTACTGCAGTAGAATTTGACCTATCTGATTTAGGGATTGCTTTAATACAGGATGAAAATAGAAGATTCTTAAAGCAGATTTCAATCAACAAGACAATATGGCAATACCTCTCTGGCCCAGAGTGAAGCTCACTGGCAGTGTGATTACTCCAGTGGGCCACAGATCTGCTGGTTTCTCTGTTCTCGAGAACTCGTGTTTTCTCAGGAATGAAAGTGAAAAGCAGACCCCTTTAGGTAGCTTCAGGACGCACAGCTCTTCCCTTCTGGTCCCAATGATTCCCCCTTAGTCAACAGGTCCTAAAATCAGAGCAGAAGGAGCCACCGAGGAAGTGCTTGCAGCATGAGGCATGTGGAACTTTTTAACACCCACCCGCCCGCCTGCCCGCCTGCCCGCCCGGGGTGCAGTGGAGGAGAGTGGCCAACTGGCAGCTTTGACCTAAGTCATTTTTGGGAATGCCAGATTAAAATTTAAGAACTCCTTCCCCATCTTCAGGCAGGATCTGGAACTTTTTTTCTCTGATTGAACTTGGAGTGTTTGGCACCCCAGTATGTAGGGCACTAGGTTTCTTTTGTCTATTTGATTTTATATGTATGAGTGGAATGCCTGCAAACTGGTGCACCACATGCTTGCGTGGTGTTCTTAGAGGTGAGAAGAAGTCATCAGGCACCCTAGAGCTGAAGTTACCAATGGCTGTGAGCCATCTTCTGGGAGCTGGGAACTGAATCCAAGTCCTTTACAAGAGCAGCAGGTGTTCTTAACTGCTGAGCCATCTCTCTAGCTCCCTCCTTTTTGGCATTTTTGTAGTATTTCCTTTGGGTCTATTTCTATCTTCCTATCTCCCTGTCTCCCTTCCTTCACCTTCACTCTGTCACCCCCCCTCCCCCACTCAATTAAAGCTTTTTCCCTCTCGTGGGGCTCTTTCTATCTTTCTGACCTTTACCTACACTCACTCCCACAGAAATACACATATATAATAATTAGAAGCTAAGATTCTCATATTGGAAAGGATGTGTGGCATTTGTCTTTCTGAGTCACTGTTACCTCACTTAATTAACATTTCTCAACTCCATACATTTTCCTGTATAGTTCAGAGTTTCATTTTTCTTTATCGCTGAATAAAATTTCACTGTATATATGTACCAGGTTTTATTATCTGTTCCTCTGTTGATGGACATCTGGGTCAATTCCTTGCTGCTATAAACAGACCAGAAGTGCATAGAGATCTGCAAGTATCTGTGTGGTAGAAAGTGGCCATTTATTTAAAGATTTTTATGGGCTCAGTTGAAGGTAGGAGATGGCAAGTATCAAATGAGAGCGGGCAAGGTGCAGAGGACACACGGGCGGGCGGTGTGTTACTCAGCTCACTCTCTCTGCTGCTGCCCTGGCTGCACTGAAGAGGAGAAGAGGCTGTAGTAGATGTAAAGTTAAAATAGACTTGCTCCATCATTAACCTCCTGAGATGGGAGAGGATTGAGAATCATTGAAGATGCATCCGGGTCTTTCATCTCTGACTGTCTAGCTCCTCATCAGCCTCTTGGCTCCTCAGTTCTTCAGTGACTGTGACTTGGGATATAGGCACGTTTCTAGTATTATTTTGCTGCCCTCTTCCAAAGATGTAGGGAGTTGATGCATGTGGCAGATTTGAATGAATATTTAGAGCCTAGAGTTGGCGTCCTATAGCCAATATTTCGTAACCTCTCTCTCAAAGAGTCTTTCTGTGTATCTTATACAAAACAGCCTCCCACTCTAAGGTCACCTGCCTCTTCTGTAGCTGGTCACCTTGGCCAGCCTTACCTCAGGCCCAAGTGCTTTCATTGGGGCTTAGAGTCCCAGTGCCATTTATCAACCCATGATCACAAATAGGCAGCTATATGTACTAGCTTCCCAGGTTCCCTGTGGGATATTCCGAAGCAGGTTCTAGCCGCTTGTCAGATTGTCCCCAGCAGGACTGAGCCATCTTGCCTCCCAGCAGTAATCCCCTCAGCAACACAGCATTGATGAACTTCTTTTCCCTGGCTCTTACTTCACCCACCCCCACGCTTTGGTTTCCTGGCAACGCCTGGGCCTCTCATACTACCTGCCTGCATGCACAGTTCCCCAGGGGCTGCTCTTCAAACACACCTAAACCTCCACACCTCATCTCTGCCCCCCACCCCACCCCCACCCCGGGTTGCAGCTAATTTCAACAGTCCGTGCCTGCATAGTGCATCAGGCCTCTCATTGCACAGTTGAAGTCTTGTTAATATCTCTGAAAAACAATGGACTGTTTACTCTGCAGGACAGTTTAGCGAAACAAAGAAGTGGTGTTGAAATTCTGAGTTGAAACTCATCTTCCCCCACCCATCCTCTACTGCATCTTTTTTTTTTTTCCCGTGGCGATAGTGGAGAAATTTGCCGTTCTTTGATGTGACTTGTGCCCCTATCCTGCGTAGGAGCTCTTGGAATGTACAGGTGACCGCACTGCCCTTGTTTTTCAGTGTGTTTGCGTGCATCCAGACGCATTTTTCCCCCTTTGATGTTGGAATGGGGAATGGACAGTGTGCCTTAGGGAGAAAAAAGTAGAAAGGGTATCTATCAGACTATACTCAGTGCTGGCTTCTGAGACTCTGACACTAAATACAACTGCTGTTAGGTAAATAGAAATTTGCCTCAAGGATATGTTGGAGGCTCTGACCAGAGGAATTGAGGAAAGGTTGGATTTTCCATACCAGGAATGAGAATGCAACCCAGCTCATCCTTTTAGGTGACATCTCCTTTGATGATCTTCAGCCTCGAGACTTATGTGGCCTGATAATGTGAATTTGCTGTGTCTACAGTTACAGCCCACATTCACTACTCTATGAACCTTTGGACTAACATGTGTTCAGTAGATTAGCACACAGAAAGGGGTATTTCCCCATAAAACAAGCGTGCTGTCCGACCCTGGGTAGGCTGAGGGTTCCGTTCATTAGGTAAGCGTGGTGGATCCTTGAAAGCAAGAATGCCACAGAGAAAAGGTGTTTCTCACTCACCGAGACCCAAGAACTGAGAATGCTTCAAAGAGGTAATGCTCCTAAGACAAGTCCACTAGGGAAGTCATGGGATTCAGTTCTTTAGGAAAACAAAACCTGATAGTTGGTTTATGATCATGTAGACTTTTAGAACATTAAAAATTCGATGATGTGGTGGCACACACTTTGAATCTCAGCTCTTGGGAGGCAGAGGCAGGCAGATTTCTGAGTTTGAGGCCAGCCTGGTCTACAGAGTGAGTCCCAGGACAGCCAGGGCTACACAGAGAAACTGTGTCTCGACAAAAACAAAACAGAAGATTCAGTGACACTTAGAAATAATGCTTGTTGCTTATGTTCACTAACTCCTGGGGTCTGAGCTGAGGTTCTCAGACACGCAGGGCAACCCCAGTGACGCTCATCCCCGCCCCAGACCTTTACTGAATATGTTTTGAACTTGAATACATCAATTCCTTAAAGCAGAATGTACAATTCTTCTTTTCCATTGGCTTGGTTTTTAGATACAGAGTTTTACTTTATGGTCACTATGTACCCCAGGCTGGTTTGGAATTCACTGTCCTCCTCTCTCAGCCTCTCAAGTGCTGGGCTTATAGGTGTGTACCACTGAACCTGGCTAGAGTGTGAACATTTCTAGAGAAAAGATTAGTAGTCTTATCAGATTCCCAGTGGGGTTTGTGACTTCTATCTAAGGATTAAAATCCGTTCTGTATTTGAAGTGCAGCACTGCCTCTGTAGCCAGCCCAGGGGTCCTGACAACCACGCTGGCATACATACTTTACTGGGTTTGTATTCAATTGGGCTGGGCTCCAGTTCTAGGCCTACTGGTGAGAAGCCTCAGCACCCTGACCTAGGATTCCATCCCAGCCCATTTCCCCTCCCAGAACTTGAGCTCTCAGCTCACCTGTTGCTGGGAGGGGTAGAAAGAATGTTGATGACCTTGGAGTTCTCTCTTTAACCTCACAGTGATGTCTCCGTCTGGAGAGAATGAGTACTCAGGCTGGCTTGAGATCAGAAGCCCTGCTAACGTGGAGGACTGAAGGAACAGACTCAAGGCTGAGTGCTCACACGCGAACTTGAGAGCTGTGCTGTAGGATCAGCCACCCCCCCCCCCCCCCCCCAGGAGCTGTGCTGTAGGATCAGGACACCCCGAGAGCTGTGCACGTACTTCTATTTTCAGGAGGCCATTTGCTGAATTGGGAAGCTGCCACAGCAGTTGTTAGCCTCACTCATCCTACCACCGATTCTGTCAGGGAGCCATAGAGAGTAGAAACAGGCCTCCTCTGCCATCAGTTTCCAAACCATCCACAGCTGTCATGGCCTGCCCTGCTTCTTGGCTGAGGGACAAGTGCCTGAGCGCTGCTGGTGCCTCTATATAAAACTCATGCGAATGCCTTCCTATTTGTTTATTTATTTATTTCTATATAAAACTCCTGTGAATGCCTTCCTATTTATTTATTAATTTACTCATTTATTTATTTTTTGGAAATAGGTTTTATAACACTGTAGTTTGGTGTGATCTGGAATACACTGTGTAATCCAATCTGGCCTTGAACTTGTGGTAGTCCTCTTGTTTTTGGCTCCTGAATGTTGGGATACAGGTATGAGATACCATGTCTGATTTTCATGCCCATTTTTAAAGCTGAAACACTGAAGAGGGAAGGGGAGGGGGAAACAGGGCTTCTGACTCATCTGATTTAAGAAACCATCACCTCCAGGGTGTAAGAGAGATAACCTGTAAGATTCTAAGAATGTGTTCTTTCTTTCTCTCTAATAAAGGGGGCAAACCAAGAAGAAATTAAGAAGGTTATTGTTTGTCAAAATGTCATTACGAATTTCTATCATTTTCAGATGATAAAAGTAATGCATGAAGTGAAGGGTGGGAGGTGGTTATATTCCAGCACACAGAAGGCAAAGACAAGAAGACAGGAAGATTGTTGTAAGTTCATAAGTTCAAGACCAGCCTGGACTACATAGTGACTAGTAGGCTAGCCAGGGCTACATAGACGTCTTATATATATTAATATAAATCTTTTTATTTAAAAATATATAAAATTTATTTTAAATATAATATATTTATATATAAACACATGCGTGAGTGTGTACTTGAAGGCAGCTCCTACTTTCAGAAAAAAAAAAAACTACAAAAAAGTCTGTAGAGTTCAATAGAAAGCAGTAACAGCTATCAATTTTCTGCATACTTGTTTGTTCAGTGTTTTGTTTGGGCAAGTAGGTTTTGTGTGTGTGTGTGTGTGTGTGTGTGTGTGTGTGTGTGTGTGTGTGTGTGCTTTCCTGGCCTGGAACTCACTCTGTAGACCAGGCTGACCTCAAACAGAAATTCACCTGTCTCTGCCTCCTGAGGGCTGGGACTAAAGGTGTGTACACCACTACACACTGCAGGCACCCATTTTTGTTTGTTTTGTTTTGTTTTGTTTTTTAAAACAGGGTCTCTCTCTATAGCCCTGGCTGTCCTGGAACTCACTCTGTAAACTAGGCTGGTCTAGAACTCAGAAATCTGCCTGCCTCTGCCTCCCAAGTGGTGGGATTAAAGGTATGTGTCATCACTACTCAGCCACCCAGTTATTTTTAACTTTTGTTTTGTTCTGTTTTTTTTTTGTTTGTTTGTTTGTCTTTTTGAGATTGTTTTTCTCTGTGTAGCCCTGGTTATTGTAAAACTTGCTTTGTAAAACACACTGGCCTTGAACTCAAAGATCCTCCAGCTTCTGGAGTGCTGTTATCAAAGGTGTGAACCACCACTGCCTGGCCTTTCATTTTTAAATATGTGTATATATATTAATTACATTCATATGTATTCACAACACCTGCCTCAAATCAGGCAGAATGGTCCAGGATGGAATTAGGGGCAAGCATGAGGTCTTCAGACTAACTGATTTCTAAGACACAGTAACTTCACCATAGTAAATGGAGTCTATCAAAATACTGTCTTTTGGGCTGGTGAGATGGCTCAGCGGGTAAGAGCACCCGACTGTTCTTCTGAAGGTGCTGAGTTCAAATCCCAGCAACCACATGGTGGCTCACAACTATCCATAACGAGATCTGACTCTCTCTTCTGGAGTGTCTGAAGACAGCTAAAAAAAAAAAAAAACTGTCTTTTAAAGCCTTGAAATCCTCAACAGTGTGCTGAGGAGAACCCTCCAGAGAGGGGCTATTTTAGAATCATAATATAGTGTTAGTAGAAGACATCTCTAATCTCAGTTTCCAAGTAAGGTGTGATATATTTATTAGTTACACCCAGCAGGCAGTTCCAAATAATGGGGATCCCACGATGAATACCAAGATGAATCTCCAGTGCTGCCCAGTCATGAAGCAGGTTAGTTTTTAGGTTACAGCAAAACTTTACATCTCTCATAGTACTGTTCTCAGCAACACGGCCACTATCTTTCTTCTATACATTAAATATATTTATTTTGGGGGAGGGGGAGACTGGAGAAATAGCTTAGCGGTTAAGAGCACTGGCTGCTCTTCCAGAGGACCTGAGTTCAATGCTAGCACCCACATGGCAGCTCACAACTGTCTAACTCCTGTTCCAGAGGAGGCTCCAGCACCCCCATACAGACATACATTCAGTCAAAACACCAGTGTACACTAGAAAAAACATGTGTATGTGTGTGTGTGTTTTGCCTTTGTGTATGTCTATACATCACATGCAGGATATGCTATAGAGGCCAGAAGAGGGCAGCAGACCCCTTGGGGCGTGGGTTAGAGGCAGTCGTGACCCACCATGTGGATGCTAGGAATGGAACCTAGCTTATCTGGGAGAGCAACCTATGTTTTTAAACCTCTTATCTATCTCCCCAGCCCCTACAAAATGTACAGTTAACTTAAATCAGCAATGGAGATTGTCTAATAAGTTCTTCAGGGCTGGTGAGATGGCTCAGTGGGTAAGAGCACCCGACCGCTCTTCCGAAGGTCCAGAGTTCTAATCCCAGCAACCACATGGTGGCTCACAACCATCCGTAACGAGATCTGGCGCCCTCTTCTGGAGTGTCTGAGGACAGCTACAGTGTACTTACATATAATAAATAAATAAATCTTTAAAAAAAAAATAAGTTCTTCAAACTGTGCTTTCAGTGTGTGTCTTCTCTGCAGAGCATGCAATTTATTATTAATTTTATGTTTATGTGTGTGTATGTGTGTTTGCATGAATTGGTGTGCATGCCCAAGTCTGCTGTGGCCAGAAGAGGCTTTGGATTTGGTTGTGAGCCACCAGACAGGTTCTGGGAGCCAAACTTGGGTGCTCTGCAAGAACAGTAAACACTCCTAACCAGTTCGCCATTTTTCAAACTCCTGCATTTCAGAATTTAAAGATATACTTCTCTTCTCTGCCTCCTCCTCCTCCTCATTATTATTATTATTATTTTTTTTTTTTTGGTTTTTCGAGACAGGGTTTCTCTGTGTAGCCCTGGCTGTCCTGGAACTCACTCTGTAGACCAGGCTGGCCTCGAACTCAGAAATCCGCCTGCCTCTGCCTCCCAAGTGCTGGGATTAAAGGCGTGCGCCACCACGCCCGGTCTCATTATTATTATTAATTTTGGTTTTTCAAGACAGGGTTTCTCTGTGTAGCCCTAGCAGTCCAGAAACTCTCTTTTTTTTTTTTTTTTTTTTTTTTTTTTTAGATTTATTTATTTATTATATGTAAGTACACTGTAGCTGTCTTCAGACACTCCAGAAGAGGGCACCAGATCTCGTTACGGATGGTTGTGAGCCACCATGTGGTTGCTGGGATTAGAACTCTGGACCTTCGGAAGAGCGGTCGGGTGCTCTTATCCACTGAGCCATCTCACCAGCCCCAGAAACTCTCTCTGTAGATCAGGCTGGCCTCAAACTAAAAAAGATCCACTTGCTTCTGCCTCCCGAGTGTTGGAGTTTAAGGCAGACACCACCACTGCCTGGTTAGTTGCATTATTTCTGACTATATGTGAGTCCCTGTGTGCCTGTGCATGTATTTCCAGCTGCATGTGCTGGCCAGAGGCCAGAGGCATTGGGTCTTCCTGGTAGGTTGGGGTTGTAGGCAGCTTTGAGCCACCTGATGCTAATTGCTGGGAACCAAACTTAGGTCCTGTGAGTATAGATGCTCTTAACCAACAAGCCATCTGGCTAACATTTCAGAATTGGATCAGGTCAGAGAATTCAACAGGGCCCAAAGTTAAGCTAATGTAACTAGGCTGACCCTTTGCTCTGAGTATTAACTGTCTTCTTGGGCTCGTGAGTGGGTTAGGTTGATACTCCGACAACAGCAAAACCACAGTGCCTTGGTTTCACAGAAAAAAACAAAATCCTAGGTGTCAGAGTTCCAAGCACGGTGAAGATTAGCTCACTACAGATACAGCAAGTAGAAGCCATGCACAAAAAAGCAATGCCACTCTCATGTGCCCTTGAATGACGTCCAGAATTACTCTCTCGAGTGCTACTATTGCAAATTTCAATGCAAAACAAAAAATTACTAATGATTCAGAGTCAGTCAATCACTTGGTATAATAACTAAATGAGTCGAGGATAGCTCCTCCATTACAACTGATTTACATAATCAGATCAAATTAAAAGCCGAGTTGCCCATCCTCTTAGCTGATTAGAAGTACCTCCCACCATTGTGAGAATTAGCCCTGAAAGTGCACTGAAGTTGCTTAGCAAAGTACTACACTTACTAAGTGCTCAGGAAACGTCGGGTATCCTTGATGTGTTAAATGCGACTTTGGCATTAGGCAAGGTTGGTACTTCCTTCTTTTCCTGGGGTAAGGGATGGAATTAGGCTTGCTCATAGCTGGCTCCTTTAGCATGGGATTAGGGAAACTGGTTTTGTTATAAGCACTTCATGATTGAATAGACATACTGCTTTGTAGTGGTTGATAACTCTCCCTGAAATTTTGTGGGGTGTGGTGGGGAATTTTATCTCTTGCCCTGAAAATGGAAGTTGTTGCCAATCAAAAGTCAAATTGGGGTGGTTGAACCCATGAAACCTGTCTCAGGAGGTGAGCTAGCTTTGCCAGGTACCAAACACCATTTTAACCCTGTAGAAGGAGGAACTGAATGTAGAAACAAACAGATTTGCTGAGAACTACATACCCTGGTTCCCTTTCAACCTGTTCTTGTCTTCTCCGATATGCCAAGATGCCCATGGTTCATGAATTAAAAACTGCTGGGTGGTGGTGGCTCATGTCCTTTATTCCTCAGCAGGAAGAAGCAGGAGCATCGTTTTGAATTTGAGACCAGCCTGGTCTATAGAGGGAGTTCTGGGACAACCAGGGCTACATAGAAAAACACTGTAAAAAAATTATCTGCCTTTAAAGTGATTTTTTTTTGTTATTAATTGCTCCCCCATGCCTGATTAATTATGATTCCTTATATTCACTAACTGAGAAGCTTGGTAAATTTTAAAGACTGATTGATTGAGTACACTGTAGCTGTATAGATGGTTGTGAGCCTTCATGTGGTTGTTGGGAATTGAATTTTAGAATCTTTGCTCGCTCTGGTCAGCCGCGCTCACTCAGGTCAACTCTGCTTGCTCAGTCCCTGCTCGCTCTGGCCCCAAGATTCCTTTATTATTTTACATAAGTACACTGTAGCTGACTTTAGACACACCAGAAGAGGGCGTCAGTTCTCATTACGGGTGGTTGTGAGCCACCATGTGGTTGCTGGGATTTGAACTCAGGACCTTCAGAAGAGCAGTCAGTGTGCTCTTACCTGCTGAGCCCGGTAAATTTTAGAATATATTAAAAACAACCTAGGTCTAAGTTCTTTGTTCCTTATCTAGGAAGTTCCCTTAACTTTCTAAATATCATTTTACCTATTGATATAGAGTTTCTTTTCTTGCCTTTGGCTTTGGGGGCATTTAACTAGCAAAGGATGAATTTTGCACGTACTTAAACTGCTTGTCTTGGAGGGAAAAATGTAATATATCAAACACTGCATACAACTGCTTCTTCAGATTTCCTCAAAATTGTATTCCCCAACATACAGAAGAAAAGAATAATTGTAGAGAATATGTGCCATTTTAACTTTTTATTAGAACCCCTAGAGTGTTCTCTGGAGACAGGGGATGGACTTCAGTAATGGAATAGTTGCCTGGCGCACACACAGCCTGGGTTCAATCCTCTCCTCCTCCTCTAATCCCAGCCCTCAGAAGGCGTGACCCGAGGACCTCAAATTTAGGATCATCCACGGTTGCAGAGGAACTGGGAGTCTAGCCTGGGACACATGGAACTCTCTCCTTTTTTATTTGTTTATGTTTTATTTTAAGAAATTGTTACAGGGCTGGTGAGATGGCTCAGTGGGTAAGAGCACCCGACTGCTCTTCCGAAGGTCCGAAGTTCAAATCCCAGCAACCACATGGTGGCTCACAACCATCCGTAATGAGATCTGACTCCCTCTTCTGGAGTGTCTGAAGACAGCTACAGTGTACTTACATATAATAAATAAGTCTTAAAAAAAAAAAGAAATTGTTACATGCTTGTTTTTTTAAACTTAAAAGCTTGACTAAAAAGAGAAAGACTGGAGACTGTTCTTTGGGCATCTCAAGTGAGATCTGCTCACACTGATTGGGAGCTCTTCAGCAATTTTTCACAAAATGACCATTTCCTGCTTTCTAATTTTTTTCCAAGCAATTAGTGCATAATGTATTCATCAAACTTAAGAGATTGCCCAGACAGAATCTCTCTCTTGCTGCAGCAGATAATTGATCAGTTCTGAAGGGAGCTGGATTGCCAAGGGTGGGTGAACAGCTCAGTTTGTTGTACTGACATTCATCAGGAGAAATGAAGTCCTGTACAGAATCCTGTGGTGCAAGAGAGTCCCCTTGGTCAGGGTGTTATCTCATGGTTAAAATATCCTTCTTTGCTTAGAAAGAAAGGGCATAGTGTAGCTGCCCCATGACACTGGGACACCCTTACCTTGTTCAGAGCACTAGATTTCAGTTGATGCACATTTTCTTTTAGGATTAAAAATCAACACAGAATGTTATCGATAATAACCACAATGGGTTGAGAGTGTTGCTTGGTGGACTTCATAACTAACACTTGGAACTCCCTGGGTTCAATCCCTGCAAAAGGGACTAAAACCACAAATTAGTCAGGAAGATGGCTCAGTGGTAGAGCTCTTGTATACACCCCAATACAGGGGAAAGAAAAAAAAAAGCCATGTGGACAAATTAGCCACAGATAATTTGATCAAAGCCACTGATCATTAAATTAGCTGGAATTGGACATTTTAACAAGTCATGTGCTAGTCAACTGAATTATTCCCTAAGACACCCTAATGAAAGAACTGATTATGGCCATAAGAATAATGTTAGACCTCTGGTTTGCCCTCAGCCAGTGCTTGCATTAGGCACTTGTATAATTTTTACAGCAAATACATAATGGTATATTCATATGCTTTATCTCCAGATCACAGTATGCAGAATAGTGATAACCATTGTATTTAGTTTGATATCTATGCTAGTTTTATGGGGGGGGGGGCATAGTTATATCTACAAATAAGAAAACAGAAGGGCACCATTTATAAATAGAAGAAATTAGGAAACTGGAGGGAAGTAGAAATAGATAAAAACTATAGTAATAGTTTGATCGCAGTGTCAGACCCTGCGAGTGTAAAACGAACTAGGTTAGTCTCCACTGGCTGTTCAGAGAAAGCCCATGTCTGAGGAGACAATTTCTCTAAAAGAGCTTAATTCAAGAGTCAGGCAGGCAGGGGGAGGGGCTGAGATGGGGGCTCAGGGCTAAACCCGCCTCCTGGAGATAGGGTCTAATCGGTGGTCTGAGGTGTGGGGAAAGGTGATTGGAGGGAAGGAAAGCTGAAGTAATTGGCGGTCCGTGCCTGCGGTGGTCTGTGTGTGCGTAGGCAAACTTCAGGGCTCTTCATAGGTCGCCTGTTCAGAAAATGGCTGCAATTGCATGACCTGAGGGTGGGTTTTGGGTCCTCTGACGTCAAAAGGACGCTCATGCCCATTAGATATTTTCTGCCGCTCCTGGGTAAGGGGAGGGGGTGTGCGGTTTCAACCGGTTTGAGCCAGACAAGGCTTCTTCCTCAAAATTCCTTAAAAAAAAAAAAAGCTTAAAACAATCGTTGCCAAGGTGACCAAGCATCAGAGGCCCCTTTTCCCCCTCTCTGTCTGTAAGGCTAGCAGGGGTCCATTCAGGTTTTCGCTGCTGAATTTCAAAAGAAAGGACATGCTCTTTGATTTTTAAATTTCAATTTGGAAAAGAGAATGGCCCTAGCTCTACAAGAGAAAACATTGCTAATTTCATTATGGGGATTTAGTTACTATAGGAAAAACCACTTTTCTTTTTATATTCAGAATATTCTGTTTCACTCCTAGCACCAGTTTAGGGATTTTTTTTTTTCTATTACCAAGAGTTTTCCAATTCTCTTCAGATATTGGTTGTAGTACCAAAATTAACTGAATTCTTGCCCTGCCAACCTGAGGAGCACAGATCTCTACAGATTCTGGCTCAGTTCCCCAAGACAGCAGCATTCCCAACCCCCACTTCATACGCCAGCCACAGTGGTTACCTGTGCATGTGACCGGGTTATAAATCAGAGGTTTCCATGACTACCCCTCAGGTTCTATGCTTTACTAAAATCGCTTGGAGTAATCAGAAAACAGTTTACTTCCAAGATTATAGGTTTATTACAGAGGATGGAAGTTAGAAACAGGAGGCTGGAGGAGCTCGCTCGCTGAGACATAGTGGAAGGAGAGCCTTTCCACCTGTTTCCTAGTCTCCGAGTTCTGGGGTCTGTCTGTGTACAGGAGCACTAAACTCTTGGCCCTCAGTAAGGAAGCCACCCTCCAGCCCCTCAACCTCCCCTACGGTTGGGGATCGGTGTTTAGAGATTGTGGACAGGATTCGTCCTTAGTGCAGGAGTGTTTTCTTCTATCGGGAGAGCGAAGACGAGGTTGTGCCTCAAGGCACGAGAGCGGCTCGGTTCCGGGAGAGTCTTGTGGGGTTGGCGGCGGGAAACCCCGGTTCTGGGTGTGAGTGACCGAGGTGGCCGCGGCCGCACCGGGCGCCGTGGGATCCGTGGGCTGATCCGGGAGGAAGCGAGTCCGCTGGAGACCCGATCGGGCTTGGAGCCGGTGTCCCGAGCCGAGCGGGCCACGGGCGGGGTTCAAACCAACTGGTATTCGTTAGCCCGCCGAGCCCGACGCCCGAGCCGGGAGTTTTGAACTCACCCACCGCGTGCCCAGCAGCCTCGTGTCCGTCGGACTTCTTCAAAGCAGGGCCCTCAGGTCTCCCCACACAGCAACACGCACTTTCAAAGCGATTAATACTGGGCATGGGTTCGTAAAGGCAGAACCCTCATTCTCCAGGTGCTAATGGAAGGACAGAATAAGCCATTAGCTAATACGACACGTCTCTTTAATGCTGGTTCGCCAAATTCATCGTAGGGAGATAATTCAGGGCCTGTAATTGTTGTCTAAACGCATAATCAGCAAGGAAACCCGGTGGGAGAGAATGTATATCGTCGTGAATTTCAGTGCTGGTGTTCTGATGTAAGAGAAAACGGGAAATTCTGAACACTGTCGTCTGTCCCATTTCTGAGGTTAGTATGCTAGAGTAGATTATGCTTTCTCTCCAGTTCTGGGGCATTCAGCCCAGAGCATAGATCACTTTTCCACCACTGAGCTACATTCCCAACTGCCATGGAATTCGATTTTCTGAGGAATAATTGAATAACTTTTCTGGTCTTCTCTTCAAAACATTATTGCTGTTGTAATGCGGTGCTGGGAATGGGAAGCAGGGCTTTTCCCTTGTTTGGGGGAAACTTCCATTTAGCTATACTGCCTCATGAAACGATGTTTTGGTTTGGTTTGGTTTGGTTTGGTTTTTAATTTTAAAGGCAAGCAAAAGCAAAATGTCTTCAGCTCAATATACCCGTGACAGCTGCCAGTGGGACTGTCTTTTTGTGGTTTCGAGGATGAACTTAGAATTGCCATCTCCTCTGCTTTGCACGAGAAATCTTGGTGACTAAATTCAGCACGGTAAATTCAACAAGGTTTCTGAGAAGTGGGTTTTGGGGTGTACAATGGCTTGTCTATCTTACGTGATTCTAGAGGAAAATCTGTGAGAAACAAACGAACATGGGAGAAGAGAGTCCTTAAAAAGAAGTTGTGTGTCAAGTAATTTGTTATTAAATTTCTGCCAAGTCCCTTGCCAGTCAATGTGGCAATAAAGAAAGACAAGGTATGTCATCTTACAAGTGTAGGAATTTTCTGGTAGCTTTTTAAACTTTGGATGAGCACTTGTGTTTGCTTTTGGCTTTTGAGTTACCTGAACAGTGGGGACTGTGCTGAAATGTGCCTGCTCCTACGCTTCCTGTAAATCGCCATGCTTAATGACCTTTAAAAGAGGATTTTTAATTTTTCTCAAATCTAGATCTTTGCAGCACAAGGTGGTTAATATATCCATATGAAAGAAAGAGCATATGGAGCTGAGAAGATGGCCAGTGGATACCATGCTGCATGCGGACGAGGACCTGGGTCAGATGGCGGAGAGGCATGGAAGCATAATTGCTACCCAGTGTTGAGAAGCAGGCAGGGACAAGAGGAGTCCCAAGACTTTCTGGCCGCCCAGTCTCTCTGTCTCTGTCTCTGTCTCTGTCTCTGTCTCTCTCTCTCTGTCTCTCTCTCTCACACTCACACACACACATACACACACACATACACATACACACACACACACAGAGAGAGAGAGAGGAGAGAGAGAGAGAGAGAGAGAGAGAGAGAGAGAGAGAAGAGGAGAGAGACAGACAGACACACTCAGGGGGAAAAGCTATTAAATAAAAGCAATCATTTTCATATCTGTGTGTCTTACTGTACCTGGTCAGACCAAGTCTGGAGGACATGATTAGAAGTGTGTTGATTGGGACCAGACACAGATGATGGTCCTTTGTCTGCTCCGGATTTAGTAATTGCTCCTAGGCAGCAGCTGCTGTGAGAGAGCATCTTGAGAGTATCGATGGTTTAAGCATGTGTGTGCCCATAAGGTGACGGCGGGTTTGGTTTTACTCTTCTGGATATTGCTGCTGCTGTGTTTTCTTCTTCTTCTTCTTCCTCTTCCTCTTC
Source organism: Mus caroli (assembly GCF_978045245.1). Taxonomy (NCBI): domain Eukaryota; kingdom Metazoa; phylum Chordata; class Mammalia; order Rodentia; family Muridae; genus Mus; species Mus caroli. The sequence goes on from NW_028227256.1 coordinate 60,140,672, forward strand.
CTCTTCCCCTTCCCCTTCCCCTTCTCTTTCCCCTTCCCCTTCTTCTTCTTCTTCTTCTTCTTCCCCTTCTTCTTCTTCTTCTTCTTCTTCTTCTTCTTCTTCTTCTTCTTCTTCTTCTTCTTCTTCTTCTTCTTCTTCTTCTTCTTCTTCTTCTTCTTCTTCTTCGTTTTCTTTCTTTTGTCTAAACTTCAACTAGGGAGCAGGGAAATCCTAGTCCTTCAGGATTCACTTTAGAAAGGCTTGTATACTTGAAGTGTTCGTTTTAGAGAAGCTAGTTTTGACCAGAGTGCTCTGAAATGGAAAATAAATAAATAAATAAATAAATAAATAAATAAATAAATAAGACAGGCAGATTCAGCAGTTCCTTGCAGAAAATGCAGTTTGCTGGGGACTTACAAAGAAAAGCAAGCACTTTTCTTTGTAAACTTTAGACATTTTTAAACAACCTTTAATTACAGTGGGCATATACATATCTTTCAAGTTTAGCTTTTATGAACCTTTTAACAACATACTTTAGCCTTTAGTTTTATCTTTATATGTCTAATTTATAATCTTAAGAGGGGGAGGCTTTTATTTAGAAGTGTTTGGTGTGGTTAGCAGTAAGACAGCTTAGCTCCCAGCAGGAGGAAGGAGTAAACCCACACAGAGGCTCGCTGAGACTAACCTGAATGTACAGTCCTTTTCAAAGTAACATCATGTCCAGCATCAGTTAAACACTTTGAAAGTTAGGTGTCATAGTACAGTTCTGTAATACAAAAAACTAGGAAGTCTGAAACAGGAGGATTGGTAATCTGAGACCAATGTAGACCACACAAGACTTTACCTGTCTTAAAAAGCAAAACAGGGCAACCACAAAAACCACAAGACAAAAGCACAAAAAGGCCAGCAAGATAGTTTCACCATCTGTTTGCCTCCAGAAGCCGTTTGTGGAAAGAAGGTTACCATTTCCACAAGCTTGCTACAGTGTGCAGAAGTGCACTTGTGAGATCTGCAGGCACATCCCTGCACACGCACTCAACACCACACACACACACACACAGAGGAACTCAGAGAATAAACATGAGTGACTATCTGAAAATGCATAAATACACAAAAATACATGCATACATGAAAATAAAAAAATAAGTAAGTGTTAAACACAACGAAGCAGAAACCCCTGAACTTCTAAATAGTCCAGACATCGTGGAGCACCATGAGGAGCTGTCTTCACAACTCTGACCTATAGAATTAGGGATGTGTACCAGGGCTTGCATAAGACAAGAGATGAAGACCAAGATGCCTGAAGTCACATTAAGCTTGATCCCTACAGCGAGGTCCCTGGTGCAGTGTATGCATTGCAGCTCACAAAATCATTATACCAGAGTACTCTTGCCAGCAACATAGTGGGTGCTAAGCTAGCGCTGCCAGATGTGGTGCTTCCAAGAGTTCTGAGGGGAGGGAACTGGGAAAGACAATTACTGCTGTAAGCCTCTGTGCAGAGTTACATAGTCAAGAGATCTCAGAGGTGATTTTGCCTTCGTTTCATTCACCAGATTGTTGTATCCATTCAGAAAATTGGAGAAACCGATTTGCTTATTGAATTAGTAGTTTAGTATGGTAGATAGAGATAAAGGATGAAATTTGGGAATAGACAACTGCAGGTGAGACACAGGATGAGCCCTGTGGAAGGGAACCACAGTTCCTATGCCCTGTCCCCAGATGAGGTTAGGATTTGGTGTGATTATCGATCTAGGGTTAGCAGTCAATCTTTTACCCTAGTAACCGTTTTTTTTTTGGGGGGGGGGTTCTGGGCTAGGTACACTGCTGTGTTGATTGCCAGTCTCAATGAAGCCTGGACTCTTGGTGAGAGTATATGTGATAGTCCTCTCCCCTCAAACACTTTGGGTTCCCATAGACCTCCAGCTTTTATGTTGGAACTCTTTGGGGAATGATATGTGTTTGGGGGACACTAAACATGCCAGTCAACTCTCCAAATGTCCTATCCCTTAGGGTTCTCATCTTGGACTCTTTTGGGGTACCGTGCACTACAGTTTTGTTGTACCAGTGACAGTTTTTATATCTTTGTCACGACTCTTACTCAGCTCAAGAAGAACTCAGCTCCCCAGTTTCCCAAGTTTGATGTACGCAATTCCGACAAAAAAAGAGAGAAGATACTCACATAGCGGCCATCAGCAGGAAGCGTGCTCCCACTAGCGGTGTCTTCTTGGTTAGAGCTGATGTCCACGGCACAGCACCAGAGCAGCAGGCAGATCGATCATCACGTAGTGGAGTCCAAACCACTCCATTACCGAGCCAATCTAATCATGTCCCCCAGACTCAGCTGAGCTATGATAAAATATGAAAGTAGCTGAGAAGAAGAAAGATCGTCTTCAAGATATGATTGTAAGGATGCAGGTGGCTCAAGTCCCACAAGATCACACAGAGCGACCCAGAGTTTGAGAAGAGCAGGTGCTTGCAGGAACACTCTAGAATCTTCATTGTACGTCCTGTGGACTAAAAGGGCAAAACGAGGTAATAAGCAGGGCTGCCGTCTGGCCTTATTTTCTGCCAAGATTTTAAAGCAGGGTAGTGCACACCATTAACGTCGAAGTTATCAGGCTTGCTTCTTTCAAGGATATAGTTCGTAGCGTGGGGCACAGTCACACTGTGTGGCAGATGCTGAGAACTATCTTTTCTTGTAAATCTGAACCTCCGTGACCTGGAGCTCCCTTCCCATCCCCCAGTCCTTGGAAACCTTTCTCGTCTATGAGTGGCCCTCCGCTCCTTTAGTGCTTCCCCAGGCGGGCTTCATGTCCTGCCAGCAGCTGTGTCTGTCCTTTTGTGAGGTTCTTTGTTTGCAGGACCTGCCACACAGATGTCTGTAGTGGCTGCCGTGCTTACTGTCGGTGTGTTTCGGTCTCATCTCTCCACTATCCTGCACAACTTGCTGCTCCTATTTTTTTGCGCAGTCTAATTTCCTTTGGTTGTGTTAAGGACTTGTACACACTTTAATTTGTACACACAACGCACCCTGTGTGCAGGGCTTGCAGCGTAGTTTTTTGTTTTGTTTTTATTTTGCTGCAGCTTGGTCTTCAGTTCACGATTTTCTTGAAAACCTTCTATCCTCTTGTCTTGGATGCTCTGGCTACAGCCGTTTGAAACCTTGCCGGAGCTTCAGTCTGTCCACAGTTCTCTACATACTTCAGTGAAGGCTTATTTAAATCTCCCTCTCCCTCCCCACCCCTCTCTCTGTGGCACTTTTTTCCATGAGTTCTGGGGAGCAAACTTAGATTGTTAGGCTTCTACCAAGTGCTCTTACCTACACTACCATCTTTCCAGCCCCTCACAGAAAATTAAACAGCTATATAGTCGTTATTCCTTTTTAAATTTTTAGATTTTTATTTTATTTTACAAATTATTGTGTGAATTCTTGTCCTGTGTGTGTGTGTGTGTGTGTATAATGTGCACCATGTCCCTGCCTGATGCTCACAGATATTAGAAGATGGTGTCAGATCCCTGGAATTAGAGTTTGAAAGTCTAGCTGGCTGAAGTGGGCACATACTTTTAATCCCAGCACTCCAGAGGCAGAGGCAGGCAGACCTTAGAGTCTGAGGCTAGCTAGCGTGGTCTACAGAGAAAGTTCCAAGGGCAACCTGGGCTACATTGAGAAACCCTGTGTTGTCTCAGAAAAATAAAAACAAAACCAAACAAACAAAAACCCAAAACACCCCAAAACAAAACAAAAAGGATGGTTGTGAACAATCATTTGGGTGCTGGGAACTGAACCTGGGTCCTCTCCAAAAGCAGTTAGTGCTTTTAACACCATCACCATCTCTCCAGTCGTCATATTTTTAAAAAAGAATTATTTATGTTATGTATATGAGTAGGCTGTCGCTGTCCTTAGACACACTAGAAGAGGGCATCAGATCCCTTTACAGATGGTTGTGAGCCACCATGTGGTTGCTGGGATTTGAACTCAGGACCTCTGGAAGAGTAGTCAGTGCTCTTAACTGCTGAGCCATCTTTCTAGTTCCCCATATTGTTTTATGAACAGATTCCAGTGTCTTTCTAGGTTAAAAGTTGGAGGCACAATTAGGATCTTCAAATGTCAGTAAGCCTTGAGTTCACAACGCAGTATTACCATCACATAAGCCACATGCTCAGGTTTTCAGTACATAGATGCTAACACAAACTTGTTAGGAAAGCTGGACACTCAGGACTAAAGCTGTGAGGGAGCCCCAGGGGCATGAGCTGTTTTCCTCAGGAAATAGTTCATCAAATCACACAGGAAGGAGTAAATTTAAAACGTTCAGCACACTTCACTTGTAGAATTATGATGTGTACGCTTTTGTTCTATAAATATGTATTCTTGCACATTTGGTTTTGCCTGACCAACATTTTGTTTTGTTTTGTTTTAGACTTTTATCCACCAGAAACCCCAATCTTCCTTATTTCTTCTTTAGTCAGGAGGGAACAAAGGATGGATACAGACCTGGTGTCCCAACCAGAGGCTTTTTTTCTTGAAAGCCCCCAACTACAAGATAGTCTCTCCTCTTCCCCTTTGTAGGTGTGGCACTGAGGATCAATAGTGGGCTTTGTGAATAATAAGCTAGGCTTACCACCCCATCTTAGCACGCCTGCCTGTTGTTGTTGTTGTTGTGTTTGTTTTTTCCAGACAAGGTTTCTCTGTATAGCCCTGGCTGTCCAGGAGCCACTTTTTTTTCCCTCAAAAGTCTTTGGAATAGCTTATTTCTAGGCAGCTACAGTATATTTCCCCTCACACTGGACATTTGCCAAGCTCCTGATAGTATCAACTATTCCCCCGCTGTGAGCCACAGCCTCCATTTCGAATTCTGACTGTCCCTGTTCCTAACCAGCTGCTTCCTGCTCTAAGGTCTCCTCATTAGGGTCAGAGGGACAAAGAGAAAGAAGACACCAAATAGACACCACAATCTTCATACCTATTGTCCCACGGTGATGCCATTCCTTGCTGGCTGTGAGCTTATTCCCCACAGAGAATATAGGCTAGGGATGGTCCTGCAGTAACTCCTCACTCAGTGGGTTCAGGGACTCGCTCCCTGTTCCCTCACTATGGGAATTAATTTCCTGTATACCTCAGCCCTTGACCCGACAATTAGATCCCACCTGGGCAGCTCTCTGTTGGGAAGGGGGAGGGGGAGCCCTTGCCATCAGTCCTTCCTCTCTATGGTCAGTCTTTCTGTTCCTGTCAGAACAGAGATGTCATTTTCCTCCCAATGGGAGGATTCATGATGACACTGGCAACAGAATACTTGAGGGTGGACAGAGATGTGGCTGGGGCACTATGCTATGCAGCATGAAAGAGCTACAGCCCCTCAGTGACAGAGCCCTGAGTTTCCCAGTGCAGTTTCTGGGCTTTCCTTCGTTTATGTGAGTGTAGAAGAGCTAACATCAGGCGCAAGGGCTTTGACTCTCCTGTTTGCAACTCTCTTTTTACACTGTTATCCTGTCTTCCTCTAATTTCCTTGTGGCAGGAAACAGGACTCAGCTTTGGGCTGACAAGATTTGGAGCTAGTCATGGAGCGAATCTATGAGCCTTTCTCTGGACACCTCTGTGGCCTGGCTTCATAATGGTTAAGTGTCAGACCAGTGATCAGGTGTTCTTCACAGGGGGAACTTACTTTTGCAGATGAGCCTTTATTTATAATGAGGTGACACCTTGATAAACACATTGTAAGATGAACACATCTTAAATTGAAAACAGATTGAATACGCCTAAGCTACTGCACATTGTTGCTTAGCAACACACTGCGCAGCAGAGTACCATTTTTTTTTCCTCCTGGTGATTACGTGGCTGTCTGAGAGCTGTGGCTTGCTGCTCTGCCTGGTATCTGAAGTGTTTGTTATATTGCTAATCCAGGAAAAGATGAAAATTTAAAGTATGAAGACCAGTCTCTGCTGAATGTACATTGCTCTCTCTCCCAACCTAAAACCCCATTCCAAGGCTTATCACCACCTCTGTGGGTGTCTTACTAGGACACACCCGTGGTTACTGTCTGGTTTTTATCCAGTTTATTTCTAGAGAGACAGCTAATGTCTATAAGAGCCCTACTGGTAAGAGAGGGGGTGCAGGTCAGGTGAGAAGGGAGGAGGCAGGAGAACAAAGCACAGGGGACAACAGATCACTGGGATAATTACAAATCCCAGAGAAGATGGGGCCTCCAAAGCCAGTGGGAAGGGGAAAATGCCCAGACCAGAGGCACACACAATGGGAGGGGACCGGGAGGAAGGGCAGGGTAGAGGTTGGTAGGGGACCTACAGGCACAGGGTGTTAGCCCAGCAGGGTTCCAGGGGGAGATCTACTTAGGGGCTTAGGGCAGGCAACACCAGTTCCATTGAGGTTCTGTGACAGAGGTGGCCAGAATGATTCAGTGGCCTGAACTCTCTATAAGGGACCTGGGGGTCAGTTGGTAAGTCAGGTAGGTTTTACCCAGCTGTCTCCTAGGGAGGTGGCACCAGGATGAGGCTGCATAAGGCAGTGGACTGTATCTGTCACCTTGAGGGGCTGGGACATCTGGCAACTGCACAAAAGGCTCAGCTGAGACTGAAAGTGGATGCCGAGGCAGGGTGAAAGTAACAGTCCATTGCGGCTTTGTAGCAGGGGATATAAAATCCACTAGCAGCTCTCCCCCACAGCTCAGAGAATGGTAAGCACACATGACACTGTCACCATACTCTTACTTTCTGTTTGTTCAAAACAGCAAATGATTTCGTTTTAAAGGAAAAAGCCAGCAAGCAAGCAAGCAAACAAACAAACAAAAAACCATCATGAACTTGAAAATGGAGCGAAGTAAGACTCCTTTCACCTACAAAGTGTTTTCAGAGCATATATGAAACAGTGTTTAACATATTCATTTAGAAGCTAGGGACCTACAGCGCTGTCAGTGGTGGAAGACTTGCCTGGCATGTGCAGAAGACCTGGGTTCAGTTCTCAGCACCAGGAGCTGAGGGCAGGGGGGCAGTCAGAATTCTACAGGCAGAGATAGGGTGCATGGTAGGAATTGGCCTTGGCCTTTTCTCTTCAGCCTCCCCGATATGGGTGGTTCACTTTTAAAAACTTATTTTCTTTAGACAGGATCTCACTGTATCACCCTGGCTGCCTCTGCATAGTCCTGAGCTCTGGAACCAAAAGCCTGCTCCATCACCGCTTGGCTGGCATTTTCCCCCTACCCCGCTTCTGCAAGGAGATTTTGTTCTTGGTTAGTTTAGCTTAGTTATTTCCCCTTTGTTCCTAATAATTTCTTTCCTTGCATTTTTTTGTCTGCTGCAGTTTTCTTAATATGACGATCTCTAATTCCAAGCGTTTTCCTGTAGACAGCATGATTTGTTTATATCTGAGTAATAAATGTTCTATCATGTTTTCATATCCCATTTTCTTTACTTATTTTGCTCTTGTTGATAATACTTTGATAAATCTCTCTCTCTCTCTCTCTCTCTCTGTTTCTCTGGGTATGTTGATAGGAATGGTATAGTTAGCTCTTGCCTTACAAAAATATTTTAAATTGCATTTGTTTGTTTATTATGTACACACACACACACACAAAACAAACAAAGAGAGATGAGTATGTGCATAGGTACCCCATGCACTTGAAGAAGTTAGAGGACAACTCAGGGCAATGGGGGCTGTCCTTTCACTGGGTTCTGGAGATTGGACTCAAATCATCAGTGCCTTTCTCTATCTTCTGAAAAATACCTTGCTGGCTCATTTTATTTATTATTATTATTATATTAATTATTATTATTAATTTATTTTGGTTTTTCAAATAAATGTAGCACTGGCTGTCCTGGAACTCTTTGTAGACCAAGTTCACCTAGAACTCACAGAGACCCACTTGCCTCTGCCTCTTAGTGCTGGGACTGAAGATGACTGCCACCATGCCTGCTTGCTGGCTCAGTGTAAAAATTACACTTTTGTGTCTTGTAGTTCATGTGTGCAGCATCCATGCCATGTCCAGATGACAGCAGCTCACAGCACTGATTGTCCCCAGCTGAAGCAAGAATGTCTGTAAAGAAAAGTTATGGAGTTGTTTGGCAAAGCCAGGTTAGAGGCAATTGGGAGCTCTGGGGAGCTGTTGGTTGGGGAGAGACTCTGGCTGACATGCTGCTGGGGAAAAGCAGGGCTCTGTCTTCAGAACCATCTGCTGTGGCCTGGTACCTGTGTCATTTATACACTAAGAAGAGGGGTTTTGCAATAGTTGACTGAAATATTTTTTAATATTTTATTTTATTTTATGTGCATTGGTGTTTTGCCTGCACGTATGTTTATGTGAGGGTGTAGGATCCCCTGGAGCTGGAGTTACCGTCGTGACCTGCCACTTGGGTGCTGGAAATATGAACCTGGAACCTCTGGAAGAACAGCCAGTGTTCTTAACCACTGAGACATCTCTCCAACCCAACTTACATCTTTAGTGCAATTAAACCAGAGTTTAAGGGCAAAGAGGAAGAACTTAAGGAATCCAGACAAAGTCATTGAGAGACAACACTGCCATAAGTCTGAATTGAGGAACGACTCACTTTTAGGGTAAAATGAATTTTCATAGGATAATTCCTGAGAATGTGTCTTGCTAACATTTTCCGTAGTGGATGAACTGAAAAGAAAATTAAATGGAGCTTTCTATATTTCTTACAATACTGGCAATGATTTGTTGAAGCGCTCAATTTTGGAGCTTGCTGTGTTTTTTCTAATTATTTTAATTGCAGTGCCATAAAGTCTACCTCTTGTATTTATTTTTTCTTAAACTACTACCATCGTGGTATAGGGTAACATCTAACATCCTGATGGTTTGTTAACGTTAGCATATGGGTGCAAAAACTCTCATGCACAAACACACACCCATGGAAGCGCATGAATTTGTGTAAGCTTACAGGCTTATACTCTGAGTTGAGACCATCTCCAACAGTTGTGGCCAGAGGCAATGTTGTTTGAGAATTCAGTTCTGAGCCAGTGTTCTTCCCAATTCGTTATTAGTTACGATGACAAATGATGTGCACAGGTCTGTATGGTCTGTCCGTAATTTTAACTACTTATCCATGAATTTCGTTGGACTAGATTCTGAGGATGTTTAACCAGCGGGTTTTCTGCTTCCCAAGTCTTCCACGGGAGCCAGGAAAAGTCCTCGATCCTGGAAGGATCTCATAAGTGACGACACATTAGCTTGTTTGATCCGAACGGAAGATTTCAGGGTCCCTCCCTTGTTTGACCCAAACGGAAGATTTCAGGGTCCTTCCCTTGTTTGATCCAAGCGGAAGATTTCAGGGTCCCTCCCATAGTTGACTATATTGGCTATGAGTAAAAAAAGTCATGGAAAATTTGTCCACAAAACAACTCCATTAAGTTGTTTCATAAAATTTCGTTTTCTGGCGGGATTTTGGAGAAATCGTTGGTGTGAGGTAAAAGTCTTAGCAATATGAAGATTTACATTTAGTTGGTTAGCTTCACATACAGTGCCAATGACGTGAAGGGCTTAGTTTGTCCTGTGGTGGCAGCGGCGGTGGCAGAGCTGGTAGTAGGGTGGCAGCAGTTGTACGCACGTGTATTCGTGGGTTGTGAGTGTGAGCGGGAGCACACACTTGTTTGTGTGTGTGTTTAGTAGAGAAGGGTGTTTGATGAAATTGCTGTAGGGCTTACAGTGGAAGAAAATGATTTTTGAAACTAGAGCTTAAAAGCTTTAACAGTTTAAACTATATTTGGAGTATTTAGCCACTTTTCCCATTTTTCATACTAGATAAAATAACCAGACCACCCTGGACAGAGATTTCGATTGCTGCTCTGTCTCTCCATAGGTGGATTATTGAAGGATAACTTTAGAGCCCCAGAAGGGTCCTTGGAATTCAGTGTTTTGCCAGTAAGAGAGGAAACAAATGATGTTAAGATAGTAATGGTAAAAGTTTCAGAAGCGAAGATTTTGAATTGTCGTGATGTTCTCAGAGAGAATTCAGAAATCCCTCCTAGGGATTCAGGAATAAAAACATTTCAGGGTTAGGGAACCCCACTCCGCATGTAGAGCCCCAAAAGAACTTTAGTTCATGAGTTGTCTTTCAAAAGACACCCAGAATAACCTAAGTCAAAGCGCACCCCTACCTATCGTGAATGAAAGCCTTGGGTGGAGGACTGGACTGTTAAGAGCCAAGCAGTGACCTGCGGACAATCCCCTTCATATTGGCTGCGGGAGGGATGTGTTTCTGATTCAAATGTGTGTTGTAGCTTAGTGGTAGAAGCTCAGCCCTCGAAAGTGCTTGGCAATGAAGGCACTTGCAGCCAAGCTTGGTGACTTGAGTTTGATCCCCAGAATTCACTGTGCAAGGAGATACTGGACTCCCTCTGACCTCCATAGTGCACCGCAAGGCAAGTGAGTATCGTCACCCCACAACACATACACAATTAGAAAAAAATAATTTAAGTGGTGGAAACTGATTGTTTTTCAATACCTCTTGATAGGAGAGGAAAGAGCTAAGCTCTGTTAAGTTAAAGGCAATGTTAAAAGTGATGCAGAGGGTAAATGCTGAGTGGGGCTGTCAGGAAGAGGAGAGGAGTGAACTTTGAAGGGCCTGACGTAGAGTCAGCCGGGGAAGTGTCTGAACCCCTAGCTCCGTGCATTGCCGGCACAGACTTTCGTTCTTCAGCTGTATGTTTCAGGTTTGGACATTTTTAGATCAGCTAGCCATTTCTTTCCTTTTTGCTCCCATATCATGGCCTGGGAAAGAGCCTCCTTTCAGCACCTTTGAGAATCCCAGAAGCCGACACAGGAGAGGAGAGATGGAGTGGCGAACACAGAACTGAGAGGGATGCTGGGAAGCTAAGCACAGGAGCTTTGCCAAGAGGCTTGGTAGACAGTCCTCTGAATGCAGGACCTCTGCAGCCTGTCGCTAGCTACATGAGGGCAGACTTGACCTTCGGGCCTGAGACACCACCGTGATTTTCCTAGTAGGTCTTGCTGATGTCGCTAACGGGCAAAAAGTGACCTTACAATTATTTGGAAACAGATACTAACTTTGGTGTGTAGTGTACATCCAAACGGCTTTTTGATTTTTATTAATTATGTGTACGTACGTGCACCTACCTGGATTTATGTGCATCATGTGCATGCAGGTGCCCACAGAGGTCATAGGGCATTCCACCAGGGCCGCCGCTGCCGCCTCTGCCGCCATCGCCACCACTGCCGCCACCGCCACCACCGCCAAGAATTCTTCTTAGCCCCTAGTCTCACTTTTTTTTTTAAATTATACCCTTTTGTTCATTTTTCAAAATTTCTCAAAAAAATCCACTCCAAACAAACGAAAATAACTTATAAATCCTAAAAAATTCAAAACAAAACAATTGAACAAACAAAAATACCTCAGAAAGCATACATTTGTAAGAGCTTTTCCCAAATTCACATTTGAGTTTTTGTAGTGACTGCTTAAATGTTTTCTAGCAAGAAAACGGACATACGATTTCCATGTAAAATAAATCAGTACGGGTTTTCTGTTTGTTTTTGTTTGAGACAGGGTTTCTCTGTATAGCCATGACTGTCCTGGAACTCACTCTGTAGACCAGGCTCAAACTCAGAAATCTGCCTGCCTCTGCCTCCCAAATGGTGGGATTAAAGGCATGTGCCACCACTGCTGGGCAATCAGTATGTTTTTTTGAAGGTTTGGAAGCTCAAGACTTGGTTTCAGTGTGCAGATTTTGGAGGAGTATATTGGCTTTCTCAGGCATTCAGGACCAATTTATTGCTAGTATAGCTTAGAAGTTCTCTTACCGTGGAAGGCAGACTTGGAGGGCCATGGAATGATTCTAAGAAGCCTGGACCTGTTTGGAAACAAAGTGTCTCAATGCCAGTGAAGTGCTGCCAGTGCCTCACATACTTAGATCTGATAGGATCACCCAGTGAGGAGTTGTGCCATTTCTTGTTAGAAAAGTAACACAGTGGGTGTGTTTTGTTCATCAGAGGAAAGATACACACCTGCTTGAGCCACTTGAAGCCCGGCTTTATAAATGCCCATTTTGGTGTGGACAATCTTGTCAGGTTGCTGTAGGAAGCATAAGCGTTGTTCTTGAGTGGGTACATCAGAACTGCAGAAACGCTTTTCTATAGTTGCCATGCATCATTTGGAAGCCACACAAAATTTTACAGGGGAGGAAACTGTCTTTCGGCCACTGAGTGAGTTTAAAGACTGCTACAGACAGAACACTCAAACCTTTTAGGGGGAGCTCAACAGACCATCCGCAGCTGTGTAGCTAGTAAGGGGCAAATGTGCTGTATTCCTTGGGACTTAAAAGCACTTGCACCAACTTACTGCAAGGAAACAAAGCTAGGGGATTTCCCAGTGTACCTGAAAATCTGATTCTGAGGGAAGTCCTGTGTAAAACAGTGCATTTGATTAGTCAGGGCCAAAATGAGGCTGACAAATTAAGATGGAACTTTGGCATTATTAAACATAATAACAGAATGGTGACTCTTTTGTATTGTGCTACAATTCATTTTTAATTTGAGCAAAATGCTTCTTTTCATCTGATTCTCCTTGTCTTATGTTTGGTGATTCTGTGTATTATATAGGAACCCAATTCATATTCAAGTTTATATACTTAATTACATATACATATATATGCCCTATGTCTGTAGATTAAATGACTCATATTTAGAAGAGAGGATAAAGGAGAACAGCCCTCAGCCCTAAGGTCAGCAAGGGGCAAGTAGGGCTGCTGCCTGTGTGCTGCAGTTTATCTAAGGCCGTTCTCACCTCCCACAGAGGGTAGGTGGGGAAGCACAGAGTTAGGGTGGCAGCGGCTTCAGTCTTCAGTCTTCACTGATAACATCAGTGACCTTCGGCTCTAGAGAAAGAAACTTCTGTTCTTGCAAAAGCTGCATATTTATCATTCCGAGCCTATTTTAGTAAATGTCTCACAAGGAGGCATCCAGAACTATTATCAGGTGTACTGGCTACAGGAAATTTCCCTGGTGGCATGCGGCTTTCTCAGGCAAGCACTTTATTGAGTTTTGTGGGCATCCTATTAATATTCTCCGTCTTCTCCGGGGTAGCCTTCCAGCTCTGGTTTTATCATCTGGAACCCTCTGCAGTGTGCTTTGCCAGGTACTGTCTTGTAGTCTTTTGGGGGGTTTCTGTGGCATTTGCATGTGGGACTCCTGTGCAAAACTTGAGGAGATACTGTGTCCGGACTGTGCAGTGCACAGGGAAATCCTGCTTCCATGCTCTTCGAAGTACTCCAAGCTGCAGTGTGTGGGGCACTCAGCTCCTAGTTGATGATCAATTGGGGCTGGGAAAGTAGGGCACAGTGTCACCAGTGTGCTCTCAGATAGTGGTTGCTGTGCTAGGAACTAGAGCGGGCAAATGCTTCGCACTGTGGACTCGCTGACTGTCTCTGGCTACAGCGATACTGCTCAGTGGATGCCCTATTAGTTCTAACAAAATACAGCCTTATTGTATTATTCCTGGGCAGCCACCAACCCGACCCTGGTCCGACCTTATATATCCACTAATGAGCTGCATCCGAGTCCTCCACATTTCAATAGGGCTGTAGATGTGGCGTGGGGTGAAGGCACTTCCTGCTAAGCTAAAGGATGGGAGTTCCATCCCCTGATCTGCAAGGTGGAAGGGAAGAACTGAATTCCACATATTATTCTCTGACCTCCACTTTGGGGCATGGTGCATATGCTTGAGAACATGTGCGCGCACACACTAAATAAATAGACTAAACATATAATAACAAGAATAATGAAGAATGTATACAGTGGGCTGGCAAGATGGCCTGAGTTTCATCCCTGCAACTACTGCAAGCTGTATTCTGATCTACACACACACCATGCACACACGTGTCATGATACAGTGTGCTGTGGTACATGAACACATATGCACACGTGTGCACACACACACGATAATATAAATAGTTATGAAAATTATTGCTGGGAAGGCAGTATTTTATCCCCACCCCCTTACCCCGCTCCTAGTTCTCCAGAAAGGAGGCTCGGAGCCTCTCAGAGACGTGACTGGAAGTGCTGAAGCAAGGTAAGCTGTACAAAGGCGAGCACACCCGCAAACAAATACAAAGGGCTGGCTAGTTTTAGTAGCCTCCGGGCTATAAGGTGGACCCTCAGCTGTCTTACCTTGATCTTTGTAGTACTTTCCTGACCGGGAGATACCTAACTAAAAGAGGTGATTGGGAGCTGTGATTAGGGAAGGTTGTTTTGCATAGCAAAGGCAGGCATGTTGGAATTAAATTTGTGAAATTAGTTAACAGCCGCACGCGCGTGTGTGTGTGAGTGTGAGTGTGTGTGTGTGTGTGTGTGTGTGTGTACGTACAGTGATTACTCAAGCTTCAGCTTCATCAGAAATATAGGAACTAGGAGGGCTCAGCTTGGAGTCTGCAGTTTGATCCTCAGGACCCAGTAGAAGGAGAAAACCAACTCCTACAGATAGTCCCCTGATCTCTGCACTCATGGCATGCCACATTCCCTTTGTGGGGCACACACACACACACACACACACAGAGCATAGTGCACATGCTAGGACACATACATGTTGCAGCACACATATGTTGTAGAATGTACATATCATGCCATACACTGGCACATTTGCATTTGCATCCCGGCATGCACGTTCAGTGGCACAGTCATGCAGTGGTACGCACTGGTTGTTGCACATGTGCTGTGGCATGCACACACAGTGGCACATTCATACTGCAGTATATGTATGTCAAGGCACACTTTGGCCTTGGCACACATGAACAAATAAATATAGTAAAAACGGAATAAAATATGAACCAAGGCCAAACTCCATGGGAAAGCATTGGTGCAGCGCTCCCTAGGCAGGAGCTCAACCTCCTTAGCAGGGAACCAAAGAAAATCAACACTACTGCATTTTTGGTGTTTGACAGTATGGGTATGGAATTTTCTAATGTTCTTTATACATCATGATATTTGAATGCCACTGATAAACATTTTAGGAATACAGGCTATGGAAAATAAAATCAATCTTGATGTTTTCCTTATAACAGCTTATATCTACACAGACCGATTAGCTCTCTTTTGCAGTGCCTAGGAGGCAATCAGCTGCTTCCAGTTGCTTCTGCCCAGCCACCTGCTACCAGAAACTCATCCTGGCAGAGCGTGACAGCAAGCTTCGTACTCTTTGAGTGATATTTGGCTACAAACATTGCTGCTGCTGCCCTGAGTGAGGGATGGAAGGAAGGGCTGTGGGCTTAGAGTCAGTGGCAGGAAGAGCAAACAAGGTTTCCACGGGAATAGTGAACAAGGAGGGTTTCCACCAAGCGGGGCATCCTCTCTAATCTGCTGACTGCTGAGCAAGGGCAATTCCTGTTGGAGACAGCAGAATTGGAGAATACAGAAATCTATTTGAGGTTGAGTTTTGAATAATAGTCTGAATTTTGTTTGTTTTGTTTGAAAAGGGTTCACTCTGTAGTTCTAGCTGCTTCCATGTAGTACTTACCATGTACACCTCAAACTCATAGAGATCCACCTCCCTCTGCCCCAAAGGTGTTCTTGGGAATTATAAAAGAAGCAGGGAGGGAAAATGACAAAGGAAAGATAATTTCTGAATTGATTGAAATTCTATTGTAGCATCTTGCTACCCCGGAGCCTACAGAGATGTAGAATCTGTGAACTTCTCAGCCTCTGAAAAAGAATTGGGGGGCCCTCTAGTATGTTCTAAGAAAGACATTCAAGATGAGAGGTCTGGGATGCTGCTGAGATGGAGCCACAGTGAACACGAGCCTGCAGGAAGCTCTGTTCTGAGCTGCTCTGGAGAGCGGCCTCAGCCTCGGCTGCCCTGCTGGAGAATCTGCTGGCTCCTGTGTAGGACGCAGACCGTTAGCATGGAAACTGCAATTGCTTTCCAGCCTCAGGTTCTGCATGTAATGGTGATGTGGAAAAAAAATACAGCAGGAGCTCAGACGGTGTCACTTCATGAGTGCTTGGTGTGCCAGACTACCTACCTTGGCCAGAGGCACGGTGCTTCCGATGAGACGTGCTCCACAGGAAAGGGAGTGGAACTCAGAGAGGAGGAAAGAAGCTGAAAGCCTCTCAAAGAAAAAAGGTCACATTGTTTTTAGAATTGTTCAAGTAAGTCAGAAAATATTACCCCCAGCCTCTTTCTTACAGTTCCATTTCATTAATTTATTAATAAATTAATTTATCAATTTATTTAATTTATTGTTGTGTGCCCTATACTTCTATTGTGGTTCTGAGGATCAAACTCAGATTGTTGCGCATTCACAGCACAGTCTCACGGCTCAGGAGTTCATTTTTAAAAACGTAATGCATACTGCTGCTTTCAGCGAGAGAGAGACCTGTTAGGCAGAAAGGCGGCCTTTTCTGCACAGCATTTCTGAAGGTTTGTCTTCTGTCCCTGCTGATCCCCTTTCCTCTGGCCTTTGGACTGCGGATGCGGATTCATATGACGCGGAGCATATGACAGCCTCCAGCCTCCATGAGCACAGTACCTTTGATGAAGAATTGGATCCAACTTGCTCACATAGCAAGGATTTATATTGCGCGCTGACAGCTAACTGAAGAGCCATCGTGATCCTCCGGTGCCCAGGCCACTTGTGCTTACCCTTTCTGTAAATACAGCGCTCCTAATTTAGTAAGAAGAAAGAACAGACGCTAAAACCATGACCTATAATTATATCTATGGGATCCATCAGTAAGCATGTCGGATGGCGGCTAAGCATTTGGCAGTACATTTTCTTTGGATATTAGATATAAATACAAGTACCTTAAATATACTAGTCATGATGTTTGTATTTAAAAATTATCTGTAACCTTAGTTAGGTTAAAACAATTTATATTTGAAAAGAATGAGTAACATCGATATTAAATCACTTCTTTCAGGGATTTGTCAAAAGGGAATATTGTGGCCTTATAATTGCATTATATTGTAGAAAATGTAATTAATTTAAATGGATATTATTTGTGTATAAAGACAGCTTAGGTCTGTGCGGATTGTTTTTTGAGTAATGAGTAGGAAAACGAATCCACAAACCCCACTGTACAGTGTGGTACGTGTGTGTGTGTGTGTGTGTGTGTGTGCGCGCTTCCACCTCTCTCTGACCCCAGGCACTCAGGTTTTTTGTGTCTTGTGTTCCTCATCATCCTTGATTGCTAGATTTAATCTCACTGTTTGTGTTTAATTTTTATGTGTTCTCGAAATCAGCTTTATTGTAAGCAAATCTGTGACTACTTTAAAAGACTGGAAACAGAAAAAGATAAATCTTTGCCAATTCAAAACAAAATATAACAAAACATAAAAAAACCAAACCCAGGACCAAACCACCCGAGCTTCTGCATCTTGTTTCTTCACTGTTGTGCAGTCCGAACACTGGCACCGGAGAAACCGCACATTTGAAGACAGATAAGGGGACTTGCTAGATGGCTCAGCAGGTAAACAGCTTATTGCACAAGCCTGCTCCCAGAGAACGGAGCGCTGCAGCACGCCTGCACCTGCACACATATGCACTAAGTCACAGCTACTATTACAATTATGTTTTAAAAACACAGGGAAAGGCTGTGGACATGCTAAGTTGTTTTGTTTTTTTTTTTTTTTTTTTAAAGCCGAGATGAGCTCTCCAAAACCAGGGGAGAAGGAATAATTCTGTACTGTCTCAAGTAAACCTGTGAGGGAAGTTTAAATGGCGGGGAAGCCTGAAGAGCAGACTTTTCACGCGGCTGATGTGATGAAACCCACTTGGTGAAGTGCTCGCTGTCGCATGCTGTAAGAGCGCTTGCTGGCTTTGAGCTCCAGCACACCAAGGACGTTCATCATGGTAGAAGTCTCCTATGCTATATTGCAAGTTTGAGCAATTTTTAGGTCGGTTTGAGGTACATGAAACCCAGTCTTTCTGAATAAAAAATTATAAAAGGGAAGGGAAAAGATCTGTCCATGATCTGGTGTATTTAGTCATCTTGGTTTGCTATGCCTTGACTCGCATCTATATCAGATGCGAAAGAATCATTCTAAGAGTTAGTTTTACCTGCTGGAGGTTCGTTCATCTTTATGCTTAGGTAAAAATAGGTTTGTACCACTATTTGATGATTTTCTGATTTTGTAGACATTAACTATTAGCTTGGATTCTATGGTATGGGTTTAACTCTTGCAGGCTCGCCCCCCTGCACCCATACCATAGAATCCAAGCTAATAGTTCCTACACTTGGTTGTCCTGAGAGCCTATCGTATGCCTATCATATAGCTCTGTAACAGTCATCCATCTGCCGTCCATTCCCTTCATCAACTTTTTTGTTTGAGCAGGCGATGAAGCAAAGGGCATTATCACCTTTAAATTAAAAAAAAAAAAGTTCACTGGTTTCCTACATTTATATAAAGAATCTTAGTCATTTTCACTGCCAGTCCCTTCTCTCCAGTTGAAACCCTTATCAACAAGCCCCCTCCTATTTTCATGTCTTCTTTCTGTGTGACCCACTGAGTTTAATTAGAGTTTCTTGCTGGAGCGTGGGGAGGAGGTAATTTACTGGTGCTTTGGCCACTCATCAGTGACTACATCACTGAAGAAAATGACACCCTCCTCCCCCATCAACCATTAGCTGTGGATAGTCCCTCAGGGAAGGGTCTGGCCTCTTGGACCCCTCTCCCATCCATGATTAAATATAGACAGGCCCAATCTTGTGCAGGTTTTATGTGGATTGTTACAGCTTTGGTGAGCTCGTGATTGCAACAGCTATGTGAAGCACAGAAGACTTTTTTTTTTGCCTGCACATCTCCCACACTGTGGCTCTCACATTCTTTCTGCCCCTCCTCTCCCAAGTGTCCCCACCCCCACCTCCACCCCCAGACTTAGAGTGGCTGATAGAAATGGCTGTCCCATTTGGGGTTGTGAAAGCCACCATCACTCCTCACTCAGGCTAGTGACAGGTTTGAGCAATAGTGGTTGCAGGCTGCAGTGCTCAGCTTCTCCGACAGCATTACCGCGCTCTCTCCATTCAGATGGCGCTCTCTACCATTTAAAATGGAATGTTTTTATGTTTCTCAGGAGACAACTGGACCAGAATGCACATATTTATAACCATTCTGTTTTAAATTGATGATTTGGATGCGATGTGTAATGTGAGTGGATTGTTAACCCTTAAAGATGACAAATACACTTTTCATAGTGCCATGATCAAACCAGGATCTTGTGCACTCACGGTGGATTTACATGTGCTCCCAACCCCAATATATAGTCTTTATGGTTTTGTTCCATATGTTTGTTTGTTTGGAGAATAAAGTTGTGCTACATCCCTAAGATGGCCTCAAACCGCTAATCCTCCGGCCCTTTTAAACATTTTTGTTCTGACCTAGGGTCTTTACCATCTCCCTCCCCCCCCCCAATGCTGCTCACTGTGTAGGCCAGGCTGGCTGCAGACAACGCACTTGTGCATTACCACATCTGGCACCCAAACCTCTTTAAAAATATTTCATTGTGTGTGTGTGTGTGTGTTAAGACCAGAGAACAGTTTTCAGTAGTTCCTTCTCTCTACCCACCAAGTGTGGGTTCTGGAGATGGGACTCCAGTTGCCAGACTTGGTAGCAAGTGTCTTTACTCACTGAACCATCTTGAGGGTCCCTCATCCTCTTGTGTGTTGTTGGGATTACAGGTAAGTGTCACTATACTGGCTTCTACAGTATATTCTTTAAAGTGCTAAAATGTCAGGCTATTGTATAGAAGTTTATAAATAGGTATGATAAAGAACAAGATAATAGATTTTGGGGGTATACTAAACCCCCAAGTCGATGAAGGTCTAAATTGCTATAGGATTCAGCAGTGAACTCCAGATCCCCTGTACAGCCTCTCCCCATGAGGTGTTAGCCTAACATTAGCTAAAATGACCAGAAAGTGGACCAGAAAGTGATTTTAGGATAGAGATGAACATTGTTTTTATTTAAGGGAAGACAATCTGAGAGAATATATACTTAGGATCCTGTTCCGCCAAAACTAGGGAGGAGATGGGATGCAAGAAACCTGTTGACTAAGGTCATTTGGATGAGTTTTTGCTGTGTGCACACCTCAATAATGGATTGAAAAGGAAATGGGAAATTACAACTTTTTGATCTTCTCTTATTGATAATGAACTCGCCCATCACTCATTACCAGTAGACAGGAATCCGATCTGAATGGGCTGCAGTCTGGTGCAGAATGGCATTGCTTCTAATACTGTTGGTTAGGATGACATTGGAAGAAAAATTATGTGTGTCCCATAAGACAGGGATAGTTCATTTTCTTACATGTAAAACACCCTCCCAGACTTTGCACATTATATATACATAGTGTATATAAGAAGAAATAGAAGTAAAAGTGGTTAAGATGTTCCAAAAAAGCTTTCTCAAATTCAGACCTTAATTTTTGTGACTCATGTTTTGAGTCAGCTGTTGATTGCTGTGATTTTTCTGTGAAGTTCATCTTCTGTGACATGAAAATGCTGGTGATAGGTAAGATGACTCAGCTTGCCATGTAAACCTGACAACCTGAGTTCAAACCCTGGGACCTGTGATGAAGAGACGTGGCTCTTTCAGTCTCTGGCCTCTACTTGGTCTTTTTGCTGTAGGAGCTCCGTGCCTGGCATACCTACACATGCATACTGAATCTCTGTATAATATTTAAATTATAGATATGTTAAAATGTTTTAAACTGCTAGTAATGCACAAGATCTTAGTCATTCAAGCAGCTAGCCCAACCTCTCCCTCGAATTTTGGCGCTGGCACTTTCTTGATCTAAGTAGAAGGCAGTGACTTCAGGTGATCTCCAAGCCATCTTCTCTCTCTTCAGTGTTTCTGATTAAAGTTGAAAAGGGATTATAAGTGGGCTGCTTGACTCAGTTAAAAAAAAAAAGAAAAAGAAAAAAGAGATATTCAAGGTGGACTTTTTCCTTTTTGTTTTAGTACTGGATTAGCTTTATAGTGTGTGTGTGTGTGTGTGTGTGTGTGTGTGTGTGTGTGTGTGTATGTTGAGTTAAAGTCTTGCTGGGTAGCTCAGGCTGGCCTCACATGTGAGATCCCCATGCCTTCTGGGTGCTGGGGATTGCGGGAACATGGCACCTTGCCCAGTGGGGCTTGTCTTTTCACTGTTAAGCCACAGGTCTCCCAAAGCACTGAGAACTAATGTTCTTGCTGAGCAACTGGGGACTGGCATCAAGGCAATAGATTTTAGCCCATCTTGTCACCCTCATTTCGGAAGTGCTGGGGAAACTGATTTTGGTTTTAGAAAAATCCTCTTCTCAAAAAAAAAAAAAAAAAAAAAAAAAAAAAAAAAAAAAAAAAAAAAAAAAAAAGGTCATCCCTTTCCCCAGGAAATCTTTTTCCACGTTTAGTGTGTTTGTGTTTGTGTGTGTGTGTTCCTGTGCGCTTGAGCTGTCTTTAGCTAGCAGAAGCTTGCAAGTTGTTTTCAAGTTTGAATGGCGGGATGTCTAATACTTCCCTTCCTTGTAGGGTTGCGGGTTTCATTAAACAATGCATTTTTACTTGTTTGAAGCGAGAACAGTTTTAAACAGCTGCACACATCTTTTGTATGTGGTAGCAATACTGCCATCTGGCCAACAAAATCCAGAGGCCCCTAGTTTTTAAGATGCATTCTGATTTTGGAGATGTTGAAGTGGGAAGATTTAAAAAAAATGTGTGCTTTAGCTGAAATACAGTTATGTCAGGAGAAAAGGGTTAATTCGTGACTGGGTTTCTTCGATAATTCTAAGGCTGATAAGTGTAAAACAGTTCTCTCAAAGACGTTTGTATTTTTGGTGTTTTACAAGAAATCTAGAGATTGGGAATATATACATCAGGGTTTGGCTGGAGTGTGTTGTGTGTTGAGTGGCTGGGATGAGTCTCCAGAAAGGCCGTGCCAACAGCTCCTAAAGCCACCATGAAAATACTTTTACATAAAGCATAGCTCCCTAGCCTTGAGCAGTACTTGTACTTTAAGCACTCAGGAGGGCAAAGCAAGAGAATTAAGAGTTTGAGACCAACCTAGGCTACTTAGTGAACACCCTGTCTGCAAAAGAAAAGGATTTGTGTGTGAGGCTGTTCTTATTTTAGGTAATGATTATTTTCTTCATCACAGACTCTTAGTACATACTCAGTAGTAACTGATTTAGCTTTGTGTCTCCCCACAGCACTTGGTTTTTGCTCACTACTGCTTTTGTAGAAGACAGGGCAGTGGATGTACTTGAGGGCAAACCGATATTTGTTAATTTTCGTAACCCTTTCTTGTGCTTATTAGAAGTCTGAATACCTTGTCTCTTTAAAGGAACCCGGGTCTCCCCTTTTGTTAAAGGGGGCTCATTGGATTCATTTTACAGTTACTCTTCAGCAGTGAAACGCAGAACCGCAGAACGAGATAGCAACCTTAAAACAGTGTCTAGCCCTGAGCAAACGGGTCTTTGAAAAACAGCTTTTGGTTGAGGCACCTCACTGCAGACTCTGGGCAACCAAGCTCTTCTTTAACCCCTTGAACGCCATTCTCCTTGCCGGAATTCACATGTTGCTTCGCGAGCCATTTTTCATCTGGTCACTTGGGACTTAACTTCACCAAAAGCTGAAGCTTGGCTCTGGGTCCCGGTCCCAAGCCCCAAACCCCAAGCTCTGATTCGGGCGGGGGGCGCGTGGGGCGGCGCCTGCAGGAAGTGTGCGCTTTAAGAGCGGGAGGAAGGGGCTCGCAGCGGCGGGGGCTGGCGCGGGGGCCGGGGGCGGCGCCGGGCCGTGCGTCAGAAGGGGCCCAGTGTTCGCACCTTCGCTGACGTCAGAGCTGCAGTGGGGCTGCGGTGCCTTGGCCAGCCCGTGCCAGCCCGAGCCCAGTCGCGACTCGGAGCCCGCGTCGAGCGACACGCGCTCCGCTCAGCTCCGCTCATCCGTTCCGGGCGGGCGTGGCCCGGGGCCCGGCGGCTTCGGGACGTTTCGGGGGTCCTCGCGGCGCGGCGGAACCCAAGCGGCGGGCAGCGCGCCCAGGCCGGCCGCGGCCCGCAGCGGCCCGGAAGGAGAGCAGGCGGCATCCACGGAGGTGAGTGCTGTGGCGGGCCGGGCAGTGGCGGTGTGCGGGCCGGGAAACCCGCTTCCTGCCCGGGGGCAGCGTGGACTGCTCGTCCGGGCTCCCGCGCTCGCCGCGACGGACTCGGGCGGCCCCAAGGCGCGCAGCCCCGGGGCGGCTGCGGGGCACGGCGGAGGGAGGAGGTGAGCCCCGGTGGCGGCAGGGACGCGGGAGAGGCCAGGGCGGGCGGCGGGCGGCGGGCGGCGGGCGGCGGGCGGCGGGCGGCGGGCGGCGGGCGGCGGGCGGCGGGCGGACCGGGCCGCGCGAGGCATTCGGCGCCACCTGTCCACACACCCCCTTCACCGTGTTGCCTGCGCGCTCGGTCCCGGGCCTTCCCCGCCGCGAAGTTTTGCTGGGGACCGTCGATGCTGGGTCGTGTGAGTGTGTGCGTGTTACCGATCGCTTTGCTGCCGTCGTGCAACAGTTGTGTAGAGCTGGTCAGAGACGCCATCGTCGTCTTTACTTGCTCCCAAGAAGGCCCTTTCCAGGTTCTACGGTTTTCTGACGACAGTTATGGGTAGCTCGGGAAAGAAAAGGAAAAGATGCAGGTCGCAAGGCACTAAAAACGGTTTTCGTCCCCAAATGATACTGTTTTTAAAAAATACGTGTATTTGTTTTTGCTGCAGTTATATGCTTCGAGGGGCGGCGAGGGGCACGGAGAAAGCCCGTAGCAAATCGCATCCACTGAAGAGAGTCCATTAACAATTTCAGATTATCAGCCCCTTCTTTTTGAGAATGTATACGTTCATGTACTTGCTTCATATGAGTGTTTTACATAAGCGTGGGTGTTTATTTTTCGTTCT
This sequence comes from Mus caroli, assembly GCF_978045245.1. NCBI lineage: Eukaryota > Metazoa > Chordata > Mammalia > Rodentia > Muridae > Mus > Mus caroli. The sequence goes on from NW_028227256.1 coordinate 60,164,516, forward strand.
TTTCACTTAATACATCGAGGACTTTTTTTTCTGTATGGTCTGAAACCAAAGCGTAAAATGCTAGCTAGAAACTCGTTGGATATTTGATTACGTATCACTGCAGTAGCCAGCCCATTGGCTGGAAGAAAGCTGAAATCAGGGTAGCAACCGGTTTCTATAACATATTGTTTACTCTTCCTAATAATTTGGGGCACTGTTTTTCATTCCGGTTGGTCAATTGAGAGACTGATGTAGTTATTCATGACTAACATTAAAAAATGAATTAAGATAACAGAAAATGCCAGAATGTATACAGCTAGGGTATTGTTTTGTGAAACCTTTAAAAACTGCGTGTGTGTGTGTGTGTGTGTGTGTGTGTGTGTGTGTGCATGTGTGGGTACGCGCGCACTCTCGAGCATTGGGTTGTAATATAAAAATGTTATTGCTTCCTATGGTCTCATGCTAAATAACCTTAAAGTCACCAAAGTACTTTCAACACTCAAAAGGTATAAATGATGAAATTAAACTAAATGTTAATTTTATCCTTTTTTGTTTTCAGAGTAGTGATAATTGTATAGTGTACCAAATTTGGTTGCTAATTATTTGCTGTCACCTAATATTAAAACATTTTTTTCTAAAAATTATTATAAATTATTTCTATTAAAAATGTCTAGATGTTAGATGTTAAGGAACGGAAGCACCATTTGCTGAGTTTGACCGGCCACCCTGTGTTTGGTGTGAGACCTGGAACAATATCCTTCCTTATTCTAAACCTCGGGTTGCCTCCTATCTTTTGATAAGATAATGCATTTGAAGCAGTTGACAGCATGCCTGGCTTAGATTAAGTGCTCACGGTTAGCTATTATTATTTTATTAGGACCCAATGGAAGTGTCCAGGATGCTTGTCGCCATCGGGAAACCAGCATAGCATGGATAACCCAAAAGGAAAAAAAAAAGCAAAGGTGAAAATTAGTTGATAGTGTTATATGAAGGAACTGACACTGAATTAAAATGGTCTTTTTAAACATATGGCTTGGCCATTGTTATGATTATGATTGCTTCTCATATTTCCTACTGGTAGACAGGTAATTTAGATTTCGGGGTTTTGTTTGTTGTAGTTTAACTTTTTAATGTATTTTTTTAGGTCCAGGCAGCCTATGAATTCATGAGCCTCTTGTGTCAGTTTTCCAAATGCAGGGATTGTAGGTGTGCACCACCTCAACCAGCCTTGAGAGTTTTATGTAAAAACATATCCTTCTATTGACTTTTCTTACTTATTATTTTTTTTTATTAAGTTGATGTCTTTTGTCAGGCAGTTGAGAAATATTTCCTATGAGGATTCCGAATTTTGCTAGCTTTCATTAGAATGACATAGTCAGTTGAAAGACAATATAATTCCAAACCATTCAACAATATTATTGGTTTATCTCTTGCACAGATGTGCAAGAAAAATTTTTTAGGGGTTGGGAATTTAGCTCAGTGGTAGAGCACTTGTCTAGTATGCAAGGCGCTGGGTTCTGTCCTTAGTGCCTGAAAAAGATTAAAAAAAAAAAAGGAAAATACCTAATAAAAAATATTTTTAAAAAAGCAGAAGCCTTCTAGGTAATTCATATATCTCTATTCACTGCCCTAGATTGGCTTGTACATTTTTAGATGTTACAAAAACCAGTGAAATGAGGAGTGTGAACATTGTCATTAACAAATAGTATTAGAATTCTTATAGAAAATAAATGGAGTGTTTTGGACAAAAAAAGGCTTTTCTTTCAAAATGTATAACTGGGTATGACGTCTGTAAGAGATTGGGAAAAATGGAAAACAATCATAATTCTGCTCTTGGATTTGAAAATGGACTTAGGCTCTTGTCCTGTTCTACAGCAGTGAACGGGAGACTTTCTGAGAGTGAATCATAGAATCTGGGGGAAAAATATGTCTTGAATACGTTAATTTGTCCACAGAAAGAAAGAAAGAAACCGACAAAACCTCTTCAAACATCCAAGCAAAAAACAAAACAAAACAAAACAAACCTAACCTAATTTTCAATTGATATATATTATACATTTTAAATTAAAATATTATGATTATATATGTAAGTATTTTTTAAATTATTGGCTACCAACTACTTGCTTTTATTTTGTTGGATAAAGAGAGATTTTTGTCTTGCACAAATAAACTGAAACACTAAACAGCCTTTAAATATTCCATTTTGGAATTATATGTAACGGTGTGGAAAGGTGCTTATCACGTGTATTTAAACAAAAGCAGAGGATGATCGCATAGAATGTCCAATATCATTTCCTTTCTGAGCTGTGTGACAAATGGTAAGAAAGAATTGCAGTTTATATTCTTTACTTACGTGTTTTTACAATTGTGTAACGAAATGTCTTTTGTATTAAAATGGTCATTAAAGTGAAAACTAATGTGAATTGTTCTTTTATAATTTTTTAAAAAAATCACTAATATACCTCTTGTAAAGAAATTCCTACTCTAAATTCTTTTTTTGGTTGGCTTTTGAAATATTGTCATGTCAAACCCCAACCTACTTTTTCTGTTTTGCTGCCCCTTAAATTCTCAAATCAAGCCTTTGATTCAGCAGAAGTTACTAATTTACTGTCTTCAAATGTACTTATTTAGTACCTTTTATTTTTTTATACCTCTTTTGTTTGCTACTTGGACTATGTTTTCCTAACGTTATTGTAAGAAATTCTACTCATTTCCAAAATTTGGTAAAAAACAAAAACAAACAAAAAAAACCCCAAAAAACAAAAAAACAAAAAAAACAAAAACGAAAAACAAAACCCTATACCGGCATTCCTGCCCCTGGCCATTGGATTTCCAAGCTGATGTTGATAGTTAAAGTCATTCTTACATTTTTATTATTGGCAGCAGTGGCTCTAGTCCAGGCCGCCTGCCCGCTAGGCAAGGGCTCTCCCACCCGCTTTACTCTCTGCCTCATGCTTACTATTTTTATTTAGTCAGTTCTCAGATACCACTTCACACTTGGGCATTGATTTTCCAGTTCCATTTTACACTCCTTGGTGGCAGGAGACCTTGTGTTTGTCTTAAAGCTCCTAGGACAGAGTTTCTGTACCAGGCAGGTACCTGATAACATATACTTTGAGTAAGAAATGGTCCTATCGGTTCTTTTGAAACTAAGTGTTGGCATTTTTCTTTACAAGTGGTCCTGGGCACAGGCCAACGCCTGACCCATAATTATAAGAAATTTAAAAACTCGATCACTTTGCTTAATTCTTCACTGATACAGATGGAAAATAAAACGTGATAGTATTTTTCGATAAAACTAATATGGTAGCTGAGAGTTGGGTCCTGTACCCAAACTTGGTTTCACATGTGTATTTTCCTTTGAGATTTCTCCAGAAGCATATTTTGGTTTTAGGCAGTTTTTGTTTCTCCTACTGTGCTGAGGCACGGGTGTGCCTCATCTTCTTTTACAGCTGTTGTTCCTGGAGGCCAGAGCTCCAAGGGCATGGGGGTTTGCTGGGCCCGCAGACATTCGCTACAACACTTATTAGGGAGGTTATGTTGTGATAGTCAATGAATGGTAGTATGTAAGTGCTTTGTGTTCAAGATTTAATATTTTCTTCTGTTACTGGAAATAATTGTGTTACTTTTAAAATGACAGTATGACTAGGGGTTGCTTGTATAGTCAGCTATCGATGTGAGAATTATTGTCTAAAAAGTTGTTTTATTTTAATTTACAGATGCTTGTCAAGACTAATGCAGATGATGAGATACTTGCCCTTTTCTGCTCAAGGTAGGGCTCATTACTTTAAAAACAAGTTGCCAGTCAGGTTCTAATAGAATTTTAAAAAATAGAAAAAGACCTACTGACTTATGCAAAGCAGTATAATTCTAGACTCTGGATAAATCCTTTTAATAATTAAAACTTTATTAGTTCATAAAAATTAGGTCAACTTAGAATCAGCTTGATTATTTTAATTCTGCAATATGTATATGCTGTCTTCCTACCACAGGGGGATTGGATTTGGGAAGTTTTAGGTGAGGTCCTGGAATGTGAAATGAAGCAACTTTCAGCGCTGTGCTTCTGCTGTGTTCGTAACTCCCTGTGGATGAAGACAGAGACAGCAGGCGGCAGTACCTTTGCAGCTTACAGGCTGGAGCGCTAGCACTCACTCTGCCTTTCATCCAGAGAAGGTTTCAGTCGGATAGTCAAGAAGTGGTTGAAACATTCGTTGTTATCATTTTCAAAGTTTAGTTTTATGTTCTAAGATTTACTTAGCCTAAAAACTGTCTTATGTATAAATATAACTGTGAGCTTTGTCTTATTCTCTGGTTTCCAATTAATAAATGAGGCAAATTAATGAGGAAAAAGATGCAGTGTTAAATTGTCACATATATTATTTCAGGTGCTGGTTTAATTGATTTATTTCTAAGTGTGGAAATCAGAAAGGCAAAGGTTCTCAGTGCAGAGTAATAATAGGCAAGGAGCGATGGCAATGCACTGTCAGCTTGATAAAGCTTTCCTAGTCACATTTTATTAGTTTTGAGGATGTAATTTCATTTTTATCATTGGTTTTAATAGTTAAATCTTTTACATTGCCAAATACTCTTGCTTATTGTAGTACTAATGTCACAGACCTGGGCTTAGTCGCACAAGCCTGTAATCCCCCTGCTCAAGAAGCTGAGGATGAGGGAGGGGCTGAAAGAGGTAGCCAGCAGAATACAGGAAGACCATTTCTACTTTTCCCTCTAAATACAGCACATTAAATGATTCTGTTATATATTTTCCAACAGACAAATATTTAAATAATTAGATTAAAACATGAAAAGATTATTTGAAATTCTATTTACAGCTTTTAACAAACCAACAACTACACTAGCTGCAACTATGTATATATAGCTGAGAGAGGGAGGGAGGGAGGGAGAGAGAGAGAGAGAGAGAGAGAGAGAGAGAGAGAGAGAGAGAGAGAGAGAGAGAGAGAGAGAATGAATGAGAATTACCAACAAATTAATGGGCTGTGTGTCAAAATTATCTAGGAAATCAATCTCTCTTTTAGTAGAGTAAATGTGAATTTACTTAAGAAAACAAAGAACTAAGCACGGAAGAGGCAGAGAGAGAGAGAGAGAGAGAGAGAGAGAGAGAGAGAGAGAGAGAGAGAGAGAGAGAGCGCGCGCGCGCAAGAGCGAGCTAGCGCTTTTTATTTTTTGCAAAGCAACAAGGAGTTTCATTTAGAAGCAAGCATAAATATAGAAGAGCCACATTGCAGGGTAGCAGCATAAGTCTTACTCGGGGCCCCTTTTTAAATAGTGTGGGGAATCTTTAAAGTTCTGAATCCTCGGCCCTTACTCTAAATCTAATTTAGAATTTGAGGAATGAATTTAGCATTCAGCTTTTGAATTTGGATATATTATGGAAGACATACAATTTTAGGTGAGTAAAAATTAGTAAACTATTGGTCAAGAAATCTCCAAAATAGTAGTAGTAGGAAAAATTCCCCATACTTATGCAGCCTATACAGTTATTAGAAAAGTTTGGTGATTCAGAGGACATTTTAATTGCTATTTTAAGCAACCCTGATAAATTATAATAGGGTTCTCACTTATAGCCCTAGTACCAGCCTATTTCCAGTTGGCCTCATGGATAAACCAAAGTCACTGATAACACACGTGCCATCATTCTTTACCAGGATGTTACTGCTGTTTAAATCTCGATGGGAGATTGCAGGTTTATAATGATCTGTTTGGATAATTTCAAATACTTATTAATGTGTAAGTGGAGCTAGTGGAGATTAAATTAACATGCAGATAGTGGGAGCCACATACATGTAAATAAAAGATACTGCTTCTTCCACCTGTTAGTTGTCTTCTAAAAAATGGGTCTGGGGAAAAGAAAGCTGAATGTCAAGGCCCAGGTCTGTAATCCCAGCACTTAGGATGCAGAGGCAGGAAGATCATGAGATTGAGACTGCTGTAAATGACACAGCAAGACTCAAGCCAAACCAAACCCTACCGTTTCAAATCATCACTATTTTCTAATAATTCCTCTTACATATATAGTTAGTAAGCAATAAACATTCAACTTCACATGGCATCTTCAACTCTCAAGATGGAGTATTAGATACCACAAGTTCAGATAACCTGGAGTTTTTGTATAAGAATGCAGGAAAATGGTTGTATTTTACAGTAATATGGTCTTTAGAGATCTAGTGCTGTATTTCATCCTGAATAATTTCTTAGTAACCTGGAGCTATAGAAAATTGTAAAAACCTTAATTGTCTTCAGTTAACTGGCAGCAAGCTGTTCTTTCCATTGATGCGGATATCGACTCAGTAGCTTATGCCTGCTTTGTATTATTTTCCTCACCGATAGAAGTGGGACTGGTGGAAGTTAGGTATGTTGGTAAATGCTTGTTATTTGGGAAGTTGAAGCAGAAGGCTTGTGATTTCCAGGTTAGTTTTAGAGTATATAGTGAATTCTAGGACAGCTTAAGGTATATAGTGAGATCTTGTCTTGAAAAACAAAAATGATTTTGAACTGCTTTCCTAATAGTAATAAGGAATTACTGTTTATTATGATTATTTTAATGCTTTTTTATTTCTTTGCAGTTTGAGTGTTCGAGGCCAGTAGCCTCCTGACTGACTGGCTGACAAATCAAGATGCAGAAAAGACAAGGGTATTGCAGCTATTGTCGTGTGCAGTATACTAACCTGGAACAGGTGAGAGGTTCCTACTAATATGATAATAACTCTAGCACCTCAGTTGTGAGTTTTTCTTTACATTGTATTAGATTCAGTTCTTCATTCACTGAATGGATTTTGTTGAGAATCTGCTGGCTTGCAGATAAAGTTTAAGAGTATGAGAATGTGATCATGAACAAAACCAAAGTTTTGATTTTCATGGAGGTTATAGTGTACTTTAGTAAGACAGAAACAAGAAACCATATAAACGAGGGGTTGTTAGTTAAGTAGAATGGTTAGAAAATGAGTAACCATATAAATGAGGGATATATTTTTTAAGTGACATTTTAGTTGGCATTTGAACGAAGTTCAGTACCAGGTTTGCATGTATATATGGAGGAAATCAAGAGGCTAGTGTAACTCCAGTGGAGATTGAGCAACAGGTGCAAAGTAACAAGGTGAAAGGGAAGAGGAACAGATTCTGTAAAACCTAGTAGGTTAGCTGGACTCAATGATGTATCCTTCTAATCCCAGCACAGAGAGCTGGAGGCAGGCTGCTCTCTGTGATTTCAAGACTAGCCTGATCTACAGAGTTCCAGGCCAGCCATGGCTATACAGTGAGACCTTGTCTCAGAAAACATACATTTTTCTAGGTTAAGGTGAGAGCATTGACTCTTATGCCAGTGAGGTGGGTGGTCATTTCAGGACTATGAAAAGGTGATTGTATTATTGAATTCATACTTTAGAACGATCATTTGGGCTGCTAATGGGTAGAACAGAGATTATTTTATTTATATATGTATGTATATATATATATTTGTTGCAATGTAATTCTTTTATCATAAACCTCCCTCCTTTAAACTGAAAATCAGAGATCTTTAGTATATGCACAAAGTGATATATTGTCCTATTTTCATCTTTTAAAGGAAACCACATACCCATTGAACAGTCAGGCTACACTCCCTTGGATCTCTAACCTCTGCCAAACACTAATCTACTTTCCGTTTCAAAAGATTTGACTATTCTAGATATTTCCCCAAAATAGAAGCATATACTATGTGACCTTTTGTGTCTGACTTTTCATTTAGCATAATACATCTAAGTTCATTCATATCATAGCATGTATTATTACCTCATGGCTGAATAATATTTCATTATAAAAATAATACCACATTTCATTTATTCGTAAACAATTGATGGATGCTTAGGTTGTTTTTACTTTTTTTGGCTACCATGAATATTGCTGCTATGGATATTTGTGTATAATTTTTGTGTGAACATATATCTTCAGTTCTCTTGGGTATATATGTAGGAGTGGAATTGTTGGGTCATATAATACCTTGCTTTTGAGGAACTGCCTCACTGTTTTCCAAAGTGGCTCTACTCTTAGGTTACCTCCAGCCATGCATGAGGGTTCCAGTTTCTCCTCATCCTTGCCAGCACTTTTTAAAAAAATTTATAGTCATTTTGTGGATGTGAAGTGATATCTCATTGTGATTTTGATTTACATTCACCAGTGTCATTGAGCATGTTTTCATGTGCTTATTGGCTGTTTGTGGACATCCTTTGGACAAATGCCTGGATCCTAGGTCCATGTTTTAGGTGGTTTGTCTTTTTTATTGCTGAGTTATAAGCCTTTCTTCTGGCTAGCAAACCTTTATGAAATAATATGATTATCATACTTGGTCTATTCTGTGACTTGTCTTTCTACTTATATTGATAGTATGCTTTGATGTATAAATGTTTTAAATTTTGCTAGGTGTGGTAATGCTTGCCTGTAATCCCACAATTTAGGAGGTGGAAGCAGGAACATTGCAAGTTCTAGGCCAGCTTGAAAAGCATAGTGAGACCTGTCTAAAAAAAGTTTTAAACTTTGCATCATTGAATTTGTTTATGTTCCTCTTTTGTAAATTAAAGACAGTTCTTACTGTGCAGCCCAGGCTGTCCTCAGGCTTGAGGGATCTTCCTCTTTCTCTTCCTGAGTACTGAGATTGTAGGTATGTACCATTCACCTTTTTTTGTGTTGTTTTTGATGAAGGATTGCCTAACACAACAACATAAAGATTTATGCCTGTATTTTCCTCTGAGAGTTTCATAATTGCTTTTATAATTAGGTCTTCTGTTCAATTTGAATTAATTTTTGTATACTATAAAAGAAGGAATTCCAATTTCATTCTTTTGCTTGTGATATCCAGTAATCCCTAAACTCCTTGCTGACAAGGCTAGTCTTTCCCATTCAATTGTTAAACATCTGTTGAAAATCAACTACTTATAATTGTAAGAGTTTATTCATTTGTTCTCAGTGTTGTTCTATTGGTCTACATATGCATTGTAATTCTAGTAACATAGTCCTTTAAAAATATGTTTTAAACTGGCATACAATAATTGTATTTATTAGAAAACTGTGATATTTCAGCACATGTATACAACGTGAATGATCAGATTGTGATGACTGGCTTGTCTGTTATTTCTTTGTACTGGGAACATTCTCTCTGCTATTTTGAAACACTGTTAATTGTTGTAAGTCAAAGTTCCTGTTCCTGTTCCTGTTCCATAGAACAGTGGAAGTTATTTCAACTATTCACCTATTCTCCTATATCCATTAACCATCCTCTTCCCATCCTTTTATCCTTGTGAAGCTTGGCTGACCACTCTGCCCATTCTTTCATCTGTAGACACCTGAATTGATTCCCCTTTTTGGCTGTTGTGAATATTTGGTAGTAAACAGAAGAATGCAGATGTTGCCTTGGCATACTGATTTTCTTTCCTTTAGATATGTATCAGTAGTGGGATTTTCCATTATAAGAGGTTCTGCTTCTAGCGTTCCAAGGTACTTGTGTCCTGTTTTCTGAATGGTTCTGCTTTTTAGCATTATTTTTACAATAGTGCTCCCCCTTTGTCACATCCCCATTAGAACTTGCTATTTTAAAATCTTTTTATTAGTAGCCCTTGTTACAGGATCGAGATGATACTTATTGTCTTTATATTTCCTCAGTGATTAGTGATATTAAATATTGGTTTGCTCTTTATATATTATCTTTTAAATATGCCTACACAAGTTATTTGTCCATTTAAAATTATTATATTTTGCTGTTGGTTGTTTGAGTCTCTTATATATTCTGGAATGAATCTAGCAGTCAGGAAGTATAAAAAGCAGGACTATCAGGAACTGAATGGCAGCCTTGGCTACAGAATGAGTTTGAGGCCAGCCAGGGATACATGAGACTATGTCTCAAAAAATAACAATAACAGAAACCAGTACTAAAAAATTCTGTGCTAGTGAAGTAATTTGGTGGGTAAAACACATACCACACAAAACTTAAGGACTGAGCTTGAATCTCTAGAACCCCTGTAAGCAAGACATGGGAGAATACTTCTGTATTCATCAGTGCTTCTATGGGAAAATAGGAGGTAGAGGCAGGAGAATGGGGTGCAGCAGTGAACAGATAATATGGAGAGATCTTGTTTTAAAACAAGGCAGAAGGGAAGAACTGGCACCCAAGAAAGTCTCTGACTTTCATATGTGCACCACTGCACATTCATGTCCCTTATGTTTTCTTTTAGTAGTTTCTTATACTTGTGAGTGTGTCCTAGTTACTGTTCTATTGCTATGAAGAGACACAATGACTAAGGCAACTCTTATAAAAGAAAACACTGAATTGGGGCCTGCTTACAGTTTTAGAGGGTTATTCATCCACCACCATCATGGCAGAGAGTGGCACAGCATAGTGGCAGGAAGCCATAGTGCTGGAGAAGTAACTGAGAGCTTTACATTATGATCCTTTGGCAGTAGACAGAGAGACTGAGGCTGGAAAAGGCTTTTGAAACCTCAGTGCCTATCCCTAGTGACACATACCTCCTCACAAGGTCACACCACCGCACCCCACAAGGCCACTCCTAATCCTTGTAATCCTTTCCAAACAGTTGCACTAACTGGGACCAAGCATCCAAATAGAGGAGCTGCTTCTGGAGGCTGCTCTCACTCACCACCAGAGCATGTGATGATACATTTGGATTGGATTTTATGTAGTAAGTGACTGGAGTTTAGTTGTTGTTCTCCTGTGTTTAATTCACCGTCATCATCATCATTATCGAGAGATGGTCCCCGAACTCACCACATACACCAGGCTGACCTTGAATTCGTAGAGGTCCACCTGCTTCTGTGTTGGGATTAAAGGTTTAAGCCACCATGCCAGACTTATTTCCCTATATATAGATAGTGAAGTTTCCCAGCACAGTTTACTGAAGAGAATATTTAGTTGGTGCTTCCTTTGCCCTGACTGGTTAACTGCTTTTGTTACATTCCTTTGGTGCCCCAACTCCTGGTGTCATGCTGTTTTAGTTACAATAGTTTTGTATTATGTTTTGAACTTGCTATTATAATGGCTCCACCTTTATTTTGCTCAAGATTTTTATGTCTCTTATGAATATTTTAGGGTCTACATGAATTTTATGGTTTTTTTGGTAGTTTTGTGAAGGCTATTGGTATTCCAATATGAATTGCACTTGAATCTGTTGATTATTAAAAATACTTTATATCTTTCCAATCCATGAACCTGAACTTTTTTTTTTGTTATGTGTCCTCAGTTTCATTCTTTTCATATTTTATAACTTTCATTCTAGAAATCATTCATGTCTTTGGTTAAATTAATATTCTAGGTGGTGGTGTTATTGGTACCTTTCTTGGTAACCTTTTAACAAATAATATGTAAAACTGGTGCTTTTTGTCTGTTGATTTTATATCCTGTACCTTTATTGAACTTGCTTTTCAGTTTTACACATATTTTAATGGAGTCTAGGTTTTTTTTACCTTAGTGAAATTGTCATTTGGAGCTGGAATAGCTTAGCAATTGAGTGCTTGCTGCTTTTGTGGGACCTGTGTGTGGTTCTTAGCACTTACATGGCTGTAATTATAGTTTCAGGGGGTCTGATAGCCTTTTCTGGTTTCTGTGTGTACCAGGCATGCATGTGGCATACATACAATACATGCAGGTGAAGTATCTATACATATGTTGTTGTTTTGTTTTTTTGTTTTAAGATTGGATTCTACAGAATCTGAATGGTCAATATGGGTGCCTTTGTCTTCTTACTGCTTTCAGAGAAAATGGATTTTATATTTTCTCCATTGAGTATGATGTAAATTGTGGATAGTCATATTTTACTATTTTACTGAGTTATTATTTTTGTACCCAATTAAAATATTTTATCATAAAGTAATTAATTTCATTAAATTCTTCTGCATATAGTTAGATGATCATGCACTTTTCATCTTTCACTATATTGATGAAATATGCTTGTTGATTTATATATATTGAGCTATTTTTGTCTTCCTGAGGTAAATCTCACTTGATTATGGTCTGTAATATTTCTTATGTGCTGTTGAATTTGATTCATTATCATTTTGTTGGGAATTTTTGTATCTGCATTTATTAGTAATATCCATCTGAAAAGATGTGACGAAATTGATCAGGTCCTGGGCTTTTATTTATTGTGATGTATTTTACTAATTTGGTCTTGTTATCAGTTTGTTGATTTTTGTATGTTGTTATGGTTCAATTTTTGTAGGCTGTGTTTATAGAAACACATTTCTTATAGGTTTTTCATTGTTTATCATAGTCCCATCACAAATATCAGTTGTGATATTGCCCTTTTCATTTCAGATTTTATTTGGATCATGTGTTTTCTCTCTTTTCCATTCCCTGTCTTTTTCATTCCTGAATTTGTGCGCACATGCTATACCACTGAGCTACATTTCTTTTTTTTTTTTAATTTTTTATTAGATATTTTCTTCATTTACATTTTAATTGAGCTACATTTCTTGCCATTTTTAAAAAATAAGTTTTAGTCTATTTCTGTTGTGTTTGCTATTTATTTCTTCTTGCTACTATAGGTTTGGTGTTTTCTTGATTTTTTTTTTTTAGGTGATTGATTTGTGGTGTTATTTAAAAGTAGGCTGTAATGCATTATAAACTTCCATCTGTATTGTTTTTGCTTTACTCCATAGGTTGTAGGGTACTGTTTTAATTTCAGTTTGTTTTAAAACATTTTACATTTTCTTTTGATTTACTTAAGACCATTTTTAGTTTTCCTGTGCTTGTGCAGCTTCTAAAGATACTCTTGCTAGTTTTATTCAACTCTGATCAAAGATGCGTGTGCTGATTTATTTCTAATTTGTTGAGAGTGTTCCGTCCGCAGGCTGATGAAAAGAACGCTTATCCTATTGGTATTGGATGAAAGAATTCTGTAAATGTCTGCTTGGCCCTTTTGGTCTTTAATATATAAACTATGATATCAAATATCAGTTTCTAATTTTTGTGTAGATGATATTTCCATTGATGGAAGTGGGGTTTTGAGTCTCATTACTGTATTAGAATCTCCTTTTAGATCTAATATATAAGCATGTGTGTATATGTGTGCTTAGATACATACATGTATCTATACACACACACACATATTGTTGTTGATTTGTGTTTGTATTTATTTCCTTTTTTTGGATTTCTTTTGTCATTATATCTTGTCTCCCCAGTTTTTTACTTCAAGTCTATTTAGTCTGATACAAATGTGGGTATTCCTGCTTGGGTTTTGTTTACATGATATGCCTTTTTCTGTCCCTCACTTCTAGAAAGAAAGTGTGTTACTTTACTGGGGAAGTACGTTTCTTAGAGCTGTGTATCATTGAGCCTTTAAAAAAAACTCTGTTGAGCCAGTCTACATCCTTTTGTTTTGAGACTGTTTATATTCAAGTTTATTATTGATAAGTAATGATACACTCTTGTTACACTTTTAGTGTTTTTTCTTCTAATTTTTGGCATATTTTTGTTCCTTCTCTTCCTCATCTTTGTGGTTTGATGAACTTCAGTTTATGGTTCTTCCCTTGTGTACTGAACAACTATTGCGTTTTATATTTGCGCATATTTTTTATGATAGCATTGGCTTTGCTTCTATTGTAGAGCTTTACTAGACATTTCTTTTAGGGATGGATGATCTAGTGACAGGGAATTACTGCTTTTTGTATTTGAAAAGATTATTATTTCTCTTGCGTTTCTAAAGGATAACTTTGCTGGGTATAGTATTGGTTCCTTTTTTTAATTTTCATTTTTCAGGACTTTGTATATTTCTTATCCTGTAAGGTTTCTGCTGATAAATTTTCTGTTAGTCTACTTGGAATTACCATTTACGTGATTTGATGCTTTTGTGTTGCTTTTTTTTTTTTTTCAGAATTCTCTTATTTTTAGAGATCATCTTTCTGTACCATAACAAAATCCTTGAGATAATTAACTTACAGAGAGGAAAGTTTTGTTTTGGCTCTGTTTGGAGACAATTCAGTCTATAATCGATAGGTTGTATTACTTGTGGGCTTGTGGTGAGACAGCACAGCATGGCAGAAAGTGTAGTGAGACAAGCTGTTGACTTAATGTCTGGGATGTGAGAAATAGATAAAAATTACAGGACTTTCTTTGTAGTCACTGGTCTAAACCTCTAGTTTTAGACCTCCCACCTCTTAAAGGTTCTAATAGTACCAAACTGAAGACCAACTTTTCAATACATGAGCCTTTGAAGGCCTTTCTTGGTCTCATCCTGTAGTGTATATAACCATTCTTGTTCAAGTTTCAGAGGTCCTTTAAATAGCCATATCTTTTCCAAGATAGAAAGTTTTAACTTGAATAGGTTTTCTATCTTTTAGAACACCAATAACATCACCATGTGCTCATTGCACCATCTACACTAAATGTCATAGGCCTTATTTGTTCTTAATCTTTTTTCTAAGACTGGATTACTTCAGAAAGGCAGGCAGAATCTGATAGGGATTGTATTGAATCTGAAAATGAATTTGTGATCAGGAAGCATATATTTTCATTACATAATGTTTCTTAAAAATCTTTCATCTTAGCCTTAGGCTTTCTAGTGTACAGGTTTTATACTGTTATGTTAAATTTATTAGTATTTTGATGCTATTTTGTTAAACTCATTTTTGATTGTTTATCTCTAGTATATAGGCCTACAATAGCACTTTAAAGTATTGATCTTACACCATGGAACTTTGTGGAACTTAATAGCTCTAAAATTTTTTTAGATCCTTCCATATACAAAATAATCACACCAGTTTTCTAGTCTGGATACTCCTTTTCTTTCCTTGAACCTCTCTCTGTAGTTCAGTGGATATCAAGTAGAAGTGATCAAAGTAGATATTCTTGTCTTTCCTGATCTTTGGGAGAAAGCTTTCGTTCTGTCAGATATGATACATAAGTGTATTTTATATAGAGGACCTGTATAGATCTTCTGTTCCTAGATTGTTGAATGTTTCAGTATAAAAAGGTAGAGGATTTGTCCCATGCGTTTCTGTGTCTCTTATGTGTTTTTTTTTTTTTTCTTAGTGTGTAAGTGTATTAGCTCATGGTGCCATAATAAAATGTGGTAGTACTAGAAGGCTTGAGGAATCTGAATTTTTTTCTTTCTGTTCAGAGGCTAGGGAGTTCAAGAGCAAGGTGCTAGTGGATTGATTGATTGGTTGGCTGGTTGATTTTCCTGAACCATTATATATAGAGATTTTGACACAAGTATTCATTGTAGTAGCTACTGTTTTCTGATTAGGTTTGTCATTAAGAAGTGTCTCAAGTTTTTCTTCAGGGTCTAGGCTGTAATTGTGTCATAGATGGAACAGTTCATAATGACATTCTGGTTTTGTAAATGCTGAACTGTTTTATATCTTAGATGATATCTAAGATAACTATAATATGTAAAAATTCTGTGTGGTGGCATTTGTCTTGTTTATCTAATAGAAATCACTTAATTTCATAGTAATAAAAAACTTTTTTGTTGTGATTTTTTTTAACCCCTCTACACTTTTTCAAAGAAAATATTTTTAATGCTGGTTATAAACATGAGGCAGAAAATAAATGAAGTCTCTTTATCTTTCACTTATGATTGATAAATTGTTTCATTACATGACTGGACTTGTTGAACCTTTGGCAATCGGAAAAACATCCTTTAGCTATAGGTTCTATTCGATAGAGATTTTATTTATTTATTTTTCGCTTAATATTTAAAATAATTTTTATTCATTTGGACACTCTTGTACTAAATTGGCATTTAAAAAGATTCTGTTGATGACAGCCAGGATAATTTATACTGATGTTGAAAGCTTGGAAAATATATATATGTTTCAAGGCTTTGGAAAACTACTAAGGCAGTGAAGAAGTATGGGGCCTAGATCTAGTGGAGTATTAAATAGAAAACAATGGGAGCCAAAAGAAAGAAAACAACTGCCAACCTAGAATTCTCTACTCAATAAGTATAACTTTTCAACGTAAGGTAAAATAAAAATATTTTCAGGAAACAAAAATTAAGGGAATTTGTCACCAGCAGACCCTCACTAAAGGAAAAACTAAAAGGAGTTCTTCAGGCAGAAGGAAAATGATTCCAGATGGAAGCTCAGAGCTATCAGGAAGTAATGAAGAACAATGGACAGGTAAATATGTAGGCAATGAATAAATCATGCTTGTGGGATTATCAGCGATGTAGGTTGGGAGGGTAGTAAGTGGAGTTAATTTCTAAGGATCTTACATTGTTTAAGGAGAGAATAAAGTAGGGAGTAATATTTAGATTTTGATAGTTCAGATTTGTCATTCATTCCTACTAGCAGACTAGGAAGAACGTCTATAATACTAAGCTAACAAAATGGTGGAAATTAGAATAATAAAGCAGAGGAAGAAAGAAGAGAGAAAATACCCATAAGAATATTAAATAACAGACTACTGAGTATTCTCAAGTAAAAATAGACTTACTGCTTGAATTAAAAATATGTTCAATGACTGTGTGTGTGCGCGTTTACTTCCATGATAGAGTACTTGCCTGCTGTATATGAAACTGGGACACCTCAATAACTCAAAAAAGGAAAGATAAAACTATATTTGCTACTTTATGGGAGGCCCTGTCCACAAAAGTAAGAAATTAAAAGATAAAATGATGAAGATAATTGGGTAAGAAGATAAAAGGTAATTATCATAACGTGATGATGGCTAGAAAACCAAAAATAGATCAACCATTAGAATTAATGAGTGAGTTTAAAAGTGTGTTGGAACCAGGTGTGGTGGTGCATGCCTGTCGACCCAGATACTGAGGAGGCTCAAGTCAGATTGATCATTTGGTTCTGTTGGGCATTTGAGATTAGCCTGGGCACCATTTGGATCCTTTGGCTAAAAAAGAAAAACAAAAAACCCTAAGGTGGTTGGACCAATAAAAAAAGTCTTATTTCAATATGCAAATACTCTGCAGAAAATGAAATTTAAATATACCATTCATAATAGCAAAAAAATATCATTCTATTAAATAATTATAATAAATATGTATAAAACCTTCATCTATAATCTGTGAACACTGAAGGCTGAGGATTTAGCTCAGTGATAGCATGTCTACTTAGCATGCTTTTTTAGATCCTGGGTTCAATCCCCAGCAATGGACAGGAAAGGGACTTAATATTTTTATAGATTGAAAGAGTCAATATTAAAAATGTCCAGTTTTCCCAAATTATATTTATCCAATGAAATTCTAGTGAAAATCCCTTACATTACAGTGAAAATTAAGCCATTATAAGTATGGAAATAAAAAAGAGAACTAGATGATGTTAAAGAAGACCTGAATGAGGTGTATCCCTCTAGATAACTACTCTTCCTCACCTTTACTAAGGGAGGCTTGGGGCAAAGTTAGAGCATAGGAACACACTCCAGTGGCAGATAAATGTGTGTATCTGAGCTGTGACATAGGTGACACTGCAGAGCAGCAAGCAACAAGACTTTGTCTAGTAGATGCTATGGTGTCAAGTGAGCACCTCGCTGGGAAAAACGATTCTGTACGTAAAAATCATTCCAAGATGTGAATGTTGTAGGTAATATAATAAAGGAACTAATAACAGACAGGAGAAAGTTCGTACAAGGAAGAGCTTTCGGCTAACAAGAAGCACTGAAAAAAAAACTGTTCTGGGCTGCAGTGAAATTATGAAAACAGTAAATTAAGAAAGTGAGAAGATGAGCTACAGAAATGAAGATGATGTTTGAAACATACATAATTGAATGCAGAAACTGTGTCCAGAATAAATAAATTCTATAAGATAACGAAGAAGATATCTATTTGAAAAACAGGAAGAGGAGCTGGTATGGTGGCACATGCTTGAAACCAAACATTCTGGAGACAGAGGTAGAAGGAATCCCAGTTCAAAGCTAGCCTGGAGTGTATGATGAAGACCCTGTCTTGAAAAAAAAATCAGGAAAAAATTTAAATGGACCCATAATTAAGGAGATGATCTGGATGGCCAGTAAAAATGATCATCAAATTTGTGGATTAAGGGCACAATATTTGATACTGAACACATTCCACAATGTGTTCAATGTGAACACAGTCCACAATAGCTAAAATGTAAAAAACAGAATACCAACTGTTGATAATAAAGTAGAGCAATACAAAGATAAACTGTTGATTGCGGCCTACATCGATCCAACCACTTTGGAAGACTAGGTACTGAAGATGAACACACATGTACTATATCACACAGAAGGTCTACATCTAATAATATAACTCCCCAAATGTGCTGTCATACCAGACAAATAGCAAGGGTCTTTGCAGCATTATGATTTGTAATGCCTAAATGCTGAAAAAACAAAACCCTAAAATTTATCAATGTGTAAAATAGCATAGATTCATACAATAGAGTACAGATGTATGTGAGGGTGAACACAATACAGTTAACTATTGAGTAGTTTCATAAATGCAGTGTTGAATGAGAGGTGCTTAGTGCAAAAGAATACATATTGTGTGGTGTCATATTTGTAGAGCGTTTCAAAACTTAGTATTGGAAATCAGGGTTATAGTTACACTGGGGGAAGAGGGAAGAGGTATTAGATTGGTATGGGGGCAGTAAAGGGATTTCTAGGTACTTATATTCATGGATAGATGGTTATGGATGTGTTTATTCTTCGATGGCTTAGTGGGCTACATACAAATGTTTTGTGTGTTTTATGTGACACATATGTTGAAAATTTTTTAAGAAAGCCCTGTGGGGCGTGTATAATGTGGTGGCCCCTGCAGCATATGCAGTTGGTTCTGGAATGGAATGGTTCATTCCCATTGCTCTTTTTCTCTTTGCCTTAGCAGAGAGAGGACAAGGTTGGATTTTAGTTCAGTCTTTTGGCTCAATGTACACTGTGTTTTATTACCAGCAGTCTACTCTGGTGATGGCACTGGACAGTGGGGGAGTTTATAGCAAAGGATTTGAGACTGTTATACTTAACTGAGCTTGGGGCTAAGGTAACATTGCAGAAAAATTCTCATGTCAAAAGAGGAAATAATTTCAAGGGTCAGTGGTCAGGAGCTAGCAACATGTGTTTTTTGCTTTTTGTTTTTTGTTTTTAAATAATATCTTAACTATGATATATTAAAACACAATTTTTAAACTATTTTTCTCGAAAAACCAAAAAAAAAAGAACATATATGATTAATATACCATTTATATTAGCTAATTGAAAAAAGCACATAAACTATAGTTTGCCTCACATTCAAATCCTGGCTTTGCTGTTTGCTGGGTAACAGAACTTAAGGCGGTTTGCTTTAGTTTGTTTGTTTGTTTGTTTGTTTGTGTCCCACTCTCTTTGTATCAAAAGAGGACACTATTCTTGCCGAGTGAAAATGCAGGGAGCTTTTGAGATAGAATGAATAGCCCTGTGTGTGGCATATGGTACATTTCCCCTCGTTAGATTCCTCCTTATCCCATTGCCAGTCTACGAATACTAGTATCTGTGCTAAAGCTCAAGACTTTAATATGCTTACACTAATATTCTGCTAAGGCAGGATTCTTCTTAATCACTGAAGAAAAAGAAATGAACGTTTTTTTTTTTGTGTGTGTGTGAGTTAATCTTTGTTCTTTTTTAATGCCACAATCCAACCCTGTTCTCTCTTTTCACAGTTTTTTTTTTTTTTAATTTGTAAAAACACTTACTGGAAAATACAAACATTTTAAGAAAAATAAAAAATAATCCATAAGTATATCACTTAAAAGTGTACTTTTAAGATTTTAACACATTTTCTTCCATTTACTTGTCTGTATAATTTTAAAACTAGTTTGAGATAGGGCCATATGTATGATTGTTGATTCCATAATTTTCTCTTAACACATAGTATGTTATTAGGGTTTATTATTTTAGGTAGCTGCATGGTATTCCATTGTAGCATACATTGTAATGTAAGGTTATTGTTGTGGAGCTTCCAGGCTTTTTGCTATATGGTATGATAAACAACCTTTTGATGTCATCCTTAGGAATGTATTTAGAGAAATATAACAACTATATTTAAAGAAGACATACTTTAATGGTTTTAGATGCATATAGTAGAGGTGATGTATGGAAAGACTATCAACTTATATTTCTACAAGGAATACATTCATGAGTCCATCTTGTGTTACCATGAATAACATTACTCATTTAAAATTCCTACTGGTTTCTCTTTATAGCACTTGTTTAGTTCTCAGCACAGAAGCCTGACCAGACAGAGCAGACGTCGGACAGCTACCAATAACACTCTGATGGAACGCTTTTTGCAGGATGTTCTGCGACACCACCCATACAATTACCAAGACAGCAGGTAAGATAGTTCAGTGGAATCTTAATATCTCTGTCAGTGGTATATTCCACCCACCTTTATCATCTTGATGTGTATCCCAGGACTGGTCTTGCCTGTAAATGCTTTGTAGCCCAGACTGGCTTCAAACTGTCAGTTTCTCCATACCTACCTAGCATTTAAAGGCTGTATTTGAATTTTAAAAATATGATGTACAAAATAGTTCTGTGTTTATGGAACTGGGGATTGAACCTAAGGGCTCAACCATGCCAGGCAAATGCTTTACCGTGGATGCACTCCCAGGTGTGTAGTGAACTGTCTTATTTAACCAATAAAAATGAATCATTGGAAATGAAAGTTAACCAGATGAAATTTTGATTTAGGGCCAGGAGAAGAGTTAGCACTTTCCGAGTCCTAAAATGAAAATTTATCTATTAACTTCCATTTTAAATTATTTATTGTACTTATTTCTTTAAAGATTTATTTGTATGTGGGGTACTGGAGTGATGGTTAAACAGTTAAGAGCATTTGCTCTTGTTAGAGGACTTGGGTTCAGTTTCCAACACCCACATATTGGCTCACAATAAATCCAGGGGATCTGACAACCTCTTGAAACTTCTGTAGGCATGCATGTGGCATACATACATACAGGCAAAACACTTATATACATATAAGAATAAATATTTTTAATTTTTAAAGATTGATTTGTGTATATGTGTGTGCATATGCTTGTATATGTGTGTGCATGTAAACTTGCATGCTTAGTGCAGAGGTTAGTGTTTTCTGGGGCTAAGCTGGAAGCCAGCAAGTCTCAGTGATGTCCCCTGCTTTTTACCTACCTCTGAGCTACTTTTATAGGCATGTTCAGAATGCCTCGCTCGTTATATGGCTGTTGGGATCCAAACTTCGGTCCTCATGACTATGCAGCAAGTACTCTCAACTGCTGAGCCATTTCTCCACCTTAGTTGTTTATATGACATTTTACTATAGGCCTGGAAGGGTAGCTGAGTTGTAGAGTGCTTGCTTCCCCGTCAGTGAATGAATCCCTGTCCTCAATCTTCAGCCCCACTAATAAAAATCTACTACAGAAAAGATAGATATAACTGTGCTTTTTCCTGAGTAAATGCCTTAGGATGATAAGTAATAATGTGTCATTAAGGTTTTTTTTTAGGTGTGTAACAGAGTTAAATACTGGGTGGAGGTGGAGCAAAATGTTTTGAAAGATTAGTAACAAAAGCTAGGTGATAATAGGACAAGATATTACAGTAGAAATCTGAGTCGATTCAATCCTGGTGGAACTGTGTGCTGAATAAGTGGAAGAAACACTGGATTGAGTGGTTTCTCAGTCCTGTCAGTATCTTGTTGTCTTGTATGTCGTGTGTCTATGTGGGAGTGAGAGGACAGCTCACAGGGGCTGGCTTTCTCTGTCAATGCTGGCCATGGTTTGGGAATCACACACAGGCTTGGTGACAAGACATCTTTACCCTTCAAGCCATCATTTTGGCCTTCAATAACCCCCTACCAGTCAACTTGTTTTGGTTATTTTAATAAAAAGAAACACTTGATGACATTTTAAGAGTTAATAGTTAATGTTCTAGGTTTTTAAGAATCAGATTATAACAAGCCTACAAGATAAGCCAAGTGGGAACATATCTATGCAGAATTAGCTGAGGTACATTCCAGTGGTGGGAAAGGAAACTCATGCTTTGCAAGGTACTAACCTAGAATTTAGAAAAGTTGGAAATATTTTAATGGGAAAATGTTTCTTAAAATGCTGTTTCTTTTTTTTTTTCGAGACAAGGTTTCTCTGTATAGCCCTGGCTGTCCTGGAACTCACTCTGTAGACCAGGCTGGCCTCGAACTCAGAAATCTGCCTGCCTTTGCCTCCCAAGGAGGGATTAAAGGCCTGGGCCACCACACCTGGCTCTAAAATGCTGTTTCTTAATAAAAGCTGGTAGAAAGATGAGATTAGACTCACCATGGGATCATACACAAGACTTTGATTTTGAAACCTCATAATCATTTCTTTAACAAATACACTTGTGCAACTGTCTTTCTTACTTTTCAATTTCTGTGATAAGACACTATGACCCTTAGAAAAGAAATCATTTATCTTAGGACTATCAGTTCCTGAGGCCTAGAGTCCAGACTATCATGGCATCATGGCAGGGATCATGACAACAGGCAGGCATGGTGCTGCTGGAGCTAGTATCCGAGAGTGGACATCTGATCCACAAGCGTCAGAGAGGGTGGGGGACAGTGGGCAGTCTAACTGGGAATGGTGTGGGTTTTTGAAGCCTCAAAGCCCATCCCAGTGACACACTTTCTCCAGTTAGGCCACACCTCTTAATCCTTTCCAAACAGGTCTACCAGCTGGGGACTAGTTATTCAAACATATGAGCCTGTAAGGGAGGTGGGGGACTTTTTTGTTCAAACCACCTTAGTAACCATTTCTGTAGTTTATTTTCACAGGATTTGAACTTGTAGGCTAGAGTGTACAGGTTATTATAGAGCAGCAGTTTTCAACCTGTGGTTCAGGACCCCATTGGGAGTCAAATGGCCCTTTCACAGCGGTTGGCTAACAGGTCATTGGAAAATACAGATATTTACACTATGGTTCATAACAGTAACAAAATTACAGTTATGAAGTAGCAACAAAATAATTTTATGATCAGGGGTCATCACAAGATGAGGAACTGTATTAAAGGGCCACAGCATTAGTAAGGCATAGAACCACTGTCTTTTAAAAAAAACTTTTTATTTTAGGATAATATACCAGGTTTACTGAAAACCGTGGAAAACTGATAGAAGAAACTCTCACCCTGACTATGGAATCTAAAAACAAGCACAGTGCAGTTTTCTAAAATAGGAGCTGTGTTTATAGAATGTCACCTTTTGTCATCCAAGCTCACACACTGCATTGAGTGTCCTATTTCCTTACTCTCCCTTCAGCTCTATCCCGTCATTATTATTTGTTTACTTATTAAGACTGTAACACTTAGGCAGGTGGTGGTGGTTCACACCTTTAATCCTCCTCGCACTCGGGGAGTCAGAAGCAGGTAGATCTTTGAGTTCAAGACCAGCCTGGTCTACAGAGTGAGTTCAAGGTCAGCCAGGGATATCACATAGAGAAATTCTGTCTCAAAGAAAACCACAAAAAACAAACCAACCAAACAGCCAAACAAAAGACTGGGACTCTTTTTTAGGAGTAGTGACCATTTATTTTATGGAAAGCATCCCAATTTAGGCCTGTCTGATGTTTCCTCATGATTAAATGGATGTATCCATTTTTGGCAGTAATAACCTCAGAACAGAGATTGTATCTTTTAGAGAACATGGTGTCAACATATTTAATTGCTGGTGATGTTTTTTAAAAAAAAAAAAAAACTGCTAAGCTCCTTTAGTTAGAATACCAAGTAATGCCTTTCACTGACATTTTTTTTTCAATTTTTTTTATTAGGTATTTATTTCATTTACATTTCCAATGCTATCCCAAAAGTCCCCCACACGCTCCCCCACCCACTTCCCCACTCCCACTTCTTGGCCCTGGCGTTCCCCTATACTGAGGCATATAATGTTTGCACGACCAGTGGGCCTCTCTATCCACTGATGGCCGACTAGGCCATCTTTTGATACATATGCAGCTAGAGACACAAGCTCCGGGGGGTACTGGTTAGTTCATATTGTTGTTCCACCTATAGGATTGCAGATCCCTTTAGCTCCTTGGGTGCTTTCTCTAGCTCCTCCATTGGGGGCCCTGTGATCCATCCAATAGCTGACTGTGAGCATCCACTTCTGTGTTTGTTAGGCCCCGGCATAGTCTCACAATAGACAGCTCTATCTGGGTCCTTTCAGCAAAATCTTGCTAGTGTATGCAATGGTGTCAGCGTTTGGAAGCTGATTATGGGATGGATCCCCGGATGTGGCAGTTCACTGACATTTTAGTATGTGTGTGCCATTTTAATTTTCTTGAATTCACTCACTACTGCCCTTTGTGTTTCCAGTCCTGCTAGTACATTCTTCAGACATGGATGGTGGTAAATTGATTAACTTGGCTAAAAGCATTGTGTGGAAACTTACCCACTGAGCCATATCACTGGTGCTTAAAGTTCCCTTTTAACTTAAGAATTTATGTAAAAGGGTTTCTGTTTTTGTTTTTTTTTTTTAACTTTTAATAGTTGTATATTTGTAGGGCTTTTTTTTGTGGTGAAGTGGCAAATGACTAGAAATTGAATTATAATTTGTTAGTATTAAATAGAAATACAAATACAGGTGTATGTAGAAGCATCTAGTTGGCAGTTGTCTATCTTTTCTCCCTCTCCTTTCATTTTTGGTTCCTTAAATTTTCTGCATTTTTAAAAGAGTTATCAATATGTTGTGATAGACTTTAAAACAAATGGAAGTAATATAGAGTTTTGAAAATGCAGGAGGTGAAAGTGGTCCTTGCATTATTATTTCGTTGCTTAAGAGTCAACGCTGTTTTTTTTTTTTGCCATAGTGTAATAATATATTAGTGACAGGTATAATTTTTATTTCCCACATTCCAAATTAGTATTAAATAAAATGACTTATGGAAGGGGTGGAGTGGTGGCTCAGCAATTAAGACAACGCACTGCTCTTGCAGGGACCCAGAACTAGTTCTGAGCACATTCATCATGTCTCACAACCACTTTTCACTCCAGTTCTAGGGTTTCCAACACCCTCTCCTGACCTCAATAAACACAAGACACACACAGGCAAAACACTCACACACAGAACATCTAAATACCTTTTTAAAAAGATGATTTATGCAATGATAGAATTAATTCTGATGTGTTAATAAAATGTCAGTTTAGGGGCTTAGTAGCTAGAAGCACTTGCTGTGTTTGCAAAGGACCCAAGTTAAGTTCCCAGCACCCACATTAAGTAGTTCACAAACTACCTGTAACTCTAGTTCCAGGGGCTACACTTCCTCCTGGCCTCTACAGATACCAGCGATACATGTTGTGTGTGTGCGCACACACACACACACACACACACACACACACAAAACTCACATAGAAAGTCTTTAGAGCCAGGTGTGGTGGCCCACGCCTTTAATCCCAGCACTCGGGAGGCAGAGGCAGGCGGATTTCTGAGTTTGAGGCCAGCCTGGTTTACAAAGTGAGCTCCAAGACAGCCAGGGTTATACAGAGAAACCCTGTCTCGAAAAAACAAAAACAAAACAAAAAAAAAAAAAGAAAGTCTTTAGAAAATAATAAAAGCAGTTGGAGACACATGCAAATGTTTTTCAAGTTTAAAAAATACTTAAAAATTTTTTACCCTTTTTCTTCTTCCCTTCTGTCTGTCTGTCCTTTTCTTTCTTTTATTTTTAATTTTTAAAAAAATTTTTGAGACAAGGTCTTACTATGTAGTTCTGGCTAGCCCAGAACTCACTATGTAGACGAGGCTGGCCTCAAACTCACAGAGCTCCACCTGCTACTGCATGCACAACTACACCCAGCTATATTTTCTAATTTGTCTAGACATTCATTTTGGTTATTATAGTGGTAGAGATTTGTGTATCACTTTTTATGGTAACAGATTATTTTATTATATACTTAATAAAACATCAAAAGCATAAACACAAAAATATGGAACACTTCCCAAATTTGCACATCTTCTTTGGGCAGGGCCAATGTTAATCTCTGTATCATTTGAATTTTAGTATATGTGCTGGTGAAACGAGCACCTGTTGTTGGTTTTTGAGACAGTGCCTCATAATATATCTCACCATGGCCTTGAATTTGATATCCTCTTCAGTCTCTTGAGTTCTGAGATTACAGGTGTTTGCCACCTTGCTGTTGCTAAGCTATAGAGCTGTGTTGTATTGTGCAAGAGGCCAGAGCTTAATGCCGAGTTTCATCTTTGGCTTACCACCTTATTTTTTGAGACAGTCTCACACTGAACTTGGAACTACCTGTTTTGATTAGACCTGTTGGCCAGTGAAGCCGTGGGATTCCTCCAGCCTTCACTATTCTGCGGTCTAGATGTACACTGCCTCTCATGGTCCTGGTTCTCATGTAGGTGCTGGGGAATCCAGACTCAGGACCTCAGACAACAGGCACTCTACCATTGCAGCCATCTCTTCCAGCCTTAGGCTATAATCTTTTAAAGGCAATTTTAGCAGAGAAATTAAAAAGGGCCAATAAAGAAGATTTTTTATAAAGATGGGCATAGTGGTGTAGGCCTTTAATTTTAGCACTTAAGAGGCAGAGGTAGGCAGATCTCTGTGAGTTTGATGCCAGCCTGGCCTCAAACATAGCATGGTGAGTTTCATTACAGAAGGGCTACATAGTAAGACCTTGTCCCCTCCGAAAAGAAAAGGATCTTTATAATATGACCTCACTGAATTTACCTAATATTATGTTTCAACATTAGTCTGGTACATTTATTTTAACTAGTAAACTCATAAAACATTACAGTTTATACCTTGTTCACAGTAATTTTAAGTTGATTTTTCAAACTAAGAGTTCCTAGTTTGACCTCTTTCTGTTTTAGGATATTCACCTTCTATTAGCTTATCATACCTTAGGCCTCTTTTGTCTATGATACCATTTTTTATGGGGCTAAGTAAGATGATATTGACATTTTGCACTGGAAGTTGCTGCTAATTGAATGCTTCTTGAGAGCCAGCTTTTCTTTCTTTGAATTTGCTCAAGTGCCTACCATAGAGTCTACTACTGAGTTAGAGAGCCTTTAGTATTTAGTAGGTGATTGCTATGACTGAATTAAGACTATGACAACATTTTTAGGACAACTGTTTGTCTATATGAAAGAAGGATCCCTAAAATGTTTTGAATCAAGCTTGTTGTGCTGATGGCAGTGAGTATAAGAGATGAACTGACAGATTTTTCGATAATGAAATTTCAGATCTTTAAAAAGGTAATTAAAAAATTAAATTGAAAATATAGTATACATAAATATAATTCAAAGGAACATTCAAAAAATGATTTAGTCATAAGTCTAAAGGGTACGATGGTACTGTGTCTATAATTCTAGCTACTTGGGGAGCTGAAGTGGGAGCATTGCTCACCCAAAAGAAAGGTCAGCCTGGGCAGCATAGCCAGACCATCACTTCCTAAAAAAGGAGGCAAGTTCTGGAGAGGTGGCCCAGCAGTTAAGAGCACTTGCTGCTCTTCTGGAGGTCCTGAGTTCAGTTCCCAGCTCACAGCCATCTATAATGGGATCTGATGCCCTCTTCTCATGTGCATAATGACAGTGTACTCATAAACATAAAATACATAAATTAATTTTTAAAAAAGAGAGAGACAAGTACATATTCCCTTTGACACCCCAGACTTCATGTTCACTTTACTAAAGGAAACAGATAGGACTAGCTTCTTACATGTGCTTCTACAAATAGAATTAACTGTATACAGTTAATTTTTGACATAGCTCTTAAAATTTGAGGTTGTAGGGATCAGATCTAGGGCCTTGCATACACTTGGCAAGTGCTTTAGCAACTGAGTGACATCTTGAGCCTCTGGGTCAAACTTTGTAGTGTTTACTGTGATAACTGAAAAATGGATAATAGAGACTTATTTGCATTTTTGTATGTTCAGGAGCCATTTATTTATGAAAGAGCAATTTGTGGATTTATTATATCTTCTATACTAGCTAACTTCCTAAGGTCCATGGAGTGTACAATCTGGTATTCCTTTTCCTCTAAGAATGGTCCATAATAGAAAGAAAACAATACCATGGATTGTAAGCAAGAACTAGGATATCTTAATGTTTTCTCCCCTTCTTTTTTAGATCTGCACCAAATGAGCCAGAAGAGGCAGCAGCAGCAGCGGCAGCAGCAGCAGATCCTGGATCACCTGAAGTGGTGGTTTTGGATGACTCTGATGAGAAGGAGGATGATACTGCAGATAGCAGTGCAGAGAGGAACTCCGAGGATTCAGCATCTGTTGAAGAGATAGATTATAGACCTGGTACTTCTCAGGAGGTTGCAGTTCGACCATCAGTTATTCAAAAACTGGAACGGGGACAGCAGCAGTCCTTGGAATTGGCTCATAAAGTTGAGAGTGGTGTGAAAAAAGTTAATTCAGTCGGTGTTGTTCAGGCTACAACTAGTGGAAAAAAGTTAGTCCGTCCCCCTGTGATTTGTAATGCTCCTGCCAGCTCTTTGCCTAGCGGCTCTTTCGAGAGACCAGTTGCGGCTAACAGTGTTCCTCGGTTAGTACTGGCAGTTGCTTCAGATTCCTTTCCAGCTTGTGACACAGAGAACCTTGAAACATACTTTGACTCCCCAGATCAGGGCCCTAGCAACCCATCATCTCAACCCAAAACTAAAGACCCAAAAAAGAAACTAAGTATAAATTTAGACAAATTGCTTGCACAGAGAAATCTTAGGGCTAAGGGTGCGTCTTTTTCCCCTGTCGTACGAGTCCGTGAGCTAACAGGTCCTGAGCTTTGTTCTGTAAGAGCTGAGTCTTCTTCTGAGTTAGAGGCAGGTACAGCAGGAAACCCAAGGGAGACTGACACACTACCAGAACAAGCACGTGAAGGTGCCATTCCAAAGCGTCGTGAGGCATCTCGTTCAAATACAGTTCGTCCCCAAGAAGAAACACGTTTGGTTCTTAATAAGCCAACACTTCTGAAACAGAAGCGCTCAGTGAGTTCTGAAGAGAGGTTCGGTCATGGGTCTCGTCAGGCAGTACCTGGTCCTTCCCAAGCTGCTGTAGGAGACTTAAGTCTTTTGGAGGAGGAAGTGGAGGAGGAGAAGCAGGAAGAGGAAGAGGAGGAGCAGGAAGAAGAGGAGGAGCAGGAAGAGGAGGAGGAGGGAGTTGACCAAGAAGATGCGAGTTATGAATCTAGAGGTTCTGACGTGAGTTTTGATTGTGGGTCCTCTTGTCAGTCACTGAGTGCCCTATCTGAACTGACCACCAGGGAAATAAATGTATCAGAAGAAACACATGCTTATGCACAGCCTAGGAATGAAACACCCACTGTTTCTGGAGCAACTTCAGATAATGGTAGCAGTTTTCGTCAGGTGATTACACAGAACATACAGCTCATTAGTCTGGTTGATGAAAGCTATGAGTCTAGTGGCTCTGAAGTGAATTTTGATGGTGATGACTCACTACCGTCAACTAGTCACCGTCCCCCACAGCCCGTGGAAGTAGTAGTGCCCCTTCGTTTGGTTGACAAGAGCTATGGAAGTGGTAGCTCTGAACCATGTGAGGATTCCGGGTCCTCAGCTGATGAGACTCCAGCAGCAGCAAGACAGCAAAATCCTGTGAACAACACCCATGCAAACCTGGTTGATGAGAACTACGGGTCAAGTAGTTTCAGTTCTGACAGTGATGCAGCTCTGGACCGTCCCCAGATGCCTGTTCAAGAAAGAAGCCCAAGAGACAGAGCTGTCGAACAGGAAAATGAAGAACAACCCAGTAGTGCTACAGCACATCCTGAACATGATGGTTCTCTTGAGACAGTGGCTGATGAACTCCAGAGAGAATCAGAAGAAATAAACCTTCCGAACCAGAAGAATACCAGCCTTGGGGATATGAACTGTGAGTCTCATGGTCCTGAAGTGGGTTTTCATGCTGATGCTCAATTAGAGGCTGATCAATCTCCAGTAAACCCTGAGGAAGTAGATCTTGACCTAGAAAATCAGAGTGTTCACTCTGGCATTTCTAACCTAAGTTTTGATTCCAATGCTTCTTATCAGTCAGCTAATGATCAACCTCAAGGGGCTTGGGGTGAAGTAAATCTTGATGAGTTAAATGTCGACATGGAAGTTAAGAGCAATGGCTGCTCCAGTTCTGAGTTGACATTTGATTCCGATTCCCCTCTTCTGTCAGTTACTGAGCGGTCTCTGCTGGATTTTGAAGGATTAAACGAAGATGACTTTAACCTGGAAGATGAAAACTGTGTGTCAAGTAGTTCTGACATAACTTTTGATTCTGATATTCCCGATGACTCAGTAGCTGACCAACCTCAAGTAGCTGTTTATGAGGAGGAACCTGTTGGTCTGGAAAATAAGAGTAATGAATCTTGTGTTTCTGGAATAACATTTGATTCTGATATTCCTCTTCATTCAGGAAATGATCACCCTGAAGTAGCTGTTAAAGAAGTAATCATTCAGGAAGACGAAAACGTTCACTTAGAAGGGAAGAATGACAATCCCAGTGGTTCTGAAATATGTTTGGATTCTAATGTCCCTCTTCATTCAGTGACTAATTCTGATGTAGCTGTTAAAAAGATAAATCCCCCCAAAGAAGATCAGGTACATAGAGAACAAATTGAACAAAAGGAAAATGAACCTACTGATTCTGAATTAAATTTGGATTGTAACTCTGTTAATTCAAAGCCTGGATGTTCTGAAGATCCCATTATATTACGTGTTTCTGAAACAAGATTGGATTCTCATGTCCCCTTTCAGTCAGTTATTCGCAAATGTGAAGTAGTTGTCAAAAATGTCTGTCTTCAAAAAGAAAAGCATGCTGAGTTAACAAGTAAAAGCACGGAATCTCATTCTGAAGTAAGTTCAGCTTCTACTGCTTCTCACCCAGTGACAGAACCTTATGTAGGTAAAAAGGCAAAGAGAAAGACAAAGCATCTTGAGGAAGTCAACAGTGATGATGAATATGGTGGCTCTCAACCAACTTTCAATTTTGATGTTTTTCCTCGGACAATGACTGAAAAACCTCAACCAGCTGCTTTGAAAGAGGGCCATGCTGACCCAAAAGATAAAAATACTGAGCTTAGAGGGATGGCCGTAAATCTGAATACTGCTGATTGTCTTGATTCAGTCCTTAGCCAGCCTCAGTTAGCCTCAAATGAAAACTGTGTTGAACTGAAAGACACTGATGGCAAACCCAGTGACTCTAAAGCAAGTGCTGATTCTACCGGCCATTTTCACTCCCTGCCTAAACAAGAGTTGGATGTGATTTCAAAAATGAACGAGTGGAAAAAAGAGGCAAAGGTTCTTGAACAGAAGATCAGTGATCTTATTTATTCAAAAATAATACATGACTCTAATGTTTCTTTTCGTTCTGCAATGGATCAACTTGAACTAGCTCTTAAACAAATAAGTCTTGGTAATAATGACCAAGTGTCCTTGGAAGATAACAGCCAAAATACATGTTCTGAGACAAATTTGGATTCTGGTTTCTCAGTCCAGGCAGTAGTTGAACCACCTGAACCTGAAGTAACTGTTTCGGAACCTGAACATGTTGAACAAGAAGGTAGAAATAACGTGCCTTGTGATTCTGAAGTAAGCGTTGATTCTAATGGCTCTGTCCAGTTAGAGGCTGGTCAGCATAGTGAAAGTGGTGAAAACAGAAGTCAGAAGGATACAGATGACACAGAAGGTAAGAGGGATGACGCTCAGGGTTTTGGAGTTACATGTGATTCCAATGTCCCCCAGCCATTGACCAGCCACATTGAAGTAGTTCAGGGGATTGACCATTGGAAGGATCATGATGACTTGGAAGATAAGCTTGGTGAATCTAAAAACTCAAAAATAAACTTTCATTCTGATGAACAACTTCAGATTGTGACTAATGCAACACAAGAGCCTGTTGAAGAAATAAATTTACTGAGAGGACATTCTAGTCCAAATGGTAATAGCTGTGAGCCCTATGGCTCTACAATAGTTCCTGTTACGAATGTCATTTTTTGCTCAGTGATTCAGAAACCACGTTTGCAAAAAAAGTGTACCAGTTTGAAAGAAAACGGCAGCAATCCTTGTCCTGAAGTAAATGTTGATTCCCGTGATGGTCCTGAAGTGAGTGTTGATTCTAATGATCCCTGTCAGTCAGTAGCAGGCCACCTTCAAAAACCTGACAAGGAAATGAATCTGAAGGAAGACCATATTTACCTGGAAGATAAGAGCTACAAGCTAGTTGACTTTGAACCAACTTATGATTCTGACGATCCTGTTCAGTTTGTAACAGTTCCATCTGTAGAGGCTGTGCCTATCAAAGAAGTAAACTTGCAAAAGGAGAATCCTGATGACCTAGAAAATGAGAACTTTCAGCCATGTTGTTCTGAAGTAGCATATAATTCTGCTGTTCATCTGCAGTCAGAAGCTGACCCACCTCAAGTGGCTTGCAAAGAAGCAGACCTTGACAAGAAAGCGCTTGACATAGAAGACAAGGGCAGTGTATCTTGTGTGCCTGAAGTGGTGTATGATTCTGACGTCTCTTTTCAGATAGTAGTTAACCAGGTTCAGACATCAGATGGAGAAACAGATTCACCACAGGTGGTGTTTGTGGATGTTGTGTCCAGTGATAGTGACTGTGACCGGGAAGTAATTTCTGATTCAAATATCCCTCTTCAGCTAGAGCCACCTCAGATGACTGTCAAAGAAACCAGTGATATAAACACAGATTCTCTTGGTTCTGCAGCAAACGAAAAGTACTATTGTAAATTCTGTGGTTGTGATTATGAAGCCTCTCAGTCAGTGACAAACCAATCCAAGGAAAGTTTTAAAATAATAAACAGGAAAAATGACTATATTATCCTAGGTGATTCTACTTGTCAATCTTGTGGTCATGAACTCAATTTTAATGCTGATCCCTCTGATCAGCCCACTACCTGCCAGTTACAACAGCCTGATCGTAATCTTATTGACCCAGAAGATAAGAACTTTGGATCTAAATGTCCTAAAAGAAAATTAAATTGGGAAGATACTGCTCAGCCAGTGACTCACCAACTACAGAAAACTGGAGAAGCCACCAGTCTTCGGAAAGATCAAAAAAATAGATTCAAAAGAGATAGGGGCTGGGAATCCAGTGATTTTGCAGGAGACCGTGCTGCCTATGCTGTGTCAGTGATTCGCCAAACAGCTGTGAACTCCTGTGGATCTGAGCTGAATTTTCAAGATGATACCTTCTATCACTCTGACATTGACCCACCTCAACCTAAGAAAAAAGGCCAGGGTAAGAAAGTGACTTTTGACTTGCGAGTAACTAAGTATGAATATCCACCAAACCCAATGTACGGGGAAGTAGAAGAGGTTGCAGAAGGTGATCTTAAGGAAGTAGTAGTTCATGAAATCTCACTTCAGGGTGAGGCTCCTCCATCAATTGTTGGAAAAACATGTCCTCAGGGGAGAGAAGATGATGTGAAGACAAGCACACAGGCATACCAAGGTTATTTCTATAGTTACTATGATGGTGGCTCTGAGACCAAGAAAATTCTTATGGGTGAAGAAGAAAAGACTATCAGGTCTAATGTTAATCAGAACACCACATCAATTCAACATGTTAAAGGTAAAGTTGGAGACACTGGTGACTTTTCAGTGGACTTAGGTAAACCGTCTTGTTCCTTAGCAGAGGGGCTTCATCAGCAACATGGGCAGGTGACTTCTCAGAACCAAGTAGGAGTGAGATGTGGAGTTCAAGCACGTTCCGGGAAGAAAAGGAAAATTACAGAACAAGAAGAGGACTCACCAAAGAGGAAGTGTTTCCACCATGACAGCCAGAAAAAAAAAAGGGCTCAAGCTGGGATAACTGGGCTACCTGAACCACAACCTAGAGTTTTAGAGCCTGTACAGCCCGATTCCTTGGTCTATATTTTCTCTTCTCTAAGTATGAAGGAAGATCAGTCTTTGAATACACCTAAAACAAAGCCTGGCAGTGACAGTGATTTACGACATATATACAGTTGTAAAGAACATACCTCTTCTGGCCCACGACGTAAGAGAACTGTAATTAATCCTCCACAGAACCTAATGGTACCAGAAGTTGGCATTGATCTTAATAGGCATGACCCAAGGCCCAATGCAGGAGACAATGGTGCCAAAAGACAAAACCTGGCTTCAACATCTTTTATGGCAATGCCGAAAAGATCTGTGTTAAAGTTCCATAGGACCAATCAATCTTCATTTCTAAAAAAATCAGAAGATGTGGGTGCTACTCAAGTTCCAAAGGATAATTTCCAGCAGACTCTTTTAAATCGTGATGGTGCCAAAAATTTTCCCAAATCAGCTAGAAAGGAAGATCTTGAAAGTCAAAATCAAAGGAAATTTTGGAAAAAGAAGATGGTTGCAGCAAATAAATTATGCCTCATCAAAAATGCTTATAAAACAATGGTTCTCCGGAAAAAATCAAAACTAGCTTCAGAAAAGCTGGCTATTTGGATTCAGCTGAAAGCGACCGACATCATCAGGAAGTATGTCTCTAGATGCCATGGTGTTGTGCCCCGGAGGCATCTATCAAAGACTGTTCTTATAAGAATGCAACTGAGGAAGAAGAAAATAGTTGCCAGGAAGATAAAGGAAGCCAAGAGAGCAGCTGAAGCGCTAGCGCTCAAGCTCTCGCGCCCCTCGTGTCCCCCGCGCGCCCCGTGTCCCCCGCGGGCCCCGTGCCCCCCTCGTGCTCCGTGCCCCCCTCGTGCTCCGTGCCCTCCGCGGGCCCCGTGCCCCCCTCGTGCTCCGTGCCCTCCGCGGGCCCCGTGCCCCCCTAGTGCTCCGTGCCCTCCGCGGGCCCCGTGCCCCCCTCGTGCTCCGTGCCCTCCGCGGGCCCCGTGCTCCCCTCGTGCTCCGTGCCCTCCGCGGGCCCCGTGCCCCCCTCGTGCTCCGTGCTCCCCGCGGGCCCCGTGCTCCCCGCGCGCCCCGTGCCCCCCGCGGGCCCCGTGCTCCCCGCGCGCCCCGTGCCTCCCGCGGGCTCCGTGCCCCCCGCGGGCCCTGTGCCTCCCGCGGGTTTCGTGCCCCCCGCTGCCCCTATGCACCCCGTGCCCCCCGTGCCCCCTTCGCGCCCCGCGCGCCCCGGTTCTCCCAGCTGGTGCTGAAGAGCAGTTGAGCACTACTGCAGGACCTGCAGAGCTGCCTGCTCATCTTTCCAATGCTGGAGGAATAAAGCGCTACAGGAAAACTTACTTCCGGAGAAGGAAGAGACTTCTTCCAGTGAGAGAATATGACCTGAGAAGCTTGAGTTCCACACCAAATACCGACAGGATGGTGACACGGCTTGCAAGCAAGTCGAAAAGTAATGAGGCAAAATAAAAGTGCGCGTCGTAGCGGATGGAGACCTCAGTCCTTCACTTGGATGGAACACATTTGAGACTTGAATGCACATACTTTTCCCTGCTTTGGTGGGGAAACTGACCTTACACTATTTTGCTACAGATATTATTTTTCAGAGATTTTATATTCATTTAAAATTAGTGTTTAGGGTCCTTTTTTTTCTTTTAAAGATTTAAAAGCAACCTTTGTCCCATTTATGTAGAAGAGCTTCATCTTAATTTGTCTCATAATTTAGCATACTATATAGAATTCTGTTCCTTAAATCATGTCCTCTGAAAATCTTTCGTGCCAAAAAGTTATAACACTGGGAGAATGAACATAGCAAGCTTATTAATTTCATCTTTTAAACAATTGGGACAGATATCTATTTACTTAGTTACCACATTTCCAAGTTGAATAGCCAGTAGGTATTCTAACTGGATAAATAAAAAGAGCGACATTGTGCTATCTCGGTTTTCAAGTATCTCAGTTTTGTGATCAAACGATCACAAAATATATAACTTCTTTTTCTTTTAAAGTCATTCCATAAAATATTTAATCCAGTTTTTTTTAAAGCACCTGGTGAAAGACAAATTCTTTTTCATTTAAATTGGATCTGCAGGTCTGTAGCTTTCCTCATTTGCACACATACCCACAAATCTTTTTGTTAACATTATTAAGTCTTACATGGAAAAGATTTTGCAAATGTGACTAAGCTTTGAAGGTACCTTTTCTCCCTCTATTAGTAATCTAAAATGAAAATCCAGGTAATTTTATCATCTTATTTACTAATATTTTGGATAACATTTTTAAAATGATGAGCTTAAGCTGTTGGTTTGATAATGGCATGTGGACTGGCCATTAATTAGTGAAAAACTTGACATTTCAGAAAAATTAAGTTAAACTAGTAACCTAACTAGAGACCTACTTTTCAAGTGAAAAACAGTTTATACATCAGTTGATCTTAAACTATCTAATTACCTTAAACTAGCTAGATAGTTAAAGGTTAAGCCAATTTGACATTTTATCTTAAACTACCTAATTGAGTTTAACAGTTGAGATAAAGAGCTTGGATACACAGTGTGAACCTCTGTGGTACTTGAGTCTATTCCTTTGAGGGTCATTGACTGAGCTGGTGCAGATGCATCCCCTTTTCTTGTTCAGTCAAGACCTGGATCTTTTTCTGTCATTGATGTTATGAGGAAACACGAAGTTTCCCTTTACTGTGTAACTACTATATTTTATTGAAACTAGAGTCAGTGTTAAGATGTGTCTTGATTTCAGAGATAAAACTGTGTTACCTTAGAATTAATGAAATATCAACGTGGTTTTGTTCCAGGGGCCATTACTTAACCTGTGAGTCGTTAATGGTGATACTATAGTCATCTCTTTACTTCTAAATATAAGTGGTAATTATATTGCAGAGTGGACAAATGTGCTTTTTTAGTCGGCAAGTAACGTGTTTAATTTTTTCAACCTTGCCTCTTTATATTACAAACATTTTAATTTCTTTAAAAAAATTCTTAATGGGCTGCTAGTTTTTTTTTTTAAATCCTCAAAATTTAATTAAGGAAGAAAACTCTTTCACTGATTATGAAGTAAACATGAAAAAGTACTCTTTGTAGGTATTAATGTCTTTTGCAGCTCCCAGACACCATTAATAAACACTCTTGTAATGTAGGTGAAAAGTGAGAGTTCATACCTAAATAACCTACCATGTAAAAATGCCAGATTATAGCTATTGTGATTATGTCCCGCAATGATATTCAAATAATCAAAATTTAAAGTTAAAAATTTCACAATTTGGAAACTTGTCTAAGGACCTTTTAAAGGGAAAGCAAGGAAAAATTAAAATGTAAAATTCACATCGACAAAAATATAAAAATGTCTGGCACAGAAATTATGGCTTTGTTTAGCATTTTGCAAATATTTACTAACTTCTTGTAAAGATTATTATTTTAGACAAGATTGGAAACTTACTTAAAATTGTAATACTTAAGTTAAAAGTGAATTATTTCAGAATTTGATAGGATATAAGATGTGCCCCTTTGTCTACATAAATGTTGACTTAATTTTCAGGCTAGGTTGAAATAATTGGTTATTTTGTGTAGTCAAGAGTGCATTATATTCTTTCAATAGTAATACATCAAATTACAACCATATCATTTCATTAATCTTGTCCCTTTTAGTATCTTGAATAGATTTTTATTGTGATTGTCCTGGTGAAACAGTGTGTGGACAATATTGTGTAAAGAGTGGTTTTTTGCATTTGTGCATTTTAAATTATTTATGTAACTAGGGCTCTGAGTAACGCGTTTTGTTTTGTTTTGTTTTTTTTGCTTAAAGAAAAGCTATATTTAAATATTCAAATAATTATATATTTCCATGTAAGACTAATGTGAAGACCGATGTATTTTTTATAATGCAATTTAAAGTGTAAACTTGTTTTGATGTTATCAAGATAAATTTATTAAATATTGAAATTTGTGTGTACTCTCTCCTAATGTTAGAACCTTTTTCTGGAAATACTTAAAAAGAATCAGAGAGTAATTAAGGCTGAAGTAACTCTGTAAAAGGCCTGAGAGATGATAAATAAGATAATGCAAATGTTGATGCTGGCGAGAAAATTGTTTAACCAAAGATACATAGGTTGTACTCACATAAGTAATTATTTCAAAAGATTAAACAACCACTAACTTGCCTGGTGGAGTGATGGGGCAGCTGTTTGACTAGCACGCCTGCACTGAAAGGATTGAGTTCAGGAGGCAGGATCCATACATACCACCATCTGACACCCTCTGGGAAACGAACAATCCCAAAGCCTTCCATCTACCTCCCTGTCTTCTAGTGCCATAGCATCTGATAGTGACGACAGGATGACATGGATGAGTACGTGAGAGAATAGTGACATAGGTGCTTCTGACCCTAGAATTACTGACTTAGAACATTTGTTGGTCAGGGATTTTTGAGTGAGAATTATCTTCCTATTTACAATGAGAAGTTACTACTTTTTAGTAAAGGACTTTTATGTTTAGAAACATGGAATTATAGAATTATACACCAAAATGCCAACTCAAGTAAATTCAAAGTGAGGAGACATGGCTTTTTTTCATCTCTTACTCAGATGAACTCAAATATTGAGGGAAAAATTAGTTAAAACATTTCCTTTTCTTCTTATACTTCATGTGTGTAAAGTTCTAAGTGTTTTAAGCCATGGGCTTAATTTTTCAAAATTATTTGCTTTAAATAAAGATTGAATTCAGGATAAAGTATAGTTTGTTGCTGGATCTTTATATTATTTCTAGGTTTATTTATTTTAATGACTTTTAAACCTGGAAAGCAGTTTATTTCCCAGATTTATTATTCCCAAATTTAGTGTATGTACATATTGAGGTGATCTTGAGTCCAGCGCAGTGTCCCAAACTTGAACTGTATCATGTCCCTTGATCTTTGTATTTTGGAGCCTTGTTGGATAACGATAACGATCACTGTGAAGTGAGAAAATTGAGGCATAGAGTAGTTAACCCCTTCCTACCCGCAGCTATGGGCCATCTTGTAGTTTCTATCCCCTTAGAGTCATCTTCTCTGTTTACTTCATATAAGCAGTACCTTTATGTTAGTCTCTCTCTCTCTCTCTCCTCTCTCTCTCCTTTGTTTCATTTATCATGGTTAGGTTTTTTGTTGTTGGTTAGTTGGTTTTGAGAGTCTCCTATGTTATAGCATGCTGAGCATTTTGGGTTTTTAAATTACTTTTTAGCAGTTAGTTTTAAATCTACTTATTTTTTTTATATATTTATGCCTCTGAGAGTTGAATCCAGGGCCTTGTGCATGTGAATCAAGTGCTCTGCTGCGATGTACCTCCAGCTCTCAGTCTTGAATGACACCACTACCAGAACCTTTCTCTCCTGAGAACAGACGGGAAAGCCAGCAGGTGCGAGGCTAGCTTTGTTCCCTGCATGGTTCTTATTATCTGACTCCTCCTCAGAGCCAAGGCTGGACAGCAGAGTTGTCTTTTAGAGTGTTCCTGTGCTTACCTGAGTGTTGTATGCTCTCGTGGCCTTTGACTCCTCTTTGCCTACCCATCATGCCACTCTTCCCTGTGCTCCGTTCTCATTTTCACCATCAACACATCACCTCATGCTCTCAATCCTTTCACGGTAGAGTGCTTGCAGGTAACTGAGAACAAGAACCAACAAATTGCTGGGTTTTAATCCAGTTGTGCCACAGAGCCAGGAAGTGTGTTGGCAGCCTCTTGGTTAAGTTGCTCTCCTGCATAGTTAGATACTTACTGTCAAAATCAGGAAGTCAGCATTGATCTCACCTACCTACTCTGCAGACCTTAGTCAAATTTTGAAAATTATATCAAAATGCCCCTTGTAGGTCCTGGATTTGATCCACAGTTATGGACTTCATAGATACTTTGTTGTTTCCTCAGTGTGGAGCAGTTTCTCGCCTGTCTGTACTTGGTAGCATGGCATTTTGAAGGTACTGGTTTATTTGTGGAATATCCTTGAGTTTGAGCTTGTCTGATGTTTCTTTGTAATCTATGCATTTTTGGAATTTGGAATTTGTGTTCTCAGTGTGTATTAACAGAAGCCATGTGATGTCAGTTTGAATAAATGTGGTGATAGAATATATTATGTGTTTGTTTTTATTTTATATAAAAAAAGCCATTTGAAGAACCACAGAATGGGGGGGAGGGGTGTGCCCCAGAGGCTTTAAGAAATTAATTTACACTTAAAGTTTTCTTGGACCTGTTTATTGTATGTGTGTCCACATGTGGAGGTCAGGGGGGCAGTTTCTTCTACCACATAGTTTCCAGGATCAAGCTCATGGCATTAGACTTGGAGGAAGGTGTTTGCACTTGCACACCCATCTCACAGATACTTTTGACAGCTAACTTTTTGGGGTAGTTGTGACTGAAAATTTGGTGTCACACACTAGCAATCCTGGCCATTTTGGGGGAAGCTGAGGCAGGAGGGTTCCAAGTTCAAGGACAAGCATCACTATATTGTACCACAATATAGTGCAAACTGGGGCTTAGTGTGGTATGGTGACATTCAGGAGACTGAAGCCAGGATTATTGAGAGTCCAAGGCCAGTCTGGGCTTTGTAGCAAGACCCCATCTCAAAAACAACAACAAAAAACCAAAACCAAACCAAAACAAAAAAATCCATAATCATATAAGAGAGATGGCAAGCTTATGTGTATATTTAACAATCTAAGTTCACCCAATATCCCTACATGCCTGACCCAACTGTGGGTTCCAAGAATCCAAACACAAGTAGCAAGTGGTTTACTGAGCTGTACTTCTGTACAGGATAGGTACATTCTTTTCCTACATCCTTTTCAGTCATTCACTTACTGTAGGTGAAATTATGTGCAAAAGTTCCTTTTAACTATTCAGGTTAGAAAAAGACATTTTATACAAAAGCATAAGCACTTTATAGTACAGATTCCATGAGTGTGAAATACTCTGGAATAATCACAAGATCCAGTTCCCTTTCTTATCCCCTGTCCAGTATTCATGGCTAACGTTCTACATGTAAGCCCTCTGTGGGTTTCCTTTACATAGAGATTAGCATTCCAGGCCTGGGTAATTTCTTCCTGAGAAACATGGGAATTTAAGAAGAATGTGCTGGAGATATCAGTGCACACTGGTGGTGGTTATTCGGAAGCAATCAAGATTCCAGTCTCAAGATGAGCCCATTCTGCGAGTGAATTGCCTCAGTCTTGAACATGTGTGATTAGGAGAATAACATACTAAGCTCACACAATTTCCATCATTTCACTTAACTATAAGTTTTCCCACAGCCAATCAACATGTGGATGGATTTAAAATCAGTGTCATGCTTACAATGAAACACTAAAAGGGATTAAAAAAAAAGAAATTGGACAATTTAGGTCAATCTGGGGGAACATTCTAAATGGAATAAGCCAAATACATATAAACTAGTAATCTCACTTATGTGTGGAATCTAAAAGTGTCATACTCAGAAGTGGAGAAGAGAGCCTGCTTGAGATAGATCACTAGCCTGTCACCACTTTACAGATCATAGGCACTGAGAGAATGAAGTCAATAGATGAGACAGATTGAAGTCTCATGCACTGGCCAGTTGTAATGCGTAATCTGAAGTAAACTTACTCCTATCCACTACACCCGGGAGGAGCACAAAAATGCATTTCAAGAACAATTCCATGTAATGAAGAAACTGAAGTGGCAAGGCTCTTGCCTTGCTTTCTTGTGGTTTTATCACAGGCACTCAGAATTCTCACAGGACTCCATTGCTGGAGTGTTCTGACACTGGTCTACAGGTACAAGCATACAACCAGAGAAAGTACAACGTCACAATTAGTATATATTTCAAAACTAAACAATTTGTTTCAATGTTTTCACTACATAGGGTATTGGAGGTCATGGTCTTTCTACTGTGTAGATACAAAACTGTCGTTTTGGTTTTTTTAACTGCAAAAATTGTTAGTTAAAACCAAAACACTCACCAAGCTATAGAGAGGTTAAAATTTGTATATAATCTACACAGAGGTACAAGAAATTCTCCCATGAGGCTTGCTTCTACTCCTGTGGCCACAAAATTTTGAACATCATCCCAGAAATTTTCATTTATTTCAGAGTCTGGAGTGTCTGCCATGTTAGAATGAATACCTCTGTAAATCTGTTCCCCCTTCAAGAACAATGAGAAAACTGCATGAAAGGTCAAGTCAGACTTTTGGTCTCCAGAAACTGAAGGCTTACCATACTATAATGAATATTAAGGGAAATCTTACAAGTCTCAGGATTGTGTGCCTTTTGTAGCATTTTGAATGGCTCTCAGTACATGCTCTCCAATTTCACTGTAGTCTCGAACCAGCACATCTTGCACTGGGTTGCTAGGAAAACTGGGAGCTGCCATACTGCCTCTCCAAAACCCTATCCCTAGAACTGGCATTATTTGACTTGCCTTGGCAGCGTCCTGGAAAAGCCTCAACATGAAGAGGATTGTTCGTCATGACATGGAGTTAATGTCACTGAAAACAATCCTTGGGTCATTTCTGTTGAATACTCACTGGAAATTGTTTAACATCATAGCTACCTAAGATAGCATTACCAGGCAAAGCAAATGAGAACTTGGTCAAATATAGGCATTTTGGGAAGTTTTGAAGAAGTGTCAATAAGGAACTTGCAAGAGCTCTGGTCATTCCTGATGATTTAAAAGGTTACACAAAGATTGAATGCATGCCCTGGAAAATTCAGAGAAGACCTCATTCATCTCTGACTGACTAAAGACTCCACTTAAGCAGGAAGTTAGGGCTAGCCTGAGAGCTGAGGAAAAATCCTGTTAACATGTACATAGAGATAGTTCTCACAAGGTTTTAGTTTTGACCTATCATTAGCTGACCACTAAGCTCAATGAACACAGAAGCGACTGGCTACACGGTACAGGGAGTACAGGATTTTGTAGAAGTAACTCATGAAAACCACTAAACTATCAAATAGGGACAACAACATAACCAGAGCTCTCATATACAAGATACTAGTTTGGGAGCTGGGAATGAGGCTCAGTGAACTGCTTTCCTGGAAGTATAGAGCCCTGGGTTTGATCTTCAACAGCCTAGCATTAAATACCTGAGCACCTCTCTCTCTCTCTCTCTCTCTCTCTCTCTCTCTCTCTCTCTCTCTCTCTCTCTCTCTCTCGTGTGTTGAGGAGACTATACATGTTCCCATGTGTGGAGGCTAGACTGGCTAGAAGGCCTTCAGGATCCTCCTGTCTTGACTTCACAGAAGCATCCATCATGCCCAGTTTTTGGAATCCTATGCTTGTGTAACAAGCACCTTACCTACAGATTCATCTCCTTAACCCTAAAATAACTATTTTTTAATTAAAAATAGAAATACTCAAAGAAACAGGAAACTATGACTATACACAGAAGGAAACATAATTAATAGAAAATGTCCTTAAGGGGTAGACTTACGATGATGAAGACATTAAGTCAGCTACTAAGTATATATAATATATATGATTTATAACTATCAATTTAAAAACAAAACCAAAAGAAATCATGAGTGATATATTAGTCAGGGTTCTCTAGGGTAACAGAATTTATAGAATCTCTCTCCACACACACACACACACACACACACACACACACACATGACTTACGGGCTGTGGTCCAGCTAATCCAATAAGGCAATAATGGTTCGTTGTGAAGAGAAAGTCCAAGAATCTGGTAGTTGCACAGTCTACAAGGCTGGATGTCTCAGCTGGTCTTCAGTATATGCTGGGATTCTGAAGAGGATGGCTCTAATACCAGTGAAGGAGTGGACTTGATAGGTTGAGGACAAGCAGGCAAAAAGCAAAACTGTCCCTCTTCTATGTCCTTAAACAGACTTCCCACAGAAGCAGCCCAGATTAATGCTGTGTCTTCCTGCTTCAAGATCTTGTTTAGAAGTGGTTCTACCTACTTCAAATTAAGCAAAATCCCTCATAGGTGTGCCCCTCATCTTGGAATTCTAGTTAATTTCAGATGTAGTCAGGTTGGCAACCAAGAATAGCCATCACAGAAAGTATGAAACTAAGTTCCCAAACAATACCAATAAAGAGAAACCAGACAAAAGAAGTAGAAATTCTAGAATTAAAAAGCCTCTAGGTATATTTTTCTATAAAAATGTGTATATTTTGCTCTTCTTGCTAGATTACATGGCTTTGTAAAGGTGTAGTGACCATGTAAGCACACTGCATTCGGCCTTAACGCTTGGTGTAGTTTGTGCATATGCTGTTCTGTGTGGCTGTTTTCCTAAAATAGACCTCATCAGAATTGTGCTTCATCTACTTCATGCACCACTGGCTGTCTAGCCTCTGATAGCAATAGGTTTGCAAAAATG
Source organism: Mus caroli (assembly GCF_978045245.1). NCBI lineage: Eukaryota > Metazoa > Chordata > Mammalia > Rodentia > Muridae > Mus > Mus caroli. The sequence continues at coordinate 60,208,617 of NW_028227256.1, forward strand.
TATAGAATAAATTATAAACAATGAGAGGAAAAAGCACCTCACAGTCACTTTAAAAAGTTGTCAGTAGTGCTCCACGCGTTAATATTCATCTCTTGGAGGTGGTTGAAAAGTCAGTGGTTGAGTTGTTTTGGTTAATGTACTATTTCCAGATTGACAGGGGTGATCTCTGTCTCCGTCTGGAATTCCTGTCCTGTCTGTTTAACCTCACTGAGTGTGGTTAGTTGAGTGTCTCCTTGTGATGGTTCAAAGGGTGGCACTATTAGGAGGTGTGTCCTCGTTGGAGTGGGTGAAAGAGTGTTACCGGAAGTGGGCTTTGAGATTTCAGATGTTCAAACCAGGCCCAGGGCTCCTTCACTCTTCCTGCTGCCTGCCAATCAGATTTAGGACTCTCAGCTACCTTTCCAGCACAAACGTCTGCCTTCATCTTACCATGCTACTCACCATGGACAAGAATGGACTAAACCTCTGAATGTAACCCAGCCCCAATTTCATGTTTCTCTTAATAACTGTTGCCATGGACATAGTGTCTCTTCACGGCAGTAAAACCCTAACTGTGACACTCCTTACCCTCTGCAATGAGTACACAGAAACCTTAAGTTTCAGTCTGTGTTTTGATTTGTGTCCCATTGACTAATTTTAGTTTTTGTGCACTCAAAAATTTCCATTGATGCTCATCATGACATCAAAAACTCCTCTTTAAAGGCAGAGCTAAGAAGACACATGTCATTTGATAAAGCAAAAATGTGCTAATGACTTCAAACATTTTAATTTGTAAAATATCCTCCTATTCTAATATCTCCTTTCAAATCTTCATGTTGTCAGGAACCATGAACTATGGTTTTGTTTAGCATCTCAGCCTTCTGTGTTTGGTTACCTGTTGTATCATACACAGTTTGGTACAACCTAACCCTAACCCAACTCTAACCTTAACCCTGTAACTGTAACCATAATCCCTAAACATAACCTAACCCTAACCCTAACCTAGCCTTTAACCTAACCCTAACCTAATGTGGGAAGTGGGTGTGGCCGCAGGCCCCGTGAAACCCACTTGTTTACTGCCTTGCCCGAGCACGCACAGTGAGGCTGCATGTGTGGGGTGCCTGCCAGGCTGTACAGTTCCTTGTGATCGGGACCTGTCAGCCTATTTGTGAACGACCTAAGCTCGTGCCTGGAGCGTGTGTGAATTCTGATTGGATGAGGTGGGGTGGAGCTAGAAGGAGAGGAGTTGGCGCGAGTAGTGAGTGAGTTGTTGTTTAGCCCTTGCCCTAGGTAGAAGCCAGAAGTAGAATAAGAGTAGTTTAGTAGTTTTAGTTTTCTACTTCTACTCACTTGTTGTGAGTAGAAGTAGAGTAAGAGAAGCTGTTGTAATAGGAGTAGTTTAGCCCTTGCCCTAAGAAGAAGCTGCTGGGGAAGAGAGCTGTAAAAGAAAAAGCCCTAAGTAAAGTTTCTGGGTGAACCCGACTTGGTGTCTGTGTCATTCGTGTCACCGTGGGCTGGAGACTGTGGAGACCGGGACAACCTAACCCTAACCTAATCCTAACCCTAACCCTAATCCTAACCCTCTGTGTTTGGTTACTTCTAGTACCACATACAGTTTGGTTAGAAAGAGGGATTAGGGAGATCTTGTATTTAGGGGCTCTAAACACCAAGTTTACTCATGGATGTAACACAAGGTGCTTGATTGTGCCAGAGCCTCATTAATTCTCTGATTGTCCACATATATATGCCACTTTCCCCCATACACTGTCTTTGTGGTTGTGAGTTTCCATATATTGGCCTCAAAGACTATGGGAGTCATATATAGACCGGAACACCTCATGAGTGTTTTTAGTTATAGTAAGAGATTTTTCACCCCAATAGCATCTAACAACAAAGCAACACACCATCAAAGCAATGGCGTGGGCTGCACTTTCTTGAGCTGACAAATGAACAGCTCCTTCAGGGAAGACTCATTTCTATCATGACAAGAGTGGCTGTCTTACCAGCTGGTCTTCAGCCCTCATCCATTTCTCCACAGCTCATCTTTGGAACTGACTGATTGACTGCATCTTCAAACCTCACCTGCTTGGTGTGGCATTCTTACATGCTTGTTAGCCCTGGTGGCTTACAGGAAGTTCACTGGTTCTGACTTGTCCACTTCTGGGTTACTGACCTCTTATAAACCCAACTGTATTTTCTACATCCACTTCATCACACAAGATCCAAAACCATACCCTTTACCCAGGTAGCCAACATTTCCCAAAAGGGGAAAAATACTAATTTCATATCTTTTCTTGAATTTTGGACTGAAGTTTCCACTGAAGACAGAGCTGATTGCAAGCATTTTATTTTATTTTATTTTTTTGACCCGTCCAGCAGGTCCAGTTATTCGAGGGTCTTGAGAGGACCTTCTCCTAAGAACCAAACAGGGGAGGGAGAGTCAGAACCTTGTGCAATGAACGACACACGGAAGCAGTCTGAGTAGCATCAAGGTCTCACTATATTAGCAAGGCTCAAGGCTTAAATGCACAAGCAAAAGGGGAAGTACTTCTCAGCAGGAGGAATGGGGCAGCAGAAATTTTTCTTTTGGCGACTACACGGGGAAGCAGGAACTTGGTGGTATCAGGGTACATCTTGAGGTCAAGACATCCGGCGCTGACTTAGGGCTGGAACAATCTGTGGTTGTTCTTGGAGCGGTGCGTTGGTGGCCCGCTTTTGACCCCCTTTTCTTCTTTGGGGGAGAGGCCCAATTCAGAGATCAGGACAATTGTGTTGTCTTAATGGCTCCCAACATTTTTTAAAGCTAGTTTGTTATACTGCCCAGTTTACTTAGACAACCTTTTCTAAGATTTCTCTCCCATTCACAGCAGATGTGATGCAGCTGTTGCATCTGTGTTCATAAGAGTCCACAAAGCAAAGCCAATCATTAGTTTGCATGGTAGAGTCTGCAGTTGTTGTCTATCAAGGCGGGAGTAGCAAAGGAAAGGGCAAGGCTGGGGTGCATCAGCTGGAAAGAGAGACAAGGTCTCACTTGACTTTATGTCAGATTCCTAGGACAGCATCTATGTGGGGCCTGTAGGGGAACAGCTTGACTCTGACACACCAGCAGCTTTCACACAGTTCCATGTGATATATAAGTATGCAGGCAAAGGCATGAACTATGGGAAATCACAGTCTTGGCAGAAGTTTTTATTCTACCAGAATACAAGAGGATAACCAGCTCTTCTGACTATCACCTATGAGTTTTCCTCTTCTTTAAAAAAAGATAAAGTGCTTTTATTTATTCTTTGAGAAAATACAATAAATGTTGGTCATAATCTTCCCTCCCCAAGCCTCAGATCCTCCCTCACCTTCCTACCCATCGAACTTCATGGTTTTCTTTTTCTTAAAAAAAAAAACAAAAACAAAATGCAGACTCCAATTAGTGCTGGCCAACTATTTCTAAGCAGGGAGCCTGCCCATGATCCACGAGGTTTTTGTTGCCTCTTAGGATATTGATAAGGTGTGATGTTTTCAATCTCATGCATTTATTTGTAATATACAGACTTTATAAGCAGCCTGTGGCAGTCTAGAATTAGCTTCTCATGAGCAAGGTGTTTTAGAGCTCAGGTAATCAGCCAGCCCTTTTGTTTTTGAGTCACTCATTTTGTTGTATGGGAAAATGATCCCATGGAATTGGAGCTTACATCAACCCTCTATCTATGTAAGCAATAAACTGTCTAAATCTCAAAAGACCTATGTTTCTCCTGATTGAACCAGTCAACTGGGCCTTAGTGATGCTGTGGGTCAAAAAGTGGGGTCCTGTGTCTGGCCCAGGGCTTGAGCCACTGGGCAAGGCAGATGCAGGATGTTTTAACTGCCCGCACCCCCACAGTGCCATTGGGCAGGCGTCAGGCTGTGGGAAGCCACAGGACCTGGCTCTGGGCATGGGAAAGGCACAGTCTGAGGTCCCTGCAGACCTGCCCAAGTGAGGCTCAGACTCTTGGGCACCACAGACACTGCTAGGTGCTGCGGAAGAGCCGGTTCTGGGGACCCTGGGTTGCATAGAGGCTAGTGACATCAGGTTCCCTGTCTTGGACACCTCAGACACTGCTGGATGTTGAGGAAGAGCTGAGAACAGAGTGGGGACCCTTGTGTGGACTCTGGCCAGGGGCTGAAGAGAAAAAGGTAAGGAGGAGGGCTCTGGCTGGTTACCTCAGGGAGGAGAGTCCTTGTCTTGCTCAGTTGGTGGCTTGGTTTAGGTTGGTGGCTGGGAACGCAGGGAGGCCACCCGGCAGGAGGTTAGACATGAGCACATTAGGGCAATACCTGCTCCATTGCTCCAGCCCAGTGGGTCCAATGAGAAGAGGCAGTCCATGGGAGGGGAGAGAGAGAGAGAGAGAGAGAGAGAGAGAGAGAGAGAGAGAGAGAGAGAGAGAGAGAGAGAGAGAGAGAGTGGAGGGGGGCAGGAGAACAAGAGGTGAGAGTAAGAGTAAGATCAAGAGGGTAAGAGAGAGAGGAGGGGCAAACAGCTCCGTTTATAGTGGGCTGGGCCATCCTAGCTGCTGCCAGGTAACTGTGGGGATGAAATCCAGACAGAATACCAGGAACTTGGGGCATTGCCCATGTGACTGATGGACACACACCTCTCTGCAGGGGGACAGGAGCCAGGGGCCCAGGAGGCGTGGCCAAACACCTGCCGTCCCTTAGGGTCACTGGGGTTCAAGGCCTGTGTTCTACTGGGGACCAGGCTGTCTGTGCACAGCTCACCACCCCACATTATGCCTCATTTGTTTCTGAGTATTGTACACAAGTCCCAGAATGGGAGGCCCGTCAATCCAGACTCCTCTCTTACATCTGGCTGTCACTACCCTTAAAGCCTACAGAATTTGAAGTCCAGATGTTATTTATTTTTCCTTTCTGTTTTGCCTTCAGAACAATTTATATAGAAACAGAGAATTTCAATTTATATAAGATAAAATTTAAATATAATACACTGGGATTCTGGAAGGGTTAATCTCTTGCCAATTCTCACACAGGTTTTGCCTTCTTAATATGCAGAAGAGGATTTTTTTGATTCATGCCCATCATGACAGGGATCATAGTAGCAGGTGGGAAGACATGGTGCTGGAGCAGTAGCCACCGTCAGTGACACATCTCAAAAAGGCCATACCTCCTAATCCTTCCTAAACAGTCTACCAACTAGGAAACACATTTTTAAATGTATGAGCCTACTGGGGCTATTCTCATTCAAAATACCAAGAGAATGTCATCCAATCAGTGTGGGTTGTCACCTGTGAAAAGATTGGTCACAAGCTGCCATGCCAGTCTGAGAAAATCTCAACGTGCCTCCAAGGAGTTCCAGTATAATAATTGCCCATCTAATGTTTGGCTGTGGGTCTGTGCATCTCTTTCCATTAGCTGCTGGATGGAATCTCTTAGAATCAGTTATGCTAGGCTCCAGTCTGCAAGCATAACAGAGTATCATTAATAGTGCCAGGGATTGATTCTTGACATTAAGTTTGGGTTTAAATTTGGGGCGGTCATTGGTTGGCCCTTCCCTTAGTTTCTGCTCTATCTTTGTCCCTGCACATCTTATATGCATGATACATTTTGGGTCGAAGGTTTTGTGGTTGGATTGATGTCATTATCTCTCCACTGGGAGTCCTGCCTGGCTATAGGAAGTGGCCACTTAAGGACCCATATCCCCCAGAGCTAGGAGTCTTAGCTAGAGTTGCCCCCCATAGACCTCCTGGGGCTTGCTCCCCAGTCTAGGTCTCCAGCACATCCTAGAGAGTGCCACACCCACACTGATTTCCCTTCTCTCTTCCCTGCTATCCCTATATTTGATGTTCCTCATTCCCCTCTCCATCCTCTCCCCAACCCAGTTTCCTCCCTCCATCTACCTTTAATATCTATTTTATTCTCCCTTCTGAGAAAGATTCAACCATCTTCCTTGGTTATTTGGCTTTTTTGGGTCTATTGATTATAGCACGGTTATATCCTGTACTTTATGGCTAATATCCACTTATAAGTGAGTACATAGCATGTATGTCCTTTGGGTCTTGGTTACCTCACTCAGGATATTTTCATGGTGTTCTTGTTTTTTTTTTTTTAATAGCTGACTAGTATTCCATTGTATGTAGGTATCACATTTTCTTTATCCATTCTTCAGTTGAGGGACATCTAGGTTGTTTCCAGTTTCTGGCTATTATGAACATTGTTGGTGGAGCATCTTTTGGTTATATGCCCAGGAGTTGTACAGCTGGGTCTTGGGGTAAACAGTTCCTAACAAAGAGAACAATACAAAGAATCAATGAAACTAAGAGCTGGTTCTTTGAGAAAATCAACAAGACAGAGAGACCCTTAGCCAAACTAACTAATGGGCAGAGAGATAGTACCTAAATTAACAAAATCAAGAGTAAAAGGGAGACATAAGTGTAGAGAGCAGCTCTGATGCTAAGGTCCTGTTCCCCAATTGGTTCTTAATCTGTCAGTAAAAGAAAGCCTTTGGCCAATTGTTGGGTGGAAGGTATAGGCAGGACTTCTGGGTCCTGAGAGAAAAAGGGGACACAAGAAAAGAGAAGGAATTTCACCATGCTTTGGAGAGAGAACTAAGAGCCATGTGAGATCTCAAAACATAGTGGCCTCACAGGCTGCTGCTGTTGGAAGGTGGTCAGGGAAGTTTAGCAATTGAAGTTTAGGGCAGGTGAGAGAGATGGAATTAAGAAATTAGTAAGGGCATGCTTTTCCAGGTGGGAGATAGTAGTGCCCAGCAATTATGCCAAAAAAGCAAGTTGAAAAGGAACTACTGTGTGTGTGTGTGTGCCCTTTATTTGAGGATTCAAGAGAAGCCAGGTGGGGGCCAGTAGTGTGGTCCGATTCCCAGAGAAAAGGTGGTAGAGCAAAACTGCATACAACACATAAGAATAGATACTGATGAAAGTCAAAGAATCATTAGGTCTAACTTCAAAAGCCTTAACTCCACAAAATTGGAAAATCTAAATGAAATGGGTCATTTTCTAGACAGATACCAATTACCAAAGTTAAATCAAGATCAGCTAAATATCTGAATAGTCCTATAACCCCTAGGAAAATAGAAGCAGTCATTAAAAGTCCCCTAACTCCCCCTCCTCAAAGAAAAGCCCAGGACCAGATGGTTTTAGCACAGAATTCTACCAGACTTTCAAAGAAGACCTAATGCCAATTCTCCTCAAACTATCCCACAAAATAGGAACAAAGGAACACTACCAAACTCATTCTATAAGGCCACAGCCAACCTGATACCTAAACCACACAAAGACTCAACAAATAGAATTTCAGGCCAATTTCCTTTATGAACATTGATACAGAAACACTCAACAAAATACTCATAAATAGAATCCAAGAACACATTCAAGATCATCTACTATGATCAAGTAGGCTTCATCTTAGTGATGTAGGAGTGGTTCAATATCTATCAATGTAATCTACTATATAACAAACTGAAAGAAAAAAAAAACTATGCTGGGCCGTGGGTGGTGCACGCCTTTAGTCCCAGCACTTGGGAAGCAGAGGCAGGTGGATTTCTGCGTTTGAGGCCAGCCAGGGGTATACAGAGAAACCCTATCTCGAAATATATATATAAAACAAACAAAAACCCCACACACATGATCATTTCATTAGATGCTGAAAAGGCCTTTGACAAAATTTAACACCAGTTCATGTTGAAAGTCTTTGAGAGATCAGGGATACAAGCCCATACCTAAACATAATCAAAGCAATATACAACAAGCCAATAGACAACACAAAATTAAATGGAGAGCAACTTAAAGCAATTCCACTAAAATTGGGAACAAGACAAGACTGTCTACTCTCTCCCTATTTCTTCAATATAGTATTTGAAGTTCTAGCTAGAACAATAAGACAACTAAAGGAGATCAAGGGGATACAAATTGGAAAGGAAGAAGTCAAAGTATTGCTATTTGCAGATGATATGATAGTATACATATGTGACCCAAAAAATTCTACCAGAGAACCCCTACAACTGATAAACACCTTCAGCAAAATGGCTGGATATAAATTTAACTCCAAGAAATAAGTAGCCCTCCATTATACAAACAAAAAAACAGGCTGAGAAAGAAGTTAGAGGCAATACCCCTCACAATACCAACAAATAATATAAAATATCTTAGTGTAGCTCTAAACAAGCAAGTGAGAGATCTGTATGACAAGAACTTCAAGTGTCTGAAGAAATAAACTGAGGAAGATATCAGAAGATGGAAAGACCTCCCATATTCATGGATTGGTAGGATCAACATAGTGAAAATGACCATCTTAGCAAAAGCAATGTACAGATTCAATACCCAGGCATTCATTGTTTGTCATTATTGTACACACACACACACACACACACACACATATAGTTATTATTACATTATTGTACAGTCATATATATATGCACACATATATATGTATATATATGTATGTATGGATATATATATATATATATACATATATATATATATATATACTTAGTCTTCTCATTGCTGTGGGAAAATATGTGAGAAAAGAAACTTAGAGAAGGGAAGGCTCATTTTGGTATTTTGGTGTACAGTTAGTTGGTATAGTTCATCATCATGAGGAAGGCATGATAAACTTTAGCTTGAGCAACAAGAGTCTCAGATGTCTGGTTGCATTGTGTGTGCAATCAGAAAGCAGAGAGATATATGATGGTGCACAGCTTGCTGTTTACTCTTAATTTAGTCCAAGACTCTAGTTCTTAAGGCATTGGTGCCTGCATTCAGCATGCATCTTCCCTCATTTCAACTCTTTGGAAATCCAGGCATGCCAAGATATATACCTGCTAGGTGATTCTTAATCCAATAAAGCTGGCAACAATGATTGACATCAGAATTCACCCCTTATTAATCTGACACCTGAACACAAAATTTTTAAATAATAATCTTCTACCCTTGGCCATTTAAATCTATATGTTTGCCTGAATCTATGTATCCTATGTGCTTTCCTGGTGCCCATAGAGGCTGGAAGAGGGAGTCAGATCATATGGAATTGGAATTAACAGATGGCTGTGAGTTGTGTGGGTGCTGGGAATTGAACTCAGGTCCTTTGCAAGAAGAGCAACTGCTCTTAAGTGCAGAGCCACCCTTCTTGATCCATCTGGACAAATTCTTAACTGTGAGCCCTTATAAACATTTAAAAAGTTATAGACTTCAACTACGTAATAATACAGAATAAGCACCTCATTCCAAGAGGAAGGAATAGAAGTATAATGAGGAAAGATAGATTCAAAATAAGACCTAAATCCAGCCTAGAAAACACTAAACCCTGTAAGTACATGTCCACTATCTGGGGTTTGTGGAATGATCACCTGGGCTCCAACAGAGTTGGGTTGCCGTACCCTGTAACTCTGCCACCTGTAGCAGCTGTGACCTCTCTCTTGGGCCAGCTCCATTCTTCATCTTAAGCCCTCCTTGGCAGATACCGCACGGTCTGGAATCTCCAACATTCTTGGGTCTCCATTACAACTTAGCTTGACCTTCACAACTGCACATATTGGTTTCTTAGGACCTCCTTGTTAGGGAATCCAACCTTGCCATATCTATCTAGTGAAGAGGAAGCTTAAGGATTTTTGAAGAATCAGTTGTGTTGAATGGTGTGTTGGCAAACATGTGAAGGAGTGTTTTTCTGAAATGGACACAGGTAAAAGACTAAGGCAGACTGATGAAGAAATGTTTTACTGAAATAGATACAGGAGAGAGGATGCTCTGCTAAAGCAAACATATGAAAGGACACATGATGAAAGATTCTTTGCTAACAACACACATGTATTGGTCCGCCTTACATTTCATAGTTGAGCTCCATTTGTCGGGGCTCCATGGACTTGGGATGATTGGATGCATGTGTTGAGGCAAGGTTCGTGGTGAACCCATGATGTTTGATGGAGTGACAGAGACAGAGCTTGACTTGCTGGTTCAGATAGCTGTACAATGCTTGTGGATCTCAGAGTCTTCACTGATCTTCACTTCCCTGAGAGAAGGACAGCTGAGAACTTCTCCTAGTGTACCTGCTGGTCCCTCCTGCTGACTTGAGTTGAGACTGAGGCCTGGCTATCTCTGCTACATTGTGTCACCACTGTTGTTAACCTGACTATATCAAATTGGACTGCTTATGTATCTGTGAAGTGTTTGCGAGTGGATTGAGCTGCTACCACCTGCTAGCCTGTGAACTGAACTGCTGATTTCCAGACAACACAGATGGGAGTTGCTCCAAAGAACCTTTCTAAACAGGTCCACTTCCCTTATATCCTTTCTTTTCCACTATCTCTGGTGGGTGGTGGGCTAAAAAGGAGGTTAAAGTGTTTAAGAACTATCATTAAAAATAGGATTTGAAGCCAGGCGGTGGTGGCTCACGCCTTTAATCCCAGCACTTGGGAGGCAGAGACAGGCAGATTTCTGAGTTCGAGGCCAGCCTGGTCTACAAAGTGAGTTCCAGGACAGCCAGGGCTATACAGAGAAACCCTGTCTCGAAAAACCAAAAAACAAACAAACAAAAACAAACAAACAAACAAACAAAAAAAGGATTTGAAAAAAAAAGTTACAATCTAGCCTTAAAGATATTTTGGACTCTTGATGGATGCCTCCAGGATCCGGTAACTCTTTTGCTTTTCATGCCCACAAAACCAGTATTGTGTGGACAACATGGTCAAGTTCTGCCAGCTCAAGATAGTCTTGATGCCTTCAACAACAGTCATATAATGGCTTTTGTATGCTGTGGTGGCTGAGCCTGGGAAAACTTCCCTATACAGTTGTATTGAGCAGGGAATCTTTTGAGTGTCATTCCCAGTTTGATGTCTGTCTGTTCAAATGTGTGCATTTTTATGAATGGCAGCCTTTGATTAGCAGGGTTTCATTCTTGGGGAAACTTTCCTATTGTCTCAGTGAAGAGCCCAGGTGCTATTGCAGTTTGAATGGGAAATGTTTCTTGTAGGTTCATGCATTTAAATACCTGGTCCCTACTACCTGGTGGCAATGTTTCAGAGCTTGTAGAACCTTTAGGATTTAGAGACTTGCTGGAGGAAAGTCAGTCACTAGAAGTGGGTTTTAAAGTTAGATAGTCCAGTCTCATTGGTTTTATTTCCTGACCACAGATACAGTGTGGCCAGTGCCTTATGCTCCTGCTGTCATGACACAATAGGTTGTATCCTTTCTTTTTTTCTTTGATTTAAGTTTTATTGCATTATGATGAGAAAAGATACATAATTTCAATTTATCTGAATTAGTAACATTTAAAAACATATTTTGAGTAAACAGACTTATATCACATTCTTCTTTCCCTTTTGTACCCCAACTCCTCCCAGAGAACCCCCTTCAAAACCTGCAATACCTTTTGTTTTTATCACATTTTAAAAAATTTATAAAATATTGTAACAATAAAAACAAGAATTATAAAAGTTGTTTGATATAAAGCAACAATCAATTGAACAGTCTTATGTAGATGTTTGTCTACAGCAATACTGAAAATACATAGGTTTTTCTCAATATAAATTTCAAATAACTCCAAATATATTAACTATATAATATTCTAAAATAATATATCACTATTAGTTTTTTTAATGAACATAAATAGATAAAGTCTTTTTGTTTGTTTGTTTTGTTTTTAGTAGAGCTTAAAATCTTGGCTCTTACTGTGGTACAAACACAAAATAAGAACAGTTTTTGGACATTGGAGTTCATTGTAATAAGGTTGTACTTGAATGCCCCTCACATCACCAAAGAATTTTACCTCCAGAGTAGATAAGCTAAGAGTTGACAGTTCTGCTGCACCAAGGAATGAATTATAGGCACGATTTTTTGGATACAGATTTCCTGCTACAGTCAAAGCTATTTAACTTGAGTGATTGTCACCATTCTCAGCCTTCAGGAACAGGTTACATTCATTTAAGAAGTGGTGTGTGTATTAAAATTGTCTATCCATGTAGTCATTCATCAACTGTTTCAATGAACAATGGTTCTGCTTGGAGGATGGCACAGACATTAGGTGTGGGTAAGATTCTGTTTCATTGGCTGTGATGATTTTGAAAAGCATTCATCTCAGAATAAGAGTAACTTATAAAGTTCTCTTCTTCAAAATTGATAAAATAATTATAAATATCAAGCAAAATCTTCAATTTCACTCTTTGCTGTTCTCTTACAAGCCACCTCCCAAATTAATTCTCCATATTTCTCTTGGCTGTATAAAAATTTTTGAAATATGTAAGCTGTTCTGATAACCATAGTATTGTGTATAAATATCAAATAAACAATCCTACTAATAGAGAGGCTGAGATAGGAGAAACATGATTTCAAGACCATTATGTGGTACACAGCAAGACACTGTCATGTACAAACAAGCAGAAAGTGTATATGGATTGAACAATATTGGACCTATTTCTCCCATTACCCAATTAGAGAGACCACAGATGACACCCAACTATTTCTAATTCTTCATATTTTAAAATTTCAATCGATTAGATATGTTGGTAATATTATTTTTCATATTAAGAGATTTTTAAGGAAAAGTGATTGTTACTTCCTGTTAATTTTCTCATTAGAGTTGGAATTATTTTTGTGTGGGTTTTTTGAAAGATTACTTTCTTGCTTCTTCTAGGGTGTAGTTTCACCCCTTGTGTTGGTGTTTTCCATCTATTATCCTTTGTAGGGCTGGATTTGTGGGAAGATATTGTATAAATTTGGTTTTGTCATGGAATATCTTGTTTTCTCTGTCTATGGTGATTGACAGTTTTGCTGGGTATAGTAGCCTGGGCTGGCATTTGTGTTCTCTTAGTGTCTGTATGACATCTGCTCAGGATCTTCTGGCTTTCATAGTCTCTGGTGAGAAGTCTGTTGTAATTCTAAATGGTCTGCCTTTATATGTTACCTGACCTTTCCCCCTTACTGCTTTTAAAGTTCTTTCTTTGTTTAGTGCATTTGATGTTTTATTATTATGTGATGGGAGGAATTTCTTTTCTGGTCGAATCTATTTGTAGTTCTGTATGCCTCTTGTATGTTCATGGGCATCTCTTTGTTTAGGTTAGGGAAGTTTTCTTCTATAATTTTGTTGAAGATATTTACTGGCCCTTTAAGTTGGGACTCTTCACTCTCTTCTATACCTATTATCCTTAAGTTTGGTCTTCTTATTGTGTCTTGGATTTTCTGGATGTTTTGGGTTAGGAGCTTTTTGCATCTTGCATTTTCTTTCACTGTTTTGTCAATGTTATCTATGGTATCTTCTGCCCCCAAGATTCTCTTTTCTATCTCTTGTATTCTGTTGGTGATGCTTGCATCTATGACTCCTGACCCATTTCTTAGGTTTTCTATCTCCAGGGTTGTCTCCCTTTGTGATTTCTTTATTGTTTCTATTTCCATTTTTAGATCTTGGATGGTTTTGTTCATTTCCTTCACCTGTTTGATTGTGTTTTCCTGTAAGTCTTTAAGGGATTTTTATGTTTCCTCTTTAAGGGCTTCTACCTGTTTACCTGTGTTCTCCTGTATTTCGTTAAGGGAGTTATTTATGTCCTTCTTAAAGTCTTTATCATCATCATGAGAAGATCTGAATCTTGCTTTTCTGGTGTGTTGTGGGTATCCAGGACTTGCTATGGTGGGAGAATTGGGTTCTGATGATGCCAAGTAACCTTGGTTTCTGTTGCTTATGTTCTTTTGCTTGCCTCTTGACATCTAGTTATCTCTAGTGCTAACTGTCCTGGCTATGTCTGACTAGAGCCTGTCCTTCCTGTGATCCTGGTTGTGTCAGAACTCCTCTGAGTCAAGCTGTCTTTGTGATCCTGGGATCCTGAGATCCTGGGTGTGTCCAAACTCCTGGGAGTCAAGCTTCCTCTGGGACTCTGGTGTGACCACGCTCCTGGGATCCTGGGATCCTGGGATCCTCTGATCTGGGCGTGTTAGAGCACCTGGGAGTGAAGATGCCTTTCGGTGTTGTGGGGCTGACTGCAGCATTTGTGCCCAAGGTCTGCTCAGGGCACTGGCCCAGACCGACCAGAAGGAAACCCTGCCACTGGTCTGGTGGAGTTCCCACGGTCCCAGTTACTCCCGGTGTTGGGGACAGATGTTGTGTTCTCCTCACCTCTGATCCTCTGATCGGTTGTATCCTTTCTTAAATTCTGTGTCGAAACAACTCCTTCCTCTCTAAGTTCATAGTTCTAGTGTCCAGTCCATCACAGCAGTAAAGGCTTTGTGAGAGCTGTTGTAGAAGCACGAAGTCCATGGTCATCTTGCATCCACAGTGAGGAAGCAAAGAAGGATGAACGTTGGTGTTCAGCTTGCTCCCCACTTGTTTTGCAGCTTAACTCTCCAGCATACATTCATGTAAAAAATAATTGAATTTCTCCTTCTGGCCACTTAGTTCCCAACAATAATGACTCTGAGACTAATTATTTAGTAATAAATGCGTTGGCCATAAACTTTGGCTTGTTCTCTGACTTGCTCTTAACTTATTATTCCTTTTATTTTAACCTGAGTTCAGCTACCTGCTGGTTTATATCTGTCTCCTCAGCGTTCCAGCTTGAATCTTTCATGCCTGTGACTATTTCCCAGAATACCCTCTCTCCCTGACAGATATCCCACCTCCTATTTTTTGCTTCAGTTCCTTGGCCATAAGCTTTTTTATTGACAGGTGTTGCTTATACAAGGTTCTCTCTGCACATTCAAGATGCATCTTCCCTCTTCAGTTAAACCTCTAGAAAAGCCCTCATTCATTTGCTTGGGCAAGTTGTATGTTTAGATGATCAGACATCATGGTCACCTTGACCATTTCTTTCCTACAAAACCAATGCCTACGTGTATCGGTTGGTGGACGCTCCTGATGCCGCTAATGCTCAAGGTCACCTCTAATTGGAGCTGTGGTACAGTCACCATTTATTTTTTGCTTTGACACACAGAGCTAAATCATTTATAAATGGAGTTCAGGTTTTCTCTTCTTGTTTCAGCTCATCATGTGGAAATCTCTAGGTGGACAGTAAGGGTAGACTAAAGGAGAAATATTAAAAAGGGACTCTTTCCCTCCTCCTCATGCTGCTTATGGGTGCTGGCCAGTTCTGCCTGAGCTCAAGGCCAGTTGTATCTTCTCCAGTTTCTGAGGGACTTCTGCTGGACAGCTATCCATTATGAGGCTCCTAGTACTTCAGTGACTCATAGAAATATTACTATTAGTGAGTCACTGTGACAGCCTCTTCTACTGTCAGTCTTAGCTAGCAGAGGAGGACTGCCTTGAATTCTTTAGTGATGCTGGTCCTTACTGCTCTCCTAATGTTCTTCATGACTAGAGTGTCACTTGTATGTATAATCTTCTGATTAATCTGATGGTCTAAACAATGTATCAATCCCAGAATGTCCCATTCCTCAATTCTTTTAATTATTTTCTTCACTGCCTCCCAAGACAACTCTTGCATTTCAAGCTTACCCAGCAAAGGCTATTGTTTCCTTTGAGGTTTTAAAGACACTTTACCCTCTCTGTTTGTATCCTTGCCAGACTGTTAAATCCGGTGTTCTGAGAGAGTGTCTTTACGTCAGTAAACCTATGCTTGGACAGGACTTGATGGAGCATACTTGAAATCTAATCCTCTGTGCCTTCTGCTAGAACATCCTATCTAATCTCCCCTTATCATTTTCAGCATGCACACACAGTTGTGTTGGGTTGGGCTTTAGACCCTAGTAATTGATTTGGCAGATGAGAAAGGGGGGGGGGTAAGCTTCTGGGAGCAGAGAGAGTTGCCATGCAAGGGAGCTGCCTTTGTAGCATTTATTGCTCTGGGGAAGTGCAAAATCAAACTGTTAATTTGGAGGTGAAGGTGGCTCAAGGCTGTTCCAGGCCTCTAAGAGCCTTAGCTGTTGTGGATTCACCACCTGCCTTGTGTTTCAGAGTCCTGTACTTTTTATACAGAGTATGGGTCTTCATATAACAGACTATTATATGAGTATTCAATCATTTGGGAAATTTGGCAATCTAGGATTTGCTTCACAGCTGTGTTTGTTCTCTCACTATAAGAGATAACGTTTCTCTGGAAGCTGTCAGAGAGGCCCTTTGGCCCTCACATTTGGGTTTCAAATGTTTGCTAACTGCCTTCATTTCCCCATTATCCCTTGTTTGGCCTCAATATTGTTCAGTCAAATCCAGCCAATTCCATTGTCTTTGTATGCATTTGTTCACTCTCACATACCTCAACTGCTACACTGACCAGAAGAGTGAGTGCTCTTTTGCCTGATCTATCATGAACAAGTTTAGCATCCTTGTGCCTAGTTGCCTGGATGTTATCTACATCCCTGGGGCAAGGAATGAGGTCATCAATTCCCGCTGGAGAGGGAGTGACCTAATCCTAGTCTATCTGCTACCTCCTACCTGGGATTACTCTCAGTAGCAACAGCAGAATCACAGTCACTTGGGAAGAAGATACCAAGCTGAGGTTGGCAAAGCCAGAGCTTCCAGAGGCATAGATAGCCCTATGAAGTGAGAAGGAAGAGTAATAGAGGTAGCAACTGAATTGAGCAGGAAGTGCTAATTCATTCAGTGAGAGCTATGGCATAAAGGCCATAGCTGGAAGAGTGGTCCCAGGTTGAGAAAATGTCTAATCCCTTAAGTACCTCTATACTCTATTACTGGCTTGAAGCTGCCCAGAAAACATATGACTTCAATTGAAATAGTGTGGCATAGCCTAAAAGTGCTGTGCCTGTCAACCAACCACACATCTTAGTGCTGTCTTGATGGGAAGCCCAGGTGCATACATCTTTAGGACCAGAAAGCATATTAATTACTTGTTAATTAATTTGCTAGTGATGGGTTAGGAGAGGATCCGGTGGACACTTGTCCTGAAGAGTTACAATTTAGTTATGTGAGAGAACAATGCATATAGGAGCAATGGCATTAGCTGGGTTTCATTGAATGATATTGATGCCAATCAAATGGATAACAGAAAAATGAGTGCAGCCAGTAAGCTGTAAACCTGCTGTGTTAGGTTGATAATTCTCAAGGATATGTCCTCCTCTGCATAGCCTGTGAATACTACCTTATCTGTAAAATGGGTCTTTTTAAAGATATAATTAAGGACATTGAGATGGTCTGGTGAGCTCTATATGCCACCATAAAAGTCCTTATTACAAAAAGTAAGAGAGATGGGGGGCAGGGGTGGGGGGAAGAAGGTAGTAAAAGGAAGGTCTGGCAGAGATGAAGCTCTAAAGAGAGAGTGGCAGTGTTAATTTTTTCCTTTTTCTTTTCTTTCATATGTCCTCATCTTTTTTTTTTTAATTGGAAACAATCTTTTTAAAAAATTTATTTATTTATTTATTTATTTATTTATTTATTTATTTATTTATTTATTGTGTACACTATAGCTGTCTTCAGACACTCCAGAAGAGGGCATCAGATTTTTGTTACGGATGGTTGTGAGCTACCATGTGGTTGCTGGAATTTGAACTCAGGACCTTTGGAAGAGCAGATGGTGCTCTTAACCGCTGAGCTACCTCACCAGCCCTTATTGGATATATTCTTTATTTACATCTCAAATGTTATCCACTTTCCTAGTTTTCCCTCCGAAAATACCCTCTCTCCCCCCTCCCCCTTCTCCCCAACCCACCCACACCCATTCCTGGTCCTGGCATTCCCTTATACTGGGGCATAGAGCCGTCCCAGGACCAAGGGCCTCTCCTCCCATTGATGACCCACTAGGCCATCCTCTGCTACATATATAGCTAGAGCCACAAGTTCCACCATGTGTTTTATTTATTTTTATTTTTTATTTTTTTGGTTTTTCGAGACAGGGTTGCTCTGTGTAGCCCTGGCTGACCTGGAACTCACTCTGTAGACCAGGCTGGCCTCGAACTCAGAAATCCACCTGCCTCTGCCTCCCGAATGCTGGGATTAAAGGCATGCGCCACCACGCCCGGCTCCACCATGTGTTTTATTTGATTGGTGGTATAGTTCCAAGGAGCTCTGGGGATACTGGTTAGTTCATATTGATTTTTCTTCTATGGGGCGTCAGACCTCTTCAGCTCCCTGGGTACTTTCTCTGACTCCTTCATTGGGGACCTTGTGTTCTGTCCAATGGATGACTGTGACTGTGAGCATCCACTTCTGTATTAGTCAGGAACTGGCAGAGCCTTTCAGGAGACAGCTATATCAGGCTCCTGTCAGCAAACTCTTATTTGCATCTGCAATAGTGTCTGGGTTTGGTGGTTGTTTATGGGGTGGATCCCCAGGTGGGGCAGTTTCTAGATGGTCATTCCTTCAGTCTCTGCTCTGAACTTTGTCTCTGTAACTCCTTCCACGGGGGTTTTGTTCCCCCTTCTAAGAAGGATCGAAGTATCCACACTTTGGTCTTCATTCTTCTTGAGTTTCATGTGTTTCACAAATTGTATCTTGGGTATTCTGAGCTTCTGGGCTAATATCCACTAATCAGTGAGTGCATATCATGTGTGTTCTTTTGTGATTGGGTTACCTCACTCAGAATTATATCCTCCAGATCCATCCATTTGTCTAAGAATTTCATGAATTCATTGTTTTTAATAGCTGAGTAGTACTTCATTGTGTAAATGTACCATATTTTCTGTATCCATTCCTCTGTTGAGGGACATCTGGGTTCTTTCCAGCTTCTGACTATTATAAATAAGGCTTCTATGGTGGAACATGTGTCCTTATTACAAGTTGGGACATCTTCTGGGTATATGCCCAGGAGTGGTATTGCTGGATCTTCCGGTAGTACTATGTTCAATTTTCTGAGGAATCGCCAAACTGATTTCCAGAGTGGTTGTACCAGCTTGAAATCCCACCATCAATGGAGGAGTGTTCCTCTTTCTCCACATCCTCGCCAGCATCTGCTGTCACCTGAATTTTTCATCTTAGCCATTCTGACTGGTGTGAGGTGGAATCTCAGGATTGTTTTTGATTTGCATTTCCCTGATGATTAAGGATGTTGAACATTTTTTTAGGTGCTTCTCAGCCATTTAGTATTCCTTAGTTGAGAATTCTTTGTTTAGTTCTGTACCCCATTTTTAATAGGGTTATTTGGTTTTCTGGAGTCCAACTTCTTGAGTTCTTTATATATATTGGATATTAGCCCCCTATCGGATTTAGGATTTGTAAAGATCTTTCCCCAATTTGTTGGTTGCCTTTTTGTCTTGTTGACAGTGTCCTTTGCCTTACAGAAGCTTTGCAGTTTTATGAGGTCCCATTTGTCTATTGTTGATCTTAGAGCATAAGCCATTGGTGTTCTGTTCAGGAATTTTTCCCCTGTGCCCATGTGTTCGAGGCTCTTCTCCACTTTCTCCTCTATATGTTTCAGTGTATCTGGTTTTATGTGGAGGTCCTTGATCCACTTAGACTTGAGCTTTGTACAAGGAGAGAAGAATGGGTCGATTTGCATTTTTCTACATGCTGACCGCCAGTTGAACAAGCACCATTTGTTTAAAATGCTGTCTTTTTTCCACTGGATTGTTTTGGCTCCTTTGTCAAAGATCAAGTGACCATAGATGTGTGGGTTCATTTCTGGGTCTTCAATTCTATTCCACTGATCTTCCTGCCTGTTTCTGAACCAGTACCATACAGTTTTTTTTTATCACCATTGCTCTGTAATATAGCTTGAGGTCAGGGATGGTGATTCCCCCCAGAAGTTTTTTATTGTTGAGAATAGTTTTTGCTATCCTGGGTTTTTTGTAGTTCCAAATGAATTTGCAAATTGCTCTTTCTAACTCTCTAAGATTTGATTTGGAATTTTGATGGGGATTGCATTGAATCTGTAGATTGCTTTTGGCACAATGGCCATTTTTACTATATTAATCCTGCCAATCCATGAGTATGGGAGATCTTTCCATCTTCTGAGATGTTCTTTGATTTCTTTCTTCAGAGAATTGTGGTTCTTGCCATACAGATTTTTCACTTACTTGGTTAGAGTCACACCAAGGTATGTAATATTATTTGTGACTATTGTGAAGGGTGTAATTTCCCTAATTTCTTTGTGTGTGTGTGTGTTTGTGTGGTGGTGTGGTGGTGGTGGTGGTGGTGGTGGTGGTGTGTGTGTGTGTGTGTGTATCAGGATAACCTTCAGGAGTTGTTTTTTTGTTTGTTTGTTTGTTTTATTTGTTTTTTTTTTTTGTTTTGTTTTTGAGGCAGGGTTTTTCTGTATAACAAACTCAAAGGAAAAAAAAGTCACATGATTATTCCATTAGATGCTGAAAAAGCATTTGACAAAATTCAGCATCCCTTCTCGTTAAAAGTCTTGGAAAGATCAAGAATTCAAGGCCCCTACCTAAACATAGTAAAAGCAATATACAGAAAACCAGTAGCCAACATCAAATTAAGTGGAGAGAAACTTGAATCAATCCTACTAAAATCAGGGACTAGACAAGGCTGCCCATACTCTTCCTATGTATTCAATATAGTACTTGAAGTTCTAGCTAGAGCAATTAGACAACAAAAGGAGATCAAGAGGATACAAATTGGAAAGGAAGAAGTCAAAATATCACTATTTGCAGATGATATGATAGTATACTTAAGTGATCCCAAAAATTCCACCAGAGAACTCCTAAAGCTGATAAACAACTTCAGCAAAGTGGCTGGATATAAAATTAATTCAAACAAATCAGTAGCCTTCCTCTACTCAAAAGATAAAGAGGCTGAGAAAGAAATTAAGGCTGGGCAGTGGTGGCACATGCCTTTAATCCCAGCACTTGGGAGGCAGAGGCAGGTGGATTTCTGAGTTTGAGGCCAGCCTGGTCTACAGAGTGAGTTCCAGGACAGCCAGGGCTACACAGAGAAACCTTGTCCCCCCCCCCCCCCCCAAAAAAAAAAAAGTCTGATAGAACTCTGCACTAAACCCATCTGGTTCTGGGCTTTTTATTTTTTTGGTGGGAAACTATTAATGACTGCTTCTATTTCTTTAGGGGTAATGGGACTGTTTAGATGGTTTATTTGATCCTGTTTTAACTTTGGCCTGTGGTATGTGTCCAAAAAATTTCGATTTTCCAATTTTGTTGAGTATAAGCTTTTGTAGTAGGATCTGACGATTATTTGAATTTCCACGGTTTCTGTTGTTATAGCTCCCTTTTCATTTCTGATTTTATTAATTTGAATACCGTCTCTGTGTCCTCTGATTAATCTGGCTAAGGGATTATCTATTTTGTTGATTTTCTCAAAGAACCAGCTCCTGATTTTGTTGATTCTTTGTATAGTTCTTTTTGTTTCTATTTGGTTGATTTCATTCCTGAGTTTGATTATTTCCTGCTGTCTACTCCTCTTGGGTGTGTTTGTTTCTTTTTTTTTCTAGAGCTTTCAGGCATGCTGTCAAGCTTTTAGTGTAAGCTCTCTCCAGTTTCTATATGGAGGCACTTAGAGCTATGAGTTTTCCTCTCATCACTGCTTTCATTGTGTCACATAAGTTTTGATATAGTATGCCTTCATTTTCACTAAATTCTAAAAAGTCTAATTTCTTTCTTTATTTCTTCCTTGACCAAGTTATCATTGAGTAGACCATTGCTCAGCTTCCATGTTTATGTGTGTTTTCCATTGTTTTTGTTGGAGTTTAAGACCAGCTTTAGTCTATGGTGATTTGATAGGGTCCATAGAATTATTTCAATCTTCTTGCATCTCTGAGGCCGGTTTTGTGACCAATTAGATGGGCAATTTGGGAGAAGGTACCATGGGGTGCTGAGAAGAAGGTATATTATTTTTCTTTAGGATGAAATGTTTTATAAGTATCTATTAGATCTATTTGGTTTATAACTTCTGTTAGTTTCACTGTGTCTTTGTTTAGTTTCTGTTTCCATGATCTGTCCATTGATGAGAGCAGGGTGTTGAAGTCTCCCACTACTATTGTGTGGGGTGCGACGTGTGCTTTGAGCTTTAGTAAAGTTTCTTTTATGAATGTGGGTGACCTTGCATTTGGAACATAGATGCTCAGAATTGAGAGTTCATCTTGGTAGATTTTACCTTCATGAGTATGAAGTACCCCACCTTGCGTTTTTTTGATAACTTTGGGTTGGAAGTCAATTTTAGGGTGTAGTTTCCCTCTTGTGTTGGTGTTTTCCATCTATTATCCTTTGTAGGCCTAGATTTGTGGAAAGATATTGTATACATTTGGATTTTTCATGGAATATCTTGTTTTCTTCGTCTATGGTGATTGAGAGTTTTGCTGGGTATAGTAGCCTGGGCTGGCATTTGTGTTCTCTTAGTGTCTGTATAACATCTACCCAGGATCTTCTGGCTTTCATAGTCTCTGGTGAGAAGTCTATTGTAATTCTGATAGGTCTGTCTTTATATGTTACTTGACTTTTTCGCCTTAATGCTTTTAAAGTTCTTTCTTTGTTCAGTGCATTTGGTGTTTTGATTATTATGTGATGGGAGGAATTTCTTTTCTGGTCGAATCTATTTGTAGTTCTGTAGGCTTCTTGTATGTTCATGGGCATCTCTTTGTTTAGGTTAGGGAAGTTTTCTTCTATAATTTTGTTGAAGATATTTACTGGCCCTTTAAGTTGGGACTCTTCACTCTCTTCTATACCTATTATCTCTAAGTTTGGTCTTCTCATTGTGTCTTGGATTTTCTGGATGTTTTGGGCTAGGAGCTTTTTGCATCTTGCATTTTCTTTCACTGTTTTGTCAATGTTATCTATGGTATCTTCTGCCCCCAAGATTCTCTTTTCTATCTCTTGTATTCTCTTGGTGATGCTTGCATCTATGACTCCTGACCCATTTCTTAGGTTTTCTATCTCCAGGGTTGTCTCCCTTTGTGATTTCTTTATTGTTTCTATTTCCATTTTTAGATCTTGGATGGTTTTGTTCATTTCCTTCACCTGTTTGATTGTGTTTTCCTGTAAGTCTTTAAGGGATTTTTATGTTTCCTCTTTAAGGGCATCTACCTGTTTACCTGTGTTCTCCTGTATTTCATTAAGGGAGCTATTTATGTCTTTCTTAAAGTCTTTATCATCATCATGAGAAGTGACTTTAGATCTGAATCTTGCTTTTCCAGTGTGATGGTATATCCAGGACTTGCTATGGTGGGAGAATTGGGTTCTGATGATGCCAAGTAACCTTGGTTTCTGTTGCTTATATTCTTATGCTTGCCTCTTGACATCTGGTTATCTCTAGTGATACTTGCCCTGGATATGTCTGACTGGAGCTTGTCCTTCCTCTGATCCTGGTTGTGTCAGAACTCCTGGGATTCAAGCTACCTCTGGGACCCTGAGGTCCTGGTGTGACCAAGCTCCTGGGCTCCTGGGATCCCATGATTCTGGGCATGTTAATGTGTCTGGGAATGGAGCTTCCTCTGGGTGTTGTGGGACTGGCTGAGGAGTTTGTGCCCAAGGTATACCAGCACAGACTGGAAGGAACCTGTCCCACTGGTCAGGTGGGGTTCCTTTGTCCCTGGATCCCACTGGTCCTAGTTACTCCTGGTGGTGTTGGAAAAGATATGTGTCCTCCTCACCTCCATCCTATGATTCTGGGCCTGTTGGAGCACCTGGGAGTAGAGCTTCCTCCTACTTTATTCTTTTATTGAAAATAGATTTGTTTGTCTGGTGGTGATGGCACAGGCCTTTAATCCCAACACTTGGGAGGCGGGCAGAAGTAGAGGACAAGGGGTAAGGAGCAGGGGGGAGGGGGCAGGAGGCAGGATCTTAGAGTTCAAGGCCAGCATGGTCTACAGAGTTCCAGGTCAGTCAAGAACTTTTGCTGTCTTGGGGAAAAAAACAAAAAACAAACAAAATAAAACAACAACAAGAACAACAACAATAACAAAAAAGGGAAGAAAGAAAATAGGTATTTTTTCTCATATAACATATCCTGATTACTATCTCCTTTCCATCTATACTCTTCCCAGTTCATACCCACCTCCTCTCCCATCCAGATCTACTTCCTTTCTGTCTCTCATTAGAAAACAAACATACCTCTTAAAGGATAATAATAAAATATAATACAATAAGAAAAAACCCCTAACACAACAGAATCAGACAAAACAAACAGAAGGAAATGAGCCCAAGAGAAGACACAGAAAACAGAGACTCCCTCATTCACACACTCAGAAATCCATGAAAACACTAAACTGGAAGCCATAATACAGGTGCAAAGGAATTATAGGGCAGAAATAGAGAAAAAAGTAATCACCAATAAGATAAAAAAAAAATGAAAACGGAAAGGCCCTACTATCACAGTATGAGGCAAGGAACCTCTAAAGATGCCCTTGAGTTTGTTTTCTCTGGACCATCTACTTCTGGGCATGCAGCCCTACCTTTAATAGTTTGTTTCACCAGTGAGACTCCCTTGGAGAAAACTACATTTTTATTTGCAAGTGGTTATCAACTGGAGATAATTTCTAGGATGGGGGGATGTCTGCTTCTCCTTTCATCTCCTGGACTCCATTTAGGGTATGTCCCATGCAGGCTGCATCAGTTTCTATGATTTCATGTGAGCTTTGCTCATTCTGACTCACAGGGCCTTGTTTTCTTGGTGTTCTCCATTCTCTCTGGCTCTTCCAATCTTTCTACCTCCTTTTCCACAGGGTTCTCTGAGCTCTGAGGGAAGGGATTTTATGGAGACATCTGTTTAGTACTGAAGTGTTTCAAGGTCTCTCATTCTCTGCATATTGTCTGGCTGTGGGTCTTCATATTTGTTCCCATCTGCTGCAGGAGGAAACTTCTCAGATGATGGCTGAACAAGGCACTGGTCTATGAATATAGCAGAACGTCATATGGAGTCATTTTATTGCTAGTTAATCTTTTTCTTTTTTAATAAGGGGGCTTTTATCCTTGGTCCCTGGGCTATCTAATCTCATGCTCTGGGTCTCCAAACAATGTTAGATATGGGTTCAATCTTATGAAGTAGGCCTTAAGTCAAATCAGTTATTGGTTAGTTACTCCCACACACTTTATGCCTCCATTGACCTGGTATATTTTGCAGGCAGGCGGGACACTATTGTAGATAAAGGATTTATGGCTCAGTTGGTGTTTATGTTTGAGAGCTTGCTGAGTACCTTACTGTACTGAAGATTCTAGCACACAGTGGTAAAGGATCTATGTAGGCACCAGCTTGCCATATCTATGCTCAATGAGTTGTATACGTGGTTTTTTCAGCAACAGGGCCTTACTGTCAGTTTGTGGAGAGCAACCTATATAGTCTTGGTAACAGCCTGGGTTGTTTGGGGGTTTCCATGGGACCCTTTAGCCAACAACTCAATGGCATGTAATCCAAGCATGTAACTGGAAGTTTTATTTGGTGACGAGATAGCCAGTGTGGACTCCTCCATTATTTGGAAATTTCATTTAGAATATATATATATACTTCTACTGTATTAAGTTTTTATACTATCCCTTCACATATCCCTTGATATTAGCTGTCTCTCCCCATATTCCCTCCCTTGTCCCTCTCTTCCCTCCTTCTCTCTACTTGATCCTTCCATTTCAGCCTGTCCTCAGTAATCCATAACTATCTATCCCATTTCCCTTTCCTAGGAATATCTATTTGACTCCCACTAGTTTCTTACTCTAACCTAACATCTGTGGTTCTATAGATTGTAACTATCCTGGATTTTTTTGTGTTTGCATAATTAGGGGATTGCATTACATCTGTAGAGTGCTTTTGGTAGGATGGCCATTGCATTACATCTGTAGAGTGCTTTTGGTAGGATGGCCATTGCATTACATCTGTAGAGTGCTTTTGGTAGGATGGCCATTGCATTACATCTGTAGAGTGCTTTTGGTAGTATGGCCATTTTACTACTAATCCTACTGATCTGTGAGCATGGAAGATCTCTCCATCTTCTGATATCTTTAATACTTTCTTAGATGTCTTAGACTTTTTATCATACAAGTCTTTCACTTGGTGGGTGTCTTAGTCGGGGTTTCTATTCCTGCACAAAACATCATGACCAAGAAGCAAGTTGGGGAGGAAAGGGTTTATTCGGCTTACACTTCCACATTGTTGTTCCATCACCAAAGGAAGTCAGGACCGGAACTCAAGCAGGTCAGGAAACTGGAGCAGAGGCCATGGAGGGATGTGACTTACTGGCTTGCTTTCCCTGGCTTGCTCAGCTTGCTTTCTTATAGAACAAAGACTACCAGCCCAGAGATGGCACCACCCACAATGGGTTCTCCCCACTGATCACTAATTGAGAAAATGCCTTACAGCTGGATTTCATGGAAGCATTTCCTCAACTGAAGCGCCTTTGTCTGTGATAACTCCAGCTGTGTCAAGTTGACACACAAAATCAGCCAGTATAGTGGGTTAGAGTTACTCCAAGATATTTTATATTATTTGAGGCTGTTGTGAAAGGTATTGTTTTCCCAATTGCTTTCTCAGTCCATTTTTCATTTGTATACAGGAGAGCTACTAATTTTTGTGAGTTTATTATGTATCTGGATACTTTGCTGAAGGTGTTTATCAGCTATAGAAGTTTCCCCGTAAAATTTTTTGGTTCACTACATATATTATACTATCAAATCATCTGCAAATAAAGATACTTTGACTTCTTTTTCTATCTGTATCCCCCTTGATTGCCTTCAAGTTGCTTTATCTGTCTAGCTAAGACTTCAAGTACTATACTGAGTAGGTGTGGAGAGAGTAGACAACCTTCTCTTGCTCCTGATTTTAGTGGAATTGCATTGAGTTTCCCTCTATTTAAGTTGATGTTGGCTATGGGCTTGCTGTAAACAGCCTTTATTAAGTTGAGGTATGTTCCTTGTATCCCTATTTTCTCTAGGACTTGTATCATGAAGAAGTATTGGATTTTGTCAAAGATTTTTTTCTGCATCTAATGAGATGATACTGTCATTTTTGTCTTTCAGTTTGCTTTTATGGTGAATTATGTCTATTGATTTGTATATGTTGAACCATCCCTGCATTTCTGGGATAAAGCCTATTTGATCAGGGTTGATGGTCTCTTTGATGTGTTCTAGGATTCAGTTTGCAAGTATTTTAATTTTCACTCTACGTTCATGAAGAAAATTGGTCTGTAATTCTCTTTCTTTGTTGGATCTTTATATGTCTTTGGTATTAGGGTAACTGTGGTGTCAGAAAATGAACTGGGCATTGTTCCTTCTGTTTGTATTTTTGTGGAATAATTTGAGGAGTATTGGCATTAACTCTTTTTTGAAAGTCTGGTAGATTTCTGTGTTAAAACCATCTGGCCCTGAGCTTTTTATTTTATTTTATTTTTGGTTGGAAGATTTTAAATTATGCCTTCCATTTCACTAGGGGTTATATAAATCTGCTTAAATTGCTTATCTAATCTTGATTTAATTTTGATAAGTGGTACCTATCAAGAAAATCGTCTATTTCTTTTTGATTTTCCAGTTTGGTGGAGTAACGGCTTTTAAAGTATGTCCTCAAGAGTCTCCGGATTTCCTTGGTGTTTGTTACTGTGGCCTCCTTTTCATGTCTAATTTTGTTCATTTGGAAATTCTTTCTCTGACCTTAGTAAATTTGGAAAAGGGTTTGTCAATCTTACTGATTTTCTCAAAGAACTAACTTTTTGTTTCACTGATTTTTTATATTGTTTTTGTTTATTTTATTCTATTTTGTTGATTTCATTTCTGAGTTTGATTACTTCTTGCCATCTTCTTGTCTTAAGCCTCAAGATTGTAGTTGATTGCTACAACAGCCATGGAAGCTAAGGCAACACATTCACAATTCCTTTGTTTTATGTGATTTTATTCAGACCAAAGTGTAATTAATATGTCAAAAGCCCACATTTTAAATGAACACAAGTATTTTTAGTACAGTCACAGTTGAACAGACATCTCCACAATCTAATTCTTGAATTTTATATTACTCCAAAAAGAACTTTTATATTTGTTAGAAGTCATCCCCATTTTCTCTGTGACCAATCTGCTCTGTGTCTCTATAATTTTATGTGATCTGAACCTTTTCCACATATTGAATTATATAGTGTATAGCATTTTCATTTAGTTAAACTAGTTAAATGTTTTCAGGATCCATCCATGTTGTAAAATGAATCAGTGTCTCATTACTTTTATGTAGACTAACCTCCAATTCACAGAAATTTGCCTGTTTCAGCTTTTAGAGTGCTCGGATTCAAGGTGTGTGCCACCATTTCCAGCATATCAGTGTCTCATTACTTTTGATAGTCCAGTAATATTCCATTTATGGACATATCACAGTATTTTGTTTATTCATTAGAGACTGACATTTGAGTTTAATTTCTCTTTCTTTCTTCCTTTCTTTAATTCCTTCTTTCTTTCCTTTTTTTAGTTGTTAGAGCTGGGGAGATAGCTCAGTCAGTACGTGCTTACCACCCAACCATGAGGATCTGAATTTGATTCCTGAAACCCATTTGAAAAAGTAAAACATGTCTATGCACTTACAATCCCAGAGACGGGTAAGTCCCTGGGGTTTGCTGGTCAGCCAGCCTAGCTTAAGTGGCAAGCTGCAGATCAGTGAGAGATACTGTCTTAGAAGTAAAGTAAAATAAAGATGGATAGCACCCAAGGTTGACCTATGGCTTCTATATGCATATGCACACACACACACATTACTCTGCACACACGTGTACTTGTACAAATGCACTTCCTGACCCCCCCACAAATAAATTAATCCCTTTTTCTAGTAAAACCATAAAAACATGAAGATGACACAAGTTGATGCAGTCCCAGTGATAGTTTATTAGGTACACACCATGTCTAATATTTAGGTCAATTTGAATAGGAATGGAGATATAGCTCAATGTCAGAGTGCAATAGAAAAGTAACTAAGACTCAAGTCCATATAAAAATTAAAATCTAGAATCTGCATATGAGATAGAATACACAGCATTTGTTCTTTGCTGTCTGTTTTACCTCACTTAATACAATTATTTCCAGATTCACCCATTTTTCCCTCAAATTTCATTCATCTATATAGATATATAAAATTCTCCTGTGTGTATGGACCACATTGTCATCATCCACTAATCTATTGAAGACTATCTAGGCTGCTTCTACACCTTGCTATTTGCGAGTAGAGCAGCAGTAAATGAGTGTCTCTGTTGAAGTATTTGGAGTCCTTTGAGGAAATAACCAGGAGTTACATAGCAGAGTCATCTGCTGTTTTACTTTTTTTCTGTGTGTGATCCTCCCCCAATGCTCCCCATACTGGTCCTTTGCTTGTATACTCTGGTTTCTGATTCTGAGTTTTTATGTGTGTGTGTGTGTGTGTGTGTGTGATTTTTGTGCTCTTTAGTAGTTTCTTTTCTTATTTTTTAATTTTTTATTAGATAGTTTCTTTATTTACATTTCAAATGTTATCCCCTTTCCTGGTTTCCCCTCCAAAAACCCCCCTATCCCATCCCCTCTCCTCCTGCTCACCAGGAGTTAGTAGTTAGTAGTTTCTATTTTATCCGTTTGCTTGCTTGTTTTATCCTGTTCATTGGCATTTTTATTTGCTCATTTGTTTTCTTAAGAGAGAAAGAAGGCATGGTATTGGAAAGGTTGAGAACTGGGGAGGAGAGAAGGGAGAGAAACTGTGGTCAGAATGGATTGAATGAGAAGACTTTATTTTCAATACAAAGATAAAGTAAAAGGAAAATAACTTTTAAATTCAAAGAGACAAAGAGACTGGAACATTTTGCAAGACCTCACACCAGAGGTCACTTAAGACATAACCTTAAGGTCACTTAAGACTTAAGACTGTTATCCTTCTGTGTTTGCTAGTATGTTTGTTTAATCTGCTTTTCAGAGAACAATGTAATAACCAACCTTATTTGCTTTGGATTGTCTGTGTATTCAGTTTTCACAAGTTAATGTATAGCTGTGATCTCGTTACTTTTTCTTCTGTGTCCCTGACCCAGAGTAGGGCATGTGTATTTGTATGTATATTATAATACTCCTTTGCTGAAAACAGAAAACTGGGCTGAGAACAACCATGTAAAATGAATATCCACCATAGTAATGAAAGCAGCACTCAAATATTGCTTGATGATTTGTATTTGCTTGTGACTGGGTGATTTAGGGTCATTTGGAGTCAATGACTTAATTCCTTGTTAAACTCTGTCAAAGATGTCTGTAACCCTCATCTCTTCCCAATGTGATGCTTTCAGTGTTGTTCAACAAAAGAGGGAGCAAAGTTCTCTTGGGATAGACACACAGGGAAAGACTCAGGGACAGATTCACAGGACAGCCTTCAGACAGACACAGATTCAGACTCATACAACAGACAGGGACAGCACAAGACACAGGGAGAGCAAAGCAGAGAATTTAAATCTGGGCTTATTTTTGGTTAAATAAAACCAAAGGGAAGTGCTTTGATTTTCTTTTTCTATTTCAACACCAACACAATTGAAGATTGAGTTTATTATATTAATGCTTCCAAACCAATCCCAATGTATAACCCCAATGTATTGATATCTATCTTCTGTTGTTAATTTCTTCAAGGCTTTATCATGAAGGGATGTTGACTTTTTAAGTGTTTTTTCTTCATCTACCAAGACGTTCATGTACTGTCTGTCTTTATGTCTATTTATAGTGTATTTACATTTTTTGATTTGTGTATGTCAAAACAACCTTTCACTCCCTGGGTGACATCAGTGTGGTTGTGATGTATGATATTTTTAATCTGTTCTTGAGTTAATTTTGTAGAGAATTTTTGCATCAGTATCCATCAGGGAAATTGGTATGCAGTTTTCTCTTTTTGTTTTGTTTCATCCCATTTTGGTTAAGGGTAATGATGGTTTCAGGGACAAAGTTGATGGTGTTCCTCCTTCCCTCCATGTTTTACGGAAAAGTTCATGAGGTATTAGCACTAAGTTTTACTTAAACATTTCACAAATTCAGCAATGGATATGTCTAGTCCTAGATGGGGAGGCTTTTAAATTGTTTTAATTGCATTGTTAGTTAGGGGTCTGATTCAGTGGTTTGTATCTTATGGGTTTAATTTTGGTGGATTTTGTAAGTTTAGACATTTATCCATTTTTGTAGGTTTTATATGTCTGAGACCATAAATTATATTTCTATTTTTTCCAAAAAGATTTATTTATTTATTTATGTTATGTATAGGAGTGTTATATCTGCACGTACACCTGCATGTCAGAAGAGGGCATCAGATCCCATTGTAGATGGTTGTGAGTCACCACGTAATTGCTGGGAATTGAATTTAGGACCTCTGAAAGAGCGGCCAATCCTCTGAACCCCTGAACCGTCTCTTCAACCCAGAACATAAAATTTAAACTGTTCCCTGCGGATTCTCTAGATTTCATAAGACTCCACTGTAACAACTCTCTTCATGTCTACACTTACTACTTTGGGTTTCTTTATCTTTCTTTTGGTTAGTTTGTTTAGGAGTTTGCCAATCTTCTTAATCTTTTCAAAGAAATGACTCCTTGATTGATTCTATGTCTTGTTCTTTTATTTTCTATTTTATTAATTTCTTTCTAATCGTATTATTTCTTGCACTTATTTCATTTAGTTATTAACTTGAGATCCTTCTGACAACTCCTCCTCCTCCTCTTCCTCCTCCTTTTTCTTCGAGGCAGGGGCTTAAGTGTGGAGAGAGGCTCAGGGGTTCCGAGCATTTGCTGTTCTCCTAAAGACCCAAGCTTTGTTCCTAGCACCCACACAATGATGGAAATATAGTTCCAGGGCATCTGATACCCTCTTCTGGCCTCTGCAGGCAACACACACACATAAGATACACAGGCATACATGCAGGAAAAACATCCATACACATAAAAGTTAAAATAATTTTTTTTTTTTTTTTTAGATACAGGGTCTAATTATATAGTCCTGTCTTGCCTGGAAGTTGCTTTAAACCCGGCTGTCTTTGATCTCACAGAGATTCTGCCTCCTGTGTACTGTGATTAACAGTCAGCCTGGCATTGTTGTTATTGTTATTGTTGGTTTTTGAGACACGGTCTCTCTGAGAGGCCCTGGCTGTTCTGGAACTCACTCTGTAGACTAGGCTGTCTTCGAACTCATAGAGATCTACCTGCCTTTGCCTCTCAAGTGCTGGGATTAAAGGTGTGTACCACCACTACCTGACTCATACTGACTTTTTTCCCTTTTATTGGATATTTCATTTATTTACATTTCAAATGTTATTCTCTTTCCCGGTTTCCCCTCCAGAAACCCCCCCTATCCCGTGCTCCCTGCTACTATGAGGGTGCTCCCCTACCCACCCACCCACCTACCCACTCCCACCTCCCTGCCCTGGAATTCTCCTACACTGGGGCACTGAGCCTTCACAGGACCAAGGGCCTCTCCTCCCACTGATGTCTGACAAGGCCATCCTCTGCTACATATGCGGCTGGAGCCATGGGTCGCTCCATGTGTACACTTTGGTTGGTGGCTTAGGCCCTGGGAGCTTCATTCTGACTTTTTAATTCAAGTACTCATGGCTATAAATTTTCTTCTTAGAACTACCTTGTTACCTGGGTGTGATGCCTTGCTCTTTTTATCCCAGCACTTGGGAGGCAGAGGAAGGTGGAACTCTGTGAGTTTCAGGACAGTCAGATCTATATAGTGAGTTCTAAGACACTGAGACTACATAGAGAGAATCTGTCTCAAAACCGTCCTCCCACGCAAACCAAACCAAACCAAACCAAACCAAACCAAACCAAACCAAACCAAACCAAACCAAACCCTGCTTTGTCTATATTCCTGAGATCCTTTCAGGTTGTGTATCATTTTTATTTGATTCAAGAGGTTTAAAATTGTCCTTTCTAGTTTCTCATTATTCATTGAGAAGCACGCTGTTTAGTCTCCAAATATTTGTGTGGTTTTTACGGTTCCCTTGCAGAGGACTTATAGTTTTATTCCACAGTGGTCTGTTAAGACATATAACATTATTTCAAGATCTCTTGTGTTTCCTAAGGTTTATGCTGTATCCTAGAACATGGTTGACTTCAAGGCTCTTTACGACACTGAGGAGGGTGTGGATTCCTCAGCCCTCAGATGGGATATTCTGTACATACCTGCTAATTCCAGTTGATGTATGGTATAATTTAGGCAGGACTTTTCTTTGGTAATTTGTAGTTTGGAAGGCCTATGTGAATTATGGGCATGGGGTACTAACGTACCTAGACACTATTTTACCCAGCTCTTTTTCCCTTTTTGTTTTATGGGATTGGGAACCCCAATGGTTTGGTGTGTAAATATTTACAATTGTCATATCTTTTTTCCCCGTAGGAAAGTATTTATTGCCTAATGAGAGTGAACTATATCACTGCAATGTTTCCCTCGTATAGGGCAATTTAAATATCAGTGCACACACAGTTTAGACTCTGCAGATCGTAAGAGTGAGATGGTAGTCATCTTTTGATGAATATGAAATGAGTAAGTAAAAATTAACTATTTTTTAACCTGATGTTTGGTATTGACAATCAGTAGTGTGAGCCTTATATAGGAAAGACAGCAGAGTCTAATCTTTTCTTTTCTTTTTTTTTAAATGCTCAACATGTCAATGACATTTAGACTAAAGATATTTAAAATATTGTTTCTTTTCTGCTTAAGGGAATATGATACAATCACTACCAAGCTGTTATCATTAATAATTTTAAACTGCAGTAAAGTGACCTTTTGTTCTATAGCATATATAGCCATGTATAGTACACACAGACACACAGACACACACACACACATGCACACAGCATGTTTGTCTAACAAGCATGGTGAGAGTGTATGTTTCTAGCCTACAATGCACACTGATTGGGGTATCAGTCTCTCACAGTTGTTTAGAAAAGTGTCTGCTCCTGTCTTATGGGTGTCAAAATGTTAGACCATCACGTGTTTTTGAAAAGGTACACAGTCATGCCTTAAAATTATTAGAAGAACACTCTTACAATTGAACTACATAAAGAAAAAATACATGTCAAAAGTATGTGATTCAGGCCAGTGAGGTAGAGAGCTTGAGAGGCAAGCATGATGACTGGACTTCAATACCTGGAAACCGCACAAAGCTGGAAGGAGAGAACTGACCCCACAAAGTTGTCCTCTGACCTCCACATGTGCTCCGTGTCCTGTGTGACCATCATTTCATGTGCATTGGTGTCTTGTCTGAATGTAAATCTTTGTCTGTGTGAGGGTGTCGGATCCTCTTGAATCAGAGTTGCAGACAGTTGTGAGCTAGGAATTGAACCCAGGTCTTCTAGAAGAGCAACTAGTGCTCTTAACCGCAGAGTCATCTCTCTCTCTCCCCGAATTTTACAATTTTATTTATCCTAAATAAAAGGGAAAAATACTTTCTACCATAAGTTTAATCACCACAGCATTTGCACAGCAACACTTAGAGGATATTGAATATGTCAGGCTCCCCAGGAAGAGAAGGATGAGAGATCTTGCAGCTCAGACTGTTCCTCATATGTCTGCTTTATTAAGGAGGGTCTGTTGATGCCAAGTCTCCCTTAAGTCTATTTCTTGAACAGGGAAGGGGTCTATTTGCATCTTCAAAAGTAATATCATTATAAACATCTTCATGTGAGTACATCCCTCAGTTTTCCGGAGAAAGTGAAGTATCAACATTGATTCTGTAATAGAGCAGCTACTCTTGCCTGAACTGTAGGAACCGGCCAGGGTGGCTGGATGAGACAGTTGACACATATCAGGTTGAAACTTGGACTTTGTTATCTTTAAATCTTCTAGTGCTCTGGTGAACATCTGGGTTTTTTAGAGAACTATTAATTCCCGCCCCCTTCCTCTTTCAAGCATGCTTTGGAGGTCTCCAGAGAAACCAGCCACCTCTCTTTTTCTGTCACATTTACCACCTTCATGTAGAAATACTTCTAACTGGAATGATTAATTCTCTTCTTGTGCTGTCTGTCTCATGGACTCCAGTTTCCCAAACTTCTGTCTTCATACTGCTTTTTTTTTTTTTCCCAAACAAGCATACTTTTGTGAATTGTACTAGGAAAGGATCCCATTTTCGAAAATCACCCAGAAATGCTGTCAACCTATGAAATAATTGATCCACTTGCACAGAACCCCCCCACCCCCCCAGTGCTTCAGAATCTAGTGACATCGATCTTCCTTCAAGTGGTAGCCATACTGCTGGGGAGGAAGTAGAGGCTGAGCAGCCCCTTGTCCCCCAAAGACACCAACTACCCATATGTGCCTGAACACAGGGTGGCCTAGAAGCCTCACTGGTGGTCAGCATGTAGAGCATTATTATATCATCATGATGAATTGGTCCCCTTACTAAAAAGGCAGTGTCTCTCTTTATAGGGTCTGGTTTTGCTTTGGAGCATCCTTTATTAAATATGAGAGCCACTGTATTGGCCTGTTTACACTTTCTCTTGGTAGGTTGGTTTCCATCCTAGACTCCCAGTTTTGAGATGTTTTTGCTAGTGTGAGGTATATTTCTTGGGAAAAAAATTAGTGGGATCTTGTTTTTAAATTCAATTAGTCTGCCTTTTAATTGGAGAGTTGAGGCTGTTTGCATGTCGGGTGACTACTGTTTCCTGTGGCTGGTTGGATTACTGGTCTTTCTATTTTTCCTTCTTTGTTTATGTTAGTTTGACATTCACTGTGTAAGACAAGATTAACTCCTTCCTGAATCTCTTCCGTTTCCCCTATGAAAAGCATTGTTTTTTTCCTGTGTGCTCAGGAATGAATCTTTCTTGTTCCTCTGTGTATAGTATCACTTTAAATTGGTACTTGTCACCTTCTGTGTAGATTCTGTCAGGGCAGAAGAACCTCAGAGGGACAAGTTACAGTAAGAATGGCAGGGCCAGGCACTGCTGCTCCTCACTTGATTGTTGCTGTTTGCATTCCTTTGCTGAGCCCACATTTTCATATGCTTGTTTGCTATTCACTTTCTTCATGGAGAAGAAAGACCCAGAGGTCATCCCTATAGGCAGCCGACTTGTCTTCTTCTTTTTACATGACTATATTTACTGCCTTGTCTTGGTTTATAAGCAAAACCTACAGAAATAAATGTTTTGTGGTTTATCTAGAACATAATACAGAAAATATTGCTGTTATTTTTGGTGAGTAAAATAAATTTTGTACAGTCTATTTCAATCTAAATAAAATGTGAATTTTGTTTAAAAATAAATTGGTACTTGTCTTGAAGTTGTATTATTTATTATTATTATTATTATTACTATTTTGAGACAGGCTTTCACTGAGTAGCCTTGGTTGGCCTGGGGCTTGCTATGTAGACCAGGTTGGACTCAAACTCAGAGAGATCTGCCTGTTTCTGCTTCCAAAGTGCTAGGATTAAGGGCATGTGCCCTACCATGCCTAACCTAAATACTTTATTTCTCAATCAAATTTTGAGAGATAGCTTTTCCGGATATAGCTATCCTGTTGAAAGTTATTTCTCTAGGGCTTGAAAATGTGTTAGTCCATGCTCCCCTAGCATTTAGGGATGCTGGCGAGCATCTGATGTCATCCTGAGTCAGTGCTTTCCCTTTAAGGGTGTTAACACTGCGTTTTCCTTGTGTTTTTGGCATTTGATGCTGTTATAGAGTGGTTCTCTGGCCATGTCCATTTGGGTTCTAAAATGCCTATATGCTTGGATGTCCATTTCATTTTCTGGGCCTGGAGCTCTTCTGCAGTCATTTCATCACATAAATTGTCTCTATGCCTTCCGACTTTGTCTCACATCCTTCTTCTGTACCAGAGATTCTTAGGTTTGGCCTCTTGAATGTATCCCAGAGTTTTTGAAGTTTGATTATGTTCATTCATTTTTTTCTTTACATATTCTGAATGTATTATTGTCTCAGCCTTATCCTCCATCCCTGACATTTGTTCTTCTGCTAGGTTTTGAAGTTTGATAAAGATGTCCTCTATGAGGGTGTGTGTGTGTGTGTGTGTGTGTGTATGTGTGTTCTTGTTGGGGCCCAATTTTCAGTTTGGTTTCTTTTTAAAGTCTCAATTTTCTTACTTTTTTTCTCTGTGTATTGGAACCTTTCTAACTTGCTGATGGTTTTTTCCACCTTGATGCCTTTCTTATCCTCAGTTGATTTCCTTACCTTATTCACCTTCTTCCTTGAATCATCTATATGGTCATCGATTTTAAAAAAAAAAACACCTAGGACTCTCTTTTTTTTTTTTTTTTCTGGTGTTCCAGCTACCTTGTAAGCTCTGATCTCGGTTACCCAGTAGTTGTGAGTATGAGGAGGTATCACA
Source organism: Mus caroli (assembly GCF_978045245.1). Taxonomy (NCBI): domain Eukaryota; kingdom Metazoa; phylum Chordata; class Mammalia; order Rodentia; family Muridae; genus Mus; species Mus caroli. Next base: position 60,245,660 of record NW_028227256.1, read on the forward strand.
GTGGCTTGTACCTATCATACTTTTGGCGTTTCTTTGTTGTGTTTGGTTCATCTGTTGAAGTAGATGTGCCTCTCAGCTTTTGTTTGTTTCTTTTCTCTTACATGCATCCTCCTAGTCAATTGTTTTCACTTGGTACTGTGTTTCCTGCTGCTATTTAGAGAGCGGTTGTTGCAGTTTCTCCTAACAATTTCCCTACATTCTTGTGTTTGAAGGAGACACTTTTATGTTTATTTGTGTCCCCAATAAGACTCAGAGACTGGTACTTCAATACTGCTTGGGGAAAATGTAGTTCCTATACTTCTAGAGCTAAGAGTATCAATTTTTGAGTAGCTAAATAAGAAATAGTAAAGGGGGGGGGAAGGGGCCAAGTATAAATGAGAACTGAAAGTATATGGGTTAGAGGTACAAGAGGTAATGAAGAGGCTTTATTTTTTATTTTATTTTATTTTATTTTATTTTATTTTATTTTATTTTACTTTACTTTACTTTATTTATTTTTTTTTGAGACACGGATTCACTATGTAGCCTTGGCTGCCTTGGCTGGCCTAAAACTGACTATATAGACCAGGATGGCCTTCAACTCAGAGATCTGCCTGCCTTTGTGTCCTGAGCACTGAGATCAAAGATATATGCCACTATACCTGGCCAGAAACACTTTTATAGATATAGAAATGTAGAAAAGAGGAAAATTGCTATAGGCAAATAAAAAAGAATGGACTGTCATAAAAATCTTTTTTAGTGAGATAGATGCAAGTCAAAACATAATATCTTAACAAAGTATAAAATCACAAATAACAATCAAAGCACAAAAAAACCAAAGAGTTTAAAAATTAAAATAAACAATAACATGAATAGAAGGTATTATGGCCTCCATTAGTATTTCTCCTCTTTTGAGATACTGTGGTTTCTCTCTGTTCTTGGACTGTCATCTGTATCAGTGCCAATGAGTGGGATGAGGACAACAGGTCTTAGTGATGCAGGTTCAGTCAGTGTGCTCCTCCAGATGACAAGGGTGTCTGTTACTGGCATATACCTTGGCTGGAACCCACCTCACTTGCCATTGTCCACAGTTCATGCCCACCCAGAGCAACCTCTGTTTGCTTTTCAACAACCTGGACTTTCTTTGGCACTTGTAGGAGCAATCTGAGGTAGTTACAGATAATGCTGGTTAGTGGGCCAAGGGGTAGGTGGGAGCCTCTTCTAGCTAATTAGGATATCCAGTCGACAGTTGTCTCTAGTTATTATACTGTGAGATAGCATGCCAGAACTTCTTATTTATTTATTTATTTATTTATTTATTTATTTATTTATTTATTTATTCATGCCAGAACTTCTGATTCCTGTGACTTACTTAGTGCCCTTTCAACAACCCATCCCTATCCTTGCTTCCTTCCTTCTCGCTTTTCCCCAGCCTCTGATAACCTCTATTCTACTCCCAATTTATATAGTATTTGTCTTTCTGTTCCTAAGAAAACTCCCAGACAAACCCTTTGGCTTCATTTGATCTGAGTGATTTAGAGGTCACTGTTTTGGAGGTCACATAGCTGAGCAGCATCTTATTAACTTTCCAACAGCTTTGCTGTAGGTAATGCCTCTGCTGTATGTTTTATGCCGACATACATGATTGTCTGGAACTTGAGGCAGTTTTTGTGGACAGCAATGACTCTTCCCTTGGGCCCACAGATGTCTGATAGGACAGCTGGAATGGCTTGGAGGCATCTGTGTTTTGATTTTCTTTTTTCTTTGTGTGTGCATGTGTGTGTGTGTGTGTTTTGATTTTCTAACTGTCCCCTTTGGAGTCTACACCTTTGGGCTAGATAGTTACCAGCCACATAACTATGACTAAGACACCAGAAGGGAGTGACAAGAGGAAAAGAGGGGCTCCTGGAGTTCCAGGACTATGGGTCTATTCTTCATTAGCCTCGCTCCCTTTCCCATTCTGCTCCTTGTCACTCTCTGTTCCTTGGGGCTCAGAGACTGATTTGCAAGCAGAGGGTCCTTTCTTCCTTGGCCACTGTGCAGTGCTTTCTTCCATCAATCATCTGACGAATCATCTACTTTATCACGAGGCAGCAGAATCCAGTTGCACTTTGATGACTTGCCTATTTTACCCAACACAATGATCTTCCATTCCATTCATGCTGTCCCAGTGGCAGACTTTTCAAGGACTGGGTAGTTTTCCATGGGAGCACATTTTCTTTATCTGCCTATAGCATTTCCACTTCCAGGGCTTCTGTGAATAGTGCTTCAATAAATAAGAGTGCAGATGACTTTGGTGTATTTTTGACATATTGATGTTATTTTCTTTGGGTATACACCCAGAAGTTAGGGCCCCATATCACATAGTAGTTCAATTTTTAACTATTTGAGAAGCTGCCCATTCTGTTTTCTAGAATGGATTTTCTTACTAATGTAAAACAAAGAGAGTGAAGAATTCTCTTTTGTCCACATTTTACCTGTGTCTGCTGTGTCTTGTGGTTTTGATAATAGCTGCTCTTTCTAAATGGTATCTCATTTTGGTGTTGCTTTCATTTCCTTGAAAATTCATGATATTGATCATTTTTAATATATCCATGGGCAGTTGTATGTCTAAGGACACGCTATCTTGAAATCAAACTGTACAGGACAAAATTTCTACTTTAGTTTTGTTACCCAGAACTTAATTTAAATCGTCTCTTTTTAATATTCTGAACAAATCCCAGTTTGAATCTGGCGGAGACTCTAGAATGCCCACTGATTTCGACAGGTTGTTAAAAGGGGCATGAAGACGACGTCCACTGTTAGTCGCCTTACTCCTGTGCCTGTATCCTTGGTTATCCTTGCTCTGAACACTGCTACTCATTCTCTATCCTTATATTCACAGGGCTCCACTCTTGGAGTCAATTCCTTTCTTTGTTCCCTACATAATTTCTAACTTTGTGTGTGACAAAACCTAAATTTGAACTGGGATAAAGCAGATATGTTATCATCTAGAGAATGGTCCTCAGGCTTTGGGTGCTTAGGGACCTTTTCCTTTTCCTTTTGAGACAGAATTTCACTATGTAGCCAGACTGACTTTTAACTCACTATGTAGTGCAGGCTTGGTTTGAACTCCTTGTTCAGTTTCCTGAGATCACAAGTATGCACCATTATATCTGGCTCTTCTTAATTTTTCTCAAAAATTATTGAAAATCTATACTACAACCCCCTTTGTTCATATGGGTAACATGTATCTACATAAATTATACTGAAATTTAAAATGATTTTTTATTAGTTCAATTAAACGTAGCAGTAACAACCTCATTATATGTTAAAATAAATGATACGTTTTGATGAAATGTAGTTATACTTAAGGAAAAAAATCCGTGAGGAGACTGGCGTTGTCTCACAGTTGGATTCCCTTATTTTCTGCATTGAACCTTTTGCAATATGTGGGTTTGGTTGGGTTATAAAGAAAGTTTGGCTTCACAAAGCTATGAATCTGAATGAACTAGGTGTGTTTTAATAGCCTTTTCAAGCTATTGTGGATTTTGTTCTTTGAAATGACACAAAACTCTCAGCAAATGTAATTACAGCCTGTATTATAATACTGTATAGATGATATTTTTATTCTTTGTATTCCAATTTCTTTTCTTGTTGTGATAAAAATATTCTGACAAGAGCAACCGTTCCTCTGCTTAACACATTGGTTTATCTTTAAAATTCAACTTTACCCAAATTCTCAGGATAGGAGTGGAAAGAACCCAGATCTTTTTTTTGAAATATCATAGGAATGACCCATATTCAAGTCCCTGATGGATTCTTTGTTCTCTTCTGGAACTTCATGATCTGTGTCCACTGTTTATTTCTTCAATATTCTTGTCCTCCATGTACCCACCAGAATGGTCCAGTAAGCTCTGCTTCCAGTATGCTAGGTCTTTTCTAGCCCAAAGTTACAGACTCTTCCACATTCTGGCCATAAAGCCATTCAAAAGCCTAAGGTCCACATGGTCAGACTTATCATAGTGAAGGTGTCATTTCTCAGTATCATTTCAAAAAGGATTTGTTGACTTATCAGTGTATATCCCTGTGTGTGTGTGTGTGTGTGTGTGTGTATGTGTGCATGCTCACACTTACTTATGTGTGTACCTGGGGGTGGTGGTCAGAAGAAAGTTCCTGCCTGCCTGCCTAGAGCTGGGATTACATATGTGTGTCACCATGCTTGCTTTTTTCCCTTTAGTTGGGTTCTGGGGATTGAACTCAGGTCCTGATTCTTGCATAGAACGCGCGTTATCCGTAATGTTATTTCCATGGTTCCTTATCACTCGTTGGATTACTGTTTTACCTATGCATTGTTCTGTAACATATACTGATCATTTAAAACATACTATTTCAACATGTGTATCAATCTTTCAGATACTGATACATTTCATTATTTGGGAAAAAAGTTTCCCAAATCCCAGTTTTCTTTTGCAGTCTTGTATTTTATTGCTGGCAGCAATATTACTAGTTATCCTCCTTGAAGGAAAAGACTTGCATCTCCAGTATACTTTTTGCCAGTGTCCTAAACCATATGAGTAATTTGCCTGTTATTTCAAGTGAGATAGTTTTTCTTACCCCCAGTCAGACACACTTCTCAGATACAGTGATTTGGCTTCTTTATGGTGTAGAAGCAGATCTCAGTGTGGGCTGCACTCTCTGTTGTACCTCACAGAATTTTTGAATGATTCGCAGTCATAAGTATAGATTTAACAAGATTAAATATTCCTTGATGGGTTACTTTTGTTTTTGCTTTTGTTTTTCACACAAGGTTTCTTGTATAACCCTGGCTGTCCTGGAAATCATTCCATGTGCCAGGATGGCCTTGAACTCAGAGATGTACCTGCCTCTGCCTCTCATGGTGCATACCTCCATGCCCAGCAGCAAAATTAAATATTCATAAATCTATAAGCCCCAGCAATAAGTTTGAGGCCAACCTGGGTTACAGAGCAAGATCCCGTCTTAAAAATGCAAAGACAGACAAGCTGAATGTTTTAGTGTGTCATTAAAGGCATTTAGTGAACTCCTCACAGTTACAGTTTAGTGAAGAATTTAATGACCACTAATGCATTTTGATGCCATTTTCTCAATATGTGCTTAGGTATAAGCAGTTTTATTCATTGCCATTTTATCCTATCAACGGACATGAATCCCCCCAAATGATATTATAGAAATATTGGGAAATTAATTTCCTATCTCATGGGCATCTCTGAGATCCCCAGTGGTCCATGGGTTGTGCTTTAATGCTTTTAGGGCATCTTTGTCTCTATATGCTAAATCCTTCAGGGCATGAATCCTCGGAGAGGCTCTGAGAGAAGTAGGGCTTCAGACATCACAGTTTGTCACTGAAGCTATCCACAGACAAAGAGACTTTCATGTAACCTACGGCTATCTATCATTGGACTGTTTACTTATTTATACCATTTGGTTCATATGCGTTATAAGTTACAGTAATGAGTACATCTATGGAAATTCAAGCATATTTTATAGTTGATGTGAGATTGATGAGATAGAAGGCCATACTTCAGTTTGACAAACAAAGCTGTTTAGGGTCTAGAGAGCTCTGGATTCGTCAAGGACAAAACTCATTTATGAGAACAGAGAAAAGGGCAGAAATCAATTTTAGTGTCTCATGCAGAGAGAGTACATTTTCACGTCCCAAATTTAATTATCGTTATGCTAGGAGCTAAGAAGAGAGTGCCATCAATATGAACACTCATGAGTTCCTGTTAAAATTGGGTGGCATTCATTGACAAGCAAATTCACAGAACATAAGAGTCTCTAGTTTTTAAACACACATTTCAATTTAGGCCACTTTCATGACAAGAAAATTCACAGAACACAACAATCTATTTTTTTTAAGCACACATGTCAATTTAGGCCATTTTCAGGCTAATGACAGGATGAAGGCGCTGCTTAGTTGTCAGAGAGGTATATTGAAAAGGTTGCCAGAATAAGCAATGGCAATGTGTAAGAAGAAAATTTTACTGCCTTTTTGGAAGCAAAAGGACTTGCTTCATTCATTAGTAGACAATGAGAAAAAAAATCAGAAATTGTAGATACAGCTTTTTCAAGAGAACCAAGATACTCCCCAGTAAGCAGAATGAGTGGAATAGCTGATCAAATCTCCATTAGACAAAAACACCTTGTTATCAGGGTACCCTAGTACATCTATCCAAGTGCCTTCCCCAAATTTAGAAATGGAGGACCTAATTCTATTCTAGGCACAAGTATAAAATCACAAGTATGTTTTCTACATACTTGAAGGAATCAATCAAAAGCTTAGTGGTAATTTAGGACCACAGAGGTACACGCAAGAAAAGGGAGCCATGATCTGAAGTTGTGTGTATACACACAAGGCTTGTCACTGCCTACTTACCTCCATCCCCTTGACCAACTTGCCCTTTATCCTCCTCTGTATTTTATCCTCTGCCTGCCACCCAGACATTCTGTTCTTTTTCTTTTTCCCTTTTCCTCACTTACTCCACAAATGTTTCTTGGGCATTGCTCAGCTGCCAGCCTTTTGCTAAGCACTGAGGACACAACCACCACCAAGACACATGGCTTCATTCGACACTTATACTCTAGTTCGGGAAACAGCCATTAAACAAGTATTTGCAAACCAACAGTTACAGTCATGGTAAGTCTTACAAAGAGGGGGCGTGGAATAGAAGCTGATTTACTGTAATCTAGGGGGGTGGGGATCTAGATTTTGCTATGTTTTTAAGCACACAGTCCAATTTCTCAGGCCAATGAGCAATTGTGGAAGCCCAATGGACCAGGGTATATAGAAGACCACACCAGGGTGGTTAACCATCAGCTTCATCTGGGACTGGTGTCCCAGGAGGCCCTAGGACTTCTTTCTTTCAAATACCTTTACTAATTCTCTGAGGGTTTCATATAATATAGTTTGAGAATCTTCAACCCACATGCTCAGCTCCTACTGGATTCATCTATCCTTCTCTGGCTGGAACCTGGGATGTCTGAGTGTTAACAATGGTGAGGTCCTAGGTAAGCTATGTCAATTAACCTGGAAAGCCCCTGCCAGGACACTTTCTATCCAGGGAGAGGCTCTATATTTCTATGGACTTGAACCTGGAGTCATACAGAATATGTCCTCCTTACGGTCTACAGGACGGGTCACAAGAATCTATGCATTTGGCCCTAGCAGAAGAGGCACAAGGACAGGTCTCTGTCACAACAAGAAGTTGGTTTGTTATAGCACTGGAAATTTCTGGTGGCCCAAAGCTTAGTAAGTCCCCCCCCCCCCTTTTTCAATTACAGCAGGAGCTATGGTTAAGTGACTCCTCTATTCACATCTCCAGCTTGAAAGCAGCGATGATGCAGGTCTGGTTTCCTTGGCAACAGACTCCGAGAGGGAGACTCTGTGGCAGATGATTTATTAGGACTTGCTTTTAGGAGCGAGGAAAGCAGAATTAGTGGAGAGAAGTGGAATGGCGGCGCGGCCTCAGCCTGGGGAGTGAAAACTCAGATGAACCAGCAGCCATGGAGACATGGGCGAGCAGAGTCCATTAGTCACCCACTGCACACAGGTTACCTTGGAGGAAAAGGCATAACCTTTTAGCTGTGGATATTTTCATGAAGCTGAGACACTGAATACCTTTGCCTCTCAGTATCTATGGAGAATTGATTCTAGGGTGGCCCAAGGATACCAAACTCTGTGATGTTCAGGTTTCCTATATATATTTACATATAAATCTATAAAACTCTTATATATGTATATATATATATATATATATATACACACATACATGTATGTATATATACACATATGTATATGTGTGTGTATACACACACACACACACACACACACATATATATATATAATTTGGAGCAATGCCTCATTTATCCTGATATTCTGAACTGGACTTAAATTTATCATGTTGTTAAGTGTCGTGTTGAACTCCTGATCCTCCTGTTTTCCCTACCATGTGTTGGGATCTCAGATGTATGCCACCATGCATGAATCTCCTGTATATTTAACCTCTAGATTATTTGAAACACTTAATATAATGTAAATTCTATGCAAATAGTTTGTATGTTGTATCTGCTTAGGCATGAAAGATAATCTTTAAATGCTCAGTACGAACCCAGATTTTTTAATTATAGAAAAAAATAAGTAATTAAAAATTAATACTTTAAATTCATGATTGACTGAACCCATGGATGTTCAATCTGTGGATATAAAGGCCACCTGTATTAAGTCCTTAAGTGGGGCTCTGGATAGCACACGGCCTAGCACACTAGGCCATCAGGTTTCAGCTCAATGTTTTCCATTAAACCATGTGTTACCACTTATCACGAATTGCCTGTAGACATCTGCAAGCTTTTAATTTAGCATGTAATTGAAATTTTTTCCTGGCTCCAGAAAGATGCTGATCAATAATATAAATTCCCAGAGCTGTTAATAATGAATGAGTCTGTGGATGCAGATGGCGTGTAATCACTGGGTAGTGCTTTCATTGAACAGGCATTGATTATCTCAGGTGGAAGTTGATTTTCAAAATGTAAATCATGATGTATCCATGAGTATGAAGTCAAGCATTCCTGAAAGGCTAGTGTTGGCCAAGATAACAGAGGACAGACTTTTTTTTTTTTTTTTTTTTTGGTTTTTCAAGACAGGGTTTCTCTGTGTAGCCCTGGCTGTCCTGGAACTCACTTTGTAGACCAGGCTGGCCTCGAACTCAGAAATCCGCCTGCCTCTGCCTCCCGAGTGCTGGGATTAAAGGCGTGCGCCACCACGCCCGGCTGAGGACAGACTTCTTTGCTAGTTGAGGAAGTATTCTACAGATATTCAAGAGATTTTTTTAAAAACACAACATTTATAAGAATTGAGTTATATTTAATAGCATAGTTTAAGTGATAGCCTCACATCTACATTTCATTATATAAAATTAGTCTTTTAAGAACTGAGTCATTGCAAACAAAAGATGAATAATTGCTTTTTGGCTTGTAAATTCTGAGTGGTGAAATTACAGGGTATAGCAGCCTTCAAACCAGGCTGCACACCAGACAGGCCTCAGGAACATAAGGACACTCTTAAGTTAGAAGCTTGACGAGGGGCTTAGTGTTTTAGCAAAGCTCCAAAAATAATCTTTGTGCAGCTAGCCAAGCCTGGCTTAGTGTCCTCCTCTACTGACATAGAGAACAGCTTCAACCATGTGCCCACATTTTGTTGTAGTTGACTTTTAAATTTTTACTGTGAAATATACTACCACACAAAGTGAACATATTAGTCAATATAAGTGCACTGTTTAGGGGCACTAAGCAGTTCTAACACCCATTATCACCACCATTGCCCTTCTTTGGGACTTCTTCATCTTCTCAGATGGACTTCCTCTCTATTAAACAACTCTGTAGTCTCCCCTTCCTCTTACACACCAATACCCACCATTCTATTTTCTGTCTATTTTGTCTATTCTAGGCTCCTTGTGTAGGTGGAATCACCCAGCATGTGTTCTTCTGTGACTGGCTTGTATCTCTTAGTCTAATGTCCTCAAGGATCAGCCATGTTGTGGCATGCCAGAACAGAACTTTTTTCCCCTTTTGAGGCTGTTCTGTTGCACACCTATGGCAGATTGTAAATGACATTTCCTTCAGGATATTGAGGGTACAGCTACCTGAGTCCCTGCTTCCAGAAGCAAAGCTGCTTGTTTGTACCGTATCTGGAGTGGTAGTTTTGGCTACATCACTTTGGCCCCTGGTGAGTCACACACACACACACCTGCCCAGGAGCTATCTGGACACAAATACACACCCACCCACCATATGCCAATTAATTTGAAATACTCCCTCCCACCTTCTCCCTCCCTCCCTCCCTCCCTCCCTCCCTCCCTCCCTCCCTCCCTCCCTCTCTCCCTCCTTCCTCTCTCCTTTCTTCCAATATCTGTTTTGACATAAACTCACTCTTTGGCTCAGGCTGGACTCAAACTTGTGATCCTCTTGTCTCAGCTTCCTGAGTGCTGACCTCACATTTTCTCTTCACAGTCATCCTAATACACATGGAACGGAAACTAGCAGTTTTAGTTGGCATTTTTTCAAATGATTAGAGATTTGGAGCAGCTTTGTATAGGCTTTTGACTATTTGTTTATCTGGGTGAGATTATATTTAAGCCCTTTGCCCATTATTTAGTTACTATTACTGCAAGAAGACACCATGACCAAGGCAACCTATAGAAGAAAGAGTTTATTTGGGGCTTACAGTTGTTGAGAGGTAGAATTTATGGTGGTAGTACAAAGGCATGGCAGCAGGAACAGCTGAGAGCTCACATCTCGATACAAAAGCATGAGGCAGAGAAGGAGATGCTGGGAACTTCAAAACCTATCTCCAACCTCTTCAAACATCACCACACCTCCTAATCCTTCTGTCTTAGTCAGGGTTTCTATTCCTGAACAAAACATCATGACCAAAAAGCAAGTTGGGGAGGAAAGGGTTTATTCGGCTTACACTTCCATACTGCTGTTCATCACCAAGGAAGTCAGGACTGGAACTCAAGCAGGTCAGGAAGCAGGAGCTGATGCAGAGGCCATGGAGGGATGTTCTTTACTGGCTTACCTCCCTTGGCTTGCTCAGCCTGCTCTCTTATAGAACCAAGACTACCAGCCCAGAGATGGCACCACCCACAAGGGGACCTCCCTCCTTAATCACTAATTGAGAAAATGCCTTACAGCTGGATCTCATGGAGGCATTTCCCCAACTGAAGCTCCTTTCTCTGTGATAACTCCAGCTGTGTCAAGTTGACACAAAACTAGCCAGTACACCTTCCCAACAGTTTTACCAGCTGTGCTCCAGACCAAGTATTCTAATATCATAGTCTACGAGAGGCCAATTTTATTCAAGCCACCATACCCATTTAAGAAATTGGATAGTTTGTTTCCCTTTTGGAGTCAGGAATTCTTTGTGTCCTGGATATCTATCTATCAGAGGCATGATAGCCATTTCTTCCCATGCCAGTCCTTTTCCACTGTTAGCAATGTCCTATGAGATGCAAATGTTTTATGTTCATCTCTATCTTTTCTTTTGTCATAAATATATATATACATATATATTTCTTTGCTAACATTTTCATGTCAGATCCAGCAAATGACTTTTGAATTTGATATCATAAAACTTATGTATTTACTTTTAAGTTTTCTATAGTTTTAGCTCTTACATTTAAGTCTTTTATTCTTTTATATATTAAAAAAATATATATCTTAATTAATTTTTGAGACAAAGTTTCTCTCTATACTCTTGACAGTTCTGGAACTTGCCATGTAGACCAGGCTGGTCTCAAATTCACAGAGATCTGCCTTCCTTTCCCTCCCAAGTGCTGAGATTAAAGGTGAGTGCCACCATGCCTGGCCTCACTTGAAATAGTTTTTGGTAATTCAGCTCCCCTCTCTTTTTCTCCCCTTCCCTCTCTCTCCCATCTCTCCCTTCCATCTCTGTCTTCCTCTTTCCCTAGCCCCAATCCATATTTATATTTTTTACATACAGAGTCTCCTTATGTTTCCTTAGCTGAACTCAATCTTTGGTTTGCCTGCCTCAGCCTCTCAAGAAACTGAGATTACAAGTACCCATCACTATGTCTGGTACTTTAATATTTGTATCTTTAAAAATATACCTACTTAACCCAATGCATATCAACATAGTCTAAAGATTTATAGAGGCAGAAGCTGTAGGCATTACAAATTCAATTAGCTGTTGTGTCAGTAGAAGGATGTCTAAGTAGTGAGATAACAAGGTTCCCTGGCACCAGGCAGAAGTGCCAAAGTTTATACATTTTTCCAGACAGTAATCAATTTAATGAAAGGATTGTAATACTGAGGATTTCAGGTGTATGTCTGGTTGAAAGTATAAAAATGAGGAGTGGGGATGGGTGAAATGGATCACCTGGCATCCTTTAAGTAACACGATATGAATTTGCATTTCTGAACAACTGAGCCTGAGCAGGTAATATCTCAATGGGAGTCAGGAGTTCATTTACTTCTATTTTGTTTTGTTTTTCATGACAGTTTCCTTTGTAGCCCTGGCTATCCTGGAATTCACTTACTCTGTGAACCAGGCTGGTCTTGAACTCAGAGATCAGCCTGCCTCTTCCTCTTGAGTGCTGGAATTAAAGGGGCGAGCCACCACTGCCGGGCTTAGGAGTTCTTGCTTTAGGAAATTCAATGGAGTTGCTTGTGTTGAAGAACTCATGGTGATGAGGTCATGGCACTGGAATGGAGTGCTTCACGTCCTGGTCTCCCTCTCCACTCACCTTTGCTCCATTTCCCTCTCTTCTTCATCCTCTTTTTCTGCATTTGCTTCCACATCTGTTGGAACTATTTTCAGAATTCTTTGTTCGAGCCAAGTCAGTTTGACATAACTGGCAGGTTGACTCATGTGACTGGTTAAATTAATCACGGGTTAGAATCTATCATTATGGCACCAGGTTGAAACTATCATAACGGAAATGTGTCTTTTGAACTAATTCTCCTCCCCTTGTGCTCAGCTTAACATCTTATTTGCATTTTAAATGAGAGCTCCCTGAAGCTGTCTTTTTGACATTGTTCACAATCCAGGTTTAATTCACCATCTTTGCTGAGCTGAACGGGAATTGGACTATTTCCTCTGTTTTGGAAGTGATGGAAAATGGCAAGATGTGATTCAGAATTAGAGTAAGCTTTGGCAGGATGTGCCCGGTGTACAGTCAATGAGATGATTAAAATCATCGTGTGGACTCACAAGCTGTTCAGATACTGATTGGACACTTGTGTGGGCAGGGTTGCCTGCATCTTTGAGCATCCGTGGAGTCTCTCGTCTCTCTGCCTGTCATCTTACTGTTCCTGTGGTAAGGATTACACCAAGAGTCGAGATGCATGCTACAGCAGCTAGCCTTCCGTAGGTTCTTGGGATTTGAACTCAGTTCCTCATGCTTGAGCAGCAAGCTCTTTACCTAATGAGCTATCTCTGCAGCCTTGTTCAACTTTCGAAAGTCTTGCAAGTCTTTATTAAATATAGAGTGATGTGGAGGAGCTTTTCTTGTCAATACCCTTTTATTTATCAGCAATTGGTGTGTGTAGTGTGACTTCAGAAGGTCTTTTTTGCACCCAAACCTCAGTTTTTGCCATTCCAGTTTGGTACAGGACGTGAAATCCTCAGCAGGATAACCATCTCATAACGTACTTCTTTAGAAAGGACAAGGACCCTAGGTTAGCGCTTCTTCCAGGACTCACTGCTGTTTATCTGTCCAGTACACATGATGCTTCACACTCTACCATCCACACTTCCTCACATCTAACTGCGTGATGGTGGCCACTCTGGGACAACGATTGCACAAACCTTGAAGCAAGATTTAATGGTTCTCATCACATGTGCTCTATGCAGATAAGGGATTGTAGGTACTCATATGATAGGTCTCCCTACAGAACTCTTGTTGAACATCCTGTCCTCTCCAGAGTTTCCAGCAGCTCTTGTGGGTAGCACTCCTACTTTGGTGGATTTATAAGTGATAAGATGATTCTGTTGCCTCCTGGGCTTCAGTGCACCTGCAGCCTCTGCTTCAGTGGAATCAGGCTCTTGCAGGTAGTATCTGTCTTCATGGAAATAAAGTAGACTCAAGTTAGACTAGAATTCCAAGGGCATCTGCTAGTATAACAAGCTCCCCTTGAGAGGGGCTGCTAGACACAGGCTGAAACCTTAGTGTTAGGGTACAAGAGGCACACTCTAATATCTCTGACTACCTTCCTTGGAACCCAGAGCATGGCTAGAAATTATGGCTACTAACTTGACAATGACTTCCCTCAAGATAAAAGTAGAAGAAAGTACAATGATTGACACAGTGAGCAGGCTATGTGGTTACCCCTGGGGTACTCAACCTGCTGCCAACATATCTCTGGGCTAACAGGCTGGACCTTCTATTAGACAGCACCATTTGAAATGGTCCCACTGCTACTGCTGTGTGTCTGTGTTTCCTGCTGGTGCTGTTTCCTATCACCTAGGCTGCCAAGCCTTCCTTTCCTAATTTGGATAGGTCCTAGAGAGTCCAGATCCTTTTTAGCATCTACCAACTGCCAGTCAGTAGGGCATGAGGGCAAACATTTGCTCTGGCTGTGGGTCCCTGGAACAGAAAGTACTGGTTAGATTTAAAGGGACTTCACTATGAAGGCCATGCTCAGCCTAAAAGCCTTGTTACCAAGGCAGACGCAGGTAATGCTGACCAAAAGAGCTCTCAGGTAGATATGGGGTCAGTACAAAGCTTAGCAGAAGAGTAGAGGAAGGTTTTAAAAATATTATTATTATTATCAGAATGGTGTGTGTGTGTGTGTGTGTGTGGTGTGTAGAGCCCATGTCATGCTGCACATCTGGAGGTCAGAGGAGAGCTTTCCATAGTTGATTTTTCTCTTTCCACTGTGTGTTTCTGGGCATAAATTCTGGTTTAGCGCTCCTACCCGCTGAGCCATCTTATCAGTCTGAGTTCCACTTTTATTCTATTGTAGTGTAGAAAAAAAGAGACTTTCCTCCCGTTAGAAAAGAAATAAATGCCCAAGTCGTTAGTTATCCATCGAAATGTCTAGGTACAATGTTAAAAGCATAATTTTCCTGAGTCCTTTTGTAGTTCTCATATAACTCCACTGTCCCCGTGGAAAGCTCAGAGCTTTCCACTGTGTGTGCGCGAAAGCAATGGTTACTTAGTGCTAGTAAGTCTGCTTCTCACTGGGGCTCGCGCATATCACCCCAGAGGGGAACTGTCTCACTAGGATAGGCAGCTGAGGAAAAACAGTTTCCTTACCAATTTTCAAAATTTAGCAGAAGGGCAAGATTCAAGAGAAGAGAGACCTAGTCTGACACTAGTTTTATGGTTGGTGTCTGCTCCAACTAGAGTACTCTTCATTTCTGACATTGCTGACATTCATCATTGCTGACATCGATGAATTTTAGCTTTGGGAGACCTTAGGAGCGCAGGGCCATAATGATAAACCTCTCTGGGTCTATGTATGTATGTATGTATGTATGTATGTATGTATGTATGTATGATGTCTCTATCTGTAAATATCTATATATGTGAGGTACGTCATTACCAGCCTGGCATATAGAATAGTGTCAGTTAGAAAGTTAGCTACTTTCAATAACAGGACTATTACTTTTGGTCTTCTAATTAATAGAACATGGGAAATAAGCCTTATGCCTTCCCAATACTTGGAAACATTCAGGAAATGCTGGCCTGAGGAATCGGCTTGTGTCATGTGGATGTGCAGGGCACCTAGTCGTCCCCAATGCTGTGCAGTGGCAAGGGTGCCAGGAGGCTTTGTGTTCCAATGAGAGGCCATTGCACTCTCTTAGAACTTTGGCAACACCAGCATCACTGGCTCATGCCTCAGGTAAGAGCTCTTATCGCGGTTCTGCCACGGTGCGTCCACAGTTCACGCACACACAGCTTCAGTCATAGTTGCCACTTGAATGCACCGCTCTCAGTCCTGCATGTGCCTGCCATTTCTGTTGCGATGGCAAAGTGTGACCCATCACCAGCATCCTGAGCCTTCCACATGGGCGACTAAAGTTTTCTCATAACTTCTGTTCTCAATGTGTGCTCAACTGCATGGTTACAGTACTTAAATTGTTTCTTTTTGTTGTTATTTTTTCACACACAATAAATGTTGATTATACTATCCCCCCCCCCCCAGGAAAAAACCCTTAAAAACAAAACAAAGGTTAAAACAAATAATCAATAAGACAAAAACCAAAATCAAACTAACAAAAAAAAACCCCAAAACCAAAATCAACAAAACAAAAGCATACACACAAAAAACATTGAGTATGTTTTGTGTTAGCTAATGACTCCTGGGCTTGGGGCCTAACCTGGAGTGTGGTTGATACACGTAGTGACACCTTGATTCCCCCTCCACACACAGCAGCTATGCATTGCCAATAGCTTGTTGGTTAGAGGTGAGGGGCTACACTCCCAGTTGATGGCTAAACTACTGATGAATCTTCCTGGAAACAGAAACATGCTGGTGGCTTTTTATGAGACACTAACTCTTCCATCATTAGAGTGGATTAGACCTCTCCACTTCATCCCTAGGCTGCATACAATTGAAGTGGGAAAGATGACGGGGGAGGGGGGATGGAATCTAACAGTTCTGTTGAATCTGAACAGGGACAAAATGATACATTCTGACAGATGACATCACACTGGAGACTGGCAGAAACCCATAGGGACATTTTTTCAGAAAATCAGATTTGTGAGATAAAAAGTAACAGAGTCAAACAGAGAAATTACACATAAGCTTTAGGACTGCAGGAGGATCCCTATGAACTACTAGTAGATCAGAATCTCAGGATATGCTGGAGAGATGTCTCAGTGGGCAAAGCACTTGTTATGCTAGCACGAAGGTTCCAGTTTGCTCCCCAGAACCCAGGTAAGAGTCGGATATGGTAGCGTACGTCTGCAATCCCAATGCTTTTGCAGGGAGACAGGAAGTAGAGAAAGGAGAATCCTGGAAAGTGGGATACCTCGTGGGATGTGCAAACAACAAAGATTGTGTCTCAAACAAGATAGATGGAGAACAAACATCGGAGTTGTCCTTTGACCTCCACATGTACCTCTTAGCATGCACACAGATACACACACACACACATACACACACGTGTGTAGGTGTGCACACCATTCTTGGGATAGAGCTGTACTCCTTGAAAGCTTGTAACTGCAAACTGACTTCTTTGATTGTCATGCTGGGTAGCTCTTGTTCCCATTGATAGATACCTTTAGAACTCTCTTCAAGAATTATGCAGCAAGAGAGTAATTTTACCCCAAACAATGGGACTTTATTCATTAATAAGATTTTTTTCATTTATTATTCATTAACAATAATTTGATATAGAAATGCAGGAACGATGAGCTTAGCACTGTGTGCTCAACCAGGCATTTGTTCAGTATTTGAAATCTGAAGTTCCTGAGCCCACTGTTGTTTTTGCACGTTTCTGTTTCTTTTTTATTTTAGGAATTTAGCCACCAGAGTTTTTTGGGTCTTGGTTTCTGTGTCTGGTCCCAAAGAGTACAATATCTCATGGGGAAAGTGGAGTGAATTCAAGTTGCAGCTTCTCCCTGGCTGCCTGAACATGGAACCACCAGCCCCCTGCCCTCCCTTTTTTTTTTTTTCCTCTCTCCCTTCCCTTCCCTTCCCTTCCCTTCCCTTCCCTTCCCTTCCCTTCCCTTCCCTTCCCTTCCCTTCCCTTCCCTTCCCTTCCCTTCCCTTCCCTTCCCTTTCCTCTCCCTCTCTCCCTCTCTCCCTCTCTCCCTCTCTCCCTCTCTCCCTCTCTCCCTCTCTCCCTCTCTCCCTCTCTCCCTCTCTCCCTCTCTCCCTCTCTCCCTCTCTCCCTCTCTCCCTCTCTCCCTCTCTCCCTCTCCATCTCCTCTCTTTCTTTCTTTCCTTCCTTCCTTCCTTCCTTCCTTCCTTCCTTCCTTCCTTCCTTCCTTCCTCTCTTTCCTCCTTTCTTTCTAGAAAATGTTTTAGAATGATTCACACTTCAAGATGGCTAAAATTCAATTTCCTCCTTTTTGGATGTTAGCTAATAAGTTCCTATTGGCTCCAAGAGACCTTGTGACTAGTGGCTAGAGTCCAGTCCAAGTGTCTTCAGGTTCTTGGCCTCTTATTCAAAGGGTTCAAATAAGGTTCTCACAGATTTATATAAGTAGCAAGGTAACGTTCTCCAAAGGAAAATGATAGTACAGGACAGAAATACACTGTTAACAGTGACAGCAGGCCTCAGGGAGGAGCTTAAGGGTCCTGGTAATTGTCTGGGGCTTTCCTTTATGCAGCATAAGAGGAGGGGTTTGGCTGCCAAGGGATGTAGAGTTGGTGGTTCCCTTTCTTGATTGACAGATTAAGTTATATAATCATCTTTCTACTGTTCATGTCTATTTCCACAACACATCTGATTTTAATCATACCCATGCCTAACTATGTGTAGGCATAAGATGGCAAATAGGGAATTCTCTTTAAAAGTTCATTCCTAAGGGCATAGTTTGTCTTATTGCACATGTGCACAAAACTAGTGCAGGCTAGATGGGCTCATGGTCCGTAGCTTTCAGATGTATTAAAATGTATTGGGAATATGTTTGAATAGAAAGTGCCCAAGTGAGATGGCCATTAGGGGAGAAGTTTATTCCATTGTCTAAAGCAGGATGTCTATGCAGCTTGCAGCTGCATGCGGTTGGGGGTTCTAGGTTACTAACAGGTTGCAGCTGTGTGCGGTTGGGGGTTCTAGGTTACTAACCGGTTGCTAGATGCATTGTTTAAAGAGGGGAGAGTATGTGCATCCTACGTACAGACAATGGTCTCAGACTACCAAATACATTATTAAAAGGCATGTATATCCCAAACCAAGTGAAGTCCCAGGTTGCTAAGCTATTTTCTAGGCTTGGCTGCTTCAACCTTGATTCTAGACTCCCTGAGTGGTTCCCACGTAAGCAGGCATCTCCCTCTCTTGGGGTCACTGACTTCACCTAGGTTCACATCTGCTTCCACAGGCAACCTACTAGGAAAATCAGTTCCTAAGGCCTGACTTCACTGCTGCAGTTTGATGCTGAGATGTCTGGCTTAGAAGAGCACAGGCATGTGACATAGGCCATTTCTTCTTCTTCTTCTTCTTCTTCTTCTTCTTCTTCTTCTTCTTCTTCTTCTTCTTCTTCTTCTTCTTCTTCTTCTTCTTCTTCTTCTTCTTCTTCTTCCCCCCTCCTCCTCTCCCTCCTTCTTTTTCTTCTTTGATTTTTAAAGATAGGATTTCTCTTTGTAGCCATGGTTGGCATGGAACTCACTGTACATCAGGTTGACCTCAACCTCACAGAGACCCACCTGCCTCTGCCTCCCAAGTGCTGTGATTTTGGCTAGTTTATACTTCTTTGGCGGTTTCTTACCTTCTTGTGAAGAGAGTGGGAAGAGGATGTTTGGGAATCTTTGAGTTCCCCTGTGCCAATATGCAGACATTGAGGAAGTTCCAAGGCTGCAGGACAAAGAGTGACAGAGAACAAGAAGGTAGAAACAGAGATGATAGACCACTGATGCCAGCAAGAGGCTTCCTGGGAATCAGCACAGTGGAAGGAAGTATGGTCAAGACCCCTTACTTAGAGTATTCATAAGGCTGGGCCAGGAGGATCTTGAGTTCAAGGCTAGCCTGAACACATATTCTCAAAGCCTGGGAATATAGCTCAGTGGTAGAGCACTTGCCTAGCATATCTTAGGTTTGACATCCACCTGTCAAGAAGCAAGCAAGCAAGCAAGCAAGCAAGCAAGCAAGCAAGCAAGCAAGCAAGCAAGCAAACAAGCAAACAAGCAAACAAGCAAGCAGCAAACAAAGAAACCAAGGTGATTTCTTGGTACAATGAATCCTGAAGCAGACATTAGAGGAAGCACAACCATAGTTTAGAAAAAGAGGCTAGTAAAATTGTTGTGGAAGGTGTTCCATACTTGGTAGCTTTACATGAGACTTAGAATCTTTAATGCATGGGGCAGACTCTATAGCAGCTGAATCAAGGCAAGAATACAGGAGCTAGTTGTGAAGATAACCATTTCTAATATTCATGAGCACATCATCCAAGGAAACTAGTTCAGATAGATACGTGTGGTGCACAAGAAGTGTGCCACCATTTATCTTGATGAATTCTCATTGCTCCCTACCCCCAAACAGCCACAATACTTTTAGCTCTTGGCAAATTTCCATAGATATGGAGGGTAAACCAAATTAGGCAAAACTACATGAAATAAACTGCCTCTCCTCTTCATCTCAGTTCCCCTCCATGGTTATTACCCTCATTGGCTGAGTAAATTGTTGCTATGGAAGATAATTAGAGTTAATATAGCCAACCGTCAGAGTTTAAGTCAATATATTTTGTGTATTTGGATTTCAAAGGCAAGCCCTAATAACTTTAAAATAGATATTTGCCTTCTAGTTAGTTAAATGGACAATTTAAAACAATGTCTAAAAATTACCTTTCTTACTCAAATGAAAAGGAGGTCTAATGCAATAGCTACTATTTTTAGGCCTGAAAATGGTCTTAAAGGATTTTTTTTCCCTAAAACTATATGAACTATCAAAAAGGCATTAGAGCTCTCTAGAATGTGGACGAATCACATGACAATTAGCCATAAAAAAGCAAGCTTGGCCCATTTTTTGCAACCAGAAACGAAGGAAGGAAAATGTTTTCCTTTGCAGAAAAAAAGCTTAGATGTAAATATCTTCTGGGCATTCCAAGCTTTTCCTTTTACTTGAACATCTATGCACACGACACTTGTACATCCTGTAGCAAGAAGTAAACAGAAAATCAGCTCCTTGGGCCCTCTGTTGCTATAGCAACCTCCAGGCAAACATAGTGGAAAATGTGTGGTGCCTTTTAAGTGAGATGCAGAGGGACAATCCTCACAGACACACGTCAGCTTTGCCATTTGTTCCCTGGGATTTTTTTAAGTCCCCCCCCCCATTGACAGTGCTTCTTTCCTGGTGGTCCAGTGGCCAGAACCCCCCTCTAGTTTTCAGCAGATCCTTATAGTTGGCTCTTGGATCATTATAAATCCTGTCTTAGCTAGACCTAGGTAGGAAGTCAGGTCCAACTTTGCAAACACAGATAAAGGTCTGATTGTGTGTGTGTGTGTGTAAAAAGACTCCACCCTTGCTCTCATCTACCTCTGGCAAAAATGTGAATTTGAGAATGTCTTTTCAAAATGTTGCTAATTGCCTTCGTTTTGTAATGGCTCACATATATAGGTGGCTTTTCTGCAGGCATGTATCCTTGCGATGGGGTGAGGTGTATGTGACATCAGGCAGTCTTGTATGAATGTTTTGGAGACAGTGGAGGACAGTGGGCTCTACTGGTGGCTTTGCAGGGAAAGAGCTAGGAAAACCAAGAAGTTTGGGGAGCTTTTCGGAAAGCTGCATGGTTGAGTCTCCTGGGAAATATAACGGCTCTGGAATCAGTCTTTGTGAGCTCAAATCTCAGGAGAAATATTTACAAATGACTTGGAGGAATAGGGCAGTGTGGTGGTTAATATTGTCAACTTAATAACATCTAGGTCACCTAGGAGACAGGCCTGTAGGCATACCTGTGATGAATTGTCTAGATACGATTAATTGAAGTGGAAAAAGCTACCGTAATTGTGAATGATAGCATCCAATAGGCAGAGGTCCTGGGCCATATAGAAAGAGGAAGAATTGAGCATATTCTCAGCACTTATCTCTCTCTTTCTCGACTACAGATGAAATGTGACCAGCCGCCTCTCAATTCTGGTGCCATGACTTCTGGACCACCATGGACTTTATTTACCCTGGAATTGTGAGCCCAAATTAGAAGTCCTTTCTCTGTCGAGTTGCCTTTGCAGGATATTTATCATGGAAACGAGAGACATCACCTAAGATGAACAGCTCATTGAGCTTCCTGTGGTGCAGTGCCATTTTGCAATCTCAGGATTGTAGTAAGGAAAGCAATAATCAAACACAGCGATCATGAAGCATGAAGCTTCAATAGACACCAGAGACCAGGCAGCCATGTATACTGCAGCGTGGACGAAGGCCAGTGCTCATCCTAATATCTGCCTGACTTGGTTTCTATACTTAAAAGCAGGATATGATCCTTATTCATTGACAGAAATGAAGCAGTCTACAGAAAGGACATAGCATGTTACTAGTAAAGACTAGGCTAAGACATGGTAATTATTATTATTATTATTATTTTTTGGTGCTGTGCCAGGTGCTTTTAAAATTCTCATCTCATTTGAACTTTTAGAGACCTCTGTTCTTCTCTTCAGTAGGTACCCACCTATTGCTAAAATGTTTATGGTTTGTCCCTAAGTTGTGGGACTGACTCAGGTCTGCCTTTCCATATTCTGGATTGTTCTTATTCCCTGCTAAGCTAATAACATTTGATGTTATTAATAGGCATCGATAGTCTCATGTTATCCCTCCAAGATGACATTCACATTTTAACAAGAGTTCTCAAGGCCTTGACTCAAAGGAGTGAGTAATGTGGTTATTTTGGGCCTCCTGGCAGAGGGAGATAGGCCTTGGGCTGGGTGAGATTTCCTAAACACTAAATTTACAACGAGCTGGCTGCTGTCCACCCTGCTTTACTCGGGGTAGGATGTGGGAGCTATATTGGTGATAAGGGAGTAATTTAAATCAATTAACTAATAATTTTGTCACCAGGAAGTGTATTAGGTAGAGTGGGAAAGACTATGAAGATTAATCTTTGTTTCAAGAAATCTATAATCGAGTTGAAGAAATTAAGGCATGATAAATGAAAAAAAAAACAGTTCTATTTGCCACTACCAAGATAGACCTGAGAGTGTTGCCTACATGTCACTATCTTGTGTGAGGCCATGAGGGCTCGGTGGAAACTGGAGAGAGATTACTCAGATATATGCTGCTATGATCGAATCCCTCCAGAGTTTAAACAGGAGCAAATGCTCAGACCTGGAGCAGACTCCATAGCAGAAGGTGAGGCATCAGATGTTGAGTTTGACTGAAGACTGAGGAAATGAGAGTCTGCGAGCCTGGGTCCATGATGGGTGCTTGGCAGGTCTAGATGGGGTCAAGTAGAGGAGTCTTTTATGTAACTTCTGAGTTCAAGGACAGCCTGGTCTACAGAGTGAGTTCCAGGACAGTCAGGGCTACACAGAGAAACCCTGTCTCAAAAAAAAATTATTGGGGGCTGGAGAGATGGATGGCTCAGTGGTTAAGAGCACTGACTGCTCTTCCAGAGGTCCTGAGTTCAATTCCCAGCAACCACATAGTGGCTCACAACCATCTGTAGTGGGATCTGATGCCCTCTTCTGTGTCTGAAGACAGCTTCGGTGTACTCATATATATAAGATAAATAAATAATTCCTTTTTAAAAATTATGTTCTTTGTGAATTTCACATCATACACCCCAATTCCACTCATCTTCCCCTCCCCTCATACCTGCTCTCCTCCCTTGTAATCTTCTCCCAACAGAGAAAGAAGTCTTGCTGTGGTACCTGTAGTGTGGCCCATAATATGCCCTTTTGTCCTCATGTCTTTACTTGCAAATGTTCATTGCAATTACTTGTTTTCTGGCATGAGGCCTTTGGCTCCTGCTACTCTATCGATACTGGAACCTTACTGGGATTCCTCTGTTGTTGCCCTGTGTCATGGAGATGCTGTAGTTTTTGATCTGTAGGACTTGCCCATTCATGCACTCCAGCAGTTTATTGATGGGGTAGATGTTGGGGTGAACCAATTCAAAGCCCTGGATATGGGACTGAGAAATATCTTATATGGTCAGCTCATTGGCTCACCAGTCCTTACATTCTCTGGGCTGGCTCACCAGCAACCCCATGAACCAGGGCCAGCTCTACTCTGTTACCCAGGTGAGGTGCAGGGCCTGGTCTCCCCAGTGTTGCAGTTGGTGAGCAGCAGGGACAGTTCTCCTGCTCTCAGGACCCCAGGGCTAGCTCTCTGTCCTGCTATGAAGAGTGAGGAACAAGGGAGGGTAGGAGGGTCTCTTCCTCATCCATGCCATTGCCCAGCAGACAAGAGGCAGGACAGGCTCTCCTGTGCTCAAGCCCTCAGGGCCAGCTCACCTGCAACCCCCACATCCGGGCCAGCTCTACTGTACTGCCCAGGTGAGGTGCAGGGCCTGCTCTTCTGCTCTCGGGACTCTGTAGGGGCCAGCTCTCCCACCAGCTGCCACTGCTGTTGGTGAGGGCAAAGGAGAGGGGAAGGGATCTGTTTCATCAGCTTAAAGGAAAGCAGCTGTGATAAATAAAAATACGCACTACCTGCAGCTGCATTTGTAAAGCAAGGAAGGATGTTGTGTGTCAGTGCTCAAGGATTGCCAAGTTCTAGCTATCTTTTACCAAAACCATGTGTCTGTGTGTATATTCAGGTCCAAGTGCATATGCTGTGCATCTGTGTGGAGGTTAGAGGTCATCAACATCTGGTGTCACTTTTCCATCCTCCCTGTGTTGATGCATAGTCTCTTACTAGTCTGTCTCTTACCATACTGCATAGACTTAATGGCCAACAAGCCCCAGGAACTGTCCAATTTCCACTTCTTCAAGGCCAGCATTAAAAGCATATACCACCAGACTAAGCTTTTAAAACATTGGTTCAGGGGTTTGAACTCAGCTTCTTATGCTTTCATGACAAATGGTTTGCCAGCTGAGCCATCTCTAGTCTCTACTTGTTTTTATATCAATTATCTAAGGCTAAGCTAAGGTAAGGATATGATAAATAATATTTAAATGTGCCCGGTAGGGCTTTGGTTTGTGGTTTGGTTCTCCAAACCATCATGCATCAGAGCTCTTTCGTTTCCTTGCTATGACATCTTCTGCTAGTCTTACACTGTCACTTGAATCTGTTCAGAAAGTGAAAACTCATTATTTCTCTAAAGAAGAAGTAGTCTTATTTGTGTAAGGCAGAAGAAAGAATAATCAGACACTCCATGGTGGCGCATGCCTTTAGTCCCCAGCACTTGGAAGGCAGAGGCAGGTGGAGTTCTGTGAGTTTAAGGCCAGCCTGGTCTACAAAGTGAGTCTAGGACATTCAGGGCTACACAGAGAACCCCTGTCTCAAAAACCCATAAAAAAAAATCACTCTTACTGGGGCTGAAGAGGTTGCTCAGCTGATAAGGGCACTGGTTACTCTTCCAGAAGATCCTGGTTCAATTCCCAGCATCCACAGGACAGCTCACAACTGTTGGTAGTCCTAAAGATGGGAGGAGAAGGACCATCCACCCAATTCATCATAACCAAATTAATTAAAGCAAACTTATAAAAAAACTTATTTAGCACGATTCAATGATTTTAAATATAGTTGTACATATGTATACATATACATGTATACATATATGTATATGTTTTTGAGACAAGGTCTCACTACATAGCCTTGGCTGTCCTGGAACTCACTATGTAGACCAAGTTGTCCTCAGACTGACATAGATCCACTTGCTTCTGCCTCTGGGATGCTGTGATTAATGTCGAGCATCACCAGAGCCGGTCTGACCTTCAGCGATTTAGATCTTACTTCTCTTCTTGTTCCATCTCAAAAGGAGATCTTGAAGCATTTATCCACAGAACCTTACATCTCTGTGAGCGCCCCACTCGCCAGCAAAACAGACGCCACAACAGGATCCTTCTGCACACGTTTATTGGAAGAGCTTGATTGTAGAGGTGAAAAGACCCTGAGCCCAGAACTGGCGCTGCTTATATAGGCCTAGAAGAGGTGTGTCTACACCCAATTGGTTATGCTTTTAGTACCTCATTTACATGTCTACACTCGATTGGTTATGCTCTTAGTACCTCATTTATATACCTCATTTACATATCTATACCCGATTAGTTATGCATTCAGTACCTCATTTACATGCCTCGGGCCAGGCAGTGACTCGGCAAAAAATTCTACTGCACATGCGCACATTGGTTGTTTACCCAAACTTATGGGTGGTGGCCAGCAGTAGCCAGCGCCACCTTGTAATGGCATATGTGGCTTCCTACACATCTCTGAGAGAGTCAGTGTCCTTCAGTTTACAATGTCTGCTGGCTCCTTAGCCATCTTAGTGGTCACCCGATTGATGTTAGGCCTGAAGGGGTTCATGGTTTCTGCCTGCTGTGATTTCTGCTTTGGTCTCTCTGGTTTAGTCAGACACCAGGACTTTTCTTGTATGACTGGGCACGTGTTCTGATCTCAATCCTGTGGAAATTTCTCGAGGAAAGGTTAGATTCTCATTTGACTCTGATCTAAGAAGTCTACCCCTGAAATATCTGCTCCCCTGACCAGCACTATTTCTTCTAATGTTTCCCCACTTAGGTTTTCAACTCTAATGGACTCTTCTCCAAGCCGTGTTTTCCAAACTATGCTTATCTCTTGGTTTGCTCTGAGAAGACTTTGACTCCAGTGGGTGGTGGGAGCCAACGGAGGGATGGCATTTCAGATGCTCAATACAAAGAGTAACAAAACCTTTGATCACAGAGGCCCCTGATTTATCCATGTTATTAAGTTCTTTAGCTTCTTTCAGTAACTGTATACTGAGAATCTTCCATTGACAGCTTTGCTAGATGAAGGTGATGTAAAGGTGAATAGCACAGAAACTCCCTAGTCCTGTAGTTTATAGAATAATAAAAGGTACAAAATAAAGAGGTCAAAGACTGACCGAGTAAGTGGATAGGCTGTGGGTTAAATATGTTTCCAATATTTTCATGTGCTGGAAACCTGGTCTCTAAATTCACATGTATGGAATTTGGAGGTAGGACCCTTGGGTGGTGGTAAAGGTTAGGCAGTCATGAATGTTGGTGCTCACATTGGTACTAAGTGGTTCTCTAACAAGAGACAGATCCACACACTCCCTGCTCCTTACATACACGACTCTGGAACACTGCCAGAAAGACAATCCTCCACTGTAAAATGCTGGAGATGGGAGGGTGGGCAGAGGGTGGGACAATCATGCCTCGAATCTATACCATGCTCTATGGCGATCATTCTTTGAGTTAAGCGTGTCTCTCTTTATGGAGTTAGTCCACTCCAGGCTTCCATAGTGGTACTGCTATGAATTTCCCCTTTACAGAGTTTTGCTTTTCACTGTATCTAGTAAGCTTTGGTGTATTATATATTTTACTCACTTCTAAGTATTTAAAATTTTCATCTTGTGAGTTTTCC
Source organism: Mus caroli (assembly GCF_978045245.1). Taxonomy (NCBI): domain Eukaryota; kingdom Metazoa; phylum Chordata; class Mammalia; order Rodentia; family Muridae; genus Mus; species Mus caroli. The sequence continues at coordinate 60,272,307 of NW_028227256.1, forward strand.
TTGGATACATAGATTAAGTTGTTTTTCATTTCTACAAATTGATGAATTTTCCATTTCTTTTACTTTCTGATTTCTGACTTTATCTCAGTGCGGTAGAAGATACTTAGTATGACGTTTGTCTTTTAAAATCTGTTGAGAATGTGCGGCCTCATATAAGGTGTATCTTGGATAATAGCTCATATTGTGATTCTGTTTTAGCTATAGATGCCAGTTAGATCTAGTTAATGAATTGTGTTGTTCATCTCCTCCTCTATTTCCTTAGTTATCTTCTGTCTGGCTACTCTGTTCATTATTGAGAGCAGGCTACTGCTGTCTCCACCTGATACTATGTTGCTATCTGCCTCTTCCATCCTGTCACCACCTCAGCTTTATTATGTTATGATCAACAAATGAAGATTGTATATACTTATGCTGTACAACAGGATATTCACACCTACACAACCACATTTTCTTTATCCATTGATCTCTTAAGCGGCACTGGAGTTGTTTCCATATCTTGGTTATTGTGGATGATGAATGCTTCTCTCGAATATAGCGGTGCAGATAACTTCTGAGGTGTGGCTTTCATTTCCTTTGGATTTATGCCTGGGGGATGGGATTGCTAAATCACATGGTACGTGTACTGTGCTCTCTGAGGATGTATCGTGCTGGCCTCCATAAGCCCACAGTAATTTACATTTTTATCACCTGCAGACAAGGGCTCTATTCTTCGCTCATCCTCATCACCACTATGTCTGTTGTCGTTTTTATAATAGCCATTTTCACAGGTATAAGATGATATCTGGGGTTTAATACCATTTCCCTGATGATTTGTGGTGCTGAATATCATTTTTCATACACCCACCGGCAATTTGTGCATCCCCTTTTGATATGCCTTTTGCCCATTTTCACATACGAGTATTTGTTTTCTCCTTGAGTCGAATGCCTTGTGTATTTTGGATATCAACACCAACCTTATCGGGTGCATTGTTTGTGGAGGTTTTCTCACCTACCATATGTTGTCCGTCTCTTCATTGATTGTATCATGTAGCTTTTAAATGACAATGTAATCGTATTTGTCTGTTTTTTTATTTATTTTGTTGCATGTCATTTTAGTTTCACACACAAACGAACTCATTGTGCAGACCAAGAGCAAGAATCTTTCCCTAGTGACCCTTATTGAATGTTGGTAGGAATGTAAATTAGTTCAGTGACTGAGGAAATCTGTATGGTGGCTTCGGAAGGAACTCAGAATAGAACTACCATATGGTTAAGTTATTATACTACTCTTGGGTACAAACCTGGAAAAATCTAAGTCAGGACACAAGGTAAGGGACCTGTTGTCCTAGTTAGTTTCCATTGTCAACTTGGCACAGCCTGGAGTCATCTGAGAGGGGAGCCCTCACTGAGAAATTGCCTGGATGACGTTGGCCTGTGGATGTGTCTGTGTGTGTGTGTGGGGGGGGGTCCTCTTGATCACTAGCTGATGCAGGAGGGCCCAGCCCACTGTAAGTCGCCCATCCTTAGCAGGTGGTCCTGAGCAGTATAGAAAATCACTAAGTTTGAGCCTTTGAGGGAGCCCAAGTCTGCAGGCAGCGGTCCTCCACAGCTTCTGCTTAGAGTCCCTGCTCAAGTTCTGTTCCCAACTCCCCTCAAATGATGGTCTGTGACTTAGAAATGTGAGGCAAATAAATCCTTTCCCTCCCCTAAGTTGCTTCTTGTCAGGGTTTTCTCACAGCGGCAGGAAGAAAATGAGAACATCTGCACACACATTTATCGTGGCTCTATTCTTAGTAGAAAGCCGATGAAAGCAGCCGAGGTGCCCATTAATGGTTGAATAAAGAAAGTGTGGTGCATAAACACAATGGAGTTTTATTAGGCCATAAAGAAGAATGAAATTATGTTATTTTCAGGAAAATAGGTGCAGCTGGAGATCATCATATTAAATGAAATAAGCCCAGATACGGGAAGAAAAAAAATGTCACGCTGTCATACATGGAATGTAAAAAGAAAAGATAAGAAAGAAAGGAGACTATTTGGGAAGACAGACGGAGTGTATCGGGGAGTGGGAACAAGAGCAGGGGAGTAATGGATGGAGCAGCTACATCAAAGTGTATTATACACATGCATAAAATATTGTGATGAAGTAATTGTTTTGTCTAATTAATATATGCTAGTAAAAAGCTTTTATTCGAAAAGCACAAGTGAGTTCCCATTTTTTTTCCTAGTGGCTTTTCTGTTTCACATTTTACATTTGCTCCTTTGATGCACTTTAGGTTGATGTTCATGCCTGGTTATGATCATTCCACCCCTCTGCATACACATGCTCTATTTTTCCCTCCTCACCACTGAAGATCCCGTCGGTGATGGTTGGTTTTAGTGCCAACTTGCCACAAGTTAGAGTCACTGGAGTAGTGGCCTTGCCTGAAGAAATTACCAGATTGCTTAGTTAGGGTAAGACCTACTCCAAGTGTCAATGGTACTTTCTTAAAGCATCCCAGATGGAAAAGGACTTGCTGGTCTGGAGAGACGGCTCAGCAATGAAAGAATGTGGGATGCTCTTCCAAAGGGCCCAGGTTCTACTCCCAAAACCCACATCTTTGTAATTCCAGTTCCAGGGATGTGGCTTCTGTGGGCAATGTAGACACGGAAATACATGCAGACAAAACACCCATGCACATAAAATATCTAAGTCTTAAACAAAAGGACCCAGTAGAAGAAAGACATTCACCCTGCTGACCTTCCTCTTGTCTGTCCAGCCTTCTCTTTTGTCTCCAAGAAATGATCATATACTCTATCTGTTTTGTACCTCTAGAGAAACCTGACTAATAAACTATCCTTTGCCAATTGTTTATTACTAACACCTTCATCAAAGGTCTTCTGACTATAAATGTACAGATTTATTTCTGTGTTACCTATTCTTGTGTATGTCTGGGTTCTGTTTGTTTAGCACCATGCTGTTTTAATTGCTAACTTGTAGTATATTGTGAAATTAGGTAGTTTAATCTCTAGGGTTTTTCCCTCTCCTTCCCACTTTCCTTTTTCTGTCTGTCTGTCCGTCTGTCTGTCTGTCTGGCTGCATTGCTTCCTTTTGTGCTGGGGATTGAACCAAGGGCCTCGAGAATGCCAGACAAGTGCTCTACCCTGAGCTAAAGCCTCAGCTGCTTGTTGATTTTTACCCAGGTTGCCTAGGATACCCATGGTCTGTTAGGGTTCCACATCAATTTTAAGATTTTTAATTAATTTATTAATAAAACCGTAATTGAAAATTAATACCCCAAGAGTGTAATAGTCATATTTGAACTTTCCAGTTTGACACCAAAATTACAAAAACTTTCTGCTCCTTTCTATCTTTGCCCCCATGTCTGTCTTTTAGTTGCTACTGTGCTAAAGTTATATATTTATGTGCTATATCACAAATCTTAAGATAATACTTGAAAACCATATACTTCAAATTAGAGAGAAAATAAAAACATGGATTTAAGTAGGACTTAGACTCATAATTTTCTAATTTACTAGTCTGAAGCCACGTAGAGAACAGCAGCAGTGGAATTGTAAAATACTGCTACAAAAATCTGCCTTTTCTATTTGCCCGTGTATTTACCTTAACTGTCATTTATAATTCTTTGTACGGTTTCAAGTCTTCCCCTTCCACCTGGTAGCACTTCTTTCAGGGCCAGCCTATAATGGTAACAGATTCCTTTAGTCTTTCTGTATTTGAGGATATCTTTCTTCTCCTGGTGTGTATGTGCAGATGTGTGTATATGTGGGGTATGCAGGTGTGTGCACATGAGTTCACATGGGGATGCCAGAGGTCAATATTGAGTATCTTCTTCTGTCCTTCTCCACTTTAATTACATTTATTTATGTATTTACGTATTTATTTAGTGTATGCCTATATGAGGGGGTTGGGGTCATATGCTGGTACACAGGTTCAGGTCAGAGGCTGACTTGCAGGACTCAACTCCTTCCTTTCACTGTGTGGTTCCCTGGGGTTGAACTCAGGGTATCAATCTTGGCAGTGGGAACTTTTATCCACTGAGACATCCCAGGGGCTCTCTACTTTATATACTATTATATATATATAATAGTGTGTGTGTGTGTGTGTGTGTGTAACACAGGATCTTTCACTGAACCTTGAGCTAATTAATAGATTCAACTAGACTAGTTAGTTATTGGCCAACAAGCCTCAGAGATCATCCCGTCTCTGTTTCCTAACACTGGAATTTCAGACATATATCACCACCTCTGGCTTATTACATGGGCACTGTGGAGCCCAACAGGTTTCTTTTATTATTTATTCATCTATTTGTCTATCTGTCTATCCATCCATCTATCTTCTCATACATTACATTTAAACAATCTTCTTTTATTATTTATTTATTTATCTTTCTCTCACATATTACATCCCAACTAAAGTTTCCCCTCCTTCCCTTCCTCTCTGTTCCTCCCTCTACCTCCCCTCTCCCCCAAAACCACTCCTCCTCTGTTTCCCTTTAATTTTTTTTTTTTAAAAGAGCAGGCCTCCCAGGGATATCAGCCAAACATGGCATAACAAAATACATAAGACTAGGCACAAACCCTCACATCAAGGCTGGACGGAGCAACCCAGTAGGAGGAAAAAGGTCCTAAGAGCATGCCAGCAGGTCAGAGATACTCCCACTGTTGAGAGTCTCATAGAATACCAAGCTGCACAACCATAGGGTGTATGCAGAGGACTAGCTCAGACTGATACAGGGTCCATGCTTGTCGCTTCAGTCTCTGTGAACTATGCTTAGGTGCAAACTCAGGGTCTTAGGGTGGCATAGCATGCACTTTACCCACTGAGCCATCTCTTCAGCTCTCACTGTTTTCATCTGTAAAGGACACATCATCAAACACAAAATTCTTGTTCAATGTCTTTGTTTCATTTTTCCCATTTCTAATATATCAGGTCCTTGCCTTCTGCCCTCCAAAAGTTATCTTCTTTTATTATCTTAATTTAAAATTTTTTATAAATTTATTTGTTTACTGTGTGTGTGCTTTTGTGTGTATAGTGTGGAGTGTGTGTGTGTATGTGTGTGTGGTGTGTGAGTAGTGTGTGATGTGGTATGTGTGTATGTGGTGTGTGATTGTGTGTGCACATGTGTGTTGTGTGTATATGTGGTGTGGTGTGTGATGTGTGGTGTTGTGTGTGTTAGTGTGTGTGGTGTGTGATTATGTGTGTACATGTGTGTTGTGTGTGTATGTGGTGTGGTGTGTGTAGTGTGGTGTATGTTAGTGTGTGTAAGTGTGTGTGGTGTGTGAGTAGTATGTGTGTGTGGTGTGTGATTATGTGTGTACATGTGTGTTGTGTGTGTAGGTGGTGTAGTGTGGTGTGTGTGTGCTGTGTGAATGTTGTGTGATGTGGTATGTGTGTGTGGTGTGGTTGTGTGTGTGTGTGTATATACATGTGTGTTGTGAGTGTGTGTGTGCTTTCCTGAGTGCAGGCCCCATGCTGTGCATTTGGAGGTCAGAGTCTGTCTTTCGGGAATTGGTTCTCTCCGACCATCTCCCAGGCCATCAGCCTGGAGCAATGTTGCTTAGGCCCTGAGCTCCTCACTGGCCCTGCAGAAGTTCTCATGAGAACTAATATTTAAGTCTGTAGGATTATTGTATCCTTCTGAGTATCATTTGTATGAGATGAGCTCTTTTCCTATTGTGATTTTCAGGGTTCTCTTGGGTTTTGGCTTTCTGTAGGTTGTTTGGAATGCTTTTCACATGCATTCTTTTGAGTTCACCCCACACAGTTAGATATGTGTGTGCACGCATCTCACCATATCTGAGAGGTCTCAGCAGTATCTGATTATTTTTCAGACAGTTTCTCCCCACCCCACTTCCTTGTGTGGCTCATATGATGTGTCCCAGGTCCCCTAGGCTCTGCTCACCTTTCTTTAATCTTATTTCTTTCTGTTTGTGGTTTCAATAACTTCTGCCTGATGGAATGAGCATTCGATTCTCTCAAGTGGTTTTTATTATTATTATTATTGTCACAGTGGTTTTTTTTCTCTCAGACTTTCTTCTTGGCTTATTGTTAGGTGTCCTATCTGTTGACATTTCTACTTTATGCATTTATTAACTCCCCAACTTTCTCCCTTTTCCTTTAGTTCTCTGGGTGTCTTAGTTTTGTTTAGTTGTATACTTTGTAGCATTTGGAGACAACTATATGTATCTCATGCTGGCCTGGAACTTGCTGTGTGTCCTAGACTGGCAATGACCACATGAGCCTCGCACCTCTACCCAGTGTGCTCTGATTATAGGTTTGTGTCACCATCCTGGGCCAAAGAAGTTCTACATCAGCACTAGGTATAGCTCCATGGGTTGGTTGGAAAAGGCTTTTTGTAGGATAGAAGGATTTTATAGAGACTCATTTTGTTGCGGTCATTGTTCAGTCTCATTACCTGGGAGTAGTCTGACTTGGTCCCATCTGTGACTCATAGGACCGACATGGACCCAAGCATCGGGCAGTGTGTAGGGGTGCCGAGAGTCACCGAGTTATAAGGCAAGCTTTTCAGGCAGCTGAAGGGAGCTGGAGACAGTCTGGACAGGCAGGGCTTAAGGGTTACTGTTGCTATGGTCTCGCATTCACTCAGGAGCAGTGAGAAAGTTTGGCTAGGTTAGGTTTGCGGCATTTTAAAGGTAGAAGTCACTTCATTACTTTCCTGTCCACCCATGTCACCCATCAGCTTCCCATGCTCCCCTTCATGAACTGGATCCCAAGGTCAAGATTTTCTCATCAAGGTAGCTGTCAAAATGGTAGGAAGGCCTCTTGTCAGGCCTGATGCTAAGTACCATTTTTTTTTTTTCTAGGCTGCTGAACTACCTAGAAATCCTGAGGTATCCCTTCTACTGGAAACTTGGTCAACTTCCAGGAGAAGCAAGACTCAAGAAGTCATAGCCTTGATCCTGACTGTCTGTCTGCAACCATATTTAGCAATGCAATCCTGGGAGTTCACTGGTTATCTCTGGGCACCGCAGCTGTAGCCCTGGCTCCTTGACTCTGCATGTGTGCCCAGAGATGAGCCACCTGTCTCTATAGCTATATTTTCTTCCCGAAAAGCTGAGTGATTGCCTATAACAGCTGTGGATATTTCTGTCTTATTTTTAAAAGCCCTAAGCAACCAAGTGAAAAGCGAAGCCGATTATGTCATTGAGTCCTTTAATATGTATGAACAGGGAAGCAGAAAACTGAATTAGCCATACCAAGCACAAGGCTTACATTAGCTGCCGGATTATATTGGGGGGGGGTGGATCTATGAACAAGAAGGCACAATGTTTGAGTTTTGGAGGAAGGGTGATTTTAATTTTATGTTAATTCAGGTAAGTTATCTTTATACAGTGGCTCTTTAAATCCTGCAAGCAACACTTTATTGTCATAAGATGAGTGGACAGGCTATCTACAAATCTGGAAAACCATCCGGGTTTCCTTCCAGCTTCTCCCACACATTTGTTTGTTCTTTATGGTTTGATAAAATTTCCTTTCTTTCTTTGAATTCCATGGATGTCTAATGCTAGTGGGAAAAATTCACTGTCTACTCTGAATTTTATTTGTAGCATCAAAGCATTAAGCTAAGCACCTAGGGCCAGATTTCTGGCACCATGCCAGATGCCACAGCGTCTTTGGCTAATGACTGTCATTGGAAAGTGGTTAGGTCAGTGTGAGAAGGTAGCCTCATTTAGTTGTGTGTGTATCATGTTTGAAATAGCAAGTCTTTTAGATTCCAAATACTACATTTTAGTGGTGGTGGTGATGGGGTTACATTTTTAATATTTCTAATATTTATATAAATATTAGAATTTCTATTATTTATATAAAAATGTATAAGAACATACCAAAATTGTCACAAGATTTAGGACATTTTTCTCTACTATTCTCCCTTCGTTTCACTTCTTATTCTGAGGAAAATCTAGTTTATCTCAGTTATATCTTTTGTCTTTCATTACACAATCTTATTTTAAAAATTTGAAAATAGTGTGGCCAGGGAGATGGCTCAGAGAAAGGTGCCTGTCCTCAAAGTTGATGGCCTGTGTTCAATCTCTGAGATCCACACGGTGGAAAGAAAAAACTGACTCTCAACATACGTCCTCTGAACTCACCCCAACCATGCAAAATAAATACATCCCAACTTTGAAAATATGGAAAGTTTAAGAAAAATAGTGCACTCAAGGACAATGTTTTTGAATGCTATTTTAACTAACTGTTTGAGAATTCATACAATGTATTTTGATACTATTTCCTAAACTCCTATCAGATCTACCCCCACCTTCACCTCCATTCCTACCCTACTTCACGACCTCTCTCTCTCTCCCTCTCTCTCTCTCTCTCTCTCTCTCTCTCTCTCTCTCTCTCTCTCTCTCTCTTTCTCTCTCTCTCTCTCTCCTACTAAGTCCAGTCAGTGTTGGGTGTGGCACCTTCCCTGCAGTGCTGTTGCTCTACCAGAGGTCACATCAAAGAAAACGGACTCTCCCTCTCTTAGCAGCTATCAAATGCCAATAACTTCTCAGCTAGGATTTCACCCTCACCTCTCTGACTCCATGCTGGGATTTTGTCTGGCTGCAGCTTGTACGGGTCTTGTGATTGCTGTCATAATCACCATAAGATCATATGTACAACTGCCCTGTCATAGCCAGGAAAGACTGTTTCGTTGGAGTCATCCACCACCTCTGACTCTTGTCATCTTTCTGCCCTCCACTTCCTTGAAGAGCCCTGAGTCTTGACAGGAGGGGCGCAACACAGATGTTCTGTTTATCAATGAGCAGTCTAATATTTCCTATCGTCTGCACATTGCCCAGCTGTGAGTCTCTGTTAATTTACATCTACTGAACTAAGGAGCTTCTCAGATGAGGGGTGAGTGAGACAAAGATATCGGGAGCCATTTTACTGCTATGTCTATTTAGCAGAATAATGCTAGTAGGTTCTCCTTTAAGGACTATGACCTATCAACCACCAGGTTTTACCACATTAACAGTGACAGGTATGGGTTCCATCTTGTGGAGTGGACTTTAAATCTAAGCAGACAATGGCTGGTTACTCCCATAATGTTTGCGCCACTAATGTGCCAGTGGCCATCTTTTGCCAGGTTATTCATTTACTGTAGCTTGAAGAGTTCACAGCTTGGTGAGACTGGTGATTACCCCTCCCAGCCCAGTAGTGTGCATAGAGCCTTCCATCGTCATGAAAGCTAGCCAGGAAAGAGCTACCAAGTCCCTACCCACAAGATTTCTTCATGCTTTTGACTCAAGTGCATACGGTCTACAACAACAGGGTCTTACCATGGAGTTCTAGAGGGTCACCAGGAACATTGGCAGTAACCTGTAATGTATGGGAGTAGATGGGACTCATTGGCCACCAACACATAAAGAACTAACCCCTTCCTGGTACTGGGATTTTTATTTGGTAGTGTGTGGTATCTAGTTGGATATTGCCCCCTCCCAAAATAAGGTAAGTTCATTTAAACTCTTTTGATATATGTAGATATTTTAAGAAAGAGTCTACAATAGTCGGTTTCCATAGGACTTTTCAAAGGGCTTTTGTGTTAGTTATCCCAGTCCATATTTCCTCCTTCAGTTTGCCTCCCATCTCCCATCCCATTTCATCCTTCATATTCCATTATCCCCTTCCACCTATACCTCTATATTCTATCCACCTTTTCTTGTTTTTTTTTTTGTTTTTTTTTTTTTGTTTTTGTTTTTTTTTTGTTTTTTTTTTTTTTGTTTTTGTTTTTTTTTTTTGGTTTTTCAAGACAGGGTTTCTCTGTATAGCCCTGGCTGTCCTGGAACTCACTTTGTAGACCAGACTGGGCTCAAACTCAGAAATCTGCCTGCCTCTGCCTCCCGAGTGCTGGGATTAAAGGCGTGAGCCACCATGCCCGGCCGTATCCACCTTTTCTTGAACAATCTCATCTTCCTCATCACATCCCATAGATTTTGGTTGTATTTTTATTTTCATTCAATTTTAGGAATTAGAGTTTTCCTTCTTGATTTTTCTCTCAACATGGTTCCCATTCAGTGTTATGTTGTTTAGTTTGTGTGCTGTCTGGTGTTTCTCTTGTTATTCAGCCTTATTTCTTTGTGGTCTTACAGGATTCCGGGTGTTATTTAAAGTTCCTTATATTTATTGAGAGTTTGTGTCTTCATATGTGGTTAAGTGTGGAGAAGGTTCTATGGGCTGATGAGAAAACAGGGTATTCTTTAGCCTGTAATGTCTGCTGGCTTCATTTGATTTATGGTGCTATTTTACTCAAAGCCATCTGTTTAGTTTTTACGTCGATGATCTGTCTATTGGTGAGAACGGGATATTTAAGTCACCAAATATCACTGAGTTGGGGGTCAATCTGTGATTTTTTAGTTCTGATAGTAGATAGTGTTTCTTTTATAATATTAGGAAGGGAAACATTTTAAATCTTTCTCTCCGTCTGGCCTGGAACATGGTCTGAAGCCCAGGCTGGCCTGGAATTCATGATCTTTCTGCCCCTACTTCCTACCCATGGGAGGGGGCTCAAAGCTGTCTGTGACTTCAGGTCTAATGGATAATATGATGCTTTCTTCTGGACTCTAAGGGTACCTGCATACACATCTCACACACACTCATGCGAGTGCACACACACCCACACCCCCCCACTCCCCCCCACACACACAGAGAGAGAGAGAGAGAGAGAGAGAGAGAGAGAGAGAGAGAGAGAGAAAGAAAGTTTAACAAATAAATAAAAATTAAGTCTCTTGGAGAATAAGTAACAAATGGTTGATTCTATTAGGAAGTCTCAGCTTGGCAATAATCACAAGGATAATGAACATGAATGGTAACCAAAGCCAGCAGGTGAAAGTGGGTGAGTAGAACTTTAAGGAGAATACACACACACACACACACACACACACACACATATATATATTCTATATACATATTCTCTATATACACATAAATATATATGTATATACACACATATACATATATATAATTTTATAATATTGATTGATTTTGTAAAAGGGGAAAATCATGATTTAGGAATCTTGCAGATGCTATCTTGACAGCAAGAGGCTTTTGCAGATGTGGCGCGCTCCCCCTGTCCCTAGGGTTTCAAATGTCAAGGCTGATATTGCCAAACAAGCACTAAGGGGAAAATGAGATTTAGTGCTCTTAGACTGAGTTTTTCTGAGGAGAGGGTGGCAGGATCCCAGAGGGTCTGTGAATGGCTGTGAACACACGGGGATGGTGGGCTTCAACTGTCTGCTTGTTTTTGAGTCAGGGTTGGCTGTCTTGGAGCTTGTTGTGTAGACTACCCAGGGCCCCAAACTGGCAGTGATGCCCTTGTATCTGTCTCCTGAGAAGAGGGCTTGCAAGAGTTTGCTGCCAGGCTTGGCTGGGTTTCAGCAATTATTGTGTTTGATGGGATGGGACTAGGAAGAGGGGTTCCAACTGTGGGCCAGGCCTGTGTAGCTTGGACTTCCCACCAGCACTCAAGAAAAGAACACCCGGGCTTTCTTATTAGCTTGTCCAAATGTGTGGCAGAGGACGAAGTGAAAGGAGGAAGGACTGATAACTATGAGGTATTAGCAGTCACATTAACAAAAGAAAACAAAACAAAAAAAATGGACTAAGAGTAGCCACCATTAGCTGTCATGTTCCATCCCACAATGGCAACAAGAAGAATACATCTGCGAGAATCTGGAAGAAAACGCATTACCTGGGTCTGATTATGAGACTCATCAAACGAATCGGGCTGTGGAGGTAAGAGCTGTTTTTCTCAGCAGGCCTGGGGCTGTCTTTAGAAAGACTGCTGCCAAGGCTGGATCTTGGATGGCAGCTGGGAAGTTGGTTACAGGAAAGCTCTTACCATAATAACCAAAACGAGTCGCCCACCGTGCTTAGACAATTTCTCCAAGGAGTGTATCCTTTGCTGAATACCTGCTTTCTTTTCCGGAGACTGGAATTTTGGCATTCATTAGACAAAGTGCTTATGATAACTTCCGGTGGAAAGTCTTACCACGGGTATCGAGACTTTAGAAAGTTTTCCCTGGCAGGCAGCATTTCACAGATATTCTTACAGTTTTGCACTGGGGGAGTTAGGCAGGAGTTAGGCTAGTCTGATAGAGTTCAATAGAGAGGGCTTTTGGGAGCTTGCACCTGGGGCTCTCTGGAGTTTTACCCATCATGCTCTGCCCTTTCGCTGATTTCTGCTTTGTCTTCCCCGGCTGTAATGAACTTAGCCAAGAATACAGCTATCCACAGAACCAGAAGAATCCTCCCAGCAAATCATCAAATCTAAGGATGGCCTTGGGGACTCTGACATCCCACAGTGAAATACGTTCTCTAAAAATGATTGTCCCATAACCTTCAAAGGTTAAGGACATGAAAGTCAGAGAATCTAACGACTGGGAACAATGTGTAATCTTGAGCTGGATGGGCCCTTCATTCTGAAAAGGCTTTTACTGGGACAATTGGCCAACCCTGAATGACGTCTCTGATGATGGATTGGAAGGAGTCCTTTGTTTCTTGCAACTTCTGATGTGTGTGTGTGTGTGTGTGTGTGTGTGTGTGTGTGTGTGTGTGTGTGTGGTGTGCTAGGATTAAGAGTCCTCCCTTATGCTAGAGAGGTCCTTTACCTCTGAGCTGTGTTCTCAGGTAAAAACACACTGTTTTAATTGCGTAATCACTACTGTGTAGTAATCTGTCACAGTGTCCTTAGCCTAGTGGCCCTAGACACTTCACATGAGACCCCCGTGGGTAGTGTTAAATACAATACTTGGCCAAGTTTTACCTTCCATGAGATTTGCCTTTTGTTTTTCATAGATTTTGATGTGAAGCTGAAAGGGAGAACCATTAAGCCAAGAAAAGCGATGGCAGTAATCAGTCCCTGAGGTTGCTTATTTAGGTCGGTTCTAGTGTATCTGTAATATCTCAGTAAAAGTCTCTGTGCATAAACCTCCCCTTATTTGAAAACTAAGCTCTAACATGATTTTTTAAAATACCCAAGGGTATTTTTTCCAAACTGTTTTCAAAAGCAAGTTGTTCAGTATTTATTTATCTGTTTCTGTATATCCAGGCAATATTCAAGTCCTTAAAACCTCTTTACTAATAGGATGGGCAGAAGACATTGCTTTTGCCTTAATAAGTATTGAAAAGATCTCACTGGAGAGTGTTGGGAGATAAGCTGACGTTTTTAGATAATTGTATCATCACGAGTATGAGGAGCACTTGGAATTTGCCTTTGAGTTTTAGTCATTTTACTCTCTGAAAAAGAACTTTTTTTTGGGGGGGGGGAAGGGGTCTTGCTGCCAAGACAGCTGCCAAATTAAAGGTTTGTTCTAAACCTGGCCGGGGTCTTCAGCCAGGGGAGGAAGGAAATACTGCAAGCTGTGGAGAAGTGGATGTATGTTTTGTGTTCCTAAGACAACTGGAGGTTTCTGGAAGAAACAGGATTTGTTTTGTTCTTAGAGGACTAAGTGCCCTCTTCAAGGTCTGCATCATAGCCAGCGACAGACACTAGAGTTATTTGTCTCCATTGTCATAGGGACATTTGGAAAATCAGATATGACTAAAATAAAAACTAGTTAAAACAATCAATCTGAATCAGACGCTTAGTGTGAGATGACAAACAGACACCAGTAAGCACACTGAACTGTCTATTTTGTAGGCTAACCCCAGCCACAATTACTCTCGTACTCAATGTTTATAGCACTCAAAAACTCTTGTCTAAAAATGCTATTACAGAGACGCTATTTAAAAAAAAAAATATCCATAGAGAATAGGGGGATAACACATAGACTTGAGTAACTAGCCGGCTAAAACTTATTAGCCCCATAAGGGTTTGTGAAAAGCTTCCGCCACATGGGGGCGCTCCCATCTCACTTCAGCTGTTACCCCACCCACAAATGGTTTGACCTTTGATGGTAGATTGGTCAAGTCTAAGAATACAGCTTGGGCCTGGAATTTATGCTAAAGGAAGATTGACCATGGTTCCTGGTACACATTTCTTTGTAGCTTATGTGTTATGGGTTTCTCTCATTGATTGGCTTTTTAGAAACGGGCATCAAGCCTGTTCTATATCTGTAAGGAGTTCATCTTTCTCTTTCATCAAAGCCAAGCAGTGGAATGACTGAGGACCAGGCAAACCCTAGGTAAAGACAGAGAACTGTGTGTTGTGTGCTAGGAATTAATTCCAACGGCAAAAGAGAAATTCTTTCAAAACAAATGGTTCTTCTCTGAGGTCCTTGTGGACCAGAGATGTTGCGTGACAGGAGAATAAGCTCTAGTTTTGTCTTCCCTTTTATCTCCCTTCCTTTCAGCATTCAACAAGATGAAAGTCCATCATGGATTTTGGAGTGTGTAGTGCTCCATTAGTCAGGGTTGTGAAATTCATCACGAAGCAGATGAAGAGGGGTACCAGCACACCTCTTTTCCTTTCCTCCATTCTCAGGCCTTCCTTATGTACCTTCATCCCTCTGTTCCTCTGTCTGTCTGTTCCCTTCTTCCTCTTGTCTACTCATTATTCTTTTCATTTTGGATGCAGTTTCATCAAGATAGGCAGTAATATTTATTTTCCCATTGACAATTAATCTTTAGTTATAATGAATAATTCTTGAACCTTCTTCCTGAGTAACTTAGACATTAGAATAGAGTGGTTTGGGAGCAAAGGAGCCAGATTGCCTAGGAACAAATTTTACTTTACTGCTGGTTAACTGGCTGGGCAATGTTAGACAAGTTACTAGACCTGTATGTTCCTAGGTTTCCTTATCTGGTGAATAAATGTTAATACCTATTTCATGGAGTTTTTTAAGGGGTGCACTTAGTAATGCATTTAAAGTACGTTTGGTGGTTTGAATAGGTATGGCTCCCACAGCCTCATGTGTTTGAATGTTTGGCCCATAGGGTGTGGCCCCATGAGAAGATGTGACCTTGTTGGAGTAGATGTGGCCTTGTTGGAGGAAGTGTGTCACTGTGGGGATGGGATTTGAGGTCTTACATGCTCAAGCGACACACAGTGTCACACACAGTCCTTTTCTGCTGTCTGTGACGAAGATGTAGAACTCCCAGCTCCTCCAGCACCATGTCTACCTGCACACTGCCATACTTCTCACCATGAAGATAATGGACTAAACCTCTGAAACTGTTAAGCCAGCCCCAATTAAATGTTTCCTTTATAAGAGTTTCCCTGGTCATGGTGTCTCTTCACAGCAATAGAAAACTTAAGACAGTACCTAGACACCACAAGGCACTTCCTAAGCACTTTACCAATGACAACTGTTACTCTGCTTTCCACTTGTGACAGACTCTTCTCAGTCCCTACAAGTGACCCCCGTTATGATTTCACAATGCCATTTTAGTGTTGCTTGTGTGTGAGTGGTAGCATGTATGTGTGATTAACAAGAGCACAGTGTATTATTCTTATTTTGGAACTTTCTTCACAATTGAGACTTGTCTATGTATGCACATCCATTGTAGTATGTACCTTCAAAAGCAAGTTATTCAATTTTATTCTATGGACATTGGTGCGAGGATGTCAGATCCCTTGGCGCTGAAGTTACAGTCAGTTGTGAGCTGCTGTGTGGGTGCTGGGAATTGAACCCAGGCCCTCTGTCAGAACCAGTTCTCTGAACTGCCGAGCCATCTTCCAGCCTCTAGTATGTACCTTTTAACGGTTACACAATGTACTACTGTGCAAACATAACATTTCTTGTTGATAGTTGGTGCTAATTTTGTTCATTGCATACTATGCTGCACAGAGTTTTATACACATCTTCTTATGTGTATGTGCTAGCATTTTTCATGAGTAGAAATCCACATTGAAAAACTGCTGGGTATCAGGGAATGGGCAATTTCCTTTACCAGTTTATGCCTCAAAGTATCCTGCATCTTAAAACCTTGAAAGAAAAACGCACTTCATAATACTCTTGAGGCCAATCTGATGGAGGCACACAGTGAGACATTATAGGTTTAATTTGTATTTCCTTGCCTTAGACAGGGCATCTTCTCAGATCTCTTAGCTATTTGCATTTTCCCCTCTGGGACTGCTGTTCATAATTTCTGTTCGCACTTTCTCTAGATCACTTGTCTTATGAATCTGTGCAGGATGCTGCCTGGACTCCCTCTTCCAGTTGCTTTTGCTTTGCTCTTTCAGCTCTGTTTCTGGAATCTTCTGTCATACAGGCTTAACTGTGTTAGGATGTCATATTTATCAGGTGTTTCTTCTGTTTTGTTTGTTTGTGTGCTTTTCATTTTGCTTTTAACACCTAAGAGAAACCTCTTCACTGCGTGGATTCTCTTCTGTCTCTTCCGTCATGCTCCCATCTCCCCTTCATCCCCTAATGCAAGATATTTATAAGACCCGAGCATGTGTCTTCTTGGAAAATACAAAGGTTTGTACCAGAACCAGAATGCTGTGATTTTTTTTCTCTCTTGAGATCAAGTGGAATCAGAGCCTAATGGGAAGTATGACGTCAGTCAGAGAGACAGTGTAAGTCTACATACTGTGGAGGAGGACTGAGGCTGCCTTAGGAACAGGTGGAATTGGATGAATGAAATCTACCTGCAAGAGATAGGAATTCCTTAGGGAGAGGTAGGAATGGATTATGAGGTTGGAGTTAGGCTGAGTAGCTACGGAACATGGGCAAGGCAGGGATGCTTTTGCTGGTGTGAGAGACAGCTAGAGACTGTGTGGGAGATGACATGTCGCTTTTCCCTGTACCACTCAGGACTTGAGAAACATCACCCACAGTTACTCTAGTTCAGAAATGTGTTGATGGGTGGATTCTCAGGCTGGAACAAATGTCGAGGCAGAAGGGAAATCGAACATAGGAAGTGCTAGTTGTTGTGAGCAAAAATCTGCAAAGTTTGAAAGGGCAGGGTTCTTAGCATAAATGACATCATCAGACTTCACAAAAACAAATTAAACTGGAGAGAGTGGGTGGGGAGGTGGGGCAGGAAGATAGACTGATGGGAAACAAGGCCAGGGATATGAGGTGCTCAGAGAGCCTCTTAGGGGTTAAGCAGAGTCTGCATCCCGAAGTGGGTATGCAGCTCGGTTTGGCATTTGGACTCAGATAAATGCAAATGAAGACATTTTAAATATGCAGAATGAACACAAACAGGGACAAAAATACCTGGGAGAGCCTGAAAGATTAGTAAGCTACTTGATACAGATCTCTGAATCATGCAAAAAGAAGCTTCTAGACCGTCTATAGCAGTGGTGGGGTTTTAGTGAAAAATTGATTTTAGCATCATAGTTAATCTCTTGGTTACTGTCTTAGGGTTGCACTGCTGTGAAGAGACATCATGACCATGACAACTCTTATGAAGGATGACATTTAACTGGGGCTGGCTTATAGCTTCAGAGGTTTAGTCCATTAGCATCGAGGTAGAAACCTTGGCAGCATCTAGGCTAACATGGATCTGGAGACAGAACTGAGAGTTCTACATCTTAATCTGCAAGCTGCAGAAGGAGACTGCATTACACTGGGCACCGCTTGAACATATATTACCTCAGAGTCCACCCCGACAGTGATACACCTCCTTCAACAAGGCTAATGTCCTAATAGGGCCACTCCCTATGGGCCAAGCATTTAAACACATAAGTCTTGGACCATTCCTATCCAACCACCACAGTTACATTTCTCCTGATTTCCAGACACAAGGGTGACTAGGACAAAGCCTGGACAACTACAGGATTGGTAGGCACCCCAGTGAAGCTTCCTCCTTTCCTTCTCCATCTCTGCATTAGAGACGTACATACTCATCTCTCAGCAGACAGACCTTCTGACAGCTCATTTCTATCTTATGAAACAGGGCTATCCTGAAAAATCTGCAATGCTTTATAACTTTTGGATCCCTGACTTACCTGTAGCAACAGGCTTCTTTCTCTTCTTCCCAAGCATCTCCATTAATGATGACTATCATGAATGTATCCTCAAAATTTTCTTCCCTAGTCCAAACTTAAAGGACAAAGCTGTTAGGAGATGGTGTCTGGGGATGGTGGGTTAAGCTAAATGTTTGTATGGACCAGAAATGGAAACACTCAGCAGTAGGTGAGGATTGCAGTCTATGCCTGCTGGGCTGAAGGTCCAGAAATAGGCAGTGCTAGGGGTGCCTACAGGGCATTGAGAAACCAAAGTGGCCACCAGAGCCAGCATCTGTGTGCAAAGCCAAAGCTCGGTGGGCTTGTTCTGACCATGAAAAGAGACTGGGACAGTTCTGATCACTATTTGGAACTGTGGCTTTCTAAAGAACAATCCCTGTAAGGAGGAGGGGGATGCACAGAGCAGCTACCCAGCAGGACAGGCTTGGCTTAGGTACTAGATTTTATAGCAGCCCCCTTGCTATGGGCTAGGAGCACCAACCTTACACAGTAAGACCTGGTTCTGGATCTTGATGATGGTTTTCTTTGGAGGTTGAATAGAAGCAACTGTAGAAGTTAGAGAAAGGAAAGGCTCAGCAGTTTGAAATTAAGACAAACAGCAGCCCACATCATCTGCATTCAAGATCAGCCTATCACCCTTTAATGTAAAGTCAAGGTCACAGTTACATTTCCTATTGCTTGATATAATATCCGGCAAATGCAGCTTAAGGAAGGCAGGGTTTATTTTGGTTCGTGGTTTGAGGGTACAGCCCATCACGTTTGGGAAGGGAGTGGCTGGAGAAGTGGTAGCTGTGGTTGCAGGTGGATGAGGTAGATGGATGGCCGCAGTCACAGTCAGGAGGCTGAGAGGAACAAATGCTGTTCTCCATTTACTTCCTCCTTTTTATTCAGCCCAGTACCAGCCCATGGCAGAGTGCAAACCACATTGAAGGGGGCTCTATTCTCATCATATAAGTTTTTCTGGAAATGCCCTCACAGGCACCCTAGGATGTGTGTCTCCTAGGTGGTTGTAAATCGTATCAAGGAGCCCTGAGGCTAGGGCTCACTTGGCAGTGTGATTTCCTGGCATGCCCAAAGCAAGCCCTGGGTTTGATCTCCAGCATCAGTCACATAAACTGTGGTAAGGGTGTGCTATGCAAACCTGAGGTGGATTCCCAGCTAGCTCCATTTGCAATCCCAGCACTTGGGAACAGAAGCAGGAGGACCTAGCTGAGTAGTTGGTGAGTCCCAGGTGGAGAGAGAAAGAGAGAGAGAGAGAGACAGAGACAGAGACAGAGAAACACAGAGACAGAAACAGAAAGAGAAAGAGAGAAAGAGAGGGAGATGGAGGGAGAGAGAAAGAGAGACAGAGACAGAGAGACAGAGAAACAGAAAGAGAGAGACAGAGACATACAGACAGAGACAGAGAAACAGAAAGAGATAAAGGAAGACATGGAGGGAGAGGGAGAGGGAGGGAGAGGAAGGGAGAGGGAGGGAGAGGGAGGGAGAGGGAGGGAGGGAGGGAGAGAGAAAGAGAGAGAGAGAGAGAGAGAGAGAGAGAGAGAGAGAGAGAGAGAGAGAGAGAGAGAGAGAGGAGAGACCCTGTCTCAAAATACTGAGGTGAACAGCTCTTGAGTAATAACAGTCAAGGCTGGCTGTTGACCTCTACATACACATACAGGAAATGAAAAGACAAATCAGAGCTTTTGGTTGTTGTATATGTTTCATTTACTCATTCAATAAATCCTAGTTCTGATCTTTAGTGTTCAAAACTAAACAAACACTGTTCTTGGTGTGTGGGCTAAACCAGTGAACAGCACAGATTCTCATGCCTGGTGAAGTTGCAGGTAGGGATCACAATTGCTCAAAATCTCAAAGTGGTAGGGGTGGAAGGAGGAAAACAAGCGGGGTAAACGCAGCTCGGGATGAGGAGCAGCAGAAGTCTTACTCATCAAAGCTTCCTAAAGAACAGTAGCTCACAACCCTCAGGCTCAATTTAAGTTACTATATGTTACTAGATGAAAGGAAAACATTTCATTTAAGAACAAATTTCATATTTTCACTTCCATGCGGGCTGGGCTTAATTTGCCTGACTAATGTGGTTTTAATGTTTTCTTGCTTTTCAGCTGAGAAGGGAAGTTCATTGGAATAATTTTTGACTTCAGAAAAGCATGTATGTTGCTTACTAATGTACACTTGCGTGTCTTAGCTCTTTAGAGGTGTTAGAGCTGCTTAGACAAGATCAACTCACAAGGGAAACTACAAGGCAGTGCTCTAAAAAATGGCTAACAAAGCTGAAATTCTTCCTGGCTGGCAACTCACGGAGATATGATGGAGGTTGAGCACCCATGTGGGAGCACCCATGAGCTAGATGTAGAACACCGGATTTAGATGCAAGGGTTAGGGATGTGAGGCAGAGAAAGAGTAAGAGAATGAAGGCAAGACTATGACCAGCTCCTCTGGTCTTGAGTTTTGGTAAGGGAAGAACTCCTATGAGCTCCTCCTTTAGTCTGGATGCTATATTTATAGCCTACAAAAATAACTCATTAGCCAGGTATGGTGGCTCATGCCTTTAAACCCAGCACTCAAGAGTCACAGGCAGGCAGTCTCTATAAGTTCAAGGCCAGCCTGGTCTACATAGCAAGTTCCAGGTCAACCAGGGCCACATAGTGAGCATGTGCCTCCAAAAATAACACCAAACAGTTCACAATGCTCTCTTTGATGCAGCTTGAATGTGCGAATTTTAAACAGAGCCCATTCTAATCTGCAGCAGGAATAAGAGACTCTGACCAGGGGTGGGGGTGGGCGGGTGGGAGGGTGGCTGGATGATCCTGTCCTCTGCAGCTGCTTGCTCTCCTGCTAGAGCTAGATCAACATTATATCCTAAGGGCGATGGGAAGTCATTCATTTTGGGGATGTGTCAAGGGTTGGGCACCTTCATGGCATCTTGGGGTCAAAGATGTTTCCCAATCAATTTCCATTTTGTCTGAAGTTGCCACTCATTTAGGTTCCAACATGTTTTTGTTTGTTTTTTTGGAAAGTCTATGTTAAAATGCAGCCGTTTAGGTAAGAATCCATCTACAGGATAATGTAGAGAATACAGCACAGGATCTACTGAGGTCAGGATCCTGAGCAGGGAAAGAACAGAGACAGGTAGGGAGAAAAACATCCCTAGGCAAATCCTAAAGAGATTGCCAGGATAATGGCCTCTTGCAGGGGTGGAGTGAAACTTTATGACCCATAGGCAGATGGAGACAGCTACACAAAAGGCACATGTAAGGCTAATTTCTCTAACCCTATACATGCTAACATTGTCTCAGCCGGTTTTTCTTGCTTCTGTAACACAGTATCATGGATTGGGTAACTTATAAACAATAGGAGTTTTTATTTGGCTTATAATACTGGGAGTCCACAATTTCATCACCCAGAGCCTTCTTGCTACATCACGCAATGCAGACAGTGTCACACAATGAGAGCAAGGAGGTTTGAAGGAAAGAGTGAGGAAAGGGGAGGAGGGACAGAGAGCTCACAACATTGTCCCTGAGATAACCGGTGTGCTTTTGTGACAACAGCAATAGTCTATTGTCAAGAACTGGAAGCTCATGACCTAACTGCCTCTTAGAGATCCCTCTTCTCACAGTAGCAATTACATTACAACTATTTGGAGGGGAATGTCAAGTCATAGAAAACAACAAAAAAATTGGATATTTATTTTCTCTTCTTCCCTCCCTCCTGCCATACTTCCCCTTCTCCCTGCCTCTCTCCCTCCTTCTGTCCCTCCCTCCTTCCTTTCATCCCTCCCTTCCTTCCTCTTCTTTCTCCACATAGGGACTCACTACATAGGTAGCCCAGGCTGACCTTAAACAGAGACTCCTGAGTGCTAGTACTATAGGCATGTATTACCTTGCTTAGTTTTCAGTTTGTTTTTCTAGGTTTAAAAATAAATCTACTAGTCAGGCAGTGGTGGCCATGCCTTTAATTCCAGCATTTAGGAGACAGAGGCAGGCAGATCTCTGAGTCCAAAACCAGCCTCGTTTACAGAGTGAGTTCCAGAACAACCAGGGCTACACAGAGAAAGCTTGCCTCAAATATAAATAAATAAATAAATAAATAAATAAATAGCCCAAATACTATGCAAGTGAAGATATACTAAACCTTAGAGGCCCAGTAAGGGCTGTCATATATATACCTTTCCAGCTTGAGGCAGAACACACCAAAAATCTTCATTAATATGGCTTTAGCCCCAGTTGCTTACAGTGTTACTGAAACCAAGTCTATCTATCTACTTGCTGTTTGAAAGCTGATGCCTGGGAGCCAAGAGCTGGTAAGAAGGAAATAGGGTCTATTCAAAAGCTATTGAGAAGATATATGCATGAACATTTAAAATCGTCTCCCAGATAGTGACCACCTTAGGGGTGTCAGGTATATGAAAGGGCATAAGAATGTATAGAAGAGGCGGCATCCAGGACAGCAGACAGGAAGAGCTGGTGTTTTCTCTTTTTGCCAGAAAATCCTTGAGATAATCATCAACTTTCATCTCCTCGGCCAGTCTCTATAGTTCTTTTTATAAATACATTGTTTTCCTGAAAGTTAAGCATCATTCTACTTTTAATTAAAGAACAAGGTTAGGGAGTCCTTATCCCCTACTTTGAAGTTAACTCAAGATCATCAGATGGCTCTGAAAACCATAAACAAAAAAACTATAAGATGGCTTGTTAGGGGGTCTTGGGACCAGTATTTATCTATTTTTGCAAACGTATTCTGGTAGAAGAGAAGAAATGTTACAAATATTTTATCTGCCAAAAATTGTGCAGTTTTCAAAGGATCTATTAAAAAGATGAATAAAGTCTCATCTTATAAAAGAGAGAAAATATTTCTTCAGTTTTAATATCTTTTTATCCTTCTGGCTGCTGAGATTTCCAGGCCCCAGAGAAGCCTTGCCTGCTCTTTGTTTAAAATCAGTCTCCAGGATGAATATTCCAGGAAGACCCCTTTAAGCACTCAGGACCTCAGAGAGGCTGTAGCAGCAGGGGAAGAGGTCCCACTCACTCTCCTGTGTGCTGCCTTTCCCTGTAAGTGGTTTTCTCAGATTCAGTAATCCCTTGACTCACAGCCTTTTCTCATGCTTTTCTTTCTTTTCTTTTTAAATTTTTTTTTAGACATTTTCTTCATTTACATTTCAAATGCTATCCTGAAAGTCCCCTATACCCTCCCTCCCACCCTGCTCCCCAACCTACCCACTCCTGCTTCTTGGCCCTGGCATTCCCCTGTACTGGGGGATATAAAGTTTGCAAGACCAAGGGGCCTCTCTTCCCAATGATGGCCGACTAGGCCATCTTCTGCTAGATATGCAGCTAGGGACACAAGCTCTGGGGGTACTGGTTAGTTCATATTGTTGGTCCACTTATAGGGTTGCAGACACCTTCAGCTCCTTGGGTACTTTCTCTAGCTCCTCCATTGGGGGCCCTGTGATCCATCCAATAGCTGACTGTGATCATCCACTTCTGTGTTTGCTAGGCCCCGGCATAGTCTCACAAGAGACAGCTCTATCTGGGTCCTTTCAGCAAAATCTTGCTAGTGTATGCAATGGTGTCAGGGTTTGGAAGTTGATTATGGGATGGATCCCCGGATATGGCAGTCTCTAGATGGTCCATCCTTTCATCACAGCTCCAAACTTTGTCTCTGTAACTCCTTCCATGGGTACTTTGTTTCCTATTCTAAGGAGGAATGAAGTATCCATGCTTTGGTCTTCCATCTTCTTGATTTTCATGTGGTTGCTGATTGTATCTTGGGCATTCTAAGTTTCTGGGCTAATATTCACTTATCAGTGAGTGCATATCATGTGTGTTCTTTTGTGATTGGGTTACCTCACTCAGGATGATATCCTCCAGATCCATCCATTTGCTTAGGAATTTCATAAATTCATTGTTTTTAATAACTGAGTAGTACTTCATTGTGTAAATGTACCACATTTTCTGTATCCATTCTTCTGTTGAGGGACATCTGGGTTCTTTCCAGCTTCCGGCCATTATAAATAAGGCTGAGATGAACATAATGAAGCATGTGTCCTTATTACCAGTTGGAACATCTTCTGGATATATGCCCAGGAGAGGTATTGCGGGATCCTCCAGTAGTACTATGTCCAATTTTCTGAGGAACCACCAGGCTGATTTTCAGAGTGGTTGTACAAGCTTGCAATCCCAGGTACTTAGCAGGAAATAGGACCAGTAGATGAAGGCTACTGACTGAGAGGAAGAGAGAGCTACTGACTGTCAGGCTGTCTTCACACACTTCTTTCAGATTAAAGATGAGGCAGGATGTTAAGAGTAGAGACTGCCTCACCCATCGGATGCAAACATACACATATCATCATTCCTACTTCCTTCCCTAACTCACTAACTGTTCCAGTAACAATCTCAGAAACTATCAGACACCAGATATACACAGTTCACTCCAAACATCCCTGTAAAATCAGAGCTAAAAGCACGGATGGGCAAAGATCCCCATTCTAATAGGGAAGTAGATCAGAAACTCATAGAGGGAAATTTTCAAGAAATTCCCCTAACCAGGCTTTGGAAAGTTAGCTCAGTAAAATGCTTGCTGTACAAGCATTAAAACTTGAGTTTGAGCTGTAGGTCCTAGGTTTAAAAAAAAAAATTCAGGCACAATGACATATACCAGTACTGAGGAAGCATAAATAGGGTCTTTCTCGGGGCCTACTGGCCAGCCATCATTAAAAAAACAAAAAACAAAACAAAATTAAAAAAAAAAAAAACAGTCTCAATGTCTCACCAGAACTGTTTTCTTTTGCTTATGGTGTGTTCAGACATGTTCAACTTTACACCAGAATGCTCCCTTACCGCCATGTGTGCTTTTTTTTTTTTTTTTTTTTTTTTTTTTTTGGTCAGCTTGACCCAAACTAGAAACACCTGGGAAACAGAAAACTTAAATTAGAAAATGCCTCCATCAGCAGGGCCTATAGATTATGTCTGTGAGACATTCTTTTGATGGGTGACTGTTCTGGAAGGACCCAGATAACTGAAGGCAGTGCCACCACTGGGCAGGTGGTCCTGAGTTGTATGAGGAAGCGAGCAGAACAAGCCAATAAGTGACGTTCTTCCATGGTCTTTGCTTCAGTTGCACCTTCCAGGTTCCTGCCTTGACTTCCCTTTTAGGATGGACTATAAACTGTAGGCTGAAACAAACCTTTTCTTCAAGTTATTTTATTTTATTTTATTTTTTAAATATCACAGCCTCAAAGAAGCAGACGAAGACACCACGGTAGCGGTTGACGAGATGCACAGCATCAGGGTGCAAGTCTTCATCCGAGACAGATATAGTAGTTATAAGAGTTACTACAGACACTGGGGAAGGAGAAGGAGTGAGAGGCACAGAGAGGGCTCGTTCATAGTCTATATTAGAAAATAACACTTCTGTACTTTATAATATAGCAAGGAAATGACACACATTTGCTAATTGTTTGCTTTGAGTTAACCTTTAACCTAAGTGACAATTTGAGAGGAACATAAGGCTCAGTGGCCTTGGGAAAATGTGAACTTCTGCTACACAAAGAACTCTAATTATAAAGGAAAGTGCAAGAGGAGAAACACAGCTAACACCAGGAGCTCCAGACAAGGTGGACTGCCTGCCAGAGGGACAAAGTGCTGGAGTGATTGATTGCTTTGATCTCCACTCTCTACTCAATGTGCCAGCTGGAGAGGAGAGAGGAGAGCAGATTTGGGGTGTCAGATCTCTGTCCTTCCAGATGGGTGGCTCTCTGAATAAAACACAGCTTGAAGAGTCAATTTCTGTCTCTGCTCATTGGTGCTTGTGGTGACAGGTAATAAGAACACTCGGATTCTGGTTAACTATTTCTTTGTCTGCAGTATTAAAGTATAGCAAATAACCTCTCAATCAGTCATGGTGAGTTTCTTTAGAACTTAGTACCTCAGACAAAGGGACTTAAAACAAAACAGAATATTTTTTTCAAGAGACAATTGGCAAAGTTGAGCTACCCTAAAACATGGTGGTGTAAGATATAGCAATGTTACCTTTATTGCCCCCCAACAACACAATCCGTGTGCAAAAGTCTTGTCTTTTCTTCTCCTTTTGCTTGGTCCACCCACCCCTCTCCCTCTTGAGACAGGGCCTCTCCCTCTATAGCCCTTGGCCTGGAATTCTCTATGTAGATCAGGCTAGCCTCAAAATCTCTGAGAGTCATTTGCCTTTATCTTCTGAGTTCTGGGATTGCAAGCATGAACCACTAGGCCCAGATTCTTGAATATTTCTTGGGCACACATGGAGAAAATTTACATATCCAATGATTTCTGAGGGATGCAAGTGTTAGAAACTTGAGAGTGATCAGGGAAAAGGGATGATCAATTCTTTCTTTAGACTTAGGTTGAAATATTAGTGGACTTGTCAGCCTTTAGTGTGATGGAGGACTATGAGTCAACCGAGCATGAGTAGACCAGGCAGCAATCAGAGGATGGCCATTTGCTCAAGAATAATAGATGTCATCGTGTGCTTTCAGAAAGGCAATTTTTTACTTTAGAGTTTGTAGAATGCTGCAGCAGAGAGTCAATAAATTGTTGAAGTAAATATCCATAGCTGCTTTCAAATGACTTTTAAAACTTTAAAGTGAACGTTCTACGCATGTTGTGATGCAACTTCCCTCCTCTTCGTATTACCCCTTTGATTTGATAGATGAAAGGCAGAGGGGAAGAGGATGGATTTGGGATAAGCTTTTCTGGGAACCAGAGCAGGTACCCTAGCTTTCATCTTCTCCTCTTTGTCCTCCTTTGGGAGGGAAAGACTTTTTATTCTATCCTTGTATCTTCCAAGATGGGGACTTGCAAATTAAATCAACGAGAGACAAATGAACAGGAGAGAAGAGATTTGCTTCTATGCTTACTGAGTTAACAAAAGAAGTAGTTGACAAATGGTTGAAAGTAGAGATTTAAATAGCTAACCCAGCAAGGGCAAGGGCAAGGGCAAGGGCAAGGGGAGAGGCAGCTGATGTGCAATGGGAAGAAATAATACATTTCTTTATAGAAAGACAAATTGATTTTTAAGGACAATAAGTGGGAAATAAGAAGGTTTGTGATGCTTACTGACAAAGGTTCTTCATGGCCATGAAACTCTCCAAGAGAGGAAATTGATGCAGCCTCCTTCCCCAGAAATTGCTGCTTTCAGTCAGACATTTTGAGAGCCCATTTCTGCATCTGCTGAAACTCAAGTGCCTTTATCTGAAAACAATCTTCACATCAATTCTGGGGTTCTAAGTGGGTCCCCAAATCCTTTCAAATCTTTGCCCAATCTGTAGTGACAATTATATTTTCTCTTATACCTTAGAATGTTTTAAAATATCTTCATAGCAGACAGGTAATTTTAATTATAATTGCATAAAAGCCAACATCAAAGCATGTAAGTGTGAGAGAAAATTTACTGACCCAAAAGGTAGATGCTTACCACCACATTCTCTTTGTCTATCAGCCCCGCCCCCTTTGTTAGTTCCTTTTTCAAATAAGTTCTCCTCTCTTGGTAGGATGATGGACAGGGATATCCTTTCTCATTTATTCTAGAAAATATCCAGAATTAGCCTCAATTGGTATAATTGGATGATAGACCCACCTTTGGGCTAACCATGGCTGGGAGGGATATTCCTATTGGCTAATCCTATTAGTCCATTCCTGAACCAAGTAGTAGGCTCAGCTTCTTCAAACATCACACATTTAAAGTAGTTAAAATATGGTTCCAGATGAATAATCATCAGAAGGCAATGCTTGATTTTAGCATTGCTAAGTAATAGATTTCCCATATCAATTAAAAAGAACACTTTGGTATATGGCGATGCTAAGATTCACGGTAAAGTTAGTACTTGCTGGATATTGAAGACACAACATAGTTCAGTGCCAAGCTGTGAAAGAATGTAGTTGACAGTATCAGAACACCTTTGAGAGAGAACAATAGATACCGGAAGATAAACACATGGAGTGGAAGGGGAATTAGTTCTGGAGAATGAATACAGAGTGTGGGGCTGTAGCTTATACTACTGCATTGTACACTTAAAACCTACCAAGAAAATACATCTGGAATGACCGACCCCCCTCCAAAATAAACAAATAAATAAATGACTGTGAGTGACTGATATATAATGAGGTTGATTACAATAATTATTCCATAATATATACATGATCAAGTATCACATGCACTCTAAATATACAGAATTTGTATTTGTTAACTATGCCCCAATCAGGCTAGAAAAATGGAATTATATTCTCTGAATATTATCCCCTCAAACCATGGAAACCCAACTGAATGAACTTCTGTTTACAGTCACTTGTGTCACTGCCCTGGTAACAGTCCTCCTAATTATTACTTGGCATTAATGGGTTAACTGACAGAAGGGAGAAACGAATCTGAGCAGAAATTGTGAACTATATTGGGATGTGGGCTGGGGTGCGCCTCCTAACACCTTATCAACGTTGAGTCCTGGAGTCGGGCATTGTGAGATCAATAAGGTTTTATGGGTCTCTGCATGTCAAGCTGGGTGTGTTATTCTAGCAGCCTCGGGGAGCTCATTAAGGAAGGTCTCAGGAGAAGTCACATAATTAACAAGACCTTTCTGAACTTAGCAAACTGGCTCTCGATATGTTTGTGTTCATTGTCATGATCTGTCACTTGGATAAGGTGTTGGTGCTCTGCTTTGCTTTCTGCATATGGAAGGTAATTGAAGAGATGAATTGATTCTTGTAACCACCCAGGACCCTTTGCCACACTTTTCCATCATTGATTAAGCGTTTTACTGGGCACACTCCCTCCTCTGGTTCGAGAAATAACTTTAATTAATGAAAATAAGACTACTTCTCTGCACAAAATCAGATCTAATTTCAGCTGAGATGACTCATATTTTTATCCTTAGTATTTATTAATGACTGTTTTCATCTGGCATACAGCAATTCAGTGTGACTTAAACATAAATAAATAAATAATGGCACATAAATCTATTTAATGCACATCTGACTCCAGTTGCAGTCATTATAACTTATTCATTTATCTCTGATTGTCATCGTATTTCTAAGCAAGTGCTTAATGACCTGCTGTGTACCGTGCACGGTCCTGGGAACCACAGATACAAAGATGATTAAGGCGCGGTCTTCGCTTGCTGTGATAAGTCTTAGAAGAAGATTTGTATATGCATCCCGAATGTCTGCAACAAGCTTGTGGCTGCTAGATAAGATAACTCCAACCATTTGTATGTGTAGATTAACAGCCTGTCTCACCTTATTTCAACCTTTCTTCTCTTCCGGAGCTTCAAATACGAGTATTTTTTCTCCTCTTATAATTTATGTCAACAGTCACTCTCAGCCTCCCTTCTGTTTCTCTGCCTTCCCTCATTTATCACCAGAACGGTATCTCTTGGCTTGACTGTGTTGATGTCACCGAATGTCTCTATTGCTCATTAGGCTTGTGTATACAAGGTTACTAACCTGCACCTAACTTTGGCAATCACTTCATTCTGTGGCACGTTGATACCTTCTTTGCCTTACTCTTTTGCAGGATGGTGACATGGGATGGGAGTACGGGAAGGGAAGAAAGAGGTTATCTGCCAGTAGAATGGTTGAGGTCCATAACGATGGTAACAATTACCATGTTATTGGTATACTTTTTCCTAGTAATCTTTTTTTTTTTTTGACAGTCTTCTCTTTTTACCCTCTGATATAGAGACATATTGTTGGGTTAAAATGGTTAAAGTTGAGTCTCATTTGAGCTCAGAACCAATGCTTGCATTTATTGGGCACTAATGGATTAATGATTGCGGTCCATTACAACTGGCTTCTCCCTTCTAGGGTTTGGCCTATAGGCTGACATCATTAGATTCTCTCAGTGAGACAGAATCTCTACAAATGTGTCTGTTTATATACCAATACCCATATGCATATCTTCTTTCTATATATCTATATAGTCTCTCTTTTATCTCTCTAAATATATACATACATATAATATATATACATATAACACACACACACACATATGCATACCAGTGTATGGCTTAGTCTAAGTCTGAAAGTCTCTGCACCCCAGATTCTGCTGGTGTGAGTTCTATTTTTCTGTTGGGTAGTCCCTGGAGTTCTAATGTCTGGGGACAGGAGAATGTCCATGAAGACAGTGTCTCTGGTCTCTCTTCCTCTTTGTGTCTTTCTGGCTGTGCTGAGGGGAAGAGCTTTATTGCATTGTGCCATCGCACTGGGATTTGGCTGTCTTGCTACTCTCCTGAAAACCATGGACCCCACCAGCCATGGACTAAAATCTCAGAAACAGTGTTCTCCTTCGGGGTCCCTGTGACAGTGATGGGAAGCCAGCAAACATACACCACAGGATGTAGTCCACTCAGAGCCACATGCTAATTAACTTTCCCTCCTACGTTCTATTTCCCAAAGTTTTCATGACCCCCTAGAACCACCTTGAGGACCAAGCCTTTATTAGTTCATGGACCTTTGGGGAAGACAGTATTCATAGTCTGACTATAGAGACACCTATACTGAGGGTTATGAAACAATAGAGTCCATCTTTGGAGAGCAGCTACTGAAGCCCCTAATTGATTTTGAGGCGGGATCTTAGAATAGCTGGACCTTTCCTTCATATTCATGTTGGCTCAGGCCTGTGCAGTTGACATAGCCTTCTATCTAGTCTCTCTACCTGGGCATCTGCATCTCATATTGTGTGACTTTCGGTGTCCAAATGGAATGTCTCAAGAGGGAGGAACCAGAACCAGCCAGTTATTTTAAAGGCTGGAATCAGTAGTGTGTCATTTTGGCCACATTTGATTGGAAATCTAAATTTGTTAAGTCTGTTGCAGACTGGGGGCTGTGGAAGCCCTATAGCAAGCAAACTCACTTGGCCAGTTGGAGGTCAGTTGAAGACAATAATAATAATGAAAAGTGGAGAAAGGAGATTGATTCAATATGAACACATTGGCAAAGGAACAAATAGAGAGGACCAGTAAAGGCAAAGACAAGGCATATGCATTACTAAATATTCCTGTCAGGGTGTGGTCCCCCCATCATTTACCTATTATTAACATGGTATTGTGTCTAGTTCTGGTTTCCCGTCTGTCCTGCAAGTTGTCAGCACATGTAAGATCTCTTCCTGGGGAATAAACATCCTTTCTGTTTATCACTAGGGCCCCGGCCTTTTTCTTCCCAACATGAGACTTCTGGAGAAATGTCAGTTCTTTGTGGCTCATTGCCTTAATAGTCTGACAGCTAAAGGAATGGGCACAGGGTTCTCCTTTGAAACTCCCTCTGGTGAAGTCCTGTTGGGAAGGTTACAAGGTTGGTAGGGGACATGTAAGGAAACAATGCTGTGTTTGGAAGCCATCACTGAGGATTAACTATTATTTAGGATAATGACAATTTGGAGAGAGCAAGGATAGGACAGTAATCCTTAAAAGTCCCTAAATATGAAAATGCCTACAGAGGAAATTCTCCTCCAGCCATCTAGGAGCCCCCCCCCCCGCATTTATTTAAGACTACTTACAAGTGTGTGGTGAGGGTAGGCGATTGGAAATCTGAGCATGTGTGTTGTCATTGTCTTCTGATGGGAATTAAGAGAACGCGTACTCTTTGCTAGGTACAGTGATGAAAGGACAGTGGGAAGTATAGGAAACACTCGATTCTCCATCTCTCTCGAGGAGGGCTATAGCATAGTTGTGTGACTTTGAACAGGTTCCATCTCTTCTGGCTTTTAGTGTCCCATCTGTAAAAGCTCTTTCTTATTTAAAATCCTAGGACACTGGTCACATTATTTTATTCTTAGGTGGTTTTCAAGACTGAATTGAAATGTTACCTTATCATGAAATAATTTGAAATGGATATTATCAGACAAGTGGTTGCTAGGTAGCTTTACTTCATCATTGTTTGTCTTCCCCTCCTCTTCTCCATCCTCTCTCCTCCTTATGTATATATGTATGTATATATGTGCGTGTGTGTATATATATATATATATATATATTCACACGCACATATATACATATATACATACATAATGACACACATATATGTGTACATATATATACATATACATATATACATATATATATATATATATGAATGTGTCTTACTGTGTAGTCCAAGTGTGCTTAGTACTTACTATGCAGTCCTAGCTGTCTTCAAACTTACAGTAGTTTCTCCTGCCTCCGTTTACTGAGTGTTGCGATTATTGGACTAAGCTGCCATATCTAGGGATTTTAAAAAACATAATCCTGGAGTGCTTCTTCATTCAATTGGAAAATAAAGTGAGATTTGCAGTATTGTCCACATTTTTGAAGTCCAGATTTAAAACTGATATTCATTTCTCCCCCATGCATTTGATTGGTCAGAACTCAGCCACGTGTCCTCTCACAACCTGAAATGTGGTCACAGAACAGGGATGTTGGATATTCCCGAGTAATTAGCTCTTTGGCTTTGGCTACGATGTCTTTTCTCCTGTTTATAATATTTTGCTGCCTTTGATGTGTACATATCTATATGTTTTTTCTGTTTTGTATTTTAATGTTTATTTTATTTATCTACATATAATTCTGGTTTTCATTTTAAGTTTAAAATGTATGAGTAGAAAGAACCGGGACAAGTGTTGAGACGAACTTGAAAGACTCCCCCAACATGTCAAAGAACCTTTGTATGTGTGGTAAAGTCATTCAGGATTACAGCCTTAGGGTAGGAGGCAAAAAGAGCCCTCTTGGTAAATACTTCTCTCATCCACTCAATGCTTTATTAAAAAAGATCAAGCCTTAGTTTAAAACCTGTTATCACCAGATATAATGCTGTTTGATAGAGATTTCTTCCTTTTCTCTCTCATCATATTTAAACCCAAAATGACTTGCAGGCTATGGTCTGAAAAGGAGAATATTCCCATTTTGAGAATATTTGAATGCTTTTTGCATCTTGCTAGTCCCCTTGTTTTCCTTATGGTTTCCTTCCAAGTAGTTGGTCATTAGGAAACACACCTGCCTAATCTGGAGTTTATTCTGGGCAGTTCCAGATAGCTTTAGGGCTTTCTGATGTGACACTGTCAGACTGACAGTGCTGAAGCAAGCTATTGCAGAGATGAGAGCACCACGGTATTGCAGAGACGAGACAAAACTCATTTCCAGGGAGGAAACAGCAACCATATCACCAGATTGTGTCAACTTGGTGGAGAAAGACCATCTCCCTGACCATGTGCTAGAGCTGTACCCTGCTAGACTAAGCTCTCCCATCTGTCGCTGTTTGATAAATGATTTTTAGTAAAACACATGAGGATGGAAAGGACCAGGAGACACCAGAGTTTAATAAAACGTTCTGTCTATCAGACAGTGTCTTGTTTCTGGAAAAGCTTTGGGTTTAATAATTGGCTTAACTGTGAGTTATTGTGATGAAGAGGAAAGCCACTGTCTATAACAGAGAAGAAAATGTCAGAGTTGAACTGGGATCTTAAGCCCAACTGTGATTGCAGACTTAGATTATGAAATGGAGTTGAAAGGGGTCTTTTCAAGCATACAATGAGGCTGTTTTAGTCCAAAGGATGGTTTCTGTCAAAGATTTCTCGCAACATGGTAATTTGATCTCCTCTAATTTAGTCTTACTTAATCTTTCACTTAAAAATTTCTGCCAAGATTAGCTAACAAGCTGAATCCTGAATTAAAAGCTACAGCATTTTAGCTGTTATCATAAAAATCAATATATTCTTCTTGTGTAAAATTGTATAATGCTGAAAAACAGGAAAGCAATAAAAAATATTCAGTATTGCTATGGATATTCACAGTTACCATTTTGGAGTTTGCCTTTCTTAATATAGATACAAATTGTATCAAAGTTAAGCAGTTACAGCGATACTTCACACACACACACACACACACACATTTGTTTTCTTTTACAAGCATTTTTATTGCTACACAATTAAACCCTAGATTTCACTACCAAGAGCCCAGAACTAACACTTTAAATCTCATTACACATTCCATAGACATAATTTGAAATAATATTTTATGACTTTAAAACTAAAGCAGTGTGCTGGGCAGTGGTGATGCACATCTTTAATCCCAGCACTTGGAAGTCAGAGGCAGGTGAATGTCTTTGAGGACAGGTGAATGAGTTTGAGGACAGCCTGGTCTACAGAGCAAGTTCTGTCCTGAAAAAAACAATCAATCAATTAATCTGACAGTTAACAAAAAACAAAAACAAAAACAAAAAAAACCAAACAACAACAACAAAAAACCTCTTTCTGCCGAGAACGTAGACACTATAGAAAGACAAAGGGAAAGGAAACTAACAGCCTACAATCTCATTATTTGATTCCATTCAATTGTTTTATTAATGTGGATAAGTGTAAATTTTTTTTTTAAGTGTAAATTTTTAATGGGTGAATTTGTAACTCAGATAGGGTGGAACTTCCCTATGCTATATAAAAATCTCTTTGTGAATAGGGCTGGAGAGATGGCTCAGTGGTTAAGCGCATTGATTGCTGTTCAGAAGACCTCAGTTTGAGTCCCAACACCCACATAATAGCTCATAGACTATTCCCTCTTCCAGGTTGTACAGTTCCAGAGTACACCCTTTTCTGGCTATAGTAGCACTGAATATACACAGTGAACAGACACACATGCTGGTAAAACACCTATGCACATGAAAAACAAACTGTAAGTGAAATAAAAAAAACTTTATAGAATTTTATTATATGACAATTTACCCATTGTTCTGTTGTGTAAAGTAATACAATACTCTACATATATTCATGTATAGAGACCTAAGAGTTCAAAAATTATATATAATACATCATATATTTTATATATTGTATATAAATATATTTTTAAATTTTATATATTGTATATAAATATAAACATCTTAAATAAACATATGTATAAATAAATATTTATAAATAATTATTCCTAAGAGTCAAAAGACACAAAAATATGGTTCACATTCCAGAATACTGGCACTTGTTTGCCCTTTTTTTCTTTTTCTTTTCTTTCCTTTTTTTTCCAACTCCAGTAATGAAGGCATGCTTGGTTCACACTGTTGTCCTGCATTTTGTTACTTAAAAAAAAATCAATACAAATATAGATGAGAATCAATGTCAAGTTGTTCTGATCAAGCTGATTTGGATCAGTCAGTGCAGTATTCTGGCAATTTCAGTTACTTGAATCCTATGACCTCTGTCCTCTGTGGTCAGAAGGTTGCTGCAAGATCTTGTCTATCATTCAATAATTTGTCTGTGACAAGGTTCTACTGGGACTAGGAAAATAAATATAAATAAATTATGTCTACTGAATTTGAGGCATATTAACAGGCATATCACTTTTATATGTATCGGTATGTGGTCATGTTAGGTGTTTGAGTTACCTGGCCTTTGGTGACCATGCCTTAAATTGACGAATTACTGGTCTAACTACCTCTGGCCAGGGACTTAGTTAAAAACCACATTATTTTTATGCAGTCATTTCAAGGAGACTTTAAAAAATGAGAGTATCAATAGACATGCTAAATGAGAAGTGGGGAAAAAAATCTCTCAGCATCCTACCTCTAGATAAAGAACTATTCAGAGAGGGAGAAATAATCTATTCCTGATGCTAAGCTGGTTACCCAATGCAGAGTTGTTGGCCCTGAATCTACACATACACAACAAAAACAGATCCAGCAGTTTGTATTTATATATTTGTGATTATATTTTTAACAATATAATCAAAGAAAATGAGACTATCAATTTGGGAGTGTGGGGCATGAGACAGGTAGAGAGAGGGGAGGAGGACTGAGGTAGTTATAGGGTAATTAGAAATACATACAAAATAACAGTAAAGAAGAGGATGTAAAGTTGCGGGAGTTGTGATGGGGAACCAGGGAAATTAGAGAGAGGTCGTGGTGGGAGGATATGAGCAATACACAGTATACAAGTGTCTGAAACTTTCAGAGAACAAAAATACTACTAAAGACAACCCAAAACACACAGTATTCAAGCTGTGTGAACAGTATACAGTGTTGTATGACTTCATATCCCCTTTGAAGGAAGGGTGGAACACTCGTCAGTTCTATTCAAGATGGTTGTATCATGCTTTGTGGAGCTGCGACCTTTCTTTGGAGATCAGTATGGCTTAAAGGTATTTGTGTGTGTACCAACTTGGCAAGAGGTGGACTTGTGGTGGCTAATTTTATAAGTCAACTTGATTAGGCCATGAGTTGAGTTACCTAGATTTTTTTTTCCTGAGCACCATTCTGGATGTGTTCATGATGGTGTTTCTGGATGAGACTAAATTGAATACATAGACTGAGTCAAGCAAAGTACCTTCCCTTTTGACCTCACAATCTATTGCTAGAATCTGCCATGAAGAAGAACTTACATCTGCTTGTCTACTTGAACTGGCACAATGGTCTTTCAAGGCTTCAAGTTTGATTACAACACTGGCTTTTCTTGGTCTTAAGGCTGCTGCATTCCAGATAGTACTGACACTGTTGGCTCTGCTGGTTTTCAGTCTTTTGACTCATACTGGACCCACATGTTGGTTCTCCCGGCTCTCCAGCTTACTGGCTACAGATCACCTCTATAATCATGCGAGGTGACACCTTAACAATGGTTCTGTGTCTCTGAGGAACCTTGACTCTACCATAGCTCTTTTTTGAGTAATGAAAATTGCCAAAGCAGAAGGAACACCAGCTAGAGGCCAGCCAGGGTGACACAGTGGGACCCAGTTTAAAAAAATGATTCCCAAACCAAATCAAATCAAACCAATCAAACATGCCAGTAACAAAATGGGCAAAGTGCTAGGCCCTGAGGATCACCTTTTATAAAGCAAATGAGTTAGAGTTTAGATTATTTTATGTGTATGTGCATATGTGCATGTGAAGGCATAGGCAAGTGTGTGTGCATGCATAGTGCAGCCAGATGATAGCCATGGGTGATGTTCCCTGGGTGGCACCCATTTTTGTTTTTTTGAGAGTTTTGTACAATGCCTTTAGATCATATTTACTTTTCTACCCCAATTTCTTTCAGATATATCCCCTTTCCTTTTTTTTTAAATATTTTTATTACATATTTTCCTCAATTACATTTCCAATGCTATCCCAAAAGTCCCCCATAGCGCCCCCCACTTCCCTACCCACCCATTCCCATTCTTTTGGCCCTGGCATTCCCCTATATTGGGGCATATAAAGTTTGCAAGTCCAATGGGCCTCTCTTTCCATTGATGGCCGACTAGGCCATCTTTCGATACATATGCAGCTAGAGACAAGAGCTCCGGGGTTCTGGTTAGTACATCATGTTGTTCCAACAATAGGGTTGCAGATCCCTTTAGTTCCTTGGGTACTTTCTCTAGCTTCTCCATTGGGAGCCCTGTGATACATCCAATAGCTGACTGTGAACATCCACTCCTGTGTTTGCTAGGCCCCGGCATCGTCTCACAAGAGACAGCTATATTTGGGTCCTTTCAGCAAAATCTTGCTAGTGTATGCAATGGTGTCAGCGTTTAGAAGCTGATTATGGGATGGATCCCTGGATACGGCAGTCTCTATATGGTCCATCCTTTCATCACAGTTACGAACTTTGTCTCTGTAACTCCTTCCCTGGGTGTTTTGTTCCCAATTCTAAGAAGGGGCACAGTGTCCACACTTTGGTCTTCATTCTTCTTGAGTTTCATGCGTTTAGCAAATTGTATCTTATATCTTGGGTATCCTAAGTTTTGGGCTAATATCCACTTATCAGTGAATACATATTGTGTGAGTTCTTTTGTGATTGTGTTACTTCACTCAAGATGATGCCCTCCAGGTCCATCCATTTGGCTAGGAATTTCATAAATTCATTCTTTTTAATAGCTGAGTAGTACTCCATTGTGTAAATGTACCATAATTTCTGTATCCATTCCTCTGTTGAGGGACATCTGGGTTCTTTCCAGCTTCTGGCTATTATAAATAGGGCTGCTATGAACATAGTGGAACATGTGTCCTTTTTACCGGTTGGGACATCTTCTGGATATATGCCCAGGAGAGGTATTGCTGGATCCTCCGGTAGTACTATGTCCAATTTTCTGAGGAACCGCCAGACTGATTTCCAGAGTGGTTGTACAAGCTTGCAATCCCACCAACAATGGAGGAGTGTTCCTCTTTCTCCACATCCTCGCCAGCATCTGCTGTCACCTGAATTTTTGATCTTAGCCATTCTGACTGGTGTGAGGTGGAATCTCAGGGTTGTTTTGATTTGCATTTCCCTGATGATTAAGGATGTTGAACATTTTTTCAGGTGTTTCTCTGCCATTCGGTATTCCTCAGGTGAGAATTCTTTGTTCAGTTCTGAGCCCCATTTTTTAATGGGGTTATTTGACTTTCTGGAGTCCACCTTCTTGAGTTCTTTATATATATTGGATATTAGTCCCTTATCTGATTTAGGATAGGTGAAGATCCTTTCCCAATCTGTTGGTGGTTTTTTTGTCTTATTGATGGTGTCTTTAGCCTTGCAGAAGCTTTGTAGTTTCATGAGGTCCCACTTGTCAATTCTCGATCTTACAGCACAAGCCATTACTGTTCTATTCAGGAATTTTTCCCCTGTGCCCATATCTTCAAGGCTTTTCCCCACTTTCTCCTCTATAAGTTTCAGTGTCTCTGGTTTTATGTGAAGTTCCTTGATCCACTTAGACTTGACCTTAGTACAAGGAGATAGGAATGGATCGATTCGCATTCTTCTACATGTTAACAACCAGTTGTGCCAGCACCATTTGTTGAAAATGCTGTCTTTCTTCCACTGGATGTTTTTAGCTCCCTTGTCGAAGATCAAGTGACCGTAGGTGTGTGGGTTCATTTCTGGGTCTTCAATTCTATTCCATTGGTCTATTTGTCTGTCACTATACCAGTACCATGCAGTTTTTATCACAATTGCTCTGTAGTAGAGCTTTAGGTCCGACATGGTGATTCCACCAGAGGTTCTTTTATCCTTGAGAAGAGTTTTTGCTATCCTAGGTTTTTTGTTATTCCAGATGAATTTGCAGATTGCACTTTCTAATTCGTTGAAGAATTGATTTGGAATTTTGATGGGGATTGCATTGAATCTGTAGATTGCTTTTGGCAAGATAGCCATTTTTACAATGTTGATCCTGCCAATCCATGAGCATGGGAGATCTTTTCATCTTCTGAGATCTTCTATAATTTCTTTCTTCAGAGACTTGAAGTTTTTATTATACAGATCTTTCACTTCCTTAGTTAGAGTCACGCCAAGATATTTTATATTATTTGTGACTATTGAGAAGGGTGTTGTTTCCCTAATTTCTTTCTCAGCCTGTTTATTCTTTGTGTAGAGAAAGGCCATTGATTTGTTTGAGTTAATTTTATATCCAGCTATATATCCCCTTTCCTATCCACCCAACTTTTGTACTTTTGGGTGTGTGTGTGTGCATCAAGTCTAGTTTGTGCTATCTATATATTCTTGGATGTGTGGCTTTCTAGTCAATGTACCTGAGACTACACCCATAAAGACAACGACTCTCCCTTTCTAGCAGCTACTGATTGCCAATAATTTCTCAGTTAGGAGCAGGACTTTATGTCCACCTTCTCTCTCCATGCTGGGGTAATTTGGCTTGTGCTTGCACAGGTCTTGTGCGTGCTGTCACAACTGTTCTGAGTTCATACGTGCAGCTGCCCTGCTGTACCTGGAAAACCCTGCTTCCTTGGAGTCATCCCCTACTTCTGACCCAGTTAATCTCTACCCCTTCATTGGCTTTGAACCCAAGTAGGCTAGACTGGCTGGCTGGCAAGCCACAATCCACCTGTCTCCCCAATGCTGGGATTACAGGCAGTGGGTACCATTCTACACTAGACTTTATTTTATCAATCTGGAAACCAGCTTCTCAGGCTTGCAGGCAAACACTCTTACCAAGCAAGCTATTTCTCCAGCCCAAGCTTAGATTTTTTTTTTTTAATTGCAGTTTTTAATGAGTAATGAGAATATGTAAATTTCATAGCAAAGCATACAATTGGTAATTCTGAATTCATGATGACAGTTGTGAATTTTGTTTCTCATCAAAGAAACCATTTCATGATTAGTTTCATTGGAGATAAACGATTTAAAGAATGTCAAGAGTTAAAAAAAAAATTAGTCTAAAATTTGTTAGTAACAGGTAGCTTAGGGACGAGAAACTTGAATTTCTGGGACCCAGTTTTCCTATCTGCGATTCGTGGTGACACTGCATGAAATGTTTTCTGAGGGTCCTTTTGGTTAGTGGTCAGCAGTGTTTCAGAATCTCTTGAATGAGGAGAAATAGGTGGATCGCATCCTTCAGAGGACTCAATAAACAGCTCCCTAGTTCTGCAACCACATTCTGTGCAAGTTGAGAGACAGACGGTGGTCAAAAACATCACCCTATTATGGTTGGAGATTATGCTCCATCTGATCTCGGTGGGGAGCGCAATGCAGTGGGAGAGAGGAAGTCAGAAAGCAAGGGGGAACACTGATGTGAGCATGCTCAGTGTATGCTTCTCCAATTTAGTCGCCAGATAAATCATCTCTGTACCCCAGAAGTGTGAAAAGCAAGGGGACAGAGAAAATCCTGATGTAGAATGTAATAGATTTTTCCCCCTTGGAAAGAAATGCTAGGGACGGCAGAATCATTTCTGCTAACAAGTTGTTAGAGCAAAAGGAAGAAACTGAGAGATTTAAATGGGCAACTGGAGGTGAGACCCACATACACTGTAAATGAAAAGCAATAGAGTTCTGTAGGCTCTTGAGAAGCAGTCAGGTGGAAACAGTTGAAAGAAAATCATAACCAGGAGCTCAGTAAATTAAAAGAAAATAATGTGGAGCGAATTGATGGGCTAGAAAAGACAAGGTGTAACAAAGGCTTAGACACTGCGTTGAAGACTATTTCTCTTTTTTTAAATGTAAAATTACATTTATGAAATTCAAACTAATTATCTCTTAAGCATCAGTTTTTGAGGGCAAAGGCATACATTACTAAATCTTATATATGTGTCTTATGCTCTAATCACGTGTTTGTCTGTAAACAACCTTTTGAAAAGAACCCTGGTGTAGGAAGTAAGAGAGTTTAGTTGACAATAGTTCCATGACAATCTGTGGAACATTTTCCTGTACTGTAGGCCACCTCTTAGTCCCGTTTTTATGATCTCTAAGAACCAATAAGATAGTTTTGAAATGACTGTAGTCTGTATACTTTTTTTTTTTTTTTTTCGAGATAGGGTTTCTCTGTGTAGCTCTATCTGTCCTGGGACTCCCTCTGTAGACCAGGCTGGCCTTGAACTCAGAAACCCACCTGCCTCTGCCTTCCAAGTGCTGGTATTAAAGGCATGCGCTACCACCGCCGGGCTAGTCAGTATACTTTTGATAACTCTTGGATTTTTTCTTCCTTTTACTATAATCTACTCTTATTACACTTTGCCATTTATGATAAGATATATTTACAGCATTTACACCTTTCCTTTCTCTAGCCTCTCCCATGGTTTCCCTGAATTCTCAAATTAATAGCCTCCTTTTCTTATAATTGCTACACACACATACATGCACAAATATATAAATACAACCTGCTGGATCCATTTTTTGTTGTTTGTGTGCATGTAGTTTCAGCAGTGACTCAGCTTAGTTCACAGCTTTTGTAGTCCTTCCTGGTACTGTGGAAGCTAGACTTCAGGAGAAGGCTTTCAGATGAGATCCAGCTCAAATCACCTGAGTCTTGTGTCCAGAGTGTGATGTCTTCAGCAATAGGGACTTAATCTTCAGGTTCTGAGAATCATCTAAGGGCAATGGTAATAGCTTATATTGCTTTGGGAATCGTCTGGATTGCCCTGAACATCGATTCAAAAGGACATGTGGTGGTTTGAATAGGTAGGCTCACCTGTTTGAATGCTTGGCTCATAGGAAATGGCACTATTAGGAAGTGTGGCCTTGTTGGAGTAGGTATGGCTTTGTTGGAGGAAGTGTGTCACTGTGGGACAGGCTTTGAGGTCTCCTATGCTTACTTAAGTTCTGCTCAGTGAGTGTGGATCACAGTCTTATTCTGCTGCCTGCAGATGAAGATGTAGAAAACTTGGCTTGGGTACTAGCACACTGTCATGCTTCCCACCATGATGATAATGGACTAAGCCCCTGAGATGGTAAACCAGCCCTGTCTTAGTCAGGGTTTCTGTTCCTGCACAAACATCATGACCAAGATGCGAGTTGGGGAGGAAAGGGTTTATTCAGCTTACATTTCCTTGTTTGCTGTTCATTACCAAAGGAAGTCAGGACTGGAACTCAAGCAGGTCAGGAAGCAGGAGCTGATGCAGAGGCCATAGAGGGATGTTCCTTACTGGCTTGCTTCCCCTGGCTTGCTCAGCTTGCTTTCTTATAGAACCCAAGACTACTATCCCAGGGATGGTCCCACCCACAAGGGGCCTTTCCCTCCTTGATCACTAATTGAGAAAATGCCTTACAGCTGGATCTCATGGAGGCATTTCCCCAACAGAAGCTCCTTTCTCTGTGATAACTCCAGCCTGTGCCAAGTTGAAACATAAAACCAGCCAGTACAAAGCCCCTATTAAACATTTTCTTTTGTAAGAGTTGCCTTGGTCACGATGTCTCTTCACACCACTAAGACCCTAACTAAGATAGGAAGTTTCTTGTGCTTCTACTGAGTTTTTCTTAGTGTATGGTTCTTGTGGAGG
Organism: Mus caroli; assembly: GCF_978045245.1. Classification (NCBI taxonomy): domain Eukaryota; kingdom Metazoa; phylum Chordata; class Mammalia; order Rodentia; family Muridae; genus Mus; species Mus caroli. The sequence continues at coordinate 60,314,803 of NW_028227256.1, forward strand.
AGCATTGTCCGTTCAAGTGGCAGAACTTCATTTAATATATAACACATACATGTAATATATAACATATACATATGCATATACATACATACTTCCATGTATTATGTATAATTTTAGGTAAATATAAAATAATATGATTCCTTGAGGCTTTATCAAACAACCTTGGTGTTACTTGTCTCTTCCTCTGCGTTGATTTCCATTCTCTTCCCCAGTTGGGCCTCCTTCTTCGTGTTACCATTTCCCCTATCATATTGTCTGCATTGAAGGATGTTTTAACACTAATAAAGGAAATCCAGGAGACAGAGCTACTCTGTGCTGTTCCTTAGCGAAAAGGGTAGGTTGTGCTAATACTGGTTTTGGTTCACCTTAAGTAGAAGCTTGGGCTTAAGCTGCTGAAATGTGTATTGGAGCAAAGTTGTTTCTCATAAGTGAAAGTTGGTTAGTTTATCTAGCCTTATTTCATCTTAAATGTGATGAGGTTTCTTTTGTATGAGCTATTTTATTACATTGTTCTAGAAACAATGAAAACAGGAGACATTTTTATCTGGCCATAAACACAAAAATAGCTGACATACACAGAGTAGGGCCAGTCCTAGGCTGGATGGGCAGGTGGCCAGATTTGCTGGAGCCATCCCATCTTCCCCTCAGCTCGTCCTTCCTCAGATCCCAGGCTCCCTTGCTGCCTTTTGGCTCCTCATTGATGTCCAGGCTTGTCCTCCTTGTCACCACTGGGCGCTGCCTCACAGCACACCATCACAGTCCTGTTCACCTTTTAAATTGCTTATTGTGGCTTTATCTACAAGCAGTGAAGCCCAAAGCCTTGTCAGATGGGTATATACCTCATAGTCAGCTCAAGGAAGTGACTGATAAGTTCAAGTAGCAACAAAACAGAGGACAGTGTTTCAAATAAGGCAGAGACTGAAAGAAGACATTTGAGTTAGAAATAACAGGGCGAACCGTATTTGGAAATCTAAACTTTGCGGCGAAAAAGGGGGAAGGGGGGAGGAGCGCTATAAGAATGAATTAAATGTATATGCAAGGTCACCACTGCGCACAAGATGTTTACTAGAACATTGTGATAATAGAAAAGGGTGTGGTGAAGGCAAGGATTCTAAAGCTGCTGGTGAACCAGATGGTCCAGAGAGCTGGAGCCAAAGCGGGAGTGTTCCTTACAGCAGAGGAGTGCTGCAGACTGGGTTCAGGGTGAAGCTTATTCACTCGCTTTCAAACTCTGCAGTCGCTTTTCAGTAGAGTTTGATACTGGGCTAGTATTGCTGTTTACCTTTCCTTATTGATTGAACATATAGCTTCTATCTCATTTCTTCCCAGTAACTGACACAAACCGACGGAGTGGGTGAACCCTTACCGGTACATGAAACGGACCGTCTGCCTTTGTATTTCATGAGCAACAGAGACAGAACTGTGTAATATTGCTAGTTATGCAGAACTTCACTTTGTGGGGTTACTATTTGGCTCACAAGTGCTGCTCCATCTCTGGGAAATGTTCTAGAAAAAGGAATAGGGTCTATGTTATTAGCTGTCAACAAATTATAACCCGTGATCCATTTGAAGGCACAGATTACAAAAGGGCATAGTTTTCTTCCAGGACAATACCAAATATTAGATCTATGCCAAGCTGGCTATTTTCCTTTAATAATGTATATTGACCTAATAAACATTTTATTAAATACAGCAACTGACAATTCTGCAACGAGGCAGAGTTTCCATGCCACTGCTTTTTAAAGCCCTCTTATTGCTCTGGTGAGATATGACCTTTGACCCTCTGATTCTGAATCTCTGGCTCCTGCTGCTGCCCAGTACTCCCTTCCGGCTGCTCTCAGCAGCCCTTGACTCTTGCTAAAATGCATTTCCTGTAAACCTTTCAGTCAAGCAAATCATCACAAAATGGACTGCAAATTCCCATGAGAGCGATGCTATAACTGAAGGTTGCCTCTTGACTTTGAACATGAAATGTATCAAATAAATAAAAGATTGACTACCAGTATTTCTTTTTTAAAAGGCAATGAAATTAGGTACCATAAAAAAGAAAATGAATATCTCTATGTGTGGATTTCATAAGGGTTCAACTACCCCATAAAACATAGTGAAAACTCAGAAAAACTTTAGCACTAGTGTATCATAAATGTGACCCATCTAAAGTGAAATTCTTTGAATTTGCTAAAATCATCTGTTACAGTAAGACAGAACTTCATATTTTTTTTTATTTTTAATATTTTTATTACATATTTTCCTCAGTTACATTTCCAATGCTATCCCAAAAGTCCCCCATAGCGCCCCCCACTTCCCTACCCACCCATTCCCATTCTTTTGGCCCTGGCATTCCCCTATATTGGGGCATATAAAGTTTGCAAGTCCAATGGGCCTCTCATTTCTCATTTTTTTCTCATTTTTTTGACATTCTTCTCCCCACCTTTTTTTTTTTTTTTTTTTTTTTTTTTTTTTTTAAAAGAAACTTCATTTGAAAAAAAAAAAAGTTTCAGGAATAAAAATGGCCCTTCAGAGTAACATGCAAATACTATTCACTGTTATGAATGTTTTGCCCCATTCAGTCTGTGTACGTATGGTAATTTCTAGAACTTCATATTTTAATGTAAGACAAGGACTCAGGTTTTACAGTGGCTGTAACTGTTAAGAGTTAACTGCTGGGGGCTGGAGAGTTGGCTCAGTAGTTCAGAGCTTTTACTGATCTTGTAGAGGTCCCAGGTTCAATTCCCAGCACCCACTTGGCAGCTCACAACCATCCATATATAGAATCCCAGGGAGAACTGACGATCCTTTTTAACCTCTGAGGGCACAAGGCATTGGAGGAAGGGTGCACATACATGAATGGAAGCGAAACACTCAGGCACATAAAACAATAAAATAAATTTAAAAAGAAACTACTGCCTATGTAACTTTAATCAAGTTGGGGTGAAAGACTCCAAAACTCCCAAAGGGAGGCACTTACTCAAGCCTCGGGTCAGCCGCGCACCCAAGAAGACACTGAGACCGGTACTTAAGATGTATAGGGAGTAAGATTTAATACAGCAACGACAAGAAAGCAAACAAAACAAACAAAAAGCACATATACCAGATATCTGGGGTCGGACCTCATGCAGCCTGCAAGGTGCAGAGGAGATCCGGCAATTAGCCCAAACTTTTCACAAGCTTTTATAGGTAGGAGGCAAGGGGGGGAGCAGGGCAGGGAAAATACAGGTTTTACGTCACTAAGTGATTCAACCAAGGGTTTTTCCAAAGTGCTTTTGCAACCGCGTCCCACACTTTGGCCATGTACTTGATTCATTGGGACTGAGGTTTTTACTCACACCCTTATCTCAAAAATGTCCCTGGCACAGTCCTTAGTTGGGAGGGGTAGGACTGGGTTCGTTCCAGGAAACCCTTATCTCAGAAATGTCCCCGGAACAGTTTTCATTTGAGAGGGGGTCTGACTCTGGTGTGAGAGTTCAGAATGTACTCTGGGGTGAGAGTTCTGGTGGTCAGTAATTTTCCTCTTTCAGGGGTGTTGTTTTGTTTTTTTCTTAAGTACTGGAGATTGAACTTATATGATAGGTAAATATTTTATCCATGGTTCAGAGCCAATCCTCAAATCCATGACTTTACATACATATATTTACACGCATAAATTATAAATATGATTTTAAAGTATGCATGTGTGTTCATGGACACCTACCTTTGTGAGTGAGTACTCACACGTGAGTGTAGGGGCCTTGGGGGCCAGAGACATTGGAGCTATAGTTATAGCTGACTGTGAGCTGCTCGATATGGGTGCTAAGAATCTAATCTCAGTCTTCTGCAAAAGCTGTATGTGATCTCAACTACAGAGCTATTTTTCCAGCCTTCTGTGGCTTCCAATAAAACAGACAAGTAGCAGCTTGCAAAAATGTGCAGTGTAAAAGGGGGTCTACTCATGCCCCTCTGCTTCTTTACTTAGGAAAAACCTTCATTTTATTTTGGGTCATTTCTGAGAACATGAAATTACTACTTATACTGTTCTAAACACATTAATTTGTTTGTTTGTTTGAGGCAGTGTCTCATGTAACCAAGGTGGACTCGAATTTGCTAGCTAGCCAAGGCTAGTTAGTTTTAAATGCCTGCTTTTTCTGCCTCTACCTCCTGTATGCTGACAATACATGCTAATAGCAAAATTTGAAGGTCTTGAAACAAATATCCTCTCCCCTTCTCCACTGTACAAGTTGGTTTTGTTCTTATTGTTTTAGGTTCTTCTCGGTGGGTCGTTTACAATGCTTTCTCTTGCCCAGTATCCAGCTCTTTCTTTGGGCTTGTACACCAGGGCATGGTGCAATTTTGATGTCTTTTTTTTCTGTTTGATCCACAACATTGTTTTATTTGCATTTTAAGATGAAGTTCTTTTGTTTCAGGATCAGTTAGTGTAGACACCACTGTCTGTTTCCCATGTCAAAGTTGAAAGTATGCATTTAATGTATGATCCTGTGTGTGTGTACACGTGTGCATGTGCGTGTGAGATAGGGCCAGCTGTCATTTGGATCTTACTCTATTGTGCAGTGATGTTATGAGGTGGGTGGTGTGTCTGTCTATATATAAACAGTTTAGATTACTTTTTCCAAAAATGCACTTCTGACATTAAAATTCTTATCAGTTTCTGGCCATGTAACCCTGCCTCGTAAAAATCTGTTTACAGTCTATCCCAGTTCACCCAAACATTCAGTGTGTGGGAAATCAGTGTTTTTTTCTGCCTGAAAGGGCATTTCACCATATGGTCTTTCCATTTGATAACTTATCAAAAGAGCAAAGGAGATGTCTTAAGCACAGGGAGTTTCTGGGAAATCCTGGGATTTATCTCTGTTTTCTGGAAATGTTCTTGTTTGTTTCTGCTGTTCTGTTCCTGTCTCTAAGCCACGTCCATATTCATGACACGAATAATCAACTCCCAGGACAATGAAGAGAAATAACATAGCAGGTCAGCCCCGCTCTGTACAACTTAGGGCACTAAGTAGCAGGAGGTATGCGGAAGCATGCCCTGTGTTGTAGTACTGGCCTGTCCCTTTGCCTTAGAACATCAGAATAAAACATTTAATGAATTCTGCCGAGGGTTTGCGCTTTCCTAATTATTTTCTTAGAAATCTAAACATCTTAATATGCCAAAAGCTAATGTCACTGGTACGGGTGAATAAATGTTGCAAATTATAATTAATCACATTAAGCAAAACACAATAGGTGCCTTTATTGGTTAATTTAAAATTTAGAAAAAGAATTAAACTCACTGGTAAGTAAAGATCTTGTAGGGTAGACTCTGTTGTAAGAAACATCTGGGCCACAATTAGGTTTTTGTTTCATAATTCTACAAATAATTACATATAATGACTGGATTTCAAAAATCTTTAATATGAAATTAGGAACACAATTTAGAACAGAAGTGTGTGAATAAATAATCTAGTAGTTTTAGATAGACAAAAATAAAATTTAAGAGCTGGCAAGACTCAGCAGGCTAAGGCATTTGTCACACAGCCTTGTGGCCCAACTTTGAGCCTCGGAATCCTCTTAAGTGGAAGTAGAGAACTCACTCCATAAAGATGTCCTCTGACTCCACACACGGACCATAGCACAGTGTGCACCCCAGCACACACACATACACAAGTACAGCAACTAAAGTTTAAAAATAAAATATAAATTGTATTTCTAGTTAAGTACATATTTCCAAGTGTTATTGTTCTTTGTAGATACTGTCTCAGGTACTTATTTTGAGGTTGTGGTCAAATGGACTATTCAAGATCAACTTTTTTTTTTTTTCCAATTCTAATTTTAAACACAATTAACTGCTAATATAGAATGAATAGAGAATTGGATCTTTACTTTTCTCCTTCCTTCCTTCCTTCCTTCCTTCCTTCCTTCCTTCCTTCCTTCCTTCCTTCCTTCCTCCCTCCCTCCCTCCCTCCCTCCCTCCCTCCCTCTCTCCCTCCCTTCCTTCCTTCCTCCCTCCCTTCCTTCCTTCTTTCCTTCCTTAGAATTTAGGACATCCCTAGGATGATACTTGACAGACTGATAAGGTTTGAGGGTCATTATGGTTTGGTTGAGAACTAATGTTTTTGCATTGGGCAACTGTCAGCTCCCATCCCAGCCTGCTTCTTAGAACTTAGAAAAGTCATGTAACGTCACCAAGTCTCAGTTCCTTTATCAGGAAAAGTGGGGCTTATAATAGCCAGCTTTTCATCACTGGAATGAAATGTTTGAGACAGACTGCTTTACAGAGAAAAGATGTTTGCTGTCTCCTACTTTGGGAGGGCTGAAGAATCTAAGCTGTGTGATGTCACTTTGGTTAGCACACCCCCCAGTTCTCTCACATCAGAACCTACTGCTTCTCTGTGCAGTAAGAACACCCCAAAGCCACCCTTAGTAATTTTTCAGGATGTCCTACTCTGCTGCTAACTGTGGCTCACACCACACATCAGATCTCTAGACTGATCCTACTTAAGGCAGCTCTGTACCCTGAGACCTAAATCTCTCCAGTCCTTCCTCTACCTCCCTCCCCAAATAACCACCACTGGATTCTGGGTTGGGCAACTGTCAGCTCCCATCCCAGCCTGCTTCTTAGAACTTAGAAAAGTCATGTAACATCACCAAGTCTCAGTTCCTTTATCAGGAAAAGTGGGGCTTATAATAGCCAGCTTTTCATCACTGGGAGATGATGGCTAGGTTAGGTTGCTTGACTGTGGCAATGATCTGCAGCATCCAGAAGGGCAGGGGAATTGAGAGGAGATGGACAGACCAGGGCTTCTCATCTTGAAGTCTGGCTGAAGTCTCTACTACTAGAGCACCAAGAATTACAATTAGTAAAACCTGCCATGACAGTTGCCTCTATAGGAACAATATTAATTTTGTGCAGAACTATTTTCAAGTTAGAATGTTAAAGCGCAGTGAGCCATGCTGAGGCCGGAGAGTATATGACCTATTCCTTTCTCATGTATTGCTGAGAGTTTCACGAGGAAGCTATTGATTTTTGTTTATGCTGAACACTTTAACTGCCTCGGTACCCTTTTGTTTATTTTGTTTTGTTTTTCCGAAGATGGAGTTTCTCTGTGTAGCCCTGGCTATCCTAGAACTCACTCTGTAGACCAGGCTGGCCTCAAACTCATAGATCCATCTGAAAGGTGTGTGGCACCAGCATTCAGCTTCTCCTATGTGTCCTTTCTGTCCTGGGGATTTCACCTTACCTGTCCAATTACCTGTAGCATTTAAGGTCCTTAGCGATAGCTTCAGGTTTGGCTTTAGAAGCCACCAAATCAATCTCTCTCTCTTTCCCCCTCTCTGTATGTATGAATGTATGTTTATATGTATGTATGATCTACCTTTTTTACATATTCATATACAGTAAAGAAAAAAATATAAAATTATACATACACTATATATTATACGTGCACATGCACAAACACACACACACACACACACACACACAGACACTTAAGTGAGATTTTCTCTTTAGAGGTTCATGCCACACATGAACAGAGCAGATAAACTCCCGAGTGAGTATGTGTTGTTGATACAAACACAGCTGTGTCAAGGACCCTAATGCCTCAGACCTATACGATTGGCAAAGCCTTCCCTGGGTCAGACTCTGGAAAATGGCCAAGCCTTCCTCTCGTCTGTGCACTATCAAGTGCGTGAACAGCCAGAGCTTCCTCTTTCCAGAGGGTTACATCTGAAACTGCTCCCTTATAGACTTCCTCCTGAGATTAGCTAAACCCACCTCCTGGATCGGTGGCATGTACTAAACAGGTGAGCTTCTGGGCTGCTGGTGCATCTCCCGGTTCCAGCTTCAGTCTCTCTCTCTCTCTCTCTCTCTCTCTCTCTCTCTCTCTTCTCTCTCAGTTTTTTTCATTTCCCCTTTGCTCCAGCTAAGCTAATTCCTAATTCTATGTTAAGATGTTTTTTAAATAAACTTTAACTTTGCTTCATACTGACTGTTTCTGAAATTCTTTTCTGCAGCAAACTGAGAGCCCCAGCTTTATCCAAGCTTCAGTCTACAAGAGGAACCCCCCCCCGCCCCCCCCCCGAGGTTGTTCAGGGCTGCAGGTTGAGGCTGACTCTGGCAGGCACAGCACTGCCAGCCACTGGCGATTTTACTAAGTGTATCAAAATATCCTGTTATCCAATTTCAAATAAGATGCTTGTTAGGTGAGTAAATGAGCAACCAAGTTAAAGATCACTACAGGATCACATCTGTGAGCCCCGGGATGCCTTAACTTAAAGTGAATAGTAGTTACGGCCTTCTTGAATTGTAGGATTGCGCTTCTCATAGAATAGCACAGATAAAGACACTTTGCATTGTATGAATACACAGTAATTAGAAAAGCTGCATTATTTAAGGTTTTCAGAAGTTGTTATTATGTACAAGGAAGGACTGTAATTAGCATATTAGTTTTGTGGCTAGAGTTCAAACCTTTTCAGAGAAAATTCAGTTTCTGTCTCTAAAAACAGCTGGGTTCCCCTGTCCCCAGTCCTTCCAATCAGCCCCTGGCTTCAGACATTACCTGGTAAGGAAAAACCCAGTGAGTGCTTGAGCACATTTGATAACTCAGTGGCTATTTCTGACAAACACAAGCTATCATCTTTTTTTTTTTTTTTTTTTTTTTGTTTTTTTGAGACAGGGTTTCTCTGTATAGCCCTGGCTGTCCTGGAACTCACTTTGTAGACCAGGATGGCCTCGAACTCAGAAATCTGCCTGCCTCTGCCTCCCAAGTGCTGGGATTAAAGGCGTGCGCCACCACGCCCAGCTACAAGCTATCATCTTGACATACTTGTTTAGTCCTCTGTACCATGGATTGTAAGCTACTAAACCATGGCACAAATTGTTGGGAGCTATTAAGACAACTCTTGATCTCTAAATTGGGCCTCTCCCCCTGAGAAGAAAAAGGGGTCAAAAGCGGGCCACCGACACACCGATTCCGAGAATGTTCCAGTCCTAACGATTCCGAGAATGTTCCAGCCCTAAGCCATCGCCTATGTCCTGACCACACCCTGATACCACCAAGTTCCTGCTTCCCTGCGTAGCTGCCAAAAGAATTTCTATTGCCCCCCCTCCCATAAGTACTTCTCCTTTTGCTTGTATTGCCCTACCCCTCCCACTGATAAGTATCTGTACTTCCCCTTTTGCTTGTGCATTTAAGCCTTGGGCCTTTCTCAAAATATGGGGGCTTTGATACATTCCAGAACGGTTTCCGTGTCGTTATTCGTACAAGGCCCTCTTCTTTCTCTACCCCCCATTTGGTTCTTAGGAGGAGGTCCCCTCGTGACCCTCGAATAACTGGACCTGCTGGACGGGTCAACAAATGACTTTAACCTTTGCCAAGTGAGTGAAAAATGAACTGTTTTGTTTTTTTTTTTCAATTTTATCTTGTTTAGCTGGAAAACTCCAGTTAAACTACATTTAGTACAATATCCTTTTAGAACTTAGTTTTCCTCTTTTCTTTCTTTCCTTTTAAAAAATTCTTTAATCCTTTTTTACAGTCTAGTCTTCATCTCCTTCCCTGTCTGCCCCAACAACTGCTCCTTATCCCATACTTCCTCCCCTCCCTCAGTCCCCCCTTTTCACCCTCCTTATCCTCTCCCAAGACCCCACCCCCTGTCTCCAAGAGGATTTCCCCCTCCCCGCTCCCCAGACTTCCCCACTCCCTAGGGCTTCAAGTCTCCTGAGGGTTAGGTGCATCTTCTCTCACTGAGGCCAGACCTGCAGTCCTCTGCTGTATATGTGTTGGGGGCCTCATATCAACTGATGTATGCTGCCTGGTTGGTGGCTCAGAGCCTGGGAGATCTCTGGGGTCCAGGTGAGTTGAGACTGCTGGTCTTCCCATGGGACTGCTGTTGTACTCAGCAGTCCAGCTTTTCCCTAATTCAACCACAGGGGTCCCCAGCTTTTGTCCATTGGTTAGTTGCTAGTATCTGCACCTGACTCTTCCAGCTTCTTGTTGGGCCTCTCAGAGGGCAGTCATGCTAGGCTCTTGTCCACAAGTACACCACAGCGTTAGAAACAGTGTTAGGCCCTGGGGCCTCCCCTTGAACTGGAGCCCCCTTTTCCTCAGGCTCATCTCCATTCTTGTCCCTGCAATTCCTTCAGATAGGAATAATTCTGGGTTAGAGCTTTTGACTGTGGGGTGGCAACCCCATCTCTCCACTTGTTGTCTGTCCCTCCATTGGAGGTGGACTCCACAAGTTCCTCCTTCGAACTAAGAGCATTTTATCTAAGGTCCCTCTCTTTGGGTCCTGAAAGTCTGTCACCTCCAGGTCTGCGGTACATTCTAGAGAGTCCCTCCACTTCCTACTTCCTGAGGTTGCCTGGGGAAACTTAGCTTTTTGCAGTGAGCATCTTTTGCCAGGTATGCCACCACACTCCCCAGCTTTATGCTCTTCCGTTTAACTGTCCCCAGTGTCCCTTTGGTTTGAATTCTTTTTCCTTTTCCTTAGGGGTGTAGGAGTCAGTCACATTGTGACTTCTGAAACTGTGGCATCCTTCAGAATAAATCCTAGCATACCTCTAAAATTTTAAATTAATTAATTTTTAAATTGAAATTTTTTATATAAGCAATTTTTTATTAGATTATTTTCTTCATTTACAATTCAAATGCTATCCTGAAAGTCCCCTATACCCAATTTTGAGGCAGGTTCTTATGCATCCTTAGGCTGTCCTCTTACTAGCTAAGTGACTTAGGATGACCCTGAACTCTGATCCTTCTGTATCTACCTTCCATGTGCAGAGATTACAGGTGTGCACCTCCATTCCTGATTTTATGTTGGGGACTGGACACACAGGCTGAGCTACACCCTGTCCCTTAAACAGCGGGGCCAATGCAGGCTTACTGACTCATTTTCTATAAACTTGCAGGTTTTGGCAGGCATCATGCGTCTGGAACACAAACTCACTCGTCTTCATTTGCTCTCCAGAACTGCATGGGAGGAGTATAGGCAGATCAGAGATGGTGACAGGCTTGCAGAAGTGCTGAACAGCATGTGTTACCTAGTTTTCTCACTTGTGATGGCTGTGATAATATATATAATATAACATATATAATATACAATATCTATAATATATTATATATAATACATATAATATATAACATATGCACACACATTTTGTTGTTAAAAATAGTGGGCTTGATAACTTAGAGCCTGCAGCCTAGACTATTTTTTACATTAAAATGATCATTATTACATTTATTTATTTATTTGAGACATGTAGTTCTTGCTAGTCTGGAACTTGCTATGTAGTCCAGGCTATCCTTGATCTCACATGTATCTGCTTCTTGAATGCTGGGATTAAAGGCATGCACCATTCAGTACACTCAGTACATACACACACACACACACACACATACACATACACATTAACACACATATACATACATACATATATACATATGCACACACATATACATATATGTACACACATACAGACACACACACATACACATAAACACATAGACACTGAAACACAGAGCAAGACTGTGCAGTGTGCTTGTTTGTGGAAGATACTCGTGGTTAAAGGGTGACTTGCAGGCGTCATTTCTTGACTGCAAGTGGATCCCAGGGACTAAGCTCAGGCTGTCAGGCTTGGTAGCTGGCACCTCTACCTGCCGAGCCATCTCATGGCACTAGGTTTTACATTTCTAAATGGTTGTTAAACATAAAATATGTGACCACACAGCCCACAATACTTACGATCTGATACACTACAGAGAACACGGCTGGTTCCTGAGACCTGTAGAAAATGCCAACAACAAAGTGCTCTCATTTTACACTTTTTTTTTTTTTTTGGTTTTTTCGAGACAGGGTTTCTCTGTGTAGCCCTGGCTGTCCTGGCACTCACTTTGTAGACCAGGCTGGCCTCGAACTCAGAAATCCGCCTGCCTCTGCCTCCCGAGTGCTGGGATTAAAGGCGTGCGCCACCACGCCCGGCCATTTTACACTTTTACTAAGAAACATCTGTCGTTTAAAGTACAGCCTTCCACCTGGAGACCCAGTGTTCAGAGTCACTGTCAAGAGACACTGCAAAGTTTTCCATGTCAAAACTGTGACGCAATGGCCACAGCTGGCTCTGTGATACCAGCTACTCCTTAGCTGTGGGGCAGCCCTGTCTGCTCTCGTTGTCTGTGTTCTCACTCTCCCCCTTCTCATCACCAGCTTCTAGTTTAGCATATTCCCTTTTTTACCCTTTATATTTTGGCCAAGTGACTGTACCACTCTGATTGTTCTTGTGAGCCTGGTCTGTCAAACTCCCCTTTTCATCAGCTTTCACCCTCTGGGGGCCTCTCCTGTGACCTCTTTGGGTCATATCCCTTCTAAACCTAATATTTCTGTGTTTGACTTTTTCTTGTTCTTTTATCAGTCTAACTGTCTCATTGGTTTTAAAATCAGCAAGCAGACTATGGCAAAAGGAGGCCCATTCAGGTGGCTTTCCTGTCCAGGCCAGAGAGTCATTTCTCCAAGCACTTGGGACAGTCTGTCCCCTCTGGATGCTCCTGTGTTCACTGGTGTCCATATTGCATGGTATCCCACCCCCCAACCCCCCGTTCCCCTTGGGTCCTCACAGCAACCATTTTCTACATCTGGTGTCCTGACCAGATTTACACTCGTCCGTCCACTGATGACCACCGCAGCCCAGTGCCTTTGTTACCAGACTCAGCCTGGCCTTCTGATTTTTCATTTTCTTAACTTCAGCCAGGCTTGCTGCATCTCTTCTGTTGCTACCCAAATATGCCAAGGACCAGCCTTGGCTTGGAGAGCAGTTCTGAAAGAAAGGATGTCTGGGAGCAGTGAAACAAAGGACTCAAAGTCAAATCGTGGATCCAAGCTGGCGGCCTGTGTTCTGTTGGAGACAGCTTTCCAGCCTGCTTTCTCTCTGTTCTGCACTCTTTCTTTCTGATCTACTTTCTCTGGAGATCTCTAGACAGCTCTTTCTGTGTTCTGCTTGAGACAGCTCTCTAGGTGGGTTTCTCTTGCCATTCTAAAATATTCTCTGGATAGCTCACCTCTTGCAGATCATAAGCCCAGTATTTTATTTTACATACCAATCTAGTCATTTACTTCAAGTTTCCTTTTGATTATCCTAAGAATCAGCATCTGTTGGCCCCAGCCCCTTAATTCTTAGGAAACCGGAAGCACACGTTTCTTTTAACTCTGCATAAGAATTCAGAGATCTGCCAGCCTCAGTAAAGCAGAGAGGAGACCTTGCTAGATGGGACCTTGCCCTGAAATTACCACTTCTACCACACCCTGTTCTGGACTCAGTGTGTCCCAGGCTGACTTTGAACTCAGGAATCTGCCTGCCTTTGTATCTTTCTGGCAAGCTGGCTCCTAGTGTAGCTACCTCTGTTCCTTTAGATTCCTGAAGCCCCTCATAATTCATATTGCATCCTTATATTTTGCATAGTTGAAAAATTATATATTTTTGAACTCATGTTTTTAGAGTTCTTTTCCCCCAGTTTAAGGGCTGTCCTGAAGGTCCCAGCGTTTACCATTTTGCTGAGAGATTAGCCACACCTTTGCCTCCTGGGCTCTTGCAGTCTCTGATAATCATGGAGTCATTAAAGTTAACAGGGAGGACATTCCTCCAAGGAAAAATGTAAAGTATATACATTATTAAACAAACTAGCCTTATGCCCAGGACAGTTTACACTCTTGGAGGCCCACATCTGCTGGCCCTGGCCCAGGGGCAGGAACTGTGTCATTCTGTCCCCACCATGCCTGACTCAGCATAAATACAGTTGTCTTTTTTTTTTTTTTTTTTTTTTTTTGTTTTTTTCAAGACAGGATTTCTCTGTGTAGCCCTGGCTATCCTGGAACTCACTCCATAGACCAGGCTGGCCTCGAACTCAGAAATCTGCCTGCCTCTGCCTCCCAAGTGCTGGGATTAAAGGCGTGCGCCACCGTGCCCAGCTACTTTATTATTATTATTTTTTATGTTATAAGACTCTATTACTGGCTGGAATTTGCCAAGTTAGCTAAACTCTGTCTGAGGTCTACCTGACTACACCTTTTCATCATTGGATTACAAGATTATCTTTGTTCCTGGCTTTTTAAATACAGGTCCTAAGGATTTAACTCATTTGTCCTTTTGATTACATGATGAACATATTGTTAGGTTCAATATATGTATTGACTCTCTGTCTAGTCAACACTTCTTTTTTTTTTTTTTTTCGTTTTCTTTTCTTGGATATTTTCTTTATTTACATTTCAATTTTTTTCTCCTTTCCAGGCCTTCCCTTCAGAAACCCTCTATCCCCCTCTCCCTGCCTCTATGAGGGTGCTCCCTCACCCACCCAATCCCATCCTCCCACCTCCCCTACATCCACCTTCTCATTCCCCCTACACTGGGGCATCGAACAACCTCAGGCTCGAGGGCCTCTCCTCCCACTGATGTCCAACAAGGCCATCCTCTGCCACATATGTGGCCAGCGCCATGGGTTGCTCCATATAGTTGTCTTTTGACATCCTCTTGTGCCATGGCAGACATTCATGTGTGCTTGAGTGCAAGTGCATGTGTACACACACACACACACACACACACAGAGGGTGGGGAAGAGAGAGAGAGAGACAGACAGACTGACAGACAGAAAGACAGATAGACAGAGAGAAAAACACACAGAGAGAGATAGTTTTTTGTGTGATGCTGGAATGGAGTGCTCAGGGCCTTTACATGATAGGTAAACACTACACCCCCAGCGCCTATTTTTGCCATGTTTTGATAGGGAAAAATGATTTGCATATGGAGAGCCAAGGATAGCAAGTAGGAAAGTCACTAACTTCATGCACTACGAGGTCTCCGTACCCTCTCTTCAGGATGTATATTATATCAAATATAACTTGAGACAATCTCTTGGCTTACTCATTGACCATGTATTATCCAAGAGATTTCCCTGGTTCTTAGATAGCATGTTAGAACCTAGCGTTACAATGTGAATGAAAACTGTTGCTCGCATAGAGTGTGTGTGTGTGTGTGCATGTGTGCGTGCATGCGAACATTGGTTAATTAAATCCATGTGTCCAATAAATACTCATACTCAAATGTGAAAAGAAGAGATTAAAATTAATATCTGAGCCGGGCAGTGGTGGTGCATGCCTTTAATCCCAGCACTCGGGAGGCAGAGGCAGGCGGATTTCTGAGTTTGAGGCCAGCCTGGTCTACAAAGTGAGTTCCAGGACAGCCAGGGCTATACAGAGAAACCCTGTTTCGAAAAACAAAACAAAACAAAATTAATATCTGACACCTCAACAGCTCTGCAGTGTGAGATCTGCATGCAGGCCTGTCATCTTTGTCTGTCTCCAGAAGTTCTTTCCGTGAAGCTCGGGTACAGAAGGTAGCTAACAGCCTCGACTGTTATTTTAATCACACACTTCTTGAACCTTCCCAGCCCTTTCTGAGTAGATATCCTTAGCTCTATTTTAAATATCAATAATGGAGTTAGACACCACTGTTATTACTCAGACCAATCTTGGGAGAGTGGATAAGTTACTGATGGTATTACCCGAGTCGGTCCGGTGATAGAAATGGGCCTCAGATCTTAGTTTGGAACCACCAGAATTAGTAGCGGCTGCTAACCCACCCAAACCAGGGAACTGACAGCACTGAGCGAAAATACCCCCTTTCTCTGCACAAGATACGACTGGATCTCAAAAATAGAAGTGTGTTCTCAGAAATGCCTGCCCACCCCCAAGGCTGGTTGACAAACCATAGATTTCCTAAGATAGCTGCACGGTTGCTTTCTAATCTCTGTATTCTTCTATTCCAGAATATGGCCCGTCACACTTTCTGAATTTAGCTCTCTTCAAAGCCCTATGGGCACAAGGAGGGAGGACCCACGACCCTGCAAGGGGATCCCAGTGGCTCAGTGCCCACAGACGCCAGCCTGCGGATGCACCACAGTGCTTCCCACTGTCATCCCACTCGCTGCTATGAGGAGCACAGCTATTTTTACCTCCCTGGCTGCAGCCCTTTATTTGAAGGAAGGAAATAAATAAAGGTTTGAGAAGGAAAATGCATAGTCTCAGTTTTCCCTGCGCTGGAGAGTTGGTATAGGAGTGGGTGTTGAGGATGGGTCGCTTTTCTTGGCAAGTTGTTGCCAAATCAGGCTTGCCCCAGGCCTGGAAACCCTTGCACTTTCCTCTTCGGGGTCATCCCTGACTGCAAACTTCTTTCTCCCCTACCTCAGGTCTTTGGAGGTGCCACCAACTATTTTGATGCTGCCTGGGATGCTGCATCACTCTGCCCCCCCCGCCCCCCCCCCCAACCAGGGCTCCTACAGTCGAGCATGCGCAGCGCGGCCCATGCAGGCTACAGCATCAGCATCTGCAAGAGCATCAGCATCCGCACCCGAAACCCCGTTCGGGCGCGCTCCCGGAGGGTGGGGTGCAGTACCGCGCTGCGCGTTCCCGAGTCTCGCGCCCGCGCCGCTCGTGCCCGTGCCGCTCGCTCCTGCGCGCGCCTCCTCAGCATCCTTAGGCCCGGCAGCAACCCCCGCAGTCACTGGTGCGGCCGCGCCCGCCACTGGGAGGGTGCAGCCACTGGAGGAGGCTCCAAGTTGGTGGAGCGGCGGGGACCCCCTCTGCGGGCCGCTCCCCGAAAGGCGGAAAGAGCGGAGGACGGCGCGCCGCCGTCCCCGAGACCCTAGCCCCTGACCCCTGCCCGCGGCCGCAGCATGCGCGCCCAGCCGGCGTGACCGGCTCCGCCCGCAGCCGCCCTGCAGCCCAGCCCGGCGCTCTCGCGGGTCACTCGGACCGGCGCCCGGGAGCGATGAGCCATGAAGCCGCCCGGCAGCATCTCCCGGCGGCCGCCCCTGACGGGTTGCAGCCTTCCCGGCGCCTCCTGCGGCCCCGGCCGCTGCCCCGCCGGCCCTGTGCCGGCCCGCGCGCCGCCCTGCCTCCTGCTCCTCGTCCTTCTCCTGCTACCTGCGCTCGCCACCTCGTCCCGGCCCCGTGCCCGGGGGGCCGCTGCGCCCAGCGGTGGGTATGGCCCGTGCCCTTTGCGTTGCCTTCCCCGCGGGGCCCTGGGGAGGAGAGAGAAGGGCACGCAGGTGCGTGTAACCCGGACGAGTGGGTCCCCAGCCTGGCCTTCGAGCGCCTCCCTGTCCACCTCTCCACCCTTGTCCGTCCCAAGCCCAGGTTCATGCTAGTTCACTTTTGGAAGTCCGTTTCTGTTGCATTCACTAAAGACCCATTCCAGTGACTGTGGGTTCCACCCAGAGGTATTTGGTGGCTCCTGAGTCCTTTAGCGCTCTCTATGTAACTTCCAGTAACAGGAAGATGCAGTGAGCTAGCAAGTTGCTTTTTGCCTTGGGGAACCTTCATATGAATGCGGAGGGGTGGGGGGCATGCAATAATAGTGGCAAATGCTTGATCCCTCAAATTCCCCACCAGGTTTAGTCCCTGCTGCTGGAATTAAGGTGAGAGAGGCATACTTTGGGGACCAGAGAATGAAAGTCTCCAAGACACTCTTTGCGCATGACCTTTGGCTGTGTTTCCCCAAAATGCTTGTCATAATGAGCAATCAGAATAATACAATGTTGAGCACACTGGTGATTGGAAGTCACTGAAAGCAGAAAGCTGGCCTTGGCAGTAAAAAAGAAAGAATTTGGAAAGTTGCCAGCAACTATAGCCCTTTATGGCAAAACAGTTTTTTTTTTCCTCATCTCAAAGTTAGAAAGAAATAGGAATCATTCATATATGTATGCATATATGTGTGTGTGTGTGTGTGTGTGTGTGTGTGTGTGTATATATATACATATACACATTCACACACACATAATACACATAAACACAGACACACACACACACACACACACACACACACACACAAATATATTTGAAAGTATCACTTTACATTCAGTGTCCATGAATTCAGGACTCAAGTTTTGTCTAGAGTGTTCTTGGCTCTCAGATGAGGTGATATTAAGATGGGTACAGTTGAGCTGCTGCATCCTCTGAGGAGGGAGGGGACAAGGGTCAGGACCCTTGAGCATGTTAGTTGCTGACTTTTCTCTAAGCGCATTCTGCTCTCTGACCCCTCACAGTTCAGATGTTCAGATCTAAGAGTGGATAGAAAAGGTATACCTGAGTACAGGACACGATTGTGTAAGCGTCTCTGGCTAGTGACCTATCCAGGCCAAACCACTGTTACAGTAACTTGTCTTTTGGTGTCTCCACTTTCTAACTTTTTAGCAATAGAAAACTTTGTTAATGTAATTAATGGAAAGATGTATTTTAGAGCTTATATATTTACTGGATGTATCTGTGTGTATTTGTGTATATTTGTGCTTCCCCCCAACCCCCCAGCTCCGCACTGGAATGAAACTGCAGAAAAAACCCTGGGAGTCCTGGCAGATGAAGACAACACATTGCAACAAAATAGCAGCAGCAGAAATACCAGCTACAGCAGAAATAACAGCAGTGCAGTGCAAAAAGAAATCACACTGCCTTCAAGACTGGTGTATTACATCAACCAGGACTCAGAAAGCCCCTATCATGTTCTTGACACAAAGGCCAGACACCAACAGAAACACAATAAGGTAGGCAGGAGGCTGAATATGTCCAACTTGCTGCCACAAAGAGTTCTCTTTTCATTTGATTTTCTGCCAGAATCTGATTTCACAAATTTTAGTGCAGCATTTTATTAAGTAAGCAATTAATAGGATGGTAGAAGAGAAACTAGAGGGAATTAACTTGGGATCGACCTGGACAGGGTTTACTGTTTGTTTCTTTGACTGAAATGGAAACAACATTTTCAGACGTCCTGTGACAAACTGGGTCCCTGTGTCTCTCAGGTACCTTGGCACTAAGCAATAGAGTGAACTTGTTTGCAGTTCTGACTTGTTTCTGGGAGCATTTATGTAAAGGCGCAGGAAGCTACCTCCCAGGAGATAAAACTCCTGGAAGTCTGTACACAGAAGGCCTCTCTGAGAGGCAGTGTGGCTGCCCTTTCCCCAGCAGGCTTTCCATGCAGAACTTGCACTTGAGTTTACTTTATTTCTTGAATTGGGCATAGGGGGTGGGGGAGCATAACTATGATGTGTTGTCAGTAAACAATTCAGCATTCAAGAGACTATGAAGAACAGAAAACAACGACTTATATAAGATATAGACCAGTTTTGATTGACATCACCCTTGAGGGCTCTCTGCATGGGTGGTGAGCATTGCTTTACTTTTAGGTTGGTTGTGAAAGTGGCCTGGAGCTTGAGAAAGATACCCAAACAAAGACAAAAGTATCTAATGGTCCAAGAGTTTAAAGAATCCCCTCTCCTGGGTCTTATTGTGTGATCCAATGATATTTTGGATCTGAAGCAAGTCTACACAGTGCGGTAGTGGAAACTTTGCTCTGCATTGGGCACAGAAAACAGGCTGTTCTGTTTGTGGGTGTGATTTCACTGCACATGTCTGACTTTATGATAATAAGGTTACATTGCCTTCTGAACTGTCCCTGTTCAGTCGGCAAGAGCAGGAGCTGGTTAAGCATGTAGAACTTAGGCAGTGCTTCCGTGGTTTGCACCAGCATGTGATTGGTAGGACCGCCATGCCTCTCCCCATTTCATAAATAGGGAGACAGGGATAAAAGGCCTTTGTGGGACTCTTTTCACGGTTTAAAGCAGCTATTAGGTTTGAGCAGTTAATTGATACTATTTTTAAGACAAGTGAAGTCCCTGAGAAAAAGTGTCCTTTATACTGAATAACTTTGTTAACCTGGTTAGCCGCCTTTGTGTGATTTTGAAGGGGGTGTTGCCTACCATGGCTGAGACTGTGAGCTTCTCCCCTAGCAGGCCTTTCGCTGAGAAGGTTTTCTGTAACTTAGTGGAGTAACTAATACTTCATGTCTTAAGGATAGAAGGAATAGATGTTGTCTTTAGGAAGAGATGCCCAAGGCCCCCTTGATAACATGCAGTGAGGACCAGCTAGCTTCCCTTATCAGTGATCCCTATGCTAAGTTGGGGATAGATTGCATTGCTTGTTTATAGTTCTTAAACTCTAGGGCCTTTGTACAGGGTGCTGGAGGAAGCTTCCACAGCTGAGATCTGAAAGAGATTTCAGTGAAACTTCTTTTTAACGTGGGCGTTGGATGTTATGACTAATGTTTGTCCTATGGTCTAGCCTTAGATGGCTGCTTTGTTTATGGGCGCCATTCACTGCATATGTCCGACTTTATGATAATAAGGTCTGTTGACCTTTTACCTGCCACTTATGTAGATGAATGGGTTTCTCCTGTGGAGTACTGGCTTGCTGTTGGACTTACTAAATTTCTTGACTCTCCTCACCCTGGTAGCCTGGCTTCTTTTCTACTTTTGAAAAGAACGTTTAGACAGACATGATATTTGACAGTCTTTTTCTTTTTTTATTAACTTAATTTGATAAACATCTGTTGTATATTTCTCATATGCAAAGCTGTATGGTAAAGGTTCACAGATAAGAGATGATGGGGTTCTTAAGGGTGAAAAAGCCACATTTATTCTCCAGGAGACACCGAGAAGACATAAGCAAGATTCTGAGGCCTGGGTTAGGTTTATAGTACAAATCTGATTTGGTGGCACCCTGACTTTTCCTTTTGTGGTCTCTGAGTTCCTTTTCCCCCTGTGTCTTTAAGCTTCTGTGGGCTGGTCAGTAGGACGTGTTCGTGTTTTCCACTGGATCTTAGGATGACTTGCTGAATAGCAGACACACTTGCCAGCTCAGCTGCTTTCTAAAAGTTACAATGAGAAAGTACAGAATTCCCCCCATCCTTGCTTCTTAAAAAAAAGAACTTGATTTTAATATCCATGTACTTGGGACCTGTCCTTGCTCGGGCTCTGCTGCAGGCAAGCACATTTTAATGAATGCCTTAGAAATGCTGAATCACTGTGGTTCTCCCATGGATCCCTGTGATTGGGTGCAGATTTGGACTGGGACATTTCCAAATCTAGGTTGCAAGGCCACGCTCCACATTTATGTCTGAAGAAGTTTTGTAATCTTGTGTGTGGATGGGTCCTTCATACTTAACAGCCACGAAAGTTGAAATGCTTATTAACTCTTTCATAAAGGGATAGTCTGAAAGCTGGATGTGTGGTGGACCTGTGTATACGGTATTGGCTCTGAAAGCTTTAGCATTTCTATGTCAAAGAATGCTTAGAAATTTTGCAGGTTAGGGTTTTTTTGTTTGTTTGTTTGTTTTTTCCTTTTTGATCTGTTGATTTGACAGACCAAAACTAGGAGCATTTGGGCAGAGGAAATCTCAGTTGAGAAAATGCTCTAATCAGATGGCCTGCAAGCAAATCTTGGAGACACTCTTTTGATTAACAATTGATGTGGGAGGTCCCAGCTTCCTCAGGTCAGTGTTCCTCTGGGCTGATGGTCCTGGAGTGTATGAGAAAGCAAGCAGAACAAACCATGGGACAAGAGCCAGTGAGTAGCACTTCTCCGTGGTCTCTACCTCAGTTCCTGCCTTGAGCTCCTACTCTGACTTCTTTCAGTGATCGGTCATGACCTGGCATGTGTGAGCCAAATTATCCCTACAGTCCCCATGTTGCTTTGGTCATGGTGTTTTATCACAGCAATTGAAAGTGAATGAGAACGGGAATCATTTCAATGTCTGCATAGAGTGATGCTGAAGAAATAGTTAAAGCCCACATGGCTCCATTTTTGAGAGAAGGGCACAATTATAACTGTACCTGGATATGAGGCCTAAAACCAAGCCAGTCTGAGAGTGGGCAGGGGATGAGTAGATGCCTTAGGTTTTCTTTCTACTTTTCGTACTTCTCCAAATTAAGATTTTTTTGATAGGCAATCTTGCTATCTGATCGTTTATTATAGCAATCTCCTTACTACCTAAGATGTCAGTTTAGTATTACATAGCAGTATCAGGGCATGCTAATGAAGAATTTTAATTTTGTGGGTACTGGAAAATATAGATTTGGTGTCACCCCATTTTCTGTCACACAGACTCTTGAAATCATCAGAGTGATGAGAGAAGAGGCTGCTCTTTCATGGGATAATGTGACAATGCCTGGTGACTGGGGCCTTCTAAGATGTTTTTTATGATGGAAGTCTAGTCACTAGAAAGATGAAGGTGTGATTGAAGGGTTGGGACTTTCATCCTCAGCCATCTGGAAAGGACCTTAAGATATAGTTGATCATCAATGTCTAGTGGCGTGATCAACCACACTTATAAAATGAAGCTTCTCCAGAGCTTCTGATGCAAAGGGATCAGATTCTGGGTGTGGCACCTGGGGAGGCCCAGAGCTCATACCTTTCTTCCATATCTTGCCTTGTGTATTTCTTCCACCTGGCTGTTTAATCTGTCACTTTTATAATGTCTTTCCTGGCAAGTAGTAAATGTTTTCCCTGAATTCAGTGATTTTCTCTTAGCAAGTCAGTCAACTCTGAGGGAGTGTTGAGAGGCCTGATTTATAGCCTGCTCACTCAGGTCCTAGCTTGGAGCTTGTGATTGGCATCTGAAGTCTTGTGGGAGTCAGCCTCCAGCCTGTGAGATCTAACACTATCTTCAGATGGATTAGTGTCTGAACAAAACTGAATTAGAGGACCTGGCTTGTTCGTTGTAGAGAATCCTCAGATTGCTTGGTGTGTGGGAAAGAAGGCCTGGACAACTCATGCCAACAGTGTTGTGTTGAGTGAGAATGAGGATAGAAGAGGAGCTTTGCATTTTCTTATGCCTGTTTGTTATCAAGACTTGCCAGTCGTTATGAGTCTATGTGCCGTTATATGATTATTACACATAACAATCTATCATCAATACAGTATACAAATCTAATGGATAATAAACATGAACAGCAGGAGAAACAGACTCATTCATTCTTCATTCATTCACTCCCCTTTAAGATGATGCTGGGAAGTCTTTTCCCCCCCGAGAATGTTGATCAAAATTTACTTGTCTTTTATGTGGTCTCTCGTCTGATAGGGAAGGAGTGGGAGAGGGACATGAGGCATAGTTTAGGGTTGGGGAGGGTGACCCACACATCATTGGAGTCACCTAAACAAATTACCTCTTGTCACAACTGACTTTTAGGTAAACAGGCTACTCCCTATTCCCCACAATTCCAGGTTAAAGAGAGAAATGGGAGAGTTTAGTAAAGTCAGTCTCCTTTTTATTTTGGTGTTGGGAGTTGAATCCAGAGACTCATGTGTGCTGAACATATATCTACCACAGAGGGTCATGTCAGCGGTAAGTGAATTTGGACCGTGGTGATCATGCATTTGGGTTTACTTCAGGGCAAGGCTGGTTCCACAGTTCTTGATTTTCTAGAAGCCAGAAGCTCCGTTTTCCTTAGTATGGGACAACAGAAAGAGCACTAAGGGATAAGGAAGTCCCAAGGAGTTCTCCTACAAGATGTTCTTATACATTTTTAGAAGTATGGAGTATATGTTTTATGATCCTTATTTATTAAATGGAAGTTTCACTATTGTGGGGCATGGAACATCCATATATAAGAAAATATATAGAGAAAGAATTGAGTGATTGCCGTACATCTCATGTTATAATCATACTGAAATTAAAAACAAATAGCCTGCAGATTCATATATATATATATATATATATATATATATATATATATATATATATATATTTGTACTTGACTAGATCATCAGGAGTGGTAATTGTAGTCTTGAGTTTTGTCTTTGTGGGAGTTGCTAACCATATGTTTATACTATTTAAACTTGCAAAAACACCTCTATAGTGGCCCCCCTGCTTCATTTGCAAATTTTCTTTTAGGCATTTCAGTCTTGTGAGTAAGGAGAAGGACGCAGACAGTGCATTAGGTATGTGAGAGACCGGAAATGGGAGTGTGGGTAGTAAGAAAAAAAGCCCTTCACAATTCCTTAGAAATCTAGTGACCACGGTTTATTTTACATGCAGCAGTTGAGATTTATCATTGGTGTCTTCAAACAGGACTAATAGCTAGAGAGCTGCAGACAGAGCCAGGGTTTGAATCCACCTCTTTCCTGGGCAGAGCTCTTGGTGGAGAGAGATAGTGAGTGTCAGAAGAAGTGAGAGGCTGTATAGACAGGAGAGACAGATGCAGGGGTTTGATTTATCCCATGTCATAGGGTGAGTCATAGGAGGGGGCCCAGGAAACGAGCATGGTGTCCAACACCAATCCTGTGGCTCACAGAGCGCTTACCTTCCAAAGGGGGTAGGGACAGACAAGCCTACTAACACCACCAGCCTGTTAATTAGAAGTGTTGACAAGTGCTTGGAGAAGATAAAATAACAGAACATGGGAGAGAATGGTGGTTTCCTTTGAAGGGCAGAGTGGGCCTAGATGCTGGGTGTGACAGGTCCACTGAGTGTTAAGAAGGAGCTCCTATGTAGAGAAGGTGGGTGTATGCTTTAGATAAGAATAGGAGAAAAGGCTGGAGAAAGACAGCGGCGCTTAGTCTCCACTCTCTCCTGGTGGAGAATCAGGATCGCGCTGTGGAGTGTCTGTGCCATTACTAGCTGTTGAAACAGAAGATGATAGACAGGCAGAGGAGAGAGCAACCTTTGCTCAAGGAAAGCAGAGGGAAGAAAGAACTGGGCTGCTCCCCAATCCTAATTTCCTTAGACTGTACTTTGAACCTGTTCTACACAATTTTGTGTTGGAAATGCTATTTCAAACTCATATGGTAGTGGTATGTGGTAGTAAAATCCTTGGGAAGTAAGTAGAATTGGAGGATGTCATGATGGGAGGAACCCCATGACGGCATCAGTAGCTTTATATGAAGAGCAAGAAAGACTCTGGCTAGAACATTTGGTTTGCCATGGGATGCTCTCAACCTGGTCATGCTGCATCAGGAAGGTCTTCTGTATACACTAGTGCCATGATTGGGGGCTTTGCAGCCTCCAGAATCATAAGCCAAATGCACCTGTGTTTTTTGTAAGTCATCTAGTCTGCAGTATTCAGTTACAGTAACAGACAACGGATGGAAACAGCCTCCTGCCTCAGTTCTACCCTTCTTTATTTCTTTTTCTTTCTTGGTGTCTCTGGGTGTTTAGCTTTGGATCCTTGTCTTTGATTTTTTTTCTTCTATCAAGTCTAGATCAGTTTTTTAAAAAAATCAATTTGAGTAGCTCTCAGCTGAGCCTTGCTTCCTGCTCAGGGCCCGCCTTATTCTTGCCAACTCTATAACTGCTGGCATCCTCTTGCCTTCACTTCTTGGGGTTAGTAGCCCACTGCTCCTTTCTTCTGACAGTCAGAAAATAAGCCAGGACCCTTTGTCTGGTGGCGTTGGCCAGGTTTAGTGACTTTAGCCATTGCACAATAGTTGTATTTCAAGGAGAGAGCTGTCCTCACGGTCCCTATTTTTCTCACTGGGACTGCTGCCTCTCAGCCTGGAAGAGTGAACTTGGGAAGTCATCTTTGACTCTTCTTTCCTTCATTTTCTGCCTATAAATAGTCACTTACCAAGTCTTGATGCTGCTCCCTGAATCCACCCCCTCCTCACCACATTGTGCTCTTGTCACCGCCGCTTGTCTCGTTCTCTGTCAATCCATCAGTCCCACCGCTGACAGATTAATCTGACTGGAACACTTATTTCATCACGCGACTCCCTTTCTCCACATGCAGCGAGCATAACTTCAGCTAGGTAAGTTTTCCTCAGGCAGAGCACAGGTGATACACCTCTGCTTCCCTCCGACCCCACAGAGCCACCGTGGTCTTTCTCATTCAGCATTCTTCTGTGTCTGTTTGTCCAAGTGTCAGTCCACGTGTGGGGGAAGTCTGTGGGCATGATTTCATCCATAGCTGTCCAGACTATGAGGCTACTTCCAGAAAACCTTTGTGCTCCATGGAAAGAAACGAATCCATCACTAATGTGTCCTGAGGCTTTGAGGTCCGAATTCCATTAAATTCCTACTTAGCTCAGAGGTTCTTGTCATATCCATTTTTAAGGCCTGAATAACTAGTTGTTCCTAAGGTTTGAGTTTTCAGAATAAGTTGTTTTCCTTTCGAGAAAGCGCATAAAGCACAAAGCACACAATCATAAGGTTTTATTCACCCAAAGTATTCAGTTCTCAATGAATGAAGGTACCCTTTAGGAACTTTAGCACAATTTAGTGAACACTCAGTCAAAGTCTGGGTTTTGTAGTGTTCCTGGGGAGTCTTTGTGCTTAGAATTTATGTATATTTAGTACAACTTTAATTGAGGTTAATGCTAGAAATTCTATTATAAAAAGGATCTAGTTATCATGTTTTATTTGAAATAATGACCTGAGAAACAACCCTGCTCACTCATGTCAGGGCAGGTAGAAGTCTCTGGAAACCCCTCCAGAGCAGCTGCGAGTTAATTTAGTTTCTCAAAGTTTTGTTGACATCTTCTTCGGCTAGAGAGTGGGCAGAAGCACATTTCCTCCCTTGGAAACTTCCTCCGTTTGGAATTCTTCTATGACGTGGTGCACTCATTTGTTGACGGGTTCAACCTAAACAGTAAATGTTTTCCAAGGGTTTGAAATGAGAAGGATGGGACTTCGAGCAGATCCCTCTACATGACATACACTGATGGCAGAGCCCTTAAGCCCAAGTAGGCTGCTGTGGAGAAGTATGAATAGGCCAGGGGCTATATATTGCTCTTGGGCTTAGCGACACAGAAGAGGCGTTCACCTCTTAATTCCATGGCAGTATCCTGGCAAGGGGGTGGTTTGGTCAAGGTGGATAGTGGCAATCGGGAGATCACATGATCCTGGACTTCCTCTGACTGCCTGGTGGGATTAAAGGTACATTTCGAAGTAGTCTGACCTAAGCATGGGCAGAAGCTGATCACAAAAAACAAACAAATAAACCAACAACCCACAAAACAAAGCAAAGCAAAGCAAAGCAAAGCAACAACAGCAACAAAAACAACCTGAAACAAGATAAAAGCAAAGCAAACCGCTCCAGGAGGCCTGGAAGTGTAGGGCAGCTATAGAGGGCTTGCCTCGTATTTGCAAGGCTTTGAGTCTGATCTCTTACATCCCTAGAGAGGAACACTAGAGAGACTAGAGAGACGAATAAACAAGGAACAAGAGAGGCACTGGCTTGATTCTTTTGAGTGTCTGCTGAGTTCCAGGATCTCCCTGGAGCTTGCTTTCCATCAGTATGGACATGTAAAAACTCCCGTGGCAAGTTGCAGTCTGGCTTGCTTAATTGGGTGTTTTGTGCTGTCTTGTGTCACAGGCCTGCCAGTACATATGAAGGCAGCCCCATAGATGGGCTCCACCAACGCTATAAATCCAGCCATGCGTAGACAAGTCTTTCCCTCATGTGTCTCCGAGCTCTTTACTTCTTCAGTGAAGTAGAACACATTAAATGAACTTGCAGCTCAACTCTCCAAAGCTTTGCGGCAGTAAATACAATCTGTAGCTTTTGTACTGAACTTCATTGTTTTATGGAGGCACTGCCCTACCTCTCACCCACAGTCCTCAGAGCAGAACTACTGAGATGACTATCACTTCCATGTTCTAGATGTAGAGCCTTCATCTCCAGATTTCCAGTTTCCTGTAGTACACTTCCGTGAGGGGGGCATAGAGAGCTTGTCATGCCCTTGAAATCAAAATATTTTAAAAAGTATTTATTTAAAAATTGTTCTCAAAATATATATTTTTAAATGTGTGTGTGTGTGTGTGTGAGTGTGTGTGAGTGCCGTGCTCACAGACACCAAAAGAGGGATTCCTATCCCCTAGAACTGGAGTTAGGAACTGTGAGCTACTTGGCAGTGTTATGGAACTCAGAAAGAGCAGTTCATGCTTGCTCTTGACCACTGAGCCTTCTCTGTAGCTCAGACACTTGTCTTCTTGATCAAAAGTCCTGTGTGCTAATGACACCTGAGCCATGTCCCTTCCTACTGCCTTGAGCATTTCCTTGCATTGGGTAGCTTTGTTGGTCTTTATCTCTCTTCCCCCTCCCAGCTTTCTCCCTCCCCCTCCCCCTTCCCCCCCTTCCCCTTTCCTCCCCCTCCCTCTCCCCCTCCCTCCCTTCCTTTCTTCTTTTCCTTTTCTTTCCTTTATTTATTTATTTATTTATTTATTTTACATTTGTGAGACAAGTTTATACTGTGAAGCTCAAGCTAGCCTCAAACTTAAAATCCTGCTGCCTCAGCTGCCCAAATTCTGGGATTGCAGGTGTGTCTCACCATGCCTGACATCTTCCCTTATTTTCCTTTAATCTTATTTTTTTCTCTCTCAGATTTTCCTTCCTTATGGGGAGAGGGGGGCTGGTAGAGTTGTGTTTGGTGTTTCCAATGTATATGTCAGACATTTGACTCATTTTAGGAATAACTTCTTTTCTTGGAAAAGTATTCTTGTATACTCTGTAGGAGCTTAGAGCTTAAAGAGGTGGGCGTCTGAAGCAAGCTGATTTAACAAGAGTTGGTAAAGCCACCTTTTTTTTTTTTTTAGTAGCTAAGGGAAAAAAATAGACAGAACTCCCAATTTAGTGCATTTGTCAGCACATGGAATGTAGCATAGCCAGGGACTCAAAAACGAAGATGATATTTCAACTCAAAGCAAGGAAATGGCCATTTAATGACCCGGTATATCTGTTTATTTGTGGAACATATGTGATTCTAAAAATTTGGCCGTTATAATGGTTTGAATATGAAATGCCCCCCACAGGCTAGTGGGTTAATGGCTTAGTCCCCAGCTGATGTTACTATTTTAGGATGATGGACACATTAGGAGGCGGGGCCTGGCTGGGGGAAGTAGATCTTCCGGGCTGTCTTTCACCCTGCTGTTTCCTGGCCGCCATGAATTGAGCAGTGTTTGCCACATGGGCCCTGCTGAGCCGGCTGACTCTGGGCAGAAACCTCAGAGAGCAAGAGCTAAAGGGCCCTTCTCTCCTTAGGTCACGTTCTTGTGTGTTTGGCAGAGCCCTGTGTCGAGGGCTGTTTAGAATATCAGAAAATGTCGTCTGCTCCTGCTCCCCTTGTTATTACTGAGTGCTGAGTGGCTGAGGGATTTCAGCGTCTTCTTGGTTTGAGTTCTATCCATGTCAGATTGAAGAAGGCAGAAGGCTTGAGCCAGGTTTGGGGCACAGACTTAACGTCAGGTCTCGGGAAGCTGGTGGTGGGATCCTGAGGAGTGAGTACGGGATGGTGTGCTTGAGGCCTGATGAATTAATTATCTGTGGCCCTGGCTGAGCTTCACTGACAGCTAGAGATGATTTCCCTAAATCTTTGTTGATAACCAGGACATTTGGAAAGCAGGCGTTTTAGTGAGTTGTAAGGCGAATGTTTTCTTTCTTTATGGCAGTGTGGGAATTAAACCCAAGGTCTCTGTGTGTCAGGCCAGTGCGCATACTACCGAGGTATGTCCCCAGCCCCAGGCTGCACCTTTCCCCGCGCCCTCAAGGGCATTGGTAAAGCCCCCACACTTGTGCTCTGAATAACACAGATCTTAAGATGGGTTTCCCAAGAACTGTCCGAGTTAGCAAACTCCTTCCCTTTTCTTCCCTCCCGCCACGTCTCCCAATGAGGCCACACCCAAGAAAAACACCAATTTGCCATTGAAAGGCTTGGATATGAAATAGAGAAAGGATGAGACCGTGGCAGATAGAATGTCTCTACATCTTCCAACTAAGAAAGAACCCAACCGGACAAGAGTATGCTTTCATTTTCACACGGGATCCAATTGAACAGGCCTTGGCCAGCATGTAGAATCTGTGTGCAGGTTTGCCAGAAGAGCTGGCACCGTGGTTCTCCCTCTGCTTATAAATGATGGCTTTGTGGTGAGTTCTCACTAATTACTTTGCTAATTGCTGTAGGCTGTCCTGTGTGACACAGTGGCCTTTCATCTCTGCAGAATGTCCATACAACAGTTAGTCACATTCATCTCTGTTGAGCTGTGTGACTGCCCGTCTTGCTTGTCCCCTTCAGAACCAGTGGGGCATTCAAATGATGCCATTGTATTGGTTTTTGTTTCCTAATGGTGTGTAAAATTGTTTTCGGAAATGGTTAATCATTATTCCTTTCCCTTATAATTAATCTAGTATATGTTGTGTTCACTTTATTTATTCTTATATTTGAGTGGCGTTCATCCTTTCAAGACCTACTGAGATATTTAATATTGTTGCTCAAGCAGTATATTCATAAAGTATCCTGCTTCTTCTCACATTCTCTTCATAATTACCTCTAAATCTGTCTTCTATTATAGAAAATAATTTCTTTATGCATAACTAAAGTCTAAAAAAATCTGCCTACCAGAAATTTTAAGTTTGCCTTTCCATTTAAGTTTTCCAAAGTTTGCCGATTCCTCTGGGATATTCTACACCTTCATATGTTAGCTGTTTATGAGCTAACCTGACTCACTGCTGTGTAGTGTCTGGGAGTCTTGGACTTTTCCTAGAAGGCTATTCTCACCATAGTTTTGAAGGCTGTTATGCTTTTGTTTCTGTTCTGACGTATGATAGACAACCCAGGCTTTCCCTGTTCAAAATGGAGTTTTTAATCCTAACATCGCCTATCCCAGCCTCCTCCCACATTCCTCCCATGTGGGTAATGGGAACATCATCTTCCAGATAGCTGCTCAGGCTACGAGCCTTCTCCCACTCTTTCTCCTACAGCATCACTAAGGCATCAAGTCTCATTGCCCATTCCGAAGCTGATTATTTCTCTCTGCTGCTGCCCACTGGTTTAGTGCGCTGTCCCATCAGCTGCTTTTCTGTTCTTGTCCCCTTCTCTTCTCCCTTGTCATGTCTGCATGCATCAGGCAAAATGATCCTGCTAAATTCCTATTTGGATTATTCAACTAAAAAAAA
Organism: Mus caroli; assembly: GCF_978045245.1. NCBI lineage: Eukaryota > Metazoa > Chordata > Mammalia > Rodentia > Muridae > Mus > Mus caroli. Next base: position 60,345,528 of record NW_028227256.1, read on the forward strand.
AAAAAAAACCCAGAGAAGAGCCTCTCATCTCCTCAGAGTGAGTTCCACCCTTCTAAATGCAGTGCTGTGGTCACCGAGGAAACTTACGCTGTTACTACTATAGCTGGGTAGATATAAGTGCTTCACACCTTTGAACATATAACTTAGAACAATGAATACGGTTTAAATACCAGTTCTACAAGTGATTTGAACTATAGTAAGGTACACCTTATAGATATCATTTTCTCACAGAAATTAATTCAACGTAATTTAATTCTGTTTAAGTTTAAAAAAAATAAAATTCACACTAAAATAGTTAGCTTATGTACTTTGATTAATTCACGTTTTAATAAAAAGTTTTTATTTTCCTAGCTTAACGTCCTAGACCATGCAATTAAAGTGAGTTTTTTTTTTTTAACTGTTAGCAATGGAAGACAAACACATCATCTCAGTACATTCGCTAACATTGTCATACATTAAAGGGCATGTGTCTCTATTCAGAAATGCACGGGTGGGTCAGAGACTTGTCCAGACTATTTTCTTACCACAGGGAAAGTTGATGCTTCTGGGTTCAGCCAAAGGAGGGGCTGTTCTGTGGTGTAATGAAGATTTTTTAGTTTCATAGAAAGGGCACTTTCTTCTTGGTATCTAGGGCCCAAAATGGGAAACTCTGTAGTGAGGATAGGAGTCTTCACAGGATTTTTTTGGGTAGGGCTCTTATGGAAATAGCTATTATGCAACCTTTGGGTTTCATGGGCAGAGAGGACAAGTCATTGTATAATTGTTTTATAGTGAAGACCCTGTGTTACATTCTCACCAGTACTGTATATCCTTGCTAATACTTGCTATCTTCAGCATTTTAATATGGATGATCCTCAGAGGTGTCAAGCAATAAGTCCTCATGGCTTCGTTTTTATTGCCTCAGTGTTGCTAAGGTTGAATCCTTTTTGATACTCTCATTGATGACAAAGGCATTTTCTCTGGAGAATTTGCCTATTCAATCTTTCCCATTTCTGTTTGTTTTCTGTTGTTAAGCTGGTAGAGATTCTTCACACATTCTGAGTATAACTCTCCAGTCTCTTGATTTGCATTCTATGTGAACTTTTCACATCCTATGTGGACTCTTTCATTCTGTTGGTATTCCTGTCCTCTCTCATTGGGGAATGGGCTCTACGGCATAATAGACAAGGATTCTACCATCTCCCTTTCTCCTTTTTATTTCGGGACAAGATGGGAAGTTGCCCAGTTCACCTTGAACTCACTCTGTTGCCCAGGTTGGCCTCAAATTGGTCACCTCCCTTCCTTAGGCTTTTGCTCATAGCTAGGATTATGGGCCTGTGCTACCAGGATGACAGTGATGTTTAATGTACGAAAGTTTGTTTATCATTTTTTTTGATGTCTCATTTAGTTTTTCTTTTGATGCCCATGTTTTTAGTGTCATATTCACGAAGTCATCACCAAGTCCTGTGCTACGAGGCTTTCTCCTCTTGTCTTTTTTCCTGCTCCCATGCTTTCTTCTGGAAGTTTTGTCATTTAGGGCTTAGATGTATTGCATAGATCCTCTGTAGACATTGATTGAACTTTTCTGGATCATTCGAGGTCAGGTTCCAATTCTCCCTCTCCCTCTCCGCCTCCCTCCCTCCCTCCCTCCCATCTTTCATGTGGATATCCAGTTCCCCAGTACCATCTTTTCTCTTTGAAACTGCCTTGGTATTCTTGCTGAAGATTATCTGCCTCTATTTGCACGAGGCTTTATAACCTACTCTGTTGGTCTTCCTGCTTTCTTCTGTGCCAGAACCATGCTTTGATCATCACACTTTTGTCAGCAGGTGTCAGATGAACTCAAGGGCCTCACACATGATAAGCACATGCTCTATCATTAAGCTATACCTGCAGCTTCTTTTCTTTTACAAGATAGGTTTGGTTGTTTGGGGTTCTTTGAGATTCCATCATAAACTTTAGGATGGATTTATCTATTTCTGGTCTTGGGTCACTCTATTGATTGCTTAAAAAATGCAGTAGCACTGCATTTTTTTTTTTCTGTTGAGTTTTTAAATCCATGAACTCTGATGGATATCCATATATTTGTGGCTTTAGACTTCTTTTTATCTAGTTTTGTAGTTTTAAAGATAAATCTTTTGCATCTTTAATAACTTTATTCCTCATTATTTTATAGTGAATGGGATTGTTTGGTTAATTTAATTTCCAGATTGTTTATTGCTAATATGTGGAAATCAGACATTATTTTGTGGCAGTGAGCTACACACTCAGCCCTTCACATTGAATCCTGAGTGTGATGTTGTACTCTGCGAATTTTCTGAATTCATTTACTATTCTTAGATTTCTTATTTGTAGACCATAGGATTTTCTGTATATGAGTTCATATCATGTATGGAAAGATGATTTTCATGTCTGCCTTTGGGTACCTTCATTTCTTTTTTCATGCTTAGTAACTTTGGCTGGGACTTCCATTACAATGTTGAATAGAAGTGGCATAAATCAACACCTTCAATTTCTTTCTGAATTTAGTCTTTACTATTCAGTGTCATGTTAGTTATGAGTTTTGATATAGGGCCTTTGTTATTTCAATAATAATAATAATAATAATAATAATAATAATAAAGATAGTTTGTAATAATTTTGTATGTTTTCTTTTAGAAGTTTCTTTTAAAAGAATTTCAGATTATGGGGAGAATGACTGATTCGTAGGTTGCCAATTTTGGATAAGTTGTCTGGATTTAAATTTTGTCATTTTACTCCCAAGAGGGTTGAGTTAGATTTTGGAATCCTTTAGTTATTTTAGATAAACCTTGGAAGTTGCTGAAAAGATGTGTGGAATTTAGAGATTTGAATTGTTATGTCATTTCATTTTGACATGGGAGAGTTCATTCAATACAACACTCCCAGCTAAAGTTTTGTGGAATGTCCTCCAAAAAGGGATGTGTGCTGTAAAGTTAAGGGTCAGTCATTATTTCCAGGGTTGGCTCTAGTTGTGGAGTAGCTGCCGTCTGAAACTGGGGTGTTAGACAAAGAATAGGAGTCACAGATCATGGATGTGTATCTGAGGATGGAACAAGGCAGAGTGGGAAAAAGGCTCATTGCAGCAAAGTGTCTGCTGAGCAAGCTTGGGGACTTGAGTTCGGATCTACAGTCACCCACATAGAAAAGCTGGTTATGGTGGCTCATGTCTGGGACACAGAGATGGGTAGATCCCAAGTGCCCATTGGCCAGCCAGCCTTGGTGAACCAGTGAGCTGCAGGTTCTGTGAGGCAGCTTGTTTCAACATTGGGGGGAGAACATTGAGGAAGGTATTCCAATATGCCTTTGACCTCTGCATATATGCACAACTTAAGTTAACTTAAGTTAACAACTTAAGCATGCACCCGCACCAACTTGTAGGGCCGAGGAGGGGAAGGAGAGAAGCTGGCTTCAGGAATGAGTGGGGTAAAGCGATTCAAAGAGGAAAGAGTGTTTGAAAAATAAAGCAGAGGAGCCTAAGCAGTGGTTTTCAATAGAAACACTGCTAGCTGGGTTGTGCTGCACCCCTGTCTTATTGTGAAGTCCTTAGCAAGGCATTTCTGTGTCTTGGTTTCTGGTGATAGAATTCCAAAGAGTAATGTTGGGACTGTAGGACAAAGGAGCATTCTAATAGGTGAAAACCTAACAACAGATGTATTCCAGGATGCACATTCCTGTGTGTGAAGTTGGCATAAATATGTCGTGCAAAATTCATGGTTACTTTTATGTGTTTCCCAACATGGTCTAAGAATTCAGAGTTCATAGTGGCACGAAATGAACAGCAAGTCTCTTTCCTAGTGCTCTTCAAAGGCTGGTGAATTTCTGTTTTTAGTTCTTATAACATTTAATAATTTATCTCTGACCTATTTTTAGATACCCATCAGCCTAAGATATTATCTTTTCTCCGCCTCAAGGAAAGGTGAAAGTGTTTCACTAGCCTGTGCTTCTTTCTTCCCCAACTCTCGACTCTCAGTTCTGACATGCTTTCTTTCCTAATTTTTGTGATTTTTAGCAAGCATTATACACCTAAAATGATCTTGAAGGGATTTAGTTTCAGAATTATGTGTCAAGTTGCAGTCTTTGGCCTCTGGAGAGAGAGAGATGAACTTGGAGACCCAGGGAGAGCAGCTGGAACAAATTATCCCTCTATGAAGGGTTGCCAGGAGTGCAAGCTCATTGTGCAGGGCCTTGGAAGGTTGATAGTGAAGGACAGAGAGACATTTTGTGGAGGAAAAGTGTTTCATATTTCCTGCTGTGTTCTTTGCTCAAGGTAAGAAAGAGCCAGAAGACAAAGGTCTTGTTAGGGTTTCTTTCTCATTATGTTAGGAACATATTAAAGTGTTTTAAAAGGGGAAGAAGTTGGTTCATATTTTAAAAAGGTCATCTGGCAGTCCTATTCAGGATGGACAGCTGTAGGGCAAGAGTGGATGTAAGGAGACAGCTTGGTGCTTGCTCACAGCTGTACAGGACCAAGTCTGACAGATAAATCCATAGATACATTTAGAGATGGAGCATCCAGCTTCCTGGTGATTGGGCTGGAACAGGAGAGGAGATTTGGTATGTAGAAGAATCCTCTCCACATCTCTATCTCTAGAATCTGTGAATATGGCACCTTCCATGACAAAGGAGATAGGTATAATTAAACAGATGGTTTTGGAATGGACTGGAATGCATATGGATCATCTGGGTGGCCTCATTAGAGCACTGAGGCCCATGTGGGGCAGACTGATAGGAGAGGATGTGACTGTGGATGCAGATACTTGCTTGGAGGGAGCCTTGAGCCCATGAGTGTGGTGGTTCCTGGGATTACAGAATCCAAGAAAATAGGTTCTTCCTGTGTCTCTACAGAAGGAACCATGGTCACAAGCACCTTCTCGCTAGTCTGTAGACTTTGATTTGGACTTTTGATGTCCAGAAATGTTAGATAACAATTTATGTTGTTTGTAGCTTAAATTTTTATAGACATTCACTAGAGCAGGCATAAGAAACTAACCCAGAAGTCTGGAAATGCCTGGTGGGCTTTTCCCCTAGGAAATCTGTGAAGGAAATTCAGAACCAAGAGGATAGGGTACATCCCATCACCCCCTCTCATGCTCCAGAGGGTGACTGGTCATCTTTGTGAGTGACTTAGCTGTGGTGTCAGTGACAGGTCGGAGTGGAATAGAAATGTGGGGGCCATCATCAAACAAATGACATTTAGGGACTGGGGCGTTTCATCCACCGTGAGGATATTGCCTCAATTGTGGAAAGACAGCTTAGTAACCTCAGAACGCAGGCTCCATTATGACTCCATTCGCTCTGCTCTCATTCCTAGCTGTTTAAATTACAGTTGTTTTCTTTTGAGTCACCAAATGACATTTCAAAAGATAATAAGAAGCTGTCACTTCGGGAGGAAAGAAAGTAATTTTAAGCATCCTTTAAAAAAGATTGAAAATTTGGACTGTGCACATAGTTGCATTATTGCTTTCTTTATTATTTTTTGAAGGATGTGTGTGAGCTCGTTTGACAGATTTAAACCTGTACTTTAATTTAGAGGAATCTCTATGGGTATAAAAATTTTAAAATCCTGCTTCTCAGGTGGCTTCCTCTACCTGTGGAAAGAGCCTTAAACATTGTCTTTTTGTTTTGCAGTCACTTCCTGTTTTATTTGGAATTTATTTGTTGATGGTTGCAAACAGACTTTGAAGATAAGGTTAAAGGAATCTGTGTAAAGGTGGTGTATCTAGAAGAATCTAAATTCACACAGCTCCTGCATATATGAAGTAGGGGTTGTTAACTAAGGGTAGTTTGGGCATATAGACTGTTTGGCAATGTCTTTTAGTTGTCCCACGCTGAAGATCAGGTGCTGCTGGTTGGTCTCTTGTGGGTGGAGGCTGGGTTTGTAGATACCCATCCTATTCCCCACCAAAGAGACTTTTAGCTCAAGGTCTCAGGAGGTTGATGATGAGAAGCCTGGCCAGAGTCCTGTAAACCTATAAGCTAGGAAATAGGGAACTGTCAATGAAACATAGACACATGAGTACCAGAACTTCCCTATAGAATCTGTACGTTTTGGACTTTGTAGGGAACTGACTAATTTAGTGTTTATTTAAAAAGAAGGGAGAAAGAATATGCTGTAAAGTCTTCATTTAAATGGTATTTTCCTTTTGTGTGTGTGTAAGAAAAAAAAGTATTACATTTATTATAAGCCTACTTTTAGAAAACCTCTAAGTAGATTTTCTTTTTCTTTTTTCTTTTTTTTTTGCTATTTCTCAAATATTGATAGCACTGTGCCCTCTCCAATCATTAATAACTGAATATCACCCCAAGTAGTTATTTGCTTATCTCAGGTAATAAAAACCACTTGAAATAACTAGAATTAAAAATAATAAAAAATTGAAAAATTACCTAATTTTTCCCTTATTTGTTGGCATTATTAACTATCTTGAATCATTGTGGTTTAAAAAGAAATATTCACACAAAATCCCCTTGCTTTCATCTGCAGTCTTAAGTACCAGCCTTGGGAATGGATGCAGGAAGAGAGCTTTGTACAGTGGTCTGGAGGCTTTTTTGCTCCTAGATTTCTCAATACAAACTTTGTGTCATTAGTGCTAGTAAGCTAGTGCATACATGCACGCATGAGAGAGAGAGAGAGAGAGACAGAGACAGAGACAGAGACAGAGACAGAGACAGAGAGATACAGAGAGAAGTGGGGTGGGAGAAAGACAGACACATAGACAAATAGAGATCAGAGATCAGAGGACAATTTTTGGTCGCCTCCTTCCACTGTGGATTAGGAGATTGAACTCAGCCTTTCCCACTGAGAAACCTCACCAGCCCCCACAATACAAACCTTGGTGACTAAACTAAATTAGTAAAAGACCTTTAGAAAATGACATTATTAAGTAGGATGTAAACTCTATCTTAATTTCTCCAGCCTAAGTACAGGTCTTTGAGGTAGAAGCTATAGATGGTGAAACAAAATCCATTGAGGATGACTTTCAAGATCCCACAAGTCCGTGACAATGCATGTCAGACTGTAAGGAACAAATCTGAAATATTGAGAGTAATGCTAGCATCACTTCTAAAATATGAAGACGGACTTTCAGAAATGCAAAGGTAAACATGTTATGATTCCTTGGGAATACGGAACAGCCACGAACATTGGCCTGTGGTCTGTCACAGAGCTGGGCTTAGGAGCATGCTTTGCAGCTGAGGATTTTCTTTCTGTGGGAGCAGATTTCCCAGTCTATACCAGCTCTTGGGCTACAAGATGGCACCTCACTAGTATGCTTGAAAATGTCGATTTTTAAGCCCCTGAGTAGAGTTGCTTTTTGTTGATTTTTATAGGTTCCCCACCCCCCCCTTCACCTTAGTTTTTGACTTAACTCCTAGTTCTGTCACAGAGTATATTTTCTGCTGAGTTTCTTTCTTTCCTTAGATCTTAAAAAAAAAAGTTACTTATTTTTATTTTATGTGTTTGAGTGTTTTGCCTGCATGTATGCCATCTGAACAGCACGTGTATACCTGATGCCCCCAGAGTTCAGTGGATGCCCTGGATGTGGAGTTCTAGATGGCTATGAGCTGTCCTAAGGATGCTGGAATCCTGAGTCCTCTGCAAGAGCATGGAGTGTTCTTAATTCCTGCCATAGCTGCAGCCACACCTAAGTAATTTTTCATAATACATTTTTGAGAATATAAGATAATGACTTCATTTCCTCCTTCCTGTCTTCTCACCAACCTCTCCTGTGTGTCTACCCCACCTTGTTCTCTTTCAAATCCTGGGCCTTTTTATCTTTAATTATTGGTATGTCTGTGTGTCTGCATTTCTAAATATCTAAGTATATCCTGCTTAGTCCATATAATGAGACTTGAATGTATCCATTTTTAGGGCTGAGCATTTGGAATTTAATAACCAATTAGTGTACTCCTCATCTTCCCCCTCCCCCCACAAGTCCTTTTTACTGGGACCTGTTTTGTATCTCCAAGGTTCATTGAGTTCTTCCTTAACTCATATGCTGGATCATTGACTTATTTGTCCATTACTTCTTAGTTTTCTTAGTCCCTTAATAAACATTAACTAAAGGTTTACCTTTTCTTAACAGCAAGGCAGGGGGCCTTGTTTCCAGTTGTCCTCTCTGCTTCTCCTCTCGAATACCTAATACACATAACAGATGTGCAATGGATGGCGAAGTCCTGAGTTCCCATCTTCTTCCCTAACTCAAGGCGTTTCCTGCTCCCTTTGATTCCTCAGGGACAAATGCTGTGTGGCTCTCAGTGTCCTTTGTGTCACTCATAACTCATATCAATCCTGTGAGCAGCGTCCATTGACGGCTACCAGAACCCGATGACTTCTGATCAGCTCCATTGCCCACCCAGGTCCAACCCACTGACACTCCTACCTGGATTATTGCCGCAACCTCCCTTTGGACCCTTTGCTTCCTTTCTTGTTACCTGACTTCTTGAGTCCATTGTTAACACCATACCCTTGAGTGAATTGTTAAAACAGAAGGCCCGACCTTGTGACTTTATTTCATTCAAAGCACAAGGGAGTAATCTCGCCTTGTGTGTGGGCTTCTACACACCTGACCCTCATTATTACTTCCCAAACTTGACTGCTTCAGCTGTTCCCCTTCACTCCTTCCACTGGAATTGGGCTTTCTGCTCTTCTCTGACATATGCAACATTTCTGTGTTAGGGCTTCCACGGGTAGCTGCTGCTTCTGCCTGGAATTCTCAATTGCTAGGTATGTGCATAAGTCAAAACTTTAAATAAGACACTCTTGAGCCTCTTTGACAAGAAACAGGCCCTGGGGTGATTTGAGGAGTGTAGTGACACCTGTAGCTTTGTAAAATCTTTGGCAGGTCTAGTTTGAAAGTTACTCTTGCCATCCAAAGGGGCAGAAAGAAACACATTGATAATTGTAGACAAGGCCAGAGTTAAGAGCAAAGGACAGAAGCAGCTATGGCCAGACCCGGAAAGTCCAGAGAGCTTCATAATCTAGGTGAGTTCCTGTAGAGAAAAAGAGAAGCTGTACCCCAGTGTTAGGCAGCTTGTGACATGAATCAAGGCATCTTAGGAACATCGTAGGTAGGTAAATAGTTGCACAGTTCAGATGAACTTGGAGCAGTCTCCTAGGCAAAGCTTGGGAAATACATGCAAATAGAAACAAGAAGTGTGTGGAAATCTGGCAAGAGTCACTGGGAGGAATGGTAGAGTCACAAGCAAGGGTCTCTAGAAAAAGTGTCTTCTCTAACTTGCTGGGTAGACGCATCTGCTTAGTGCCCTCTTAGCTACTTGTCTTTAGTGTTTGCTCCATGAGGGAGAACTAGAAATGAATATTTGGTCCACACTCTATCATCTATGGTTGGCCAGATGTAATAGTGCTCAGGTGAAGTGTGTAATTACTGAACTATGATTCTCATTTTGCATCTCTGATTAATTCTTAACTAATCCTCATGTGACCACCGTGAGTTAAAGAGCCTTCTGTCCCAGAGAGAAGCTGAAGTTGAAAGGAGCTTACTGAGTCATAGTCACCATTTCAAGGAGTGGAGCAGCAGGCTGGGTTGTTATGGGGTGCTGTCTTCAGCAGGCTAGTTTTCAGGATAGCACTCCCGTTACATAAGCAATTCTGGAAAAATGGTATCAAGTCACAGACAATAAGTATGAAGCACAATTTATTTTATTTTCAAAGCTTATATCTTGTTCTCCTACTCCCTTTGCCCTTCATTTCCCTCCTCCTTCTTTTCCTTCCTCTCCTCTTCCTTCTCTCCCTCCACCTTCTCCTTCTGGGGCTGGGTATTGAACGTAGGGCTTCATGCATTCACGAAAAATGCTCTACCACTGAACAATACCTCCAGAGTCTCTCCTCTTTTTCTTTCATTGAAATTATTTAGTGGGTATTTAGAATTCTGGCTAGAGAGACAGACAGTATTCTTACTTTAGGACAAAAGAGTTGGAGCGAGAGGCCCTATTTGGAGTTGTACCATTATGTGATTTAGGAACTTATGAGGAGAAGGAAGAAGGTGGGTCATACCGCAGCTACTAGATTAATGCATCAAATTAAATGTTACCATTCAGGAAGGCAGCAGAAAGAAACCGCTTCCATGGCAACTGTTGACATAGTTGGATTCGTCTTTCACATACTACAGGACAGCCTAAGAATACAGCTGTGGCGCCACTGGTGATGCTTTACTCAATCACTCTGGAGGCTTGTGAGTGTGTCTGTATTGTTGGCACTGTAAGTTGAATACACAGAAGAGAGTAATTACCAAAGGTTAGGGTGCTGAAGAGATTTAATATACGTGTCCAAAGAGTCTTTGCCACTGATGTATTCACAGAGCCCTAAAGGAGTAATTTTTCATGGTCCCTCTTCCCTCATGATATTACATGTACCTCCCCGTCTTTGGCTCCTCTTTAGAGATTGCAGAGAAAGTTTCAGCGCTCATGGATCATGGCGCTTGTTTATTGGAATGTTTGTTTGGATTGTTTTTTAATTGCTTCTCTTTGTCTTTTGTTCTCCTGTTTTCTGTATCAGCCTTGGGGTCTCTTTATAGATGGTTGATTTGGAAAGGAGTGCTTGCAGAAGATTGGCCAGAAGTTTCATGGATCTATAAGGCCATGCTTCCCTTTCTCTGTGTCATCACATCAGTAATTGAATACTGGCCACGTTTCTTTCAGACTCCGTTTCTTGGTGAGGTTGGCATAGAGACCAAAGTCAAGCAGTGACCTGCTTCTTTTACTGGGAGATGCTGATCTGTGGCCTGTGCTTGGCTGATGTATTGGTCTCGTTTCTGTAAAACAAAAGGAGGCAAAAAGGACATGGCTTCAGCTTCCTAGTTTCTGCTAAAGATAGATTGCCTATCAAAATACATTAGCACTTTTGGGTTTATATACATCTATCACATCTATCGATGTCATGAAATACTTTTTGATACATTGTCAATTTTGATTCTCACCACAATATAAATTGCATTTTAATACCCCACTATACCCTGTGTTTTGCTTTAAAAGCATGTTTTTGATGCATCTGTTTGTTAGCAAGCATTAGAAACACTTGATCATTTCATCCTATTAAATGCTGGAGCGATGTGAGTTCTATTTGCTGAGACTTCTCGATAAGCTATTGTCACTTATTTCTGCCTCCAGAACTATCCCTCTTTAAATTCTAATATGCTTGTCCACACTCCACATCTGATGATTAATCTTGCTTATATTTCCCCTTGATGACAGATAATTTTTTGTTATTATTTAATTGGTACATTATATTTTGTACGCAGTTGTTTTTCATTTCATGTCCCAGATGGTCATCTTCTTAAATGTGAATCTTAATTTTTCTATAACCTTACATTTTCTGCAGTAGCTCATCCATGGTAGATTGCCTCTTCCAACTTGTTAATGGGCTACCTCATAATACTGTGCATTAGAACACAATAGAAGAGCACGTGATGATATTCTCTTCCACGGACTACCTAGTTAAGTGTACCTTGGCAGGAATTGTTCAGCAAATTACCTTAATTTGCAAAACTGCCTTCGTGATCCGTTTGCAGCTGTTTCTCTTCTCAGGAAAATGATTCATATTGTTTCAAAGACACAGCACTTGAACAAGGTCAAAGCATAATCTGTAATGGTAGTGAGTAATAAAAATATAACATTTTCAAATTTTGCCAAATATAAATGCACATTGGAATTTGCTAGAAGGTAACCAGATACAGTGGGAGGGAATTTTGAGGTAGCTGGCATTTTACCCTTTCTAAAATGTTAATATAGTCTTTTTTTCCCCCCTCTCCTTTCTCAGTCTATGTTACTCTTTTTTAAATTATTAAGCCTTTTTCTATGTGACCAAGCTTTTCTAGTAAGTTTCTGTTACATTATGGTCTAATTTAATCCTCATACATAATCCTTGTGGTAAGCTACTGTTATTTATATTTTAATGACTAGGAACTATTGAAGCCTGAAGATTTAAGGACTTCTGACGTGTACTTGGCACTTTTCACTGAACTGAAGAGAATACTTGCACTCCTCTGATGTGTGACCTTGGACAGAAATGTCCCTAAACCTTCTATCTCTTTAAAAAAATTTTTTTCTCCCTTATATGAGAAGTAATAAGAACACGTATCCTGCCTGCTTTCTGTGCATTCTGGGTAAATATGACGGTGGTTTGAGATGATTGAGACACAAGAAGGGGCTGAGGATGTCAGTTCCAGTTATTTCGATTTTAAAATTATGTCTGTGTTCGTGTGTCTCAGTGTCTTTTGTGCACACGAGAGTGGTGCCCAAGGAAATCAGAGGGGACATTGAATCCTGGGATTTGGAGTTACCGCTGGCTGTGAGATGACTGATGAGGGTCTGGGAACTGAACCCAAGTTCTCTGTAAGAACAGCAAGTCTCTAACTGCAGAGCCGTCTCTACAGCCCTAATAAGTCACCCTTAATGTTTCCTGTGTTACTTGAAGGAATGTCTCCATAAATAACAATATACTTAAGAGAAAATCACTTCCGATTGTTTGTCCTCTGCTTCCGACCGCATACGGATGGAGTGGAGCGTCACACCTAAGACACGAGGAGACTGGCAACAACAGGCTTTCTGCTGCAGCTTTCTCAGTTTTCACCGAATTCTGAAATTAGGTTCTGTAAGTGGGAAAGTGTAGACTTTCTATTTTCCCATTTTAGTTCCAGTGATAGGTACACTACAGAGAGCTCAACTCCCACAAAAGGCAGAGAATCCTGTGTGAAACACGGTTTCATGTCAAATATGCATGTGCTCAAATGACCATTTTATATTATATTTTTATAGGTAGTATATATATACATATTTATCTACATATATTTATCTATAGGCATATATATTTTATAGGTGATTCATTTAACTTTTATGTCTATTAACTGTCTGTGAATATAAATCTCAAGAACAGCTCACTGTACCTCTTCAGCATTTGCCGTATGCCTGATCCAGGCTGCCAGGGTTATACCACAGCATTGTGTGACAGTAAAGCTTACAACTGCACCTGGCCTAGGATGGGGACAGGCTTTTAAAGTTGCTTAATATGGTAGCATTAGATGTCATCTACTAGACAAAAAGAAAGAAAGGAAGAAAAAGGCCAGATGAACAAAAGAGTACTTTCAGGCTTCTAAATTGTCTCTCAGCAAAGGCGGGTTGTGTGTATAATTGCTTCTAGTTGTTTTTGTTTATGGAGCGCCTGCAATTTCCCTGGGCCAGATTCCTAGTCAAAAGCAAAGTACCAAAGTGCTGCGGCAACAGCTGTCTCCAGTCCTTCAGGGTGCTAATTCCCAGCCCAGCAATGCGCTCCTCCTTGTGAAATGATGCTTCCTGGCTATAAAACTCTGTGTCCTCCTCCAGCGCAGTTACAGAGAGCATACTTATAAAACCAGGCTGTTTAACACACGTCCTGAAGGGGAAAACAACTGACCTCCTGTGGGGTTCACCAACCCTTCTCTGAAGTAGTCTGAGGACCCCATTTTATACAAACCCCACTGCTTCATTCCTCCTTCAAAAGAGAGGAACAATGCTGGAGGCAGCCTTTGTATTTTCAGCGGTGTGTAGCATCTTGTCAATTCCGAACACTTGTTAGAGCAATCAGAAGGGCTGTGCTGAATTACACAAAACCCTACTCATTTCTGCTCTTCGGCTAATTTCCTATTATTTGGGAGGTGTGTGTGTGTGTGTGTGTGTGTATAAAACCATACATATATGTGTGCATGTATGTATTTATGTGTGTAAATAAAAATTTATGATTTATCCTGCAGTGGCAGGAATTCTGGCCAGCCTCAGTGACTTGGTGAATTTGAGTCTAGCCTGACTGCTTAAGAACCTGTCTCAAAGATGAGCATGGTGCCACATGACTTCAACCAGCACTTGGGAGGCAGAGACCAGCAGATCTCAGAGTTCTAGGACAGCCAGGGCTACACAGAAAAACCTTGTCTCAGAAGAACAAACAAACAAACAAGCAAACCTGCCTCAAAGATAAAAAAGACATGCATAAATAGACATGAACACAGAGTATGAAGGACTCACTTGGCTTCATTATATTGAATATTTCAAATTTAAAAAAAGCTTAAAACTACATAATTTTGTTAACAAAAATCTCATAAAAGGAATGCCATAGCTGATTTCAGAAATTAAAGTCTGTTTATATGTGGTGTCAAGGGCAGCACAGGGATAAGGGATGATGGGGAAAGAAGCCCCCACCAGCCGTGGCCAAGTGCAGAATCCGTGCTTTGTGCACCGGGGCATCGTGAAGAAGAGTGAAGAAGAGTGGGAAGATGCACAGGGAGCAAGAAAATGACATCATTTAATATGGATGCAGCTTATTAAGTGAATTCACAGGGTTTTGGGTTTTTTTTTTTTTTGATAATATGAGCAAAGAAGATCAGTATATGGAAGAAATCTTATTTTATAGAAAAATATGCAGCCTGCTTGTTAAAAATGAAGTAAGTTAAAATGTTAAAACACCTGTGTTGATAAGGATAACGAATTAGATTTTTTTTTTTAACCCCTGTGGAAAACAGGCTGTGTTGTTGCTGGTGTGGCTGAACCTCAGTGGTTCTGGAGAGTAATGAGTTCATGTATATGGAGGGTGGTGGTGGTGGTGATGGTGATGATGGTGGTGGTGGTGGTGATGGTGATGATGATGATGGTGGTGGTGATGGTGGTGATGATGGTGGTGATGATGATGATGATGGTGTGAACCAGATGCTGCTGAGTGAATGCTAGGAACTCGCATTTGCAGGAAAGGTGGCCATCTTGGCCCCAGGTGCACGTTTGCCACCATCTGTCACTGAGCCCATCATACAAAGCCTTCCAGTGGGCAGGTCACCTTTCCAGGTCCTTTGACGTTTACTCTGCAAGTTACTTGCCTACAGGGCACACACTTTTTAAAAACTGAAAAGCCTTCTCCATTTCCACATTCATCCTTCTGATCCTATTTTTGAAAATATATCTCTTGTTCCCCTCATAGGTGGATTCCTTATTTAAGTTTTGAAATTTTATTCAAATAGCACTTTGTCAGAGAAGTCTTTCCATGACTGCTGTCCTGGGTGTGGCTACCTGGGTGTGACTCAGCCTTGGCACTGAGTTCCCTGGGGCCTTGTCTTCTGCCATCTTTACCTGCAAGGCTTCTTCACAGCACTTCTGCAGCGAACTTCCTGGAAGGACAGAGGGCAAACCCGGTGCCATTTGCTAAATATTGCCACACTGAAGCTTGTCATGTTGACTTGTGATAAATTCCGCGGTAGTCAAATTGTGTAAGTCCAAGCGGTTGCACAAAACAGACGTGCTGTGTTTGCCAGTAGCCGACCCTACTTTCCAAAAGGATCCTCTTGGTGTTTACATTTGTTTCCTTGCTTATTTGCTAGACAGGAAGCTTTCCCTGGGTCGATATCAGGTTCTTAGAGTTTATAAGGAAGCTTGTTAGGAGGTTCTATGGATCAGACTGGTTAAGCTAAGTTGCCACAAGTGAACAGTTCCCTGTTACATAATATATTTTTATGATGAAAATATGCTTAAGTACTTATATTCTCAGAAAATAATTTTAGATAGAAAGAATGCTTTTGAAAACCATAGCTGAAAAAATCTCTTATTTATTCATCTGTATAAATGTCTTCAAGCAAAAATTGATAGTGTGAGATACAAAATGAATTCATGTAAAGATTATGCAGTTCGGTTTGGCTATATGGATGGTCTGCTGCAGTTGAGAGAGACCACACTTGACAAGACAGATGTTTCTTGTTTTTATCTTTAGATGCAAGAATCTCGGACACGCGTGGTGACCTTATTCTGTTTGGTTTGGATTTTGAAATGGCGGCTGATGGTGTTAGGGTAGCAAGAACCACTTATTGGTTTGTATTTGAAATTTAGTATGTGTTAATTGCCTTTAAAATTCTGTTTACTGAGTTTATTGAGTAAACAGCAGTTGTAGATAGACTGAAGTAAAAACCATAGTCTTATTGATGGTGTTTTTATGGCTGTGGCAAGATAATAGCCTTGACAATAGATGTTTGATGAATTATTTGAAGAGTTGGGCAGTTTGGGGGGAAGGATCATTAATCTACAATCACTTGCAAAACTCCTGTGACATGTGTCGTGGTGCTCACTCCTTGGAGGGAGTGGAAGGATGCAAACATCCCACTAGACAGAGGAGGGGGAGTAAAGTGTTCCTGTGCTCTGAGGACCAGAGAGTTCTGTCTGAGGGTATGTGTGATGGAGGATGGGAGGATGACTAGGATGCCTTTGGAGGATGGGGGTGGGGAGCATTTAATAAATAATAATAGAAGAGAGGGCTGTGAGGAGCCTGGAATGGCAACAGGGGGACTGGGAATATAAAGTCTTTAGAGGATGTTTAAGCTGGCTGCCAGCTACCAGGCAAGGAGCACTTTACCTGTTCTTTGGTGCTCTCACTGCCGTAGGCCTTTGCCTATATCCTTGTCTTTTTCTTCTTTTCTTTTTTCTTTTTTTAACTTGGTAGAATGACAAAGGAAAGCTTTATGCTGGATAGTATACTTCAACAGTATTCAGGGCACTTCTCTGACCTCTGCGCATCTCATTTTTTTTTTAAGGTTTATTTATTTATTATATATAAGTACACTGTAGCTGTCCTCAGATACTCCAGAAGAGAGCATCAGATTTTGTTACGGATGGTTGTGAGCCAACATGTGGTTGCTGGGATTTGAACTCGGGACCTTTGGAAGAGCAGTCGGCGCTCTTAACCACTGAGCCATCTCGCCAGCCCCTCTGCGCATCTCTTAACACCTGCTAAATATGATTCTGGATTATTGTTGGGTTTTGAATGAATGCATCAATTGCAGACTCTTACAAGGGGATGTCAACATAGTCTTCCAAAGGGGCTACACTTCTGAAAAGAATTCAGAAGGCTGTGCCATCACATTTTATTGACCTATTCTGCTGATAATGTCATATAGAGAAAGTTCCTGTCCCACAGAAGAGCAGAGTGCTGATGTGATTTCTCATGCAGGAAACTATTTTGGGGCGGATGTGTGTGTCACAAAACAGTCTAAAGTCAAACTTTAACTTGAGGTCTGTACAATTTATCTCTGTCACTTTGGAGACCCAGCAGGGCGTGCTGCATGCTGCTGCTCCTGGCCACAGTGGCTTTGTTTTGGAGGAGCAGTTTTCTCTTCTGCTCACATGGTGGGTCTTCCAAGCAGAACCAAGATGGCATGGCCAGTCCTTTAAAGAGATGAGTTCATACATAAAGATGCATTGAAACGTCTACATAAAAATGCTGGTCCTGTTAAACATCTCTTCAGGCTCCTTCTGTCTTTTTGCCTTTTAGGCTGTGCATCTGGCCCAGGCAAGCTTCCAGATCGAAGCTTTCGGCTCCAAGTTCATTCTTGACCTCATACTGAACAAGTAAGTATCCGGCAAACCCTCCGAGGAGGCGGGCACAGGAAGACGTCATTTCTAAGGTGCATCAAAACAGTGTCTCTGCTGAAGCAACTGACTTTTTCTAGCACAGTATTTGGCAAAGGATGCTTGAAGAAGAGGGGAGACTTAGTAGTAGGTGCATCTTTATTTTACTCTCCTGAAACAAGACATCTAACCTGTTCCCAAATACAGGGCTTACATACTATGATTCTTAATAACTTTTTACTGAGTTGTTGATTTCAGACTTTTGTACAAATAGAAGGAATATTCTGATTCCTGTAACCTCACCTTTTCTAATCTCTCCCCCACCTCAAATACCCACCCCATCCAATTCCCCTTCAAGTCTCCTTTCCACATTCATATCTTATTTTCTTTTTTTTTTTTGAGACCCACTGAGTTTAACCAGAATTGGATGTGTGACCATGGAGTTTGAAACTATCCACTGGAGTCTGGTGGGCATATCAGTTGGTACATACCATAGACAATCACCACCTCTCCCTCAGAGTCCATCAATAGCCAGTCGTTCAGTAAGGAGGGGTAGGGCCCTGTGAGCCCCTCTCTGATCTATGATTGACTCTTGAGAGGCCTAGTCTTGCCATATTGTAATTTTAAAAAGGATAAATATTTGAAGTAATGCTAGTTAATTAAATGCTAACTGTAATAATTACTATATAAGAAGCATAACAGATTACTGATTGGAGCATAATTAGACTTAAGTCTAGAGATTTCTTCCATTTTACTTTTTATAATGCAACACACATGACTTCTGTAGGAAGAAGAAAGCAAGCAATGATTCACGTGTATCTAGTTTAAGAAGGTTCTTTGCTTCATAATTCCCCACTGATGGAGATTCTTTGAAACTCTGTACTAATGAAAATTTATCCCACTGTCTCTATGCCTGTGTTTATGTTGATATTTAAATGCTTTTTCCTAAGTTGGGACAATCTATACAGGTGTTCCCGTGCAAAGTGTGAACAAACGCTGTCTTTGGTGAAGGTGGTTTCCCATATGAGTCTCTTTACTTATAGACACTAGATAGGATTTTTCAGCTCTCATCAATAGTTTAAAGAGGACTACATTTTATAAGAAATAATTACTTAATGCTACCAGACACTGTAATGCAGGTGACCACAGCCAACATCTGAGGAATCGCAGAAGACTATTAAATTTCTTGTATGCCAAATTCTGTCAGCTCTGCAGAAAAAAGTTGCGGAGTAAGCTTGGGTGCTCCTTACTCAAGTGTTATTGCAGCTTTAAGTCAGAATGAATCAGCAGAACTCAGAATTTCTGTGTTAAAGATATTGCAGGTTTTCTCCTTTGGTTGAGTTCCAGTTCACCATGCTATGTCAGCAGTGTGCCTGCATAAGAGATTGTCTTGCCAAGTCGTCGGCTATGCTGAGTACCAGGATGAGGCTAATTTTAGTTTGTCTCAGTCCTCTCCATATTTGATGCTGCCTGAAGAGGAGGTTGCAGTCAGTACTGCAGTGGACTTTGGAGGGCAGCTCTGCTTACATTGCACCACCACGGCTGCATCAAATGCTGTGTATTCTGAATAGTAAAATAGCATGACCACAGCAGAACTTCCCAGTCAAAGAAGCGATGTCTGAGAAAGGGTCTGATGGGATGTCCAGGGTATTTAGAGTTACAGAGGCAGACCAGGAATTACCTAACATTTAACATGCAGAAGAATCAGATTGAATACCTATTATGAATATCCTTGCTTGAGGAATTGAGTCTAGCTGGGGATGGTTGATAGAGAGATAAAAATAACTTTAGAAGAGTGTGGGCTGTCTTGTGCTAAAGGTTAATGTGGAATGCTATAGTAGTGTGACCAAGACAGTCAGTGAAGAAAGGCTTCTTATCTGTAGCCAAGGACAGCATGGGGAATAGGTTAATTGCTCAACAGGCACTGTCTCTTTGCACACAGAAGGCTAGGATTTCATTGGAAGACGCTGCATATTCATGTTGGTAGGTGTTGTCACTTGTAGACTCTCTCACATTCATGAGCATGTTCAGTAGGAGACGTTGAATAAGCTTTCTCATGAATCACATGTTTTAAAATGGTGGGTGGCTGCCTGGCAATGGTGGTGCACACCTTTAATCCCAGCATTTGGGAGGCAGAGGCAGGCAGATTTCTGAGTTTGAGGTCAGTCTGGTCTACAAAGTGAGTTCCAGGACAGCCAGGGCTATACAGAGAAATCCTGTCTCAAAAAAAACAAATCCAAACCAAACCAAACCAAACCAAATAAAACAAACAAAACAAAACAAAAAAAAAATGGTGGGTGGCTGTAGCCAGAGAATATCAATCCTCATAAACAGAATTTAGCATTATAATTAACAAAGTTTATACTTTGGGTACCTGGAGTAAAAGTCAGCAGTTTTTTTTTTTTTTGGTTTAAAATGGTGCCTTATGTGATCACAATAACAAAACAACTTGAAAGGATGCCAGGAGGCATCTAAAGGGACAGCATCTTATTTCACATGCACCTAAAAATTCCACTTTTATGGCTAACTGATACACCAAGGAGAGGCAGCTCTTCAGGAAGGAGGAATATGAAAATACATGTTAGAAGGGGTAATGTTGGAGACCTACCTTGTAAGACATGCGGATCATGTCTTACATCAGCAAGGCAAATATTGAGAAATGGGGTGGGGGTGTGGGGGTGGGGATGGAGGAGATGGAGAAGTACATCCAGGCATTGAAAGGTCAAGAGAGACAGTAAGATGGATTATCTTTTTGGGTAAGATGTTTATTAGAGGAATCATTAATACCACAGATTAAACAGATGGGTATGGTGGAGCTCTGAAGAGAGTTAAGACCCACAAGGCTAAGCAGGGGTCCCTTCTTATATGTTTCAGAGAGTGTGGGGAAATCCATGGTATGAGGTTGATGGTTAGCCCATAGTTGTGCTTGCAGTCAGGTTGTTTCTGATTCTCAGGCAGCAGGAGAAGTGGGAAAGCTTAAGTCTTTAGTTAGTGTGTGCTTATCATACAGGATGAAACACTTTAGCCCCTGATTGCTAAATGTGCTTGTGTAAGATTCCTTTGGGGGAATTGAGGACTGCAGACTCACAGATAGCATGGCAGGATGCCTGTCATTTCTATTATAGCAAATAAAAGGGTATATAGAGAAAGGAGCCTGCTCTTTGTTGAAATTTTCATAAATTACAAGGGTAAGACAGAGGGAGATAATTCTGATGCTCTAAGCTGAGGGGTAGCTCAACTTGTTGGGGTTTGTGACCCAGGTCTAGAAGCTCCTGACATGGAAAAACCAGTACTTAGGAGACAATTAAAGGGCTTACTCGATGGTTAAAGAGTGGGAAAGAGGGAACTTGGCTCACAAATCAATCTTTGAGTTTTACAGAGTTGAGTTTTGGATGCACAAGACTGAGGGAGAGAGATAAACTACATAAAGAGCGATACACCGAGAACAATGAAAGGACATTCAGGAACTCAGTGCTATCTCTTTCCACTCCTTTCAAAGTCTGATATTTTTTGATGTGGAGCTGAAGGAGGAGGAGAGCGATTAGGTCAAATTAGAATGTTAGAGTTATGGACAAATCATTTCTCATTGGTCAGCATGTTTGTTTATGGAGCTGAGTAGAGTCAGATCTGAGGGTTAGACAGAAGGGAAGGAGGAGGAGGAGAGGAGGAAGAAGAGAAGAGGAGGAAGAAGAGGAAAAAAATCCAACTAAACCACCACTAAGCAACAACAACAATAACAAAAACTGACGAACCTCACACAATATGACGAGAAAGATACCAAACCTTTTCATCCTTTTCCGGTTACCCAAGAGGGCATACACAGGTCTCAGTACAGAGTCCGCAACCTTAAAGTTCCTTAAAAAGTAGCCCAGGGAGTCACTATGATTATAGCCCACATAGCAGAGATGTTATCCATGGGGGAATCTAGTGGGCATTAATAATGTGTCACCCAGAGGCCTGGTGTTCACAATTAGTGATCTTGATGTTGACTAAAGCAAGTGAAGCTTGAGCATTTAAATTTTCTCTTCTGATAAAAACTCATGAATGGTCTGGAACTTACGCTCAAATACTTGGGAATCATTCCCAAATTTGTAAAAAGTCAAGGGTACTAAACAAGTCTTGCTCTCAGGCAATGCTAAGTCACACAGAGAGGGGATACTTGTAAGAAGTCTTCAGTTGGTAAAAATCATTAGAATTGGTTTGATGGGGATGACAAAGCAGAAAAAAGAGTTAAAGCCTACAGAAGTGTCTTGATTAGACAGTTTGCATCTAGAGGGTAGTTTAATAAAACTAGTGGAGAAATGTGAGCTGGAGGGAGTTGCCTTGCGAGTTACTTCCATATAAACATTAATGACAAATATGCCTTTAAATGGAGGAGGAAAGAGGCAGAATAAAGAGAGCTGGGAGATAGGCAGGAGGTAGAGAGAGGAACCTGTGAAGGACACAAATGACTGCAGAAGTAGGAGGAGAACCTGCAGGATAATGATGTTGACAGTTTCAGAACTGAAAGATGTGATTCACGTCATTATCTGCAGTTGAATGCTCTGGTAAGGTAAGCAATGAGCATCCTTTGGATTGTCCAGTTGATTTGTCCAGGTGGTTGTCAGAGAGTAGTTTTAGTAAAGCTGGGGGTTGTTGGAGGAACCAGTTACATAATGTGGGGACAGCACATGGCCACTGAAGAATTGGGTGAGTGTAGAGGAATTTTAATCAAGCAACATGGCTGTTTTGTCAGGAGATCACATTTAAAGATATGATCTGGACAGCATGCAGACACACCCTGGATTCCAGTATGATCTGCTGGAATACAGACATACTCTTAACACACATATTTAATTCCAAACAATGTCAGTAAGGTTAGGTTGTAGAGGAAGCAGCCATATTTGAAAGTGACATTTGGGGGGCAGACAAACTGACAAATCAGAAAGATTTTATAGAATGAGTCAGAGATAGAATCTGCCCAACTCTCACATGCATAGCAGGGGAAGAGAGGCTACATAAGAGCAGCAAGAGAGAAAGAGAGGTGTTGTGTGGTGTGATGTGTGTATGGGCAGTTTTACTTGGACAGTCCAATAGAGACAGGTTACTGAAAGAATATGCATACAGATGAAGACAGAATGAGTCAGAGAATGAGAAGGACCCAGAAGGTTAGAACAGATTGCTGAAGTTACTATGAGGCCAGTCAGAGCAATTCTAGACGCTTTCAGGTTTAGGCCTAGGAGTAGTTAGAAGAGAGAAAGAAACACTCTGGGCACAGTCGAAGCTGTGTATCTTTCATCTGAGGAAACAAAAGCGATTTTTATAGGTGAGAGGAAGAGTTAGAAGAATGCATGCTATCTGTTTTTGTGATGATGGAGCAAGTTGATAACCTGAGAGATGGAGCTGATGAGGAAGGAAGGGTTAATGATACAGAGGAGATAGTCTATGGAGCAGGTACTTAGATGCCATTCCCCACTGTATTGGAAACATACTGTGATTCATGTGCCCTGGGGCCAGTCACCAGTCACTAGTTTTTTTTTTTTTTTTTTGGTTTTTCGAGACAGGGTTTCTCTGTGTAGCCCTGGCTGTCCTGGAACTCACTCTGTAGACCAGGCTGGCCTCGAACTCAGAAATCCGCCTGCCTCTGCCTCCCGAGTGCTGGGATTAAAGGAGTACACCACCACACCCGGCTCACTAGTTTAGAAAATAACAGGATTTGGAGATCATCGAATTTTTGGATGCATAAATCTTCAGGCCACACGATTGGCTACAGGCAACTGACCAGACCTACGAGCATGCTTTCCTGTTTATTGAAAGGTACACACCTGTAATCTCAGCACTTGGGTAGCAGACGAAAGCAGGATCATCTGCACATTCAAAACCAGCACGTTAAGCCTCAGGCCAGCTAGGACTACATAAGAAGACCCTATGGCATCTACACAGCAATGTATATGCTTGCCCACTATTGACCCATATGCAGGACAAAGAAGGAAGAATTCTCACTATGTACCAATGTTCAAACATTCTAGGTTGTTAATCAGGCAGGAGCCTTATTCTGGGGAGAGTCTTGACAGTCCTCAGGGAACGCTGTACTTGGGTGAAAACTGTAAAACTCAGTGATAGGTGGCTGTAACCTAAAGGTGTGGACCTGCAGATGTGGAATGTGGGGACTTAAGAGGGTTGCTTTATTAGTAACCAAGTGAGCTGAGAGAAGGGACTCAGGTTGGACTAGGGGGGCAGTGCTGAAATCTGTAGTTACTTGCAGGCACTGGAGAAGAAAGTCTGTGGGATCAGAGCAGCACACAAACCCCGTGGGAGCATTCTTTCTCCTGTGTATAGGGCACGACTTTAGCTGGCTCTCATATTCTCCTTCTCCTGCAGGGGGAGATGCTTCTCTGGGGGTGGGAGCATTCTCCTGTGTATAGGGCACGACTTTAGCTGGCTCTCATATTCTCCTTCTCCTGCAGGGGGAGATGCTTCTCTGGGGGTGGGAGCGCTGTGTGGGTACGTCATGAGAAGATGTGCAGGAGTATGGTGCAAGGTGACAGTGTGAGGACAGATTCAGATGACTTTAGGGCCTCAAGGTCTCTGCGTGGATAGCAATGGCCCCAGTGATGTAGGAAGAAAAGAACAGGATTTTTTTTTTCTAAAGTGTTACTATAATCTATCCAGGAAGGTAGTTCCAGATTTAGAAGAGTTCTTTGAATTTTCTGGGACTCAGGGGTGTTTACATGAATAGCTAGAGAACGCCGATTTACAGAAGCGCATGCACACAGTAATTTGCTCATTAAAAGCAGTTCATGCTGTACTCTTGGAAGAAGAAAACAACTTCACTAAAATGACTTCAGTTAGGTTGAATAAAGAACTGGCTTTCGTGCTGACTGACACGGTTAATTCATCCTTCAGCTCGTCAACACTGAGCATCTAGTTTGTGTAAAATGCTGTGCTGAGCAGCATAGAGATTTCAAAGCTGTGTGAGAGGGTTTTTTTTTTTTTTCTCCCTTCCCATAGCAATGGAACTAAAATGTACACAGACGATATTAAAACATGATGGATCAGGGAAGAACACACCAGTTAGTTATACAATACCAGAAAACATATGTACAAGTAACATTGTATAGACTGAGAGCTCTGTCATTACAAATTTAGAAACACATATACATCCCCCTACATACACACAACACACACACACACACACACACACACACACACACACACACACACACCAGTTGAAGGAAAAGAGGCCATAGATTCGAAAGAGAGCAAGGGAGCAGGTTTATCGGAGGGGCTGGAAGGAGAAAAAGGAAAAATGATATAACTATATTATAATCTCAAAAAGTTAAAAGAAATATTAAAAACCAATCTTAATAACAAAACCATCATGGAGTGTGCCCGTGGTGCCTTGGTGCTGAGAGAACCTTCTCCTGGTGAGTGGGACCTCTGAGTTTTACAGGGTGCTGCTGTAGAGCATGGATTCCTGCTACTGGAGCCCGAAGGGAGGATTCCAGGAAATCATGGATAACAGAAAGGTGAGGCTGGGAAGGAGACGACCAGAGAGAGGCTGCTTGCTTTCTACTGACATCTGAACATCTTGCCCAGAGGAATCCTGGGACTCTGCATTCTCATATCCAGCCGACCAGTTATCGAGAGGCAAAGGAGTTAGATTTTGTTCACCAACTGCCCAGACAGTTGTTGACTGAGCTGCTTCTAGGGGAATTGACTCTTCACTACCTCCTCCCTAGTAGGACAAACTGTCTCCCTTTCTCAGGTATTTCTTGAGCTTCCGGTGAATTGTGTGGTGAGTGCTCAGAGCTTAACAGTGCCAAGCATATTAGGCTCCTCCCAAAATGCTTCAGACTTTCAAAGGATGTCTTTCCACACAGTTGAATTTGGACAGTGAGTAAGGGAAATGGAAAGACACTGGCTCTTGGGGTCAGGGGCAGGAGATACACAAGCTCAATAAATAGCAGACCAAAGGCCAAGAGCCTTCTAGACCTTTCTGCATTCTAAAAGGGTGTTTCAGCTTTGTTCTGATTAACATCTTTTTCAGCTCTGCAGAATTTTACTCTTTTTTTTTTTTTTTTTTTTTTTTTTTTTTTTTTTTTTGAGACAGGGTTTTTCTGTGTAGCCCTGGCTGTCCTGGAACTCACTCTGTAGACCAGGCTGGCCTCGGACTCAGAAATCCGCCTGCCTCTGCCTCCCAAGTGCTGGAATTAAAGGCGTGTGCCACCACCTCTGAAGATTTTTGATGCTTAGCTTTCACTGTGGTTTGGAAGAAGGATCATGTGATGAAGAAAATGGCCTCCTAGGTCACTGTGCTTTTGTGAATGAATGGGATCAAGTGCAGTGAGCTCATGCTAGGGTCAGCAGGAAACTGACTGACCTGGGCCCAGCCCCAGGCTGGAGGATTGTCAAGAATTTGAATTCTGGACTTAATGACACCTGTTCTAAGATGGCTGCTTTGTGATGAGGCACCCAGGCTCTCTCTTCCCTCAGCATGCTAGTCTCCCTGTTCGTTTCCTTTCACACAGTTGAGGGAGCACAGGGAATCTGGGATCTAGACTTTCCATCTTAGCTCTGCGGCAGAGGTTACCAGCTGACACACTCTCAGAGTTGTAATCTGAAGAAGTTAGAGTAGCTAACCCACAGAACCCATTGCTGGATTCCATGGCTTTAAGTGTTGTTATTTAGGGCAAATGCTGCTTTCCTAAATGCAAGAGAATTTAGGAAAAAACTTAGGAAAAGTCTGCAGAAGGAGATTTTTGAATTATACTAGTGATGGTGTTATAGACCTTCACTTAAGCCCATTACCCAAATTGTTTATTTACCCTTTTAATAACTCTTTAAAGGAGATGTGTTCATATCCTCTGCTTCTGGGCAATCTGAGGGTGGTGGAGCTGCAGTTGCAGTTTGGGATTTCAGTCTGCTTGTCTGATGGAGCCTCTCCTTCTATGGCTCCTAAGTGATCACAGCACCAAACTGTTAATACCCTAGTGAGCTGGACGTGGCTCTCATGACTTTCTATGTTCATGTTGACTGACGGTATCGACCAACTTTTAATGTCATAAAGGACATGCATAAGGCTCCCAGCTGCATTTAAAACAGCCCCATGCATTGAGCCTGGCCATCTATCATGAGCTGACCTTTATCTCACTAATGCTAGCTAAAATGCTAAATTTTTATGAACTTCAGTACCTCATGTAGCTGTGGTTGGAATAAGGTCTTTTAAAAGATAATTAGAATACAGACTTTTGAGGGAGACCAAAATTAAGTGTGACTGTTTTCTTCATAAGAACAAGAAATCTGAGTAGTCATGAATGGACATAGAGAAACCGTACAAGATCAAGAGATGGTGACATCCATAAGGCAAGAAGAAGCCTCCAGCATTTAACCAGCCCTGCTGATACCTCATCCTTGGGCTCCTGAGACTAAAGGAAATTGTTTGCTTGTTTGTTTCAGCCACCATCCGGGTACTTTCCTGCTTATGGTTCCTCAGCCTAAAGACTCGCCATCCTGATCTACCTCAGCCAGAGACGCAGAGTTAGTGCTGTGTTAGTAAGGGAATATGTTTGTCTCCTACACATGATTATCCGACTGTCCTTTCCAAGTGCTGCTTTGAGACTTCGGTCTCTTTTGCATTTATATATTTTAGGAAGCTTGGAACTGTTTTGGTAATTTCAGAAAAGGTTTCTGTAAGAATAAGGAACCTTAAGAAGCAGCTTCCAAGAGTATAAATCCTGATTAGATGGTACCACTGGTGCTGTGACATAGTTGAGTCCATGTACATGGCCCAAGGTCACTGTGGGAAAATTCCTCCTGCCAGGTGGAAGGAACTGCTAAGGGGTTTCACCTCCTCAGACAGTCTCTCCTGTTTAGTTCTGAATACTTCCACTCTAGGGATCCAGATAGCTCTGGTTTTTGCCAGCTTTGCTCTGACCAGGTAAGAACTTACTAGGTTTCACCCTGGACATTGCTGTTTGGAGGGCTAAGCCCATGTTGGATGTGTTAGATATTATTTGGTTCTGACGAGTCATCTATTTGTTAGTGGATCAGGTCCAGATACTGTGGAAAATAGAAAATAAGTATTCTCCGAATATTGGCAGGCTCTAGTTTTAGCTATATACAGTGTTTATGTCATCTACTTTAAAAGGGTCTGAGAATAGCTTGCACCATTAAACACAATAACAGCAACATTAAAATAAAACCAGAAGCATCGTAACACCCACTGTTAATCCTACACTCAGGAGGGGTCAAGGCAGCAGATCTCTGTGAGTTTGGGGCCAGTGTGGTTGATATAGAGAGATCCAGAGTAGCCAGAGCTACAGGATAGAGAGACCCTGTCTCCAAAACCATAAAAGAAAACCCACAATCTAAACATTGGTATTTCTCTCCGCACCCTCCCTGGCTCTGATGTTTCAGCTTAAACCAGGGTTTTGTGCATGTATGTCAAGTGCTCTTTCTGGAGTCTATGTATTGATTCTTGATTTCCACAGACGGGCAAGATCTAGCTGAGGCTTTCCTTCTGCTTACAGTAAGAGGCCCTTCGGCCCCAGGGCTTGCTGTCTATTGACAACGATTGTCATGGGAGAATCATCAAGTCTGAGAATATCAGAATGGCCTCAGGAAACTAGCTTTAGTTTTTTCTAGATCCCAAGAGGCAATACAGTTGTGCTGGCCCTGAACAGAAAACCTGGAAGCCACAACAGAGAGAAAGCATGACAGCAAAGAATTTGTATCAAAATCAAAAGAATCTAATTGTCTTCCAGTGGCATCTCTGGGCATTTGTTAACCAATACAGGATATAAAATACAAATTTAGTGATGCAAAGAACTATTTCTTTGTTTCTTTTTTTAAAGGAAAGGTTGTACTTAAAAAAACAGATTATATATATAGTATTATATATATGTAATATTATATATGCTATATCTACATGTATACCTGAATTCGAGAAGAGGATGTCAGATCCCATTACAGATGCTTGTGAGCCATCATATAGTTGCTAGGATGGGACTACAGACCTCTGGAAAAGCAGTCAGTGCTCTTAAACACTGAACCATCTCTCTAACCCCAAGGAACTATTTCTTGACTGCTGGATAAAAGGAGACCCCATTCAGGAACCCAACTTGAGATGGAATATGGCCAAATAAACTAGAACTTGATGCATTCTTCAGAGCACTTATTCATTTTTGAAGTCAAAATTTTACATAAAAATTATAGCGGAGGTTAGTCATGACAAGACAGCTAGAAGCACAGAGGGTCCTGCGTGATGAGGCACCGGGGATGAGTTAATTGCTTTAGTTACTGAAGTCAGATCTTAATTTTCTGACAGTTGAATGAGAAAGGCAATATGCTGGCTTATATTAATTTTCACTATCTTGTAAGAGTTCACCTGATTGTCTATTGCAGATAGGACTATTTCCTGCCAAGGGGGAACTTAGTCATTTGGTCCTGGATCAGTAAGATATCTATCAGTATCATGGTTGATATGGATAACCATCATTTTGCAGAGGAGCAGCAATAATACTTAAGTGGGCTTTTTTTTAATACTGACCTTGTGTATGAACCAAGTACATAAAGTTCTTTCTAATATCAATGAAATGACCAATAAATTTCCACTGATGGAAGGAAACTTTGCATAAACCATGGCCAGTACTTTTATTTCATGATATGTATTGAATGTCTGCTATGTGCCAGGAAGAGAGGAATCTTCTCTTACAGGATGGTGGAGGAGAAAGAGCGTTTTACATAAAACGATCTTTTAGTGAAAGTCCTAGAAGCGCTATAGTAAAGAATACAGGTGCTCTTACTGACATAGGGAGGGCATATGTGTCTTTGCTGCTTTGTGGGTTCCTTTTCCTACCCTTTATCCTCCTGGCTCCTCCCCCTACACTTGATAGGAGAGAAAACAAGGATAGAGAGGAGAGAGAAATTAGGAAAATCCCTGAATCTAATTTATTTCCTCTTGTTTCTTCTTTGACCATGGCTATTAACAAATCATAACCAACTCCCTAAACAAAT
The DNA here is from genome assembly GCF_978045245.1 of Mus caroli. NCBI lineage: Eukaryota > Metazoa > Chordata > Mammalia > Rodentia > Muridae > Mus > Mus caroli. The sequence continues at coordinate 60,374,889 of NW_028227256.1, forward strand.
ATCACCCTGCCCCTGACTCTTGGGGTCCTAGCATTTATATACCCCTGAAAAGTTCCCAGATTTTCAAACATCACACAATCATAGAAACTATCTGCAGCTGGCAAAACCATGCCTCTGCTAGAGCATGAGGCAAATCATAGTCAGCTGCTATGGACAGTTCAAAACAACCCCACATCCCGACACCCGGTTTTAAAACAAAAGCATATTTTTATAATATTTCTGTGTTGTAAAAGGAAACCAAAATTCTCAAATTCTCAATACTGTCACTATGCATGTAAGTTAGATTACGGTTAGGAGTGGCTATAGAGCTACACCTTCATGGAAATCTATGCTCTAAATTAGGCCTGAAGCTTGTTTTTAAGAACTAGCTAGGTAGACATTTGAAAGTAGAGATCTGGAGGCTTTGATTAAGAGAAAGTGGAGGAGGCCTAGAGAGAAGTCACAGCTATGAAGAACACTGGCTGTTCTTGCAGAGGGCCTGGGTTCAATTCCCAGTATCCACATGGCCGCTCACACCTGTACATGACTCCAGTTCCAGGAGATCTGGTGCACTCATATGGATATACATGCTGGCAAAACACCTGCATTAATAAAAATATTGAGAGAGAGAGAGAGAGAGAGAGAGAGAGAGAGAGAGAATCCACAAGATGAGCAAGCCTAACAGTGACTCCTACTGACAGCGATAGCAGAACCTGGGGCTGCCCATTGTCAAAGCCTCAGTTCATTTGTGAAACTGTTGCAGATTAGTCCAGAATAATAGAAATTTATTCCTGCAGTTCTGGAGGTGGGGAAGTCTAAGACTAAGGTGCAAGAGGATTTGAATTTGGTAAAGGACATGTGCTTCACAATGCTTTTGTGCCCACGAGGGGTAGAAGGACAAAAAGTGTGTCCTCACATTGGGGAAGAGATGGGAGGTCAAGGCAGCTGTCCGAAGCCTGCCTTGTCTTGGGATTATAATTTCTATTCCATGCATAAATCTAACTCTAAACAAACAATGATTTATTAAGCTTTCCTCTTGATTTTGTATGGATTTATATAAAGTCACAGTTTGATACCAGATAAAACAACTTATTAATATCCTTGGTGGTTTTTTTTTGTTGCCAATAAAGATTGTGTTGCTTCTAGCATATTTCTTTTGGTGATTCACAGACAAGATTCATCGTAGAAAGTCTTTTCTCAGCTCTTTTTAAATTAATTATAAATTAGAAGCCCCGATATTAGAATCCTAACTACAGCTGGTTATGACTTGTTTATTAAAATACAGGCATCAGAAATGTCAGTTCTAATTCGTCTTCCTTGATGACGTCCATGTGCTTTAATTTTCAGACTGTTTTAAAAGGAAACAACGCACAGAGGCTTAATTTTTTTTCAGTGAAAAATGTTCAAGTCTAATTTAAATAATTAAAATTGCATTTACCTTTTTATAGGGATGCGTTTCAAGTAAGAGGCTAAAGATCTCTACCACACCACGCAGGGCACATTTTATTTCTTCTTCACTTGTCTTCTGCCTGACCAAGTCCACTCATGCACTAAAGCAGACTTTCTGATGTGACTAAATGATTCTTACACCACATAGACAAACTGTGTTTTCTAAAAGTTCTATTTTAAACATCCCTTCTGGTTTTATTAGGTTGTAATTAGCAGAACTATGCCTTTTAATGCATACAGCGTGTTGTTTTGATATCTGTCTTTATTGTAGGTAACTACTATACTCAAGCTAACGGACATACGAATCACACCACCCTCCCCTCCTCTCCTCTCTCCTTTCCTCCCTCTCTTTCCCTCCCTCTCTTTCTTTCTCCTTTTCTCCTTTTCACCAAGGAGGACTTTTCTGGAGATGTAACAGTATCAGGGGCTCTTGCTTATTGTTACTGATCTGACTTGGCCTGAAGAACATGCTCTGCTCTTTAAAAAATAATCAGACAGTGGTACAGGGAGTCTTAATTCGACTCTCCCACTTACTTCCCTTTCTTCCATGTTCTACATGGTGTGTGGCTTAGGACAAGAATGAGACTAAGTTCCAAAGAGCCCACAGTATAGGATTGGATCAGAGAAAGGAGGGGCTTGGTACTGCAGTATTAGGCTGAGTAATTCAAGGATGACTAAGTTGTTCAGGCAGGAAAATAACTCTCTCTGAGCACTCATTAATTTTCGGAGATGAGTCACCAACCTGCAGTGTTTATTAACTGTACAAATGATAAACTGTTATCTATTTGCATCTTTTTTCCTAACTAAAGTCTCTTCCTATGCATCTTCATCAGTGTTTTATAAGCTGCAGGAAGAAGTCTGAATATTTTAGTGGAATTAGAAACACACCCATGTCTTGTTAGCCTCTTTCCTATGACGTCAATAATATAGTCTTTAATGTAGATATTGATAACCAGCAGCACTTTCAGGAGCAAATAGTTTCTCTACCTCTTCATCTAGCTTTTCACTCCGGGACTTTGAGTTAGCGAACTGTAGAAAAAGAGCATGCACACCTCAAGAAACCATTAGCTATTCCTTTTCTTAAAGGCAGTTTGAGGGAAGGGCTGCAGCTCTTTGGTTCATGGTAGGAAACTGTTGTGGGCTTAACACCCTGCAAAATGCTCATATGACACTTCCCCTCTTTTGGATGGGTTTTCCTCCCACACTTCCTTGAGTGACACATCCTTACTATGGAACTAAGCATGGGCCATCTTGTCTTTTGAGAGCTGGGTTTTCATCAGAGCTATTTTTTACCTGGTGGTTTCTGAGTTTAAATCTCTTGATAGTCCCCCTTTTCTGAGTGAAAAGGCTCTGTTACAGGGGCTGTATACCACTGTTAGAGTTGGCTTAGTGTGTAACTTTTGAATCTCTGTTTTGAAGGTAGAAGGGTTCATGCAGGCTCAGGGTGATGAGAAGAACCTTCATTAAGACACATCCGTGATAGAATAATGCATCTGTGCATGTTCTTCCTGTTCTAAGGACAGCTAGCCTTTTTTCAACAGACTTCTTTTTATCGTGAGAGGTTGGGGTTAAACTCTTCAAGGCGCCACAGGTTTGCTCCCAGGTGAGATAGTCCATTTTTGTCCAACTGAGAATTCTGAGGGTGAATCAAGACCTCCCCCCGCCTCCCCCCCCCCCCCGTCCCCGGCTTGACAGAACTGATTCTTAGACTTGGTCCTTGCTTCCTGTTGTACACATATGTGCATGTGTGTGCATGCATATATGTGTGCGCGTGTGTGTGTTCCCTGTTTTGTCCTTAGAAGCTGCTTACTCTTGGACACTGGACACTAGCCACTTACCAATGCATTTTGGAAAATGGACCCAGAGATTGCTATTGTCCCTAAGAAAATAGCTAAAATTTGTCCCTGTATGTTTAGCCAGAACACAAAAGGGTACAGTGCCTTTTCCAAGAAGAAAAGAAAATTTCAGAGAGAGTTTTTCTAATCCATGAGAAGTCCACACTTCAAGCATGTAAGTCCCTATTTATAGACCTTCCCTGCTGTGTTCAGTACTGTTGAACAGCAGAGCATTTTTGTAGTGTACAAGAGGCCATTTTAAAGTCTTTAAGAACTTTCTGCAAGGTGAGAGCCATCTCAAGTCTGATGCTGCCAGTGTTGCTGTCTCAGTGTTTCACAGATGAGATAAACTTAATGCACTGCCTTGTGAGAGGACCATTCAGAGATAAGCACTGACAGACAGCGATTATGCCATGGTAACTGAGATACTTGGTTTCTTCTTCAGACACACATGCATACATACTAAATAGGTGACTGTTTATTGAATCTTTAGTATATTAGTGGTAGAATCAGTGGTTTTGGGTTTGTCTGTTTTTAATTGACTTTGAAGAACAAGAGAATCTAACACTTATATGAAGCATCTTTTGCAGATGTAATGTTTTCCCCTCTGGCTTTCAAAAGAACCTTGGTTTGGAAGGCTGCATTCACTGTCCCCATTCACAGCATGCAACATGGCTGGTCTGTGTAAGGCCCCAGTATATTTTTTAAGTGTCTTTCTTATCTATTTCCTTCCTCTTGACCCTACCTTATTTCTGAATGTGTTTTACATAATCTTTTCTTTGTGTATGTTCTTCTAAAACATATGTTATAGTTTCATAGGCCTTTCCCATAAGTGATGTTATCTGTAGATTTCTACTCAACCTGGTATTTAAAGATCTGTAACTGTGTCTATCTTTCCATGATATCTAAGCATGGCTGTGGATCTTTGGAGTGCATCCAGTACCCATTCATTCTCCGAGGGAGAGAAATCTTGATTCCCTTTGGCTCTGTGCAGCCATAAACCATAATCTAATGCATTTGCATGAGTCAGTGTAAATATAGCCCATAGGCCTTTGTGAGAACCTCTCCAGTGGGTACTCAGACTTGCTGTAGCATGGAGGGCTTATCCTCCCGACAGCCTACACTTGTCTAACCCTTGAGCAGAGCACAGAGCTCCTCAGTGCATTCAGATCCTACTCATCCATGCCAGGCAAGCTGGGCTGAGAATTCTGTTGATTATATTTAGTGGACAATACTTTCAGGGCTAGAAGATTAAGCCTATGTGAAGCACCATCTTTAGTACAAATTAGTTCCCATAAAGACTGAGTTAATTTGTTTAGGCCACTGTGATCCATAGGGGAGCGGACTTTTACTCTTTCAGAGTACTGTGCTGTCCAATGTTATTGTAGTGTTACATTGAATATTTAGTGTAAAGGGCTGGATTCATATTTATTCAGTGACTTGCATCATACCACCTGCCAAGAGGCCCCTTAGCGTAGAACAGAGATTACAAAATTGGCCAACCTTGCAGATGATATCTGGGAAGGAGCCTGTTTGAAACTTAGATGACAGGAGGAACGGCTTGGGGAAAGGAGCAAAGAATAATGAGCCACAGCATAGGTCTGCACCCTGTGCCAGGCAGAGCCTCAGCTCCAGCCTAGAATGAGTGAGTTGATAGTGAGCTGTTGTGAAAAGTGGGGCTACTCAGACTCAATTCATTGAACTGCTCACCTCGATTGAGGAGAGTGCTCCCTGAGGAGTATGGTATGAGAGGGACTTGTGTGTATACACGGCACTCAGCAGTGTTTGTGGCCTTTGACAGACTGCACTTGGTATGTCCTGGCTGGTAATTAGACTCGTTCTGCAGTTATTCTACACAAATTGGTTCCAGTCTTGGCTTTTTTGGGGGGTATAAAGGTATTTAGGTAACTTTTCTTTCTTTCTTTTTTTCTTTCTTTCTTGTTTTGTTATTCATAGAAACACTTAAAGATATTGTCATATTCTATTTAAAAATCTTCTTAAAACGACCATAGTTGTACTTATACAGCTGTATAGGCTGTGACTATGTAAATTTTGACCTATTTTTTTTCCCTTCACCTAAAACATATAAGGATCTATTTTTAAGCACCTATATTGTGAAGCCTCATTTGCACAGTATTGCAGTGGAGTGTGTTGTTATACATTGAGTAGGTTTTCTAAATAACAGTACTTATGCCTCAATTTATTAAACTTTAAATTTTTTAGAGATATAATTATTTTATTAGTTTGTGTGTGTGTGTGTTTTGTCTGTGTGTCTGTCCACCTGTATACTACATGAGTGCCCATGGAGGTCAGAAGAGGACATCAGATCCTCTTGCTCTGCGTCGGAATTGGTGTTAGAGATGATTTTGAGCTGCCAAGTTGGGCTGGGGAATCGAACCTGGTCTCTCTGCAAGAGCATTAAGTGCTTTTTACCACTGAGCCACCTTTCCAGGCCTGAAATGTTAAAAAAAAAAAAAAAACCAACTTATTAAATCTGGGTCATGGGTTGCCTGAGTAACTGTAGCCTTATTTTTTCTGATTTTTGCAGTTACTTCTTTGCCTGTGTGACCAGCAGTGTAGTGGGTTTATGACTCTTTTCTATTGTTAGCTATGCTCATGTCTTCAGTACATCTGCCATTTCATCCTGGTTCTTAGTAATTTATCCCTCTTTGATGTGTTAGTTCTAGAGTAAGAGATAACGAAAATTATTAGCATTTTATGTAAAGTCAAGAGGCGATAACATCAGATAAAATCTTGATGTCTCTTCTGTCCAAACGTGAGTAGATGTTTTACCTTTGGAGCCTGGAGAGATGGTTAGTTGTTAAAAGCTTTTCTACTGTACTTTGGCTCCAGGACTGGGGTTCAGTTCCCAGTACCTAACATGGTGGCTCACAATTGGTTATGACTTTAGTTCCAAGGGATATGGCACACTTTGGGGGCACATTTATACATACATGGGGGCAAAACACCAACACACATAAGTTAAGAATAAATAAATTTTTATAAAAAAGGAGATGCTCCACCATTATCAGAGATTTTGAAGCTTGATAGCCTTCCTGCTCTGTTGTGGATGCTGGCAGTGTTCCAGAGTGCTTCAGAGGACTAGGAACCAAGTCTGTGTAAATAAAGGGTATTCCTTTACTTTAGAAATGGAGCTATTGGTTTAACATGTAATTTGTAGCATCATGAAACTGGTGGCAGATTTCATTATAGAAGGGGTTCCCAGGCAAGGGCATTATTGAGAGGTGAATAGATCAGGAGGCACCGCCTTCCTCTCCCCTCCCCTCCCTTCCTCTCCCCTCCCCTCTCTTATACATTTCTTCCTCTCTCTGCTTTCTGCCTCACTCCCCCTTCTCCTTTGCCTCTCTTCTGTTTCTTCTCTTCTCTGCTTCCTTTCTTCCCCACCCCCAGCCCCTCTCTCCTCTCCTCTCTCCTTTTCACCCTTTTTCCATTGGTGGCTCACCTCGCAGTCTCCATCCTGGCTGCCTGGAGGTGAGCAGCTTCCCTTCTCTACATCCTTCTCCTTCTGCCACCATGTTCTGCTGATGTTCTGCTTCACCACAGTCGCGTGGCAGCCGAGCCAGCCAGCTGTGGACTACAATCTTAATAACCTTGAGCCAGAATGTACCTCTTCCTTGATTTTAGCTTTTGATCTCAGGCATTTCATCACAGTGACAGAAAAGCTAACCAACAATCAGATGGGGACTCTGGGATTCAGTAATGGACAGTTTTTTTTCAAGGTCATCACTGTATGGTATGCTGAGGCATGGAATCATGGATTCTGGAGTTCCAGCCCTCTGCTTCTGATACTGTACTCTTGTTACACAGAGAGCATCACTACCATGGCCCTTCTCTATGTTAGCTACAAATTATGCATGTAGAATTAATAAGCTTTGTTGTACCTGCCTAAATATGGCAGAACATTAACCAGTTGAGGTTCAACAGAAAGAAGACAAGGTGTCCAGGAACTTTGATGAGGAGCCTGAGATCGAGAACTTAAGATTGGAAGCTAAATGCTCCAGATCTCATTCTCATAAGGACTCATTTGGTGAGTGGTAGCAGTAGGTGTATTACAAGAGAGGAAGGGACCACCAAGAGTGGGGGAGATGACTCAGTGATGGTTTACAAGTGTGGGGACCTTGATTGTCCGTGGCTGTCCTTGGTTATACATGTCAATAACCTCAGTGCTTTCAGGTAGAGAAGAGTAGAGACCAGCGGATAGCCAGAGCCTCTGGCCAGCTAATCTAGCCATGCAGGGAGTGCTGACTTAAGGGAGAGATCCCATCTCAAAAGATAAGTTAGAAGGCAATAGAAGGAGATATCTGATAATGATCTCTGACCATCTACACTCACACAAACACACATATACAAACACATATACACACACAATCACATCTACAATCACATATACAAACATGGACGCACATACACAATACATACACATACACAGGGAAGAAAGAAGGGACTATCAAACCTACTACTCAATGAATGCAAACCAGAGTTTTCAACGGTAAAACTTAAATCTGATTTATATCTCTTGAATCACCAGCCAAGAGGATGTACGTTTCAGCTCAGGTAGACTGCCATGTTGGGGCTTAGCATTCAAACAAAAGTAACAGCAATGACAGACTTACTGAGTATGTCCATGGCTCGATGCAGTATCCAAGAGGCCTTGTATGAACCAAGTCTTTAATCCTCACAGCGACTAAGGTTCTAGTTACTATTATTATTCCTGTTTACAAATAGTGGATCAAAGGCATGGAGGAGCTGAGGTCTCACATTGAGGTTTATCTAACTCATAGCTATGAGGTTCAGTGGGCCTGGGGCTCCAGCGCTCTCTTGGCTTTCTGGAGAGGCAGCTCAACCAGGTTGTAAGTACACAGGATAGCTGGATATTTGTGGGGTGGAGAAGGGTGTTTGACTCCTAAGAAGGCCCAGCTTTCCTTTGTTTTATTTTTTTAATATAAAATGCTAATTACATTAAGAAGATGAAGACTTGGAGATGGAAACAGTAGCTTATCATGTAGCTTTAGTACTTAGCAGGCAGAGGCAGGGATTGCCACACTTTCCAGGAGGGCCTAGGCAAGAGCCTACTTCTCCCCCATCTCAATCAAAAGAAGAGATAAAGTTTAGAGTTCCCATACATACCAGACTTAAATTCCCATGTGCCTCTCAATACCACTGGTATTTCTTACCAAGACACTAGACAAACCACTTGTTTTTCTCTCATCCTTACTATATCTCCTAAGGATAGGCAGGCTTCTTCAATTAAGCTATCCTTTGTCATGTGTGAGAAAGTTTTGCAGAGTAATTCGTCAACCTTCGAGGTAGCATGGGGATCCACATGGGAAGACCGTGCAAACAGTAGCATATGAAATTAAGATGTGATAGCTGGCCTCTGTCTCAAACATAGCTGAGCAGCTGTGGGGTCATGGGTGGGGATTAGGGGTGGGGTTCTAGTTTGAGAGCCCTTCAGTGTTTTCTTTAGGACCACTCCACCCACCCACAGTACAGGTTCTCAGGAACCCCAGTACTCCTGAGCTCCCATCCTCTGGCCTTCACTGTTATAGATGGAAGTCTATATTTGCATGTGAAAACTGACACGTGACCTTCAGTTAGATTTTTTTTCTTTGGTGGAATGTGGTCCTATTATGTGCAAGGGACTCACTGAGTGGAAAATAAACCCTCCTATGCTCTGTTATCATTTGGAGAACATTCTTAACCTCTTCGGTTTTCACAAAAGAACCTCATTCTTAAACATGTCAAGTTAGCCTGTCCCTCAGTTTTATGTAAGTAGAATGAGAAAAATCTTGCTTTCCAGTTAAATTGTTCTTTTATTTTGACATTGAACAGCAGGCATATGTCAAAATTAATGGTTGTGTAAACTTAGAAGTATAAATGAAGAAGAGTGGGAAGGTTGAAATGATTTAAAAGTGTGAAAAGGTGATCAGAGACTTTGTGGGATGCGATTGTGACTTACCCTGAGATAAAAGGAGACTCATGTCTAGTTCTAAGTCTCTTTCCTTTTGTTATTCCCTCCCCAAGAAATAAATGAAAGGCTGTTTTCCTCAACTCTCATAACGTGTATTTACAATGTTGCCTTGTGGATAAAGTCATGGCATTTTGTCTGGCAGGATGAAGTCAGAACCTTGCCGGAGGATTTATTACATGGTGGTTGTTTCCCCTGTTGCTCGATTCAGGAGCACATTCTCTTTTTAATGAGATTTTTGTCTGAAGGTCCAGTGCTCAGGATTTTGGGGCCATAGGTTTATGTTTATGTTTGGTCTTATGGATATAAAAATTGCAAACCTGTTTCATAAATCTGTAGTTTTCACTTTGCAGGTGTGTTCCACTTTTCTGATAGACTTTATTTCTGCCCTCACAGTAATGACTGGGAGCAGAGGGGAGTCTAGAGCATAGGCTGCAGACCAGCCGTAACTGCACGGCCATGCTTGTCTTCCTTCATTTCTAGGTCTGTTCTCTAGGAGAGCTCAGGGTATTAGAGATCGGCGAAGAAGAGATAAATAGTCCCTCCTTCCCCCAGGATTCATGTTCATTTAATTCTACGGAGGCTTTCCTTAGTAGCCTTCTGTCTTTTGGATATCATTTAGTAAGTTAAATGAGTTAGTAACTTAAAAATGAGTTCTTTATTGTCTACACCCTTCCTAGGCTATTTGCGTCTTGCTTGACTGGAGATAACTGAGAAGTAGATTATTCAAGGTAGAATTTTGAGTGCTGTCTCATGAATTCATTTTGAAATAAATGCTTATGGGCTATCTTTGTAACTGAGGAATAATTTGGGATGATATGAAACACTGAAGTCCTCCTTTCTCTGGGATAGTTCACGGATGTCTCTCTGTGCACTTGGGAATTCCTAGGAACAAGTCTCAGTCAATGGGAGGTCCCTCTTCAGAGGAGATGTCTTTATTATTTTAAATACTTATTTAAAAACTTTTCATATACATATTTTGGTCATAATCTTTACTCTCCTCCCCAAGTCCTTCCATACCCACCCTCCATAAATACCTCTTTTCACATTCTTTCTCTCTCTTAAAAAAAAAAAGACAAGAAAAGCTAAAATCAAACCCAAACACGAAAAATATAAGAAATGCACATGTGCATGCACACACACACACACACACACACACACACACACATACACTGAAAAGACAAAACAAACAAATATAGAATCTGTTTTGTGTTGGCCAACTACTCCTGTGTTTGTGCCCTGCCCTGGGGTATGGCTGACATTCCCAGTGTCAGAGAGGATGTGTTTTTACTGTAGGGTTTTCCATCGTTTTCCTCCTCAGTATTAATAGCACTGTTCAGCAACACTACTACCCAGTGATTTTTTTTCATGAACATGATTTGCCTTTTGGAATTATAAGTTCATTGTATTTTTTTTCTTTAAAAATTATTAAGATTTATTTATTTTATGTGTATGAGCATTTTGCCTGGGTGTATATATGTATTATGTGCATGCCTGATGCCCATCAATGGAGGTCAGAAGAGGGGATTGCAGTGGTCTACAGGAACTGGGTTACAGATGGTTGTGAGCCACCATTCATTTAGATGCTGGAATTAAACTCCAGTCCTCTGCAAGAATAACTAGAACTCTTAACCACATAGCCAAATTTCCAACCCCATTGTTTTTTGTGGGTTTTGTTTTTTGTTTTTTTGTTTTTTGGTTTTTTGAGACAGGGTTTCTCTGTGTAGCCCTGGCTATTCTGGAACTCACTCTGTAGAGCAGACTGGCCTTGAACTCAGAAATCTGCCTGCCTCTGCCTCCTAAATGCTGGGATTAAAGGTGTGTGCCACCACTGCCCTCCATTGTATTTTCTTGTTTTTTTTTAAACCTTTCCATTTAATAAAAAACTATTTCTGGACCTTACCAGCTTCATACATATATACATACATACATTCATTCATACATACGCACACTCACGCATGCACGCGCACACATGCACACAAAATGTTGTGTCTTTGACTTTCTTTTAAAGAAGAAGTTATTTCTATAATTTTCTTCAGGCCACAGTGTTTGAGCATCCCTTCTGTTTCCTGTGATACATACCCTTCATCTCTCCAGGACTTAAACAGTTTGCTGCTTCTTCAGTGTCTGGATCTAGGACCTTATTATTATTATTATTTTGGTTAGGATTAACTAGTGCTTGAAGCGATCTGCTGAAGCAGACTGTGGTGAAGTGGGTCAGGTGCCACAGGAGGGAAGGACACCCTTCAGCTAATTTGGAGTTTGTTGGTTTGGTCACGTTTCAATGGGGTGTTTCTATCCTCCTAGAGATGGACATCCCTCGTGGGGCCAGTGGCATGAATGGAGCCCAGGGCAGAGTGCCCTAGGGATGCAAGTGGATCGGCAGGGAGTCTATTTAGTCCCATTGCTCTTCAGCTCACCTCCCCCGACCTGAGCAGGTCCTAAGGTGGCAAATGTGGACTCAGATTTACAATACTTAGCTTCATAGGTTTTGCTAGTTTAAGGTTAGAGTCATTTTAAAAATGATGGCTGTATTTTTTGTTCTTTTAGATTCTGCTATTTATAAGGAATGAAGTTAGTGGCATAATGTGTAAAAATTAATTACAGTTTGAAAAAAACTGGAAGAAGGAAAACATTTTCCATCTTTTGAAATACATTTTTATCATTATATATTGGTCTATGCATGTTACATGGGCAGGTGACTTGGACTTCAGAGTGGAGAAGGGCCATGTAAGGTTGCCCTAGTTACCAGGCAGAGATGCAGGAAGTTCAGAACTTACAGATTCATCTCACTGATACCCATGAGAAAGACTGGGCAACTTTAGGGAGTCCTAACTCCCTGGGATCCAGGTGCTTATTTCTTGTGGTTGTGGAATAGAACACTAGGATTGTCGTCTTATGTGTATGTAGACGCTAATAACGTTGATTTGCAGGAAATATGAAGGGACAGCAGAGGGGGAGAAAGGAGAGGAGGGAGGGGAGACAGAGGAAGGTTAGAGAACAGGCACAAAGCATACAGTTCCCCAGGAGTGGGCACAGAGATTGACTACAGTACATAAAAATCCATTATGTCTCTTAAAGAACCAATAGAACAGATGTCAGAGGTTCCTACCACAAAGGAATGATAACTGCCAATGGAGAGGGACATTCAGATCAGCCAGATTTGATTATTGCCCATTTTAACATAATTCAGCATTGTACCTCGTTAGAGAGTGTAATTATATGTCAATTAAAAATAAGCATAAAATTTAGAGTTTACTTTTAAGCTCCCTAAGAAGTCTGCTTTTAAAAGATAAGTTAAGTAAAAATTTCTTCTAGTTAGGAGTTACACAGATGATCAGGCCCGGGACACAGAAGTGGGGGTGGGGGCTACTCATTAGAGTTACTTCACTCATCCTTTCTGATTTTGGATTGCCATTTTGAGTGGGTGTTTAAATTATTAGCCATTTCAGAAATGTCTCTGGTTTTAGATATTATTAATCATCAGAAAGGCTGTTAAGTGCCATTACATGGCCTTAAGATTTTAAAAATTATGCATATAAGCAGAGCAATTTAAAATAGTGACCTGACCCTCTGATTATGCATTTTAAAACACTCCTAGAATAACCCTCTTCAGAATTATTGGATGTTCTACATATTCACACTGTAACATATTGTCAGATGAAAACTTGAGAATCCAGCCTGAGCAAAAGACTGCACACACGGGACTGTGTAAGGCCCCCGCAGTGAGATGTGGCTGTGGCCTTGTTTTTCTAAGACATCCTTGATGCCACTGTCCAGGCATTTCACCTTTTTCAGTGGTTCTCAACCTTCCTAATGCTATGACCCTTTAATACAGTTAGTTGCTCATGTTGTGATGACCCCCAACCATAAAGTTATTTGATTGCTACTTCATAACTGCAATTTTACTACTGTTATGAATTGTAATATAAATGATATCTGCTATGTGACCCCAAGGGGTCATGACCCACAGGTTGAGTCATTACAATTACACTTGTTATTATGAATTCAGAAGTATGTTTTTAAATATTTTTTTTAAATACTTAACACAATGATCAAGATCAATATTTTTCCAGGCATGCTAACTTCGGTGATTAAAAATATGCTGTCATTTTCTTCCCTTTTATGCCACATGTAAGTTCATTGATTCTTTCAGTGAAAGTAAAGAATAATATCGCATGCTTTAAATGTTTTAAAAATTATATGTGTATGGGTGTTTTGCCTGCATGTATGTCTGTGCACCATGTACATGTCTGGTGCCTGCAAATGCCAGAAGAGGACCTTGGATCCCTGGAACTGGAGTTCTAGATGACTGTGAACTGCTATGTAGGTGTTGGGAACCAAACTTTGATCCTCTGGAAGAACACCTGTGTTCTTAACCATCGAGCCAGCTCTCCACCCCTGGAAAGCAAAGTTTTGATGGTCAAGTCTTTTTGAGGTCTTTGGGGGACTCTTTCATGTGTGTATAACACTGCAGATGAACTTTGGAGTTCGGTAACTTATGTAAGGCTGCCTGCCCATCCTTTGCTCTTCTGTTTCTTCAGCTCTCCTAGTACAGGAGTTAACAATCTGGGCGATACCAATGTAGTTCAGATCTTGTCAGTCCTGTTGTGTGGTGGCATTTCTAAATGCCTTTCCTCTGTGCTTTGCTATCCTGCAATTACTGCCTTTCCCCTCTCAATATTCCCTCTTCTGTGTACACTGGAGTGTGGGAGCAGCCCAAATGCTGCTGTTTCTAGAGAGAAGGAGAAAGTCCCCTTCTTTCCTGGTGCTTTTGCTTCCCATGGATTCCTAAGTTCCTTCTCTCTGGCCTTACTAGTGACAGCTTCCTGGTTCCATATGCTTTTGCCATGGTCTCTTTCTGGCTTCGTTTGTCTCATACTCCCAATTTTTAATGTCAGAGACTTCGCCTTTCTGTTTTTGTTAGCTGTAGACATTTTGGATTCCTTTTCTTTCAAGGAGAGGCCGATCAGTGGGTAGAAAACTTGTTTGGCACACATGAGGCCTAGGGTTTGACCCCAGCACCACGTGGACATGGTGGTGAATGCTTGCAACCAGAGGACTGTTGTGGTAGAGCAGGAAGATCTGAAGTTCAAGATCGTCCTCAGCTACGTAGCAAGTTTGAGGCCAACCTGGGATGTACTAGACCTTGCCTCAAAAAAAAAATAGTAACAGCAATAATAAATGCACATTCCTGTATATTCATGGCAATATTCATAGCAATGCCTCGCTATGGTTGACAAAGAAGGCATTATCAGTATCTTAGAAATCCTCTGGGTGTCCCACATTGCCATATGTCCTCCACTACCCTCCTCTACCTGTGATTGCATCTCATGATGAAGTTTAGGTGGTAGATTTGAGAATTTTACCCCAAGCCAAACAAAATCCACAAAAATCCAACTTACAAAATGTGGCAATAATAGGAGCTCATGTGATATCTCAGCAGTTAAGAGCACTTGTTGCTCTTGCAGGGGACCCAAGTTCAGTTCCCAGGATCCACACTTAGGTACCAGGCATATACCTGGTACACATATGTACATGCAAGTAAAGCACTCTTACACATAGAATAAAACTATGTAAAAGTGATAACAGTAGAACTCAGTAGTTACAGTAGGACAGATTCATGTTTGCTTCTAACATTCCATTAGGAAAGGTCTTGCCTAGAGTTAGGAGGAGGCTTCACGCTTATTCTAATCTGCTTAGGCTCAGACTGACGAATGTCATAAACTGAGCAGTTAACTTGGATGCCTGGCAGACTCAGATGCAGGTGGAGCCTTCCTCTTGGCTAGCATCCTACTATCTTGCTGAGAAAAAGAACAAGGGTACTCTCTAGGGTCTTTCTTCCCTCTTGCTTCCAGCTTCCTGCTTCCTTTTTCTTCTCCCTTTGTGCTGGTTGGAAGACTTAGGCCCTTATTCATGATTCATGCTATCTGGTTTCTGATTAAACGTGCACCAATCCCATCATGAAGTTCCATGTCGTGACCTTATTTATGGGCACTGAGGTAGGTGTGCTTGCTGTGGGATAGTAGGTTGGTAAAACCTATGTGCTTTTCTTTCTTTATTATTATATTTATTGTGTTATATTATATTATATTCATCATTGTTTTGCCTGCATGTATGTATGTGTGAGGGTATTTCATCCCTTGGAACTAGAGTTGCAGACAGGTGTGACCTGCCATGTGGGTGCTGGGAATTGAACTCAGGTCCTCTAGAAGAGCAGCCAGTACACTCTTAACTGCCACGCCATGTCTCCAGCCTCTATGTGCTTTTTTTTGGGGGGGGAGGCATTATTTAGTATGTTCTCCAGCATTTGTAGGCATGTCAATTCTTGACTCTTGTCTACGTCCAGAATTTTGACTCTAGCAGATTCATGATTTTTGATATGGCTTCCTTGGATATGAATCAGGTAATTTAGAACCCATCTCTGCTATCTCCGGTCCTAACCTCTCATGGTCTTGGAATCTATCTTGATACTTAGTAAATTCATTGCTGTGGATCACATACAGTTAATTCTAGAATTTATACCAAGGCACTAAAAATGTCTGGTTTTTAAGATTAACCTATAAATAGATCCCCTGAAAGACCCAAATAGAATAGTGTCTTTCTTTTGTTTTCTATGTCAGTCTCTCTGGGATTTATCTGCTTCTGGAATGTTATAAAGGTTTTGCTTTTGATCCACATATTGAGAGTCACTTTGTGAATGTAAGATTGTTGACCTGGACAGAAATTTTAAGAGCATGTAATGAAAGTCATCTGGCTGTAGACATTTATAGAGATTGTTTTCAAACTCTGACCTATAGACCTGTTCTGCATTGTAAGCCAGTTGGGATTCGACTTTGTTACTGGCAGGCTACATCAATATAGAAGAAAGGATGCATTTACCTCTAAAGTATTGAAAATGATTTTAAGATACATTTTTAGAATGCCATGAACAAACAGTGCTCTAAATAGCCTTTAAAAGATAAAAATCCAGTTTTAATATTATGCAAAATGTCTAGACTCTATAATTAGACTGGGATAGATTAAATTACTCACTTCTAATCACTATTTTATACACGCCTCTCAAAGTGACATTAATTGCTCTCAATTTGCTAATTATAAGATAGTCTTGCAGGATGGGCACTAATTTCTCCCTGTTATCCTTAGTTTTTAGCATTTTTATGATAAAGCATGTTAATGTGACCGTGAGGTTTTGGATTTATTTTAGTCACAGCAAAGTGATGGTTTTGCAGACCAGTTAGATTAGTTAACGCGAGTATAGCTTTGTCAGGTCTTGATTCTTGGCTTTCAGATTTGTTTTTGTGTAACAAAACAGGGTGTTTTGTTAGTTATTAATCAGATCTGTAGAAAGAGTATCAGATGATATCTTGAAAATGGAGGCGTTCTCTTTTGGTTGAGGTATGTAGAAATATATGGACTTGGGGGGAAGTGTAAGTAGTTTTCCACAGTGTGTAGGCCACCTGGATAGAACTGTTTTTTTTTTTTTTTTTTTTTTTTTTTCAGTACCTTCTGGAAAAGATTGGCCTACAGGCACCTGAGAGTTCCCACACAGATTATTGGACAGAGTGTAGCTACTAGACAGACTGTGTGTGCCAGCAGCCTACAGCTTCCCAAGCAGCAATCTTTGTTTGTAGGGGGTGTATTAGCTACTCCTGTATCACTGGCAGAAATGACTTAAAGGAAAGAGGGGTTATTTTGGATTATGGTTTCAAAGGGTTCCATTCTGTCATGGTGAGGATAGCATAATGGAGCAGCCCAGTTCATAGAGGTGAGATTGTGTGGCAAAGGCTCTTATCATCTGGAGGAAATGGAGCAGGGGGTAACATCTACCCTTCTGGGCCCACTCTTACTAGCTGGTCTGCAGAAGGTTCTAGAGTTTTGTAGAGTATAGCCAGCATCTGGGGATGCCTTTTCATATTCAGACCATAAAAATCATACAGCGACTGAGAGTTGGAGGTTTCTTTAAACATCTTTAAATCTAGTGTTCCTGATTTTTGTAAGGGACAAGGTAGCTTTACCAGCGTGAGAGACTTCTCTTAGATCTCAGAGACTGTCAGCTCCAGGATGTGTTTAGTTAAGGCTTTCTTCAGGGACTGAGGCTAAACACTGAACCCAAAGATCCACAGCTAGCCAGCTAAGGAATGACACGAAGTTTCAAAATCCTCTCCAGGGGGAAAGGATTCTTCCTAAAGTAGTTACACAAGAATGGCCACGTTTCTAGCAAATTCCTTCCAGAGGTCTGTTGCCTTACTAATATTTTGAAAAGATCCATCTGGGAGAATGAAAATTGCCCTTAGAGAAGTCAGTCCTAGGTAAATCATAAATGTTTAAAAATCAATTCAAGGCCGGTGAATAATTTTTTGATGCTATGGTTGTGCCCAGGGATTAGAACTGCCTGCAGGTCAATTTTCTGAATGATAACTAAAAACCTGTGTGTGTGTGGTAGTAATTCTGTGTTTGCATGAGGAAGCTGTTGAGGTCACCCTTTAGTCTCTTCTCTCCTTTTTTCTATATTGTATCATTTGTCACGTGCTGTGCTCTTACTGATGGCGCCATTGTGACAGTTCCATCCTTCCACATAGGAAGGACCCTTGGCTATACTGTCTACGCGTCTCTGGTTTAGGTATGGGGAGCCCATGTTTGGGAAGAATGCTGCTTTCTGTGTCACACAGGTAGATGGCTTCAAATGATCTTCTCTTGTGTTGGGTTGTGCCGATTCTCTTAGTCTTTGTGTCTTGAGAATCTGTCTGTGGGCATTTTATTCTCAGTTCAGCTGTGCAGGTTCAGGTTGTGGCAACCCGAACAGAAATCAAGGGCTAGCTTCCCTAGGTAGAAAGGGAGCCCCTAAAAGACAAATGTGGATGTTCTACAAAAACTATTAAAACAAGACAAAGCTGCAAAGTAGAGGCTAGAGAGATGGCTTAGGTTGCAAAGTGCTTGCTGTATCATCATGGGGCTGGAGGTCGATTTCCAGGACCCCAGAATAAAGGCTGGGGTAGTGGTGTGCTTACTATAATCCCAGTCCCGGGGAGGTCAAGTCAAGTGGATCCCTAGGGCTTGCTGGCCAGCCAGTCTAGCCAATCAGTGAGCTCCATATTCAGTGACAGACCCTAAGTCAAAACAGAAGGTGGAGAGAGACAGAGGAAGACACCCAGTGTTGACTCTTCTTGTATCCCTCCCTTCCTCCTTCCTTCCCTCCCTCCCTTCCTCTCCCCACCCCTCCACATCTGCCTATACCTCCAAATATAATTGGTCTTTGCCTAATAGATTTTTCCAGTGTATATATGTATGCATATATATTAAATTTCCAATAAAAATTAAAGAAATGGGAAATTAATTTTTCATTTCTCTTAATTGTTGAATTCTTTTCTTTCCCCTGCCTTATTCAATATCCAGCAATTAATCAAATGAGTGAAGGAGAGTTTCAGCTCCAGGGTCTCATATATGGATAGACCTTTTCCTAGCGTGTGTGCTGGTTTCTTGCAGCTCTGTCCTGCTGCTAACATTAATTACTTTGCTGATGGCTCTAATTGACCCAGTAAAGGAGCTTCTCTATGTTCTGCCTGCCCCAGGTCCTAAAGACCTTGGATTCTCTGTGGACATAGGAAGTAACGCTTGCTTTCAGCTTTTATAAATAGCTTTCCAAATTCAGGTTCTCATCCATTCCTTTGCAAGGTCCAAGCCCTTGCTTAATTTAAGCCTGTGTATTGTCCCGAGCCTGCCTTTTAGACACCCCACCCTCTCCTGCATGCTCAGGAACAGGTGGCCAACACAGAACGGATCCTAGATTTCTTTTGTTGTTCATGTGTATATGTGTTGGCTCTGTGTGTTTTTCAAGCGAGAGAAAGAATATGACATTGTGTGCATGGATCTGGGAAGAGTTGGAGGAGAGGAAATAGTATGACCAAAGTACACTGTATGCAAAATTCAAAAACTAATCTAAAAGTTTTGTTTGCTAATGTTTTAGCTACCTGAATACAAAATGACATTTTTGGAAATTGTTTAGTTTTCACTTTGAAGTTTTACTAGGCTTAGCATAATTAAATTGACAGATAATATACCCATAATTGACAGATACTGTACTTTACCACAAAATTACATGCATCATACTTTTTTGGCCGCCAAAATAAAACTTCTACTTTGGTGTCTCATTAGATAGGTAGTCTGGGCCAGGTGTGGAGTATTCGGCTTAAATTCTAGCACTCAAGAGGCAGAAGAAGGCAGCTGTCTGTGAGTTCAAGGCCAGTGAGGGCTACATAGTGAAACCCTATCTCAAAAGAAGAAAAGAAAAGAAAGGTCACCAAGCATCAGTGAAGAAAGTTTTGGTAAGCAAAAGAAAGGAAGGGAAATGATGGGAATTTCTGCAAGAAGTAAGCGCTGGTGATGACATTTTGGAAGACAGCTCCTTGTAAGCCTTTCTACTTTGAAGGGGCGCACATAAACAGCCCAAAGGTCTTCACACTGATTCTTTTCTTTGATTATGTGATAATTTCCCCCAAGTGACTGTAAAATAGCACACAACAAACACCACATATCTGTGTAAGTGTGCGTGTGTGAATGTGAATATGCATGAGTGTAGGTCTGAGTATGGGTGGTAGTGGATATATGTGAATGTGCGTGGCTATATATATGGTCAGTGTGAGTGTGCATGACCGAGTGCGAGTGTGAATGTGAGGGACTGTGAGTGTATATGAGTGTGAGTATGGGCGTGAATATGAGTGGGGATGTGTGGGACTGTGGATGTATGTGAGTGTGTGTGACGCATATATGTATGCGTAGATGGGTGTGAGAGAAAGCGAGGTCTGCTTTTACCTTGTTTCTTTTCCTCATCAGATCATAGTTAGCGTGCCTGGATTAGTGGGTGAACACACTGCAAGCTTTGACATCCTTTGCCAAGTGGCCCTCTGGAGTGTTAGTTTTCTGACAACCTTGCCAGCACTTCCTACTATCATTCATTTTTATTTTCTAAGAGATTGAGTAAATGTCCTCTTATGTTAGTTTAATTTTCAAGTCTTTCATTGCTATTATAGTTGTGCGTTTGTGTATGATTGATCACTCTTGGCATTTCGTGTTCAGTTTTTTTATGAGTTGCTCCTTGAATATTTGATTTTGATTTTGTGGGTGCCTTTTTTCTGCTTTTCTCTTGTTCTTGGTTCTTTTTCAAGACCTAACATGAACGCGAGTACTTGTTTTGCAAGTATTTTTTTTTATCCATTTGTTTTGAACTGTTGGTTGCTTTAACAAAGTATCTCAATTTTTGTAGTTTATTTTTTTTTATAGTTTTAGCTATGCTTTTGGGTTTAAGGTCATATATTCAAAGACCTCCCTTCAGTGTTTACCTGGATTTCTATACTCAGCTCATGACTCTTGTGATGGTTTGTATATGCTCAGCCCAGGGAATGGCACTTATAGAGGGTGTGTCCCTGTTGGAATAAGTGCGGCCTTGGAGTAAGTGTATCACTGTGGGTGTGGCCTTTACGACCCTCATCCTAGCTGCCTGGACCATGCCTGCCTGGATGTTGCCATGTTGTTGCTTTAATGATAATGAACTGAACTTCTGAATCTGTAAGCCAGCCCCAATTAAATGTTGCCCTTATAAGAGTTGCCTGGTCATAGTGTCTGTTCACCGCAGTAAAACCCTAAGACATCTCTACTTTAAACACACAATCTTAATAAATAGAGTCTTGGTTTGCTGTAGGGGGTGGGATGGCTGTCCATTTTCCCCAATATTAGTCACATGACTGAAATATGTGGATTCTTTATTCCTTTTCTTACTGAACTTGTTTCCTGTCTTATGACCTCCTGATGGCTTTCAGTTTTCCACTCTTTGTAGATTTCAATTTTATTCTTAACCCTAGGATGCGCTTGTCTGAACTCGAGACTTTTCTAATGTTCTTCTGTGCCTTTTGGGCTGAAGACCAGGCCCCTGTTCTTCATCTTAGTTCTTGCATGCTGACACAAAGTCCTGCTTTTGTTATTTTATTTGAGAAAATGACATACATTTTTCTTTAAGATGAACGTTAGAGTCATTTGTCATGTTAAAAAAAAAAAAAACCCTTGAGATTTTGTTTGGAATTGCACTAACATTCAAGTAGGTCAAGGGTGGTGGATATTGTTTCAACACGGCCTGTTCCCATGGGGAATCAGGGGATTGCTTCATTCAGTCATGACTTGTCTTATGGTTTATTTTATTTTTTAAACTAAGGATTTGCTGTTAACTTCATGTGTCTTTTTCTTCATATTTATTTATACTTGCTTATTCTAGTGTATTTAAGTATTAAAATTTGTATGTGGGATACACACACACACACACACACATATATATATATATATATATATATATATATATATATATATATCGTTTGATATCATTCTGGAAAATGTCTCCTATGTTATCTCTAGATGGTTTTTTGCTGGCTTATATAAAATATGTGCTTCATATTCATCTTGTAACAAACACCTTATTTAACTCTTAACTATTTCTGATAGTTTTTTTCCCCATTGTCTTGTTTGTTATTTCTTCAGCCATTCCTCTGGAATATGGCATGAATGAAGTGCCAGTTTAAAAACAGGTTGGGCGGTTGATCGCTGAGGTTCCAGTGTGAGCTGTGCGGCTTCGTTTCCTGATATGCATCGACCGAATTTTCGACCCCCAACTCCTCCGTACCCCAGCCCGGGGATAGGAGGTTGGGGTGGCGGAAATAACTTCCGGGGTGCCCTGGGCGGTGGGCCGCGGCCGCCCTCCCCGCGGGACGGGTACGGGAGTCCGCACCACACTCCGCCCTGCGGGCCCCAGGCTAGGCCGTACGGGAGCAGCCAGTCTCCGCGGCACGGCGGCAACTTCTCGGGGGCCCCCGCTTCGGGTCTCCGTCCCCGGGCGGCTACCCAGGCTCCTACTCCAGGTCCCCCGCGGGGTCCCAGCATCAGTTCGGCTACTCCCCAGGGCAACAGCAGACCTACCCCCAGGGTTCTCCAAGGACATCTACACCATTTGGATCAGGGCGTGGTAGAGAAAAAAGAATGTCTAATGAGTTGGAAAGTTATTTTAAGCCTTCAATGCTTGAAGACCCTTGGGCTGGCCTAGACCCAGTGTCTGTAGTGGATATAAGCCAACAGTACAGCAATACGCAAACCTTCACAGGCAAAAAAGGACGATACTTTTCTTAATAGGTCTGACATTCACCTGGAAGCCTCATGTGTCAGGAACATCCTGGACAGAACTTTTACTTGTGTAAGAGTTGAACCCAAAGATGATGACTTTGAATAATGATTAGCAGACCTTTGGTCTATCTCCAACTTTATCAAGTGTTGATATCAGCGAAAATGATAGGACAATTTACAGTATTTAGCTATCTGGGAGTGTGTATCATAGAACACAGTTTTCATATTTAACATTTCCAATATAACAGACATTTGGTTTTTTTCAATGTTTTAAAATAAAACGTTTTTTGTCTTCCTAAAAAAAAAAAAAAAAAAAAAAAAAAAACAGGTTGAAAGTAAAAGAAGCAGGGAGTTCTCTCCCTAAGACTTGGAGGAGCTGCTGCTTCTGGATGGAATGCTACCAGTCAGTCTCTTGGAGACACTGCTAACCATAGATTTAAGTGCTCCCTGTGCTCTGCAGCTCCTCCACAGCAGGGGGTTGCATCATGCTGGTTGGGTCAAACCCCCTTTGCACTATACACCTAAGCCTCAGGTTTTCCATCTAACTCTTCCTTCTTTCCTCTCTCCACTACGAATCCACACTCCCGAGTTTCTTGTTCTTGTTATTCTATGGTTTCAAAATGGTATTATGGCCTACGGACTCCTCAACTGAGACCTAAGGAGCACCTGTGCTGTGAAATTTCCAATATAGCCTCTCATGTGCTTTAGAAAGTCATCAAGTCTCTTTGTAACACTACAGTGTCTCAAGCCCTTCCCCTTTCCATCCACTTTGCTAGGATGGTTCTCTGCGTCTGCATGAACTGTGGCCACACTCCTCAGCCTTTGCCTAGCCTGCCATCTTTGCCTTACTTCACACAAAGCCTCCATCCAACCTGTAATTCTTTTTACCTATCTTATGTATCTGCTCCAGTCTTCAATCCCAGCCTCGCCACCGCTATTACCCAGTGACAACCCTTATTTTATTGTTTATACTCAAAGGATTATACTTTGCTCTATACACTTGAGAAAAATAGCAATTGATAAACCATTTCACTTCTAAGTCTAAAAAAAGGAACAACCCAAAAGCAATAGAAGGGCACAAGCATAATTGTAGGTAACAAACTATAATTGTATGAATGTCTTGACCTAAGTGTCTGTGATTGTCTTCATTTCTACTTAAGAAAGTAATCATTTGATAAATTAAAAATATCACAAGTTGGGGTGGGAAATATCTTGACAGGTAAAGTTCTTGACATATAAGCATAAAGACCTGACTTCAATCCCTAGAACCTATATAAAAAACTGTCCAAATGGTGGCACATGCTGCAGGAAGTGGGGACCAGAGGATTAGCCAGCCTAGCTTCAGTTAGTGAGCCCCAGAGCCCAATAAAATAAGGTGGAGGGCTCTTGAGGAAAGAATGAGATTGACCACTGGACTCCCTCTCTGTCTCTCTGTCTCTCTCTGTCTCTGTCTCTCTGTCTCTCTCTTTCTCTCTCTCTCTCTCTCTCTCACACACACATACATGCACATCAGATATACATATATGTATGTATATGTATACATATCTACATGTACGTATATATGTATGTAATGAGAATAAGAGAAGCTTCTGTGAACAGAGGGATCAGGCATAGCGTCTGTAAAATTCTGAATCCGCATGGTGACCAGCAGTAGCTGTCATGAACTAATTAGTTAAATGAACTACAAGCTCCAAGGACTGGTGGGAATTGGAGGAAAGAGGGTTCTTAGAGGATTCTGTCAGAGGTCATTTGGGTGAGCATGAATACATGTTTAAGTATAGACACTGTCTTAATTGCCTTTCTGTCCTTGTGACAAACCACCATGACCAAGGCAGCTTAGAAAAGAAAGCTTTTAACTGGGATTGCCATGTCAGAAGGTAAGAGTTCATGATGGTCGTGGAGTAGTTACAGTAGTAACTCAGAGTTTACATCTTGGTCTGCAAGTAGGAGTGCAGGGAAGGAGAGGGAGATCATATGTACATGTATCTCTTGAAACCTCCAAACCCACCCCCAGTGACCTTCTCTAACCTGAGCATGCCTTGCAATCCTTCCCAGTTTCACCAGCTGGGACCTGATCACCCTTTTCCAAGCTTCCTATGGAGTACTGTAGGGTACATTGGACATTGCTCTGAGCTATATGTAGAACCATAGAGTCTGCCTATTCTTCAACTAGAGTAGTTTGATATTTTCCTACAAGTGAACCTACTGTTAAGTGACTTCTAGAAAGTCAATGTGTCTGAGCAGGAAGGGACATGAAGAATCATCTTTTGTAGCCCTTTATTTTGTAGAAGGAACAAAGATCTACCTTTAAGACATAAAGTGGTTCAGGGATGAGTTCATGCCTCCTAGATGGAGTAAGTGGCCCCTGGTGGCAGATCTGGACAGAAACCCAAGTGTCCTAACCCAGCCCTCTGCAGTGGGTACATCTTGCACTGTACTTGGTTCTGAAAAGCTGACTGGGGCGATGAAGGAAAGAAGACAAACCAGACATCGAGGTGTACAGAGCATCTGGGATCACGTGCACCATGCTTGCGCTGGTGGCGGGGGGGGGGGGGGGGGCATCAACTGCTCAACATCTCTGACCTCGTGGTGTTTGTTAATATAGGTAGCACATAGGGAATCCGTTAGTTTGTCTAGGTAGGAGGTCTCTGTTAGGGGTATAGCCTCAGGCAGTAAACCACCTGGAGGTGGACAATGCTAGATACTTTCTTCATACACTGTTAACATTTCCAGGCAGACCAGAGGAAGGCTTCACAGTTCCCATGAGTCTGAGGCATTGGTCCTTACCAAGAAAGCTCACACTCAGGTCTTGCTCCAAATCCACAACCAAGAGTTTATAGCCCAGGTTTACAGTGGAGGATGCATTTAAAGTTACAGTAGTGATAGTCACAGTGCCCAATACTGAACAGTGTTGATTTCTAGGCAAAGTTCTGCATGCTTGTTTAATCAATTTAATCTTCACAGTGCCCTGTGACTTTCACGTTTTTGATAGTCTCATTTTATACAAGTTAGTGAAAGTTGCCCATGTCAACACTTCCATTCATGGGCTGTGCTAGGTCTAAACCCTATTCTGACTTCAACGTTTATATTCTTACATTTTTTAAATTCAAATTTATTTTTAACATGATTTTGGATTTGATGTATATCCTGTGTGTGTGCGCGCACGCATATGCATGCTCATAGCTCAGAGGACAGCTTTCAGTAGTCAGTTCTCTCTTTCCACTGGGGGATCTGGGATTGAACTCAGGTTGTTGGGTTTCTGTAGCAAGCTCTTGTGTCCATTGGCTCATCTTGATGGCCTTATGCATTTTTAAATGGATTTAAAAATTCAAAATAATATTATTTCATGGTACATTAGAACTGTGTGAAATTCAAATATCATTCTCCATAAATAACACTTTGCCGGGACACAGCCACACTCATTTGTCTATATACTGTTGATGGCAGAGTTGATTGTTGCTTCAGGGACCACACAGCTGGCAGAGCTGCAGTGTTTACTATCTGGCACTTATGGGAAGTGCTTGCCAGTTCTTTTCTGTATTCCTTTCCACTGATACACACTTTAAAAAATTTCCATTGGGGCATTAATTGTGTGTGTGTGTGTCTGTGAGTTTGTCTTCTACATGCAACTTAGTTTGGTAGTTTTGATTGACATGTCCACTAGGTGCTGAATCTGAGGGTGTGTCCTTTCCATTGCCTATGTTTTATGTTTCTGAATCTAGACTGAGGATTTTTCTTTCTTTTCATTTTGCTGGATGCTGTCTTAAGACTCACCCACAGCTCCTTTGTCCAGACTATGGACTGCAGAGCTGTGGTTTTCACATCCCTGTCAGTCATTTATTTATTGAGCTCTTTTTAAACCTCTAGCATTTGGTTGCAGAAATCACTTTCTCTTCTTTCCTTTGCAGTGGTTTGCTATCTTCTGACTACGTGGAGATCCACTATGAAGATGGGAAGCAGATGTACTCTAAGGTATAGTAAATTGGCCAGCGCTCCTGCAGCATAAAGTACATTCATCTTACCATTGACCAGTGCTCACTGCACTGTTCTGAGGCCTCCTATGCAAGGGAACGAATTTACTGAGGAAGAATTCACGAGAACTTAAGATGCTGAGACGGCATTAGATTCTGTATACTCAGGCCATCAGGGAATTCTGTTGTCTTGATTTTGTACTCATTGCCTTACCAAATGGACAGATGAGTGTTATAGTCTTATATCAGCACTAAAAATACCATTTGGGTATCCCTTACCTAAAAGACTTGGGACCGGAAGGCCTGGGAACAGGGCTCTAGTTTAAACAGAAAATTCATTTATGTTTCACCTATGCCTGATACACACAACTTGAAGGGCAATCTTGTTCATTTTAGATCATTTTGTTCCTGAAACAGTTTTGTCCATGGAATTTTCCACTCCTGCTGTCAGGCTGGTGCTCCAGAGTTCTGGAGACTTTTGGATTAGGGATGCTCGGTCAGGATCATGGCCATGGAATTAGAATTACAAGGTTAGGTGACTTCTTACAGTGACAGTTCAGTGCAGGCAACTGATGCCCAAGGGTGGAAGGCAGGTTTCAAAATGAGACCTTGGGGACATTCTTCTTCTCTCACCCCTTTTTGAGGGCCTGTAACACAGTGTCATAGTTAGGGTTTCATTGCTGTGAACAGACACCGTGACCCAGGCTACTCTTACAAAAGAAAACACTTGATTGGGACTGGCTTACAGTTTCAGGGGTTTAGTCCATTATCATCATGGTGGGAAGCACGGCAGCACTTGGGTCAAGATGTAGAACTCTCAGACTGGAGGAGCTGAGAGTTCTACATCTTGATCCAAAGGTAGCAAAAGGAGACTGAGTGACACTGGCCAGACTTGAGCATGTATGACCTCAAAAGCCCCACCTCCACAGTGACATACTTCTTCCACAGTGACACACTTCCTCCAAAGCCACATCCTCTTCAATAAGGCCAAACTTCCTAATGGTGCCACTTTCTATGGCCAGGCATTCAAACACATAAATCTATGGAGCCTCACCTTTTCAAACCACCACACCCAGGTTGGCCACAAACTTGAGGTTCATTTGCCTTGGTCTCATAAATGCTGAGATTACAGGCGTGTGCTGTTATACCCAACTTTGTTTCATCATTTAATTTTATTTATTTGTTCTTGCTGGAGACCAAACTCAGGGCGTTCAGCATGGTAGGCAATGTTCTACCATTGAGCTGTAGCCCTAGCCCTTCCCAACTTTATCATCATGACAGGTCTATGAGGTGGGTATTCTTATTCCTGCAGTAAAATGAAAGATACAGAGGTACAGAGAAGGGGGCAAACCTGCTCAGGGCCATCACAGACGGACACATAAAGGTAATCTCATATACCTGAAATTCTTCAGGGGGAGGTCATCTTTTCTTCTCACCAGGAAGGGCCAATAAGGAAAAAATGGGGTAGAAAGAAAGGAAGGAAGGAAGGAAGGAAGGAAGGAAGGAAGGAAGGAAGGAAGGAAGGAAGGAAGAAGAGAGAGTGAGAGAGAGAGAGAGAGAAAGAAAGAAAGAAAGAAAGAAAGAAGAAAAGAAAGAAAGAAAGAAAGAAAGAAAGAAAGAAAGAAAGAAAGAAAGAGGTATTATTGATAGTGTGTGACAAGCAAGTGATTTCTATGAGTCAGGCAGAAAATCCACAGAATGGGCACAGAAAAAGAACTTAGGACTTTTAGTGGCTGTCCAGGTGCCGTGGACATTCAGTAATGCCTATGTAAACTATAGACATTGGGAAGGAAAGAAGAAACAAGTAATAGGGGGAAATGCAATTTGTATTTCGCCGATGGCTACCGAATGTCAGCCTAATGGTAGCAACTTTCACATGCAGACCTGCATAGCTGTGAGCCAGGGGAGACCTGGATGTCCTAGCCCATAGCCTCTTGGCACATGCTTATAGTAGCCGCCATTGGAAACACTGCTCATGGCCACGGTGTGTCTCAGGACTTCGGTCTGTCTGATTAATGGTGGGTACATCTGCCATGCGCTTCTTACTACTGTCAGCTCTCTCCTCCAGCTGCATCTGAGAGTTTCAAATCTCCCTGAGACTAACACTATGGAAAGGGACCATTAGTGCCAACTCAAGTGCGGGAATGGTGCTTGCTGGCATTGGTACAAAACCACACTGCTGTCGGCTGTGCCAGTACCCTGAGCATGGTGTGCTGACTCATGAGCCCGGAGGAGAGGAGATCACACAAGGACTCTCCAGACTCAGCAAATGGGCCACCTTTGCAGCCGCAGTAACCCAACCCAAACCGTTCTCGAAGAAGCTCAGTGTAACATATATATATATATATATATATATATAGAAGTACAATAGCTAATTGGTGTACGGAGTTCACTTGAGGTACCCCAAATGAGGCCTTCTTATTAATAAGATATTCCAAGCCTCCCGTGGTTGTAACATATTTAAAGCAAAAGCTACATCAACTCTGGAAAAGAAGGGATGCTCACTGTTGCTTGATTCTGCATGCATCCCTTTCCTTTCGTTTCCTCTACAACAGCCCTGTACCCACATTTACTCATCCATAGATGATGGATTAATGGTAACATCCTGATTTTTACTTATATGTATATAAATATATATGCCCTCAAGCCCCAAGCATATGCTGTGCACACATTCTATGTAAGATTTACAAAATCTAATGAGCGTATGAATTCTTTAGTCTACATGAAACCTTGATTGGTGCTGGATCATTATGTTAAAAACTGCATAATATTCTTGTAACTTATTTGTTATTATTTATTTAAAAATATTTTAATATTTAGTTTGCTTGCACCATTGCCTAGTTTTTCCTAAGGAAATACTTCCCAGATGGGGTCTGAACACAATCTTAATAGTTGCTGCAAGTTTAAATTTAAAAATAAGACTCTCTGGATCAAAGCGTTGTTATCACTTTATGACTTTTGATCACAATGACAATTTTTTGCTTCTGAGACTATGAGAAAATTTTCACACATTCCCATTCCTGTTACACACATAAATTTAAAAGCACTTAAGAAATGAACTTTACAAAGATTTGCTTCATCGCCATTTAAGGGAGCTTTTCTGAGGAGCAGCAGTAAAGGAAGTCAATGTGTAGGCGTGCCAGGGTTTCTCATTCCGTAAGCTGATCTCTGAGCCAGGGCTGGAGAAATGGGATGCGTGCTGTGATTTGACTGGAAGAGCCTGGAATCATAACCAGTCTGTGAGGGAGGGCCTTGAGGTAAAACATAGATGTGGCACTTACAGTTCTCTGAGAGTTAATATCAAAGTCCTGATGCATAGGTACTCTGAGAGCAAACACGGTTTCGGTCTTTCCACTTTACAGTGGCAAGCAGCCCCCCTTCCCCACTCCTGGATGAGGTATATATTTTTCTTTTACTTTCACTGAATGAAAGTGGGGTGAAAAGAGAAGCAAAGACAGGAACCAGAGGGACAAAAACAAAAACAAACAAAACTCAAAACAAAAACAAAACCGCAAAACAAAACCCCTCAAGTTCATGGCCTTGGGACCAGGTAGATGTTTGCTCTTGCCCATGGAGGAACTTCTTCTGTGTACCCAGGCAGGCAGATTTTATTACAACCTCTCCCACTATTCCTTGCACAAAGTATGCTACAATATACAATAAAGCAACTTTGTTGATTTCATTTTGTTCATTTGAAAGACAACTTATTTATGTTTTCTTTGGTTTAAACAAGTTTATTGGGGCATAATTTATATACTGTAAAGTACACAATTAAATTGTTTTTACTATATTTGCAAAATTATGCATCCATTAACATAATCTAATTTTAAAACATTTTTCATCACCCCGCAAAGAAACATCTATTAGCAGTCATTCCCTAGCGACTTTCCTTCCCATCATAGGTAACTGCTAATCTACTTTTCTGCCTCTATAAATTGCCTATTTGGAACATAAATGAAATCCTATAATATGTGGTCCTTTGTGAGTGCTTTCTTTTCCCTAGCTTTATTGAAGTATAATTGAAAATGCAAATTGTGTATTTAAGGTGTGCATCTTAGATTTTATACATAAGAATATTACATAGTTGGGTTGTACTAAGTGTCATGCTTTGATATGTGTACACTGGGAAGGAAGAGCACACGGAAGCTGATTAGCATAGCCTCTACTTCCTGTAGTTGTTCATGTTAGTGAGAACATTGAAAATTCTACCTCATAGAAGATTTTAAGTATACAATATAGTAACTGTAGTCATTGTGTCACTTTCTGTCTCCACAGTATGTTCCACTCACATAATGAAAACTTTGTACCCATTAACTAACATCTCCTTATTTGTCCAATTGCCCCTTGCCCCTGACAAACATATTCCACCCTCTGCTTCCTTGAGTTTGACTCTCATGCAACCTATGAGGGTTTGTTCAACATTTGTCTTTCTCTAGTGGACTGTTCCATTGAGCACAGTGTCCCACCATGTTTCCAGAGTGACAGAATTTGCCTCTTTCCAAGGCTGATCATTAATCCCTGGCGAATACATTTCTCCATTCACGCATCCATCAGTTTTTCCAGCTTGGCCACACAAATGAAGCTGAGATGAGCATGCTCTGCAGTTGTCTCTTTGAGATTCAGATTTCCTTTCCTTTTTTTTTTTTTTTTTTTTTGGATGGATCTTCATTCTTCACTTGGCCATGCCAATCTGTAGTTCTACCAACAGTCTACAAATGTCCCTTTGTCCCCCATAGCCACACAATAGCCATTTTAGTAAGTAGGAGGTGTAGCTAACTGTACTTTAATTTTGTATTTCTCTGATGACCTTAGGTGTGTTTCTGTGTAAGTTAAAACGTATGTCCATGGACCCATGGAGATGGCTTGGGGGTGTGTGCCAAGGATGCTTGTCTATAAATATGAAGACCCAAGTTTTAATCCTCAATGCTCATGTAAAATGCCAGGCATGTCTCTGCTTGGTCATAACACCAACAATGAGGAATGGAGACAGGCCGATCCTGAGAGCTCCTTAGCAAGCCAGCCTAGGCAAATGAGCAAACTTCTGGGTCAGTGGGAGACCCTGTCTCAAGCAATAAGGTAGAGAGCTACAGAAGGCACCTGATGTCCTGCTGTGGCTTGTGCATACTTCCGCATAGGCCCCCACACACTTCCATGCCTACATTTCTCCCTCTCCTCTCCTCTCCTCTCCTCTCCTCTCCTCTCCTCTCCTCTCCTCTCCTCTCCTCTCCTCTCCTCTCCTCTCCTCTCCTCTCCTCTCCTCTCCTCTCCTCTCCTCTCCTCTCCTCTCCTCTCCTCTCCTCCCTTCTCCTCTCCTTCCCTCCCCTCCCTTATCCTCCCCTCCCCTCCCCTATCCTCCCTTCCCCTATCCTCCCCTATCCTCCCCTCTCTGTCTCTCTGTCTCTTTCTCTCCCTCCCTCCCTCCCTCCCTCCCTCCCTCTCTCACACACACACAAACACAGAGCCAGAAAAAAATATGTTCACATAAAAAAAGGCATGTCAATATTCACAGCAGCATTATTTACAATAGTCCAGAAATGCAAACAATTACAGTGTTTATCGGTGGATGAATGAATAAGCAAAATGTAGTGTATTCACACACACCTAGGGCATGATTCCTAGCCAGTGGTTAAATATGAATGTCAGGTTCTTTCATATGGTTGCAAATGGTGACGTCTCCATCTAAAGGCTGAATACTATTACATTGCATTTCTATACAGTGAACTAATGGGGACACAGTAAGAAAAAGGCTCTATTAGTGATAGTACATGGATTCTAAAGAAGTCAAACACTGAAAAGAGTCAAGCAGTCGTTTTTTAGGGTCAGGGGCCAGCAGTCACAGGTCAGGTATTAGAGATACAAATGGAGAGAAAATTACACATTCTGTAGGACATAAGTGTAGAATCTAGTGTACAATATGAGGACTGTTGTCAACAGTACTGTTACATGATGGAAATTTGCTGAGAGAGTAAATTTTCAGTCTTTTTTTCCCACATTCCCACAAGAGCAACTTTGTGCTTGACCAATAATCATTTCATTATACATAACAAAGCATCATTTCTATAACACACACACACACACAAAGACACACACATACACACATGGAGTCCATATAGACATATATATGTATATATTTAGTTCAGTTCTTGCTCTGACCTAGTTCCTGGTAAAGCACATACATCAGTGAACCAGAGACATATCCCTGTCCTGTGGGGAGAAGGTTTATACATACCTTGTTCTTTTCCTAATCATGATTAGAATCTTCCTCATCAAATAAGCTTGGGTTGGCTGAAGATCATTATGCCTATGAGGACTTTGGCAGCAGAAGGGCAGGGATGCCATCTGGGTGAGTGGGTCCTTGATAGACATAGCTCCTGGGTGGAAGTGGAATCAGTGTAGAGCAGACGGATCTGGAGAGGGAAAGTCCTTAGGACCCTGACTATAGTGGTTCCTTGTTATCCTGGAGGGATTTGTTCGAGGATCCCGTGGAGGACACCCCTATCCATGGATTCTCAGGTTCCTTATATAAAATATGGTTGGATTTGTGAACCCCACACATTCTCTTAAATCCTTTAAGTCATCTTTATGCTACTTACACTGCCCAATGCAACATGAATGCATGCAGTTGACTGTTTAGAGACTGATGGCAAGGAAGGTGGTTTGTCCATGTTTAGCATAGATAGAGTTGTTTTTTGCGAGATTCTTCATCATATTATGGGTTGGCTCTGCACATGCTGACCCTGAGAGTACTGTAGACTAAGTCTTCTTGGTAAGAGAGGGGCAGGCATTACCACCAGCTGTTAGAGCTGAGTTGGGGCACCTGCACTGGGCAGGACAATTTTGGTCCTGTGTTTTCTTCTCTGGTTTCTTTTTCTTTCCTTTTTTTCTCCCTTCCTCATTATCTCTTTCTTTATTATTTTTTTTTTCATGAATTTTCTCAGACTGTTTTTTTACTGTCTATTTTCAACCTTTCAGCCATATTTGGAATTGAAAATTCTTATTTTCTTTAATTAAAAAAAAAGGCTTATTTTTATGTTCTGTTCCTGTCTTAGTTTGGGTTTCCATTGCTGTGAACTGACACCATGACAAAGGCAATTCTTATAAGGACAACATTTAATTGGGGCTGGATTACAGTTTCAGAGGTTCAGTTTATTATCATCATGGTGGGAAGCATGGCAGTGGGCAATAAGACACGGCTCTTGAAGAGTCAAGAGTTTTACATCTTGATCCACAAGCAGCCTTGGAAAGACTCTACTGCAGGCAGCCAGGAGAAGGCTCTTTCCTACACTGGGCAGAGCTTGAGCGCTAGCAACCCTTGGAGCCCACCTACATATACAGTGACATACTTCCTCCACTAAGGCACACCTATTCCAACAAGGCCACCTCTCCTAATAGTGCCGTTTCCCATGGGGCAAGTGTATTAAAACCACCACAGTTCCTAACACAAAGATTCAGATTTCTACTCTCATACACATTTAAATGGCCCTTTTATTACTTATATATTCATTATAATATTTTGTGGCCTTTAAATTAATAGCTAGCTTAAAAGTTGCTTGCCATTAGATAAATAATAAATAATTTAAGTAGTAACAGAGAAAGGCTATACATGAGAGAACTTTTATATTAGATATAAAATTATAGTCTTTACAATTTGTAGTTTAACGTTAAGCTTATGATTGTTAATCATTCAAAATATTTCCCTGTCTGGCAGTATTCTGAACATGTTCTAGAATATAAAAGGAACATGGAGAGCCAACACTGGTTCCTTACAAAGGTATTTTAAGTTCAGACAATATAGTTTATATGAAGTATTTAAGTTATATGGCATCAACAGAGCTGAAGTGGTCCAATACTTTTATTAATACATTACTGGAAGATTCTTTTCACCCCTGAATTTAATGAAGGTAAAATATTAAACTAGCATTGGAATCTCAAATTCTCCAACCCTCTGAATGAAGTTTTTCATTTTCTCATTCTGAAGTAAATCTAGACACATGTAATCAGCAATAGGTATAGACCACCCACTTTTTAAAAAGGCATTATCTGGTATACTCAGATAATAGGTAAATTTGTAAAACATAAAGGAAAAACCCATACCTAGAACTTGAGGGTAGCGTCTTCTTTTTAGTATGTCCCAAATCTACTTCCTGATGCACACAGTTCTTCACGATAGGCAGTGTTACTTCCTGGTGCACACATAGGCAATGTCACTTGTCTGTAAGTGTTTACCAGATCTTCCGTAGCCCAGTGAAAGACCCCACCTCTCAGGCACCACAACCTTCTAAGTTTCTCTGAGTGTCTAGGACTGTGAGGCTCGGACTGACTGGATGTTACTGAAGCAGTTGAGGTAATTAAGCAGACACAGAGGTTGAAAAAACTTAACACGATTTGTTGGCTTGCTTTCTTTGGTTTCACCCCCAAAAGCTCAAATCCAAGAGGCACTGCCACCAACCTGGTGTCCATGTCTTACACCTTCACAGGCACCTCAAATTGCTCACTTTTTTCTGCTTTTTTAATGTTGTTTGAATGGGTTACTGTGAGAGCAGCAATGTTTCTTTTTATTAAAGTGAGCAGAATTAAATAATGCCTGTTAATAGAGCAGTGATTTCATAGACTAGACTTTATTTTCCACTTTCAAGTTGTTTTCATTTGAATCCCTAAGTTGCTTTCCCCACTCATTTTTTGATTGTGAAGTGTTTTAATAGATGAGGGTCACGTGGGTTGGGGAGTATAGCTCAGTGGTCGAGTGCTTATCATGTAACAGGTCTTGGGTTCAGTCCCCAGCACCACACACACACACACACACACACACAGATGTATATGCTCACACCATGAAGAATAGGCAGACCGACAAGTCCTCAAGTAAACAAAACTTCAGGCAAACAACCCTCCCCACACCTGTGGGCAGTGACAGAACAGTGCAGGGTGCACAATGGTTTCCAGTGGAATTCTGCATTTTGCTAACATTATGTAGAAGAGAGAGAGGGGAGGGTACTGACTAGGAATTTTCATTTCCTCTGATGACCAAAATAGGTTCTGCTTCACAGAGGATCCATTTCTGTTAAATTTAATGAACAGAACAAGTTTTGGATCCCAAAGTGTTGACATTGATGGAGACACAGTGGCTCAGCCCTTGCTGCTGCTTGTTTAATCCCAGGTTAGTACTCATTCTTCAAGGTCAGCGCTGATGCGTGGTCTTGAGCCATCTGAGGCTTTCTTACCTGGAAGAAGAGATGATAACCGACAGACTGATGGGCCAGTAACATCCAACTGGGCCTTTCTTGCTACTTTTGGCAGAGCTTTTAGTACATGCTGTCCATCTGCTAATCTGCACATGAAGATTATGGTTACAATCAGTGATCATTCAATATGGCATATTTGTGAGCCAGTCCCCTGGAGCTGATTGCTCTGTGTCACAGTGAATGAAATCCCTCACATGTGTCCTTTCTGTCCTGATCAACTACAGCAGCAACATGGGTCAGTAGAGTTGACAAATGATATTTTTCAATAATACTTTAAAAAAACTTGCTATAAACATAACAATAAACTCAGAAAATATTCTAAGATTAACACTAAAATGGGAATCGCCAAACTACTCATAGTGCTTAATCTATGTACTTTAGATATTAAAGCTGAATATTGTGTCAACACCAGGGACTGAATGCACCTCTAGTTTCATGGAAGAGTCACGGAACTTGATGACACACAATCAAATATACAGTTTCCTACCTTAATTCAAACCGGTAGCAATCATCTTTCTAGGCAGAGAATCAACTTTCACTCATCAGTGCATGTGAATGGAGCTTACTGTAATAAGGGCTGGTGATATTTTATGGGAAAAATAAGAATATTGTAAGGAAAATCTGAAACTAGCTTTTCTTGGAAGGCTAAATACATAGGAATGTTTTCTGTGCACTTCTTACGAGCACTCATTTAAGCCAGCTTTTTGTGTATGTGTGACATGATGTGCTAAAGAAGAACTTTCATAGAATTTACAGTTATTGTATATTTTGCTTTTAGAAATGTGAATAGTTTGAAATGTGATGGCTGTATATTGACCTCGATTCTCAAGTTGCTGAGATGTGTGGACTCATTTGTCCTTATAGGTTGCAGTGTTAAATACACAAATAGAACTTGGCATACCGTAGATTAGTCAATATTTATAAGCAACATTGCTATTTGAGAACATGGAATAACCTCCATATATAGCACCAAAGTGATTTATCATATGCCTTACCAATAACTTATTCAAAAGGGAAATAAGACCACTGGGACAGAAACAAGTAAAGGCAGCAGTAGGAGATGCCAATGCAATTTCAGGAGATGGGCAGCAGTAGGCCAAGAACTCTCAGGCTTGAGCTTTATCTGCTCCACTAAATGCTTTTTTAGGGAAGCTGAAAGCATCAAGGCAACTCCTGCTATCAAAGCCAGAAAGACCCAGAGAGCAGGGGCACCTGCAAAAGGGGTGGTGGGTTGAAATGTGTATTTTGAGAATAATCACCCCCGACTCACTACTTACCCACTTAGCCAGGTGGACACCCCATATCTAGTTGGGTGAAGTAGCTCAGTTTATGAACAAGCATGGAGAGGGAATAAACAAAGAGTTAATAAAAGACTGCTTGCTTCTCGGATGGAGACGCAGGAGATGTTTTCAGTTACTGGGTGTCCTGGAGTACTTAGTGTAATGAGAAGAAGAAGAAGAAGCATCCACATGGAGACATAACCCAAGACTGTATGGACAGGGAGCTGAGTAGGAGTCCATAAAGTCCTCTTAAAGAATAATAGAGTTTATAGAAAATGCCCTGATGCTGGAATGGGTCTAAATTAGTGTTGTCAGACACTAGAAGACTCTACAGGCCTCTGAGGTGCCAGGATGAAGTAACGGACAGTTTGGCATTTCGGCCCAACATGTGGCTGTATTGTGAGAGTTGAAAATGAAAAGTTTACCCTCATGAGTGCTTGCTAAACTTATCGTTCATAAATACTTTTTAATAAAGTAGCAGACACCGTGTGTCTCTAACAGGAGGATGGTGGTGGTGACAGTAAATGAGGAAGACAGGGAATATAAGGTCCAATGTAGACGGTAAAGAAGGAAAGACTTGCCGGACAGTGGTGGCACATGCCTTTAATCTCACCACTTGGGAGGCAGAGGCAGGCGGATTTCTGAGTTTGAATCCAGCCTGGTCTACAGAGTGAGTTCCAGGACAGCCAGAGCTACACAGAGAAATCCTGTCAAGAAAAAAAAAAAAAAAAAAGAAGAAGGAAAGACTTCCCATCAGTGTTTCAGGACGTCCTGAATGGTCTCCGTTAATGGGACCCAGAAATCAGGAGGCTGGACTGAAGCATGGGGACTGAAGGTAAACACAAGCGCGTCTATCTTTAGGTACAAAATCAGCAGCTGCACTGACTGACTAGGAGGAGGTTTAGATTTCTCTTAGAGGGTAGGGATGCTAATTACATATACAAGCAAAGAGATAAAACAATATGCCCCCTCAAATTAAAAATGTAGAAAGATAGTATAATCAAATGGTAGTCCAGCTATAAACACCTTCTCAAGGTTACAACATAAACATCAAATAGCAGCTTAACCCAAGATGGGCAGTGCATATTGGAAGGTGGAAGAGGGTTTCATGAGTCTGTATGAGAGAGGTACTTTTCTTATTTCTTTATGTTTTATTTTAGTATCAATTTTATTGATATATATCATATCTATCTATGAATCTATATAAAACACACACATTCATTAACTATGCTCTTTCATGATTTCTTTTTTTAAATTCTGTTTTTATATTTACAACATGTTAAAATTTAAATATATTTGATCATGTTTCCCCTCCCCCGAGTTCTTCCAGATCCTTTGCCCTTCCCTACCCACTCAACTTTAAATTCTTTCTCAAAAACCTCTAATAAAACAGTGAAGCCCCCTCAAACCAAGAAAACAAGATAAAAGACAACCCCAAAAGACAACAACAACAATCGTAAACTGTAACCAAATAAAAACACACAAAAAGCCGTGGAGTTCATTATATGTTGGCCAACTATGCTGAACATGAGGAGTGGTCAATATACCCAGTGCCCCCCACTCCATTGGAGAAAACTGACTTTCCGGAGCTCCTCCAGCAGGGATAAATGACAGTTCAGTTGTTAACCTTTATCCTAGTGACTAGGTTTTCACTTACTCATTCATTCATTTTTTTTTAAAAACCATAACAAAATAAATAAAAGATAAAATAAAAACTATCATACTGAAGTTAGACAAACTAAATCAACAGAAGAAGAAAAATAAAAAAAAGCCCAAGAGAAGGTCTAAGCATCAGACCCACTCATTCACACTCAGGAATCTCATATGAGCACTAAACTGGAAGCCATAATGGAAGCACAAAGGAGCTGGTGCAGACTCATGCAGGCACTGTGCATGCTGCTTTAGTCCCTCTGAGTACTTCATATGAGCTTTGTTCATGTTGATTTAAGAGGGCCTTGTTTTCTTGAAGTACCTCATTCTCCCTGGTTTGTACACTCAGTCTGTCTCGTTTTCCATGGGCTCTGAGGGGAGGGAGACATCTCATTTAGAGCTGAGTATTCCAAGGCCTCTCCCTCTTTGTGTAATGTCTGGCTCTGTGCCTTTATATTTGTTCCCATCTGCAGCAGGAGGAAGCTCCTCTAATGATAGTTGAACAAGATATTGATCTATAAGTATAGCAGACTATCATTTAGAGTCATTTTATCATTACATTTTTTTCCCTGTTTTATATCTGTATTATTTGGTTTTACTCTAAGCCCCTGGGCTATCTAGTCTTAGATTCTTGACCACTAAAGCAGTATCAGGTATGGGTTCTACTTGGAGTGGGCCTTAATTCAAATCTGTTACTGGCTGGTTCCGCCCACAGCTTTGTGCCACCACTGCCCTTGCATATCTTGCAATTAGAACGCTACTCTAGATAAAGGGTTGTGGTTGGCTTGGTGTTTGTTTCTCTTTTGATAACATGGAGAGTACCTCAGGAAGATAATTTCTAAAGTGGGGTGAATCTGATAATAGCAG
This sequence comes from Mus caroli, assembly GCF_978045245.1. Taxonomy (NCBI): domain Eukaryota; kingdom Metazoa; phylum Chordata; class Mammalia; order Rodentia; family Muridae; genus Mus; species Mus caroli. The sequence goes on from NW_028227256.1 coordinate 60,414,309, forward strand.
TATAAAGATTCCATTTAAAATGCATATAAACACAAAAGGAAGAATCTCGGTGTGAGAGAGAGGAAACGTGTTTAACCACATGTGTTTGTAACTACTTTGCATGCTTAAGAAGTGCCTGCAAACTTTATCCTTTACATTGGTTTTATTCCCTATAAAGCCCCTTTCTCTTCCATTAAACCTGTGCAAACTTGTTATGTTTAATGCTTTTCCAGCCCTATTTTTGACTACAAATAGGAGTGTCTTGTGGGCCTGTATTCTTGTCCTTGGTGCCCTTTCTCTACAGAACTGTCAGAAGCAGGACCATCAGTGTCAGTGTATCGGATACAGTCAATAAGGCCTTCTTTTGTTTTGTAGGGTGGAGAACACTGTTACTACCACGGAAGCATCAGAGGCGTCAAGGATTCCAGGGTGGCTCTATCGACCTGCAATGGACTCCAGTAAGTGGGAATCTGCTTGGGTCCTCCTGACCTCCAGGCTTGCTCAAAGCCATTAGCTCTGTGCAGTTTTTAACTTTCAGATATTTTATATTAGTGACTTTTCTATGTCAGTGATATGTTGAGGACTAAATAAACAGTAGTTCTAGAGAGCTAAAGTCCTCTCTTCTACAACGCCTAGACTTTGCAGAAAACTCAGAAATTAAACAAATAATTACATAGAGTAGTGATACCCATTTTGGTTGATGCTGTGAGGGAAAGGCTAGGGGTGTATTAGTTAGCTTTCTGTTACTGAAACAAAATCCCTGAGATAATCGACTTATAAAAGGATTATTTTCATTCAAGTCTTGGAGGTTTGAATCCATGATGGCTTGATCTCATTACTTTGGGCCAGTGGTGAGGAACCACATCATTGTGAATTGAGTGTGTGTTGTGCAGCAAAACTGCTCAGTGTGTGGCAAGGAGAGATAGTGAGAAGGAGACTGAATTCCCACAATGCCTGCAAGGGCATTTCCTGCACCCCTGCCATGAGCTAAAGTCTTCTTACAAGGCTCACGGTGATTATCTCATGTTGATGCCACTGTCTGCCAGGAGCACCACTCTGAGGTGAAATCAGATCCTGAGTAGCAGATCTGTTGAGGCATTTAAAACCCAAACTCTAGTCAGAAGCTTACAGAATGACTCAGTCTAGTTGACGCAGCACTACAGGACTATGGCAGAGGTCATCAGTTGGATTAGATCTAAGTCTGACTAGGTATCAGCTTGGGATGGATGGGACATTAAAAGGAACTCATCCATTGTCTGAGTTTCAGGCAGACCCATTGAAACCCTGCCTAAACACCTTTTAGACCCAAATCAAGTGGTGCATAGAATGGAGACTTAGCTTTAGACACTGGATGAAAAGGGTCTTAAAACTCCTTTCAAATGTTATTTTAAAAGATCCTCATATCTCCCCAAGTTAATTTTTTTTTATGACACACTACTTAATAGGAATTTACAATTTACAAGTGTAAAGATACTCCTGCTAGCCTCTTCAGAATCAGAGATGGTCTTAGAATATTCTTAGACAATAGGGCAGTCAAATGTGTTCTATCCAATATATAATTTGTATAACAAGAAATTTGTACTAGTTTCATGTAGTTCTGAAAAAAGCGATTTTTCCCCTAGCATGTGAGAGATCTTATTCCAGATCACTGTTGTCATAAGTTTTTTTCTAAAAATGAGTTATATCATGTAGCATCTGCATGCTCTGGGGGAATGCTTTACACGTTTGTGCTGGCAAGCTGCCTAGCAGAGTCCTTGGAGTTCTGAGAGCGGGGCAGGGTTCCGCACTGTCATTGGGGGTTTATCTGGGACTGTTTGAAGACTTTTGACACTGTTGAGATTCTGACTTGCCTGTTCTCACTGCAACACTTGCTGACTCTCCTCCTGCTGTCTTGTCTTACAGTGGCATGTTTGAGGATGACACCTTTGTGTATATGATAGAGCCACTGGAACTGACTCATGATGAGGTGGGCCTGTGCCATCAATTTCCTTATGGTATTTGGTTTTCCCAGCATCAAAGACCATTTATCCGTGTTATGTGATGTCACACTTAGAATGGTACAGTGCTAGGCCCTTATGCCAGTGAGGCCAGATCAGAGGTATGATGCTGAGCTATTCTGAAGCAAGCCCCTTCTTCCCAGCCTTTAGAGAGAACAGGGAGGGCTTTTGTTTTGCACTGAGCAGCCTGGACTTTACTTAAAAAATCTTTCATTTCTACTGTCTTCTTTAGATAACTGTGTAAGAATGTACTTACTTTCTGTTACTAGAAATACTTAGTAGGGAAATCTGTGGTCTAAATCGTGGCTACGTGATACAACATACAGTTTCCAGATGGAAAAGAAGGTAGTGTTTCATTTTGTATAGGACAACAACCGTAATGAGACCTCCTGTGTTCCTGCCATGCAGTTTACTGACAGCAGTCTTTACAGTCTGGTACAGAGGCGTCGATGTTATATTGAAAGCTTACTGCATTTTACATTCATGATAAAATTGATATCCTGAGACTCATGATGGGGATGCAAAAAGTCACATGTGACATTTCAGATGGTGGCACCTGCTGAAGAGAGCAAAGAGCCACCAAGGTGAGGGGGAATCTTGAGTAACATACAAGGGGATTAGAACACTCCCAGAGCTGTGAAGATACAAAGGCTCTGGCATGGGAGGAGATTAGCAGGTGAAGACACAGAGGGGTCACAGCAGGAGGTGGGGCAGCCTGGAGGAGTAGATCTAGGGAGCGCACTTTAAGGAGAAAAACCATTTTTGAGAGTGCTAATCCGAGTAATGCAGTCATTTGATGGAGAGCAGAAAACAGGTTTGGTGGGGCACAGGGTGTCACCATGCAGCCCAGGCCTCCCGAGTATTCTGTGTGTGCCGCCATGCCCAGATGGAAACATTAACAAAAAATCTTTCTTTGAAGAAAACAGTAGTCACTGAGGCTGTTAAAATATGTATACACACATACATACATATATACACACGTGCACATATATAGTACATATATATTATATATATAATATATTTGATTGATTGATTGATTTGTGTGTGAGTGTTCTGTGTGAGGAGCTCAGCAAAGGGCCTCAGAGCCTCGGGAAGTGGAGTTACAGGTGGCTGTGAGTAGCCATGTGGGGGCTGGAAACTGAGCTTGGGCCTTCTGCAAGGGCAGCAAGACTTCTCAACTGCTGAGCCATCTCACCAACTCTGACATTTAGACTTTTGATAATAAAAAGCAGCATTTATTTTCTTGTCTGTACATGTATGTATGCAATATATTTATATATACATTTATATAACATGAAATATATAACATATATCTATATAATCTATTTACACAATTCACTCATTACATATATGTATATATTTTATTTATAATATATAAATATATAATTTAACGTATAAATGAAAATAAATTTATATTTACATATATATAAAACTATGAGGTAACTTTTCAAATTCGAGACAGAAAAAAATATTTATTATACATGGTGATTGCAATATTTGAACAAACCTGTGTGGGTTTTGATGAATAACTTTAAAACTTTCCATAGAGTGACGACAATTTAGCCTTGATTAGGATATTTTGATGCGTAAAATGTGCTCCCTGTTCCGTGGGCAGGCAGATAACCATCTTATGGCAAAACTGCCAGAAAGACATTCAGACATTCAGCAAAACACCTGACTATTGGCTTTGAGTAACTGCTCCCTTACCTCCCTCACCAAGGAAACCCCCAAAGGAAAACAACAACAAAAAGTCCAAAATAGTTCTCTAAGCTTTCGCATTTTAAGAAAGTGTAAATGGGGCAATTTCCAGTGCATCCATAATATGACAATTTTTGCAGACGGGGTGAATTCATAAATGTGTTGCAGTGTCTGTTGAACTGCTAAAAGGGTTTATATACATATAAACTCGTATTATCAAAATGTTTGAGGAATCGGCACTTAGTTGTTATAGCTGTAATTATACTGCTGGGGGCTGGTGGTTATGTGCGTATTATCTTCTGTTCCCTGCCTGCCTCCTACTGCCTCCCTTTTGTTCATTCTCACTGTGGGTGGGGGCAAGCGAGCAGAACTTGAATCTTTAAATTAGCAGCGAAAATCCTGTTGCAGGTTCAGGGGTAAATATCACGATGCTAGGTGTCTTTTTATCAGTTTCCAGAATAAAGAACTGATTAGATAGAATTTGGATTTTGATCCCAACTCTTGTATAGACAGGATAGTTCCAGTGAGAATTCACATTCTATTGCAAGTAGAAAGCAATTAGCTATATTCTTAAATATTGTTTTCTATCAAATCTAATAAGAAAGACCTTTTAAAAAGCTTTTATGATTATAAAACTAATATATTAATTGAGTGTGGTACTGTATGCCTGTGATCACAGCTGCTCAGGAGGCTGACGCAGAAGGCTTACTTCAAGGCTAACCTGGGAAACTTAGTGAGGCCCTGTCTCAAAAAATAAAACAAAACAAATAAACAAACAAACAAAATAATAACACCCCCCCTGCCCCCAGAAAACAGGCTAGGCAGTGGAACAGAACTAATTTAGTATATATGAGACTCTGAGTTCAATTATCAATATTGCAAAAGCCACAAAATCTAGTAATATGTTAAAAAATTTTGAAAAGCAAAACAACCACTTAATTAACTAGTAATTATCCATCATACCATCCCCAAAGAAAATTTATCACCTTTTAGCTAGTATTCACACAATTTTCCCATTGCATATTTCCATGTATATTTTAGATAAATTGATTGATTAATAGCACAACTTAACCCAATTCTAATTTTTCTGAATCTCAGTATTTTTATTCGTTAAGTAGAAATGTGATGGTTGATCTTGCTTGTCAACTTGACTCACCCAAGAAGAGAGAAACCTCAGCTGAAGACCTGTCTCCATCAGAGTGGCCTGTTGGGTGTGTCTGTGGGTCATCTTCTTATTGCTAACTCATGTACGATGGCCAAGCCCACTGCAGGTGGCACCATCCTTACACAGGTGGGATACAATAGGTATCCCTGGGCCGTATAAAAAAGGTAGCCGACAAGCCAGAGGATGCCAGCCAGTAAGCAGCGTTCCTCCACAGCCTCTGCTTCAGTTCTTGCCTCTAGGTTCCTTCTTGAGTTCCTGCCTTCATTTTCTTCCATAATGGACTGTATCCTGCAAGTTGGAATGCAATCTTTCCCTCTTAAGTTTGTAATGGTCAGTGTTTTATCACAGTGGCAGAAAGCAACCTAGAACAGGGGTAGAATCCAGACGACATGGACTTCTTGGGAATAATTCAGACAATGCACACGTCAACGTCAACACTGCTTGGCAGAAACTGAGCCCTCAGCTCTTAATGCCACTTCCATTCCTAATAATGTAACGAGCCCATGTAATTTCTAGGCCAAAGAATATGAATATTTTCAAGGTTGCTTATGGAAATCATTAAAAATCTTTCTCAAACCATGTTACCAGTGATATATGAGTATATTCAGCCTGGCCTTGCAGCTGTAATTAACTACGGATGTCATCATTTTTAAAATCACTTACAAATTGATGAGAAAATTGCAGTTTCATCTTTTCAAATTTTACGTTTTAAAATTGTACTAAAGCACTAAGGTTATCATGCCGGTGGACAGGCAGTCCTTTCCTATGCATTTCCCACGTGGGGCTTTGAGAGAAGCTGAGATTCCAGAGCACCTGACAAAAGAGTGCTTTCATCTAAAGTGGAGCCCTTGGAGGGCTCTTCTTCATTTAAAATTAAAGGTTCAACAAGGCATCCCATCTTCCTTCTAATATGTCATGTCCCCGTGTAAGGAAGGATATTAGAAGCAGCGTTATGCAAGCACAGTTCCATGGAGTCATAGAGGTGTCTTCGTGTCTTACTTTTTCATTTCCTGCAATTGTCTTTTGTTTCAGAAAAGCACAGGCCGACCGCACATAATCCAGAAAACCTTGGCAGGACAGTATTCTAAGCAGATGAAGAATCTCAGTAAGTCTTCATTAAAATAGCTGTGGTATGTGTGGGGCTGTGTCTTGCAGACCTCTGTAGACGGTCAGGCTTGTTCAGGAGGGAAATTGGTCTGAGAACTTGGGTCGGCTGTGTGGGTGGGGAGTGCAGCCTCAGCTGTGCCTTGCGTGGGATGAGGCATGGAGAATTGCTTCAGTGAAGATGACAAATGAAGCGCCAGCCAGCGTGTAGCTGGGCTTGGAACCTGAGTGTGGCCAAATGTAAATGATTACTGCAGGGCCAGGCATTAAACCAGACTTTCTGGTTTGCTCTTCCCCAGCCCTTCTTCATTACCTCCCCCAGTCACCCTGCCCAGAAGCATCTTTAGTATGCTGATGTTGGCAAAGGCTTCTTTTGGTTTCCTGCAGGCATGTGAGATACTATTTCTATATACTAATGCCCAGAATCTTCCATAATTTATACAGAACCTTATGCCACGTATCATTTTAAAGTCTAAAGTAAATTGGGCACACATAATAAAAGTTCTTAGGCTATAGTTAAACGGTTGTAGGTCAAATAACCATCAACCTTGGGCAACTCACATTTTTTCATGAAGAGAGGAAAATCGCGTTTGAACTGTCTTTGTGAGTGTGAAATGTTGAACAATCAATGCACTGTTTCACTGTAGGCTGTTTGGGCTCTGTGATGACATTCATTATTAATGGCACTGTTCCTTCGTGTAATATTTGAAGACTATTCTCAATGGAATGCTGTCCACATCCATTTGATGTTAATTTCCCTCTTACACAGGCACAGATGGCAGTGACCAGTGGCCTTTGGTACCTGAATTACAATGGCTAAGAAGAAGGAAAAGAGCAGTCAATGTGAGTGCAGCCTCGGGCCACAGGCAGGGCTCCTTCTCACTCCCCACACTCCATCTTAACTTTCCCCTTCAAAACAAAAAACAGCACAGAGAAGCTCATCTCTTGAGGATTTTTAGCACATTGCTATTTATTCTTTCCTTCCTGTTAAGGATTCAAACTGATTAGAGTGTCCTGTGAATCCTGATGTCATGTAAAAACGTGTTGTTTTAGTTCTGTCTTCAATGTGTTTTTCTTAGGAAAATTGGAGGATATTCCCCCCACCCAATGGAAAAGCACAATAGGACTAGTAAGATGGCTAAATAATTGAAGCTTGGTACCCTGAACTTCATCCTCATGACCGCCTGGCGGAAGGAAGGAGAGAACTGATTCCAATAGTTGACTTCTGACTTTCCTATGCATTCACCCTCCACACACAACCAAACCAAAGACACAAACAAACAATAAAGAGACTGCACCACAGCTTTAAAAATAATCTGGCTTATACAATACAATGTCGTATAGAACATTTCTGTTAAAAGAAATTGGCTAATCAAGTTTATTTGTATTTCTTCCAAACAAAAAACTCTGTTATTCCAAAGTTGAAACTGAATGTGTTTATTCAGTTTATTCAGACCAGAATGATACAATGTCATTCCTTTATTGGCAGTATGACAGTGGCTAAATAAAAGTCTTGAGACCACATAACCAGTAACTGTTGCATGCCTTTTATGTTCTGATAAATACATAGGGGCATTGTAACTAAATGTGTAGCAGATTAAAAGGCTGTAATGATTGGGACTGTTTAGTAATTACATGGTGAATGCCATGTAACCAAGAATTAATTCTGTAGCTTATAGGTTACATAGTAATTCACTAGATGACTTAATGAATAATTATAGCACAAATTATACATTTTAGATAATACTTAGTTAAATGTATTTTGTGTGTATGTGTGTTAAATGAATTAGACTCCCCCCACCCCCCCGCAATCTAAAAGTTAGTTCAAGTTTGAATCATCTTCTTACATAGTGTACACTGGCATTATGGTAATCACGAATACAATTTTTACGCTCACTTAATTAGAACTTTGCTTACTCTTGAAGATGCAGTTGGCTTATGCGCCTTTCCTTTCACTGCAGTCTACCCCATACTGAACTGTTTCTCAATACACAATGAGGAAGAACCTTCATCATTACCTTTTCAGCTGTGAGAGGATACGTGTGACTGAGAAGTAAAATAGTCTTTAGTCCTAAAGTGTTATCTGTCGGCATTTGTTCCTGTGAGGGGCTGGAAATTGGAACTCTGTCAGATGCCTTTTATCCCAGACCTCTAATTCTTATTGACCACCCTGATGTGATTTCAGAGGTGCCTGCTGTTCTCTTGAGATGAATTTAAAGTGAATTCCCTTTGACATTTTAAGTAAATGTGAATATTTTATCATTATTACTGTAGAAAAGGAAATGTATTTATTTTTAACTATCATGCCATGCCTTTTCCTTTAGAGTAATTTTACCTGGAAAGCCACACAGAAACCATATGACTTATTTCTCATTTTGGCAGGTGGCAATAGTGACGCTGTGTTTCTCTAGCTTCTTCTTTGTTCAGTGGCACTTTATAGTCACATATGAGCAATTGCTTTACCAGGCATCTTTTTTGGATATCTATACAACAGGCAATGAAGAGTCCAGAAAGGCTTAGAGATACTACTTTATATCAACCCTTGTTCTAACCATGCATTTTAAATTTGCTTTAGCCATCTCGTGGTGTGTTTGAAGAAATGAAGTATTTGGAGCTTATGATTGTTAATGATCACAAGACGGTAAGAATATAGAATCATAGCTGTCTTAGTTGCTGTTCTATTGCTGTGAAGAGACACTATGACCAAGGCAACTTTTAAAAGAAAGCATTTAATTGGGGCCTTGCTTATAGCTTCAAAGGGTGAGTCCATGATCCATGTGGTGGGTAGCAAAGTACAGGAGCAGCAGGCAAGCATGGTGCTAGAGCAGTAGAGGTTGAGACAGGTGGAAGGACATATAGATAGACAGACAGACAGGGAGAGAGGAGGGGCTAGCATGGGCTCACCCTCAGTGACTCATTTCTTCCAAATAGCTCATACATCCTAATCCTTCCCAAGCAATTCCTCCAGCTAAAGACCAAGCATTCAGAGATATGAGCCGTGGGGGCCATTCTCATGCGAACCACCAGCACAGAAGCACAGATAGCTTGTTGAACAAGAAATGCATTTTACTTTGAGTGAACTATTGTTTGTAACTTAATAAAGTCCAGATGTTTAGACACAATCATTTGGTGGTTCTAAATGAGTGCCGTGTTTCTAGATGAAGAAGAGACAGTAACAATATGGAATTTTGACAGCTCTAAAATTACCTCTTTAATAGAGATTTATAATGGGTAGATTTACCAATATGATGCTTTTCACTCATCCATGTTTAAAGTCCTTGCTCTCTACCTTTCACATTTGTGTGCGTGGCCACTGGTTCAGTATTCTATCCCATGCTTTTGTGATGAAAAAAAAAATCACTCATGAGGCTCTGGGTTCCATACTCTGGCACTTCACATACAAACAAACAAATGAAACATCTGTCTCAAGAGACCATGTTAAATGAGTGGTTTCTTCGACTAAATATTGATAATACAAATAATGTTCTGTTCCACCCATGGGAGTAATAGGCGCTGCACTCCAGTGATGCTTAAGAGAAGTACGGACAGAAACACCATACTCACTTGTGTCTATTCTCTGCTTAGCCACTTCCATTGTCAGCACCTGAGCATCCTGGCTCAAGGCTGTGCACTACTGCGCTCAGTTCCGGAGGTGTGCTGGTAACCTCTCAGATACACTTCTCCAGTGCTAACTCATCTCTGGTCTGTCAAGCTACTGAAGTGAGACCATTAACTGAAGCTAGGCATGGATGTGGCCAAGTGGTTCCCTTGAGCCTTTTGCATCTGGCCCCACCACGGCCACAATCCCAATCTCATTCAGCTAATGATTATTTTGTCACAGCTGTGCAGTTTAATTTGAAACATTGCTCATTGAGAGTAGTTGATTTTATGGAAGTAGAGTTGTATTTTTAAAGACACCATGCTTAAAAGTCAGGTATGGGTAAAATAAAATATTAGAATACAATATTAAGCTTCATTAAGTCCCTGTTATTTTAGGGAAATCAAAGTTAGTGAACTCTATGATAAAGTTGTACTTTGTACTAAATTGACATTATGAAATTCCATTCAGCTCAGTTATCCCAGAGAAATCCTTGAAACTGTACATTACAAAAGGATAATGGATATTTAAATTTTCACTTGAGTCTTTTACTTTAATAGATATTTAAACTAATTACTATTAGTTACTAAGCAATAGTTCAGTTGTGCTGAAAATTATTTTCTTACCCTGTGGAATTCTTTTTATTTTTTGTAGACAGACTTAATTTTCTGTATCAGCCTTTAAATAACTTCTTTGAGATATAAAAGTAAGAAGGAACATTTGTTTTTGGAATTACATATAACTTAGAATTGTTCCCTGGTAAGGAAAACCAAATGTTCAGGTGTCGACTTGCACTAAAAAAGGCTTAAATCTGAATTTCTGAAGGGTGTTGGTGGGGCTCTCTTCATCTGAACCGCTTTTCTGACTAAGAATTTTCTAACTACTTTCCAAACCTGATGATTGTGGCAAGTTGTGAAATTATGTCTTTAAAAGCCTGAGCTTTTTTCTAACATCCATTATATAAATCTTGTGATGTATAGATAACTGTATCATATCTATACACAACATATATATACAACTGCAGAGTGCAGCTCTTCCAGATGAGTAGTTGAGAACATTCTGTTATTTACTCTGTGTGTGTGTGTGTGTATGAGTCAGAGGTGGGCAGTAGCACAGGCGAGAGCAGGCACAGGAGATAGTGCCACACCCTACCCAATTGAACAAATAATGCAATAGCACCATTCTCAAAAATATTGTTCTCTGCAAAGAAAACCTTATTTGCTTATACTACATATTTTGTGATAAAAATCATCATCTTATTTGGGGTACTGTGCCTTTTAATTTAAGTTGTTTTAAACATGTATTTAAACACCAGTCTATTATTGTGTGTTTGTGTGTATGATGTGTATGGTTGTAGGCATGCGTAGTGTGGAGGTCAGAGGTACCGAGGCCCCTGTTTCTGCTATGCTGTTCTCTAGGCTAGCTATCTCCATTTCCCATCTGAGCATCAGGGTGCTGGGATTGCAGGCACACTTCTGGCTTTTTTTTTTTTTTAATATGGGTTTAGACAATTGAACTGTCGTCAGCTTTGCCTGACAAGTACTTTTACCCACCAAACCACTCACCAGCCCACATCTTCTAATTAAAAAAGAAATCCAAGTTTTTAAATGAACAGCGTTTGAGTTTTCATTTCATTGTAGTATAGCGAATGAAAACTGAGCATATTTTATTGATAAATTTTGGGTGGTGTTGGACTTTAAAATTGCAAATGAACAAATAACAAACCTTGATTTTTTTTGAATGGTGATAATGCCCCAGATAGAACAAAACTACCGGGGAGTTTCTAGCATTTGAAGAATATTCTTTTGGGCTAATAGCACTAAATAATCCCTTTGCTATAAAACCAGATTACATCCTGTCCTATAGTCATCCCAAATAAATATTCATTTTTAAGACCCCCTCATAGGAGTTGAGAAAAGCCCCCCCTTTTAGGTAATCTTTTTATTAAATGAAGTTTTAAAATATTATCAGTACAAAGATGCAATAAATGACTAGAGAGCAGAATACTGCACCTCGGTGCCGCAAGCAGACCGAGCTAGGATAAGTGAATACGTCAATTTCCAGTGTCTGGAGATTTGCTGCTGGGCTTTAGCATAATCACCCCACCGAGGAGCCCCATCTCGCGGTGTTTGTACTGTACGAGCCAGCGGGGTTTTATAATTCTTACCTTTGGGTTGAAAATAAGGTTCAGCTTTAATTGTTTTCTAAAGGGCACATTTCTTAAGGGGCTCATTTATCCAGGAAGTGAAAGCCAATTTGCCGGCTTAAATGGAAATGGTTTTCAGTGATCAGAAAATGTGAAGGTAAGTTTTATCATAAATGGAGCTCGCACATTTTTCTTTATTTGCCAAATTAGTTCTCATTCATGCAGGAAATGGAAACATTTTGCCTACATTTGCATTCGAGCTTCCCTCTCTAATACTGGCCGCCTGAAAAATTGCACCTCTCGTGTTTTGAACAAGCAGCCCAATTATCAGAGGCTTTCAATTAGAAAGAAAGAAAAAAAAACTCTCAAATTTGTAGAAAGCGTCTTGGTACCTAGCTGGCAGAACCTAATTTGTGAGCAATTATAGCTTGATAAAAGTCTGCAAACATTTCTTTGAGCTGCTTAAGCTAAAAATAAATATTAAAAACTGTCTAATAAAAAATTGGTTGAGATATTTTAAAGTGCATGTAAAGCAAGTGTTTTGCTTGCATTGCTGCCGCGTTATTAAATATGAACCAATAAGGTGCAAATCAGCAATGACTCAAATAGGTTTTCAATTAAAACCTCATTTGGTTTTCCTTATTTAAAAACCACTGTATTTTTTAATGGACCGAACAAATTACAGATTTTCATCAATAATCTTGACTTTTGGGGGAGGGCTATATAGTAAGCAATAGTTTATAGTTATCTCATAAGAATTATTAACTGAATAAGTTAATTTCTTCTTCTAGCCCAGAGTAGGACAAACTTTGGTTTCAGCCCCGTAATCCCAGATAAGTTATTTGAGGATAATAGAGCTCCCTTCATGGAGTTGTGAGGAGTGGATATTTGTTGTGCGGGGGACATAGTTTCTCATAGATCCTGGGTGCCTAGTGAGTGTTGTTTTCTTTGTGGGGCTGGAAACACAAGATTTTCTGCTTCTTCAGCAAGTACTCTGTCATGAGCTTCCTCCCCAGCCTCGTTCTGCCCTTCGTTTTCTCTCTTACCATCACTGAATACAGATGACGGTCATCATCACCATCACCATCATCATCATCATCATTATTTGAGAACAGTTTTCAGCTCTTCTGGTTTCTGCGACATAGTAATTCCTCTCTCTCTGCTATTATAGTTGTTTAATATCTGACCCCTTAGATCATGTTTGGGAACTTGGCTCAGGGCTCTGTCGCATGCTCTCTTCCTGATTGACAGCTTCCAGTTTCAAGCTCTATGTAGGATCATGACTTAAGATCTCTGAGCCCTTCCTTTAGAGCTTTAGACTTCCAAGTTTCATCCTGTGACCTTGGCGTCTTTTCTTTGGTACTGAATAGACACCTCTAAATCACAGCTCAAAGTTACTGGGCTGGTTCCAAAGTGCTTTTTGAAATTCATGTGTTAGGAACTGTTCTCAAATTCACATGGTGGTGGTATTCAGTGGTAGGGACTTTGAGAAGGATCTAGGATTATTGAAGAGGGAAAAAAAACATGATTTTTATTGTGTATTAAATATTCTTAATCTTTCTGAAAGATACAAGAGATTTAATAAGTACAGTTGAAAACCAGTTTCAAACACATGGTACGAAAGAGTCACCAGTTTAAACCATGTTTTTCTTTTACCTACTGGTTGTAGAAAGAACAATAGCCTCATGGAGCGGTCCAGAGCATGGGGTTCCTACCACTGACTTAAGCTGTCAAATGTCTCCTCTTCCTCGTCAATGTATGCTGAGTAAAGTGTCTGACTCCTTAGTGAGGAGTTGCGTCCAATGGTAGTGCACTCGCTGTACAGTGGTGGAGTATGAAGTCTCACACTGTGACTCCTCCAAACAGCAACTTCTCCCAACCCCAAACCAATGTCCCTAGATGTTTTGTTCTGTTCTTGAGATTTCTTTAGTGCAGGTCCTTAACTCTTGGGCACAAGGGATTCTCCTACCCAGTGTCCCAAGCCCTGGGATTATAGAAGCCCACCACAGTTCCAGGTTGACATATAGAATGATTTTCTTAAATAGTTTTACACAACTGTTATTGTTTGCATACTTCCTTTTCTTTTTTGCCTCATCTTTAGCTTTGGTTATCTAGAATAAAGGCTTGTTCTAGGAGTGGCATCCTCTGTGGGAAATTTACTAAAAGCAGAACAAATACGCCCCGTCATGGACAAGGCTACACGAAGCGCTGCATGATAGGAAATGGCTTTCACTTGTGCTTGGCCTTGAGGTTAAAGTAAGAAAGTTGTTCAGAGGAGATGAGTTTTTGGTCTAAGCCCTTTGTAAATGGTAAAGATTCATTTTTATGAAAGCAAAAGAACCGAATAGTAGCTGTTTAGACTGAATTAAAAGTTGACTTCGAGGGACAGAGTTTCTGTGTATACAACTATAGGCTCCTTCAGGCCATGGGACATGTTTTACAATTTTCCTGCCTGGGTTTGTGTGGTAAGAAAAGGAAAAGAAAACAAAACCAAAAAAAATAACAAACAAAAGCCAGCATCACTGTGTCCAGCTTGGCGCAAACCAGTTTCTGATCTTTTGAGCCACGTTTCTAGCATTTCTGTTTAATATGAAATCTTTGATATCGAGGACAATAAGAACTTGGAAGTGACTGGTCCATCTTCTCTCCCCCCCTCCCCCCAGTATAAGAAGCACCGCTCTTCTCACGCGCATACCAACAACTTTGCAAAGTCTGTGGTCAACCTTGTAGATTCTGTAAGTAGCCTGGTTTCCTTGAAACTTCTTTTCATTAATCCAAAAAGCATGGTTCATATCTCTTTCTCTATGCTCAGTGATAATGTTGGCTATTTCTTGGATGAAATGAAAACAATGTATTCATACGTTCCCCTGGCGAAGAAGCTGTTGGATGGAGGGAGAGCTTTGTAAGAAAGTGCCATCTGGGCTTCAGAATTCTCAGACTTCCCAAGAAGCTTTGGCATTGTTTCTTTCTTCTAAGCATATTGACTTTCATTAATTATCATTTTAATTCCACGTATCTGTGGGGTGCAGTGATATAATTTGATACATGTGTACAGTATCTAATGAGCAAATCAGAGTAGCTAGCATCGCTACCTCCTTAAACAGTGAGAAATTTTTATTAACCCACAGTAATTGTATAGCATTGCCTCTGTTATTATCAGAGTCCGTGGGGGATAAAGTGCAGCAGAGAAAGACCGTAAGGCCTGGAAATTATTCTCAGTAAATGAGGCTTTATTAATAACTACTTGAGCTTTTCCTAAATATTTTTGCGTAAGTAGAGAAGTCCTAATGGATTGAGGCAGCGTGTGTTAAGAGGATTTAGATAGATGGAAATCTCCAGACTGTGGATTTATTATCTTAGTTCTCCCAGGGTGGAATGCCTCAGACTTACTTTCTAGTATTCTAGATGATAAAATTAGGTGTCATTGCCACACAGAATGCTTTGAGACAATGAAATGGCTCCTTCCTTCAGAGGGGTGTGGCCCTACATGTCCTCACTAGTGATGGGCTTTCCCCTTATGCCATTTCATAAATTCCAGAGAATGATCGATTAGATTTTCTTCATGTTTCCTGCCTTAGGTTGCAACAACCCAGAGCTGAGTTTTATACATTGTATTCCAATAAATAATTAATTGAGTTGCATAAATTAATTTATATATTCTGATGTGAAGTGCTACTTTGTTAAGCTAAATATATTTTTTATCTTGTATTTATTGTATGGTGCCTCTTGACTGTGAAAAAAAAATCTTTTTTTTTTTTTAATAAATTGCCAAGCATCTAAATGCTGCTCACTCTGAAGATCTGCCTTTTAAACAGCCCCAAACCACCCGTCATGTAAATATTCATAACATATTTTGTGCACCTAGCATATGTTATGTGCCTCATAGGCACAGCTGACAAAATTGTAATATGAGTTGATGTGCATAGAATATGTAATATAAAATTAAGGTTGAACCCCTGAGAGCCGGTTTACATCTGCCTTATTACTTTTCTTTAATTTCAGCCCTTGTCAATCTGCTCACAGGAAACCTATAACTGGATATGGAAAAGAGAATCTTAAACACATCTTCTCCCCTGCAAAAGCTATTTATTAGGCAGCATCTCTGCATTAGTCATTTTTTTATGTGATTGAATAAAATCATACTTTGCAAAATTTAATTTTTAGTTTATGTTATACTTATAAAATCCTGGAGCTGATCGTCCATTGCAGAAATATATTATACTTAACTCATTTTTGTGTACAGCCATTATAGCTTCAATTTGATGCTAATTTCTTTATTGACTGTCTTCAAAGACCGTTCATTTATTTTCTTATATAGTTTAAAAGCGAGGCAACTTGGCAGCTCTCCTTGAAGTTGCTTAATTCTGTGAGTTATTTATTTGGTCCAAAGTATTGAGAACAGAAGAATAACAAGATGTGAATTGAGTGATGCCACTCGGAAGTGAGAGTGAGATTGGTGCCTCAGATCTGTGCCCCCAGCCCCCGCACTTGGCCTCAGCTCTGTGATTCACTCTGAGAGTTATTATATTGTGTAGCAAGGCAGCTATACTGTTTGATGAACTGTCCCAAGCCTGCAGGTTATATTACACTTAGAGTCTCTGTGTCAGGCTCCGGCTTGTCGTCTCCTCTGGGGTTTGGAAAGGTTATTTTGCTGGGCCCTGTTGACAGTGCAGGTCCTGACTTGAGTACCTTGACGTCCCTACATTCTCATAATATGCCAGGCAACTGAAAATTCTGAGCTGAGGGTGGAGACAATCTCTTTGAGGAGAGTAGAGAATACAGAGTTGTGTGATTTTTTTTTTTTCTTCTTTATTTTGGCTCTTGGAAAAGAGAAAGCGGAAGCCGATTCTGTATGATTAGCTAATTCTGACCCCATGTTCTCTCCCCTCCCCCCACCTCCCTTCCGCTGACTGACTCACTGATTGTGCATGTTTGACCCAGTGTTTTCCTCCTGCACCTGTCCTGTTGTATACCCCCAGATTTACAAGGAACAGCTCAACACTAGGGTTGTCCTGGTGGCTGTGGAGACCTGGACCGAGAAGGATCACATTGACATCACCATCAACCCGGTGCAGATGCTTCATGAGTTCTCCAAGTACCGGCAGCGAATCAAACAGCACGCTGACGCAGTCCACCTCATCTCGTACGTGCTCCTTCAGGCTCTTACTGCAGTTCGGCTCGCCGTTGATCTTTAGTCCCTTGTTGTATCCGTTAGCCCTCATACAGGGGGCGGTGACTTCCGCAGAGTTGCTGTTGCTCCCCTTCTGGATTTATGGAAGTAGAATTCCAGGGCTGGGAGGCTTGCTTGGTTCAGTGGCCTCCAGCGTTACTGTCCAAGCACAGAGCAGCTATCTCCTTAAGGTCCAAAGCACAACCCAAGGTTCCCCTGGTACTGTTGCTTTCTCTACAGGCAGCAGGAGGGCCTGGCGTGGAGAGAGGCAAGAGGGTGCTCCTTCTATAAGGACAGCATCTGTAAAGCAGGTTTCTTGAAAGCTTGTGTGCGTTTGCTTCGCACATGTTGGCTAGATCATCGTCATGTGAGCACACCTAGCTGTAGGACGTCTAGAAAACACCTTTTTTTTAGACAACTACTGAATGCAGGTGTGTTTCTGTCACTAAGGAAGAGATTCATCCTCTCTTCCCACTTTTCCTCTTCCCCCCTCATGGCCGTTTTTTTCATCTTCCACCATGGTTCTGTCCTGCAATCAAACCAAGCAACACAGTCCCTCTTTCTGTCTTACTTTTACCTGTTGCCCACCTCCTCTTTCAGCTTTTATCAATTTATAATAATCAGCAATAGATATTCTTTAGTAGAAAAAGAGTCAATGTGTTTATAACAGCATAGATGGAAATCTATTTAAATACAGGTTTTTTGGTTTGTTTTTTAATTTCTGGTTGGCAGTGACTTTTAGGGTGTGGGAGAATTCATGTTTTAGGAGTGTGTATGTGGTGTTTTCTGACAGTACCTTGTTTTCTTAAGGCGCGTGACGTTCCATTATAAGAGAAGCAGTCTGAGTTACTTTGGAGGTGTGTGTTCTCGAATAAGAGGGGTTGGTGTGAATGAGGTAAGTTCCATGATTTCTGTAACTAGAGCTCCGTCTTTGCAACTAATTTCATTCTTCATTAAGGCCCCGTGTATAACTGTTCTCCTGCAAGTCTTCAACAATGACTTTAGGGATGTAGTAGTGTGAGTGGTTCAGATCAGTAAATGAAGCCCTGAGTTCATACTGTCAGCTTTGCATACCACCATGGAAGTTTTGTACTCTTATGGTACAAACATCACCTGAAAATTGGTTCAGAGATTTTTAGGTCTCTAGTTGAGATGTTAAGTGTTTATCAACTTATCAATCTTTTTTCCTGTGACTCTTTTTTTTTTTTTAAGTTTTTAATGCTTTCCTGTTTAGAATTAGCTCATTTAAATAAAAGTTTTACAGATTATATTTTGTCTTCCTATATAAATTTTCATTTTTATGTCTTCTAATTAAGCTTGGTATGGATTAAAACAAATGTTTTTATAGAATCATTGTTTGGGTACCTTTATCACAAAATTTTTAATTGAAAGAAGCACTCCAAAGCCCAGCCAACTATTTCAAAATCCTGGCAAGCACTGGAATAGGTCTTATTCGTCAGTCTCACTTGAGAATGCTTTTAGGCACTGGGAGATCTTTCTTGACATATTTGAATATGTTGAGTTGGAGCACAGTCTTACTCACTTTTATTTTCTGTTCCCATGTGAAAACTTCCTGTTCTGAAAGATGCTTGTGGGGCACAGTCTCAAGGGAGAAATGATTTAAAGGGTGTACACCATCTATAGATATTTTAAGGCTCTTCTAAGGAGCTTGAAATGAGATTGATAACAATGAAGAAGTAATAACTGGCTTTGTTGTACTCTCTCAAATGTTTCCCACACATTTTCAACTCCGAAAACCCAGTATGGTCTTCCAATGGCGGTGGCACAAGTATTATCACAGAGCCTGGCTCAAAACCTTGGAATCCAGTGGGAACCTTCGAGCAGGAAGCCAAGTATGTACACTGACCTCTTACTCCAGTCCCCTTGTTGTTCTGTGTGTATTACGCATGCCCAGTCACCGAGAATACTTTATTTCTGTGCCACCGTGGTTTAATCATAGTGCATCTCATGCCTCAAAAAATAATCTTGAACATTTTGAGATCATTATTAGGCTATTGGAGGGGAATACATTTCTCTTTCAAAATTCATAAGCCCATCCTCCGTCAGCTCTGTCTTACATAGAGAACGTTGGGACGAGGTGGCATGGTAGTGGTACGCATATATTCTCCAGAGATTTAATCATTTGAGCATAGACACAAAATGACAGATATAGCTCTGTGGAGAGATTATCACAGATACAGTGCATTGGGAATGAGATCTACAGCATACAAGGAGCTCATATTTAAATGCTAACCACACTCACCCACAAGGTCATATCCAGAAGGTGAGCCCCTGTCTCCCCTAAGCAAAGCCTGCTGCTGGCCCTTTAAGCTTCAGATGCGTGGGCGCAGGACACATTTGTCCTCTGGTGCAGGTAGGTCCAAGAGGAGCTCATCCATGGCCCCTGACCCATGTGGCACCAAAGTAAGGCAAGGGACTGTTGAGGCCACTGTTTCCATTGAACAGATGAGAGAAGGAAGGGTAGGACTAACTTTTCAAGTGGGCTGAGGACTGAGGGAACGTCAGATATTTAGAAACCCATGGAAATATCTGGTTCCTTTTAAAATCAGGATAAAGTCCATATCTCATTTCTTTTAAAATCAGGATAAAATCCAACCCAAATTACAGTCCCCTTTGTGTGAGCACGGTAGTCAAATATAATCTTGGTACATTTTGTGGTAGAAAGCAAAGCATCACAATGGGACCTGGTGGAGAAAAAGAGCAGCACGTTCATCCATTGTTCATTTAATGAGAAAATAAGCTGAAATCCTCACTCTCTCATTATACATTGTCCTGAGAGCTAGGAGAAAAAACCCTCTCTTCCCACCCAGGCCTTCCCAGAGAAGAAAAGAAAAGTGCATTATCTCGCATGCTGTCCTCTATGTGACTGATAGGTAGTACTGTGGAGAAGTGGAAGGACATCCGCATCCATGCTCCTGAGTCCCTTTATGTCATTAAGGACCAAGTACGCACAGTCATGACAAGCACCCAGCAACATTCTCATAATCTCCACAAACTTTCATTTACTAAAATCTTGCTCAGACTATGTGCTTTCTCAAGGAAGTGGCCACCTCACTTTAAAGTTTCAGAAACTGACCCAGATAGCTCAGACTCGGGAAGAAGAACATTGAGTTCTGTAACTTAGTTGAAAGTCCTGGAGGCCAGTGCTGGGGTCAGTTGAGCTGTTATTGGACTGAATGGTGAAGTAGACTGGGATGAGATTGTTCCACTTCTCTGGCTGATCCTGGCCCTGACTCCAGCAAATTGAATTTTATTCTTTAGCTGGCCTGTGTCTGAAGGACTTCAGTGACATTGTGCTGTATTCATACAGACTGTCTGGGAATGCCAGCTATCTGAGCCCTAAAGCCATGCTGGGAGATAGGTAGACATCACTTCCATTCTAAAGCAGACACCCTGCCCCCCCCCACACACACAAAAAAAAAAGAAAGCTGAGTGTCTTCTCTATGGGACTCTCTCCTTGATTAAAAGATGGACTAGAATTCATCTTTTTGTTTCTAGCCAATGGTACTTCAAATAAACGTTGAATTTTAGAAATCTAATCAAGGTAACTGAGTAACAAAAATGAAGAGAGGACCAAGGTTGTTTTCCCCCTTAGGAAGCAATCTATACTCCAGGCGTAAGAACCCATTGAACTAAGGGACATAAAGGAGTCTTGACACTCTTTATTGAGGAAGTTTTGCAAGAAGTGGTGCAAACTGAAGCTGTGACTTTGTCTCCCCTCACCCCCTTTGTTGTTCTTGTTTCGTTGAGCTAGAATGTGAATGCATAGAGTCCTGGGGCGGCTGCATCATGGAAGAAACAGGGTAAGTCTGCATTACTCTTGCATGTGATGTATGCCCAATGCAAAAATGGCTGCATATATAATCATTAGAGACACAGTCTCTCAGGTACTGGTCTTTTAGGCTAAGCACTTAGTATAAATTCAATAATTAATTGTCTGATATTTTGAAACTGACAGTGCTAATTCACTTTATGTTTTAATTTTTAATTTAAGGTTGGGGAGAAAAGTGAAATGTATTAGCTACTTGTATTTATTAACCCTTACAGGAATCCCATGACTAAAAGCTTCTGCGTTTGGTGGCGGCATTAATCTTTTAATATACTTAGAATAAAAGCAGATGGTCTACCTGAAGCAGCCAGCGAAAATCAATTCAGTCATCCATTTACATTTTAAGGAACTTATAAATGCTAGTTTATGGTAATAAATTTGTAGCATATTGTTTGTAGAGTCAACAGAGTTTTTTGTTTTTTTTTTAAATAATTCAGAGTTACAATGCCTAAACAGAAGAGTCGCCAAGTGGTAGATAAGCACCATTACTTTCCTTGTCTTTCCTTGGTGGGCACTTGTGCACACGTGGCCTGAGACCTGGCACCACTGCTGTTTCCAGGAGACTCCCACACTATGTAGGCCATTGCCAGTAGGCATCGTAGCAGTGGTGAGAGTTTTCTTTCTTACTGTCTTTGCTCAGGCCAGACACTGGGAATTTTTTGTCCTACCATTGTTCTGCACTGATGCCAACGAAACCATCTCCTTCCCTGGGGGCCCTTCCTTCTTCTTCCATAGAGAGGAAAAAGTTTATGCAATTAGCTGTTACCCCTTCGATGCCAGAGCATATTCCTTGAAATGCAGTCTAACCTTGAAATGGTTGCCTTTTCGGGCCACATTATTTGTGCTCCACAGTTGAGTTTTTTATGATGATGCAGGCTTAATAGGTGCCATAGCAAAGACGCCATATATATGTTGCTTTTGTATGGCAATATTATTGCCTTTTAAATTGTCAATTTCTAAGTGAGTTTTGGATTGAATATTTATAGGCTGTAATAAACTATTTGAAGTTAATGAATATTTTCTCAAAGATATATTTGGTATACTTCTTGTAAGACATTGCTGTCAATAGAGGTGAATTTTAATTCTACACATACCCTCATACATAAAACTATTGCATTATATCCTAGAATGGCCTAATGCAGACATTCCCTGGGAACCAATGTGTATGATTTAGCTTAACCTCGTCGTGTGTATGATTGTCCCCTGTGTGCTGACATAGGGGTCTTAATTTGATTGAATAAATCACAGAGAGGTTCATTTTTTATTCATGCTAAATCATGAATATTGCTCAATAATTGTATTTGAAATGAAGAATAAAGAGCCATTGCTCACGGGAGCATTCCTTAATTCTTTTTTGCTGTGGGCATACACACTAATAACATATGCATGTATGATCCAGCATGATCCCACACATCCTTCAGGGTTTATTCATTTACTTACATTTTGGCTTGTTAAAGCCTGAGTAACACTGTCTTTAATCAACTGACCTTCCAGACTCTTCTCTGAAAAAGAAGGTTTAGTGGCTGCTGGACCCCCTTTATTCAGAGCAGAGTAAAGGAAAGCGAGGTTGCCTCTATTGAGACACAGTAAATAAAAATAATCAAACTTTAAAACCTAGCCTTGATTTAAGATTTTGTAGCAAACCTTTTAAATGACGTGTTTCGAGACAGACCAGGCAGGTGGTCGATAGCTTGGGAGTGACCAATCTCCTAGTCTGTGAAGGTTTTCATTTTCCTTTCTCCTATAGATTCCACCCCATAGATGTAGCAGCTTGTACCCAAGCATCTTACCAAATATTTGTGCTGATTCATCTACATCCAGGATGAACTTTCAGTGGTTTTTAATTTTCTTCTCTGATGATGGCTTTTGTGAATTTTTTTTTTACTTAATTGGTTCCTTGTTTCTTCAGGGTGTCCCACTCTCGAAAGTTCTCAAAGTGCAGCATTTTGGAGTACAGAGACTTTTTACAGAGAGGTGGCGGAGCATGTCTTTTCAATAGGCCAACTAAGGTTAGTAACTTGATTTTCCAATAGTAAGGATACGCCAAACATCAGAGAATGTTCTCAGAAAGCAAGTCTCATGTCACACAGTTCACTACATTGCTACAAGCTCCCTTCCTCAGCTTCCCAGACACTGCAAGTTCAGGTAGGAGCCACTAAACCCAACTGATAGATGCTCAGTTATAGAGAGCTGCTGCATGCTCAAGAGACCAAATTGAGCGTCAGTGTTCAGTGCTTGCTTGCAGTTCCCTAAAATGCAAAATTCTCCAGAATTTCATGTTGGTGTTTTCATTTTCCTGCTAAGACATAGGGAGTCAGAATGGAAAGAACTTGTCCTTGGATCACTTCTTTGCTAAGTCTCATTTAACCTTGGCATTCCTTCTGGAGACTTCGTTTTCTCCTCCTGAAAGTTTCCCCTACCATCTAGCTCCAACTCCTCCACTCTCTGGGGTGATCTGGTCCCAGGCAGAAAGCATTACTGATGTCAGCCAAGCGAAAAGTGGTCTTGGTCTAACATTTGCAAGTTCTAGAAATACCTCAAGTATTTCTACTACATTGTTCCCTTCCTCTGGAAACCCACGTTGTCAATGGCGTTTCATAAGAGTATATATAAACAAAATTGCAATTCCTCAAGCACAAACTTAAAGAAAATTATACATTTCCAGAAGAGATTTTTAGGAGTTTTCAGAAAACACATTTGACAGTAAAATTAAATTTTGAAAATCTTCTTTTGGCCCTCATGATATAAATATTTATTTCTTGCTGTAAGAAGCATGAACTTGTTTGATGATAAGATATGCTCCAGTTCCCTTGACATAGAACACAGCCAATCATCACACTTTCCTAAAGTTCAGCAGAGGCAGGATTCTCCAGCTGACAGGCTAATGCTTTTGCAGAAGGCGCTGCGTTTTTATAGGAGCCTTTTTGGGAATGAAGCAGGCCAGCAGTGGAAAAGACAGAACCGGCATTATTAGCAGATGGTATTGGAATTTGACCATGGAAAAAATTCACTTTTCCTTTAGAATAACACCTCACATGTCAGATAGAGTTCATTTGTATAGGGAATGTTCGATACTCTGCAAATTTAAAGAGTGGCAATATTGTGTTGACCTTCTCTTTAAAAAAAAAAAATCAGTCACCAAGGCAAACAAAGGATAGACTGATTTATTCCATACTCACAAGTGAGTGATACAGCTAGTTTCGGAATGACTGCTTGGAACCTGACATCCCTAGAAATCTCAGTAAAGCCAAAGCGCTGTAAATCTCAAGAGAACTGAGACGTTAAAAGTGACTGTGCACCATTAAAATAGGCTGCTCGGTCTTTCCTGGCAGTGACCTCTGGGCACAGAAACCAGAAGTCTTGAAGGCATCTGAAATGAGTAAGCTGTGTAATGAAGAACTCCTGTGAACTGGTGGCAGTTTTGAATTACATGGAGCACGGCTAGTGTTACCTTGTCCTGCAGCTGGCAGCGAGTTGTAAGCACTGTGCTTGAGGAGACAGCACTAGCTTGTTTGGAGAGGTTAAGGTCTCTGGAATATACACAAAGATCCGTCATTACATTTCTCAGATTACCTGTAAACAGGAAGAAAATTATCGTGGTAACTTGGGAATTTCACACCAAAAAACTATGTTTACATATTCAATCTCAGAAGTTACATACAGGACAGTTTCTCCTTTTAAACTACAAATTACAATGATCAAAAAAGAAGGCTTCGTGAGTTCCAGTAGAGTAGCTTGTATGTATAGTTTTTTATCCCCAGTGTTCTTAGTCAATGAATATATGCATAGGCAAGTGTTGCTTGGTATTTTCCGTTGATATGCATATTTTCTCTGCTTCAGAAATCTTCCCAGTTGCTGTGATTTACATCTGGTTTGAGATAGTGACCAAACTCAGGAAGGGGAAAGAACCCAAGAACTAACGCCTGGTACCAAATGTTGGCCATCTTTCTACTACCCTACCTTTTTCTGCATCCTCTTGCCTGCCAGTCAAAGGAGCATGGAGATTAATTAGCACTGTTGACTCCCACCCAACCCGGCTAGAACATTTCCTTACTTCTTATAATAGTTCCTTCCTGGAAGTAGTAGAAGCAAGTCTTTCTTATGTAGACTCAGTGGTAGATGACTGTTGCCCATAGTGTGTGTGGCTACTGGAGGCAAGCTTTTTCTCTGAAGTTCATGGCTCTGAGCATCTGTGTTGAGGTGTGCTATTCCAGACTCTCTCCTTCAGCCCCACACACCCAGAAGTGATAATCATTCCAGGAAAGTCCTCTCCCAGCCAGTAGGATATAGACACTTTTGACTTGAGTAAGCAACTTTCTCATCGATCCATCTATAGTATTATTATCCAGAAACAAGTTCATGGCACCGTGAGGGGGGATATTCTAGAAACTTCTTCTGCTATGAGTGCAGCAATGACTGAGAGATTTCTATTGATTCACATGGCTATTCATTAACTTAACATACTTAGTTTTTTTCTTTATGAGTATTAAGAGATTGGGTATTTGCATATAGTTAATTTATTGAAATTCCTAAGTTATTGAATTAATTTTCTTTTTACTCACAGATAATTCAAGGAATGCAATGGTGGGACTTTGTGCCAGACAATACAGATTTCTTTCCAATGAGTGGGATAGATTTGAGTCTCTGACAACATTGTTCTAAGCTTATTGGCATTTCCTTAGTTGTACATCACACATTTGGTTTTGACTAAACATATTTATCTTTCTGACAGTTTGGATGTCTTCTTGGCTGCCTTTAGTCAAGTCAGCAAATTAGATATCTATGAGTCTTATTAGTAATACATTTTACCTCCATTAGAAAACATGGAAAGCGATCTATTTTTCTTGACAGCTTAACTCCATAGTCAATCTAATGCTGGAGGTTGTCTCTCAAGACCCCACCAAGGAAATCCCCAGAGGTACCACATCCTTGCTAAGATGATTTTAAAGAGTTATTAATAAGCAAATAGCATATCACTTATTTTTTTTATATATATATATATATATATATATATATATATATATATTGACTCATCAGTTAAGAGAACTTGCTGTTCTTTCAGAATAGTGGAGTTTGGCTCCCTACACTGACACTAGGCAGCTTATAACTATTTGTAGCTGTAGTTCCAAGCAATCCAATGTTACTTTCTGACCTCTGCAACTACCCACATGTGTGTGTGTGCATATACTTACATAGGTACACACAGAACACACAAGTAAAAATGAATATAAAGTAATAATCACAGAAGATTCATATGATACAGACATGTATATGGCCAGCGTGATATATAGATTTTATGCAATAAATTCAAATGCTTTTCTTTGCATTCTCCATTCTCTTTCAGCTGTTTGAGCCCACGGAATGTGGAAATGGATATGTGGAGGCCGGGGAGGAATGCGACTGTGGTTTCCATGTGGTAGGTATAAGAGACTGTCTCTACTTCTAGCTCAGTTCATCCTCGAAGCTAAGAAGAACAACAGCGGAGAACAGACACGTTATCCTTCATTGTGGGGTCACTGCCTTCTTTTTTTTCTTTTTTTCCTGATTGCTATGATCAATGCTTTGTCCCAGCTCAGACACATAAGAATTAGTCATGTTGTTGTTGCAGCCGTGTCTGAAAAGCTTAATGGATTGTTCTAATCAAATTCCTGACCTTTAAAAAGTTAATTCAGAGCTCATATCCATCTCAGGCACCTTGTACAGAATCATGAGCATTTCCCATGCTGCATTTATTTTTTTTTCCTTTATGAGATAAAACCTGGGTATTAAGAACATGGTATAGTTACAGAGGCTTGTGTGGGGGTGCCTGTTAATGAATAATCATACTCATGGGAGATCACTCTGCTCAAAAACATGGCAGGAGTCTGTCATCATTTGAAGGGATTGATTTCTCTAAAATGTTAGCGGACTGATTATAGAACTCTTGTCATCTGATGCATAAACTGCACACGGAGGGAATACTGAACGGGCAGTGGTATGTTCCTGGTTTACTCAATGGAGTGTTTTCTCTAGGAATGCTATGGAGTTTGCTGTAAGAAGTGTTCACTCTCCAATGGGGCCCACTGCAGTGACGGCCCCTGCTGTAACAGCACCTCGTGTCTTGTGAGTCCCCTGGAAGTTTCATGTTTCTTTTCATTCCTTGACAAGTTAGCCAGCCGTGTCAGGATGTCTGTTGAGCTTTTGAGTGTCTTGATACACATTTATGCATGTTAGCTCAGTGATACTGGTAATTTTATTGAACTTTTGTGGACCACAACATGCGTCTCTTCTGTTATTCACTGTCTACTTTCTTATCCTCCCAGGCCTCTTCAAGGGGGTGTACCCACACCTACAGCCTCCAAACTAGACAAGTTACCCTCTTAACACAGACAAACAGATTAAATCATAGGACAAAAGAGGAAAAATTCTGTTGGTCTTTAAATTGAACAACCTACTTCCAACATTCATTTTTTAAAACTTACCCTAATTTGTTTTAGACACGTAGTATAAAAACTAGAGCTGATATCTCCCACTTGGCTTTTTGAATCTCATAATGTCAAGAAAGCTAGGTGAGGCAGTACTTACATTGGTCACATGTATGCATGTGTGTATGTGTGTGCTTGCATGTGGGGTGTGTGTGTGTGTGTGTGTGTGTGTGTGTAGAGTTTTCCACCTTCAGTGACTGACAGTTCTTTTCCAAAAGTTATTACCCCTTTATCTCATATGTTAGATCTATGACATTTCAAATAGCTATAAAAACTACATGATTTTATTGCTTTTTTTTCAGTACCAAGGGAGGTTCTACATCATGATATTCTATGAGATTTCAGCTTAATTTGTGCTTGCCTCATATTACATACCAAATGATAAATTGCTTGAGGCTAATGAGACTTCATATTTTTCCCATCCTTTGCCAGACAAACCAAATGGTTTGTTCATCATAGGCAGCCATGGATGCCTCTGAAGTTGATTTATATGAATTCATTGTAATTTTGTTGTATGTATTTATCTAAAGCACGATTAATATTCAAGCTAATGGACAAATTAGTTATGGTTGGTTATATGTGTGTGTGTATGTATATCCTTTAGAGAAATCTTCAATGTTTAATGACATTTTTTTTGTCCCTTTGTGTTAAACTAAACCAGTGTTCCTTCTTTACATAAATTTCATCACCTCGCTTTCTTACCTCAGTTTGTGGAGACGGTGGATTTTACAGTCTATATACGTAATGCCTGTTTGATGCTTACGTCAGTATGGGATGAGCTTCTGAGCCTCATTTCTTTCTTTTTTTTTTTCTTTTCTTTTTTTTTTTTTTTTGGTTTTTCCGAGACAGGGTCTCTCTGTGTAGCCCTGGCTGTCCTGGAACTCACTCTGTAGACAAGACTGGCCTCGAACTCAGAAATCCGCCTGCCTCTGCCTCCCAAGTGCTTGGATTAAAGGCGTGCGCCACCACTGCCTGGTCTGAGCCTCATTTCTAACCTGCAATATTTTTACAAATTTTGAAGCAGAGAGATGGGGATTATGATAAAGCCCAGGCTTGTGGGTAGATGCAGGAATGGCAGCGTGGTTGACTATGGTGAATGTTGCCTCCTAATGCTGTGCTTTGATTTATAGTTTCAGTCCCGAGGGTATGAATGCCGGGATGCCGTAAACAGCTGTGATATAACCGAGTACTGCACTGGAGACTCTGGCCAGGTATGGAAAACCACATTGTATCTTTTATATTGGGCAAGACATGTTTTAAATCCTTCAATAAAGACTGTGAGTATAGACCTATTTTAGTTTCTTTATTGTAGATTTGTTTTCTAGATATTTCTAGCTCTCTACCAAACTATTACTTCAGGAAGTTTTCTATCATATTTCAGGATTTTCATCTTTATCTCTCCTTTTTTTCTAAATTCCACCTTCATAAATATCTTTAGATGATTTATACTCAATTCATAAGATTTTTCTCCTTAGGTCCCCACATCTTACATGCTGTTTTCAAACATTTTGAACAATTTAAAAAAAAAAAACAAAACAAATTTTGGAAGGGAGCTGAGGTAGGAGACTGGGAGCAAACAAGCCCGCCATGGCTGGAAGCAGAAGGCCAGGTTTCTCCACCACTGCCGCAGTCCCTGCCTCTCGCCTCTGTGCTTTGGCAGGATTTTGGTCCATTAAAATGATTATAATCCTGTAATTAATATTGACTTCTTGATTCCATATTTGTATAGTTTTAGTGCTTTTTATTTATAGCATGTTATTTTATGGCCCTATTTGCCACTCAAATGAACATCTGTTGAGTTACTTGCCAAGTGCTGATGTAAATGCCAGGATATGGAAGGGAACATGAATGTGAGTTTTTCCTCTAGTGAAACTTAGATTCTGTTGTGTGTAGAAAGGCAAATAAGTTTCTCATATATATATTATTGTATCTCATTATATATACATATATATGTATATGTACATATATATGTATATGTACATATATATGTATATATACATATATACACACATATGTATATATACATATATGTGTATTTATATATACTATATAAAATATGTATGTGTATATATAAATACATACATGTATATATACATATATATTTTTAAGTATTTATATGATAAAATAAGGTACTGTGGAAAGAAAAATGTGGTGGGATATTAGGTTGGGGTAGTTGCTGTGGAAGGAGTTAGTTTCTAAGCAGCAAGCATAGAGGCGTGGTTTCTTCAAGATGTGGAATGAAAGCAGGTAGAGCTAGAGGACAGTAGCAAAGGTTCAAAGGATATCAGGATGCTGGCAAGAGGACCTGTATGCCCCAGTAAGGATTTGGGATTTCATTTGACTTTCGTTTTCTTTCGGATGTGTCTTCAGAAGGTTTTCCTGTGTTACTATCTTACTTTGTGATGGTATAATGCAAATTTATCAGTTGATTTCTTTTTACCCAGTCATTATCCATTAGATTTCAGTATTTTTTTTTATTGTTTTATCAGTAGAGATGTAAAGACTTTCATGCATTTGGAGGAATATCTCTCCTGCAGGGTTATCTCTGTAGGATATGTTCCCAGGACTGGACTTGCCAACTGCAAGGTAGACTCGTGTCCACTGGGGTCATGAAGAACATGGTGTATCTTTTTCAAGCC
The DNA here is from genome assembly GCF_978045245.1 of Mus caroli. NCBI lineage: Eukaryota > Metazoa > Chordata > Mammalia > Rodentia > Muridae > Mus > Mus caroli. Next base: position 60,444,119 of record NW_028227256.1, read on the forward strand.
AAAAGATCATGCTATAAAAACAAAAATGACCAGCTTGAGTTATAGCCTTAACTTAATACAAGGGCCACATGTGTCTTCTAAGAGATCCTGGTTCAAACTGTAGCAGGTTACTGACACAATTGGTTTCAGCATGGCTTCCTTGCAGAGACAAGCCCCTTGATAGCGATAGCCTGAAGACGCACTGGACAGTGCTTGCTTCCCACCCACACTAGACTCTCTGGCTCAGAATGCCTAATTATTCTTCACCAGCTTATCACCCAATCAGTTCAGGGATGGGAGAGCAGAGTGCTTGGCATTGCACTGAATTGCTAGAAGAGAACATGAGAAGAGAAATAGAAAAGATGTTAATTAACCTTCAGGAAGGTCTTTATGTTATTACCCATGGCTCTGTTAATGATAGAGCACATGGAAATGTGTCCTGACTTTATTTATATGTCACTCTTGTGCATATGTTTCTCATATTTAAGTATGTAAATAGATTTCTTTATAATGACAGAGTACAAGAATTGTGGATTCTGTCTTTCATAGGTATATATATTCTGATATACCATTTGACTGTTACTTTTATAGGATAGTATTTTTTTTTATAACTACAATATATGTCCTTGACTCTCATGTTTAGCTGTTTTTTAGAAATACAGGTTTCCATTTCAAAATCTAATTCCTGAATTGCTTTGGAATCTGATGGAAATAGACTTTTAAAGTGGAGATATTGGGGCTGGGGAGAAAGCTAAGTGGATAAAGTGTTTGCAATGCAAACCTTAGGACCTGAGTTTGGATCCCCAACATCCCCATGAAAGCCAGATGTAGTGGCTGGCACATGCCTGTAATGCAGGCATGGGAGACAGAGACAAGAGAATTTCTGGGCAATCAGTCTAGTTAATTGGTGGATTTCCGGTTCAATGAGAAACCCTGTCTCAAAACATAGGTATGGAGAGTCATAAGAAGATACACAATATCACCTCTGATACCCATAGGCACACATAGATCATACCCTCATACCCTTATATATATACTCACACAGATATAATATATATGTATATACACACACTGAATATACACTGCACATATATCACTCATACACACTCATATACATACACAACATATATATGTATATATGTATATATGTATATAGATATGTATTCATATACACTACACAGACCTACAGAAAATACATAAAATAGGAGCTCTTTCCTCAACCTATTTTATTGTCTAAGAAATGAAGTTATTTTTCTTTTTACTTCATGTGTCTTTGGTAAAAATTGTATTGTTATTCTTTTAGTGGTACATTAGAATAAAATGCTATTTTATTAATAATTTAAAAATGTAAAAAAATAAAAATAAAAATGTGATTATCAGAATAAGCTCATAGTAGGTAGTTGAAGTAAAAGGACCTAAAATCCATAATTTTTCCTTCTATTTCGTAAGGGATAAGGAAGTTTGACTTTATTGATATTCAGAGTTTTTATGGAAATAGAACCCTACATCCCTGAGAACCATGATCCACCTGGCTGCATCACACCCTTATCCTTTTATTTCATGTTTTTAGTTAATTTTTATATTATCATTTACTGATATCTCTGAACACTGGTCTTCTTTTTTTTATTTAAACACAACAAAATAAAATATAATAAGAAAAAGAAACAAAAACCATCATATTGAAATTGGACAAGATCAGCTAACAGAAAAATAAAAGATCCCGGACAGAAGGGACAAGACTCACCCATTCACACATTTAGGGGTCTTTAATGGTGCTAAACTGAAAGCTACAGTATCCACAGAGGATTTACTGCAGACCCTGACAGGCCCTGCAGCTGCTACTCCAGTCTCTGAGTTCATATGAGCTTTGTTCAGTTGTTCTGTAGGGTCCTATTTTCCTGGTGTCTTTCGTCCCCTCTATCTCCCCCGCTTCTTTACCTCCTCTTCCTCAGGGTTCCCTGGGCTCTGAGGGGAAGGATTTGATGAAGGCATCTCATTTAGAACCATGTTGAACTTTCATTTTTCATTGCACAGTTTATGACAGAATAATCAATACTCAAGCAACTGAAAGAAATCCGTAGCAAGCAGGCGGTGACATAGTAAAGACATTTGAAAGCTGTGAAAATGGCCTTGGTGAGCACTGGAAATTAATGGGGGATTCCACAACTTAAAATAGGCACCGCTGAGATGGCTTCACTGAATCTTTCTGCAGGGCATCGGCATCCCCGGTGAACCCAGGAACAGTGGTGTTCAGATACCACAGACCATCACTTTACACGGAGAGGGCCCAGATTTGTTCCAGTTCTGAATATCCTTAGAGGAATGTTAGAACCTCTGGGTGATTCCCCCATTAAACATTGCAGTGATTAGCACCTTGCCTTAATAAGTATTCACTTGTTTGTTTGTTTGTTTGTTTACTTTTGAGGCTTGGTCTTACTTTGCAGGCCTGCCTGGCTATAATCCTTCCACCACAGCCTCCTGACTGTTAGGATTCCAAGTGTCCCAGTTACTTTTCTATAGCTTCGACAAGCGACAAGCGCCATGACTGAAACAACTTATAAAATACCTAAACAGTTTTACCAACTGGGGACTAAAGCATTCAAATATATGCACCCGCAGGGGGCATTTTCATTCAGATCAGCACCGCAGGTGTACATGGGCCACATCTGTCTAACAACTGGCTTTGTTTAGCCTAAACTAAAACCAGATTGATTAGAAATCACGGCACATGTACCTGTGGCAGTTTATAATGAGGATATATATATATCCCTCATCCCTCATTATAAACTCATATATTATATAAATAAATAAATACATACATACATATATATATGTATATGTATATATATGTATATGTATATATATGTATATGTATATATATGTATACATATATATGTATATATGTATACAGCAAAGCATTCTCCTTTTTCCCCCTTCCTTCTTAAGACATCACAAAAGTGATTTGCTTCTTCTAGGAGGCCCCAGCCCCCATTTCTATTTATTCTGGTTTTACTGGTTTTAGGGTAAGTGAATACTTTATGATAGTTGATTAATGAGATAATGATCCAGAAAGATGCAAGAGACCTGGAGATCTCTCTTGTGTGGTTTGCTTACTGTCAATTGTTGCCTCCCTGGAAGACACAGAACCAGGTAGTGAAGAGCTGTGGTGACTGCATCTGAAAGGGGCTTCAGCCTTTAGGAAGAAGATGCAGAACCGACATTTTATTGCTGTGTCCTGTAGTGTGTCACAGCTCCTGAGGAAAGCTGCAAGCATCCTTCATCTTTCTTGTGATGAACTCAATAAATGGCCCTATGCCTGCAGCATAAAATAACTTCATTTTACCAGTATGGGTGATCCATTCATTTTCTGAGTCAGCTAGTAGTAATTGAACACCCACCACATCCTGGTGGTGTTTTGTGCAGCAGGAAGCCAGAGAGAAAACCCGGCCTGCATGGAGCTCACATAATTGTGGGGGGCAGAAGCAAACAAACTAGGGAAATATATGGATTGTCAGGTGGTGGTAAGTGCAGTGGAGAAGGGGAAATGTAGAAAATGAGGAGCTGCCACTCTAAAGAAAGTGGTTAGAGAAGCTTTGAGAGGGTGAGAGTTAGCAAAATCCCTAAAGAGAAGATGAGCCCAGCAGGAAGCAGGCAGTGGCCTGCCGTCTCAGGGAATCACAGCAGCCATTGAGAGAGTTGGAAATGAGGCCAGCTAGGTGATGGGGTGTGGATGGGAGAAGCAGTTCACATGAAACTTGGAAGGCTATTCAGAATTTTTTGGGCAGGGGACCAACATGATCTGGTGTTCATATTTTTACGGATCTCTCTGGGAACAGGGAAACAGGGTGGAAGCAGGGAAGTTTGGGTCAGAGATTACAGGCCAGGTTTATAATGTTGGCAGCCTAGACCTGGGGTTAAATGGTAGACACTAAGGAAAAGAGTTGACATTGTGAAGTGAATCTGAGAGTTTGCAGTCACAATGGATCTCGTGTGTGAGACAAAAAGACACATGAAACACAGATGAAGAAGAACGGAGCACTGCTTTGGGACCTGAGATGTTGGGTTGAAAAGACATTTTCTGAGAAAATGGCGAATGGGAGGGACCTTAAACTTCTTTCTCCTTGTCCCATGGATATTTTTCTTTTGTATTTGCTTTCAACCTTATGGCCCCTGACCTTTACCCCACTCTCTTAAATGTTTAAAAAGTGCAACTGGAGTTATTCTGGAAAGCTTCTGGAGAAAATGAAGTGTACTTTAAAATGGTCTCATAGATGGTTTGGTTGAAAGAGCAGCAGCAGCAGCAGCAGCAGCAGCAGCAGCAGCAAGCCCTACTTCACCACAGATTATTCTAGTAACAAGTCTGGCTGGAGAGGCCAGAGGGATACCGCACTTACACTGATTACATTGTGCTTCAAGACTGTTCCTCTTGCTTTTGCAGCAATGTCCCATACGCACATGTCATAATGTCACATGCAGATTTGACATTTACAAGGAGCTGCACAAGGTCTTGCAAATTAGTTCTTAATGTGTCCACTCCTCCGCAGTGAACTGATTCCTTCCCCTTGCTGCCCGTTTTAGGCCCTTCTGCTTGTAGCTCCTTGACAAGTGAACATTACTTGCTATCGAGCCCATCTCCTGGTAAACAGAAAAACATAAAAAGAATTAACTGTGTTAGACTTTATTCATTAATGATAGAATTAAATTAAGTAATCCATTAATGGCATTAAGTATGTTTTTCCGAATGTTCCTAATTGTACATTTACTCTCTCTCTCTCTCTCGTATTATATTAAATACATTTTCTGAAAATTTTTATGCATCTGTACATCAACTAAAAAGATAATATTTTTCAGTGCCCACCGAACCTCCATAAACAAGATGGCTATAGCTGCAATCAAAATCAGGTAAGCAGGGCTCTCAGATTTCAAGGCAATTCAGAAGGGATTAGTGTCATTTTCCCCGCCCGACTTTCCATACATGTAACTTGGGAAGAAAGTTTACTGAAGTAAATTGCAGTCAGGGGCTGGCTTCCATCAGTTTTTATTTCCTTCCAAATATTACATCTGTCTAACCAGCTACAGATTGTCCAGATTGAAGGAAAAGGAGAAGACCACAGTGGCTGAGGAAGCGAGGGGTCTCATTTGCTGAGTTGTAACCATCCTTAAATAATTTCAGCTTGTCTATTTAGTAAAAAATAAATAAAAAATAAAAAAGACAATATTTTATAAGCCTTTTCCCAAAGTCAGTATTACTATTCTCAGCATTCACGGATAAGAGTAGCTAAGTCATTTTGTTCTCACTTTCACAATGGTACAATTTTTTGTTCCCCATGGAAATTTAAGTTTCAAGATTTATTTTACATTTAAAAAGATGTGCTGTGCTGTGTGCCCAGAGCTTTACATTTTAATGTGGTGGAGCTTCTACTTCTTTGATAACTTTATGTTTCTTATTGGCCACTGTGAAAAGGCTTGCTTGTGGAATGAGGAGAACTTTGTGTAACTCACCCAGAGCAGGACTTTGTTGTCAGATTTTGGGGACAATGGCCCCGTGCCCTGTGACTCACAATGTGTGTGTTCTTTCTCTCAGGGTCGCTGCTACAATGGCGAGTGCAAGACAAGGGACAATCAATGCCAGTACATCTGGGGGACAAGTAGGTGGCATCTTCTGGCCTGATGGCCACACACAGTTTCTTTCCGTGGTTCTGTTCTTCCAGTCTGTGACAGAGATACATAGCATGAAGTGATGTGAAAGAAAAGTCCAGCAAAGGAGGAGAGTAAAGAGATAGCATAAACGTTAGGCACGGGCCTGCAGGGGTAGTGCAGGGGTAGCAGGCAAGAGAGGCTTTGGGTTCAATTCCCAATACACCTCAAATAAAGCTGCGAATGCAAAGACCATGGGAACAGATATCCAAGTGAGAAATTGTCATGGAAACTGAATTGCCTTTCATTGACCATGGCTGTTAAATACAGAGTGCTGCAGCTACCTGAGGCAACAGGGTTGAGTGTCCTGGTTATAGCTATAGCTGTGCCATAGCCATAACTGTCTGGCCACTTGCATAATTGCATAGTTTACTTTGTACCTTTCTGTTTTATCTTGTGTGAGTAGCAGGCATGGTTTTTGGTTTTGAGGGTTTTGTTTGTTTGTTTGGTTGGTTTTTTGTTTTTGTTTTTGTTTTTGTTCTGTTTTGTTTTTGAGGGTTTTTGTTTGTTTGTTTTGGTTCTTTTGTTTTAGTTGTCTGTAATTCAGTGTCAGTGATCATATGCAGGAATTTCTTTGGTAGCAGGCAGGATCATGGTAATGAGTTTCAGACACTGCCTAAAAGCTAATACACACATCTAATGTGATCTTCATTTTGATTCATGAGGACCACATATGAATTGACCTACTTTGCTTTATGATAATAAAAAAAAACCACTGATATAACTAACATTGGGAGGAAAAGACTCACATCGCACTCCACCATGAGGAAAATGAGGGCAGGAACTCCCAGCAGGAACCTGGAGGCAGGAACTGAAGCAGAGATCATGGAGGAGCAATGCTGACTGGCTTGTCCTCAAGAAGGGCTCAGTCTGCTTCCCTCCTCCCTCTCTTCCTTCCTCCCTTTCTACTTTTGATTATATTTTCATTTATTTATTTTGATACATATATTTATATTTGTAAGTTTGAAAATGATTTTCCTTTTCTTTGTTTACCTATATCATATTTTATTTTATTTTATTTTACTTATTCACTTTACATTTCTCTCACTGCCCCCTCCCAGTCACCGCCTCCCACAATCCTTCCCTGTCCCTCTTCCCTTGCCCCCTCCCCTTATCCTCTGAGCGAGTGAGGGCCTCCTTGGGTATTCCCCCACCCATCCTGACAGTCTGCTTTCTTATACAGTTGAGCAGCCCCTGCCCAGGAGAGGCACCACCAACAGTGGCTGGGCCGTCCCTCATCAAGCACTAGTCAAGAAAATGCCCTCCAAACTTGCCAGTCTCATGGAGACAGTTTTTCAATTGAACTTACTTCTTCCAAACTGACTCTATTTTGTGTCAAATTGACAAACACCCCCTTGACAGAGAAGCAGAGAGATGAGACTTACTAGCTAGCTAAAGCTGGCTCTTCCAAAATGGAAGAAAGTACACAAAAGAGGTCACGTGAATGATTTCTGGTTTTGGCCGGTGTTGTTCGTGTGACATAATTTAACTTCACTGCTTCAGTGCTTTACCTAAGGGTAAAGATACTAAGGACATAAAATTCTTCTTAAAATTTAAATATCAAAACTCAAGGGCTGATATAAAATCTAAGCCGAGCCAGGCATGTTGGTTCATGCCTGTGATCTCAGCATTTGGGAAGTTGAAGGAGAAGATTACTAGTAGTTATAGGTCAGCTTGTACTACAGACTGAGTTCCAGGCCTGGTGGATCATCTCAAAACGATTTAAAAAGACCCAGCAACCTCAGGGCTCTGAAACCTTCAAATTAATCCCCAAATATTAACATAAACAGGATTAAGAGGGCTGGAGAGACAGCACTGCCCTTAAGAGCACCCGTTGCTCTTCCAGAGAACTGGGCTCAAATTCCAGCCCCCACATGGCAGTTCACAACTATTAGTAACTCCAATTCCAAGAGATCTGATGCTTGCTTCTGGCTTCCTTGGGCACTGCATGCACATGGTCTATAGCCTCACTTCTAGGCACAACACCCATACACATAAAACATAAAACTGGTCACTCTAAAACCCACCAGCCGGGTCTGGTTAGAGATTTCTCCCATTGCAGACTGAGCTATGTTGGAGCCTTTTTGCACCAGCTCACAAAAGCCACTGAAGTTTGGAAGTTTTGATAAATCAGCAAAGGGCACATTCAGAGCTTGAAATCAGCGCTTGCTTGTTTCCATCGTAGGAACAGGCAATCAAGGTTCCTTTTTGTCCTCTTTCTGGGAGGCAGTTGATAGACAGGTTTGTGGCACCCCACTGAGTGTGAGTGGCCTGGAGAATAAAATGTGTTTTCTTCTCTCCTCCATCTCTGATAGAGGCTGCGGGGTCAGACAAGTTCTGCTATGAAAAGCTGAACACGGAAGGCACTGAGAAGGGCAATTGTGGAAAGGATGGAGACCGGTGGATCCCGTGCAGCAAGCAGTGAGTGGGTGGACCCCCCGGGGGATAGCAACAGCTTACAGAAGGATGCCGAAGTAAAGGGAATGAAAGTAGGGACTTGTGGATGTGCAGTGTGTGCATCCTATATGAACTGTCAAAGGGTTAGCGACATAATGCTCTACTAAAAATAAAAATAGGTAAATGTTAAAAGTAGAGAAAAAGCATAAAATAAACTATACTGCTCTGGACCTTCTTGTACATACAGCCTGTGTATATTGTCTCTATCTCTCTGGGAGATGTACTTAGCAAAATGATTGCCAGGTCCCAGGGATGCATATTTTCATTGTTATCAGATGACATAAAATGGTTGTGCACTAGGAAACTCTCCTGTAATGTATGCTGTCTTCACCAATAAGTGATCTTAGCAGATTTATAATGATTATCAGCTCTGGTGGGTGGGGACTGCTGTCGTGGCCTGGTTTTAATCTGCATTTCCACATTTCCATGCCCCGTGGGCTGTGGACTTCCGTCTTAGCGACTTGACACTTCACTTGTTTGTCGTCACTCTGTATGACTCATTGTTTATTGAACAGCTAGGCTAGGGTGGAGGTAGAGATGTCCTCATGACAGATGAGTCATGCGATGTCACCAAGGATGCAGACCAGTGCTCCCCTTCTGCTTTATTGTGTTGACGTCTAAAATCTTACTCTTGTGAGCTCACAGTTGCAAGGCAGATGCAAAAGCTGTACATTCAAAGGTGGATCTTCTCCATGTTCTGGCTTTTCCTCACATCCATTTCTAGGCAGGCTGTGCTGCCCTCCGCTCTAGAGTCGGGAGGAGGGATGCACAGGGCAGGAGATGTCAGGAACAGGAGCACACTGCTACTGATTGAGAATATTGCTGGTCTTTCTTTCAACAGTGCACACTTCACTGCCATGAGTGAAGCTGTGCTCCTCTAGGTAAGGAAGTGGGGCTGGCACAGCTAGGACAGTGTCTGAGTGCATTTATTCTGCAATGAAGGGACTATTGAGGGACCTGAGGGCTGGAGATAAGGCTCTAGTGTAGACTGATTGCCTGGTGTCTGAAAGGCTCTGCATTTAGTTCCCAGAACTGGAACATGTAAACACTAATGTATGTGTAATGGTGTTTTGAGCTGGATTCCTCCTGTCTTCTGCCTTCTCAAACCCGTGCAGTGATGTATTCTGTGGATTTCTGCTTTGCACCAATCTTACCCGAGCTCCACGTATCGGTCAACTTCAAGGAGAGATCATCCCGACTTCCTTCTATCATCAAGGCCGAGTGATTGACTGCAGGTAACAGATAGAAGTCAGGAAACCCAGGAAAGAACGGTGATTGCAGGTCTCAAACAAGAAAAAGCTGAAAACATCGAAGAGCAAAGATTTTGTAGTTCTCATCTTTTCCTCCCACGTGAAGAACCACTTTAAAGAGTAGTATATTGATTTGCAAAATTTCACTTGCCTAAAATCATAGTGGTTATCAGTAGTTAAGACTGTTTTTCCAAATCACAATCTTAGGAATAGAGAGTTACGCTCCAAGTTATAACCCATCCACCAAAAGCTCACGGTTAGAAGTGTTCAGATGTTAGAATGTTTGTAAGTGCACAACGAGGTAGCATGAGAATGGGACCCAACACTAAGCATGGGATTTTTTTTTCCACTTATACCTTATACACACCGGCTGAAGGAAATTCAATCATTTGTGCATCTATTTTGTTGACATAGGAACCATGTGTATTCATTGAAATACCTCCATCCAAGCATACAGCAGCTGTTAATTATGTCCAACCACCCCTCCGTACCCTGCTTCACAGTCCCAATCCCTATTCCTCTCAGTTCTGCCATGAAGCCAACGTTTACAGGGTGATGCCTTTGAGAGAGGCTGTGCTCATCTTTCTGTGTGGAACTTAGTTTACATCTCTTCTGAAAACGACAGACTTCATTCTGCTTTGTGGCTGATACTGTTATGTACACACTATATCTCCTATATCTATTTCCTTTGATGGCTAGCTAGACTGATTCTATATCCTGGCTATTGTGATAATGCCACAGGAAATATATAGTAGTACTATCTGGTATCTAAAAGAACCCCCCATGCTGTTCTGGAGACTGTACTAATTTATGTTCCCACTCCCAGTGCATTAAGGGTCTTTTTTCTTCTGACTCTAGCCTGCATTTGTAATTATTTTTTAAATGACAACTGCTTTAAGTGAATTGAGATGACATCTAATTGCGTTTCGAGCTGCAGGTCCCTAAGTCATTTTGAACTTGCCTGTATTTATTGGCCATTTATGTTTCTTCTGAGCAGTGATTTTTTTCCCCCAGTACTTTTAGTGTGCCTGCATTTTAACTGTGACTGTGTTTTAAGTGGATGTTTCCACTCAGGGCATCCTATAAGTACTCATAAAATTTCACATTTTGAAGCATTTCAGAGTTCAATGTTTTGGATTAGGGATACTCAATCCCTGAACTCATTTTTTCTCGGGCTAAAAATTTTGAGCATTGCAGTATATCACTATTTGAATACTGTGCTTCATTTTTCATAAAACATCCGGTTTAAGCAGGATTTTATGTCGCATGTATCTGGTTTAGAGGATGCCCTAATAAGTACCCAAGCACATACAGATAATAGACATTAAATATTTTTATTGGTGTTATCACACACACCCTTTTTCATATCCATTCATCTATGCACACATAGCACATAGACAAGAGGCTTGCATTTTCAGCCAGGAAGCTGCATTACGTCACAAGTAAGAGCCATTGCTTTCAGAGTTACCATGGTTCTATGGTGGCGCTCTCTTGTTCAGAGGCCCTGCTGTTAAAACATCTTTGGGATCCTACCACAGAACTGACACAGTTCTTGTCCCTTTATTTTCACTCTCCCAGAATTTCAAACCACCTTTTAATGGGAGTGAATAAATGTTTGAAATTACCCAAGAGTAATTCTGCACAATTTCATGATATCTTGGTCAGATAACTGCTACTTTCCCATCTTGTTGAGTGGCTCTAAAGGTAATTTTAACTAGGCCTCAGAGAAGAAGCCCCTCCCTGGGAAACGTCTGTAGATATTGTGTCTAGACCTTCCATGTACACAAGCGCTCTTCCAGCGTGTGTTACCTCACCTTTCTTTAATAGCCTTGCTGAACTATAAGGCTATATTACAAACTACCATATTGGTAAAACATTCAGCAAGACTCTTCGTTAATAATAATTATATCCAGTTTCTAATTATTATCGAAATTCTAATTACCCCTAATGTTGAAGCATACAAGGTAAGCACTAGTAAAGACCTGGCTTTCTCCTTTCAGTTGTGATAGCTCAATCCTTTGAGGTAATAGTAATGATTTTCAAATCAAATACAACCTTGCTTTGCTGTGTTTGCTCAGCATTATTTACCTCCCATACTATATTTTCCCCACCAGGCCTTGGAGAATCAATGACACACTTTCTTCTCGGTCTACACAAACACCTTTCACTTATCCTTAATATTGAGAACACCCAAAGAGGTAGAATATTTCCTGCTGATAATTGTTGTTCCTGATGATGTGTGCTGTAAATGATAACAAAAGGCGGTTTCTTTCTTGGACTTTTATTAAAGATAGGTGGGAGGGAAGAAAAGTCTCAAATAAACCCTTGCTCACTGTAACAGTCTCTCCGTTTCACGAATGGCAAGCCTTGTATGGGCTGGCTCTGTGTTGTTGGATAGTGTGGTGCTTATGTTTATGTGGGTCACTGTTGAGGTGTGGTCTTTTGCTATGTATTGTAATGCTGCATACTGGCTTTGGTTGTCCCCAGGAAGGAGGAGATTCTTACCTTGCCCCCCAAGTTAGCCCTGACTGGTAAATAAAGATGCTCATAGCCTATACTGAGGCAGAAGAGAGTAGGTGGAGTTTCAGTTCCTGGTCTTGGGATCTGAGGCAGGAGACCATGGGAGATAAGGAAGAAGGTGGAGAGAGGAGAAGATGGCATTGGGTAGGTGAGTCATGAAAAAAATGGCCAGGAAGGTTGGCCAGCTGGAGATAAGAGTAGCCCAGATAGATAGATAACAGAAAATTATAACTCAGGGTTATTGATAGGGAAGTAAACATTAATAGCTTAGAGGGTGGATATCTGCCCAGGTTTGATGGTGTGACGGCTTCTCGTAAACATAAAGGGTTGTGACTTTTATCTGGGCACTGAATGATCAAAGGTGGGGTAGAACTGAGCCCCACCCCATTGAGATGAATTATTTAATACAACAGATCACTGTCTGCTTTCAGTGGTGCTCACGTAGTTTTAGACGATGATACAGACGTGGGTTATGTTGAAGATGGGACTCCGTGTGGCCCCTCCATGATGTGCTTAGATCGGAAATGCCTACAGATTCAAGCCCTGAATATGAGCAGCTGCCCACTTGACTCAAAGGGTAAAGTCTGCTCAGGCCACGGGGTAAGTAAACATCAGGGTGATGGTTTGACCTTCATTGTCTGGGACCCTGAGCTCACAGTGACATGGTAGTCAGACACGGACATTACTTTATATATATATATATATATATATATATATATATATATTTTTTTTTTTATTACATCTTTTCCTCAATTACATTTCCAATGCTATCCCAAAAGTCCCCCATACCCTCCCCCCCACTTCCCTACCCACCCATTCCCAGTTTTTTGGCCCTGGCATTCCCCTGTACTGGGGCATATAAAGTTTGCATGACAGACATTTCTTACTGAGACTGTGGCCAGTTTCTGTGCCCTGATTATCATCATATTCTGAGTGCCTTCATCTGCTAAAATAGACGTTTATAAATTAATTTGAATTATTTATGTGTATGGATCACCTTCTCCAGATATAACTCGACATCAACACAGAGAGACAGGCAGGTGACACAGAGGAGAGCAAGGTGACAGGACCAGGAAGCTTTTCTCCTGGTGATGCTTGGTTAAAGCACAAGCTCACAGGGAGGCCAGGTAGCCTGGTGTGCTGATCACTTTGCTTGTTGACATATATATATATATATATATATATATATATATATATATATATATATGTGTGTGTGTGTGTGTGTGTGTGTGTGTGTGTATGTATATTTATACAACATAAGTAACTCCAGAGAGGAGGGGGTGGCTTGACTCATGGTTCAAGGGACACAGTCCAGCATGCTGGGGATGGTGTGGCAGCCAGGAACTTATTCCTCCTATTTGTCAGAGCAGGAAGCAAAGGCAAGAACCACGGGTGCTTAACTAACTTCTTTTTTCTTCAGACTCGGACCCCATTCCATGGGGTGGCACTGGGGTCCCCATTCAGGTGGGGCCTTTCTCCTATAGCTGATCCTTCAGAAACACACTCAGATACATGCCCCCCCCCCAAAGGTGTGCCTTACTCATGTCCTTTAGGTATTTATTAATCCCAAGAAGATGACATTGAAGTCAGCCATCCTATCTAGTGACTTAAGAACACGAATTCAGGGGCTAGAAAGAGTTTTGATTTAGATCCTGGCTCTGCTCCGTTATGTCTTAGTGACTCTGGGTGGGTACTTACCCTCTCTCAGCCCTTAGCTGATGATGGAGTGCAGAGTGAGGGAGAAGCTCGTCGTGATGTTAGAAGCAGAGGAGCTTGACACATAATGAGTGTTCAGTACCATTTCTATCCAAAATAAAATCACCAGATAGACTTTTTAAGCATTTTAGTTGCTGCTCTAGAAATAAGAGACATAAAAGCTCTGCTGTTTTCCCTTGTCCCATCTCATTTTTCACTATTTTTTGAAAGCAAAGTTCAGTCTTATTAGTCATAACCATATATTTCAGTATCTTGGATTTAAAAGCATTGGCATTTGATTTTATCATTTCTAATGATAAAAGGGTCTCGGCACCTTTCTTTCTAGTTTGCGGGGTGTTTTATTTGATTCATGTAAATTGCAAGCCTGTGCCATTTGCTGCCTGGTGGAGGGTGTCAGCCTGCTGACTGGGAAAGAGTGCCTCCAATAGATGGTGGGAGGGGTGAAGAGAGCTGTCTGGGCAGGCAAAGTGCCACCAGACGGTTGGGCATGGCGAGATCACGCAGCGTGTTAGGGACTGTGTCTCTTGGTCTTTTATCTTAAGAATTGCCCCTGGAGCCTGCTCCCTCTATTCTCTGGGATTGTTTTTTGAGTCCCATGTCTGATAACTTACTGTATTAAACATGTATATTTTTCATAGCTGTTCCTAGAAACATTTGCTTCAGGGGGGAAAATAAATCTACTTTATTGGACATTTATATATCTAAATATGTCTAATACTGTGAATAATATAATTCTAAAAAGTTTTCTTCACCTTAAACATAATTTTTCATAATTACTAGAAATGTATTCAATAATTTGACCCATGAACTTAGTCCTCAAAGCCATGGGAATGTTTTGGAAGCCTTCTAAGTGGGATTATGCTTACCATCAGTGGTCCACATTGCTGTGTCTCTCTTCTTTCTCTGTCACAGGTGTGTAGCAACGAAGCCACCTGCATCTGTGATTTCACTTGGGCAGGCACAGACTGCAGCATCCGGGATCCAGTTCGGAACCCCAACCCCCCAAAGGATGAAGGACCTAAGGGTTTGTATGATTCCAGTTTTAGATCATTGCAGACTATTCCTCTCCCCTCTCCCACTGCAGCAGTAATCCACTTCCACAGCTTTGGAAGGAGACACACAGGAATATATCCTTTTGCCACAGAGATGTGCCATCCTGTGTGTACCACATTTTCAGAAGCATATTAAAATTACCTCCTATGCTTGGAACTGCATTAAGAAAAGTAAATATTCTGGCTTCCTTTAAAACAGTTTCTTCTCTGCCCTTTAAACCTTATACTTTCCCCCACTTTCCCAAAAGCCGATTATTTTATAATTCATCTAAGCCATTCCATTTTCAAATTGTACAGTCTTTGGGGCTGACATGAGACTTTTATGGCTCCTCCATATCACATTCTCTCCAGAGGAAAGTTGTAGTCTTTTATGCCCCATTCTAACAAATTCTTTTGATTTGGTAAAAGAATCAGTTCTTCAGATAGCTTTAATTTTTCAAAGGAAACGTAAAAGGTCTGAAGCTTTGTTCTAAGCAGCCGCTAAGAGAAGAGAGAGATTAGAATTTAGCATAATGAGTCTGTGGCAGTTCATAGTCACCATGTGATATTGAAAATGAGAATGCTCAGGCCCCGAGGTCAGGTGACATGCCCGTTACCCAGGCAACCAGAGGCCAAACTGGGAGCACGCTCAGTTTCTATTGCATCATTTTACAGCACTGCCTATGTAAAAATGAATATAACAGTCATTTTCTCATTATTCTCCCCTCTCTCACCCCCTCAGTTCATCCCCAAAGATCGTGAAAAGCTGTCAGTTACAATAGGCTTTAGGTAGCATCTAAGTAGCAAGTTCCCAGAAAACAAACTATCGCTAGTGCCAATTCTGACATTTGACCATGGCGTTGTACCTCAGATTCTTGTTTTAAATGGTGCTGCTAATAGTATCCTATAAATTAACTTCCATGATGTTTTCTTAAACATATACAACTAGCATCAAATGATCAACCTTGCTTTGGACGAAACATTTAAACTCTGAACTTTAGTGTGGTCTGTATGGGATAGCATGACCCTCACAGCAGACCAAGCTCCCTAGACTACACAGTTCCTAAAGAGACGGAGCCGAGTTTGTATGCATGTGGGTTGTTCCATGACAGTGAGCATGTTAAAACACACTTCAGTCCTTTGCTTAATATTCCTGGGATACTAAAATTCTATAAGAATCATTATCACACCCTCACAATCTATTTCTGCTTTCCCTATTTCCTTTCTAAAAAGGAATCCACTCCACTTCTACACTCGGTCTTCTGTTACTTTAAAACTAGAGCAAAACATTCTCGGATCCACCTTCAGAAGTTAGATTTGGAGATTTAGGCCCTGTCAAGAGAAATGAAGCCTTCTCTTCAAGCCCTCGGCATAGCACAGCCATGGCTTTCAAAGATACCTCGGTGCTGTTTGCTTCTGTGACACACAGGCGTGCTTGTGCACTGAGCTCAATAACCTTCTCCTGCCTGTTAGGTGGGAAGGGGCTCCATTAGCCACACACTAGAGGAGAGAGCATTTACAGCTGTTTTTGGTTAGACTCGCTCTCATTTTATGAGGTGGCAATCTTCATTATAGATAAGAAAATATTCCCCCTTTTATGGTAATTCAAATAATACATGGTTTTTACTAAAAAAAAAAAAAAGCATAAGAATATACACAAGGGCTGGAAAAGACAGTAAAGATTATCTATCACTCCATCGCTCAGAGGTGATTAGTGTTCACCTCGGCTGCTCCCCTCTGCTCACAGTTTTCTTCTTTCTGCTCCTGCTGAAGGCAGCAAGTCATAGGTGCAAGTTGGTTAGATAACTGCTAAAATCACCATGTGTTTATGATAATTTTGACTAAGCAAAAAATGTCATTACTTCACATAAATGAAAACCAGCTATTTTGTAAACAAATGTCCAGATAAATCAAGAAATTTTTGGACAGTTAAATAATAGCTCTGTTTTGGGGCTGGAGAGACGGCTCAGGGGTTAAGACCACTGGTTGTTCTTGTAGAGGACCTGGCTTCAGTTTCCAGCACCTGTATTTCAACACTTGGGAGGCTCAAGCAGCCTTACATTTAAGGCCATCTTGGGCTACATAAGAATTCTAGACCAGGCTAGCTAGTGAGACTATCCCTAAAACAAAACAAAACAACAAATCCAAAGTTGCCTATCTTTGTTTAATTGTATTCCCCTGGAATCTAAGAAGTGTAATGAAAATATTGCCTTTTAATACCACTTATTTTTATTTCATGCTGATCTCTCTACCAATCTTTTTTTAAAAATAATCTAATAATATTTTTTTACAGTCCAGTCATTATCCCCCTCCTGGTCTGCCTTCTGACAGTTCCTTATACCATTTCTCCTCCCCCTGTCTCCAAGAGGATGTCCCCACACCCCTACAACTCCCCACACCCCGTCAGGCCTCCCCATTCCCTGTGGCCTCAAGTCTGTCAAAAATATGGAACACTTTATGAATTTGCATGTCATCCTTACACAGAGGCCATGCTAATCTCTGAACCATTCCAGTTTTTAGTATAGGTGCTGCTGAAGGGAGCTTGAAAATATTGCCCTTTTACTCATGAACTTGGCATAAGAGATAGATGGAACCCAACTACAGCCATTAATTTTATATTTGAAGCCCCTTTGAGCTCCTCTTCTCTCAAGTCCTTCCTGTTGAGGTCACTGAAAGGAATTCTTTTCCTTTGTTATGCAAGGATAGAATAGCCTCCATTTCTGTTTAAAAGAATTTCCAGAGGCCCAGGAGATGGCTCTGTAGGAAAAGCGCTCCAGAGCACCTGTGGTGAACTCCAGGTTCAGTGAGAGCCCCTGCCTCAAAAAATAAGGTGGGAAGTGGCTGAGAGAGGTGCCTGATGCAAGCCTCTGGCCTCTACACACTTAACACTTGTGCTCACACACCCATATATGCATGTACAGACGAACACACACAGACAGATAGACAGACAGAGGGGGGAGAGAGAGAGAGAGAGAGAGAACCTGCCATTTATTTTTATTCATTTGTATCCACTCTGCTCAGTGCATATTGTGGACTGTGATGGAGTTTTCTCATTTGGTTGCTATCATGCCATCACTGTAACAAGAGAAAAAAACAAGAAAGTGGGTTCTATCACTTACACTGACTTGTGTGGGCAGAGACAGTGTGCCTAGGAAGGTTGAACCAGACCCTTTAATGAGGACCATAGTCATCAAATTAGCCTCGAAGGCAGTTCGTCCATATCTGCTGCTTTACAAACAGGAAAACCAATTATCAGTGTTAACAGCTAATTAAATAAAATGTGATCACATGAGCTTAACCCCAGTGTCTTTTCTGCTGCTGCTGCCTCATTTAAAGCAGAACGCTAAGTCCTTCTGCTCGTTCTTTGTGCATGAGGGAGAGAAGGAATGTTGGTAGCCGGGCAGCGGTTAAGCCCATTAGAGGATCAATTATTTACCAGCAGTGCTTAATATTGCTCTGAAGAAATGAAGTATATCATTAGAGTTTAGAGCTTTGAAAACAGTAACTTTAAATGTTTATAATATACCAGATATTGTTTATTGCCTTTGCATATATTCTTTAGGGGACTTTGATATGACAAAGCCTTGATTTTATAGTCCTGACCACTAAATGATTCTTCTATGTGAGTATGAAGTATTATGTATAATTATGTCAGGCATTTTTTATTAACCACAGAATCACGAAAGATTAAGGGTTTACCATATTCTACAATATTTCAGTACCTGTTTATTATTTATTTATGTAAATAGCCTCTGTATTTTTGTTAATGAATTATTGTATTTGTCTTTTTTTTTTTTTAAGACAGAATTTTGCTATGTAGTTCTAGCTGGCCTCACACCCACAATTCTCCTGCCTCAGCCTCCCAGCTGCTGATATTATAAGTGTATGCCATCATATTCAGCTGAAAATAACATAGGTGAATTAGTTAAACTGCTCTGGCTCTCCGTGGGTCGCTCTTCCAGCCACCAGCCCAAGAGCTCTCTGGATTTTCAAATGAAAGACACATTTGCCAGCTTACTTTTGATATGCCTTAACTTCTAAACCTCCCTGCAGCCAGCACACACTCCCCTCCAGTATTCCTGGCTTAACACCTCCTAAATCCATACCTCATCTTTGCTTCCCTGGCTCCTTGGCGCAGGGGTGAGGGGGTGGGATGTGTGGGGTGTGTGGGGTGTGTGGGGGTATCTTTGCTGCCCAAGAGGCTTCTGAGCAGCCCTTCCAGGGGCCACTTTCTTCCTTGTACCTGCATTCCTCCCTCCTGTCCCTTCCCTATAGGGTCTGTCCTACCCCTTCTCCTGTTCTCCTGGTGGCCCTTTCTGCCCCCCTCCCCCAGGAACTTAGAAGTTCTGCCTCTGTCATCTTGCCCAGCCATTGGCCACTGGCTCTTCATTGATCAATCAAAAAATCAATTAGGGACAGGGACCTTCAGCGTTTGGACATGTAGATTCCCAATTTTGGAACCCAAAATAAGACAAAGTATTAGAACCAACCCCCAACAAAATAATATTTGTCGTGAAATGATTTATTGCATATCCTTCCAGACATATCTCCCAGTATACTAAAATTGAACTATTTTTATTACATGGAAAGGGAGTAGGAGATATGAATTTATGTCTAGCACACTGAAATTTCCAACAAGATAAGGTATTTTTATAATATCAGTATTATGCTGTCAAATAAAGGGGTTTATTTAGTGTTTATTTCTAACCTTCAGTTTAGTAAGGCAAGTCCCTGCAGGAAGAACTGGGGCCTAGAAGCCACCAGTGCTGGCTTTGCTGCCTATTGCCTTTGAAGTGCCAAGGGATTTAGAGTTGGCCCACCCGGTTCACATAGGTGAAACACTGCCTCCTCCTGTTTTGGAAACTAAGAAAGGAACCGCCCACTTTCAAAAAGAGCAAAACAGAGACTTTTTTTTTAATGCCATAAAGGAGAACATTTATAATTTGCATCTTAATATTACACTCTTATCAGAAGTTCTGTTTTGTTTTGTTTTGTTTTTTAACCAGTAAACCTAGAGAACAGGAAGCAAGATTGAAAATAATAAACACCTACACACACACACACACACACACACACCACACACACACACACACACACACACCACACACACACACACACACACACCACACACACACACAGAGGTACTGAGGTAATGACCATGATCTATGGGCGTGGTGTAAAGAAGGGCAAGTGTGTCAGACAGCGAGGGGGAAGTGTCAAGCATCCAAAAACCAGGATTGTGTTTATCATCTGTGAGCCTTAGGAGTGCCATGATCAGGGTCATCAGAGAAAATGAACTTATGCCGTTGTACATACAACGTAGAGCTTAGACGGAAGAGAGACGTTTGCAGAGAAGGAATGAATATGAAAGAGAAATAACGAACAAAGGCAGTTCCGTAATAAATCAATGGCTGTGGAAGTGAAGCTACACTGCGAACTTCCAAAGGCCCAAGGAAAATTCTCTTTCAAATTTTTCATCATGGCTGCATTCACAAATGTGTCCCCTGTAAAATGCTGCCCACCCAAGGGTCACTCAATTAGTTCCTGCCAAACAGATTTGGAAACAAGCCAAGTCTGAATTTAAAGAGATAAAACCCTGTTCGGGATCATAGTAAGGGACCTGGTGGATTTTTACTTGTGCTGGAGCTGGCCCCATGATGGGAAGCACACGAGAGATGAGCTCTGTGAAAGCTAATCTCCACCTCCTCTCATTTGCTTTGTGTTAAGAGCACTTATCTGTTAAGAATCTGAAGATAATTATTCTCTCTAGTGCTGATTAAGGCTCATCATCTGCCTGCCTGGAATACGTGCTTGAAGCATCTTCAGAATTTTTTTTCTTCTTCTTCCCCGATCAGGTTTCTCATACCTGCACAGTGGGCCACTGAGTCCTCCCGCTTCCACAGTGAGGAATTATACAACAAATGTAGAAGAGTTTGCAAAATTGTTATCCATCTTTCATGTGGTAGTTATAATTTTTAAAACTAATGAATATTAAATTAACATCACATTATATGGAAGAGCAAGGAAATATTTTCCTATAATTTATCAGATCTACCGCATGTGACAGTTAAAGGGAAGGTAGGATTGACTGGTGAGTTTTGACTCTAAGGGTCAGTACTTAAAAATTAAGCCCCTCCTCCCCAAAAGTTATGAACTAACATATTTGTTAATTTAACATTCTGAAGACAGCGATTTTATTTTAAGAAAACGAGTCAAGTTTTATGTTTGGAATGCCTTTCCTTTCTAGTCTTTGTCTCTAGAGTTTGGAAATCTGAGATGTAATTTGAGTCATTTTGGATGGAAATGTGGGCTTCATGCCACGGGCCATCTCCTGTCTTCCTCCTCCTGTGCTTCACTAGACTTTCTCTGTGTAATGTTGTGTCTCCATCTCTTCATTTTTAAAGGTCTATCTCTAGTTGTGTTTAGTTAATGGTCTTCAGACTCTTGTTTATAATATTTACCTTGTGATAAAGTGAAGTAACTGCAAAGTTGTTAAGCAGGCTGAGAGATTCAAGATTCTCTCCCTTTGGGGGTGATAGCCTACTGAATGCTCCACACGTGCAATAGGAAGCCTTAAACAACTGTGGCCCTGAGTCTCAGGTCTCAGTCCTATTCTCTGTGTTCACAGAGTACAGTCCTGTTGAAGTGAAACTGTTCTCGTCACGAAGGTCGATTCCATTCCATACCTTCCATTTTTTGTAGAAACAAGAGACAAGAGTGTCTCAGCCAGTTCCCTTTTACCCTTTCAGACATCACTGACCCTAAATAATATTCCCTCCTATGTTAATATCTGACTTCATGTAGCCCATGTGGAGAACACAGTGGGCATCTCTACCTGTTCCAGGTCTTTTCCCCAACCTTGGAAAGCTTTGCACAGAAGTGATGGCGTACGGCTGCAGAGCATTTCTGCTCTGTACTAATAAGTGCTTGGTGGTCTGCGGCAGCCTCTGCCGTCCGTCTTCAGAGGCCCTCTCTTTCTCTCAGCACACACAGTTATACACTGGAATCTATAGTCCAAGAACTAAATATCCATTTCCTATGACAGAAGTGCAAACCTTGAGTTATTTAGAGTATGCTTTCCAATCACCTTGCAGGTAAATTACACAGGATTTTAAAGCTACTCTATTGGGTGTTTATGAATTTTCACAAAACTGAATGGTGTATTCTCCATTTAAATGATGTTAAGCATATTTTGCAGTTTGAAAAATTTATAAAGCATGCATCAATGGTTAGTTTATAATTACAATATAAATTTGCTATGGTTGAGTTAAAGATTTACCCTTATACTGCTAGGCATTATAACTCAGAGTGGATTAGTTATCAGCCTAAAGGTATTTATAAGGCATTATATTTTAAAGTAGAGCATGTAGAGTTTGAAGATAAAAATTATTTTCATATATTCTCTGATGTATGCCCATCTCTGTTTCAAATTTCTGAGTGAAGATATCCATACTTAGCCAACTTTCAAAGCATTTCCTGGAGAGATCATTTTTGTGTGATAGTGAAACCAGTGTATGATTTTTCTCTGTTTTAAAAACAAATCTCCGTTTCCCTCCACACAGTGAACATGGCCACGAGCAGGCTCATAGGGGCCGTGGCTGGCACCGTTCTGGCCCTAGGGGTGATTTTTGGAGGCACAGGGTGGGGCATAGAGTAAGCATACCGAGTGTCTGCGTGTCTCTCTGTGGTGTGTGAGGCGACTCTGGCCTGGACCTGACCCTTCCATGCTTGTCCTGTCGATGGTTGCCCGTGCTGGTGTAATCTGTGCTGTGATTTTGAATGTATTGTGTCTTGTGACTTGTGATGTTTCTTGTGCACCATAGAACCTTCTCCTGTCTGGAACAATGTGGGGCATAGAACAGTGTCCGGTGCTTATTCACAGTTAAGGCAAGAGCCCAAGACTCCCTTTGCTCTCCTGCTGGCAAGGCTTTCAAAGTACAGACCTTTATTATTATTATTGTTGTTGTTTTACTATTAATTGGCAAAATGCTTTTATGTGAGTGTTTCATAGAAGCATTTTAACGATTTTATTTCACTATTCAAATAAATTCATATATACAATTAGGAATGCCAGCAACTCTCACACTTTTTAAAGATAGTGAGAATGAGAGCCAGTTAATGCTTTCCTATGGACTTAGACTGACATGGCAGGCTTCAGCTCCATCTGTCTGAGAATAACATCAAGGAAGTCAATTTCTTTCCTTTTTTTTTTTTTTTTTTTGTTATAAGATTGGTTCAGGGTTCAGCTTTGAAGTGTTCGTACACATTGGAGCAAGGAACATTATAAATGAAAATATATTAAGTTCAAACCTGCACAACCTTAGCAACAGCTGCAGCTCATCCTGCAGTTTTGTCTTTAAAGTCCCTAGTATCGGAACCACTGTGTTGTGATCACTTTCTCATTAGATTCCCAGAAACTCATCTCTCCTGATGCTCTGGTGAGCTTGCTCTGCACTTAATCCTTGCCCTCTAAGTAGCTGAGATTGCTATGCACAGACTAGCTTATCAGGAAGCCCTGTTTTCTTCAGCACCCAGAAAGCAGAAGTCACCCTTCACACCCTGTGTTTTCTGTTCTGCTAACACTTCATAGTAGTCCCCCGCAACCCTCCCCCTCAAAAAAAATCATTGTCTCAGGGAGACACTACCTATCCTTGACTTAGCTCAAAGAATGAGCATGTGATCATGTACATTGTTGGCACAGCCCTCAATTTCTACTGGTTAGGGACACATCTGCTCTCCTTGCATAACTGAGTCAGGCAACTTGGGCACCAAGATAGCCATGGGAAAGGAGCAGACATGCATATTACACATGATGCTATTCTACCATAGTTGCAAGGCCTGGCCAGCCTTGGATCTTTTTTTAAAAAGTTTTGGAGACAGGGTCTCACTCTATCGCTTATATGTTCATTTACTGGGTAGCCTAGGCTGGCCTTGGTCTTACAGCAATCCCCCTGCCTCAGATTTCTAAATTCTGGGATTATGGTATGAGCCCTCATACCCAGCCTAGCCTAATGATGCTCTTAACTCGTGCTCCCTTAGTACAGTCTGTGAAGCATCTTAGATCGGGAGAAGGGGGGACCGTGGAAAGGGCTTGTTTTTCTCTTTACCTGTGAGAAGATAAAGCATGTAACCATGCTAAAATGTTTGACTGTAAGAAGTCAGTCCTGCAAGTTGCATCTTGTCATTGTTGGCCAGATGTTCCTATCCCAGGGCCAAATTCTAGACATATGTTCATGTGTAATTCTTCTAAGAGGAAAGGCAGTTTTCCAAAGATCTTCTCAAATATGTCTTCTATCTTCCTTAGTGGCCATAGTTTCGGTGCCTTCAGATATAGCCGAAGCCATGACATTTGGTCAACCATCTGGTCTTAGAGATGGATAGGAACCAAAAAAAAAAAAAAAAAAAATCTTTATTGTAAGCAGTCCTGTTACCTTTGTTTCCATCCATCCTATCCAGTGTGGCTGGTATGTTGCTATGCTTGTGACAGGTAAGTGTCTACGTGTATGCTTTAAAACAAAAACAAAAACAAAAATAAGACTTGATGTTCTTGTTTTATAAACATTTCCTCTATAGCTTATTAACTTTACCCCCTTTAAGTTTCACTTATTTGTAATTGATATGTAATGAGTTTTTAGAAAATAGAATCATCCAGTACAACATAGTTTTAATGCTTCCTCATTTAATTGACAGTGTAACCAATGTTCATGTAACCAATAACATGGACAGATTGAATTTTTGAATTCTAATATATAGAATTTAAATATATACCCCAGGAATTACTTTCCATGGATTCTGTATTGAATCTGATCCTAACCTATTCTGAACCAACAAAGTAAATTTGCTTAAGTGTGGGTGCATACAAGGTACTATGAACGTAATTTTTGAATGCCTTCTCCAAATTTCACAGAGGAGAGATGGAGACAAAAATATGTGGAATAGCATGGAGTTTCATCAAGGCAGTTATTCACAAACTTCCTATAAAGGGCGGGGTGTAAATAGTTTTGTCTTCCAATTTCTCAACAGTGCTGTCAGTGTATATGCAAAAAGTCATGGCTGTGCTACAATAAAATGTCTTTACCCAGATAGATAGTGAGGCCAGATGTTGCCTGTGGGCTCCAGTGCTCTGACCCTTGACTTATAACACAAGTCTTGAAGTCAGGCAAGTCCACGTTTGGATCTTGTTTCCATTATCTATTGGCTTTATAATTGTCTGGGCATTCATCTCTTGAGCAGGATGGTCCAAATTCCACCTTGCATGTTCCTGTGTGAGGAGGATTCAATGTGATGATGTGTCAAATGTTCAGAAGTGAGTGGAGTCGGGGCTCACTCTGCAGTCTCTATCATTATCATTCTCACTGCTGTTATTTCAAGGACAATTTGTTATTGTCCTTGATGTATCTCCAAAAGCCATCATGCTCTAAAGACCCTCTATGATTTAAGAGCATGTCAAAACCCAGGAACCAGATAAGACCCCATCCTGGAACCCTACTGTACCACCTTCTATCCACCCACTTACACGTCTAAAGTTGTGTGGTGTCCACTATGTGAGGAGAAAAGAGATTATTCTGCTCAGAAAAGAATGAATGTCTGCAAAAAAGATGAGGGTTTTAGGAAAACCAGCAAAATTGACTGCTTAATGATTTATAGGCAAGTATATGTAGTTAGCACTTAATATATTTGGTTATTAGGAGCCACTGCTATGCCTATGCATAGTAAATCCTGGAGGATGTGAAATTTCCTCTTTCATTTTAACTATGTATAACTGTCTTGATTGTTAACAGCCAAATGAAGAACACTGGAGTTACTGTAATTTGTTACCAACTATTAGCAGTGGTGTTCTCTTTACTTCACATTATCATTCCTAATATCTTTTCCAGTCTTTAAATATATCACCAAGTTTCAAATGTCTCTCAATGAGAAATGTGAATTTAGCGAATTTAAAAGATATATTTCTGGCGCATGCCTTTAATCCCAGCACTCGGGAGGCAGAGGCAGGATTTCTGAATTCGAGGCCAGCCCCATCTACAGAGTGAGTTCCAGGACAGCCAGGGCTACACAGAGAAACCCTGTCTCGAAAACAAAACAAAACAAAACAAAACGATAATTTCTCAAGTGGAATGTAAAGAATCCTTTCTTCCCTATTTCCTATAAATTGCTCATATAAATTTCTCCTATCTCTGCAAGCTCACTTTGGGGCCTTAACACTGAAGAAATATCTGAGGGAAAAAAAGTTTCAAAGCCAGGTCTTTACTGGTCGACCTCTTCCAACTAAATTCTCACTGTCTCCCAGTGTAGAACAAACAGCATTGAGAGTGTTTTCTGTCTCTCCGATGGAGGAACACTATCAATGGCTCCTCCTTCATCTTATCTATTCAGCAGCAGATGGGGCCAGTGCTAATGGAGCCCTGTTCTTTATTTGCACAAACCTGTTTGATTTATGATATGGGTGGAGAAGAGAAAGAGACAAAACACATATATGAAAGCAAGCAGTGCTGATTTATTTCAAGTTTGGAGGAAGATTAACCTAACTGAGTTTAAGATCAGTGGGAAAGAAAGGACAGACTTAAAGACAAATCATCCAACCAGAGATGGAAGTGTCTGACCTGGGATTAAGCTAGGAGGAAAAAGCATCAGGGGCCTTGCACAGCAGGGTTTTGCCTCCTGAAGCTGTTTACCTGCCTTTCCTTTGTGGTAATGAAAGTAGTTGGCTCACATGACTTTCTTCCCATGATCCTCTGTCACAGGTCCTAGCGCCACCAATCTCATAATAGGCTCCATCGCTGGTGCCATCCTGGTAGCAGCTATTGTCCTTGGGGGCACAGGCTGGGGATTTAAGTAAGCAATGCCGCATGTCTTCTTCTCTGTGGCTCGGGCACCTCTCTTTTCTGCTTACATAACCTGGTTTTGAGTTCCTGCTACGAGACTTTGGTGTTGATAATACAACCACCACCACCACCACCACAACAACAAAAAGACGCGCTTTTACTCAGAAGTGGGTTAGAAACGTAGAACATGGAGCTTCAAATGCCATCTTCAGGCAAGCAGGGAAGTACAAGCTAGGGAAGGAATTCCCTTTAATTTGAGCCCAAGCCATTCTAGAAAGTAAAGACACTGTGCCCTGTGGGAGCAGCCTCCTGTAGTGCTCTCATGTGCACTTAGGTGACCAAGCAAACATGTTGGAAATAAATACACTTGAATTCATAGTTGTTTCTGCTAAACACTGGCTTATAGTCTAACCTCAGTCAGCACACAACCATTGTTTTTTACGTGTAACCTTGTGATTTGAAAAACCTTCATTTTTTCACTTAAAAATATTTTAATTAAAAGCAATGGCTTTGTGGCATTTACTGTAACCTTGGTATAACTGACTGGCCTGCTGTGCTTTCATAATGACTTTTATTTTGGATTGCATATTGATACTCAAGACTGCTAAAGCAGACCATACTGGATAGTTGCAGATAAACCCTACAGTGTTGAAAGTTTTTAAACCCCATTTATCTAGTTTGGATATTTTGTACCTCTGATTCATTAGAGAATCACTTTCAAGCATTTTGAGCCCTGGTTATTTGATTTTTAATATTTGTAGATAAGCCTTCCTCTGCATGTAGTCTCTTTCATAGATTAAGTAAGTTTCATCCAGATTAATGGGGATGAATTTAAGTGGGAAATGAAGCCTGCAGTCAAACCAGAGCCCCTCACTTCGCTTTCATCCAGCCACTCAGTGGAGGAAGCTTTGTCTTAAACAAACTGTTAGTGGCTTTCATTAAAGCCAGTTAAAATGTTATCATTAAAAGCTGACTGTGAAAGAAAAAAATACCAAGATATAATCTAAATAAATCAACATTTTCTGCTAATTTGTTATGGTGTTAGAATTTAATGAGTAAGCCCGTAGCATTTGAAAAGCTTCTAATTGGAAACGTGTATTGAATGGTGCTTGTTTTCTACACAGATGTCTATAAAGTTGGACTTGTTTAGTGAAATAGCAATGTTGGCATCCACTTGCTTGCAGAAACACACAAACTGATGAGGGCCTGGTATCTGGATTTCCCCTCATTTGAACGAGGTGTTGTCCAGCACATAAGGACCAGCTCAGAAGCCATGTGTTTTGGTTTGGGTTTTCCTCAATCCAGAAAACTTTTCTTAGTGTCCCACTACTGTGAAAAAGTCACCCTATATTATAGAAAGTCTGTACTCTATTTATAATGCTTCCTTAAAAAAACAAAAACAAAAACAAAACTAAATGTGCTTCCAGAAAAAGAAATCTGGTTCACTCTATGGCGTGGAGCATCTTAGCATTAAGACATGTTCATCTCAAAGACCCAAGAAACTGTCTCCTGTGCGTCATTGCCATGCAAGGCCATGCGATGGCAGATGTACCATTTCTTTGTTCTCGGTGAGAGCACACTGTTCTGTAGCAGGACCTCGAAGCAGCAGCCTGGCTAGCTCTCAGCTTGAACTGCATGTTGGGGGAGAAGCCTTTATGACTGTGTGGCTAAGTGGATTAGACTCTGTGCAGATGATTCACATCTGAGAGATGTCCAGTCGTCAGAAGATCAGGGCATGAGGTGAGGGGTGGATACAGAGGTTCAAACCCAGCTCCGCTGACTGTGCGTGGGGACTGTGACATAGGGACCCTTCTGGATGAGCTCAATTAAAGCCCCTTCTTATTTCCTGTCCCTGTAATATTTCCTTTTTGGTAAAATGTAGAAAGGCGCAATACTACACAATACCATGCAGGAGATATTTTCACGCCCTGAGGGTGGCAGGCCAGGGATGCTCCTCAGATGATTAACCTCCCCTTTGTGTGACTTCTGGAGTTGGAATTGAGAGACACGGTTGTGCTCCGTGCTGCACATACATTGTTGTCACACTGTTTGCTTTTAGATCTTAATAAGAGCTGGTGGTTTGTATCAAGCTGTGAACTGTTACTCCTGCCTTGAAATGGAGGGCTGTCTGCACTCGGGGGAAAAACACTCGTTTCCCCTCCACTTGGACAGTTTTGAAGACAATTAGAGATAATTTGGAAGTACTGGGTTGGATGTCCTTCAGAGCTTTACTGAATTCAGTGTAAATAAAACCAGTTTCCCTTAGAAGCAGCAATTGGAAATAGTTGTAAAAAAGATGGTTTTAGACAGCACTATTGGGAATCCTTCCTGAAACTGGGGCACTATTCCCAGAAGTAGAGTGTGAAAGATGCCTGCCTGCAGCCTTTGAGAGCTGGAAACTTGAGATGAAAGGAACAGGTACAACTGATGGGGGAGAGGGGGACTTTTTTTAGTGTCACCGTCCTTTAGATGTGATATGCTGAGTAATTTAGATGAGGAAGAGGGTCCTAACCATCGTTGACCGGCACAGATATACAAATACAAGCAAGAAACACCACTATGCTGTCAGCCGACATTGCCTTTCTGATTCTTTCCCGAGAGCACCCTTCTTCTGAAGTTGGTGCTAAAAGGTATTACTTTGGGAGAACACGTGAATATGTGTGAGTGGGTGCACTTTCCATGTAGTAAGGTTATGCTAATGTATGAAAATGATTGTGATCTAAAAATAACATTAATTAAGGTTGCTTCTTTTTAGTCAGATAGCTGAGCCTGAAGCGTTTGGTTAATGTGCACAAGATTTCCATATGCAAAGTTGTAGAATTCCCAAAAAGGAAAAAAAAAAGTACTCTCTGGTGGAATTCTCACCATTGCACCCGTGTATTCTGTTATATTGAGTAGTATAAAAACCTAGTAACATTAGGTAAGGCTAGACTCCGTGTTCTAGAAGTCTGAGGCCCGACGGGATGACTGAGCAGATGTGTTCATTTCCAGGTGTTGAGCATCTTGTGCTTAATTCTAAGGTGTCTCGTGGAACATCATCTGCGTTGGGTTTTTTTGTTTGTTTTGTTTTGTTTTGTTTTGCCACATGCTTTTCCTCTTCACCTACAAAATGAAGTTGTCAGCCGTGACGAGGGGACCACTAACCTTGGTCATGAACGGTTGGCTCATGGAGGTTCCTCATTCAGGCCGAATAACACTGGTACTCAAACTACCAGAGTTACTGTTTTTACTGGACAGCGGAACATTATTTTAGTAGTGTCTTCCTGAAAGGTTAAGGAGAAGGGGATGAGTATTTTGCATATGCATTAAAAACAGGGTCGCTATTTCTACTTTCACAAAAACTGTTTAGGCAACACACCTGTCTTTCGTAGTTACTGTTGCTGTGATAAAACACCATGACCAAAGCACAACTTAGGGAGGAAAGGGTTTATTTGGCTTACAATTCTATATTATGGTCTGTCGTTGAAGGAAGCTAGGATAGGAACTCAAGCAGGGAAGGAACCTGGAGGCAGGAGCTGATGCAGACACCATGGAGGGGTGCTGCTTATTGGCTTGCTCAGCTTGCTTTCTTATAGAACCCAGGACCACCAGCCCAGGTGGTCCCACAATGGACTGGGCCTTCATCTATCAAGCCTTAGTTAAGATTTCTCTATAGGCTTGCCTACAACTTCATCATAGGGAGGCATCTTCTCAATCAAGGCTCCCTCCTTTCTGATGTTAAGTTGACAGAAACACTAGCCAGTATAACCTCCTAAATATGAATACAAGAATTTAGATGTGAGCTAGATGCGTGCACACAGTATTTATCGCTAATAAGTGATAGCAATGATGGTGGCAAGAAGATGACATAAAGGTGCCAATCAGGTAGTTTTCTGACAGCCCTTACCACAACATTGATGCCGGGCTGAGTATGGGCTGTTCCACCATATTACAATGTGTTAATCATTGGAATACCCCAATATTCCATCTGGTCTCCATGGGTTCCCATGGCAAAGTGGGTTTCCACCCCTGCCAGCAGAGACCATAGTAACCTCTCAGGGCAGTTCTTGATAAAATGTTCTCTAAGAGCCTGCAGTTGTCACAGGTGGCTGTCCTACTGAGAAGTCATTGGCATGAGCACCCTCCCTTAGCTCTGAGCCATTGGCGGTTAACCTCGGTTCCATTCTGTTTTATTTCTTCTCTAAAGAAAAGACTGTTACAGTTGGTACTCCTCTAAAATGACAGCCAAAGGGTTCTGGTCAGAAAAATAACTGAATCTTGGTGGGGAGGGAAAGTATTTTTGATTTTCTTAAAGTTAGGATGCCTTGAAATCAATTTTAACCAGTTTCTGTTTGAGAATGGTAACCAAGTGGTTGCTTTCCTTTCTAATTTCTGTGTCATATTTCAGTGCAGAATAAGGAGCCACATTACCTTACTGTCCAAGACTCTTGGGCTAGACACTTTCTTCTCCATACATCACCATGACGCCAGGCTGATCAGGAAGACGCATGTGTTTCCTTGACTCAAACTTCCAAGAACATAAACTCAATCTAAGGTGGCCTAGAGGCTTGGTGTGTGTGTGTGTGTGTGTGTTGGTGATGGGCATGGGGACTAAGATGAGAGAGACAGTAGGTGACTAGAGATGGCTCTGTAGTTAAAAGCAGTTGGTATCCTTCAAAGGACTGGGATTTGGTTCCCAGCACCCACATGGTGGCTTGCAACTGTTTAAAACTCTAGTTCCAGGGGATCGGCAAAACATTCATACACATAATTTTTAAGGGTGACAATAGTCGGTAGCTCTACATCTTTGTTAGAAGGCCCATGAAAGCTATTGTTACCTAGAGATCTTTACTGATGTGTGGATGTGTATGTATATAATACATGCAGTATAGGCAAAAGTTTAGATTTCCTATAGGTATCAAACATTGATTAAAAACAGTGTCATTGTGAGGCTAATGGATTGCACTGATATTTTACAATGATCCAGAGAATCCTTTCTGGTTGTGCTAACAAAGTTGCCTTTATCCAGTAAGCAGAGGGCATCCAGATGTCATGGTTTGGGAAGGAAGCCAGCAAGGACCTGTCTAATGTAGGTTTTATTTTCACATTGAAACTAAACAAAGAGTCTTGTGTTCATATAGAAAATTCAGGACAGACAGTGCTCAATGTACAGTGACCCACAGTGAATGTATGGCTTACCTATGAGGGAATGTCACAGAGACCTTGCAGAGTTCCCTCTCCACTCATCTCTGGGTTCCCTCTCCCCTAAACTTCAGATTACTTTCTTCACTGCTGGGACTTTAGTGGAAGAGAAAATGTCCTCCAGTCCTCTGTCTGTACTGTTCACAAAATTGGTGGTTCTATGGGGTAACGACTTCTTAGTCTGACCAAAGAACTTAGTAATCCTTTAGAATGTTGTTCGATGAGGAAAGCTCAATCTAAGCTTCAAATTTGACTTTGGAGAGGAACACACACCTTTGGACACTGAAGTTTCCTGGGTGCCTGGCTGAAGTAGAATTTTAGATCTCTCTTTATAAACATGCTACTTGGCTATTCTGTCTTTGGGCATACCCTGTGTTTGAATGAAAGAATCTAAATATGGGTAATGTGCCCTTGTCCTGCTCAGTGGCTTTATTCTGTCCTCAGCATTTATATTAATTGAGGACATTTGTTTTATATTTCACCTGAATTGCAGTAATATGCACATCTGGCTTAGATAGGGTCCCTGGTCCTCAAGGTTAGGCAGTAGGTTGTTTCTCTCCCGCAAGTCTTCACTCTTAGACATCTTCTCAGAGAGCATGAACTTTGATGGGAGATGCAGGTCCTGAGCAACCCCAGTAAGTTCATTTGGTGACAGCCACATCATGGGGATGTCACATTCAGTCTTACCCATAGGTAAGTAGAGTCAGCAGTGCCTGCTCTCAAAACCATTTTTGATTTCAGAGGACTCGGCAGTAAGTCAGCAACTCTAACGCAAAGGTGTTTGCTGCATCAAATTAAGTCACTAGGCCAAGCCACCACATGTCCAGGCTTTTGTGAAGATGTTTCAATGGAGACTTAAGAAAAGGGAAGTTTTTGTTGAAGATATTCATGCTTGGTATTTAAAAAAAAGAAAGGAAGGAAGGAAGAAAGGAAGAAAGAAAGGAAGGAAAGAAGAAAGAAAGAAAAAGCATCAAAGTGGGCCTTCTGGGAAAGTAGGAACTTTGCAGGATATTTTCCTATGGATTTTAAGCTTTGGTAGTGTTTCTGTTTTGAAGGACATGTGGGGGTGGGGGTGGAGGAATCTGTCATACTATTTTGGTACCTAGGGCCAGTAAAGGTGTTCAGCTGGCCCTCAGTAGTGGGCAGGGGAATGAGGGTGCAAGGGCTCCTCAGCCTCCAGTTTTGCATGATGCCTTGGTGGCTGTGGAGTTGTGCCCGCCAGTATGCAGACTAATGCATGAGCCCCTTGCTTGATGCCCCACATGAAGCCAGACCATGGGAGGTTACAACCAACTCACATTGTTGCTGTGTTGTGTCTTGCTTTTTTTTTTTTTTTTTCTTTCTCTTCAAGCCCAGGAATCACTTTTTAGGAGACTGGACACTGAGTGAGGCACTTGAACCTGCTTCTCTCCACAGAGCTAAACTGCTGCATTTGCTTGCCTAACCTGGCCCTGTGTCCATTCTCCTGAGTGTACCACCTCCCTGTGCACTCTGTCTGCCAACTTTCCACCATGAGAAGTGCCTGTTCCGTAGTGGAGTAAGACCTCACACATCCAAGGCAGAAATAGCCAGGCAGAGCAAGGATTTGGTGAGCTCTGTTACTACAGAGCTCTGGGGGTTTGGAGGGAACAGCTACAAGACCTTCCAAGTTCTTCCTAGTTCTCATAGGTGAAAACTACTATCCTGTAGTACTTTTCATCTGGTGAAATAGCAGTGGTATTTGCTTCTGAAATTAGAACAATTTGTGGTTTAAAATGAACAATCTGAAGTTTCCCCTAGTGTTCCCCAAAGTGTGTAGTCTCAATGGGGAAATGCAAAGATGTTCCAAAACATTAGCTGATCTTTGTTTCTGATTACTTGGAGACTGCCTCTGTGTGAGCGGATTATTCTGCTCTGGGACACGCACCATTGTCGTTGTCATCCTTTGTCTCTCACTGTCATCTGATTAATATTATGGCTTCTCTTTTCCTCTTCCTGCATCTTCTTTGACGTACTCTGGAAGAAACGTCAAGAAGAGGAGATTCGATCCCACTCAGCAAGGCCCCATCTGAATCGGCTGCACTGGAGGAATGCCACCTTGCACTGTTGGGTTCTGGGAATGACATGTTTTCAGCCATGCTGCCGGAACTCTTAAGTCTGTAAAGAAGACCCTTGGGTGGTAATGACTACAGAGCCTCAGATCTGAGAATGGAGATGGGGTACAAGACAAAGGTCCCTTTTGGAAATAACTTCAAGTAACCCCCCCCCCCATCACCTGTCAATAAAGGGAAGGGGGTTAAAGACCATGTCATTAAAAAAAAAAAACTTCAGAATCCTTTTTTTTCTTTTTAAATAAAGGAGAAGGGAGTAACAACAAGTGCAATAAAAGAACAAATAGCAAATGACCCTGCCCCCCAGCCTGCTGGCACTTAATATCTTCTAAATGATTTGGCATGATTTTTTTTCCTTTTACTATCAAAGACAAACTCCAGTGGCATGAAGATCCAATTTTGGAAAGGGTAAAAACTGCATGGCATATATAACAACAAGCTAGCAAGCCAACCTTCAGCAAATCCTACAGTGGAAATCCCGAGGGGAAGATGACAGATGACCACACAAACGCTACCTGGGTCTGGATTAATGCCTTTCCATCCTCCACCACCCCTGTCCACCTCTGCCCTGGCCAACCCTTTCCCTACGTGCCCCTGGCCCACTCTAGACATGCCCATGGCAGCACTCATCTGGACTGTGTTCTTGTTGATCCGCTGTACCCATCATTTCTCTCCTGGACCAAGCATCCTCTGGCAATGGGAACTGGAACTTGAGCAATGCTATTGTACAGTTCTTTTCTAAGTGTAGATATGGAAACAAGATTTCGATATGCCAGTTTGCTTGTCTGTATGGAAATGTTTTCCGTGCAAAGATTCTCTCTATACTTGAGTTTGTTGCTTGCTCCACATCTTATTTTTCTTTCTTTTCTGTCATTTTCTTTCCTCCTTTGTCTCTGTCCTCTCTTTTAACATGTCCACCAATTGTTAAGCTTGCTTAACAAGACGGAAGTAGCCACAGATGCAGGGAGTTTGGGCACAAATCTAGTATGTTTGAAACCAAATATTAAAAGAGTGGGGGGGGGCACAGAAAATAACCCATAACAAGAACACAAAAGATTATGTAAATGTGAGTGGATATGTACTGATGGATCTAACACTTTTGATGTCATCATAAGCACATGTATATACTGTAGGAAAACAGACCCTTCTCAAATTAATCACAAAAGTGCCAAGCTCATTGTTTTAGTTTCTGGTTTCGACAGCTCTCTTTCCCTGTCGTAAATGTGAAAGGAGGAGAAACTTAAAGCCTTAAATAAAAAATTAATAACTTTCAAATGCTGGAAGCTCGGAAAAAGTTAAGCTTTACATTCTGTTCATATTCATATGTATTTTTTTATATAAATTTCATTTATACTTCATCTAACTGCCTCGGGAAGTAGCCTGTGTGACAGAGCCCCAGTGTGGCGAGGCAGCACAGCTGGTCATTTCTGCTTATTTCAGGTTGTCATTCTGCATGGTGATTCCAGGAACTCACCCGGCTCTCAGTGTTTTGCTGAGACTCTGGGTTGCGATGGGATTTCACTGTGTATGAATCCACACCCTTCTTTCTCCTCCAGGTAGCTGGGGAGATAGAATCTGGGCATTCCCAGGACTGTCTGAGTTTCCCTCATCTTCCCCCATTCCTTCTTTAAGTATTGCCGGAGCTTCCAATGCAATCCTAAGGGAACAGGCTACTGAGGAAATTCTCTCAGGTTTGTTTCGGACATGCAGGTATACAGTGAACACCCATCAAGAATTCAGACCCGCCAGAGAGCCCCTACTTCTCCACGGGCCCATTTTTACCAAGAAGACATCCAGATAAACTATGCATTTCTTCCCGGCACTGAGTTACCTTTTACATTTAGCTCTAAGGCCCTCTCCAGCAAGACCAGTGACTTGTTTTACAACATATTCCTTGACTAGAAGGGAGGAGGATTTCCTAAAAATAGACTGCATGAAACTGGACTTTCCCTCCTCCCCCAAAGATATCTTTAAGTGTTGGCTTTTCACCCTCACAGAGTAGAAACCTTGATTGCTATATACTACCCCAAACCATAACTTAACATCTTAACCTTCGGATGGCTTTCTGAGAAACAGGTGCTATGCAGGTATGCAGTCTTTCGCTTGAATTTGCTGTTTGTTTATATAGTAACAACAGGGCTATCTATAAGGCTTATTGGTCTTATTCCTGGTTCCATAAGACACAGGTTGTACCCCTTTACTTAATGGCATTGGCTCAGCTTGGAGGAAGGTCAGAGGAAACTCAGATGACTTGGTATCTCTTCCTGTTGTTGCAATGTTTCGGGGTCCACTTCACTATGAGATACCAAGCAGCTGCCAACCTCACCATACTCATTTCATTACTATTTCTGAGGCACCGTGGTGACTTGATCCGACATACAACCACATCAGTTACAAAACAGATCTCTATGGTTAACTTTTGAACATTTCACAAACAACATTGTAAATGTGCGATGTTATGTTTTAAATCAGACCACAGTGGTCCCCAAATACTATGTACATATGACAAATGTCAGTGTAACTTTTTGTTACACTGACAGTTTCATAGGTAAACAAACCTACGCTCCAATGTTAAATTATGCTTGTGTGTGCAAAATGCACAAGCATTAGGCTATGTGTGTACGGACATGAGGGTAGTGCAGTCGTACTGTAAGAAATGGGTCAGAATCATTTTCAGTGGTGTTAGGTTATGTAGCTTCAGACTCCATGCTGCATTTTCTCTTGCATATGCCATCCATTTGCTTACGTTGGAGTGTGAGTATTTCTTCTTATTAATTTGAATTCAAAGCACAAGCCTCCCATTGTTCAACATTACCCAACAAGAGTGTTCAGTGATGACCGAGTTCCCATCTCACCTGCTATACTTTTACTGCAATAATTAATGACACCTGGATGAGGAGGCGTGCGCTGACCTCATTGTTCACCCGGGATAGTGCATGAGCCCACTGAATTAGAGCTGCTTCTACCAGCAAAGTGAGCAGTACACATAGGTGCATGTTTGAAACATGAATCACATAGAGCTATGGAGTTTTGCCAAATGATGTGTTTTCTTTTTCTTTTTTCTTTTTCTTCTTTTTTTTTTTCTTCTTCTTTTTTTTTTTTTTTTTTTTTTTTTTTTTTTTTTTTTTTTTTACTATGCAAAGATGGGAAATGCACAAACTTCCAAGACATGTCTGAAGAACTTTACAATACTTGAATTTTTTTTCTTTAATCATCCCATCACATTTATGGTCATTGATGCTTCCATTGTTATTTTTCTTCTGTTCCCTTCAACTTTAATGGTTTGTAAATTTTCAATGCACAACCTGAACTTTTGTTTGAAGTTAACTTCCAATCCTATTGGCTGCCTGTGAATGGAGATTCTGTCATCCCTACACGCATCTTTTAGTTGACTGTGCATTAAAAGTTTTATTAATGTAGGATGTTGTAGTTTTGTGCTCTGATTGGTTTTTCTTAACTCTTGTTTCTGTGTTTTCTTGCATTGTTGGTTAAGTGGCTATGTGCCTGGTATTGTCTGGGTCTTGGCAGTCACAATCAAAAAGGTTCACTGCAAATTGAAGCAGCCAATGGAGCAAAATAAACTCTCTGGTTAATGGTAAACATGTTCTGGATTAGGACTGAGTTTCATTAGAGTCATTGGGAGTTCTTTGCCCCATATGAAACAGAAAGCCAAAAACAAACAAACAGGGCAAGCATCATACCACTGTTGATTTTATTTTGAGTTTTTAGTATTTGTCCCTGAGTTTAAAGAGTGGCTGGTTAGCAGTAACATCCACACTTTGACTTGGCACCAAATTAACAATGAAAGTGTGTGCTTGCGCACATGAGGAAGGGGAAGGAGGTAGGGAGAAGGAGAGAGGAGATGAAAGGAGGAGGAGACAGCAACATCATCTGGTTATATACATTACATCATCAAAAGCATTTAAAGTAAGGGACCCTGATAGCTCATATAAAATTAACCAACCCTTTATATTCCTCATGGTGAACATCTTCACCATCTCTTCCCTGCACCCTAGGGCCATGCCTCAGTTATCTGTGAGACACAGCACAGACAGACACACGTAGGTGCTGTCTACACTGCTGTCATCACGAAAGTCTTGCAGCCTTCTTCATTTCCTGCAGGGAACTTTCCAGACTCGGTAATGAACCTGTGAGCTGCTAAGCTCATGACCTCACCGGCTTGATTGTCAAGTCTAACTGTCTCTCATCTTGCCTTAGTCATCTTAGAGTTCCCCTAAAGGAGCCTATGCTACCAAGTCTGAATAATCTCCTCAAATTTTACATCCATTTTTCTGTAATTCTTTTGTTACTGTGTAATTTCATGTAATAAAGGAAATGCAGAAACACTTAAATAGCATACTTAAGAAAGTAAGCACGGTGCCATTTATAGTTGACTTTAAAGGAATGATCTCAAGCAATCTTTCTTTCCAAGACAAGGCTTCTTCTCTGTCTAGCCCTGGCTGTCCTGGATGGAAGTAGCGCTGTAGACCAGACTGGCCTCGAACTCACAGAGATCTGTGGCCTCTGCCACCAGAGCACTGTTTTAAAGGGGTGTGCCACCACACCTGGTCGAATGATCTGAATTTTCTGATCTGCTGCCCTTTAGGTTATACTGTTTTTGAGGCAGCATATCAAGAGTCTAGTACTGCTTCAGAGCCTACATACACAGGGATGACTCTCTAGTTTGTGAACAAAATGTGACCTAATGGGACTTAATTCATTCAGCAGGGGAAGAGAGGAGGGCGGCTTTGTTCCTGCTCTTGGGATTTGAAGGGTTTCAAAAAGGAGGTGGTATTTGAGCAAAGGGTTGTCCCCATGATGTTACAGTCAACAACATTTTAGTGGGAAAGTTCTCCCATAAATTCCTGGGTGTCTTGTTTTGCCACTGTTAGAACTTTATATTTTCGAATAGTTCCTCACTAAGGTGCTCGTTATGAACCTCCCTACTCTGCTTGGGACAAAAAGACAACCGCTGCGCCTGATCTGTGAACCTGGCAGCATTTTTTCTTCCCATAAAGATTCTGGCTAAGCTCAATCAGGAATGAAGGCGGGGGAGAAGAATCACAAACGGTTAAAGCACCACTTAGTAAGTCTTCCTGTTAATAAAAGGTCAACATCATTTTCTAAGGGCAGCCATACTTTCCGCCAATGAAAATTAGGACTTGTCTCTCTGTTATGCCTCGGAGGGAAGATTACCCTTCCTTAACCTTTAAAGAAACATATTAGCAGGTCTGGCTCCCTGCCTATAACAAGTCTGTAGGCACACATGTGACTCCTGAAAACAAAGGCAATACCATGGTCCCTGTCGTACAGAATAGCTGTTCTAGGATCTGGGGCCAGCCTCTTTCCAGATGGTTGTGTATATACATCTATGATGTGGTGCAGCTATAAGGACACCTGAGTCCACTTGTAGAGAAATGTCTTTTAAGTGAAAGATATTTCAATGATATTCTTATCATTGAAAGTCATGATTGACATGATAAAGCAGTCCTTCAAAACTGACAAAATAAAACCAACTTATAAACAAACAAACACCTCCGCATCTTGAATGACAGAGAGTCCTTCAGAGTTCTCTGGTATTTTAAATAGCTTCTGGCCTTCAGGGGGTAAATGAGCCTGGAGCAAAGTTGCCTCTTCAGTTCTTGGTCTTCAGATGAAGACAGAAAAAAGCCGCATGGATTGTAGGTCACAGCAGGAAGTCCTCTATTATCCCAAGGGAAAAGGTAAGATCACTGCATAAGATCACTAACTCATAGAAGTGGTGAATGGCACACACCTCTCATTTAGACATGGACACACAGCGGTGTTAAGTGCTTTTTCTATGTAGATGAAGTGTTACTCTGCAAGGATCACAGAGCTTGAGGTTTACAGGAGACTCAGTTACCAACCCTGAACTGAGGGGAACCAAAACCCCCAAACCGATGGGGGTGGTTGAGCCTTGCTGGTGAGCAAGCACCTTGCAGTGAAGAAACCAGCTAATTTCAGATGCAGCCAATGTCACTCAATGGAAAATGAGCCTCCTATTGTCCTTTCCATTCATTTTCTTAGCACAGCTAGAACCCAGATTATTCAATAACCCCTTCCTGTAATAGTGTTCAGTCATGTATATATTTATATACATTCATTCACATATATAAAAATTCACTCATATATATATATACATATATATATATATATATATATATATATATATATATATACATATACATTTATGTATACATACACACACACACACACAAATCTGTGAATCAAGATGGTCCAGATGGAATGGTCTTCACATAGCCTGCTGGTCCTTAGAAAACAAGTAATCTTAAAATAGCATGTCCATGTGTGGCCTTTTGTAGTTAGTTGTCCTGTGAGTATGCAAATCTGGCCTTGCTTCCAGTCTTGGGGACAGGGTACCAGGTGAAGAGCCCTGAACTACATCTATAACCACTGTAGGCATGTCTGTTATACAGTATCCTCCAGTACCCAACTAGATCCCCGTTGATAAAGTCTTTCTTGCTATTGCTGACTTTCAATGCCTCTTGGATATAGGGATGTGTCTGTTGACCTTGTTAACCCTGGGCCCCCTTGTTTTCTACATCAGTGAAATAAGGAAAGTTTACTTGACCCAAGAGATGCAAAACTCTCAAAACACGGCAGGAAGGGACAACTTCTAGTTGTTTAAAGCAATTTATTTCCTTATTAAATATAAAAAAGAACATGTGGAAAGTTTTGATTTGGAAAACAAGTAAAATCTGAAAAAAGAAAGTTAAAAATCACAATACTCTAATCATACTGAAATGTTTAACATTTCCAACTTGCCTTTCATTCTCTTGCTTCTGCCACTGTACCTCACAATCCCAGGAGAAGTCTCCAAAAATGGACAAATATTTTCTCAGGGAGTTTCACTTTCCACCCCCACCCCCCACCCCACGTATACATGCGTTCATATGCATGTGTGTGCATGTGTGTGTGTGCTCACACTTATGTGCATGTGGATAGATCAGGGTCTGGGAACAAGACAACCTTCCTGAGCCTCCACCCATTAAGCTAATGCCTCCCTTTTATCAAGCACCTTCATGACATCACTTTTGATCCATGCAGAACTTCTTAGTCTACACAGACAATGCAAGAGCTTAAGTCAGTAGCAGGGCAGGGAGGAGAGCCCAGGTACTTCAGGCCCCAGATTCCATACCCTGGGTCATCTGTGTAGAGAATAAAGCTCAAAGTTGCAGATTCCAGGCACCTTCCTGGAAATGACCATTCTAGCAAGGCCAGAGCCAGAATCACAATATGGTGATTCATACTTTGAGTCCCTTCCTGGGCCCAGGAGACTATAGACTATAGGAATATGACACAAGAAAGTGAGCAAACAGGGCAACAGACCCCCAACCCCCTCCCCCAGGATAGAATCACTTGCCAGATAAAATCTGGATGCTGCTGGTACTATTGTCAACCAGTAGGACAAGGAGAGAGTGTCTATGCTGAGGGGGATCTGTTTTTTGAAATACTTCACTGTCCGAATAGGAATTTTAACCCTTTTCTTAAAGCTGAAGCAAACAGGTGTGGAGCCAGGGTGGCTAGCAAGGCCTTCCCAGGGGAAGGTTGCAGGCACATTCCATGAGTACTTACTTGAAAGGGATAGATGTTTTCACGAAGAAAAGATGAAATATGCTTACTTATTGTGTATGATGAGTTAAACAGTTTCCTCTTGTAAAACTTATGATGGGAAAAAAGAAGAATGACAATTCAAAGCCCCCTAGTTAGGAACATCACCGATGTAACATAAAATGCAAAGATCTACTCAATAAAAGAAATCCTACAGGACACGATGGGTCAGAACAAGGATGAGACTCTTCCCTGTGGGATATTATAATTTGGTAGAAAAGTTAAGAAAGGGGAAAGAATTTCATTCATAATGAAAATATTCTATTCAGTAAGGAAAGTACAGATTAATAACCATGGGCAGTCAACAGAGAAGGATCCAGTTTCCTGCTAGAGGAACTCTGGGAAGGCCATCTATCAGCACACCCCCATGAGGAGAGCGCATTTCAACAAGATCTGAATAAGTGGTGGAAATGTGTACACGTAGGAGCTGGGATAGAATTTCAGTGTTCAGTACCTCCATCTGGATATTCAAGTCATGTATAAGTTCAGCAGAAGTAACTGTGACCAAGGTACCAGGGGCTCAAACACAAGAGAAGTTTTCCTTTCTTGCCATCATCTAGAGGTCATCTAGAGGTGGGCTGATGACTCATAGTTCTTCCATGTTCTTGCTGTGCAGTCATGAATGCCAGCTCTCCTCTAAGCGAACTAGCTCCATGTCCAGGTCCTACCACTGATGGTCTTCCAGGATGCAGGAGGGAAAGAAAGAGATTCGGAAGGCAGGTTTCTAACATACCATCTTGACTTTTGCACATGCCACTTTCTATCCCTGGCATACCTACTTGCCAAGAAAGCCTGGCGGTATAACATGGAGATACTACTATAAGAAATTAGAAAGAGGTTCTGAGAGTGAGAGGCAGGAATTTGCCTTGGGACATTTTCTAAGGCTGTAACAAAACATCCGAGCCTAAATTATAATGGAGAGGTGTTTATTTTACACACGGGTTTGGAGGCTGGGAGGTCAAAGATCAGATGACCACATCTAGATCTATGTGTTGAGAGCCTCATGCTACTTCAACACATAGTAGACAGTGGAAGGGCAAAAGGCATGTGTGACAAAAGCGAAACAAGAGGGTGGAGGATGCTTTACAACAATCCACCCTACTGGCCACTGATCCAGTACTGCAAGAGTGAGAACTGACCCTGACACCCCAAAAAAGATACTAACCCAAGCCTGAGGGTTCAACCTCCATGGCCAAAGAAACCCTTGCTTGTCCCCACTTCCCAACACTAACACACATAAGAACTAAGGTTCTCAATACATAGACTTCTGGGGGTCACACTTAAACTGTAGCACAGTCTGCCACATAGTACAAATACTGCCCTCGAGAAGCCATGGGGGTGAGACCAATCAGCTGACATCATGAAATACTTCTCAGGTTTACTTCTGGGGTTTGTTTGTTTATTCATTCATCTTCTGGGAGTGTCACAGGAAGATGGGCATCAGTTGCTGCTGGCCACTTTGATGGCTCTGCCAAAGGAAAGTGCCCTCCTCAAAGCCAGTTGCATCTGAGGCTGGCTCAAAATGGGACCATTCAGACTCCTCTCTCCCACAGCCCAGGACAACTTAGCAGTCATCCCAATTTCGAAAGTTATTTTGAGGGGAAGCTCACCACACAACCCCACCCCCACACAACCCTGTTTACTCCTCTTACTCTCTGCTGTTATGGAAAAGGATAGCAGCAGAGATCATCTAAATGTTTATGCATCTAAACGTGGTCTGATCTGTAAGTCACTCTCCAGAGACTGTTTCTAAAAAGTTCATCTGGGACAATCATTGAACAATCTCCTTGGAGAGGAAGCAAGGAAGATCGAATCTAGCGCTGGGTGGGATGATAGGTGTTCTGAGTTGTCACTCGTAGATTGGATTCTTGAGGCAACTGTGAGGTGGTTTCTATGGATTAGAGTAATGGAGGCTGTTGGGAACAAGCTACAAAAATGAATGGTGGGGTAAGAGGTAGGGGGTGAGTGTGATGGTTTGTATATTCTTGGACCAGGGAGTGGCACCATTTGGAGGTGTGGCCTTGTTGGAATAGATGTGACCTGGTTGGAGTAGGTGTGTCACTGTGGGTGTGTGCATACGATCCTCACCCTAGTTGCCTGGAAGTCAGTCTTCCACTAGCAGCCTTTGGATGAAGACATAGAACTCTCAGCTCCTCCTGCGCCATGCCTGCCTGGATACTGCCATGCTCCCACCTTGATGATAATGGACTGAACCTCTGAACCTGTAAGCCAGCCCCAATTAAATGTTGTTTTTTAATAAAACTTGCCTTGGTCATGGTGTCTGTTTACAGCAGTAAAACCCTAAGACAGTAAGCAAATGCTTTAGGCTATCACAACCAACGATAAAGATCTAAGATAAAGAGCCACTGTCAGGGACTGGTATGGACTTCTGCTGTTGCAAAATGGAAAGGCAGGGAAGGAATGAGCAGCTGATTGTGTGAGGTAACTTGGGAAGAGAGTAAAATATGAAGTTCAGGTTGGTACCCGGGGATTGAGATGAAAGGGTCAGACTGGGAGAGATCTTAATTCAGAAAGCAAATACCTGTTTCATTCTGGGACTGTTGAGGCTAAGGCGCTAAAAGAAATCTAGTTAAAGACATCCAGCAGGCTACTGCAATGCGGCATGGCATTCACTGGTGAGATTCGAGTTGAAACACTTGATTGAGAACAACACATAGATGTTAACATTCGAATCGGTTTAAGATACAACTTAAGCCATAAAAGTGTGAAGCAGTTTCTAAAGAGTGGTATCATCAAAAAAGGAAGTGGAGAGAGCTGGGGACGGAAAG
This sequence comes from Mus caroli, assembly GCF_978045245.1. Lineage (NCBI taxonomy): Eukaryota > Metazoa > Chordata > Mammalia > Rodentia > Muridae > Mus > Mus caroli. Next base: position 60,488,307 of record NW_028227256.1, read on the forward strand.
CTGGAGCATGCAAGGAGTCATTGATTCCAGGAGGTGCTGGCTGTGTGCTCAAAAATTGGATGCTATTGTTCACAAGAACAGAATTTGTCCAGAGAGGGTGAATTAGATTCTCCCTCTGCACATGCTACAGAATGAATAGTGGGTTTTTGTAGAGGACAACACAAAACCAGTTACTGAGGAGAATGGGGTATATAGAAAAGAAAAAATTTAGAATGAAGAAACTTTTGATAATATCTCAGCACAGCAAGACTGATTTTTTAAAAGGAAACATTTACTTCTCTTACTGACTATAATTGAATTTTCTTGGAGCCAAAGCTGAAATGACAGCATTTTGGCATTCTAAGAGACTGGGATGACACTCCAGTGCTTATTAGAAGCCAATTTTGATTATCAGCAGAATGGTTGTTTATTAATAATATTACAATAGCTCACTGCAGAAAAATATTTTTCTGGGTCGCTATGACATAAAAGGAGAAGAGGGCAGAAGCTAGAACACAAAGAAAGTTGTTATCAAGCTCAAGCTTTCAAATTATATTCTCAGGACCATTCAGAGAAGAGGTGAGATACTTAAGACATCTCCCTGGGTACTTGGTATCTTGAGAAATGTGAATTGAAAATAAGAAATAAAAGGAGGTGGTAGAAAGGGGTTCACACAAGGTCATGGCTCTGATTGCATTGCATGGAGTTCTCAGAAAGCTCCATCGCCTTGCTTTTCAATGTCTTGTGGGAAGCCATAAAATAAGTCATATTCAATTTGCTGTGGTTAGAAATGAAGAAATTATTATTATTATTTTTTGTTGTTCATTGAAGTTGAAAAAAGAATCAGAACAAGCCTTGTATTTATAGGAGACCATGCACTCAGATGAAAGGAAGAAAATATAATCAATTCAGGCCATTTGTGCTTTGTTCTCGGGGTCTATATTGAGTGGGCTGCTGCCATACAGAGTAAAAAGCCTCCAGCTTTTCACAGATGAGTGACTTGTGGATGAGTGTCCCTGGATGTTCTTGGGCTTCCTGTGTCTGTATAATTTCATCCTCCAGAAAGCCAAACAACTAGGTCATCAATCAATTGCACATCATTTTTATTAGAAGACTATCACAAATATTTGCAATATAGGTTATCTCTCTGGCTGACCTGCCTGCAATAAATTTTCTTTCCCGACCCTGGGAAAGGAATCCAAGGCTTTGCCTGTATCAGGCAAGTGCTCTAGCATTGAGCTACATCCCCAGGCCTCCTGCAGTATGAGGACAGTCTGCCAAGTACCTTTACAATTTGTTTGGTTATGGTTTTACATACATACATACATACATACATACATACATACATACAATTTAAAACAAATAAATATGTTTAATTCCTAAGACATGGCCAGTGCCTGTATTACTTATTTTCTCACTGCTGTAACCAAACACCCCAATATGAAGTAACATAAAGGTGAGAGAGTTTATTTTTGTTCACAACTTAAGAAGGGTTACAGTCCACCATGGTGTGGAAGGGATATTAGCAGTCGTATTGCTTCCTCAGCCAGAAAAGGGAGATTAGGCAGGAGGTGGGGGTAGGCTCTCAAACCTCAAGACACCCTCCCTTCCAGTTTACTTACTTACTTCACTTCCAAAAACTTCTCCAGTCTTCCAAAACAGCATCACACATTACCAACTGTGGACCAAGTATTCCCCACCTGAGGACAGTGGGAAGGGACCACTTCACATTCAAACCCTGGCATCGTAAACTGAACTCCTTGCACAAGAACTGATTGGCAGCTGAAAGTATTATTGAGATTTTGCTTTTGATAGAAGGGTGCCCTCTCCTCCACCACTGAAGAATGACCCTGGAAACATCCCTGGTAGAACTATTCCAACCCTTCATGACTCCCCCTGCCTCAGGAATCCCACCTGTCACAAGCTCTTCACTATTAAGTGTGCAGGAGGCTGCGGGTGAGAGGATAGGATAAGTCTACTTGTCCCAGGACCATTTTAGAGTCAAAGTGTGAAGTCTGGAAAGTTCTGTGCAGTGTTTGAACCACTGTTCTTTAGATAATTTATAAGTAAGTCAGATTTTGAAAATGTGATTTATTTTCTTGTGCTTCCGGTTTGATGTCTGTTCCTCATTAGCTGGCTGCCACAAGTGAAGAATGTAGAATGCTCTATTCTTTTATAGATCACTGCCATTGATCTATTTCAGGATCAAAAAAGATGCCAGGCAAACACTCACCAAGATACGTCTGTGTTAGACACTTCATCCAATGCCCAGCAGGTCTGGGCAAGCTACCGGTTGGGAAACAATATAGGATTTCTTCCTTAACTTTCCCAATTGAAAATATTTCAGACCTAAAACTCTTGGATAACCAATCAGAAGGTCAGAAATAAAATCACTTGGTCTGGCTACCTTCAATTTTCATCTATTTAGTTGTTGATTGATTCATGCATTCATTATTTCATTCAAGACGGGGGGTGCCTTATGTAACTCAAGGGGAAAAATCATTTTCCCCCTTGTTGATAATAAAACTAGTGTTCTTGGAAGGATTCATATTTTTTTAATCACAACTTTGAATCAGGTTTGAAAACTAAAACAAATGAACAAACAAACAAACAGAGTCAGATGTAAAACTTTGCAAATTCTCATTTGCATTTATTTGTCTTCTTAGCTGATGTAATAACTCCCTTTGCCTACAAGCTTTGTGCATGGATATTTACTCAAAAACATGGGTGAATGAAGTTATGTTAAGACAGTTATGGCTACTAGTTTGAATATGAGATCTCTAATAGGATGGAGGATCTAGTATTTTATAAATAGCATATTTATCATATGAATACTTATGTATAAATTTGAGTAGGTAATTTGATTTAGGCTATTGTGATGGTTAAAGTTAGTTGTCAACAGAACCTAGAATCACACAGGAAATGGGTCTCTGGTCATGACTGTAGTGGATAATTTGGACATGGAAAGACCCATGTTCATTGTAGGTAGGGCCAGACTCCCTGAGCAGGGAATCCTGGGCTGTGTAATATTGATAAAGCAACCTGGCCACTAACACGTGCTTATCATTGGTTTTGGCTCCTAATCCTGGATGAATAGTTTATGGCCAGTTCCTTCAAGTTCCTGCTGCTGTGAACTCTTCACTAGGAGAAACTGTAACCTAGAACTGTGAGCCAAAATAAACGCTGTCCTTATTAGGTTGCTTTTGTCAGAGTTGAGAAGCTGACAAGGGAAGCACAGATATGTTAGAAGCAGCCATCTAACAAGAGAAAGGCACAATTCCTCGGGAGCTTCTGGCTTTCAGGCGAGGTGGGTCACCTGAAGTGTTGCTGAGTTTCAGGAATGCTTGTGGGGGTGTAGTACAGGAGGTGGGATGAGGAGAAGCAGATGCTGAAGAGCCCTGAGTTTGCTGCATTCACTGGGGACATTTTTGTGGCTTCAGATATGTATGTCTAATGACACTTGAAATCCAGATGACACAGTCAATTTGATGAGAACAAGGGGCTGCGATTTTGTTCAAATGAGCCTTGATGCAGTTTCAAAGCTGGAAGATCTAAAAAAGTTGCCAGGACTGAAGTTGGTTTTACTATCACAGCTACACTTTCCTCCTTGATCTCCATCATTATGCCAGCCATGATTTTACAGCCTTCATTTCATTCTGTTTTTGTTTTTTTCTTCCTCTTTTACATGTCCTTATTGCTTGTTTACTTGGGTAATGTTACCTTCCTCTACAAGAACAAAGACTTTGCCTCTCTTGACGATTGATGTACCCTCTCATGTCTGTGGTGGTGAATGCCATCGTCTCTATGTATGCAGATAAAATATTGAACAGATAAATTACTTTGGTATGGGTATGTGTAATTCCCTTTGGGAGTCTTTTTTTTTTTTTTTTTTTTTTAGAAGAAACACGCACACACAAAAAAATCTATGTTCCCCACTTGCTCATGGACTCATCAGTGATGTAAGATTTATCTTGATGGCGTCTTTTGATACTCTGCAGAGGATGCATCTGGCAACAGTGATTGAGTATTGAGTCATCTTAATAATCTCTTACTTTGGAAGCCATATGGCTGGACCACCTTTCTCACTGTCCTAACTTTACTCCAGAAAAGCAGGAACGGCGTAGCTGAATGCATACAGGGAATGGATAGTGACTGCTGTTATCCCAACTCAGGGTATCATGTGATACATTTCTGCCTCCCTCTGTTTTATTAGCACTAGTTAGATGCCTATATATTCTAATCGAGGCTGACCTAAATAAAAAAAAAATTCTATTTTCAATGAATGAATTTTTCCATCATCTTTTTTTTTTGTTTTGTTTTGTTTTTTGTTTTTTTGTTTTGTTTTGTTTTTCGAGACAGGGCTTCTCTGTATAACCCTGGTTGTCCTGGAACTCACTTTGTAGATCAGGCTAGCCTCGAACTCAGAAATCTGCCTGCCTCTGCCTCCTGAGTGCTGGGATTAAAGGCGTGCGCCACCATGCCCAGCTTCCATCATCTGTTTTAAATAGGGAATAAAGGTCATGATCTAAGGTCCTTCTGTAGATGGTGTTGCCTCCTTTCTTTTCCTTTTTCTCTCCTTCATTTATTTATTTTTTACTTGAAGTTTAGATGATGGTCCATGCCTGCAATCCAGATACTCAGTGGGCCAAGGTAGAAGGATTTCAAGACTAAGAAAAGTTCCCCTTTTTTTTTTAAAGAATCATGGAAATTGTGATCTAAGAACTGGATAAGCAACAAAAGAATTGTCCTAACTCAGACAGAGTTTCCCGTTAGGCCGTATTGGCTTATGAGGTTAACCCTGTGGACAGAAAACAATCATTCCCAAGTCCATGAACAGATGGACTGCCTTCCACTGTGGTGCTTTCCCTCCTAGGCATGCTTATGTTTATAAATGATCATGTGACACAGCTGTAGCACACGGGTTGGAAGCCTAAGTTCATTAATGGAGTTATGAAACTGCTTTTATTTTTCTCACTTTAAATAAAATCGAAAAGCCAAGAGAATCAAAGAGATGCAGAACATGACACTGCCAGCAGCCACATGCTTGCAGCCTTCTTAAGAAAAGCAAACTCTGTTAAACATGGCTTCCTGACTTACAGGGACTTAAGAATTTCCTGACTTACACAGGACGTTACAAAAATTAGCTCAAAAATAGAAGTAGAGTGTTTCTTATGTTTCGATGACTTAACTTTAAAATTGTGCTATTGGCTATGAATTGATCATAGCGCTATATGTTTGTGTGTTCATATCTTCCGTCTACTTTTAGCATCATAGCTTTTCAATCCAAAACTCCATTTCAGAAAATGTGTCGATAAGCACACTAAAGGAAAGGAAAGTTTGAGTACTGAAGGAAGAAAAAACTGAAGTGACTGATACTTTTATTCCTTTGTCAAGACAAATGAAAGAAAACTCATCAAAGTTAACCATCTACTCTCACTGTTCCAGGCTTGGTTTTCAAATGCTGCTATTTGCATAACTGAATTAAATCAGCATTGCTTAAAAAAAAAAGTATTATCTGTTCTGGGAGGGAGGCTCAGTTGGCAAAGTCCTTACCATGCAAACATGAGGACCTGAAATCAATCTCAGAATCTACATAAAAAACTGGGCTAGGGGCTGGAGAGATGGCTTAGCGGTTAAGAGCACCGTCTGCTCTTCCAGAGGACCTGAGTTCAATTCCCAACAACCACATGACAGCTCACATGTCCTGTAACTCCAAGATCTGACACCCTAACACAGACATACAGACAAAACACCAATGCACATAAGATAAAAATAAATAAAGTAATTTCAAAAAGCTGAGCACAGAGATACACATCTGTATAATCTCAGTGCTGGAGAGGGAAAGACAGGTGGATCTCTCAAGCTTGCTGGAAAGCCAGTTTAGCTGAATCAGTGAGTGCTGTAATCAGTGAGATATTCTGTCTCAAAAAGGTGGAAAATGATTGAGAGAATGTTAGACATGGACTTCTGGCCTCCATATATGTATGTACACACACATGCACACACAAACTTATACCTTATACACACACACACACTTGCACACACACACTCGTGCACACACACACACACTCACACACATGCTCGCATTCAGCGATGCCCCCTCACACCCACGCTGGCTCCAAATGCAGAGACAGAAGCACTTGTATACTCATGAGAACGTGTGGTATGCTCATGCATGCTCAAGCACATATGCAATTATTACATGAGTCCCACGCAAAAGCATTCATATTCTGGTTGGAAGAAATGGAAAGGTGATGGGAATCAGATATACATGTGTAGCTAGAAGTAGGGACAAAACATCCTGGGATCCTGAACAGAGCGGAATTAAGTTCCTGAGACATGCGGGTGTCGAGGAAGAGTCCTGAGCCTGGAAGCCCTGCTCAGGCTATAAGCCTCCTGTCTCACCACGTAGATCCGTGTCCTCATTCATCCATCCACTGCTCTTCTGCCCAACAGTCTATGCTTATTCGCAGCCCCTGACTTCTGAGGCTGTGAATCCTACATGGCATTCAGATTGAAATTTTATATTAAGTTTTATTAAATTGCTCCTGGGGAAAAGAATCTTATTGTTGACCAAACCTTAGCCCCTTGTTATGCTGCCTCGTTACATAAACCCAAATTCAAAACACCACTTAAAAAATGGAGGAGGTTGCACCTTTAACCACAGTAGTCAGGAGACAGAGACAGGTGGGGCTCTCAGCATTATCTACATGTGGAGTTCCAGGGAATCCAGACCAACACAGTGAAACCCTGCCTAAACAAAAAACTCACCTAAGTTGTGGTCTCCTTAGGAAATGAGTAGGCCAAAAGATAAGACCAAATCAAAAGTCAGTACCTGTAGTAATTACCTTAGAGTTGCTGAACTCGTCTTAATAGGTAAAATCAAGGCTGGACAAAGCCACCGGAGTCTCTATGGGCTTTGTGAGCTTCTGGGAAAATGGACAAAAAGACCAAGTTCTCTTAGAAATACACAAAAAAGAAACCACAACACACTAATTGCTATGGTTGTGGCATCTCAGCTCTCCTTAACCACGGTGGCATCCTTACCTGGTGAATCAAGAAGCTATGAATGAATGAGTCCTGGGCCCTGAGTAACTTTTCTCTTTCACACCTTTTGGAGTTGATGTCCAGTATCATCTGACTACTGCACTTGTCCTTGTGAATTGGATGCCTCTTAAGGAGTGACTCATCCACTTAACCCAATGGGCATTCCAGGAAATTGTTCCTGTTTATTGCCATTTCCAAATGATGGAGAAGCACAAAATAATGAGAGAGAAATGATTATTTTTACTCTCTGCTCCCTAGTGTTAAAGAAGCATCCCATTCTTAGAGGCTGCCCTGGCATCTGCAAATTTAACGCAGTGCTGAAGATGCAAACTGTCCACATAACTGCTCTTGAATTTCATTAAAATTAATCGGAAGTCCCTTTTAATGTCTTAGAAAATTGCTTCAAGTGGCAAAAATCAGAAAATCTACCCATGGGGCACATTCAGCTAATTGCAATTTACTTCTCAACGAGTCATTCTTCAGCTGTTTGCTGCAACTTCACAAAACCCAAACAACCCTGGATGACCAAATGCCAGACAAACCAGTCATTCACCTAAGTGCAAGGGGGTTTCAGTGATCCTTCATTTCTTCAGTATTTTGCCTGCGTGTACACCACTTGCGTATGTGATACCCATGGAAGCCAGAAGAGGGCACCTGAGCCCTTGAAACTGGAATTACAGAGTCTCCTTGTGGGTGCTGAGAATGGAACTTAAGTCCTCTGGAAAAGCAGCCGTGCTTTGAGGTGAAGAGTCATCTCTCTGGGCCCTCTTCAATAGTTCCTAACAATACAGAATGGTGGTGTGAACCGAACTCAGATGTGTGCATCTCTGAGTACTGAGTGACTTTCTGTTCTCGCCCAGTTGATATTGTGGAACAGACAGGGAAATGAGGATAAAGACAGCAAGAAGAGGACAGAGTGATGGGGTATGTGTCTGTATGGGCACACCACTTAGGACACACAAAACACAATGAGTAAAATTTAGGTGTAGAAACAAAGCCATATCCTAACAGTTACCAGTTAAATAACTCGAAAGAAATCTTCACATCATAAAACAGGAAAGAAGAAAGATCAAACGATGTTTTCCTTAGGATTACATGGGGCCCCAGGGAGAAAATGAGATTTTTGTAAGCATGCTAGAGAGATTCTAGCATGTAAGAAGGAAGTGATCAGGACAAGACATCATGAAAAAGACGGCCTACATGTCTACATGTTCAGCAGAAGATAAAGCTTTTTTTTTTTTTTCTTTTTTTTTTTCTGAGACAGGGTTTCTCTGTGTAGCCCTGGCTGTCCTGGAACTCACTCTGTGGATCAGGCTGACCTCAAACTCAGAAATCCGCCTGCCTCTGCCTCCCAAGTGCTGGGATTAAAGGTTTTTTTTTTTTTTTTTTGGTTTTTTCGAGACAGGGTTTCTCTGTGTAGCCCTGGCTGTCCTGGCACTCACTTTGTAGACCAGACTGGCCTCGAACTCAGAAAGAAATCCGCCTGCCTCTGCCTCCCGAGTGCTGGGGAAGATAAAGGTTTTAATCACATGGTTTGATGATTGATTTTCCTAATCTAACAGCATGAGTTGGGATGTCATTTTCAAGTTGTAATTATGGTGATGACAGTCAAGTTTGGGACTAGAGAGTCATATATTTTCCCTTCCCAGGAATCTTTTCAACTTTTCCTGACATATTGGAAAATATAAAATATTTATTATACTAGAGTAGGTGGTGGATAGGATCTTTGTCTAAATAAAAGTGTTCAAACAGTGATTGCTTGTTTTGTTTTAAAGTACAAACTGTTAATATTTATGGGAAATGTTTAATTGGAGGTTCTATTTTAAAGCAGACATATAAAAGTGTTACTGAAACTCCATAATTCCACTGTCAAGTAATAACACTAAAAAGAAAAAGAAGTACTTGAGTAGTTGCTATCATGTCTTAAAATTTGTACTTTTAAGAGGTCTTTACTTCCACTGTCAAAAGTTTCTTGGAGCTCTGGTTGGGAGTCAGTTTCATATTCTCGGTGTCTGAGAAGCAGGGATGGCCATTCACTTCATTATCTTCCTACTGACGAGCAGGCAGAGTTCAACAGTAGCAGCCTGCATATAACATTCCTCAAGGCATTAAGAAATGTTATCATGGGCTGGAGAGATGGCTCAGTGTCTAAGAGCACCAACTGCTCTTCCAGAGGTCCTGAGTTCAATTCCCAGCAACCACACGGTGGCTCACAAACATCTATAATGCCCTTTTCTGGTATGTCTGAAGACAGCTACACTGTACATAAAATAAATAAATAATTCTTTAAAAATATTATCATCAGACACCATCAATTATAGACATCTTGTTACTCTAAAAAAAAATAAAACAACAAAACAAAAAATGGATACTTCAGGGTGTCAGTTGACAGGTACGTCTTGTCTCACACCCTCAGTGTCTGTGAAGCAGGGATGGCCATCTGATTCCTTATCTTGATCCTCACATGCAGGTGAAACTCAAGAGTGGCAGCCCTCCCTCCTCCTCAGAACTTCAATTCAATTGGAGTCTTTATCTCTCTATCCCTGACCACAGACCTGCTGATTGCAAACAAGCTCTCTGCTTTTTTGACACCCTCTTGCCTCATGTCAATGAGAACTCCAGATTTCTTCATTTCCTCGAAATCTTTTTCTCTTTACCTTGCCTCTTTCTGTCTAATCTGCTTATGCCCTTGAGCCCCTGATAGCTTCATTATTCATCAACTTCTTACCCCAAATTTTAAGACCAAGTCTGTGTCATAATGACCATTCTTCTTTTTTCATTTCCGTCAGCTGAATGCTGCAAGAGAACAAGAAAATCCCTAATATTTGTCACATTTTGCCAAGCATACTATCTTCCCAACAGTTTTCTGTGTACGATTTCATTCTATCCCTGGAATCGTGAAGGACCCTTTTGGTCCATTTTATAAGTAAGAGGATGGTCTCATTGTGGTTAATCACATTTCTTAAGGCATTTTATCAATTCAAAGACACCATCAGTGATCGACATCTTGATGTTTTAAAAAGAAAAAGACAATGCTGCAAATCTAACTGCAAGAGTACTGTCAGTTGACAGAGACATCCTGATCTCAGGCATGGTAAGGGTACAAAAAGTTTTTTCTGAGAATCCATGAACTATGACAAGGGAAAGACACACAGATCAAACCCAGACAATTGGGATTCAGAGAATAATTGCCATAATTATGTTATTCTGCCTCATAAAAACTATTCAGGCATACAACGTAGTACACGATTAATTATGGTTTTATACCTTTTCTGAGTCCTTACTGATGCTTTTAAATCTCTCTCTCTCTCTCTCTCTCTCTCTCTCTCTCTCTCTCACTTCTTCTCTCCCTTTTTGCCTGCAATGGATACTCCAAAGCTTTTATCACCTCTCCTCACGTGGCTCCTTTCCTTTTGACCTTCAGTAAGGAAGCTGTGCTTGTCAGTTATCATCTCTCTCAGCTGCTTCTTCCCTGTGCTCAGTGCTCACAGCATCTTTCTTATTTTCTGTTTGAGAAGGCAAGCTGTCTGCCCTTCTCGTAGGTGTTGGCTCCTTTTTCTTTTTTCTGACCCATCTGCTTCTCACTTCTGACAATTTCCGTCACCCTTTCCTGATGCTCAACCTCTTCTATTGGGTTCCCTACCCCAGCTACATGACCAACATTCAATTTCTAGCCTCTACTCCACTCATTCTCCCTCTTTGTACCCAAGTTTTTATAGGGAAAGTTTAGGGTACTGCCATCATTTCCTGACTTTCCATTCCTGTCTTTACCCACCACAATTCCACAGACACTGATGTGAGATCACTCTTAACATTCTCACCAGTGACCTATCTTCTTAGATTCACTAGAAACTTATTTCCCTTCATTTTATTGGCACCCTTTACTTAATCTGTGTGATTCTGTTGGCTTCTTCCTACTTGGTGAAAATCTTTCTCATCTTGCTCCTAGTCCAATAAAAATAGCAGGAGTCTGATCCCTTTGCTAGATTCCACCAGATCTCTCTATGTCTGTGTTCACTGGCTTCACTAAAATGCCCACTTTTCTGGTAAAGATGCCTAAGAGGATGTAGGTTCCTTCAAGTCCAGGAAGCAAGACCATTCCCACACCCACTGGGGGCAAAGGGAAGCAGGCAATTTCTTTGCTAAATTTAAAGATGGAAACCAAAGCACACCCAGTCTAGTTGAGAGAAGAAGGAAAAACTCAGAGCCACTCTGGAATCCTTCAGAGCACATCCTAACATTATCTCTGGAGGAGGCTGGTTTTCTGAGCCTTCAATAAACCTCACTGTAAGCCCCCCAGGTAACCATGGATACTGTCAAGCTGGCACAAAAGCCTCCAGTTAATGGAGAGTACAAGGGATTTTTTAGGATGCTGGGGGCCTTTTAGGAAAGAGTGAGAATGAAGGTCCTTCACCCAAGCAGGGAATGTTTCTGAGTGGATGCCAATGCCCAGCAAAGGCATTGAGAAGTAATGGGACTAAGGTCTTGACTGGATGAAAGGCAAAGCAGAAAAAAATCCATCCAAGCTGCTCCCCCTTTTTGGAGGGCAGGGATTCTGGGGGGAAATCAGTGGAAAAAAATAAGGATGGCTCCAGCAGCCCAGGTTATAAACAGCAAGGACAACCTATCTCAGATCAAGAGCAACAAGTATCATCTAGTCTACCATACTTTCTCTCCCATCCCATCTACATCAGGGCCTCAGTGGTGTAGGAGAAATTCACACTCTGGCTACAGTCGGAATTTGCACTTTCCCTTCCCCTTCTCCAGACCCTAAGATCTCACCTGCTCCTCCCCTCTCACCCTTTGAAACTCAGATGAAGCATTGGTGGGAAGCCAGGTTGGCTTCCCTCTACTATCTCCCCCAAACAGGCGTCAAGCTGAGCCCCAACTTTGCAGCACTTTAACTCTCTAGGTGGGTGGGTCCTGGGAGCCAGACTACAAAAAGACTGCAAACTGGGCCTGGGTCAGGGAGCGGGAGGGCGGGCGGGGGGTGGGGGGGTGGGGAGGGGGGAGGGTGGTCTGCAGCCAGCGTCCTATTTTCCTAACTCCAAACCTCTGCGGGGGAGGGCAAAGAGAGTACTGGAGACTGGGACGGGGACTTGGGGGCGAGAGGCAGCAGCAGTTTGCAGGTCCTTTGACGTAGCCGAACACTCCCACTGCTTAAGAAGAGGCACGCTGGCATCCAGGACGCGGAAGCTGGGGACAGTCACCTGCCTTGGGAGCAGCCCGAGTGGGTCTTCTCAGCGCAGTCGAGGGATCGCGGGCAGGGCAGGTAAGTGCAGAGCGGCGCCCTACTAACCCACAGCAGAGGCGTGGAACAGAGGTGAGTGGCACCCTGACCCTGAAGCTCTTTCCTGGGAGGACAAAGCAGCGGCGAGAGCAGGTGCCCGGTCCAAATTCGGCCAGCACCGGACTCTCAACGAGGCGCACAAGGGAACTCCTGCGTTAGGGAGCCCACCTCTCTGAAACAGCTCTGAAACGGAGAGCCTTTCTGAAGAGCATTCCTCAGCTAGATTAGCCACAAACTACGAGATACCAGGACACGCCAACTTCAGCACCTCGGACAGCACCCCTCACGTTGTCTTCTAAAAACTTCACTTGGATATCAAAGCTGCAATTCTTGAACAAAGATAACCTTTGGGTGTGATTTTGATATTCCATCTTAATACAACCGTTTCAGGTAAAGTGAATGAGAAAATAATGCAAAACTAAACAATTTTTTGAGTGATCTGCTATTTCAAGCATGACCCTTTAAAGACTAGGTTCTGAAACACTTCTTTTAGCAGTGTCTCCATTTGTCCCCCTTCTGATCAGAAGAGAAAGAGCCTGTCTTCTGGTGTCAAAATTACAAATTTTGATGAGGAAGTGAGCAGTGCCATTGTCCTTCCAGTTTTCTTTCTTTGTGCTGAATTTCTTTCGATACTCGGAGAGTAACTGGATGAACTTTTAATGGGGTTGGGGGACAAAAGTTTTCTTAATGACAAGGATGTAATTTCCAATTGCACTTGTTTGAAGAGAGCATAAGGACTAGTTAGAGGTGACAGATAGCTGTTCAGGTGATTTTACTATAATAGACATTGTGAGCTGGAAAAGTCAAAGGAGAGACAAACCTTGAGATTCATTGCAAGCACAGAGAAATTAGAAAGCATTATCTATATTAAAGCCATATCAGGATTACATAGCATTTAGACTTACAACCTATTAGTTTTACTTTGCCCTCCAGTCTTGAAATAAATTTATCCACAAGTTAAGCACCAACTGTGTGTTTATTTTTGTTAAAATGTTTTTATAAGCCTAACATCCTTTAAAAATTAAAAGTTACTACAAACAGGAAAGCATACAAGCAAACATAAAAACATCAAGTCCCTAACTATAGTGTGGTTTTGTGTTAAGATGGCAGAACTTTAATTTTCACACAGTATTCTTTTAAGTTACAACCCAGGGTAAACAGTCCACTTATCATCTCACAAGGAATACACCTTGGGAAGTCTTCTTAGCTTTGCTATCTTGGTTGTGCCCAATCTGGATTGGGGATGGGTTATCCAGAAAGAACAAGGCTTGTAGCAGGGGAAGAAGGATCTGTCTTTTCCTAATTAGTAATGTGGTGTGTTTCTTTTCCTGGGAGTAATATTCTCAGGGGCACACTCATTTCCCTTACTGAGTGAAAAACAAGCCTGGACTGATGTGTTCCCATGTGTACAGTTGCAGGACCATGGCTGATCCTGGGCCCAGAAGCAGGATCCACTGCTCCATGAGTCTCACCTGCTCCCTGCTCATTGTGGGAATATGCTATGTGTCTCCTGTTTTCTGCCACAGTCAGACAGACCTGCTGACTCTTAACCAAGCCGATCCGCAGTGCTGGGAGTCCTCCTCCATCCTCCTCCTGGAGATGCGGAAGCCTCGTGTTTCTAACACTGTCTCTGGCTTTTGGGATTTTATGATCTACCTGAAGTCATCTGAGAACTTGAAGCACGGGGCACTGTTTTGGGATCTGGCCCAACTCTTCTGGGACATCTATGTAGACTGTGTCCTCTCCAGGAACCATGGCTTAGGAAGGAGAGAATTGACTGGAGAAGAAGAGAAAGTCTCGAAAGTGCTGACGAGACATTCAGGGATTAAACAAGGTGCATAGTCCTGTCCTGTTGAATCTATCTCTCAAGGGTGAATGTGCTAATGTGTGAGGTAGAGGGAAAGGGCTCTAGGGAGAGCCAATATCTCACTTGGATCTTTAAAGGGGTGGATGTAAAGAGGGCTCAAATAACAGAATAGCCGCTCATGTCAACATGCTTGATTCACTCTAGAACTTCATGTGAAAATGAAAGGTTGTTAGGAATAGAAAGAAGGAAAGAAAGAGAGTAGAAAAGAAAGAGAGAAGGAAAGAAAGAAAGAAGGAAAGAAAGAAAGAAGGAAAGAAAGAAAGAGAGAGAGAAAGAAAGCGAGAAAGAAAGCGAGAAAGAAAGCAAGAGACTGAATGTAAAAATTGCAATGTATAGGTGTAAAGCTTGCTCTAAAATGAAGACAATTTGTATTGTTAACTCAAATATAACTTGGTGTTTCCTTGGTGTGGGACTAATAAGACATAAATAGGAGCTGAGAGGGGGGAAATGTTTGCAGCACGGCAATTCTCACACCCTTTAAAGTAAAAACAAAACACTGCTCTCATGCAAATGAAGAGATATCTTGAGAAATAGTTAATGGATGATGTCAGGAGCAAGAATACCACCTAACCTATATTTATACTTTGTTGCCGTTTGAATGAATCATAAATAAGCAATTAATTCATATTAAGTTATTAATTTTTAATAAGTTGTGTAATGGCTTTTTTTTCACTGCCGTAAATACTATATAGTAGTTCAAACCTAGTCCTCTCTAGAGGTCTAGCAGGAATGTCCCATTTATAAAATTAGAGTGTGAGGGAGTAAGTTATGAGAGATACCTGTGCCATAACCATACAGTTTTTCTTCCTTCTTGGGTGTTCTTTCCATCAATAAATTTCCAAATGTAGTAGCAAGGGTCATCTAGGTGTAGTTAGAATTATTTATGCACTGGTGGAAAATCAAGGCATAACTAATTTTTACTAGTGAATATTTAATCGTGAGCATTGTTATATGTCTCCAAAATGGTTCAATTGGGAAAAAATATTTGTCAATAACTGTTCCACAGTGAAGATTTTTTTGGAGCACTTCTAAAATACATAGTTTGTCTTAACCTCAGTACCTAAAAAATCCCTCATGATTTGCTGAGCCAAGAAACTGGATAATTCTCTACTACTATTTATATACATAGGAATAACATTATATCAGCATTGACTAATAAGAACCATATATTTTCTTCTTCTGAAGCCTGCTGATGTTGGTTTGTAAGGCTTCATTCAGTCCCATCAGAGGAGGCTGTTTAACTTAAGATACCACCGTGTTCTGTGTTTTTAAATCCTGTGTTCATTTTCCACAAGTATAAGAAATGTCTCCAGAATAAATGAATGAAACATGAAAAGAATTATGCCTCCAAAACTTCTGAAAGTCACTCTCGGCTCTTTCCTGGAGAGTTGAGATGGCCTCAGCTGCTCTGCAAACTTTAGAAAAAGTTGATTTGCAAATAGCTCAGTAGCAGAAGCCAATGTTTCCTTTTATTAAAGTTATTTTAATGTTTTGCACAAGCAATTGTTTGAAGATCAGGAAATGAGATTTTCCATTTGGTTGGTCTAACCACAGTAAGATGGAGTTTTGGGTCAAGGAGATACATGTTGGGAAGTTAAATAGTTACAGGAACACTGTGGCTTCCTCTCAGGAAGCCTCATTCAGTCTCGAGTGCTTCAGGCAGGCTCTGGATGTACCAGGGTGGATCCTCTGGTTAGTTTTGCTTTTGTTCCAGGGGATGGAGTGCTATAAAGTTGGAATGAAGGTGAGGTTGAAGAGGTGTTTGTCCCCATAGTTCTCAGGGAAATCATAGCATAGGGCAAAAAGACATAGCTAAAATTACTGTATACGTAATACACAAAGAGCTCTTGTTCCTATGACTTTAAAATAAATTACTTTAAAGTCACTTATGAAATCTTCCTATGAATCATGCTTAGCTAAAATATGTGACCCATGAGATGCTGTAAATAGTATATCACATTTATTAATATTACATCAACAAATATAAAAACAAGAGACATCAAGTCAATATGGAACCCTAGGAAAGTCAATTAGTGTAGGTTCTTATTCCTTTCATCAGGAAAGGGAGGCTATGGAGAGAAATTGGTGGATCACAATGTCTCTTCTTGTTCTTCATTTGTTTGAATGTTCTGAGATTCTGTGAAAGGCCCTAACTCTGGAGACAATTGGGAAAAAGCTTTACCCCCAAAATAGGTGACTGAGCTGAGTGATGACCATGACACCACTGCTGTTTATAACAGTAATAAGCAGGGACAGAAGTCACACATGAGAGCTCTAAAAATTCTAAGAGCTGCAGATGACATCATGAGGAAATATTCTAAAGATTACTTTTGATCTAGAAAAACATACTGACTAGTAGCCAAATCCTGGTGCCTTTTTAGGAAGCTCTAAATATGATAAGAGTTTGAGAAGAGATAGATGGGAAGATGAAGAGAGGAGGAGAGATGAAAGATGGGAGTGGGGGAGAGAGAGAGAGAGAGAGAGAGAGAGAGAGAGAGAGAGAGAGAGAGAGAGAGAGAGAGATTAATTGGTTGGTTGGTTTGTTGGTTGTTTGGTGTTTGGTTGGTTGGTTGGTTGGTTGGTTGACTTAGGGCAGTATAAAGTTAACCCACAAGCAGGAAATAGCAGAGTTCACTCAGAAAGCACTAAAGACTTCTAAAATAAAGACTTCTGAAAATAAAAAGATTTTATGGCACAATATCATCTGTGTAAAAGTAATACCCTCTCCCTACGGGAGGTTTTGCTTTGCCAAGAAATGGGGGCATGGTAGAATCTGCATTTTTGGGGCTGACAGTTTAAATGTTCTAGAAACATTATGAGTTTAGAGTGTTTTTGTGGTGAAAAAAGTTAAAATTTAGGTTTACAATCTGATGACATTTGTGATAAGTGTCTAACAACTTTTTATAGTTCTTATTTTTTTTAGACTGAAAACATTGCTTCCACTACACAAACAGATCTTTCAATGCTTTTGGCTTTCCTCTTCGCTGAAGAAGTTTTCTAAGCCATATATTCTGTAAACACCCATCTGTAAGTTGATTGTCAGGAAGTGTCATGAAGTGCAGCCGTTGCTGTTGTACCAGACTCTTCATTCCAGTATCCTTTACCAAAAATATAGAGATAATCCGTATGTCCTCAATGGAGTAGTAGTTAAACAATATTATTTATAAAGAATGTGGAAATAATCCATATGAGCACAATAGGGTAAGAGTGAAACAAGTTATGGAGTAAGCACGGAGTGAGGCCAGCATTGCCTCTGGAAGGTTAAATTCTTGGTGGTTTAAAGTGTTTGCTTTAGGTTCCTGTAGTAAACATGATACAATGACTCTCTAAAACTTAAAAATCACATGCCTAAAAATCCATAATTTACACATATTATAAATAACAATAATTTGTGTTATATAGGTTATATAAGTTAAATTCACAAGACAGAAAGTACTGTAAATACAATGTTACATGTATGTTCTAACTATATGTAGAATTGTGAGAGTAGCGTAGCAAAAATGTCAATCCTTTCATGTAAGCAGAACAACAAACCAAACTGTGATGAAGAGACCTTATGAAGTTCCTTTTCTCTATTTTCAGGTGCATATTCTCAGCTCCTTAGAACCCTTTTCTTAAAGAAAAAAGAATTGATTGAAGAGTTGACAAGCATGCAAACGCAAAGGCGGGGCTCAAGGTTCACAGGAAAAAAGAAGCTGGAAGTAAAGAGAAAATAAAGCTACTTTCAGAGCTAACTTGATCTTGCAACTGAGAGAGAGAGAGAGAGAGAGAGAGAGAGAGAGAGAGAGAGAGAGAGAGAGAGAGAGAGAATATTTTCCTATCAACCATTTATGTATTTTAAGTGGTGTAAATGTCCAG
Source organism: Mus caroli (assembly GCF_978045245.1). Classification (NCBI taxonomy): domain Eukaryota; kingdom Metazoa; phylum Chordata; class Mammalia; order Rodentia; family Muridae; genus Mus; species Mus caroli. The sequence continues at coordinate 60,506,348 of NW_028227256.1, forward strand.
AGATGAATACCATGTCAAATTCTCTAAGAATCCTATTTTCAGCATCTTGATCATTAGCTGGACTCTTCTCATGGTAATAACTGATTGACCACCCCACTGTCAACAGGAGCTAAAGAACTTCCAAAGATGACTGGGGATGTGGGCCTTGTCTCTTTAGAGTTTGATACTTTGCCTGGCAGCATGGATGAACTAGAGGGCCACACATTTAGCTAGCATAAGCCACACAAATCACAAGCCATTAACTGCTGCATGGCTTATGAAACCGGTGTGAAAGGAATGTACGCATGAATGAGATTGCTGATGGTCTGCAATTCTCAGCCTCGTCTGAGAGAATAGTTTTGAATATGGAATGAAGAAAAACACCACAGGGGAATAAAACATTCATCTAATGAAAACAAAATTAATAAAAGCTTTGGCTCCCAACTGATGTTATTGGATTCTCTTTATTTGAATCTTTAATATTAGCATGAACCGTGTCCAAACTCTAATAAGGTAGCATAATTATCTTTCAATTATGTATTTGCTGTTTGATTAAATATTAAAGCTCTATAAGTGGTTATACTTTGCGCTGAAAAGCAAAATAAAACGAAAGTGAACAAGATACAAGAAAAACCTGTCAATACTTTTTTTTTACTGAAAAAAAAAAAAAAAAGATCAGCCTACATGAGATTTGCCCAAGCAGAGCCCAGGCAATCAATGCATGTGAGAGCTAGTCATGACACTATTTTTTACCTTAAATTAGTCTCACATTTATAACCCTTCTCTTAAAGCTTGACAAATTGTGAAGTTTAGATATACTAGCAATTAGCCTCAAGAAAAGTTTGCTGATTTGGGGCCATCTTCTAACTGGAAAAGTTGTCTAGAGAGTATCAGAAGATGAACTTTCATTGGGGGATTAGCGGGGAACGCAGAGGCAAACTGTCTGTACACAACTCTCTAGTATCAGTAATTTGGGATTTACAACACATCCTGTTTTCTAGTCTAAGGGGTTTCATCCAATTCTTTGAATCAGTTAGAATAGATTCTTACTTCTAACAAACCAAGGACCGCAACTCTTCTTCTCTTCTCCCCCTACGCTGTATTCCATACAGGAGCTCAAGGTTTTCATTTCTTTCCATAAACGTTTGGGACATGAATGTTACTGGTGCTGGGGGCTGCCTTGTCTAGGTAGAACACGAGTGAACCAAGCAAGATTTGAGCACAGGGTTCAAATGCGGCATGAGGGGCTCTTTGTGCCTTTAGAAGCTAAAGGGTATTCAGCATAGTAGGGCTGCAGTCCAGTGAAGTGTATTCAGCACAGTAGGGCTGCAGTCCAATGAAGTGTGGGCATGGACATTTAAATCCATACAACTTTTAGGCATCACAGATTTTTTTTTTCTTTCATCCTTTGCAGCCATTTAAAAAATATCCATTTTTATCTCATAGCCAGTTCAAAACAGGCAGTGGGTTGCTATAATGAGCTGACCTACTCTGTAGTGTTACTTATCAAGATTGTAAGTAAAGGCTCTGGAATGATTCGAGAAGGAAAGTGATTATATTAAGTGCCACTGAAAAGGAAAAAATGTAAGCATTGGGATTAGATTGAAGAGAAACAGTGTAGTCCTAGACATGTCCAGACCTGCTTCACTTTGCAGGCAGTCCTAGGAATGCCTGAGCTGTCTTTCTGTAACATAGCTTAAATACCAAAGTGTTGGAGTCATGACACTGTGTATTGAGAGAAATGCATGATTAGTGTCTGAAGTATAGATTCAGGCACAGGGTTCGAAGTCAGCATGAAGGGAGGGCTAGCTGAAGGACTGTGGAAGTCATCTGCCCTCTTTGTGCCTGTAGAAGCTAAAGACTCCTTAGGTTTGTTATGAGAATTAAATATATAAATAAACAAAAGATGCTTAGAAATAAAGTGTGCTAATGACAAAAAGATGTTAGATACTATCCTGATTATCAATATAAACATCAATGATAACAATTCAACCCAAGGGGAAAGAACCCATATAAGTGTTTGGTAAAACTCATCCAACACAGGGTTTTTAGAAAGACACATTTTCAAAAAAATGTTTGAGCTACTTGTTGATTTAGATATGATTGTAAGGAATGGTACAGAGACATTAATGTACAATACAGGTTGTCCAATTTCCCTCAGTAGAAATATCTTTCATAACTATACAACATCCCAATTAAAAAATGAACACTGGCATTTTAAACAGCTTTCACGTGTGTGTGTGTGTGGTGGATTTTCTAAATATATTGTTTAACAGAAGCATCAGATAGAGAACTGGGTCATCAATTCAGTATTACAAATGTCGTTTGAAGGCTGTTGTTTACATCTATATAGATCACACAATTGAGTAATACCACCAATATGGAGAGAGTGGCTGCCTGATAGAAACTCAACCACCAGGACCTGCTGGTCTCTTTTAACCCCTCTGCCTTTCTTCACCCTCAAAGTTTTATTCAATATAGAAGAACTAAGATAGCTGAGTAGGGAAGTTAAGTAAATAACCAAAACATAAGTTTGTACCCTCCACTTAAACCCTTTAGAGATACGATGAAGGCTTACTTCTTTAAAATTTAGATTCTGAAAAAGGTTTTGCCATCACACCAAGGGGCCTTTGAGTCTGGATTCTTTTTCACTCCAAGTGGGCAAGGTGATTTGATCCACAAGGGCAGAGAAGGCCCTGCACACCTGCTCGGCTCTACCATACAGCTCCATGTCCATCAAAGGCTGCAGACCTGAAACCAACACAGAGAGAAGACATTTAGGAAAATACTATCTTGGATTCTGAAGATCTATGTGGCTACAGCTCTGGCTCACAGAGAAGAATCAGATTCCATCTTCCATTCATTCCTGAAGATGCTGCTCTTTCCCTCAACAGAGAAGATAACCAGTACTTAACTTACTATGATGGAACTACAGTTCCATCCCAGCTGCTGGAATAAACCTGTGAAATCAGAAGCCTACTCCAGAGGGTTGTCATAGAAATGCCATTGTATCATAATGCCCTAAAGACTGTTGAACCACCTTGCTCACCACTCCCCAACACAAGAGTGGGTCCAGCCTATGAATCTGCTTCTGAATATCCAGGTGACTCTGGAGCAGCTGACTAGAGAGAATATGGCTATATTCTGAGACCACCTCCCTGCAGCTAGTAGTAGAGACTCCGTCAGAAAGCCACAACTAGTCAAAATGCAGAGAATGCAGTTGTGAGGAGCCCAACCTAATGGATACATGATATAGTACAACCCCTATCTATACCTAAGGCTCAAAGAACATCAAGGAAAAGGAAAATTGTGAGAGACAGAGGATCAGAACATTTGTTGTATAATAGTGTCTTCTATATATGACAGAGAAGTGCATCCATGGAATCGCAACAATATGGCCGCCTTGTTTAAGACCTGAGCAATAGCAGCACCAGCTAAAATGCCAATGTGCATGGGGGAAATCTCATAGGGCCCCACCTCTAGATGAAGAGCTTCAAGCAATTAATGACTACTGACTGAGCAAGGGAGACTCAGTCTTCCCCAGGAATGAGCCCCCCTAACGTTATCAAATATCAACTGGTCAATCCCATACATACAAAACCATACACATAAAGGAACACTATGGAGTTAGTGAGATGTGCTTATACATTTGTCCATGTAATATATAGTAACATTAATAATAAGAAAAAGAGGCCATGAATCTGAGGGGTGGGGAAGGGGCTGGAAGTGGTTATGGAAGGGATCAGAGAGATGAGACAAATTTAATTTTAAAAAGGTTTTAGTGTGTTTCCCCACGATCTGTTGTGTTGTAAAACTAACAGAACTTGGCAGCTGTTGTTTAAAACTTTGATGTGTATAATCTTTAAAACAAAAGCTTTTATTTTTAAGAAATCTGTTCTTATTTACATTTAAACATCCCCTAACATGTTGAAGAAGTAAAGACACATACGTGTAGATAATTTTTCAAAACAAACTATCCTAAACTGTTAAGAATGATTATCTGTAAGAGACAGCGTGAGTGATGGCCATGCTAATTAACTCACTTTTAGAAAAGTCCTGTTATTTTGGCATTTTAATTTACAGTCAACACAGGACATGACAAGTTCATAGAATGAAGACTCAGAAAATCCTTCTGCTAGTGTCAAGGCTCAATTGCAGCCATATCGGCACTATTTTCTGTGGGATACAAGATGAGTACAAACTCATTATTCTATGAATCGTCTTCCACTGCTCCAGACATACAAGAACTTGGAACAAAGCATTCCAATTGCCTGACTAAAATCCTTTTTCCAGTAGACAACCAACATTAACCAGCATGGTTAAAAAGAGTAACTTAAAATCATATCTATTGAATTGTTTGTGGATATGTGTGTGTATGCATGTATTTGTGCACACATGTGTATGCACACACATGTGAGTCTGTGCATGCATGTGTGAGTATGCATCTCAGCACACATGTAGGACAGTGGACAACCTGTAGGATTCAGTCCTTTCCTTCCACCAGGTTCCAGGGATGGGATTCAGACCATAAGTCTAGGTGGCAGGCTTGTTGACCTCATTAACCATCTTCCCCCATCCCCAATGAAAACTTTCATAGAGTGATTCAGAAATGGGACAGCAGTATCCACTTCATACTCAAGAGGTTGTTTTTCTTGTTCTTGTAAGCTCCTTCAAAAATCTGTTTCAAAAATAGCTAAAGATATGACTCAAGAATCCAGTCCTCTCCCTTCTCCTTGCTCTGTACTTATAACACACACACACACACACACATTCCACACGGTCATACACATGTGTGCATGCATGCCTACACATGCACATACATATGTACATGTTCACACACATACAATGTGTGTACATCTATGTACACATAACCATGCACACACACACACACACACACACACACACACACACACACACACAGACCAAGTAATTGGTTATGTATTTAGGTAAAAATGTGTGTGTGAGTGTTGAAGTAATATAGTGTATAGATTAGAAACTGATCGTCCAGAGGAAATCACAATACCAAAACTATTTAGTTAAACATAATTTAAATCAGGAATGTGCCAGAAGACTATCAGAATGGTAGATGTAGAGACTCGAAACTATTGAATCATCTGATCTATGATTATTCTTCTGGAGTAAATTCTGAGATACTGAGTCCCTGTTCTTCTGATGGCATTCAAGACAACCAAGCGGATAAACGCTCCATTTCAGTATGTTGGGTATTCTATATTCCTCTTTAACATATTTATTTTCACCAAGTGACTTTTGGGCTATAATAGTTTTGGCCAGTAGTGTTATTTTTCTTTGAACATTTTGAATGCACCAGAGGGTTTATCTCTAGCTTGAGAAATGTGTTTATGGTGTCACAAGTGTCATTTTTGCCAGGTTCATAGTTTTGTTTTGTATTTGACTTCTGATGGTTTGATTATAATGTGTCTTGTCTTGTCATGGGCTCCTATGAGTTCTTCTAATTTGGGGTCTTCAGGGCCTCATTGTGGCATTCTGTTGTCTTTCCAATACTTTATGTCTGGAGCCATTGTTTCTTTGGATATGCTTTCTGGTCCTCTATTCTGCACCTAGAATGTATGTAACAGATACCATGGTCTGTTCTGCAGCATCAGTGGTCTGTTCTACAGCATCAGTGGTCTGTTCTGTGGCATAAGTGGTCATGTCTGCTCCACAGCATCCCACACTGCTCTTGGGGTTTCTTTGCTCTTCACTTTCCTCATCCAACTAACTTCAGGTGCTCTGTCTTTGACCTTGCTGAAGCTCTGTTCAGCTTGATTTTGTTTTCCATTGAATGCTTCCACTGATTTTTTTCTTTTCTCTTTCGAATTTCAAATTATCTGTTTAATCCAATACACTTTGCTTTTTGTTAAAATTTGATTCATCAATTGCCTGATTTCATCGACCATCTGACTGGCAATTTACAAACATTTTAAGTTGCTTTAGGTTATAATACGAAGTGGTGGGTTTCATTAGAAATCTTTATATACATGGCATTAAACTTTGTTGCTATTCATTTCCTTCTCTGCTTCCCTTCCTCTGCCACTCTCCACCATGCCCCTGCCCACTCCGTGTTCCCCTTTCTTGCCTCAAATAGTCCTCCCCTCCTTCTTAGACAGTCCTCCCCTCCTTCTTAGAGAGTCCTCCCCTCCTTCTTAGAGAGTCCTCCCCTCCTTCTTAGAGAGTCCTCCCCTCCTTCTTAGAGAGTTCTCCCCTCCTTCTTAGAGAGTCCTCCCCTCCTTCTTAGAGAGTCCTCCCCTCCTTCTCACGTGTGTTCTATTGTCTGGTGATCATTTTGATTCCTCTGCCAGCTAACTGATAATATTTCTTCTTTTTGAGGGTTCACTTCTGGAGCTCTGACTTGTTACTTTGACAGGACCAGGTTTCTCATCTTCTACCTCTCCATGCTAGTAACCACGCAGCCAAAAAGGAAACAAAACAAAACAAAAACAAACAAATCAAATCAAAACAAACAAACAAACAAACAAAAACCCCACAACTTCTCCTACTCTTCATTCAGTTTTATACAAGTTCTTCCTGTAATCTCATAGAAAGCCCCAGTAACAAATTCATAATATGCGTTAGGAATTTCTCAAATTTTCCTATTAGTCCAAGCTTCTGTTTTTGTTGTTAAAAACCTTGGATATAAGATACAAGTTGCAAAACACATGAAACTCAAGAAGAATGAAGACCAAAGTGTGGACACTTTGCCGCTTCTTAGAATTGGGAACAAAACACCCATGGAAGGAGTTACAGAGACAAAGTTTGGAGCTGAGATGAAAGGATGGACCATCTAGAGACTGCCATATCCAGGGATCCATCCCATAATCAGCCTCCAAACACAGACACCATTGCATACGCCAGCAAGATTTTGCTGAAAGGACCCTGATATAGCTGTCTCTTTTGAGGCTATGCCGGTGCCTGGCAAACACAGAAGTGGATGCTCACAGTCAGCTATTGGATGGAACACAGGGCACCCAATGGAGGAGCTAGAGAAAGTACCCAAGGAGCTAAAGGGGTCTGCAACCCTATAGGTGGAACAACAATATGAACTAACCAGTACCCCCAGAGCTCATGTCTCTAGCTGCATATGTAGCAGAAGATGGCCTAGTCGGCCATCATTGGGAAGAGAGGCCCCTTGGTCTTGCAAACTTTATATGCCTCAGTACAGGGGAACACCAGGGCCAAGAAGGGGGAGTGGGTGGGTAGGGGAGTGGTGGGGGGAGGATATGGGGGACTTTTGGGATAGCATTTGAAATGTAAATGAAGAAAATAACTTTTTTTAAATGTAGCAAAAAAAAAAAAAAAAGAATCAAACCAGAACCTCAGAGAGAGCAGCCAGTGCTCTTAACTGCTGAGCTATCTCTCCATATCCATAAAACTATATCTTTCAAGGTGGTGTTCCATCCATGTCTTCTCCAGAAAGCTGGCTTCAACTACTTTACTAAGCTTTGGACATCAATTAAGACCAAAGCAGACATTTTACTAATATTGGTTTAGACACCTTCTTAATACTTTCACAAAGTTTCATTTATGTTAATTGTATTTCTGACCATCCTGATTCAAACAATAAAGAATTCCTTTGATGATAAAAAAAAACCCTGGATATGTAAAATGTAAAGATAATTCCCTTCAATCTTGCATGACAGATTTTTTTTTTAAGTCCTTCAACTACTAACAACAATAAAAGTAGTACTCATCCTTCTATTGAAAGCATCTTAGAAGTTGTACTAATGAGACTATAATTGGAAATAGATGATCCTTTGGTACTTCAAATTGTTTAAAAAATAAATAATTCTAATTGCATATTATGTATTATGTCATTTGAATTTAGAAATACTCTCGACTTTTATGATTTCCCTTCCAATGATACAACAATGCTTGTATAAACACATATGAATAAATTTGTATGAGAGATCTTGATAATATCTTTTAAATATGCACCAATCCTTTACTGTTACTTGTTCAACCAGATCTTAGAAGAGTTAGTATTGAACTGTACATAGTGATAGTTACCTATTCAACCAGATCTTAGAAGAGTTAGTATTGAACTGTGCATAGTGACAGTTACCTATTCAACCAGATCTTAGAAGAGTTACAGTGTTGAACTGTACCTAGTTACATTGTTACCTAGCCAAACTGTTTTCCTTCAGAGCAGGAATGTGGGATTGGTGTTGTACTCAGCCTCATGTTTCCTACTGCCTGTGAGGAAGGAGCAGCCTTGGCAAGTGCTGTCATGTTGGCCTGCTGCATCTTTGCTTTCCAGCCACAATCCTCTGTTCCATCTGCACAGCGTCTGTCTTCCCTGCTCACAGCTGAGACAGACAGTGGCAAGTGGAGGGCAAAGCAATGAGCCAGAGGAAAGGATTTACCAGATGTGTGTGGGGAACTCTACTCTCAAGCGGAAAGAAATAACAAATGAGATCATAAAACCAGAGGTTAGATGGTTTTTCCTTTCATCATAAGAAGAGAATATTAAACACTTCTTCAAATTTAATTCACTTTTTGAAAGTTTTAACCTAATTCATTTGCTACTAACTTTCAACATTCAGAATTTAAACAGGTTGGGGACCTCCCTCTACATAACTCTCTCTCTCTCTCTCTCTCTCTCTCTCTCTCTCTCTCTCTCTCTCTCTCTCTCTCTCTCTCTCCTTCCCTCCTCTGTCTATGTGTCTCTTTCTCTCCCTCCCTTTCTTCCTCCCTCCCTCCTCCCCTCTCTTTCAATTAAACTCCCATGATCTCTGGAAATCTCATTATCTTAGATATTGATACTGAATGATTCTATTCAGCTAATATAAATAGTGGACTCAAAATGCTCACCACATTTTCTGTTTCAATGACCTTAAGCTTCAAAGTAATATAAAGGTCATCTTCATTTACAAAATGTGGTAGTTTCTTAACAAAACTGTCATCTACAAAGGCGGTCAACTCCCGGGCTATTGCCATACTAGATGAATTTAGTGACCCTCTGTCTAGGCAAATTTTATATTACTACATTCCAATAGTAGGTATTGCTAACTTTTGATAACAATTCTGTTTTTAAAAGAACAGTAAAGTGATGAGAATCTTTTTGCCAATAACTTAATTTAGCTCAGTTTAATTTAGCTGCATTTCTCAGATGTTCATGGGTGTGGTTATCATACATCTTGCTGTTTGACTTTAGTGTAATTTTGGTAATGTCTCATTTGCATACATCCTCATGCCCCATGTGCACACATCCTCATGCCCCATATGCACACATCCTCATGCCTCATGTGCACACATCCTCATGCCTCATATGCACACATCCTCATGCCTCATATGCACACATCCTCATGCCTCATGTGCACACATCCTCATGCCTCATGTGCACACATCCTCATGCCCCATGTGCACACATCCTCATGCCCCATGTGCACACATCCTCATGCCTCATATGCACACATCCTCATGCCTCATGTGCACACATCCTCATGCCCCATGTGCACACATCCTCATGCCTCATATGCACACATCCTCATGCCTCATATGCACACATCCTCATGTCTCATATGCACACATCCTCATGCCCCATGTGCACACATCCTCATGCCTCATGTGCACACATCCTCATGCCTCATGTGCACACATCCTCATGTCTCATGTGCACACATCCTCATGCCCCATGTGCACACATCCTCATGCCTCATATGCACACATCCTCATGCCTCATGTGCACACATCCTCATGCCTCATGTGCACACATCCTCATGCCTCATGTGCACACATCCTCATGCCCCATGTGCACACATCCTCATGCCTCATGTGCACACATCCTCATGCCTCATGTGCACACATCCTCATGCCTCATATGCACACATCCTCATGCCTCATGTGCACACATCCTCATGCCTCATGTGCACACATCCTCATGCCCCATGTGCACACATCCTCATGCCTCATATGCACACATCCTCATGCCTCATATGCACACATCCTCATGCCTCATGTGCACACATCCTCATGTCTCATGTGCACACATCCTCATGCCCCATGTGCATACATCCTCATGTCTCATTTGCACACATCCTCATGCCTCATGTGCACACATCCTCATGCCTCATATGCACACATCCTCATGCCTCATATGCACACATCCTCATGTCTCATGTGCACACATCCTCATGCCCCATGTGCACACATCCTCATGCCTCATGTGCACACATCCTCATTCCTGGTGTGCACACATCCTCATGCCTCATGCTTAAGCAACACAAAGATGACTAATATAGAAAAAAAGATAATAAATTTAAATCTCTAAAGTATTAATGTTGGGGGGGAGGTTTGAGGTGGTTGGTCAGCGTGTAAAGGTATGTACTGCACAAGCAGGAAGACCTTAGCTTAGATCCCTAGCACCCACATCAAAATCTGGGCCTGGCTGCAGAGGCCTAAGCCTAGCAAAGTGGCAGGATAGGCCTAATTAGCACTTGTTGGACACCAGCCTTCCTCGAGGCTCAGTGAGAAACCCTGCCTGGAGGGAATAGGTAAATAGTGATGGAGTAGGGTGCAAATGTCTTCTCTGGCCTCCACAAGTGTCTGCAGGCACACACACCACCAACAAGCTACATGCGTATATTTCACATGCATAAGGAAATTAGTATTTTTGAATCATAAAAATATTTATATAATAATGCACATTTCCTGTAAAACCATTTCCATGGTTCTACCGTGAGTGGAAACAGGTGACTTTTTGAGAATTAAAAGTACTTTCTAAAAGCTTAGGCAATTTCTAATTACACATTACACATTATCATATTGTGTAAACTTAGTAATGCACTTATTCTTCTATGATTTTCTTTTAAATTTTATAATATTCTTTTAATGGTATAATAATAATAACTACATATAAACATAGTTATATACACAAACACTGATAAAGTCACTTAAATATGCATTAACCTTTTACCCTTAGGTAAGAAACTGGACACATGTTAAGATATTACGATACAGACCTACTCTATGAGGAATCTAAAGTAGACACTGTAGTGACTGCATTTGTGAGGGCTGACCCAATAAAAAGGTTTAGAATTCCACAGCTTTCATCAGCTTACTTGGAAAACAAAAAGCAAGGTAAAGATGTCACACACTAAAGTCTTTTCAACAAAGCCCAATTGGCCAGTGACATTTTCCTGAAAAGGTGAAGGGGATGTGACTTTATTTTGAATCCTCATCACAATCCCAAGGATGCTTAGGCAGAACCAGAGCGTGAGGTTTTTGTGTTGGTTTCCATTGACTAGACTCTACCAAGTTCTGTATAAAGTTGACATTATCATGTGCCTAGATTATAGCTCTCCAACTGTCATGGGCTGAATTGTGACCCTCAAAGCCTCAAGTTTTTAAAGTTTTAATCCCAGAACCTCAGAATATGACTATATTTAGAGACAGGGTATTTAAAGAGATTATTTATAATAGTAAATGATGGACTCAGTGGGGTATGTGTGTGTGTGTGTGTGTGTGTGTAAGACATTTAAGTTAAAATAATGTCACTGGGTAGCCTTATTCAAATATGACTGCTGAATGTAAACCACGTAGACATGGGTAGAAGATGACAATCAGTGAATGAAAGGAAGAGATCTCAGAAGAAGCCAGTGCTCAGACACCTTGAGTTCTGGCTTGTGGCCTCCAGGACAGAGGAAAATCATCCTTTGCCCACTTTCCCCCTGTACTGCTCCCCTTTATGCCCCTCCCCTCCCTCTTTCCTTTATTTTCTTCTTTATCTTTTTCCTTTTCTTTTTAAAAATTCTTCTTTACTTATTTTTTTCCTTTTTGTTTGCATTCCCTACTCTTGCTGTGTAGCATATATAGATAACGTAACTGGGTTGAGAAGACTTCTTCCAGTGCAGAAACACACACTGATACCATTGTCCTTCTCCTACAAGTCTCCAGATCTTACAGATTTTCTATTGAGAGACTGTTAATCACAATATATGTATATATGTGTGTGTGTGTGTATATATATATATATATATGTATATATATGAAAGAAGATGGTGTGACTACAAATCAGAGTCATAGTAGAGTACCAAAAACCTTAATAACTTAGCAATGAGTTATGGCTGATGATGTACAACTTAGAACAGAGAAACCATACTCTATCACACTAAGACAGAAGCATTATTGTCCTCATTTTAAAATGGTGGGGTTGGGCCACTCAGGTATGCATGATTTAAGATTACTAACAACAATTGCACTTTCAAAACAGTAAAAAGTTACCATGTGCAGGGTGCTATTGTAATGTCTCAAATGACTGATGATAACCTTTAGTGCTCATGGTGATCTTATTAATTAGCCAATGCCAGGGATTGAATCTGAACACTGAGTAATATTATGAAGGTCAGCATTTTAACAAGCAGCCTGAGTTCCTGGTCATCACCCTCTCTTGGCTCTGAAAGTCTTACCTGACAAGGACTTCTTAAGGATAAGTAGACATCTGTGAATTCAAGGCTATCTTGGTCTATATAGGCAGTTCCAGGCCAACCAGGGCTACATTCTGAGACCCTGTCTCAACAAACAAACAAACACAATGAACCAACTTAAACAACAAAATCCAAAGTGCCCCTTACCTGTTGGCGAGTCTAGGTCAAAGGCATCCAGGAGTCTGGGCAACAGTGCTTGTAGCTCCTCATCTTCCAGGTTGTTCCTCTTTTCACTGCAGCTCTCCATCTCTTTCCCTGCTGAAAGTGTTTGAGCAGGGATGTTTACTTCAGTAGGAGGAATCTGGAGTTTGTCTTCCTGGTGAGCAGATGGGGAACTATGGACTTTCCTCAGCATCTTTTGCGGGTGATTTTGTTTCCTAGTGCTTTGCAAAATGATCTCTTGTGGTTCAGAGTCTGGTAGAGCTTTCCCTGAACTTGCTTGACATTTGTGCTTTCTGTCCACCTTGGCAGAGTTAGGAAGCGGTTCCCATTCTGGACCATCCCTAGTGACCCTCTTGATGTGGGAAGAGTCACCTCCTCTCCATAAGCCATCATCTGGTAAAGAATGGAAAATCTTGGATGCTGTGGTTTGAGGAGAAGAAGGATGGAGTGGCTGCAACATTGCCTGGGTAAAGAAAACCCTTTTTTTTAGAAAGAAATTACTTACTTTTCCCACAAATGTATTACAGTTCAACACCCCAACTACACTGGTTTCATGTTTTGTTTTTGTTTGGTTTTGTTGTTGTTTGCTTTCCACTCTTGATATTTCAATAATTTTATTTTATGCTGTTACTTCAGTATAAATTTAAAAGTGTATAAGACTGGGACTTGCTCAGATTGTAAAATGTTTTAGGAATAACTCCAAGAAATTTGGAAAGATGTCTAATTCTGAGTATGTCTAACTCTAAAGGTGTCATAGGACTTTCTAAAAACATACACTCATGTTGATTAACAGGCCCAAATTATTACAGTAAAACATGCTCCTAATGGTTGGCCTCAGAGGTATGTTAAGAGGGACTTCATGAGAAGCTGGAGGCACAAGATTCTAGGGATGTGTTCCACTGTTTTCAAGTTTGGGCCCAGGGTCCTCAGGAACCTAGAGATTCTTGTAGGAGTCATACTTCCTACTCATTCTTTGAATTATATGTCTATTATACTGACATGTACATGGATGGTTCATAGCCAGCAACAGTAAGTGTAGACAATGCTGCCTCACGTGGAACCCAGATAGGAGCCTATCATATGCTACCAGTTAAAAAATAGACCCTTTCTGCTGGTCCACCTAGACCAGCTGACATAGTTGAGGGGTGCATATGATCCCCAGAGCCTGACTGTCTAGCTTTTTAGCCTTGCTCCTGGGTTTGGAGGAACCTTGAGAGACCCCAGGAAAATCCTTGTGGAAACCTTCAGGGGCACCAAAACTAACCAGCTTGGAACTATGCCTGACCACCCATCCTAGTTGGATCTGCTAGTCACCCCAGCTGTGTCTGAATGGGACACAACCTGCAGAGAACAGAACACCTGGGACACAGAGTGGGGTCTGCCTGAGGCATAGCCAGCGGAGCCTGGTACCCTGACCTCCACTGTCTGGCCCATGCCTCCCACCACCTTGCTGAGAAGTCCTGCAGCCATCGGGATCATCCAGCCAAAACCAAGGAAAACCAGATGCCTAAAGGACAGTGTAAAAACACAAGCAAAAAGACCAGTAATATGGCACCACCAGAGTCCAGCTATCCTGCTACAAGACCTGGATATCCTAATTCAAGAAGACGATCTTAAATCCAATCATATAAAGATGATAGAGGCATTTAAAGAGGGCATGAATAAATTCCTTATGGAAATATTGGAAAATATATTCAAACAGGAAGAGGCATTAAAACAGGAAGCAAATAAATATTAAGAAATTACAACCAAACAGGTGAATGATATAAACAAAACTGTCCAAAATCTGAAAAGGAAAATGGGAGAAATAAACAAAACACAAACTAAGGCAATCCTGGAGATGGAAAAACCTAAGAAAGACAACAGGAATCACAAATGTAAGCATCACTAACAGAATAAAGGTGATGGAAGAGAATCTCAGGTGTGGAAGATGCAATAGAAAGAAAAATCAATGAACGCATTAGTCAAAGAAAATGTAAAAATCTAGTCATATCACAAAGATCCAGGAAATCTGGGACACTATGAAAAGACCAAACCTAAGAATAATAGGAGGAGGAGGAAAATGAGGAGGAAGAGGAGGAAAAGAAAAAGAACAAGAAGGAGGAAGAAGAGAGGGAGAAAGGAAAGGGGAGGAGGAGGAAGGGAGAGGGAGGGGAGAAGGAAGGGAAGAGAAAAGGAGGAGGAGGAGAAGGGGAAGGGGAAGAAGAAGAAGAAGAAGAAGAAGAAGAAGAAGAAGAAGAAGAAGAAGAAGAAGAAGAAGAAGAAAGAAGAAGAAGGAGTCCCTGTTCAAAGGCCCCCAAAACATCTTCAACAAAATCATAGAAGAAAATTTCCCTAACCTAAGGAAAGATATGCCTATAAAGGTACAAGAAACCTACAGAATACCAGATTGGGCCAGGAAAGAAAATATTCCTGTGACATATTAATCAAAATACCAATTATACAGAACAAAGCCAGAATTTTAAAAGCAGCAAGAGAAAAAGGCCAAGTAACATATAAAGGCCAACCTATCAGAATCACACCCAATTTCTCATCTGAGATTAAAGCTATAAAGCTAGAAGAGCCTGGGCAGAGGTCTTGCAGATGTTAAGAGATCCAGACTACTATTCCCACAAAACTTCAGTCACCATAAATGAGAAACCAAGTTATTCCAGGACAAAACCAAATTCAAACAATAGCTATGCATTAACCAAGACCTATAGTGGATAACTCTGACCCAATGAGGCTAACTATACTCAAGAAAACAAAATAAATAAATAATTTTACACTATTAAAACCAATAGAAGAGAAACACACACTCTCAACCGCCACCAACATCAAAATAACAGGAAGTAACAGTCATTAGCTATTAATATCTCTTAACATCAATGGACTCAATTCCCCAGTAAAAAGACACAGGTTAACAGAATGGATGGGTAAACAGAATCTATCATTCTGCTGCATACAAGAAACACATCTCAGCAAGAACAATAGTCATTACCTCAGTTTAAAGGGCTGGCAAAAGGTTTTCTAAGCAAATGGACCCAAGAAACAAGCTAGAGTAGCCATTTTATTTTTTATTTGGTTTTGGTTTTTCGAGACAGGGTTTCTCTGTATAGCCCTGGCTGTCCTGGAACTCACTCTGTAGACCAGGCTGGCCTCGAACTCAGAAATCCGCCTGTCTCTGCCTCCCAAGTGCTGGCATTAAAGGCATGCACCACAACTTCCCGGTTTTATTTATTTTATTTTGGGGCCATTTTAATAAAATAGACTTCCAGCTGAAAGTAATCAAAAGAGACAGGGAAGGACACTTCATATTCATCAAAGGAAAAACCCACCAGGGGAACTTTTCGATTCTGAACATCTATACCCCAAATGGAAGGGCATCTACATTTGTAAAAGAAGCATGACTAAAGCTTAAATCATATACTGAACTCCACATTTTAATAGTGGCAGATCTCAACACCCTACTCTCACCAATGGTGAGATCATCAAGACAGAAACTAAACAGAAAAATAATGAAACTAACAGAGGTTATGATTCAAATGGACCTAACAGATATCTATAGAACATTTCACCCAAAACCAAAAGAACATACCTTCTCAACACTTCACTGAATCTTCTCCAAAACTGACAATACAATTGACCACAAAGCAAACCTCAACAGATACAAGATGATAGAAATAACCCTATGCATCTTATCAGATCACCATGGATTAAAGCTGGACTTCAACAATAACAGAAAGCCTACATATTCATGGAAACTGAACAAATCTCTACTCAATCAAATCACTGCATCAGGGAAGCCATAAAGATATTAAAGACTTCCTAGAATTCAATGAAAATGAGGGTACAGCATACCCAAACTCATGTCCAAAAGGACATCAAACTTCTGGGACACTATGAAAGCAGTGCTAAGAGGAAAGTTCATAGCACTAAGTGCCCTCATAAGCAAATTGGAAATTTCTCATGCTAACAAATTGAAAGTATATCTTAAGGCTCTAGGGGAAAAAAGAATTAAACATATCCAGGAGTAGTAGATGGCAGAAAATAATCAAACTCAGGGCTGAAGTCAATCAATTAAAAACAAACAGAACAATACAAAGAATTAACAAAACCAAGATCTGGTTCTTTGAGAAAGATCAACAAGATAAATTCTTTGCCATACTAACTAAAAGACAGAGTCAGCACCCAAATTAACAAAATCAAGAATGAAAAGTGAGACATAAGAACCGACACTGGGGAAATTCCAAGAATCATTAGGTCTTACTTCAAAAGGCTATACTCTACAAAATTGGAAAATCTCAATGAAAGGATGATTTTTCTAGACAAATACCAATTACTAAAGCTAAATCAAGATCAAGTAAACCATCTGAATAGTCCAATAACCCCTAAGGAAATAGAATCAGCCATTAAAAATCCCCAAACAAACAAATAAATAAACAAACAAAACCCCAAAGCCCTGGACCAGATGGTTTTAGTGCAGAATTCTATCAGACTTTCAAAAGAAAGCTAATATAAATACTACTCAAACTATTCCACAAATAGAAACAGAAGGAACACTGACAAACTCATTCTATGAGACCATAGTCACCCTGACACCTAAACCACACAAAGATTCAACAAAGAAACAATTTCAGACCGATTTCCCTTAGGAAGATTGATGTAGAAATACCCAATAAAATACTTACAAACTGAATCCAAGAACACATGAAAAATGTCATCCGTTGTGATCAAGTAGGCTTCATCTCACCAATGCAGGGATGGCTCAATATACAAAAATCCATCAACGTAATCCACCATATAAACAAATTCAAAGAAAAAACAACAATCGAAGCAGCTTTATTCATTATCTGGGAAGCAACCCAGATGTCTATCAACCAAAGAATGCATACAGAAAACGTGTTATATTTCCACAATGGAATACTATTGAGCTATTTAAAAAAGGACATCATGAATTTCACAGGGAAATAGATGGAACCAGAAAATATCATTGGGAGTGAGATAACCCAGACCCAAACTACATATATGCTTGATTCCCACTTAAGAAGGGGGAACAGAATAGTCATGGGAGGCAGAGGGAAGGAGGGACCTGGATGGGAGAGGGGAGGTCGAGGGGAGGGTGAGGGGAATGGGGGCAGGATCAGGTACGGAGAGAGATAGGAGAGAAGCCTAGAGGGCCAGGAGAATGAATGGAAATAAGCAGCTGCTGAAGGTGGGTGGTAGGGAGTGTATCTCTATGAAGTCCCAGAGATCCAGGGTGATGGAGACTCTCAGGAGTCAATAGGGGTGACCTTAATCAAAGTGCCCAACAGTAGGGATATGGAACCTGAAGAGACCACCTCTAGTAGCCATACAGGACCTCCAGTGGAGGGATGGGGACACTAACTCACCTACAAAACTTTGAACCAAAATTGGTCCCATCTAAAAGAAATTCAGGGGCAAAGATGGAGCAGGGAGTGAAGGAATGGCCAACCAGTGATAATCGATTTGGAGACCTATCCTACGGGCAAGCACCAAACCCTCAAACTACTAGTGATGCTATGTTGTGTTTGCAGAGGGCTGCCTAGCATAGCAGCCTTCTGAGAGGCTCTCCACAGCAACTGACTGAGACAGATGCAGATTCCCACAGACAAACATTGGGCAGAGGTCAGGGACCCCTATGGAGGAGTTAGGGGAAGGACTGAAGGCCATAGGAAGACCAACAGTGTTAACTAACCTGGATGCCTGGGAGCTCCCAGAGACTGAGAAAGCAACCAAAGAGCATACAGGGACTGATCTGAGGCCCTAGTGTATATGTAGCAGAGGGCTGCCTTGTCTGGGCTCAGTGGTAGGATGTGCCTAATCCTGCAGAGACTTGATGCACCATGGTGGGGGGATAGCTAAGGAGGGCTCCCCCTCTCAGAGGCAAAGGCGGTGAGGGAGGAACTCTATGAGGGGGCACCAGAAGCAGGGGAGCATTTTTTTTTTTAGCTGTTTGCTTTTGTTTTTTGTTTTTTGAGACAGGGTTTCTCTGTGTAGCCCTGGCTGTCCTGGAACTCACTTTTGTAGACCAGGTTGGCCTCGAACTCAGAAATCCACCTGCCTCTGCCTCCCAAGTGCTGGGATTAAAGGCATACGCCACCACCGCCCAGCTGCAGGGGAGCATTTGTAATGTAAGTAAGTAAGTAAATAAATAAATAAATAATAAAATAGCAGACAGCTTAACTCAATATCTGCCGGCATAGCAAAAGTTCCAAATTTTCTTTTTTTTAATTTTTAAAAGGATATTTATTTATTTATTTATTTATTTGTTTATTTATTTATTTACTATATTGTGTACACTGTAGCTGTCTTCAGACACTCCAGAAGAGGGCATCAGATTTTTGTTACGGATGGTTGTGAGCCACCATGTGGTTGCTGGGATTTGAACTCAGGACCTTTGGAAGAGCAGTCGGTACTCTTAACCGCTGAGCCATCTCACCAACCCCCAAATTTTCTTAATAAATGGGAAGCACCCAAATAGTATTTCAGATGCATCCTGAAACACAGGCACTGCCTCTCCTGCCAAGGAAAGACTGACAGATTATGTTAGACTGGAACATTAGGCAATAATTTTCTGGGGGAAAAGAAAGAAAATGAACTTGACACTGCAGAGAAAATTATTAACTTTGTGGTCATTTATAACAGTCAAGGTTTCAAGCGATAATTAAAATTTTAGAAAGCTTGTATCTTCCAGAGTTGAGCAGGATAGCTTTTCAATTCTTAAATGTGTGGGTTTTTTTTTTTTTCTGACAACAACTGGTGAAACTGAATGTGAGATTTTTTTTCTTCTTATCTTTCTTTCTCTAAAAAAACATAAAACTATTGTATAATGAAATTGGCAAGCTCCAGAAGCCTCAGCATAGCTCAGTGAGTCAATATTCACCACGTGGCCAATATATATTACAAAATGAAACATGGATAGTCCTACTCAGAGAGCAGCTAGAACACTGGGGTTTTAATAAAGTCGAGTATGAGACAAACACGGTCTTAGATTTCATAACGCACCTACCCTTTCAAAAACAATTGCTTTTTATGTTTGATGTTGTATCAGTGGCTAAGACCATAGTTATGTGAAAGGCTACAGAAAGATTTCTTTCTTTCTTTCTTCTTATTCTTTTTTTTTTTTAAGCTGCACCTTTATGCAAGACTGGATTTCTTCACACAACTTAAACCTATCCTAATAGATTCCTTACAGCAAGGAAAGTTCAACTTTCATTAAGTCCCACATTATAGAGGTTTAACAAAGTACACAAGTCATTGACACTCTTCCAGGCTCTATAACCGTCCAATTATTGCTTGAAAATAATAATATATATACATATATATGTATATATATATATACACACACATACATATACAGGTACAATATGTATATATATGCATGTATTATATATGTGTGTGTTTATCAATTTCATATCTCAGTTAATGAGTATGTTTTTGAAATACTTCTCAGTCTTTGTTGTTATTGGCAGGATAAAATAGCAACAGATATAACCGACAGAGGTAAAGCATCCTAGGGAAGTCCTCAACACCAGCTAAGGGATCTGAGGCTAAATGCTATACGGGAGCACTTTGTTCTACTGTTCCCTCTGTGTAGCAAGACTGCTGTCGGGAAGAGTGTACAGCATGGTGGGTAGAAGTGGGAGCAGATTTGGGGAGATGGAGGTGAATGGAGGGGAAGAGGCTGGCCCAAGTGATGTGTGAGACTTGGGAAGCAGCCCTTCTTTGGCCAGGGCAAGGGATACTTGAGGTTAGACTTCCAGGTAGTCCAGGTAGACAGTAGCTCTCACATTTGTACCTGTAGGTCTCGTCTCATCTGCTGTAGCTTGGCCCATAGGTTATCTTGGTTGGTTGTGAGCTCCCGAATCTTTGTTTCAAATCTGCAGTTCTGTTCTTCCTGTAAGGTATATGTGCCTTGCAATTTCTGCTTGTATCTATGTAACTGTTTCCTAAGGAGCCTGAAAAGGAAGCAGGTTTGGGTAAGAACCTTGGAGTGTTGATTTTTCGGTATAGATTTTTTCTCTATGTCCAATTGCTATCAAATTCAGTGAGGTAAGATCTAGTCTCCAGCCTTAATTTCTGAGCTTGCATACACATATACTTCCAGTTTTGTTTATATATTATTAATTTACTTCTCGGAACCTTATTTTCCAATTCTAGAAACTCCATTTTATCACCAATTTCCCTGACGCTGTCACATAGTCAGTGTACAGTTAAGATGGCCTTGTTTTTGACCAGTACTGTTGGCATTTTAACAACATTTAAGGTGCCATTCTTCCATATCAGAGCTTTAAAATTCCTAAGTGTTTTTCAAGACAGGGTTTCTCTGGCTGTCCTAGAATTCACTCTGTAGACCAGACTGGCCTCAAACTCACAGAGATCCACCTGTCTCTGTTTCGAGTGCTGCAACACCATGCCTGGTAAGAATTTTTATTTTATATTACATTAGTGTGTGTGTGTGTGTGCCCTGTGTGTGCACATATGACATGGTGAGCATGTGAAAGTCAGAGAACAACTTGCAGGAGTCAGCTCTCTCCTTCCAACATGTGGGTCCTAGGGATCAAAGTCAGGTCAGCATGCAAGTGTGGCAAGAATGTTGTCAACTGAGACATCTACACAGCCCCTCTTACCCCTTCTTTCAAGGAATGACCTCAGGTGATCAAAGGTAAAACTGCACTGTACCCAGCTAGATGATGCTCCTGCCTAACTACTCACTCAGCCCTATGTTGTTGTTGGTTTTTTTGTTTTGTTTTGTTTTGGATTTTTAACTTCACATTGATGGGAGTTTCATCTTTTTCTATAGACATGTCTCTATAAAAGCTCAGGGCAGAGCTCCTGGCATATCTCAGCTGTGGTCACATATCCGCATGAGGCTCCTGTCTTCTGGGATGTCTACATGTGGCTTGTACCTTCTTTCCCTGAGCAGAGTGTTGAGAGAGTCACGAGTCCTCCACAGCTCATTCTTAATGTTGACTATGGTCTAGAGAAGCAAGAAAGTGGGAAAATGATTTTTTAGTTTGAACTTAAGCACATTTAAAAAATTGTCCTATGAGCACGATGATGATGTACGACAATGATGTACTTTTTTTTTCAAAATACAATGCAGTATCTTACAAACTAGCTGATGTCTGGATTTATGTCCAAAATCAATGATGCAAATATTAATTTATAAAAAGTATAGGCATTCAGCCTAATTCACAATGTTAAATATATATTAATATTAGTATGTTATAATATGTATGTTCATATGTATTAATATATAATATTAAAGTGTAAAGAGTAAATTATAACAGCTTTCTGTCCCCATTAGCTGCTTCTCTGAGTGGCTGCTTCCAGAGTCATCCACAGAACATAGTTGGGTCCCTTTTTGTCTTTGATCTAAGCGCCTTACTTTTTCCTTCAATGCTCTACTTCATCTTTCCCCACTGTCTCCTACCTGGGCATCTACAGACAGCCATTACTTCCCTTAGAAGTCGCCATCTTTTTGTCTTTTGAATGAATGATGGTGGTTCTACTGTTCTTTAGAATTTCCTCACCGTACTTTATCATGTCACCTTCTGCTTCCTGAGCTGCCACATATGGATTTCTGTTGACTCAACTCAGCTTGGGCCAAGCTCTGGGGTCCAGTACAGAGACCCCTCCCATGGTTCCCACCCACCTGGGTAAGACATGGATTTCTCCAGTTTTACATTTCCAGGCAACTAAGGCTTTACTCTGAAGCCTCCTCTCCTCTTGGCAAATGACCTAGAGAGGGCCTGGGCCCAGAGGACCACTGTTCAGATGACCAAAGGTGGGGCTGGGGGCAGGAACCATGGAAAGAGGAGAATGAGCTAGGTACGCATGTGCAATCACCTTTCTTGTTGGTGTAGACTCTCTGTTGCTTCTGAATGACAGGCCCTGTTATTTTCATTTAAATATTCAAGCACAACTTTTAAGTAAAAGTTTTATCAATGTAAAAAACTGTGCACATTTTTGCATCCATATTACCATATGGTACATTTTTCTGTAATTGACAAACATTTTAGGTTTCTGTATGTAAATATACAATGATGTTCACAGGCTAGATACCATTAAAGAACATAAAATATTTTTTTGATTTTAAAAACTTTTATTATTAATTAATTTTGTATTTATCACAGAGGATGAGGCATGTGTGGAGGTCAGAAGGCAGGCTCCTGGGATGGAACTCAAGCTGTCTAGCTTATATGACAAGTACCTTGATCCACTAAGTCCTTTTCCAGGCTCCTAAGATTGTTTTTAACTGTTTAAAATTAGATGCAGTAAATAAAACTGTGTGCCTCTCTTGTACAGGTGTGAAAGGTTTTGGGGTTGTCAATTTGAGATAGTTAGACCCACTTTTACATATATACACACCTGCTCACACACAAGTATAGAGGAAAAAGGACTACAAAGATCTACCCCAAACAGGTTACCATGGGGAGCTAAGGACAAAGTTCCTGTGGCTGAAAAGAGCTAAGTTTTAGGTATAGTATTTTAAATGTCAGAATCCCATCTTGCTTGTACTAATAAAAACATTAGTACCAGAAATGCACTACAAGCATAAGATCAGATAGAGAAAGTACAAATGAGAACAAGCTAAGAAGGGAGGAAGACATGCAGGCCTCTTTTAATCCCCATCAGGGAAAAAATAAGACACTGTTAAAGCGTGAAGTGAGCCTGTATAGAAGCCAGTGCAGTTTCTCCGGAAGCTCACCCGGAGCAGGGAACAGGGTAGAAGCAGGGAACAGGGTAGAAGCAGGGAACAGGGTAGAAGCAGGGAACAGAGTAGCTGTTTCCTAGTTCTCACACATGCACAACCAGCTTTCTATGTGTCCACAGGGGAGCTAGCTGGGGTGCCACCATGAGGTGTGGCTGCCTGATTCCTTGATGGTTCCTCAGAACACCTGGGTCCAAGCCTCTCTGCCCTGGTGGATATACCGCTCACTCTCCAGGCATGGTTCTATTTAGCACAGCTGTCTTGGGGAAACTAATCTCCCTTGATTAGTAAACTTATTAAAAAGTGTTATAAATGATCACCCCCTGGTGGCCCCCTGAAGGTTAGACTGCATCAATGATGAACATTTTGTTATTCTTTTAGAAGAATAATTATTTCACAGCAGCATAAAAAAATAACAAAAGAAATTGGAAGAAATAGGCAGGTGGTAATATATGGAATAGAGTTGTATTTATGTAAAGTAAGTAAGTTCCGGACATCTGACACATTTTTACCTCCCGCGTTTGTAATAACAATAAATCCAAGAACAATAACAATAATAGGGCTGAAAGGAAGTTTTAGGAGATGATGGGCAGATGTTGAACATTTCATGGCCAAGATGGTGGTCTTGGTTTCATGGGCATATATACCTGTCCCTACACTCCACTCCACGGTGGTACAAATTAAATATGTGCCACTTTTAATATGTCAATCATTACTTCAATAGAGTAGCTGGAAAATAAAAGAGAGACTCTTGCTATATAGTACTCAGATAAGTATCATAAAGCCGGCATAGCAAGTGATATCTCATGAAAACACACGATAAGAAGCAACTGAATTGAGCAGGAAACAGGACAGCACATCCTAAAAATCACGGAAATTCTAGTTTGTGTCAACAATGATACAGAGATGAACAAGGGAGGGGGCATTTAAACAAAAAAACAAGAGTAGGAAATTGTTGTCATTTATCATTAATCAAAATAAAATCCTGATAGATTTAAACGTTCATTATCAAGATAAAGAATGTTAAAAATAAAATGCTCTTAAGGAATCCTTTGATTTCTCTGCCAGAGAGCTAAAACTACAAGAAACTACAAAGAAAAAAAATCCATAAAGCAAATTACTCTATTCAAAAGACTGAAGGGAGCAAAGTTTGCTTCTGCTAAACTGAAAGAGGCAAAGTTTAACATATCAAAGTGAGACTCCAGGAGAGGGGTGGGGAAGGGGAGGGGCAAAATATAATACCTTCTAAAGTATGGGGGGAGGGAGCAGAATTTTGTTTTATTCAAGTTGAGAAAAATAAAGGTAAGTGAAATTATATTTTACTTTCTTGTAAATTGGCAGAATGAAAATGTGGCAATAGTTAATCTTAGTTTTAGCCAGGTTCCAGTGAGCTAGGAGTTCGGTTTGCTGGGTGTGTGATCTGGTATAACTTTCTGAAAGGCAATTTTGTAATAAGCATGACAAACCTTAAACATATTTTCAATGACCTTTTTTGGTAATCCTACTTTAGAAAGAAATGTATTGTAGGGAGACAATGGTGTAAACTGTACACAAAGAATAATGAAAGGAAGTTTTAAAAGTAAATTTTAAATTACAGTAAAAATTGGAAGCAACCTAAATGTCAAAAAAATTGAGTTAAATGAATAGCATTCTGTCTATTTAAATAACCATGCAGATGTTTTTTGAGGAATCCTGACAATGGAAAAATGTTCACAATATAATTTACATTGACACTTTGACAGTTTAATCAGTACATCTCAAAGTACTATCTAAATGAAAATATTCAAAGGGAGCGAAGCTTATTGAAATGTTAATGATGCGTACACATAGATTATTTTCAGTTTTTTACTTATTTTTCCAAATTTTATGTAATAACTGTATAGTGCAGGGAGGGGGTGGGCAGGGTAGCTCACACCTATAATCCTGGTACTCTGGAGACAGAAGCTCAAGGACTGATTCAATTCTAGTCCAGTCTGGGCTACAAAGAGAGACCATGTCTCAAAAGACAAACTAAAACATGTAATATTTCATGATTGAAAACGCAGCTCAATAGTTTTCTTTGTTTTTTGTTTTTGTTTTTCGAGACAGGGTTTCTCTGTATAGCCCTGGCTATCCTGGAACTCACTTTGTAGACCAGGCTGGCCTCCAACTCAGAAATTCACCTGCCTCTGCCTCCCAAGTGCTGGGATTAAAGGTGTGCACCACCACGCCCCGCAATTGCCTTAGTCTGGGATTAATTAGTTTCACAAGCCTTGGTGCTTCTCTCTGGCTCCTCTCTGTTTTGGACTCACCTGGCGATGCGGGGTGTGATTTGCTTGCAGGGCAGGTGATGGCCTTTGACACAGGACTCCGGTGGCTGCTGTTTCCACTGCTCTTCTTGAGCTTGCATACCCTGGGGCTTTAGGACATTTATACTGAAGGCAAAGCCTGTTAGAGAGCCGACTTTTATAAGATGGTGGGGCAATTTTTAATGATTAAGCATGATATCAAGAATTTTTTTCTGAAAATGTAATTTTAAAAGATTTGTGTGTGTGTGTGTGTGTGTGTGTGTGTGTCCATGTATGGCATTTTGTATACCCAAAGAGCCCAGAAGAGGATGTCAGATGCCCGAGGCTCAAATTACAGGTACTTGTGAACCATCCAATGAGAGTACTGGGAACCGAACTTGGGTCTTCTGGAAGCAATAAGCACTCCTAACTACCAAGCTATCTCTCCTGTCCCACCTTCTTTCTGACTGAAAATGTTAATGAAGTCAGATGTTAAGGTCAGTACCTCCTCATCAAATAGCAATAATGTGGTCCCATTTCCCACTGCTCCCTGTGTTCTTTTCCAGACAGTCTGACCAGTTTGTAGAATTAGACAGCTGAAAACATGAATGGAAATTTCATGTTCCCTTCTCAATGCCATCCTAGATATAAAAATACAAAGTAAGTCAATGATAATGACTCCTAGGTCATCTTGTCCAGGTCAGAGACCAGGGATTCAAAGCATGGGTATATGCTTTGCTATGTCATATCTGAAGAGCACAGATGACTGTAAGGTCAGGAATATTTGATTGTACAGAGTTCCATTTAGTTTTATTCAAAATTATTTTGGAAGCATTTTACCATCTTGGGTTACTACAGTTGAGCAAAAGAAGAAAAGATCAAAAGAGCAGGGAATTGCCTGCTCACAAAGACTTCACATTTAAGAAAGAGATTAATTCTGTTGCTTTTGGTAGACAGTGATAATGACTATAAGACACAATAAGAAATGTAGCTAGACATTTCTGTCAAGGAGGTGGGTATGTCGCAACGTGTTTTTGGAGTGGCACATTCTATCCTTGTCTTATCAGATAATTTTAACACTTTGGGATTATTCTATTGTCTCAGCTATGACATCTATCACAAAATACCATATACAGTGAGCATTAAATAGCAGAAATCATTTTCTTTTACATGTCTAGATGCTAGAAGTCTGGGATCAGGTTCTAGTTCCCTCCACACTCCACCCATACCCAGAGATAGCTTGACCCCCAGGAGTTCTGACACCACCATGCTCAAAAGTGAATCTCCCTCCCCTACCCCAATACCTGCCCTAACTGGTACCCCCACCCCCTGGTTCAGAGGACATAGAACCTCACACCCTGCCAGAGACATACCTTCCTTCAAATTCCCAACTGTGCCCAGGAGCAGATCCTGTGCTCCAACACTCCCCACCCTGTCCACACCCAGAGTCATCTTGTCTCCCTGAAGGTCTTGCCAAAGCCAGGCTTACAGATCAGGTAATCCAGACCCCATACCCTCCCCAACACACACACACACACACACACACACACACACACATACACACACACACACACTCAGAAACAGTCTGACATAAGAAGGCCCAAAATAACAAGGCTCACAGGAAGGACAGGCTCCAGTTAGTGACAGCAAGGTCAGTTAACACCAGAGATAATCAGATGGTGAGAGGCAAGCACAAGAATATAAGCAATAGAAACTAAGGCTACTTGGCAACATCAGAACCCAGTTCTCCCACCACAGCAAACCCTAGATACCCTAACACACCTAAGAAGCAAGATTCTGATCTAAAATCCCATCTCATGAAGATGGTAGAGGACCTTAAAGAGGATATAAATAACTTCCTTAAAGAAATACAGGAGAATACAAGTAAACAGGTAGAAACCCTTAAAGAGGAAACACATAAGTCCCATGAAGAAATACAGGAAAACAATCAAACAGGTGAAAGAATTGAACAAAACCATCCAAGATCTAAAAAAGGAAATAGAAACAATAAAGAAATCACAAATGGAGACAATCCTGGAGATAGAAAACCCAGGAAAGAGATCAGGAGTTACAAATACAAGTATCACCAATAAAATACAAAAGATAGAAGATAGAATCTCAAGCCTAAAATATTTCATAGAAGACATTGATACAAAAGTCAAAGAAAATACAAAGTGCAAAAATCTCTTAACCCAAAATGTCCAGGAACTTCAGGACACAATGAAAAGACAAAACCTAAGAATAATAGTTATAGAAAAGAGCAAAGATCCCCAATTCAAAGGGCCAGTAAAGATCTTCAACAAAATCATAGAAAAAACTTCCCTAACCTAAAAAAAAAAAAAAAAAAAAAAGAGAGAGATGCCCGTAAATGTACAAGAAGCCTACAGAATGCCAAATAGATTGGACCAGGAAAGATGTTCCTCCTGTCACATAATAATCAAAACACCAAATGCACAGAATAATAGAATATTAAAAGAATATTAAAAGTGGTTAGGGAAAACAGTCAAGTATCATATAAAGGCAGACCTATCAGAGTTACAGCAGACTTCTCAACAGATTCTAAAATCTAGAAGATCCTGGGCAGATGTCACACAGATACTAAGAGAATACAAATGCCAGCCCAGGCTACTATACCCAGCAAAACTCTCAATTCCCATAGATATAGAAACCATGATATTTCATGACAAAACCAAATTTAAACAATATCTTTCCACTAAACCAGCCCTACAGAGGATAATAGAAGGAAAACTCCAACACAAGGGGGGAAACTACACCCAAGAAAAAACAAGAAATTAATCTTCTCACAACAAACACAAGAGAACCACACAAACATAATTTTATCTCTAACAACAAAAATAACAGGAAGCAACAATCATTGGTTTTTAATGTCTGTCAACATCAAAGGAGTCAATTCCCCAATAAAAAGACATAGGCTAGCAGACTAGACACATAAACAGGACCCAGCATTTTGCTACATACTTGGTGTCAGAGACACTAACTCAGAGTAAAAGGTTAGAAAAAAATTTCCAAGCAAATGATCCCAAGAAACAACCTGGAGTAGCCATTCTAATATCCAATAAAATAGACCTTGAAGTTATCAAAATATCAAAAATAGAACCAGAAGTTATCAAAAGAGATGGAGAAGGACACTTCATACTCATTAAAGGAAAAAATCCACTCAATTCTGAACATCCATGACCCAAATGCAAGGGCAACCACATTTGTAAAAGAAATGTTACTAAAGCATAAAGTACATATTGAACCTAACACAATAATAGTGGGAGATGTCAACACCCCACTCAAACCAATGGACAGATCATGTAAACAGAAACTAAGAGACACAGTAAAACTAACAGAAGTTTTGAACCAAATGGATTTAACAGATAACTACAGAACATTTCAGCCTAAAACAAAAGAATATACTTTCTTCTTGGCAGCTCATGGTACCTTCTCCAAAACTGACCATATAATTGGACACAAAACAAGCCTCAACGGATAGAAGATTGAATTAATCCCATGCATTCTATCAGATCACCATGGACTAAGGCTGGTCTTCAATAACAACAAAAACAGCAGAAAGCCCACATACTCATGGAAGATGAATAACTCTCTACTCAATGATAACTTGGTTAGAGAAGAAATAAATAAAGAAATTAAAGATGTTCTAGAATTTAATGAGAATGAAGCACAGCATAGCCAAACATATGGTACACAATGAAAGCAGTGCTAAGAGAAGAACTCATCGCTCTGAATGCCTCCAAAAAGAAATGGGAGATATCCCACACTAGCAACTTGAGAGCACATCTGAAAGCTCTAGAACAAACAGAATCAAATACAGCCAAGAGGAGTAGATGGCAGGAAATAATCAAACTCAGGGCTGGAATCAATCAAATAGAAACAAAAAGAACTATTCAAAGAATCACAAAATAAAGAGCTGGTTCTTTGAGAAAAATCAACAAGAAAGATAAACCCTTAACCAGACTAACTAAAGGGCAGAGACAGTATCCAAATTAACAAAACCAGAAGTGAAAAGGGAGACATGACAACAGAAATGGACAAAATTTAAAAAAATTATCAGATTCTACCAAAGTTAAATCAGGATCAGATAAACCATCTAACCAGTCCCACAAAATCTAAAGAAATAGAAGCAGTTATTAAAAGTCTCCCAACCAAAAAAAAAAAAAAAAAAAGCCCAGGACCAGATGGTTTTAGTGCAGAATTCTATCAAATCTTTGAAGACCCAAAACCAATACTTCTCAAACTATTCCACAAAATAGAAACACAAGGAACACTACTTCATTCATTCTATGAAGCCCAAGATACGCTGATACCTAAATCATACAAAGACCCAACAAAAATGAGAACTTCAGACCACGTTCCCTTATGAATATCAATGCAAAAGTACTCAACAAAATTCTCACAAGCTGAATCCAAGAACACATCAAAACAATCATTCACCATGATCAAGTAGGCTTCATCCCAGTAATGTAGGGATGGTTCAATATAGGGAAATCCATCAACATAATCCACTATATAAACAAACTAAAAAAAAACCACATGATCATCTCATTAGATAAAACACAACATGTTAAAAATCTTGGAAAGATCAGCTACTCAAGGCATGTAACTAAACATAATAAAGGCAGTGTATAGCAAACCAATAGCAAGTTTCAAATTAAATGAAGAGAAACTTGAAGCAATCCCATTAAAATCAGGGACAAGACAAGGCTGCCTAATCTCTCCCTATTTATTCAATATAGTACTTGAAGTTCTAGCCAGAGCAATTAGACAACAAAAGGAGATCAAATTGGAAAGGAAGAAGTCAAGATATAACTATTTGTGGATGATATGATAAGTGACCCAAAAAGTTCTACCAGAGAACTCCTACAGCTGATAAACAACTTCAGTAAAGTGGCTGGATACAAAATTAACTCAAACAAATCAGTAGCTTTCCTCTACACAAAGGATAAACAGGCTGAGAAAGAAATTATGGAAACAATGCCCTTCACAATAGTAACAAATAATATAAAATACCTTGGTGTGACTCTAACCAAGCAAGTGAAAGATCTTTATGACAAGAACTTTAAGTTTCTGAAAAAAGAAATGAAAGAAGATCTCAGAAGATGGTAAGATCTCCCATGCTCATGGATTGGCAGGATTAACACAGGAAAAATGGCCATCTTACCAAAAGCAATGTACATACTCAATGCAATCCCCATCAAAATTCCAACTCAATTCTTCACAGAGATAGAAAGAGCAATTCTCAAATTTATCTGGAACAACAACAACAACAACACCCCAGGATAGCAAAAATAATTCTCAACAATAAAAGAACTTCTGGGGGAATCACCATCCCTGACCTCAAGCTCTACTACAGAGCAATAATGATTAAAGACAGCATGGTATTGGTACAGAGACAGACAGGTAGATCAATGGAATAGAATTGAAGACCCAGAAATAAACCCACACACCTATGTTCATCTGATCTTTGAGAAAGAAGCCAAAACCGTCCAGTGGCAAAAAGACAGCATTTTTAACAAATGGTGTTGGTTCAACTGGTAGGCAGCATATAGAAGAATGCAAATTGATCCATTTTTATCTCCTTGTACAAAGCTCAAGTACAAGTGGATCAAGGACCTCCACATAAATTCAGATACACTGACTCTAATAGAAGTGAAAGTGGGAAATCCTTGAACACATTGGCACAGGGGAAATTTTTCTGAATAGATCACCAATGGCTCAGGCTCTAAGATCAACAATTGACAAATGGGACCTCATGAAATTGCAAAGCTTCTGTAAGGCAAAGGACACTGTCAATAGACCAAAATGGCAACCTACAGATTAGGAAAGGATCTTTACCAACCGTACATCCAATAGAGGACTAGTATCTAAAATATACAAAGAACTCAATAAGTTAGACTCCAGAGAACCAAATAACCCTATTTAAAAATGGGGTATGAACTAAACAGAGAATTCTCAACTGTGGAATCTCAAATGGCCAAGAAGCATCTAAAGAAATGTTCAACATCCTTAGTCATCAGGGAAATGCAAATCGAAATGACCCTGAGATTCCACCTCACACAGTCAGAATGGCTAAGATAAAAACCTCAGGTAACAGCAGATGCTGGTGAGGATGTGGAGAAAGATCAGTCCTCCATTGCTGGAGAGAGGTACAATCACTTTGGAAAACAATCTGTTGGTTCCTCAGAAAACTGGAAATAGTTCTACCTGAAGATCCAGCTATAAATAAATAAAATCTATAAGCATATGCTTATAAATTTATAAGCATATATATATGTATACATATATATATATTAAGCATACCGTAAAGATGTTCCAATATATAATAAGGACATGTACTCCACTATGTTCATAGCAGCATTATTTATAACAGGCAGACACTAGAAACAACCCAGATGTCCCTCAACAGAGGAATAGATACAGAAAATGTGGTACATTTACACAAGGGAATACTACTCAGCTATTAAAAACAATGACTTCATGAATTTTGCAGGTGAATGGGTGGATCTAGAAAATATATTCCTGAGTGAGGTAACCCAGACCCAAATGAACACACATGGTATGTAATCACTGATAAGGGGATATTAGCCTAAAAGCCCAGAATACCCACAATACAAGTCACAGGCCATATGAAGCTTTATGTTAAGGAAGGCCAAAATGTGCTTAAACCCTACTTAGAAGGGGGAACAAAATAATCATGGAAGGTAGAGAGAGTGGGGGAATTGGGAGGGAGAGAGGAGGGTGATAGAGAAAAAAGGCAGGGCAGGATCAGGTATGGAAAGAGACAGGAGAGAGGTCCAGAGGGTCAGGAGAATGAATAGAAATTTGTAGCAATGGAGGCGTGGGGAATGTGGTAACCACTAGAAAATCCTAGATGCCAGGAAAGTGAGAGGTTCCCAGGACCCAATGGGAATAGCATTAGCCAAATACCCCCACCAGAGGGGAGATAGAACTTGAGAGACCACCTCCAATAGATAAGCATGGTCCCCAGTTGAGGGATGGGGCCACCCACTCATCTCAAAAATTTAAACCAGAATTTTTCCTGTCTAAAGGAAATGCAGGGACAAAAAATTATGGAGCAGAGAGTGAAACAAAAGCCATCCAGAGACCGCCCCAACTTGGGATCCATTCCATCTGCAGATACTAAACCCCAACACTATTGCTGATGCCAAGGCATGCTTGCAGACAGGATCCCTCTGTCCTCTGAGAGTCTTCACCAGCATCTGACTAAGACAGATGCAGATACTCACAGCCAACCATGGGACTGAGCCCAAGGACCCCAATGGGAGAGTTAGGGGAAGGACTGAGGAGTTGAAGGGGATGGCAACCCCACAGGAAGAACAATATCAACTAACTGGACCCCTCAGAGCTCCCAGGGACTAAAGCACCAACCAAAGAGCATACATGGTCCAGTTCGTGGCTCCTGCTACACATGTAGCAGAGGATGGCCTTATCTGGCATTAATGGGGGGAGGGGGGCCCTTGGACCTGTGGAGGTTTGTTGCTCCAGCGAAGGTGGATGCTAGAGGGTTAAGGGGAGAGTAGGTGGGTGGCTGGGTGGGAGAGCACCCTCTTAGAGGCAAAGGGGAGGGGAATGGGATGGGGGAAATGCGGAGGGAAGATTGGGAAGGGGGACAACATTTGAAATATAAATAAATAAAATAATCAATTAATAATAATAAAAAAGGAGTCTGAGATCAGGGGCATATAGGAGTTACTTCCTTACCACTTTGAATGTTTTATTCATGAAGTTCCCCCCACACATATTGTCTCATCAGGGGACATAACAGTTTTCTGGAAACCCTGAAAATACTTCAGCACTATTCTAGAGGGCTGTTTGCAATTGTGGAACCACTTAGAAAGGCACAAAAGTGTGGAAAAAAAAGCCAGCCCAGAATAGACTGTGTGAAAGATATTTGTTTACAGTGCGAAGCTGGAACAAGACAGAAAAACCCACCTCCAGTCCAACAGCAACTTGAGGAGGCATGTGTGGACAACCTTTATCTCCATCTCTACATATCTGTAAGTGCTACAGTGGCACCTTGAGTATTGATTTTGGATTACATATAAGAGTTTGCAAGTAGGTGAATGTGTAAGCCCTGAACCTGTGTATGATTAGGAATGGTGGCTCAGTTTCACTGTATAAATCCGTGCATTATAAAATGAATTGCTCAGGGCAGGAAGCAGCCTAGAAGCTACTGTTTTGTATAAAGTAGAATAAGCAGTACGTAGCTTGAGCGCCACAGACAGGTAGTTCACACGAGAGAATATGGTGCTAAATAAACCTGTTTTTAAAAAAAAGTATGTAACCTCACTGTCATAACTGGGGAGAAGCCAGCCTGGCCTCTATGAAAACAAAGCTAATCTCACGGAGTCTTGGGTAGAAGGACAGCGATCATGTGATGATACACCCCGCCAAGGCTTGCAAGGATGCAGGACAGCTGTGGGAGCCTCAGCCCCACCCAAGCTTTCCATTGTAGACTAGCTCATGCCCAGGACTGCCCATGAACAAGGCCAATACATTCCCGAGCCAATCTATGACCTCTGGTACCATTCTTAACTAGGCCCATGACCCACTCCCTGCTCATGCCATTCTAGTCTATGTTAATGTTATCCCGTTCAGCTTTCTGGCCCACTTTCTGTTTGTTTAGATCTTGTTTTCCATACTTACTGACATAGCATAATTTTTATTCTCTCTCTCTCTCACTCTCTTGTTAAGCTTGCCCATAATTTCTCTATAAAGTAAGCTAGATTGTAAATGAGAGTTTCATGAAATTTCTAGCTGGTTATTGCTAGGAGAGTGAAGAGCTGTCAATTTTATGCAAATTTCTTTCATGTTCTACTATCAATCAAAGCCTTAATTTTAGTGTTTTCTGCTAAGTTCCTCTGGTTTCCTAGGGGGTTCTATCAGCTGCAGAGGCAAGTGATTTCATCTTCTCTTCCTCGGCATTTTAATTTTGTTTTTTATTACATTTGCAAGAACTTCCCCCAAATATTTAATAAGGGTAATGTCTGACATCTCACTTTCAATTGCGCTCTTATAAATAAAAGTTATTGTTGATGTGCACAGTCATGTGTAAAGCAAATCTATAGCAAAAGGAAGGAGGCATCTTCTCATGCAGATTGCTTGCTGAATTATTAAACCAATCCAGTGCTGTCACGTGGCAGTAAGCATTACCTTAGAAGATGAGTATCCCTGATTTGCCACTTAATAGGGAGCAAGGGGGACTCTTTGCCTGTGATCATATTTGTGAAATTATAACATGCACATTCCTTTCCCAGACTGGTGACCAGTCAGAGTTTCTGAGTTCTTGAATACCCGGACCAAGCTGAAAACTACATAATGCTACTGGGGGTCTAGCCATATTTATTATACCTGGAGTAGATCAGATATAATACAAAGAGTTTAAATGAACTTTAGTGTTGTACAGCCCTTGCAATCCCCTCTGTGGATCTTGTCCCCACAAATATTATGTTGAGAGGATGAAAGACAGGCTTTTGTGCAATGAGGTGAAGAAAGTAAGTCACAGTAAAAAGGCCCCCCATGCTGCTGGATGAGGCCGAGGCTTCTCTGTCTGTTCCCGCTCCTGGCAAACTCCAGCAGTTTGTATTTTCCTTCACCCTGATTCTAAGAATGCACACTTGCTAATGCACAATGATGCTCCTGAGAAGGATGCGAGCAAGCTATCAAAATGATGACTTGTGGGGTTGGAAGAAAGCTCAGTAGGTAGAGTGCTTGCCTTACAAACAAGAGGCTCTCCGTCTGAATTTCAATCCCCCATTTAAACAGCCCAGTGTGAGGGCATGTACCTTCACCCCAGCACTGGGAAAGAGACAGAGGCTCTTGGGCTCATTGGCTGGATAGGCAGCAACTTTACTTGGCAAGTTTCAGGCCAGTTGAGAGAGAACTATCACAAACAAGGGGAGGGGGCACTGGAGAAATGGCTACATGGTTAAGAGCACTGGGTTCTTCCAGAGGACAGGGGATCGATTCTCAGCACCCTGGCAGCTCACAAACATTGCAACACCAGTTCCACGGGATCCAATGTCCCCTTCTGGACTACATGAACACCGGGCATGCATATGGCGCATAAACATATATGCAGACAAAACCCCATACACATGCAAATAAATAAATACATTTTTTAGGAAAAATTTGGACAGTGTCTAGAGAATAACACTTTGAAGTTTTCCTCTGCCCTCCATATTGACATGTGGTTGTGCCCCAAAACACATGGGCATCTGTACACATATTATGAGTTTACATATATATATATATGTAAACTCATATACATAATTATATATACATAATTATAGTTTACATCAGGAGTGGTGGGAATACATCTGTAATTTCAGCACTGTGTAGGTGAAATAAAATGGATGGTTAGTTAAGAGGCTAGCCTGCGTCACACAGTGAATTCAAGGCCAGCTTGGGATACATACCAAAAAAAAGCAAAGCAAGACAAGACAACAGAACACAATGTAATGATTATTTGGAGGTTAATGACAGGGGACACTTTACCATGTAGGGCAGTCGAACAGAAGAATGAGAAATTTCATCTATGGCATAAGTCTGGTTTCACCCGTGCTGAAGTGCAAATAGCACTCACAGAGCAGTTACTCAAACAGAATCTTCTAAGCCCCTGATGCCTTGCAAGAGCAATTACTTTCAGTGGCCACTACATGGCACTGTTGCCTCTCAGTTCTCTATAAACCTAAAGGCTGTAAAAAGTAATTGCATCTTTACCCTATTCCCATCCTTGCCCTCCATAGAGGCCTTAGCATAACATCTGCTGCTGGGGCTCACAAATGATCCAAACACTGAGAATTAGTAGCTGTTGAGTTCTCAGCCTGTGTATCTCCTCCTCCAAGGTTCAGGGAATATCACAGAAGTGGAAGCAGAAAGGATCTAAAAGAAAGAGAACGGGATGGAGGGGTGGACCACCATCTTCCAGGCTTGCCACCGGTGACGATCTGCACAGGAGACCTGCTCAAGATTGGCCCCACCAGCATTTTGTGACCAGGGGAAGAGAGGTTCTGGAGACCCCACGCCTCCCAGAGATTTATATATTCAGTTAAAGGTTGGTGGTGGGGTGAGAAAGAAAGAAACATGAGACATGAAAGGAGGAAGATATGAAAGTAGAAAGAGAACTCTGGAAAAGGAGAAGGTAGCAGGACGAATAGGAGACAAGAGAAGGTAAGATGGCAAGCAATGATAAAATATATAAATGTATGAAAATACTATAATAAACCCACGATATATAATTAACATACGGTAATGAAAATAAACTTAAGAGAGAGAAAACCTGTGGCTGTAATCTATGCTGGCTGTGTCAGCAGCACCCACACCACGCACCTGGCTGGCCCGTGGCTAGCTGAGTCCCTTGAAGCCAGCTGGTCCAGCAGCCACTGTCTCCCCACAGCTCCTACTCTCTGGTGTTTCTGAGGCAGGTTGTTTCTGAGGCTCCTGAAGAGGAGTTTTGTATTCTCTGTTGCTGACATCTGTGGAAATGAACAATATTGAAAGGTGCCCTTGAGGGGTAGACAAGATGGCTCACTGGGTAACCTGACCACCTGAGTTTAACCCTCTATCTATACGGTGGAAAGAGAAAACTGACATCCACAAATTGTCCTCTGACTTCCACATGTTGGCTGTTGGCACACATGCACACCTGCACACAAACTAATAAAGGTCATAAAATCAAGCCAGTAAAAAAAAAAAAAAATTAAAGAGCATCAGATCAGTTCAAGCCTGACTTTTCCTTATCCATTGGTAATGACCTGGTGCACTATCAAAGCTTTGGTAACTATTTCTTCTATTGTTGATGATTGGGAAAAATAATCTTCCTTGCTCCTAGAATTTCTTCATACCCTTCATGTATAAAGCTGCATGTAGCACAAGTCTCCAGGCTGAATTCCCCAACTGCTTCAATAAACAACTGCTTCTTAAAGAGAATGGGGATTCTAAAAACTGTAAGAAGGGACAACATCAGACTGAGTCGACGGCTGCTAACATTTGGAGACGTGGGTTCCTTTAAGAATAAGGTGATGACTTGTGGATTCATCTCTAGGCACACCCTCCCCAGTTTGCTACTGTATACAATTTCAGTAGGTAGTGGATGACCCCAAATCCACCCATCCTGCCCACCTAAGCAGCTCCAGGGAAAGGAAACAACCGTATTCAATTTGAGGACTCCAGTTCTTAAGAATAAAAGCCTATTAACAAGATGACCACACGGTGTCACTATAACACCGTCAAGTCGCAGGCTTCCAGGGCCGGAAAGGTGTTCAGAGGCAATGAAGGAAGGCAAAGCTGGAGCAGTTTAGCAAGGCTGTGTATGCTCCAGGGGAAAAGTATTTGGAAAAATTCAGGCGCCTGCTTTTCCTGGATGGACTTTGATCTTGAAGAGAGAATCGGAAAGAACTGGGAAGCTGCCTTTGGTGCAGGCAATCCAACTGCAGCCTTCACGACAATGATGCTGAGAGGAACTTCGTTGTAGAGATTCACCCGAAATGAGTGGTTAAAAAAGATAATGTTTTCTCACTCCTCAGGCACCCCAACTGCCACCCCCCTAAGAATAGCAAAATGCTTTTGCATTGTATTTTTCCTTTTTCTTAGAATTAAATGCACTTGCTGGTTACTAATGATTTTCTTTAAAAGAATCGAGAGTTATGAAGTTTTACTTTTTCAGCAAAAACCTAGTTAAGTTCTTTTTTTCTTTTTATTCCAAAGGGAAAGAAAAAAGATACTTGAAATCTAGGTCTCGGGGAAAGTCGTATTAAAGCCTTTCCAAAGAATGACCACAACCAGAAGGTTTGCTGTGTCATCTCCAGCAAATCAACACCCTTATTCTTCTTCATCCATTCCAGGTGCTAATGCCTGCTCCTTGTAACTTTGACAGATGTTTCCTAGTAGATAGCATGAGATCAATGGTCAGACTGTAGCCCATTAAGCCTTTTCTTGTTCCCAAAAGCATTTATAAAAACCTGAGATGTAAACAAAGCACATTTATGTTTAATCTCATGGCATGTATCAATCATAAAAAAAAACAACAAATGTCATTATGACTTTTTTCTACAGAGCATATTACTATTCTGTCACAGGAGAGCCCTGTTACACTGAGAAAAGTTGACGGTTAAGCCGGCCCTTTCCAGTGTCTTCAGTGTCAACTGAAAGAAGAAAAGTTTTTTTTTTTAATTAGTTATCTTATTTATGTATATTTCAAATGTTGTCCCCCTTCCCGGACTCCCTTTTGCAAACCCCCATCCCACCTCTCTCTCCTTTGATTCTAAGAGGATGCTCACCCACCCACCCACTCCTGCCTCATTCCTCTAGTATCCCTCTACACTGGGACATCAAGCCTTCACAGGACCAAGGGCCTCTCCTCCCATTGATGTCCGACATATGTAGCCAGAGTCATGGACTTATCCATGTATACTCTTTGGTTGGTGGTTTCATCCCTGGGAGCTCCAAGGGATCCAGTTAGTTTATATTGTTGTTCTTTCTATGGGGTTGCAATCTCCTTCGGCTCAGAAGGAACCGTTTTTTAAACGAAATGTCTTGTAAGGACAGTAAGGGGGCAGGGGAATTTTTTCCACCCTGCCTTAGATGTTACCTGGACACATTCCTCCATCACAGTGTGTGACTTCTCGTGGGAAATTTTGTGGAGACCAGATAAGAAACACAGCTCGCAGATGTCAAAGTCCAGGCACTTTAGACAACGGTATCTGCCAATTGAAATGGAAGAACAGCTTATGCCACTTTCGGTAGGAGAGCAAACAGGTGATATTCAAGTAGAGAATGAGACCCCACAAACATACAAGGGGTGCCTTCTTGGCCTTGCAAAATTTTTGTGTAGCTTTGAAAATTAGCACACTTTAAGTGGGAAGGCACTCCCCTTTGTTACACAATGTACATGATGGAAAAGGCAAGGGTTTTTAATAAGGATTATTGGATGAACTATGCAGCACTGTAGACAGTTACAGGGAATTGTCTGGACAGTATGCTAATTACCCTGAAGTGTGCTCCTTCATGTTCTGAAATCACCTTCAGAGTCACAAGAAAGACAGCTGAGTGGATCATACAACTGGTTTGTTGATAATTTTAACAAAGCTTTTTCTACCATCTCATCTCAGTCTTCTATGACTTATTTTTTATAGAACATAAATGAGAACCCATCTATCTAGAACTTAATTCTTGTAGTAGGGACAACCTTTGATCCTTATACCTTGTCTTCCCCATCCATCCCTCCCTCCTTCTCTCTCTCCCTCCTGAGTCCTGCCACACCACGGAGGCTATAGGCTGATGTTGGATGCCTTCTCCAATAACTCTTCCATGATATTTTCTGAGATGAGGTCTCTCACGGAATCTGGAGCTGATCCATTTGTCTAGACTTGCCACCAACACCCAGGGGTTCTCCTGACTCTGTTTCTACTTGTTTTTTCCCATAGTTTCTGAGGAAGAGGACTTAGTCCCCACACTTGCTTTATCCACTGAGCCATGTCCCAGACCCCCTTTCTTCCCGTAGGGGAGTGAGTGGACCTTTCATTCTTCCTGTGCCTTCTGAGCACCATGGTGACTTCTGCTCTGTGGTTGCTTCTTCATCAATCTCCTTGGAACTAAAGCAGTTGCTTGAGTTTTGAGAGCCAAAGCCACAAGTTTAAGGCTAAGGCTGTAATATATATATATATATATATATATATATATATATATATATATATATATATATAAACAAGTGTTATGAGACTTCTCTCAAAGAAGCTACTGACATTCCTGGAGTCAGCCATCCTTAACTCACCGACAATCTTTCTAAGTTTAACTTCATTTTTTTTTCAGCAGACAAAGGCATGTTACACAGAATTCTGACACATTTCATTATACGTGTTGCTATTTTCTTGGTGGCCTGAGTAAGTCGCTTAAAAGTCACATTAAAAAAATCCCATGATATTCAATCTTATAAAATAATGATTATGAGGGGAAAAACTTATTTCAGTGTAAAAAATTGTACTTTATGTAATTTCGAATTAATTCTCTATCTGGCTGAGACGCACAATGGTTATATAAAGAACACTTTCTGTAGTTTAATGGTTAAATTATTGTAATGCATGCACTGTGATAAATTACATCCATATTTCGACACCGTCCATCATAAAAAAGATTATTTTTCACTATAATATAAAGATTTTTTTAGTCCTGCATGCTTGTTTCCCCATTGATTTGGTTCATTGTTTCAAACTATTATATGCAAAGAGGGTTTTATGAGTCAAACTTCGTTGCCTTCTCCAAATCCTTTGTGAATTCAGTCTAGCTTCCTAGCAAACTTCAAACTTGATTTGTAGATTTCTAGTGGACTCAGAAGACCTGTTTCAGCCCATGAGAAATGTGTTTCACATCTAAACTGGTGAAAATCAGGAAATACAAGAAGAGAAAGGGACCAAATGGGCCAATGAGAGGCCCTGGGGTTCTGACCTCCTTCCCTTCCGGGCCCCTTGTGACTTGTTAGCTAGTCTGGTTTCACCTCTTGCATAGTTGCATCCCCTGACCACAAATCACAACTCAGGCTCATCTTTGGCCTAGGATTCTCATTTCTTTCTTTCCTTCTCTTCAAAACCTATATATCCCAACCTCTCTCCTCTCCCTCTCTCCCTCTCTCTCCCTCTCTCTCTCCCTCTCATTTCTTTCTTTTTTTCCCCATTTTCCCAGACACTGTTTCTCTGTGTATCCCAGGCTGTCTTAGAACTCACTCTGTAGACCAGGTTGGTCTGCCCCTGTCTCTCTAGTCCTTAGAATAGAGATATGAACCACTACCGCCCAGCCATGATACCTCATTTACTTGCTTGTTTGTTTGAGACAGAGTCTGTGTAACCCTGCTTTTCTTGAAACTCACTATGTGGACCAGGCTGGCTTCCAGAGTTTCCTTCTGCCTCCCATGTGCTGGGATTGAAGGTGTATACCATCACACCCCGAGGAAGGGGTTTTAACTGTGACGGTTAAAAGTCAAGGAGGGGTCGGAAGTTCTCATCCGTAAACCTAGCTTTCACATGTGTCCATGTCTCAGCAGATCTGTTCCAAATTGATGGCTCCTTTGAATCCCACACCTTGTTCTTGTGATGCTAAGGCAGGGAATCTGGATTTAGACCACCAGTCTCTACTACCTGCTAACCATGGAATTGAGTGTTTCAGGAAGTTGGAGATAATGGTGTAGCCTTTTGTACAGCTTGTACCACATTTTAAGAAACATGATCCCTGTGAGCTGCTTAGCCGAATGTGTCTTTCATACTTAACAAACCATTCTTATGGTAGCTCCAAAGTTTAAAAGGTTTATTTGGAGCAGAAGACACCTGTTTTACACCTTGGTTCTCAACCTTCCTAATGCTGCAACCCTTTAATACAGCTCCTCATGTTGTTGTGACGCCTCCCCGGGCCCCCCACCAAAGATAAATGTTTTTTTGTTGCTACTTTATAACTGTAATTTTGCTGTTATGAATCATAATGTAAATATCTTATATGCAGGATATCTGATATTTGACCTCTGTGAAAGGGTTGTTCGACCCCAAAGGGATCTCAACCTAAAAGTGAAGAACCACTGCTATAGAAGAAAAGCTGAGTGTGAACCAGAGAAAAACTTAATATTTCACCAATTATCGGAAAT
The DNA here is from genome assembly GCF_978045245.1 of Mus caroli. NCBI lineage: Eukaryota > Metazoa > Chordata > Mammalia > Rodentia > Muridae > Mus > Mus caroli. The sequence goes on from NW_028227256.1 coordinate 60,548,591, forward strand.
ACATTTATCTTCAACCATGCCGCCTCAGACTGGGAATTAATTTTCTAAAGGCAAGCACATTCCAGATGTATAGAAAAGATCCCAGAGAGAGTCTGGGGCTATGCAACTCCACCACTGGGCCCATTTGCCAAGTGACCATTTGGGAAATATGATATTGACGGTACCTCAGTCCTATGATCGGGAAGGCCCTGCAGACACTGCACCGCACAGGGTGAGTGACTGTTTCCGCGGCTGACAGGCGGTAGCAGGTTGGGAGCCACAAGAGGACCAGAGGCTCAGACTGTGCCCAGGACAGAAATTTCTCTTCCTTGATTCCAGAGCTCAACACCTGGGAAGCAAGAGGAGGCTGAAACACACATTCAGGGGGAATCGGCCCCCTTTCTTCCCTCTGTTTCCGTGTCTGTCTAAAGACATCTGAAAGCTAGTGGCAAGGCTGCCTCTAAACTCAGGTCGTCCTGGAATCAGCGTGATGCGTAATTTAAGCAAAGTCTTCAAATGTCTGCCCAAGCTACCTACCCCTCGGAAGCAGCTGTGAATAGCACTTTCCACGGGACGCAACGTGTAGCTCTCTCCCACGACAGTCGGGATCTGCAAAGGCAACCTCGTGTTAGCCCTGAAAAAATGGACTTAGAGCTCCCTGAGTAATGATGCTCACAAAAACGGAGGTCAGGCAAGCAACAATTATTGGGCATCCAAGAACAGAAGAACCAGCACATTCAAAAGAAAAAAGTAAGTTTAAATTTTGTGAAATGGAACCTTTGAGTTGGACCGATGAAAAAGGAAAGGGGGGCGGGGGAGTCACAGGAGGAAGGCATTGAGGTAGCAAAGGGAAGAGGTCTATTGTCTGACTTCTTAGAATCCCAGGCAGGTTATTTTAATCTTTCTTTCCCACCCCACCCTCACCCGATGGAGGTCATAATGACACTGCCTTCAAGTTTACAATGGCTTTAAGAAAAAACCGAGTCAACTGTTTTCATATCATCTCATTTGACTACATGTCAATTCCATGACTTGTTTTGTTCCTATGTTAAAATATCTGACATCAAGAACTTCATAAGAGGAGAGTTTGAGGTTAGTTTGTGGTCTGTCTCCTTCCATGGATTAAGATATCGGTTAGATCAGAGTCTTCATGATCCAGTTACAGATCAATGATAGGATCTACTGGTTGGGAGCTTTTGATTCAGGAGTCTCTTGGGTCACACTTCATATGCAAACCATAACTCTAGTCTTTGAAGTGGGGTGGTAATCATCATCGTTGAAAGGAAGGAGAGATAGGAAATGACTCACTATGTCAAAAAGAGATATCTACATGTTCACGCATTATTTATGGCAGCCAAGATACGATACCTAGGTGTTCGTTGACATTAGTGAATGCTATTCAGCCTTTAAAATAGGAAGTCGAGTCATTTGCTATAGCATGGATGAACCTGGGAAATATATGCTAAGTAAAATTAAAATTAGTCATACACAGAAATACTGCATAAATTCGCGTACATAGAGAAATATAAAACAGCTAAATTTATAGAAACAGAGAGTGGAATGTGACTTCTTTGAGATGGGACTGGAGTGGGAAAATTAGGGAGATGTTGCCCAAATAGTATAACTTAAAATTTATGATGGATGGGTTCTGAGGATCTAACACACAGCACAGTAATATGTTAGTGATGTCATCTTGCGCCTTTTTGATATTTGACATGAGGCCAGGTTTTGGGTCTCCTCATCTTCCAATTGTGCTCGGACACCGACAGGCGCCCTAAAACATACAATCCTTGGGAATGGAGAACTTTTGGGTTCCCAGGGAAGCAGACTGGACTCCTCAGCAGGAACGACTGAAGGCTGGTTGCTAATCATTGATGGCTATCAGCTAGGAGCGGAGTTGGACTCTGAAATTTCCTCAAAGTCTCACCAAATATAGTAAAACTAACATAGCAGCCAACCAGAAACAGACATATGTAACTTCCCCACCACCTACCAATGAAGGTTTAGGTTACCCAACCCTAGCTAAAATTTCCCTACTTTTCTATTTCTACTTTGCACACCTTTGTCTGGGGGTCACCATTTTGACAAATGCTGGCAATTTCTACAGAATAAATGCACTTTGCCTTTGAATGCTATTTGAGTCTGGGGTCTTCCTTCAGTGATTCTTGGACCCTAACAACAGACAGTGACTGTGGGTGTGATGGGTGTGTAAGTGACTGGATGGTGGTGAGCATCACACAGTCTTGGGTATGCCTGTGATACACAATGCTGTAACAGACTTTCCTCTCTTGTTCCCTTGCTCCCTCCCTCCTTTCCTTTCCTTTCCTTTCCTTTCCTTTCCTTTCCTTTCCTTTCCTTTGTTTTTCTTTCCTTCCTGTATTTCTTCTTTTGAAATAGTATCATGCAGTCTGGCCTCAAATTCCTGAGCTCAAATAATCGTCCTACCTCCCCATCTCGAGAGTCCCCGGAACCATAGGCACATGCACACAAAACTGCACTTAATATCTTTCATACATATAATTTTTGTTAATTAAATGTTTTTTTAATAAACTAAATAGGTCAAGGAATCACTGAGAGATAGCATTTTTCTCAAGATTAAAAAAAAAAGCAAGTTTATTGTGAAATTGGGGTATCTCTCTAGACATTCTCCCTCTTCGTGAAGGGGACAAAATTTGTTAGATTCTATTTATTGATTTTTCATGATTTTGTAGATAATCCAGTAGCTCGATTGTCCGTGCTCTTTCTTCTGGTCAACCACAGTCACCACAGGGGTATTAACTAAGGGACTAGGAACCTCTTGTGATTTCCAAGATGGCGATGCATTTGGCTCTGGTTTCTGTGCACACATCTGTGTGCACCCGTCACCTTCATTTATTCCCATTTGGACAGGAGTCCCAGTTTCACATCTGACGTCTTGCCCAGCACAGGCTGCCAGACACACTGCCTGCAATCTCAGAAGTAATTGCAGAGACCCCCTGTGGAGTCCATCAACTCAGATAAACATCCTTCTAATCAGGAAAGTGGCACTTAGAACCACTTTGCTGACAATTAGCCAGACAAAAGTCAACAAACATTTGCCTACTACTAACAAGATGGCTTGTATTTTAAATTGTTAATAACCCTGTCAGCAGTAGAGCATAAGCAACTACTCCCAATGTTATTTAGTCAAAAATCACAACAGCAGCAGCAGCAGCAGCAGCAGCAGTGGACTCATTTCCCATCTTTTGCCCTCTGAGTTCTGATGAACGAACTGGGCCACTCATTAAGAGCATTGCTGACCCAACATTCTTCTTACTCTGGTGTCCTTACCCCTAATGAAACAGAGAGTCTCAATTCATATGTAAAACATGAGTGCTCAAAGACTGAGATTATCAGCTTGTGACCCTGACACTGTAGTTGGGATTCCTACTGTAGTGGAATTTAACCTGATGTTTCCCCTTTAAATATCTACATAAAGATCTTTTTCTGTGGATGAATTACCTATTTGGCTAATTTCTTGCAGGTGTTCTATGGAGAAGAATTAAATGTAACTAGGTGGCACACTGGCACAGGCACGATGGCATTCTGAACGATAATTAGCATTCCTAAGGGATGATTTGAATCACATTGCAAGGACTGGAATTTTCTATTGGAATCTGTCTTGGATCCCATAATGGAAGCCAATGGGATGATAATTTGCTATGCAAATCACAAAGCTGCTTCCCACTGGCCCTCTCAGAAGCCGGGCACTGCATGGTCAGAGGAGGGAGGGCAGTGGGAGCCAGCAGCTCAGCAGCTCATCGACCTTGATTGAATTTGAAACCAGTGGATTTTTAAAATCCTTTGAGACTAGAGCTAACTTGAAGCCATGAGTGGCAGTCGGAAAGTCACAAAGACTTCTAGAGGAGAGAGAAAATGCCCCGCTACCCAGTTCCTTTTATCAAATCCACTTTGAAACTGGCTACTGTTATCAGTCTGGTGGAACAAGTGGATGAGCAGATTAAGCCTCTTCTGGCTTTCTACTTGCTTGCCTTCTGAGACATGACGTTGTTAAGGATGAACGTCTGCAATGGTGGTTGCCTGAGACATGCCTCAGATAGCAGAAAAGCTGCAGTAGGATCTATGTGCTGTTGCAAGCACAGGAAGGGCATTAAAGTATTAATACCTTCACCTGGTGTATTTTGAGTCATGTTGTCTAGCAGAGAGCAAAGCAAATCGCATAGCAGCTAGAAGCTGATGATTAGGCAGAACTGCATTAAATCAGGACGTCATGAAAACTGCCCCGTATAATAGTAGTTTGCTTTCCTTCTGCTGTGAGAAGCACCACACTCAAAGACATCTTGTGAAGGGCAGGTTTATTTGGCTTACAGGTCCCTGTTCACCGTCTTCTGTTGAGGGAAGTCAGGGCAGGAGCTCAGACAGAAACAGAGGTGGGAACCATAAAGGACCACTGCTTACTAGATTGTTTCCCATGGCTTGATCTGCCTGCTTTCTTATACAATCCAGAACCATGTGCCCATGTGTGGTGGCATCTACAGTGGGCAGGGCCCTTTCATATTAATCGTTAATTAAGAAGAAGCCCTACAGATGCACCACCAGATGGAGACATTTCCTCAATGTTCTCTCTAACGAACCCAGTTGTGTCATGTTGATAAAGAGCTCACCAGCACACTCTATCTTCCTTCCTTCTTCCTTCCTTCCTTCCTTCCTTCCTTCCTTCCTTCCTTCCTTCCTTCCTTCCTTCCTTCCTTCCTTCCTTCCTTCCCTCCCTCCCTCCCTCCCTCCCTCCCTCCCTCCCTCCCTCCCTCCCTCCCTTCTTTCTTTCTTTCTTTCTTTCTTTCTTTCTTTCTTTCTTTCTTTTTTTCTTTCTTCTGAAAAGAAGACTTTAGAGGTTCTCATTCACTAGCTGCAAGATAGCCAAATTCATTGTGTGATTCCCAGCAGAGACAAGGGAAGCAGGCATATATCTGAATGATGAAGACCCTGCCCAGAGCATGGACCTCTGCCTACTGCCTCTCTGGATATTCTCTCTGTCCTCCATAAAACCACACTAAACCAATGAGGCAGATTTGAGTCAGAGAATCTCCTCAGCTTTCCTCAAAGCTGGCTTTGAATCTGTTTTTTTTTTTTATAACAATCTCTCTGTCTTTCCTTGTCTCTCTACCTCTATCTCTTTCCCGGTTTCTCTGTCTCTCTCTTTTAAAATAGTAAGCAATATGAACTTTAGAGTCCAGTAGCAAGAGAAAAAAGAAAACAAACAAACAAAAAAGCCAGGATGTTTGTAAAACCAGTTAGGACCAATGTCAAGATGTATGCTAAGTGTTCTTTGCTCGTTTTAACATTTCTGTACAATTAGGTTTTCATAATTGCCATTTCCCACTATGTATCTGATGTTATGGCACATTTGAACACTCCACACAGGAACAGAAAAGGAGTAGACTCTATGTTGGGAACACACAGACTAATCCTGGAAATTCTTCCCCTTATCCACTGTAGTTGATGAATTATTTCTGTCTTATTGAGCTTTTCCATAAGACATGACTCTGTCCACATCTTGCCCCTGAAGTCTGTGCTATTGTTTCCCAATTAAAACTATTTTCTAATTCCTTTGTCTCAGAGCTGAATCTTGTCTCGGGGGTGAGAACATTTATGCCTCTCTATTGCTCCTGAGACCCCTGCCCCCAACACTCACTGCCAGCAACATTTTAACCTTACTAAAAAATTTAAAACCTGCTGTCAACTCCAGGCAGACAAGCTTCTGTTTGCAATGGTTGGCAGTCACTGCAGAGACCCATAGCTGGTCAAAGTGCAGAAAACAAATGGCTGTTGAGTGCCTGGCCATAAAGGGGACATCTTTATTACCTCCTCCTCAAGGCTCAGGGAGCATCAGAAAGAACATAAGAGCTGGAGGGAATGGGGAGAAAGACAGAATACTGATTTCTGGACATTATGTGGCTGTTGTCTTCAAACTCAGAGCAGCTCTGGTCTCCTGCACAAAGGCTAGACAAAATCGAGTCTGTCAGTACCCTGTCATGGGGCTCTGCTCCTCTTGGAGGGTGTAAATGCAATTAATGATTGATGGAAGAGAAAGAGACTTTGTGTGTGTGTGTGTGTGTGTGTGTGTGTGTGTGTGTGTGTGGCGTAGCTATTGGTAAGGTACCCAAACTCTTATAATCAAACTCTCACTTGATGTCCTCCCCAGTCTTCTCTATGTACACACTCAATGGCACATATACATGTGCATATACCACTCCCCTCACCCACTAAAGAAGGCAGGGTGGCAGCTTTATACAGCCAGTGTTACTCTTCCACTAATCTGTGGTAGAGCAGTATCTAGCTAGCATTTGGTTGGGGTAAGAGAAGGAGGTAGATGTAGACATTTCTATTGGTCTACAGGACTGAACTGGTCACAGTAAGACCCAGCACTAGGCAGCCTCAGAGGCCCCGACACTAAGAGAGTGCCTATGGACAAAATCTGCTATAGTTGAGAGGCTCTAGGCCCTGTGAGATGGACTCCCATTCCAGTCTGTATTATTTCTGGCTGGAGATAGTAACCTTAGGGTTTGAGTAACTAACTCTCAGTCATAGGCAGTCCTTAGAAGGTAAGGCTGGAATTTCAATTTACATTTGTGCTGGCTGTAATGGTCCTAGGCTTAAGACACCTCCCAGCAACACAATGGCTATGGAATTCATAGACTTAAGGACCATAACAACAAGTCTGCCTAGATATTCTACACAGGTTTACTGTTAGTGGATATTCCCAGACAAAGCTAGACTTCCAAGATTGGAACAGCCACTGGTGGTTTGAATGAGAATGACCCCTATAAACTCATGTTTGAATACTTAGTTTTCAGTTGGTGGAACTGTTTAGGAAGAATTAGAAGGTGTGTCCTTGCTGGAAGAGGCGTGTCAATAGGAGGTGGGTGGGATTTGAGGTTTCAAAAGCCCATACCATTCTCAGTTAGCTCTCTCTGTCTCTAAGTCATGTTTATGGATCAGATGTAATATGGATTAGATTCTGATGCAAATAAAAAATTCCATTTCACCCCTACTACACTATCAAAGGTATCATAGGCCTCTTATTTTTATTCCTTTATCCCCATAATCTTAATCTTATTTCCCCCTGATTGCTTAGGAGACCCTGACCGTTACACTCCAGGCAGCCTATTCAACCCCACCCACATTAAACCTGAGTAATATTTCCTATTGCCTACACTATCTTCCATCTCTCCCCAACAAACTAGAAGGTGTGGTAGCTTGTTCCTCTCAATTCTCACCTTGCCTTTCCTTCCATTTCCTCCCCATCTCAAAACAACGCAGTCTTACATCCCATCCACTCACCCAGTCCCTATACTGAATCCTGGTTGCTGATCTATTCATCCTCACATGAACTGGTAGGCAACCCACAGAACCCCCATTCATTATTACTGGCCAATTACACTCCATTATTTCTTTCTCTGTTTTCCTAATTTTAATACCTATTTCTGGCCTTTTGAAAATAAAAATGTTTAAATAGACTCAAAGTCCCAGCAGACTAAATACTTTAGTCTTGTAAACTACAAGTGAATAACTAATTTTATTAGGACAACAAGGAAGAAGGTCCTTCACTGTCAACACCCAAAGCTGGTATTCTCCTCAAACTACTCTTGTGTTAGTAGTCCTCAAGGTACTGCCCCAGCACTTCTGTTGCCACAATACCTGCCATGATGGCTGTGAACTCTAACTCTCTGGGACCATGAGCCCTCAACTTTAAATGCTTTCTTTATAAGTTGCCTTGGTCATGGTGTTTCGTCAGAGCAATAAAGAACATAACTAAGACAGCTACCCACTTCTTCAATGTACAGACATCAACACAGGATCATAAGGATCAAGAAGAAGATCCCCAAACAGCAGGGGAATGGATATAAGCAATTCAGAAACTCCCCAGAGAAGCCAAGAGAAATTAAAAAATTAACGTATATATCAGACCAGAAAAGTTCAAGGAGCAAAAGAAAAGCCACAGTCCAGAGCAGCAACAACAGAAGAAGAGAGATGGAAGCGTGGACTCAAGACAAGGATGAGAAAGCATACTGCTCCATTGAGAAGAAAGAGAAAAGGATGCTGGGATTATGGGACAGCATCAGGAGAACAAAGATGTAGCTCTCACTTAAAATGGGAGAGAAAGACATGGGGAGCCCATAAACAGAAAAATGGCCAAGGAGACGGCTCAGCCGGCCAAGTCGTTGACAGGCAAGCATGAGGAGTTGAGTTCAGATCTCCAGCACCTACATTTTTGCCTTTAATAAATGAAAGATGCTTTATTCATACAACACTACATAGTGGTCACAATTAAGTAGGCTAACGGTTAGTTATGACATCTTAAAATTAACTTTTTCTAATTAACGAATAGCAAACATTTTGTATGAGAGTCAGAAATTTGTTGTTTTTAGCGAGAAAGATTAGGCCAAACTACTTAGCTTTGCTTGTGAGGCTAAGGAATATTGGCCTCTGCTGTAGATGGGAATGGACAATGAGGAACTTTGGAAATGGGAGTGTGTTATGGTTGGATCTTAAGTATCCCCAAAGGCATGTAATAAAGGCCTGGCTGCAGCTTGGTGGCATCAGCAAATAGATGAAGTGTTAAGAGTGGGGCTTCCCTAGGGATAAGCCCTTGAAGGACACTATTAGACTCTAGTCTTTTGCTTTCTCTTGGCCACCATGGGATGAGCAGCTTCCTTTACCATACGCTCTCACTATGATGCTTTCAACCTGCCCCAGTCCAAAAACAACTGGGACAACTGGCCACAGGCTGAAATTTCCAAAGCAGTGACCCAAGATAAAATATCTGCTTCTCCACCTGAAAAAATGTTCAACATCCTTAATCATTAGGGAAATGCAAATCAAAACAACCTCGAGATTTCACCTCACACCAGTAAGAATGGCTAAGATAAAAAATTCAGGTGACAGCAGATGCTGGTGAGGATGTGGAGAAAGAGGAACACTCCTCTATTGTTGGTGGGATTGCAAGCTTGTACAACCACTCTGGAAATCAGTCTGGCGGTTCCTCAGAAAATTGGACATAGTACTACCGGAGGATCCAGCAATACCTCTCCTGGGCATATATCCAGAAGATATTCCAACCGGTAAAAAGGACACATGCTCCACTATGTTCATAGCAGCCCTATTTATAATAGCCAGAAGCTGGAAAGAAGCCAGATGTCCCTCAACAGAGGAATGGATACAGAAAATGTGGTACATTTACACAATGGAGTACTACTCAGCTATTAAAAATGATGAATTTATGAAATTCTTGGGCAAATGGATGTATCTGGAGGATATCATCTTGTGTGAGGTAACCCAATCACAAAAGAAGTCACTTGATATGCACTCACTGATAAGTGGATATTAGCCCAGAAACTTAGAATATCCAAGATACAATTTGCAAAACACAAGAAAATCAAGAAGAAGGAAGACCAAAGTGTAGATACTTCATTCCTCCCTAGAATAGAAAATAAAATATCCATGGAGGGAGTTACAGAGACAAAGTTTGGAGCTAAGACGAAAGGATGGGCCATCTAGAGTCTACCCCACCTGGGGATCCATCCCATAATCAGCCACCAAACCCAGACACTATTGCATATGCCAGCAAGATTTTGCTGAAAGGACCCTGATATAGCTGTCTCTTGTGAGGCTATGCCGGTGCCTGGCAAACACAGAAGTGGATGCTCACAGTCAGCTATTGGATTGAACACAGGGTCCCCAATGGAGGAGCTAGAGAAAGTACCCAAGAAGCTGAAGGGGTCTGAAACCCTATAGGTGGAATAACAATATGAACTAACCAGTACCCCCAGAGCTTATGTCTCTGGCTGTATATGTAGCAGAAGATGGCCTAGTCGGCCATCATTGGGAAGAGAGGCCCCTAGGTCTTGCAAATTTTATATGCCCCAGTACAGGGTAACGCCAGGGCCAAGAAGTGGGAGTTGGTGGGTAGGAGAGCAGGGCGGGGGGGGGGTATAGGGAACTTTCGGGATAGCATTTGAAATTTGAAATGTATATAAAGAAAATATCTAATAAAAAGCCATAAGGAAATATATTATGTAAATAACTTAAAAAAAATCTCTGCTTCTCAATTTGACTGGCTCAGGTCTCCTGTACCAGAAAGGTAGCTCACACATTTTGGAGAGGTCATTGGCTCAGTTCAGAGAAAGAAGTAGACAGGGTTGGCATTGGGCTCCCAAAAGATGAGTCAACACTGCAAGAACAGCAACAGCAGCAACAGCAATAATAATAGGTTGGTATGACTGACACCCACTGAGATTTCCTAAGTACGTCGATTTACCTGCTGTAGATCTGTTAGTAAGGCTCTCAAAACTCTTCGGGTCATGCGGGCTTGGGAATCATCGCCTCTCCTGTTCTTTTCCGCATAGAGCTGGAAAAAAGCTAGGCACATAAAGAGAGAAGAAATCTTTCATTGAGTCCTTGTGTCCTTGAAGAGTACATGCTTTGAGACAGCTTCTCTGTGAGTATAAAGAACAGTGGACTTATATTCTCATTGTTTGCTTGTTGCTGTGAAGGCTGTCTAGTGCTGGCCACCAATAACTAATGACCCATTTGCATCTTACCCTCTGGTAATTCCAGACCTCTGGGGTAAAGAATGGGGAATAGCAAACTGAGGATTTCTATTTTTAAAAAAATAGTAATTAATGCTTTCTTGACAATCTCTAAAATCATAAATGTCAATAGTAGCTAAGTAATGCAAAACTAGAAAGCGTAGATTTTTAGAGAGAATCCTGCAAACATTTTTTTAAAAAGAAAATATAAACAAAACAAGGACTGGAAAATTGGCCCAACAGTTAAGAGCACTAGCTGCTTTTCCAGAGGACTTGGGTTTGGTTTCCACTACCCACAAGAAGGCTGATAACCAACTGTAACTGCAGTCCGAGGGCATCTGACTTCCATTCTCTAGCTACTGCAGGCACTGCACTCATGTGGTACACAGACATGCACACAGGCAAAACACTCATAAAATAAAAATAAATTGTCAAAACAAACAAACAAACAAACAAAACAAACTGGTCATGCTGAGGCATGCTACAGAGCAGTTCATTATGACAGGGATTCAGACGCTAGCAGACAGGATGACATACTGGGGGCTGGGGAGTCACCATGCTTCAGAACACACTTAAGGTCTACACATGTTACCTCTGTACTTTGTAAGAGGGCTGTCCCCTGAGAGGGCAACCAGCGCAGCAGCCACAGGTTGAAGTTTAAGAATACCTGATCCTGTTCTGTGGGGCCATGAATCACAAATCACAGACAAGGGCAGAAAGGGCAGGGTTATTTATATAAATGGTTTATAAGAACTGTAAATATAAATGGGTATTTCCTGTATGATGCTAATGTTGCTAGCTTCTTATAGTCTTCATATATTTAGAACTTGGCAGAACAGGGCACCAAAGGAAAGTGATTGTCTCATTCATTCATTTATCCATTCATAATTCAGTAACTATTTATTGTGTGCTTCTTTGTGATAAGCACTGAGTCAGGTCTGGGTGTGCAGATGTGGCCTATCCTGGTGGAGTAGACAGTCTTAATCCCTTAGGAGTCACCTACCTGCATTCCACACAGCAAAGATGAGGTCAAAAGAAAAAAGCATGTGCCCTTCCAGAACTACCTGTGGGCTCTAGCCTTCAGCCTGACTGCACCCTGCCCACAAGTTGTGTAACTTTCTACCCTGGACAGACAATTTATCAAAGGTATGAGGGGTATTAGAGATAAGCACACCAAGTATCTGAAAAGATACTCCAAGGTCTAATGTTTAAAGGGACTGAAATCATGACAAAATTACTCAATAATATACTTATCTACTATTTGTGAAGTTAGGAGTAAGTGGCAAATCAGGAGGGAAAACAAACATAAGGAATTTGGCGATGATTTATATTGTGCTTGCCTCTGGGAGGTAAGCTTAAGTCATCATCATCAACAACAACAACAACAAAACCATCACCACCACCATCATCATTTCCTCTTCCTCCTCTTCCTTCTCGTCAAACCAACTGAGAACCAGCAGAACCAGCAGAAAAAAAAATCCCAGCTTAGGAAAACACACACTGTACACACAGACTCACAAAGCCACTGTCTCCAGAGCATGACCTCTGAAATATCAGCTGTTAGTTGTCTAGGTGCTAGATATTCAATTCCACTCCAGCTAAACAGCCAAGTAAGCCAAAACTTGATAAGAAAGAAATGAACACAAATATACTACCAGATAATGAAGAGCAAAGTGTAGTATAAAGACACCTTACCCTTCTAAAAGGTGGGGGGATTCTGCTCAAATGGGAATGAGTTTGTATGGGGGCGGGGGAGAGATTCCCTGCTTCTATCTTTCTATGCATCCTTTGTACGATTAACACGTAGGAACACTGCTTTATTTCCTTATTGAGTGGGTAATGAGTCGGTTACTGACAAATAATCAAGCCGACAAGTAGGGAGAACGTGTTACACAGCAGATCTCAAGTGAACATTAGACAGAACTGAATAGCCAGTGGCCGGAGATCTTGCTGTTGAGGCCACAGGGTTATCCCCACATCTTCACCTGTCAAACATGGCCATGAGAAGACTCAGGGTGAGCTCTGGTGCTCTTGGGTGCACTTGGGCTGCATTTCCCATCCCAGTGCGCTGAAACAGCTCCCGGAGCTCCTGAAAAAGCTGCTGCACAGAAATGGAGGTCTCTGTGCTCTCACCAGAACGTCCACGCCATAGAACCTGCTGAATCAGGAAGCTGTCCATCAAGTCCACTGCAGGGAACAAACAAAGGATGGAGACCTACTTTCTGATGAGAGAAAGTGGCTTCAAATGCAGCAAATATCTTCCAGTGCTTAAGTGAGATTGTTGTTGTTTGTTTGTTTTACAGTGGATTTTTCTTAAAGGGAGTTAAATATGCCCACCTAGAATTTTTTGAAACCATATGTCATTAAGGCATGAAAACACTATTAGTAGGACAATTGCTAGGGGTGGAGCGTGGATCTTACAGACTGAAGTTAAAAAGAGATGGACACCTTAAGGATAAACCTTCTAAGAAGTTGAAACACTGTAGTGATGAAATGGCAGAGGATCTTTTTGCACTGTGCCCTGGGAGGACTAAACACTGGCCTTTTCTATCTGAATACAGCTTTCCTGACTACAGCTTAGCTTCAGAAGGAACACGGTGTATTGAAATGGTGTGTTTGCAGTTCTCATAGTAAAAAATAAATCTTAAATGGCATCCTAAAATCTGTGGCTGAATTGCCAGACCATGTGGGTCTCACTCTTCTTCAGCAATATCACTTTTTAAAAATCTTGGTTCCATCAATATTATTATCTTGAGATGGTACTTCATAAAACCAGGGCTGTTTACAAAAACACTGACTGGTTTCTCACAGGCACACACATGTATAGCCATCATGTAAAAAGTTTACAAGGCAAGGAATAGAGAGAAGAATGAAATCTAGCTAGCTCTATAGATCTTGCCAACAGAGGGTGACAGACAAGCTTAATAAACACTCCCACTACCACCGAAGAGGTGGGGATGTCAAGAGTCCAGAGAGCTGCTGGCATTTAAAATGCTTCAGCCTGTGAAATGATAAAACCCAGAGCATCTCACTACTTCATAAATCACCCTCACAGATAAGGAATCCACCCAGCATAATAAAATTTTTTATTTGTTTTCTGATATTGCTTTGAAGGGAGAGTCTATGGCACAGGGGAGCAGGTTTCATGAATGCCCCTTCAGTAAAACCTGGCCACAGGTGGCAGCAGCTGTAAACTTTTTTTGTTTTTGTCATTGATCACAAGCTTCTATTGTCTGAGCCTGGCATCTGGAATGCAGGGGGTTCTTGTCTTGTGAGAGTTCTAAATTACAGTCATGCAGATAAAGGCGTGGTCCATTAATCTCACAAGATTCCGAATAATGATAGTCTCTGGATCTTGCTACCTGGAGCTCCTGGGATACTTTATCTTGGAGTTTGGGGCTTTTTGCTTTCAAAAATCCTTGCCTACATTTCCTATTGCTATCAGTGAAGCAACATATGGGTGGGCTGCTCACAATGGTCTCTTCCCCACCCCCATCTCCTGTATGTTACCAATGGGTTCAATGCACAGGTCCCGCTTTCCTGATCCAGGAAGTTACCTGTGTGGGGCAGGTTTTGCTTCTCTTTATGAACTGAACATCACACATTAGGGACAGATTGTCTCGAGTGTTACAAAGAACTTGTACTTACATTGGCAAAGAGTTTGCACAGATCGTAATTTGAAGGCTGTTCTATAGACAGAATTCTCAACTCTATTAAGAGTACCTGCAAAGAAAACATGAAGTAGAGTGGATAATGTTTATGTCATTGAGCAAATCCCACACCCCTAGAGAGAATCGAAGGGCTCCTAGAGCCTCATCTTGTAAGTGAGACAATTAAGAGAGACACTATGCTATTTTATCTGCAAATGTCAATGAAAGACGTGTAGAAGTTTCACAGTACAGCTTTTTGTTGTCTCAGGACAGATTGCTTGTCTGATGAGACTGGTGATCAGTCTTCACAGCTATCGAAACGTAAGACCACAGACTAGATCATCCCATGTATGTGTTCATGTTGGTAAATGCAGTTCAATGAAGCCTTAGAAGGTCTTACACATGCAATGTTCAGTCTATTGTAAGCAGCCAAATTTGTCTGCTAAAGCTGGTTATTGATGGTGCAAAGCAGTGGTCCTCAGAGTGTGGCTTCTGGCTCAGCAGCATCTGCATCACCTGGGGCTTGTTACAAATTCGCATTCTAACATGGCTATAGCATGCTGTCAACACACTTCAGGGGCAGGCATAGGCAATGGGCCTTGAACAAGGACTTGAAGTAGATGTATGCAAGCTAAAGTTTTGAAAGCTTTCTGTATTAAAAAATTATTGATTCTAGAACAATTGTCTAGGAACTTGAAATGACTTTTGGGAATTACAGATCTTGGTACCAGCCAACAAGGTCTTCTTTTCACATAGTTGAATATATGTGCAGATTATGTTTCACAAATAGAAACAAAACAAATTTCTATCTATTATTCTGTGCCATATCTAGTCAGTGGATGCTGATTTAGTTGAAGGTTCTCTTGACAATATCTGTCAACGAGGAAACCCTACCTTGTGTGCTTTAGTGTAGAAAGTCAAGTAATAATTCTAATGTCTGGTATTTTACATATTAGATTCATAATGGTGGTACATTATAGCAGGGATATAGGGTATTGTTGGAATTCTCTTCTACTTTTAGAAAGTATGTCAAGCTATTGTTTAATGTGTAATTAAATTATCCATGATGTATTTTTAATCATATTTAGTCATTGAAAATATTTATGTTTGTGGCACATCTCAGTTCATGGTAGCTATATTTCAAGTTTTCAAAAGCCACATGTGGTTAAAGACTGTGTATTGACAGTTCAGCTTGAGAGAGAAGCTTCATGGAGTGCTAATCAGGTCCCCATTTTTTTGCTATGCATCTCGAGTCAGGGCCGATATTTGAGCTGAGCTAGAGATCCAGGTGTCGTCAGTGCTAGATGCAGACAGTATCATGTCCATCACTTAGGTTGCTTAAGTAGATTGAGGAGTTAGTAGATAGAAAATAGGACTAAGTAACAAATGTGGGAAACATCATCTGTTAATTAACTGAAGAGAAAGAGAAGTCCAAGAGGAAATATAAGAAAGAACACTGATGATAGTGGGAGAAAGCAATGGCTGAAGGTCAAGGAAGGCAAACTTTAGAAAGCAGAGGCAAGAAGTTATTGGTTTGGTACCTATAGGCCACATTAGCAATAGCTATGAACTATTGTACTATCTGTTTATGAGTGTCAACTTGATCCTTGAAATCTTTGCAAGACTGGGTTCAGGAAACCCATGAAAGCACCCCTCTTAATGCACAGGGCTCAGTGGGGAATGGAAGGCCAAGAGTAAACCCCAAAGCAGATTACAGTTTCAAGAACTTTAATCTGAAGGGAAGATGAGAAAGTCAGAATAAACGGCATATAAAATGAAGACTGCATTGAAAAGGCAGGAGAGATTCTAGAATATATATGTGGGTCAGGGGAGAGGAGCCAGAAGAGGAACTGGTGATGGACTCAAGAAGTGAGGGGTTCAGGTAGTAATTGTCACAGCCAAGTCCCTTTAGGGGAGCACGTGTCCTTCACTTTTCTTCTATTGAACCACTTTCCCATAATCTGAGTTCTTGAAACCCTATTAATGCTGGCTGTCTTCTGTCTGCTGGAAATGAAGGCAAAGTCTACACATAGCAAGGAGGGTAAGCATCAATGTGGGTGCATGATTTAATCCCTGAATCTTGGTCCAAGGACTCCATGTTTCAGGTGTCGGGCCAACAGACTGAGTTTTTCCTGCTGGATTTCAACTTGGTAATGTGGATTGGAGCAGCAATCACCCTCCTATCAGGGTGTTTGCCTTGAGAAGGAAACAAGGAAAGTATCCTGGATGTGTTTGAGTGTACCACCTCCTGGTGACAGCTTCTGAACATAGCACAGGCTTATTCTTTTCTTTCACTTTATCACATTAGTTTTAATTAATAGACACAATCATATACATTTCTAATGTATAACTTTTCTCAGAAAAACATGAGAACAAACATGGGTCATTGTATGTGCTGAGCAAGCTACTCTACCACTGGGCTATACCTCAAGTCCTACTGTGTGTAGTATGAGTTTTAAAAAGATGTGCATATTGTGAATCAGTTGTACAGGTCTAACCAACATATGCTTTCCCTCACATGGTTATACTGTTTTGGATGGTGAGAACAGTTAAGATCTAGTCTCCAAGCAATTTTTAAGAATGCAATGTGAGTACTATCATATTGCCATCTCTTTATAAAACAAGTCTCTCCATGGAGAGATACCAAGCAACGCCTCTTTGGGTCTTACTGAGAGAGAATGCATAACTGAAGGAATTTGTTTTTTCTGAGAATCCCATCATCCCTCATTCCCTGAAAGGAAGACTAAATAAAAACATATGATTGGTGATGGTGTCTGTCATATCTGAGAGCTATTGTTTTCTTTATGAATGGGGGCAAGTTCACTCACTCAATAGGTGGTAGGGTGTACTGTTTTTCTGTCAATGTGGAACAAGCAAGATTCACCTGGAAAAAGGGAACCTCAATTGAGAAAATGCCTCTATTCAACTGGCCTGTAGCCAAGTCTGTGGGCATTGTCTTGATTAATGATTGCTGGGTGAGGACTCAGACCATGGGTGGTGCCATCCCAGGAAGGTGTTTCTGGGTTGTACAAAAAGGCAAGCTGAGCAAATGGGGTGCTCAGGAAGCCAGTAAGCAGTTTTCCTCCACGGCTTCTGCTACAGATCTCACCCTGCAGGTCCATCATGATTGACTTTGAGCTGTAATGTGAGATAAACCCTTTCCTTTCCCAAGTTGCTTTCAGTCATGGTGTTTACTACAGCAATAGGGAGCAAGCTAAGAAAGGGGGTCTAAAACTTCAGGAATAATGAAATTTGGATTAGGTAGAGCTCTTGAGTGAGAGAGGAAACAAATTGTAAAATTTGGAAAGAGCCGTCCTTGTATTTTGTATTCTGTATTTTGAGTGGTTTGTACGTCAGATATTTTCTGTGGTGACAGACTCCAGCTAAATAGTTTATAACCATAATGTTTCTTCTGAAACAAATGTTTTGTGCACAGCTAAGCTCTGAGCTCAAGACTGACATATTAATTATGCTAAGGAGAAGAAGACTTCAAAATACAACTAATCTCAAATTTAACAGCAGCTGATTTCTAAGCTGCAGGACATCAGGAATAAGTGGGTTACTGTGCAGGGAAAAATTCTTGATTAGAAACACAGCCAGTCCTTCAGCCTTTGCTAAGTGGCCCCAACCGGAGCAAAATAAGGCAGTTCAGTGGGGTTCATTGACTCAGGCTCATGTGGCAAGAGAGTTATGATAACACTTGTTTGTTTGTCCTCCAGGCAGCAATGGGAGAACTCAAAGGGCCAGAGGTAGCATGCTTAATCATGCTTGTATGTGTTCAAAGTTCACACTTTTCCAGTTCTTTAGTGGGGAACTAAAGTGTCTTTGAATTTAAGGAGCAGTCCGTGAGCCTTTAGTGCAACAGAATTGAATGACTTTAGATTCTTGTTGAGTGCAAAGCCAAAGTTAACACCACCAAGAAATAAAAGAATAGATAAAGTTTTATTGCTGACAGCATGTAAAAAGACCATGAGAATTATTTTCAAATAATGTTCTCCTTGAATAAAAAAAGCATGGAATTTTATTTGTGAAGGGCAGAATATTATCTATCTCTATCTTTCTATTTCTCAATTTCTATCTCTACCCGAACCCCTACTGCTATCTATCTATCTATCTATCTATCTATCTATCTATCTATCTATCTATCTATCTATCTATCAATTTATCTATCATCTATCTTTTTATTTATATGAATCTCATCTATATCTAACATTAATATCTATGCAGTTGAGGGACAGCCACATTTTGAATATGTTAAAAGCCACCTTACTGACATATTTGGTTTAAACTCACAGGTCCAGAAGGATAGATGCCAGGTACATTTTTGGGCAATCTTATCCCCAGACATAGAGCATGTTCTTGAAAGGTTAAAGATGCAGATGTGTCCAAGTTGTGGACAAGCTCATCTGTGTAATGAAGATGGCAGTCAGGACCGCCTCTAGGGATGCTCAACTTTCATTATAAAATTTCAGTTCATGATGCCAGAGGTCCTGTGTAGGCTGCTGGGAAAGAATTGTCATCAATAGTCTTATTCAGCTGCAAACCCTGTACACAATAGTTCCTGGCCAGGAAGCATTAATCCACTAGTACAATAGTGGCAGACTAGTAGCTATGGAGCTAGCCGATTGTTTTCTGATAGTATATTATACCTGCTTTGAGGAGGCAATCCATAATTGCTACTGTGAGTCCAGATGAAAATCCCAATGGCTGGGGGTGTTGAACAAGGCAGCTGAACTAAGCCAGAGACACCTTTGCAGTTTGAGTAGACCACAAGCCACACTCTGAATTTAACATCTGACTATCTGTATTAGAAGTTTCCACATCTGTAGATTGGGTCATGTAAAGGATCAACAATAGTCATAAAATTGCATCTATATCAAACACAGACTTTTCTTTAAATTAATTCACAAATGCATAATAAGATGTATTTCCATGTATTCCATGGTCTTTACACTATATTGGATATTACAAATAATCTAAGGATGACTTTTCAGTATGGTTAGACATGCACAGGTATGTGCAAGTACCAAGGACATTTTAGTAAGGAGTTCAAACATTTGCAGATTTGGGTCTCTGGGGACATAGAATCAATTCTTCGTAAATACCAGAGAACATTCTAAGTATATATTAATTCAATAAGCAATACATGATCATAAGTCAAAGACCCCATGTGAGTAGATGTGGGCTCTGCCTAAAGATTTTCATCCAAGAAAGCCAAGAAAGAGACAGTGCCTGAAACCTCTTTGTGTCTGTGTTTTTAGTAAGCACTATACAAGCATATTACAGACTCCATACTTTGATTTAACCCATTTGAATTCAGTGTTTCCTTGTGCTGTAAACATGCTTACATTTCAGACAACATTAGAGAATGGGAGAAGTCAGAAACATCTTAGCCTCTGGAGGAGAACACACTTAGGGTAGAGTAGAGCAGAAATAATTTATGAAAGTGTAATATCTGGTGCATTTTGTTTCTCTGGAAATCAGCAGGTTCCTATGCCCTGATTTCTCTCCATTGCATCAAGCAGAGACAGAGACTCAGCAAACCCAGGGCCTTGCAGGCCCCCAGATGCAGCTCCTGTTGAAGGAGAAGCATGGAGCTGCACAGCCATCTGGCCCATCATTCCTGTCAAGTGATGCTTTGCGGCATCATCTGATGAAGCTATGCAGCATAACATGGCAAGCTGTGATACAATGTGCCGTGGAGAATGAGTGAGTATCCCGGGTGACCTGCTGCCAGCCTCATCTCCTTGAGGCTCGGCTATTTTTTTTTCTAATAATAGGAGAAAACTCAAGAAAAGGAGAAAATGCTGTATGTCTCAGGCCTCAAGCCATGAATGAGCAAGCCGTTTTAGGTGGTTAAAGATATAGCAACACAAGCTGTGTGTTTCCTTGTTCATAGAAGCAGTTAGAGAAGAGATTTTTGGTCTTCACCCATCCTTATTTTTGTTTAGCTACATCATCATGCTTATTTTCCACAGATATCAAGTTGAATATGATAATGTCTCTTTCAATTTACCACCATTACAATATAGAAATTCTCGCAGTAGGTGAGTGATCCACCAAACATGGCCTGAGAAAGCCCTGTTGATATTGTCTGGGAACTTGCCAACTGAGCACTTCTAGACCACTCAGAAGCACTAAACCACAAACTTTGAAGGCAGAACCCAATATTTTTCATGCCCCATGGATGTACACTGAATTGAGAAACACTGCATTAGGGACAGAAAATAGAACCATAAACGGGTTACCCACTGCTCTGTGTATAGCTTATTGGTAGGATGGCTCAAATTTGAAAAGGCTAAAGATAACTTGAAACATGTATATTGCTGTTTTCAATAAATAGTGTGAGATCATAGAATCTTAAGCCAAACAACTGAGGCTAACAGTCTAGATTTGCTAAGGAAACAAAGTTGCAAGTAAATTCAAAACTGAAAACGTCACTGGCTCCTCCGGGGCTTACCGTGGCATTTAAATATGCTGGAAACAGAGGAATTAGTTTCCCCAAGTGCATTTACCAAATACCTGTTTAGTGACAGCTGGGGATCTTTCTCTCAGCTTTGGTTCCATGTTGGACTATGATCTTAACTTGATAAAGCATACATAGGGATGACATTTTAACAATAAGATACATTTTTTTGTGATAAGAATAGTAATTTACAATATAATTATGTTGATGCTAAGATTTTTGTTAAATTATTATCAGGATTTTACAGATAATAGATCAAATATTCTTCTGCATGTTGTTGATTTATTTTTAGAAGAGAGAAGATCATTTTAGTCACCCAATAAATTACTTTTCATCCACAAATTTGCCCCGTCTCTACTCTGTGACTCAGAGGTCTAAAACCACATCTGTATTTAAATTTTTGTCTGCAATTTATGTCAAAAAGCCTAACAATAAATACTCACCTTGTTTACTTGGGTCCATCTCTCAGAATATCCTGGGATGATGAGACAGATGGCAAGAGGGTCCTTGTAACTAGAAACGAACCATTTTCTGCAGAAGGTTTCACAGAGGAGGGATGATGGATGAGGGGCAGCCAACGAATCATTCACCTGTGGGGCAGCAAACACAGGTGTTAAGGGAAGACCATTGCATCCCTTGGGGGATGAAAACAAGAAACACTGGGATAGAGATTGCTTTCTCAGAAACTAGGAATAGTTCAGTTAAGCTAATACTTAAAAATAGGAGGCAATTGCATTTTTAAAAGTGGACTGAATTCTCATTTGAAGAAAATATCGTTTACCTGAATGTTAAGGTTCAAACATGAAGACCTCAATTTTTCAAATTTATAAGAAAACTATGCCAAGTTATTCTATACATAAGATTTTTAGCAGATACTATGCACATATTACACATGTGTATGTGTCTACATGGAATTTGGCCGTTAGTTTAGAAAAGACAGTGAATTAGCTCCCTGGTTAATAACTATAAACTATGAACTATACTCTTTCAACAGAAAGGATATTATGTGTGGGCTAGAGAGATGGCTTTGTAGTTAAGAGCACTTGTTCTTGTGGAGCAGGTGGGTTTGGTTCCCAGCACCCACATGGTGGCTCACAGCTATCTGGAACTCCAATTCTAGGAGACCCAACACCCTCTTCTGACATCTGTGCATGCACGTGATGCACATACATACATGCGGGCAAAACACTCACATACATAAAATAAAATGAACTAATCTAAAAGAATTTTTAAAAATAATATTACGATATAAGAAAGATTTATACGGTTCTTAGACATTCATTAACAACAGCAGTTGAAGATGTTCAAAAAGTTATACGATAATTCAATTTAAATATTTTCACCTCCTCCAGTAAATGAATGAGTTAAAGTAAAAAGTCATGGGGGCTGGCGAGATGGCTCAGTGGTTAAGAGCACTGACTGCTTCTCCAAAGGTCCCAAGTTCAAGTCTCAGGAACCACATGGTGGCTCACACCATCTGTAATGGGATTTGATGCCCTCTTCTGGTGTGTCTGAGGACAGCAACTGTGTATTATCCTCATACATAAGATAAATAAAAATCATTTAAAATTGTAAAAAATCATATCATTTTAAATAAAAGTACATCAGAAATTGATTCTTCTTTTTTTCTTCTTTAAAATATGATAGCTGGGGATGCGGCTCGGTTGGTGGAGTGCTTGTGTTCCTGCATGAAGCCCCCTGGATTTGATCCCAGTCCATAGAAAATGAGTGTAAAGATGTGTGGCCAAAGCTGGGAGCTGGGTTCAGGGGGATGAGAAGCTCAAGGTCATCTTTGGCAACACAGCAAGCCTAGTCTACATGAACTTCCACCTTGGGTTGTTAAAAAAAAAAAAAGAAATGAAACAAAATAATGGCAATAGTGACAACCTGAGACTTGCCAAGACTCAGGAAGTTTCCAAGTCTTTCAAGTAGAGTCGGTTTTGAAACATGCAGCAAGAAAAATCAGTTCAGGACTCTCCTCAGTATAGGGGTGCTCCCACACATGCCCCCCAAAACTCCCATGTGGTGTAGAAAGATGGCCTCATCCAGTCTGGACAGCTGGAGATGCACCACCCACAGCCCCTTACCTTTCTTAGCTTTCCTGGAGCAACACTCTAGTCAAATACTCGCTAGCTGTGACTCCACTGTTCTGGATGCAGGGAAGGGTAAGGAATAGCAGATGCCCAGGTATGACATTCTCATGTAGGACTGATGTCTCCTCCTGACTGCCCAGCAGATGCAGGTACAACAGAGTCAATTGGAGCTGCACCACTTATAAGAGCTCCAAGAAGCACATCCATTAGTAATAATACGATGAATAATTTACGGTCACTCATACCTCTCTGTTTCAAAGGGCCATTTCCGTATTAGTTTCATGTAATGAGGAGGGAAAGAAAGCATCCCCCAGTTCTGCTGGGAGCAAGAGCCACCATAGAGTTTAGGGAACAGTAACTAGAACCCCGAATCCCAAGTGATAGCACCTAGCAAACCGATCCAGAAAAGAGTTACACAGGAAGAGAATCAAACTCATTTTATTAATTCTTTGGCAAATGCAGAGGTGTGGCTGTATATTTTTAAAGATACTAAATATAATACCAATTACCAGAGGTATGAAAAATAATTTTTGATGAATTCACAATTCCTTCTAAGTTATGAATATAATTTAATGTCTTATTTCTAAAGAAGTCCAGGTTTAAAATTTAGCTGTTTTAGTCTTGTTAGGATTTTTAAACAGTGCTAGCACACAAACCAAATGTATTAAAACTTTACCATTAAGGATGTCAAGCAGCAGTGGAATCAATTGAAACTTATTCCAAAAACATCTGAGGCTGCCCGGATGGGACAGTGGGGAAAGGTACTTACTGTTCACCAAGCCTGGGGATCTGTGGTTCATCCTAGAACTCACATTGTGAGAGGAGAGAACCAACTCCTTCAAATTGTCCTCTGTCTTACGCCACTCCCCACCCGAGAAGAGAGAGACAGAGACAGAGACAGAGACAGACACACACAGAGAAAGAGAGAGAGAGACAGAGAGAGAGACAGAGAGACACAGAGAGACACAGAGAGAGAGACACACACACAGAGAGAAAGAGACAGAGACAGAGAGAGACAGAGAGAGACACAGAGAGACACAGAGATACACAGACACACACACACACACACACACACACACACACACAGAGAGAGAGAGAGAGAGAGAGAGAGAGAGAGAGAGAGAAGAACTAAATAAAATGCAATTTCAAAATTAAATGAACAAAACACTTGAACCAAAGCACAGGACCGTTCCTTCATGCGCAGGCATGCAGTAGCTGAGGAGCTAGGATACCTGAAATCCCACTCTCAGCCGTGACAAGAGTGCATACAACCTTTCTAGAATGTTCCATAATGAAAATCAGTTTGGAATGGGTGTGAAGCCACGGGCAGCTTTTTGAAAAGCATCATTACTACTTCACTGTTAGTCTCTCCAAAGAGGGAATGAGCTCTATTAAAACATGAACACTGGTAAATGACGGGACAAGGATGGAGTCAAGTAAGGAGGGAAAACACATTATCATTGTCTGTGACTATGTAAGCCATATTGTTTTCCTGTGAATAGGTTAAGACAAACATTCAGGAAGAAAGCACATCTATTTTGCATTAAATCTCTACCTGGCTGAGTGCAGAAGATAGGAGTTGAAACCCTATTTAGTTCTGTGTATTATATCTGCCCCAAGCCAACATAGCTCCTGGTATTGGCAATGGAAACAATTTCTGAATGTTTTTCTAAGCGACGACATGCTCAGATTTGGACAGATAGCTACCATGGACTGATTTTGTCAATTAATATTCTGTACCCATAAAAAGAGTTGTCTAAAGTCCTAATCAAACTAAGATAAATTAGATTACTTTTAAACACCGAGAATGAATAAAAGTATACTGAAATAAAGTAATTTTGGCAAACTGATCATTGGTAGTCTTAAACTTGGCTGGACTTCTGGTTTCAGTTACTTCTGATTAGTGGAACTTTGAAGCTACTATTGCAAACCGTGGCTCAAGCCCAAAGTCACATCAGGGTCTTCTCCCTCCTCCTAGTCCCTTTTCACTCCACCTGTCTTTTCTCTTCTCTCTCTCTTTTGTTTTGCATGTGTGTGTGTTTTAGGTTGTGAATCAAATCCAGCTGCTGTCATTTTATATCATAAGTGATTGTCAAGACGAGATCTTTGCTAACATGGCAGTTTCTGAAAATGCTGATTGGTAATCCAGTCTGCATCTGAAACCGCTCTCGCCAAGCAAGCAGGGAGAAAGAGGGTCAGGCTTCCTGTCCCGTCACAACCTGCCTTGAGTTGGAGAGGGAGGGGGAGAGGGAAGGGGAGAGGGAGGAGTCTTGATAGATTATAATTAAATCTATGTAGCCAGTCCCATTTGTAAATCAAGAATACTTTATGAAAATGTTTATGTTGAATCATTTCAGAAAGGGGTTAACTTGTTAATACTTATGCAAGAAAAAAAAATAGAAGCCATTACCAAGGAAGGCACAACAAATGACGTAAAAATATAATGTTCCGAGTTCACATAAGCTGTGGGTCTCAAGTCTTCACTGTTTTCAAAACTCAAAAGATTCACATGTGAATATAATTAGAAGACATACGAGCGTATAAAATTCATTTTATGAGCCCAGCAAAAAGGTGAATGATGAAACAAAGGATTTATGACTCTCTCTCCTTCTTTCTCTCTGTCTCTTTCCATTCACTCAAGCATATGCTTGCAAAAAGTTTATGGGCCAATATTATTTACAAGGCTTTAAGAGGAAATCCTAAGGAGACGATGAACCATGCATTAAAGGACTACTGTACCCGAGTGGCTCTAACTCTATGGATACATAAGCAAGGGTGACTGACATTTTGAAACTGATGCCATAAAATATTAGTGAGTCCAAAAAGAGAAGTCTGGTAATTTAGTAGATATTAAACATGTATTTGGTATAAATATTATGCTTATAAATTAGTTGTTTAAATGACACAATTCTATAAGTTGATGTACAACATAGTGTTTTAAGACACACACTGAGGAACAGATAGATCGAGCTAATAGGTTTCCTCCTCACACACTCTTTTGTAATAACAAAAAAATCTACCCTTAATGGTATTTTAAAATACATTATTATAACTACCAGATGGTTATGGCCTGTTGTCCAATAGGTTTCTTAGGCTTTTCCTGCTTAGCTGGAATTGCACACCCCTGGACCAACCAACATCTCCCCTAGAGACTTCCATCCTACTGTTGGCTTCAGTTCACTGGAAATCTACATATAAATGAGATCACACACTATCTGGGTCTGTGTGTCTGGCTTCCTGTTACATAACAATGTTCTGTAGGTTCACCAATATTGTTGAAATGACAAGATTTCCTTTTTTAAAAAGCCTTACAATATTGAATTGCTACCCGTTGATCCTTGGCCCAGGAATGCAGACATCTCTTCTATGTGTTCATTCCTTTTCCTTTAGATGTGTGCTCATTGGTGACAACACTGATTCACATAGTCACTTCATTTTAAATTTAGAGTCTTTTTTTCCCATTATTGTGCTCATGTGCATGCATGAGTGTGTGTGTGTGTAGGGGGGTGCATGTCTGCATGTGTGGATGCATGAGTGTGTGTGTAGGCTCATGTGTCTACATGCATGTGGAGGTCCTGGGTTGATGTTGGAAATCATCCTCCATCACTCTTCCACCTTAATCATCAAGGCAGGCTCTCTCATTCAAATCCAGAACTCACTGCTATGGGTAGTCTTGCTAGCTGGCGTGCTCTAGGAATCCCTTGCCATCAGGCCTATCCAGCATTTATGAGAGCTTCTTGTGATCCACACTCTGACAGTCCTAGTGCTTGAGTAGCAAGCGATTCTACCACTGAGCCATATCCCCAGCCTTTATTTCTATTTTTCTTGAACAAGTTCTGGTTATCATTATGGCTGTATTCATATATATATATATATATGTATATACATATATATTATACATATATATTATACACACACACATATATATCAATGTCATAAGGCAGTTTCTTTTCTTCACATCTTCACAGAGGCTTTTTATCTCTTATGTTTTGGTTAATGACCATCTCAACAGGTGCAAGCCCATAGAGAAAGACCAATGAGAAGGAGATCATGATGTCCAGCCAATTGTGAGCTTCATGAATGTGTGGCAGCCTTGCTAGGGTGTTGTGAATTGTGAAGGTGTGGGTTTCATTACTAGGATTGAGTGTAGTGTTACACCCAAGTTATTCATGTGCTCACTTACATTTTATTTTATACATATTATAAATTAGTTTTTAAGTTAGCATACAAAGTAGCAAACTCCATTAAGACATTTTGATACATCTGTATTACAATGTTTTGTTATTCTTCTTAATCCTTTTCCTCTGTTACCCTCTCCCATTCACTCTGACCCTACTTATTGGTTCTCTCTCTCTTGTTAAGTAGCCTTCTCTGCTTTCTTGTTATTCTATCAGCACTTTTCTTCTCTCCCCCTCCTGAAGGACATCTCCCTCCCCTCTCATGGTCCCCTTTCTAACTTAATAAACTACACAGAGCATTCAAATTTACATTCCATGTGTGAGGGAAGCATGACATTTTTGTCTTCCCAATCCTGGCTTATTTTGCTTCACATAATGGTGTCCACTTCCACCAATTTTCCTGCAAATGTCAGGATTTTATTTTCCTCTGAGGTTGAATAAATCCCATTGTACACACAACTAAATTGTCTTTAGCCATTCACAGATCCCTGAATCAATTCCTTATTTTGACTATTGTGAACAGTGCTGCAACAAACATAAATATTGCAAGTATCTCTGAGGTATGTTGACTGGAGTCCTTTGGGTAGATACCCAGGAGTGATACAACAGAGTTGTACAGTAGTTCTATGCTTAGTTTTTTCTTTCCAGGAATTTCCACACTGACGTCTGTACTGGATGGACTGACGTCTATAGTGGATGGACTGCTTTGCATTTCTACCAGCAGTGTATAAGGCTCCTCGTTCCCTACTGTCTCAGCAGCATTTGTTGTTTTAATGATTGCCATTCTGACTGAGGTGAGGGGGAATCTCAGTGTAGTTTTAATCTGCATCTCTTTCATGGCTAATGGACATTTAAAAAATGTTTGTAGGCCATTTACACTTCATATTTAAGAGCTATTCATTTCATGAGCCCATTCATTGATTGAGTTTCTTAGCTTTATTGATATTTAGGTTTTGTTGAGTTCTTTATATATTCTAGATATTAATCTTTTTTCAGTTAATGGAGACTTCCCCCCTGTTCTGTGAGCTCTTTCCTTACTAAGTAATTGCTTCTTCATTGTTTAGAAGCTTTGGAATTGTATGCAGCATCATTTGTCAATTCTAGATTTTGCCTTGAGCTGTCAGAGGTCCTTGCCCACGTTTGCGTTTTGCAGTTTTTTCCCTCTAGCCATCTCAGTGTTCATATCTGACATAAAGGTCTCCGACTTATTTTGAATTACTTTTTGTATAGGAGGAAAGATAAGGGGTATAGTTTTATTCTTCTATGCATGGATATCAGTTTTTCTGAAACAATTTCTTGAAGAAAAAAAATGCCTTTTCTCTGGTGAATGCTTTTGATCTTTGCCAAAAATCAGGTATCTGTAACTGTGTGATTTTAATCCTGGGTCCCATATTCGTGTGTGTGTATGTGCGTGTGTGTGTTCATGTGTGTGCAGGTACATGATTTTCAGTCACCAAAACTATGAATTTTTGAGGCTAAAAGTTCAATAAGACAGAGACAGTTTTGGTGAGGGTCTGCATGTCTGTATCATATCATAGCAGATGGCAATATGAAGTGAGGAACATTCAGGAAGGAGGAATTATCTGATCATACAGGAAGCAACATTATGTATAAGTCTGGTTCTTTTATAATTAGTTCAGAGCCTCTCAGGAGTACTTTAGTTGTATCTGAGGGCAGGGCTTTATATAGACCTCACTCTAGGTATCCGCCACTTGAAACTCTCACCAGTTATCAACACTACCACACAGGAAAAAACAAAAACAACCAACCAACTAACCAACCAACCAAACAAACAAACCCTGAAACCAAAATACCAAATCTTTGGGGGGCAAACCACATACAATCCACAGTATAGTTGTTTGAATGAGAACGGCCCCCATAGGCTCATATGTTTGAAGGCTGGGGCCCCAGGTGGTGGAACTGTTTGGGAAGGATTGAAGGCATGGCTTTGTTGGCAGGGATATGTCACTGGCTTTGAGATTTCAAAACTCCATGCTATTCCCAGTTAGATTTCTGTCTTTGCCTCTTGCTTATGACATCAAGATGCATGCCTCATACCCTGGACTGCCTATTGTCATACTCTCTACTATTATGGTCACACCCTAAAGAAATGCTTTCTTTTGTAAGTGGCCTTGGTTATAGTGTCTCATCACAGCAATACAAGTGAAAGCAGGACACAGCACATACTGAGAATTCATTACAAGATTTTTGGGTGTGTACTAAAGTTGATTTGGTAGCATTGTTTGAATGTGACTAATGTATGTGTTCTTGAGAACTATAGAATTTGTGGCTTTTTCCTCCCAGACTGTAGGTAGCACACTTCCAGGAAGAGGGGAAACAGAGTATACTCCTCAAAACCCTGGCTTGTGGCATCTTCACTAAAAACCATGTGTCTCTGTATCAGCAAAGCAAGAGACTTGTGATTAGATCTCTCTCTAGGCTCCTAATTTCTGCCCAGAAAAAAGTTACTGAGAGGGGCAGAGCAGATGCTCACACCGGGAGGGTACTAGTTTGCTGCCAGAAGCTCAGCTGCAAGCTTGGGTAACCTTTCCATGTCCTCTGCAGCCCGAGAAAGCATGCAGCTCCCGGCCAGGACCATCTCAGAGTTAAAGATGTTCAGTCCAAGGCCAGAAAATGAGCAAACTGATGGTTATATAAGACCTTACTTCACTTGTATCTCTTGGAGTCTCACAAGTCTCATCTCCATTAGACAAAAAGAGACTTGTTAAGCCAAAAGACTGTTTCAAATCTAAAAAGACCTTAGTAACATGGGTCTGTAGGACCCCACGAGACAAAGATGTTATACTAGAAGCAGCAAGAACCTGGGGCTCCATTGGGGGTAAAAATTGGTTTGGATGATGATAGCCTTAAAAAAAATCCTAAAGCAATTTATGAGATAAGAATCCTGAAGCCAGAATGTGAAATCTAGACTAAAGTATCTGTGGTACTGGTGTGTAAGAAATGAATTCAAGGCTCACTGACAACTTTCCAGCTAGCCTGGGCTAGTGGCCATCAAACTGTGGTCCGCAGAACAATAGCTGCAGCACTTGGAAATATATTGAAAATGCCAGTTCTCAGGCTCCACATGAAATCACTGGTTACTGAATATTCTGTGATCTTTTTTTATTCTGTTTTTGGTTGAGACAAGGTCTTGAGTAGCCAGGCTGACCTTGAACTCAGTAAGTAGATGAGTTTGGCCCTAAACTCCTGATCTTGCTGCCTCTATCTCCTAATTGTTGGAATTACAGTTGTGGGCCAGCATGTCCAGCTAGCAGTCTGTTTCAACTGGTGAGTTCAGTTGGTGCTAATGTAAAAAACAAAAAACAAAACAAAAGAGCAAACAAAGAATAAACAAAAGCTCCTGGTATAGATTGATAAATCTTTATGGTGTTTACTGTCTGGAATTGGGGAAAATATTAAATACTAAGACAATTCAGGTTTTAAACCTGATTGAATGGGAAAAGCTATTTATTTAAATTACCTAAATACATTTTAATTCCCTAAAACAAAGTTGAAAGCTATCTCTTTATCAGGTTATATAGATATGTATATAACTCTCAACAGAAATCATCTATAAGTAATGGAAATCCCTACCTAACCAACAGGTTAAACCACAGAGTTCAGTATTTCACCAAAGTTTATAACTGGTCTTGTGTTGGTTGAGTGATGTTTTTTGAGCTCCTCATGGCCAAGATTTCCCTACACCTTGCATTGCTAATAATTATCACCTTATTACTCTAGTGGTGTTTCTTCTTGTGTCTACAAATAGCTGTCAATAATGTAGGCATTGCATCTTGGGAGGATAGCTTTTTAAGAAGGATCCAAATACAGACTTTTCCCTATTTATTGTAAGGACTTAACAGTCCCCAATGAAATATCTCCTAATAATATTCTGCTGTATTCATAGATGGGTGCCTAGTCCAATTGCCATCAGAGAGGCTTCATCCAGCAGCTGACAGAAATAGATGCAGAGATCCACAGCCAAACATTAGCCAGAACTCAGAGAATCCTGCAGAAGAGGGAAAGGAGGCAAAAGGATCAAGGATACCCCAAGAAAATCCACAAAATCAACTAACTTGGACTCATAGGAGCTCACAGAGACTGAACTGCCTTCTAGGGAGCCTACATGGGCTTGAACTAGGCCCTCTGCATATATGTTACAGTTGTGTAGGCTGATCTTCTTGTGGGATTCCTAATAGTAGGAGCTGGGGCTGTCTCTGACTTTTTAACCTACTTTTGGAATCCTTTCCCCCTACTGGGTTGCTTTGTCATAATAGAAAGGAGGTGTCTAGTCTTACTAAGACTTAATATGCCATGTCTGGTTGATATCCCTGGGAGCCCTTCCCTTTTCCCTGGAATTGTGGGAGGATTTTGGGGGGTGGGTGAGTGAGGTGGAAACCTAGTGTGATGGAAACTCCCAGGAATCTACAAGGGTGGCCTAAGACTTCTAGTAATGGGGATACAGGAGGAGGAGTGGATTGGGGATGAAAGAGGAGAGGGGGCAATGGGAAGAGAAGGGGGAGGGGAAATTGCTGTTGGATGTAAGACAGAGTGGCAGGTAGAAGTCAGTGCTTGGGAGCATGGGCATGTGGATCTCTGTGAGTTTGAGGCCAGCTTATCTACATAGTGAGTTTCAAAGCTACACTGTGAAACCCTGTCTCAAAAAGTTTTCTTCTTCTTACAAGAATGTAAGAATGTAAGAATGGAGATAGGTGATGTCCAGGCAAAGACACAATGATTGACAGCACTACATTAAGGTCTTTAAAACAGCGGTTTACATTCATTTATTTTTGAGGACATACAGCAATTGACAAAAGCGGGATTGGATGTGGCAGCATGTGACTCTGCTAGATTTGGGGTCTGTTTTATTTCACTGTTCTTCCCTAAGTGCAAACACCTGCAGGTCTTTCTGTCTTTCCTTCATATTTGTTCTGGTTGAAGCTATTATTGGTCCTCATTTTTTCCATCAGAGTCTGTAAAGGGAGGAAAACATGGAAAGATGTAACTCTTTAAAATGAACCAGCAGCTCCTGTTTCTGTTAGATTTTACCTTTGTTCCACTTTTCCTCCAGCCACTGGCTTCCTGCATTTGGTTCGGTGACTGAAAGGGGCCTGTGTGAGACAGATTCGGTGGTGAGAGAAAGCCACCAGATTCTCATTGATGGTGTCCACATGGTAGTATAAATTCTGGTTTTCTTCCTGACTTAGCTATTTCTCTGTGTGAGTCTCTCTGCGCTTGCTCTATGTTCTGAGCTGTGTGTGCATCTAGTCTCAGCTCCTTTCATCTCTGGGCCTTTCCTCAGTATATCAACTCTAGCCCTCCATTGTGAGGCATTGGGCTATACACAGACAGTCTGGTCTCCAGTCAAGTTGAGGTGTGGAAAACAAGAAAGGCAGCCTGCATCTCAGTAATGTGGGGTTGGGTGGCATCTGTAGGGAAAGTGTCACACTGCAGGGAGCCCTGATCTTCTGCTAACCCATTCTGTTTGTCGGAAAAAGAAGCACTTGTCAATGCCTTTTCTAGCACCTATCATCTGTGGTCTCCTGAACAGAAGACTTTTCAGAGCTGAGCTGATAACTCAGATCTGAAATAACCCTCTGCAGCAAGTAGAGTACCCAGAGAAGTAATATATAAATATAGAGTGTCACTGGTGCGGAGGCCATTCTTGTTTCTCCTACTGTATCCCCCCCCCCCACGGGGCACTTCCATGGTGGCCTGGCTCTATTAGGAGCTGCAAGATGTGAGGTCACATCTGTATGGAGTCTCAGTCTAAAACAATAGCTTTTTCCTGGTCCCGAGGACAAAGGAGGAAAAAAAAATAAAAACTGTCCAGACAGATAACTATGTTGCAAGTCTCTGTTAACATCCCACAAATTCTGGCTTCCCAGTCTAAGTCTCTGGGAAGCTGCTCAGTGAAGCCAACTTCCCTCTACACAGAGAGATTCAGGTAAAGAGATGGTAACAATGGAAGTGCGCTAGATAGTTGCTGTTCTGTGCAGACTTAGAAAACATCCTTGCTTCTGTATCAGGATCCTCCCCCCCAATTCAACTACTGAGAACGAAGTTCTCAGAAGCCAGGGGATTTCTTCCTTGGGTCTCTCAGGCTTCCCTCTTTCTGACCTTCTAAACAAGAGTCTCTTTTCCTCTTGGCTGTTTTGGGCTTTGTAAAGGAGAATTAAATAGAGAAAATAAAAAAGAGTCATACAGATGGAGTCAGGGAGTTTCATGTATGAGGCAATGCGCGAGCGGCTTCAGTATGAAAGCAATTGCTGGTGCTTTCATCCCCCTGCCTCAAAGTGTTTCTGGGGTATAAGAGAAGAAGCTAAGGTGTTACCAAGCCCCACCGACTCACCATCAGACCCAGGCTGTTCCTTTTCTTCATTTATGCCTATATTAGATGGTTCGTTATCTTTGGGATCTGAAACCAAAAATGTAAAAAATTAGTTGTCAAATATAATCAGCAGCCTGTGAGATGTTCTGAGTTAGTACTTTTCAAACTTTGTGCCAAGAGCCATGATAAAAATATATGCATGTTTCATATCATAGTTCAGGTTATGTGTTTGTATACATGCAGATTAACCAAAAATTCCTTTCTACAATGCCCTTTTCTAATTCCCTTTTGTTTACTACCATTCTTTTTTTTTTCCTTCTGCAACACGTTTATTGAGAGAGCATTGACTGTGTAGGTGAAAGACCCCGAGCCCCAGAAATGGCGCTGCTTATATAGGCCTAGGAGTGACGTGTCCATACCTGATTGGTTATGCTACCAGTACCTCATTAATATGCCTCGGGCCAGGCAGTGACTCGGCAAAAAACTCTACTTCACATGCGCACATTGGTTGTTTACCCATAATCATGGGTGTTGGCCAGTGGTAGCCAGCACCATCTTACAATGGCGTTTGCAGCTTCCCACATCTCCCCCTTTTTATTTTAATAAAATGATGCTGGGCTAGGCCTGTGCAATTATGTCCATCCACCACAGCTCCTGTTTTAGGTCGTTCCTCTGTGTCACAGCCTTACCCGTCATAGGGTAACCCTATTGCCACCAGGCCCCGTGTCTTAGGTTGGTCTTTGCATGAGGAAATTTGCCCATCTTTGGATACCGCAATTCTGTGTGACAATAATTGCTAAATGACCTAGGGCAAACTCTACAAAAGAGGCCAGCCAAGTTTTTTAAGGAACGAATTAGCAGAGAAATCATGATCACCCTATCGCGTGCAATGAGGAAACCTCAGCAATGTGCAAGGGCTGATCAATGATCATCGAGTCTCTCTCATCCCAGTGCAATGGATCCATAAATCCGTGGGGTTCAAGAGCAGAGGACTCAGATGCTGACTAATTCTTGAGCATAGATAACCAAACTTCAGGGGAGGCGCCATTTTCAATGGCTAAAAGTGCCTGAGTTATAATCACCTTGTCACGTTTTTGTTGGGTTCTGACTTTGCAAACCAACCAAAGCATGAACACCAGTCCACAGCATATGGCAGCACAAAACAAAATCACTCCCACCCATTCCTTAAAGTAAGAAATGCAGAGGTAAGCCAAGAGGTGAAGTCTCCAAGGGTCACTGGTTCCACTCTGGTTCCATTAAGGTTCAGGATCTGTATCTGCAGCTTCGTCTGCAACCTTTCCAGCTCCTGCGACCAGTTCCCCTTCAGATAATTTGATAAATCTGTACTTTTAATGAAAGAATTGTTAATATACCTAATGGGAGTAATGCACACATGCGGAGTTGATGCCACACAACTCATTTGTATGACATCCATCATCTGTTCAATGTTATATTGTAAAATATCTACTCTTTGATTCACTAACGTTAATCCTGAGGCAATATGCGAATCCGCCCTTTGCAGGGTAAGCAATGCCTCAGACATTTTTTCTGTTATCTGACTTAAGGTGTCAGCTGTATTGACTTGATTGGCCATAGCAATTCCTGCGGTAACTGCGAATGCTGCAGACACTGCAATGGCAGTAACAATGGCAGCTGTGATTCCAAAATCTCTCTTCTGCCGAACAAGACTCATGATTGGGAACGTCTCTGGATCTGCCTCAACAGGCACAGGGACAAAGGTTGGTAAATGTACCACTAAGGCTAAGAAATTAGTTCCATTCCAGCATTGCGTCAAAAAACAAGTGATATTTGTACAATCTAACCATTCTGTATTATTTTGAAATTCAGCCAATATAAAGAAAAATTGAGGATTGACACAGACTTCTACTGGAGAAGTAGTCATATTTCTTTTTTTTTCCTTTTTATTAGGTATTTTCCTCAATTACATTTCCAATGCTATCCAAAAAGTCCCCAATACACTCGCCCCCACCCAGTCCCCCACCCACCCACCACCACCCCTTGGCCCTGGCATTCCCCTGTACTGGGGCGTATAAAGTTGGCAAGTCCAATGGGCTTCTCTTTCCAGTGATGGCCGACTAGGCCATCTTTTGATACAAATGCAGCTAGAGTCAAGAGCTCTGGGGTACTGGTTAGTTCATAATAATGTTCCACCTATGGGGTTGCAGTTCCCTTTAGCTCCTTGGGTACTTTCTCTAGCTCCTCCATTGGGGGCCCTGTGATCCATCCAATAGCTGACTGTGAGCATCCACTTCTGTGTTTGCTAGGCCCCGGCATTGTCTCACAAGAGACAGCTATATCTGGGTCCTTTTAGCAAAATCTTGCTAGTGTATGCAATGGTGTCAGCGTTTGGAAGCTGATTATGGGATGGGTCCCTGGATATGGCAGTCTTTAGATGGTCCATCCTTACTTCTCAGCTCCAAACTTTATCTCTGTAACTCTTTCCATGGGTGTTTTGTTCCCAACTCCAAGAAGGGGCACAGTGTCCACACTTTGGCCTTCGTTCTTCTTGAGTTTCATGCGTTTAACAAATTGTATATCTTGGGTATCCTAAGTTTTTGGGCTAATATCCACTTATCAGTGAGTATATATTGTGTGAGTTCCTTTGTGAATATGTTACCTCACTCAGGATGATGCCCTCCAGATCCATCCATTTGCCTAGGAATTTCATGAATTCATTCCTTTTAATAGCTGAGTAGTACTCCATTGTGTAAATGTACCACATTTTCTGTATCCATTCCTCTGTTGAGGGGCATCTGGGTTCTTTCCAGCTTCTGGCTATTATAAATAAGGCTGCTATGAACATAGTGGAGCATGTGTCCTTCTTACCGGTTGGAACATCTTCTGGATATATGCCCAGGAGAGGTATTACTGGATCCTCTGGTAGTATTATGTCCAATTTTCTAAGGAACTGCCAAACTGATTTCCAGAGTGGTTGTACCAGCTTGCAATCCCACCAACAATGAAGGAGTGTTCCTCTTTCTCCACATCCTCGCCAGCATCTGCTGTCACCTGAATTTTTGATCTTAGCCATTCTGACTGGTGTGAGGTGGAATCTCAGGGTTGTTTTGATTTGCATTTCCCTGATGATTAAGGATGTTGAACATTTTTTCAGATGCTTCTCTGCCATTCGGTATTCCTCAGGTGAGAATTCTTTGTTCAGTTCTGAGCCCCATTTTTTAACGGGGTTATTTGATTTTCTGGAGTCCACCTTCTTGAGTTCTCTCTATATATTGGATATTAGTCCCCTATCTGATTTAGGATAGGTAAAGATCCTTTCCCAATCTGTTGGTGGTCTTTTTGTCTTATTGACGGTGTCTTTTGCCTTGCAGAAGCTTTGCAACTTTATGAGGTTCCATTTATCGATTCTAGATCTTAAAGCACAAGCCTTTGCTGTTCTATTCAGGAATTTTTCCCCTGTACCCATATCTTCGAGGCTTTTCCCTACTTTCTCCTCTATAAGTTTCAGTGTCTCTGGTGGAGTTCCTTAATCCACTTAGATTTGACCTTGGTATAAGGAGATAGGAATGGATCAATTCGCATTCTTCTACATGATAACCGCCAGTTGTGCCAGCACCATTTGTTGAAAATGCTGTCTTTTTTCCACTGGTTGGTTTTTGCTCCCTTGTCAAAGATCAAGTGACCATAGGTATGTGGGTTGATCTCAGGGTCTTCAATTCTGTTCCATTGGTCTACTTGTCTGTCGTTATACCAGTACCATGCAGTTTTTATCACAATTGCTCTGTAGTACAGCTTTAGGTCAGGCATGGTGATTCCACCAGAGGTTCTTTTATCCTTGAGAAGAGTTTTTGCTATCCTAGGTTTTTTGTTGTTCCAGATGAATTTGCAGATTGCCCTTTCTAATTCGTTGAAGAATTGAGTTGGAATTTTGATGGGGATTGCCTTGAATCTGTAGATTGCTTTTGGTAAGATAGCCATTTTTACAATGTTGATCCTGCCAATCCATGAGCATGGGAGGTTTTTCCATCTTCTGAGATCTTCTTTAATTTCTTTCTTCAGGGACTTGAAGTTCTTGTCATACAGATCTTTCACTTCCTTAGTTAGAGTCACGACAAGGTATTTTATATTGTTTGTGACTATTGAGAAGGGTGTTGTTTCCCTTATTTCCTTCTCTGCCTGTTTATCCTTTGTGGACAGAAAGGCCATTGACTTGTTTGAGTTAATTTTATATCCAGCTACTTCACCGAAGCTGTTTATCAGGCTTAGGAGTTCTCTGGTGGAATTTTTAGGGTCACTTATATATACTATCATATCATCTGCAAAAAGTGATATTTTGACTTCATCTTTTCCAATTTGTATCCCCTTGATCTCCTTTTGTTGTCTAATTGCTCTGGCTAGGACTTCAAGTACAATGTGGAATAGGTAGGGAGAGAGTGGGCAGCCTTGTCTAGTCCCTGATTTTAGTGGGATTGCTTCCAGCTTCTCACCATTTACTTTGATGTTGGCTACTGGTTTGCTGTATATTGCTTTTATCATGGTTAGGTATGGGCCTTGAATTCCTGATCTTTCCAAGACTTTTATCATGAATGGGTGTTGGATTTTGTCAAATGCTTTTTCAGCATCTAACGAGATGATCATGTGGTTTTTGTCTTTGAGTTTGTTTATATAATGGATTACATTGATGGATTTTCGTATATTGAACCATCCTTGCATCCCTAGGATGAAACCTACTTGGTCAGGATGGATGATTGTTTTGATGTGTTCTTGAATTCCGTTAGCGAGAAATTTATTGAGGATTTTTGCATCAATATTCATAAGGGAAATTGGTCTGAAGTTCTCTATTTTTGTTGGGTCTTTATGTGGTTTAGGTATCAGAGTAATTGTGGCTTCATAGAATGAGTTGGGTAGAGTACCTTCTGATTCTATTTTGTGGAATAGTTTGTGAAGAACTGGGATTAGATCTTCTTTGAATGTTTGATAGAACTCTGCACTAAACCCATCTGGTCCTGGGATTTTCTTGGTTGGGAGACTATTAATGACTGCTTCTATTTCTTTAGGGGATATGGGACTGTTTAGATAATTAACCTGATCTTGATTTAACTTTGGTACCTGGTATCTGTCTAGAAACTTGTCCATTTCATCCAGGTTCTCCAGTTTTGTTGAGTATAGCCTTTTGTAGAAGGATCTGATGGTGTTTTGGATTTCTTCAGGGTCTGTTGTTATGTCTCCCTTTTCTTTTCTGATTTTGTTGATTAGAATACTTTCCCTATGCCCTCTAGTGAGTCTGGCTAAGGGTTTATCTATCTTGTTGTTTTTCTCAAAGAACCAGCTCCTCGATTGGTTGATTCTTTGAATTGTTCTTCTTGTTTCCACTTGGTTGATTTCACCCCTGAGTTTGATTATTTCTTGCCGTCTACTCCTCTTGAGTGAATTTGCTTCCTTTCGTTCTAGAGCTTTTAGGTGTGTTGTCAAGCTGCTAATGTGTGCTCTCTCTAGTTTCTTTTTGGAGGCACTCAGAGCTATGACTTTTCCTCTTAGAAATGCTTTCAATGTGTCCCATAAGTTTGGGTATGTTGTGGCTTCATTTTCATTAAACTCCAGAAAGTCCTTAATTTCTTTCTTTATTCCTTCCTTGACCAAGGTATCATTGAGAAGATTGTTGTTTAGTTTCCACGTGTGTGTTGGCTTTCTATTATTTATTTTGTTATTGAAGATCAGTCTTAGTCCATGGTGATCTGATAGGGTGCATGGGACAATTTCAATATTCTTGTATATGTTGAGGCTTGTTTTGTGACCAATTATGTGGTCAATTTTGGAGAAGGTACCGTGAGGTGCTGAGAAGAAGGTATATCCTTTTGTTTTAGGATAAAATGTTATGTAGATATCTGTCAGATCCATTTGTTTCATAACCTCTGTTAGTTTCACTGTGTCCCTGTTTAGTTTCTGTTTCCATGATCTGTCCATTGGTGAAAGTGGTGTGTTGAAGTCTCCCACTATTATTGTGTGAGTTGCAATGTGTGCTTTGAGCTTTACTAAAGTATCTTTAATGAATGAGGCTGCCCTTGTATTTGGAGCATAGATATTCAGAATTGATAGTTCCTCTTGGAGGATTTTACCTTTGATGAGAATGAAGTGCCCTTCCTTGTCTTTTTTGATGACTTTGGGTTGGAAGTCAATCTTATCAGATATTATAATGGCTACTCCAGCTTGTTTCTTCCTACCATTTGCTTGGAAAATTGTTTTCCAGCCTTTCATTCTGAGGTAGTGTCTATCTTTTTCTTTGAGATGAGTTTCCTGTAAGCAGCAAAATGTTGGGTCCTGTTTCTGTAGCCAGCCTGTTAGTCTATGTCTTTTTATTGAGGAGTTGAGTCCATTGATATTAAGAGATATTAGGGAGAAGTAATTGTTGTTTCCTTTTATTTTTGTTGTTAGAGTTGGTGTTCTGTTCTTGTGGCTGTCTTCTTTTAGGTTTTTGAGGGATTACCTTCTTGCTTTTTCTAGGATGTGGTTTCCGTCCTTGTATCGGTTTTTTTCTGTTATTATCCTTTGAAGTGCTGGATTCGTGGAAAGATAATGTATGAATTTGGTTTTGTCTTGGAATACTTTGGTTTCTCCATCTATGGTAATTGAGAGTTTGGCTGGGTATAGTAGCCTGGGCTGGAAATTGTGTTCTCTTAGTTTCTGTATAACATCTCTCCAGGCCCTTCTGGCTTTCATAGTCTATGGTGAAAAATCCGGTGTAATTCTGATAGGCTTGCCTTTATATGTTACTTGACCGTTTTCCCTTACTGCTTTTAATATTCTATCTTTATTTAGTGCATTTGTTGTTCTGATTATTATGTGTCGGAAGGAATTTCTTTTCTGGTCCAGTCTATTTGGAGTTTTGTAAGCTTCTTGTATGTTCATGGGCATCTCTTTCTTTAGGTTTGGGAAGTTTTCTTCTATAATTTTGTTGAAGATATTTGCTGGTCCTTTGAGTTGAAAATCTTCATTCTCATCTACTCCTATTATCCGTAGGTTTGGTCTTCTCATTTTGTCCTGGATTTCCTGGATGTTTTGAGTTAGGATCTTTTTGGATTTTGTATTTTCTTTGATTGTCGTGCTGATGTTCCTTATGGAGTCTTCTGCACCTGAGATTCTCTCTTCCATCTCTTGTATTCTGTTGCTGATGCTCGCATCTATGGTTCCAGATTTCTTTCCTAGGGTTTCTATCTCCAGCGTTGCCTCAATTTGGGTTTTCTTCATTGTCTCTACTTCCCTTTTTAGGTCTTGTATGGTTTTATTCAATTCCATCACCTGTTTGGTCTGGTTTTCATGCAATTCTTTAATGAATTTTTGTGCTTCCTCTTTAATGTCTTCTACCTGTTTAGCAGTGTTCTCCTGTATTTCTTTAAGTGTGTTATTAAAGTCCTTCTTGATGTCCTCTACCATCATCATGAGATATGCTTTTAGATCCGGGTCTAGCTTCTCCGGTGTGTTGGGGTGCCCTGGACTGGGTGAAGTGGGAGTGCTGGGTTCTGATGATGGTGAGTGGTCTTGGTTTCTATTAGTAAGATTATTACGTTTACCTTTCGCCATCTGGTAATCTCTGGGGTTAGTTGTTATCGTTGTCACTGTTTAAAGATTGGAGCAGACTCTGTGTTCCACTCACCAGAAGTCTCCAAATCCTATGGCGGGTGTCGTGGGTAGCTGGCGGGTGTCAGCCGACCCTGCACCCTAGCTACCCCGTTGCTGGTCCGACTGGAAGAGGCTTGTGTCCCTACTCCGTCATATTTCTGATAACTCTATTAGATGTCACATTATCTAAATGAGCAGAGGTATTGGAAAGTGTGGCAGAAACATTCACTATCTCGTGAAAGTTTCCAGTCAGCAGTGCAAAGGCTGACAAACTGGTACTAGCACCTGCCTCATTACTTAAAATCCATTGGTAATATGGCCAAATATTTTCTTTTCCTGTAACATCTGCTTTATCATTCATTACAGCAAAATCCAATGGTGGTGACAAAACAAAACCCTTTGCTATTTCTTTCTGAGGAAAAACTTTTGATTGACAAGGTGAAAAAACTATAGGAAATGCAAGGTCTGGATGACACCAGGGCACGCTGCGTATAGCAGTAGCATTGCCAACAGGCCATTGTGATCTTTTGGGAATAGTCACATTTCCCTTTATCATAATAGTGGTGATGTTTATAGGTGAATTTACATTATTTCCAACATCACTTGAGCCTGATTGTGCTCCTTGAACAACTTGCGTTAAAGCATTAAATAACACTTCAGAGCTCACTTTATTTTGGTAAATGGGATCTGCCCAATTAGAGATAATCTTTTTCTTTAAAAATATACAGGGTGTAAAAGGTTTATCCACATTATGCACAAAGCATAGTGTATAGTTTAAATGAAAACTCTAAACACCCGTGGCTCTTGAGGAGTTTGTCGTGCACAAGGCGCATCCAAAAAACATTGAGTTGCAAAAAACAAAGGCAAGGTAGAAGAATTGGAATGTACTGGTAAAGGTACTGGCCATGATCTCACTATGGCCCACAAAGGTATACTTATCCCTGTCTCAATCATCAGGAGTAAGAATAACAGGATCATCTTGGGATTCACCTTGATCTTTCACGGTTCTTGTCAGTCGCGTTGGAACCCTAAGTGGATTATCTTCACCCAGTACCCCTGTTCCCCAGCTGAAGAGTTCTGAATCCAAGCAGTTGAATCCTTCTCAACAGACTGCTTTATGGGAACACTTCATTAACCGCTCAATCCCCATGATGCAGTTCTGAATCCTTCCTATAACAGGGGGTCTTCGCTCGTGCCTGAAGATGTTACTTCACGGGTTTCGGTGCCATTTGTGGGACACTTGACTTGCCAGCAAGAAAGACGCCACAGCAGGATCCTTCTGCAACACGTTTATTGGGAGAGCATTGACTGCGTAGGCGAAAGACCGTTTACTACCATTCTTTCAAAAGAATTTTTTGAGAAAGGGTTCCACTGTGTATCTCATGCTGGTTTCTAACTCTGAATAGAATTAGTGAACTGCTTACATGCCAGGATCACAGGCATTGCCATGCCTCACATCATATATGTGTGGATATAATATTAATTAGCATATGTAAGTAATACATAACCTTAACATACAGATGATATGTTTTTAACATTTTGTATATACTATTACATGTATAGGATTTACTTATCTATTGTCTTGTTCATTTTATTTCCTTTCACCATCTCTTCCTTCCTTGTATCCTGTTCTGTTCTATCCTGTCCTGTCCTGTTCTATCCTTTCAATGTTCAGTGGGGAAAAAAATCTGTTCTTAACTCATCTATTATCAATTTTATAATATTTTAATGGAAAAGCCCTAGTGATTAAATTGGTTTTCTTAATCATTAATTAATTTTTTGCAGCCAGCATAAGGCTATAGACAGTGTTTTTTTTGTGACTCACAAAGAATGATACAGTATGGTTGATTTTAATGCTCATTCAACACACCACCCTCTAAGACTGAAATCAGTGCCACTTTCTCTACTCTGTCAGGGAATTCAGGTGACTTGAGTTCTGCATAAAAATCTCACTTGCCAGAAGTGCTAAGCACCTCAAGTTCTAACTGGCAACTTAAATTGGAGTTATTCTAGAGGATGTGTTCTCTGCAACTTGGTTTCTCCCCTTCTCATCCTGGAAAGAGGACAGTTACCTTCCTCATGACAGATTTTATGGATTTTTCTCAGCTCTCTCAGAGCCTCAGTGTACTCCAGCGTCTCATTAAGTATTGATTGACACTGGTTGGCCTTCCTGGAGGAATCCTGACTGTGTATGCATGTGATTTAGACTTCTTAAGCTCTGCTGAGCCTGGCATTGAGTTCTTGGGATAGTGATGTGGGCTGGAAAAGACCTCCATAGGGCCATTGATATGACTGAGCTAGTTCAAAAGGCCTGGTCTCCAACTATTACATAACCTTATAGCCAAACAGCCCATGAGTCCTAACTATCTTCCTAAGTCTGTTAGTCTATTTTGTATCAGTTGACCTAACCCAGATCCCTTACTGTTTGGGGGAGCTATGTGCTTTTGGCCTTGCCTTGGTTCCCTCCAAGGCCTCTTTGCCATGTTCTTTTCCTCCTGGTAGATGCTTTACACAATCCTCTTTCTTATCTCCCCTTCACTTACACACCTTTCTCTCCCACCCCCACCCCCTAAATCACATGAAAGAAGGAGCCATCATTCTATAGCCCAGATTCCATGTCATCTATTCTTGGAAGTCTTTCTTGATGATCCCAGTTACCACAGGGTAGCCCCAGTTGCTTCCATTCTATCCTGAGCCTCTGTGATAGGAACCAACAGCTTGAGTCCTGCACCCATATCAACCCCTCATATATTGTAGTCTAAACCTTCTTATAATATTGAAAGACTTCGGGAGGTGGTTAAAGGAGAATAGACCCCTCATGGATTCTCCCAAAACAGGCTCATGGGAATTCATTTGTGCTTGTTCTTCATGTGAAGACAGATAAATAAGTGTGTGGCTCTCACCAGTATCTTCATCTCAACATGTCCCTTGACCCGTAAAAGTAACTTCCAGTTGTTTTTTAGAATAATGTTTAGAATAAACACAGTCATCTCTCGGAACTGAAATTCTCCTCTTTGCACTGATATTTCACATGTTAAAAAGAAGCTAACTTTGAAGGTAGGTGTCTTAGTTTGGGTTTTATTGCTGTGAAGAGACACCATGACCAAGGCAGCTCTTTTAAAGGCAAACATTTAGTTGGGGTTGGCTTATGGTTTCAGAGGTTCAGTCCATTTTCATCATGGTAGGAAGGATGGCAGTGTGCAGGTAGACTTGGTGCTGGAGAAGCCAAGAGTTCTATATCTAGATCTAAAGGTAGTAAAGAGACTGTCTTCTGGAGGCAGCCAGGAAGGGACTGGAATTTCACACTGGGCAAGCATAGAGAACTCAACCCTCACCATGATATACTTCTTCAATAAGGCCACACCTACTCCAATAAGACCACACCTCCTAATAGTGCCACTCCCCATGTGCCAAGCATGCAACTACATGAGTCTTTGGGGGCCAAACCTATTCAATCCACCACAGGCATATGTATGTTTGATGTGTTTTTAAGGCACCAGCACCTAGCAGAGCTCCTTCCTTTCTCCCTCCCTCCTCCCATCCATATGTGACATAAAATACATATGACATGAAAACTACCTCGACAAAAAAAAAAAAAATACACAATACAACATTATTAACTATGCTGTGATGGTTTGTATTTACTTGGCCTAGGGAGTGGCACTATTAGAAGGTATGGCACTGTGGGAGTAGGTGTGTCACTGTGGGTGTGGGTTATAAGACCCTCCTCCTAGCTTCCTGGAAGCCAGTATTCTCTGGCAGCCTTCAGATGAAGATGTGGAACTCTCAGCTCCTCCTGCACCATGCCTACCTGGATGCTGCTATGTTCTCACCTTGTTGATAATGGACTGAACCTTTGAACCTGTAAGCCAGCCCCAATTAAATGTTGTCCTTATAAGAGTTGTCTT
This sequence comes from Mus caroli, assembly GCF_978045245.1. Lineage (NCBI taxonomy): Eukaryota > Metazoa > Chordata > Mammalia > Rodentia > Muridae > Mus > Mus caroli. The sequence goes on from NW_028227256.1 coordinate 60,593,360, forward strand.
GGTCATGGTGTCTGTTCACAGCAGTACAACCCTGACTAAGACACATGCATTCTGTTTGGTGGCAGATCTCTAGAACCCTTCATGCTACATGACCAGTACAGTGCTGTTCCTGAACACAGCACTGAACATGTCTGTTTATTGCTCTTCAGCTATCTCAGTTCCCAAGCAACTTTCAAGACATGTTGAGGCTTTTCTCTTTCATGTTAACTGATCTTTCCTCTCCCTCTGAGTATTTAGACTGCCAATCATGTTTCCTTCATTTTGACCTACAAAACCCATTTCTTAAACTGCTTAATTAATTGTGAGTTTTGATGTATCATAGGCTCTTAGGTCCTTTTCTGGCACAGTGTGTGTGACTAGAACCTCTGTGCTGGCTAGTCTTGAGTCAAGCCTAGTATGGCTGTACTCTGAGAGGTTTTGCCAGAACCCGACTAAGACAGATGCAGACACTCACAGCCAACCATTTGACTGAGCCTGGGGAACCAAAAGGAAGAGTTAGGGAAAGACTGAAGGAGCTGAAGGGGATGCAATTCCATAGGAAGAACAATATCACCAACTAATCGGATCCCTCAGAGCTTCCAGGGACTAAACCACCAACCAAAAAGTATACATGGCTAGGTCCATGGCTCCCAATACATATGTGACAGAGGACTGCCTTATCTGGCATCAATGGGAGGGGAGGCGCTTAGTCCTGTGGAGGCTCGTTGCAGTAGTGAAGGGGGGATGTTAGAGGAGTGAGGTGGGAGTGGGTGAGTGGGGGGACCACCCTCTTAGAGGCAAAGGGGATGGGGGTGGGATAGGGGGTTGCAGAGGGGAGACTGGGAAGGGGCAACATTTGACATGTAAATAAATAAAATAAAAAAATTCTTTCTTTGAAACTTGGTGTACATTCTTAGATTAAAAGGAACATTTTTTTCCTCCCACCTCAGTCTACAACCATTCATGGCCTTGGGCTCTTCCTGGTTGTGATCTATGGAGGGACCAGAGGCCTTTTGACATTTTAAAACTTAGTATATTGTCTAAATTCTAGAACAGTATTAAGTTAATTGATGAAATGTCATACCCTCCTACATGTATCTTCTCAACAGTGAGTTAAAAACAGAGATCTCCCAAGGAGCTAAAGAGATCTGCAACCCTATAGGTGGAACAACATTATGAACTAACCAGTACCCCTGAGCTCTTGACTCTAGCTGCATATGTATCAAAAGATGGCCTAGTCGGCCATCACTGGAAAGAGAGGCCCATTGGACTTGCAAACTTTATATGCCCCAGTACAGGGGAATGCTAGGGCCAAAAAGTGGGAGTGGGTGGGTAGGTGGGTGGGGGGGAGGGTATGGGGGACTTTTGGGATAGCATTGGAAATGTAAATGAGGAAAATACCTAATTAAAAAAAAAAAACAGAGATCTCCAAGCTCAGAGATTCAGTCTCTCATTATTTTTAAGTTTCTGAGTTTTGGAATATCTGGGGCAGTGGATTTAGTTTTTTTGGAAGCTATACAAGGTCCAAAGGTAGCAAAGTAATCTAGATTTTTGTTAATAAAAATTCAGTCTATACTACACCACATTCTTTCACAAGACACTCTATAATCAAGAATAGTTGGAAAATTTAGGACCAGCTACCAGTTAGTGAGTCATATACAGTTTTGTAACCCTTTCTAAAGAAAGAAAATTATAGCTCTAGTCTGCCAAAAGAAGGTAGCCACCCAGAGGAGCTGTAAATTTTAAAAATAAAAGAACTCCAGTTAAAACCAGATGCCCCTTGGACTTGTAGAGCCCAACCTCCCCCCACCCTGCCTCCACTCTGCCCCTGGGCTGTGTTTGTTTTGGCTCCATCCTAGGGACTTGGTCATCAGCCAAGCTCTGAATTCCCCAGCCTCACACTCTGCCCACACCTCCACTAAATCCTCCTTGGTCTGAACCAAGAGCCTTCTGCCAGTTTCTTTTTATTAGTTCATTCTGAAAGACAGCAACTGTCTTAGATGGTTAGAAACGGCAGCAATCGGGTCTTAGATCTTTTAAAAATCACCTCTGGTTGGACTTTGATTCCTAGTTAGCCTTTTCTTCCTTATGCGCTATAAACCCGCCAGAGTCAATGTTTCTCCCAGTTATCTTCACCTCCTTGCCTTAGCCCTCTTCCTCCTCAAATGCCAAGTGAACAACAAGACTGAGTTCATTCTCCATCCCACATTCAGTGCTGACGGGAAAAATCACCTCAGCAACTATTTAAAGCCTAAGTAAGCAAAGGAGTAGAATATCGAGAAAAAGAACAAAACTTTTCAGAGACAATGCGTTACTCCAAATAAAGTCAGCATGAGAAACCTCAGAATAAGTTTTGGAGCACAGCATTGAATGTTGTCATTCTCACAGAATGGGATGGAAGTACACACTAATATTTGGGATGGATGCCCAGGCTAATATTTGGGGGCACCTTCAACCTCTGCATCCAGGCAGCTGGGCATTGTTTTTAGGGAATCCCACAACCACACACTGGACTCCCTACAAGTTTTGATCTCTGACTTCCAAGGAACTCCCCGTACCTTTTCTGAATGGTTATCTTTTTAAAAAGTAGCTATTTCAAACTCTGCCCTTCTTCATTGTGGTCTCTGAGTCTCGGGATCTGGCCTTGTCTCCTGCTTTGTTCTGCGCTGTCTTTGCTTGCACAGGTACCTCTATCTGCAACCATTGTCTCTTCCTCCAGACTTAACACTAGACATGTTCCTAGTTTAGGACTGGCCCTGTATTATGTCCTGAGGACTCATCTACCTACTCTCCTGTAGCTGCACCCCTTTCCTCTCCAGTGGTGGGTCAACATTGACACCCACCTATCCAGACAGTCATGCATTTCTTTCTATGTTTGAATATATAAGCAATGTCTATTGAAACCAAGTTGAATGCATGAGAGACTACAGGTGAAGTGTCCTTTCTCTAGTCACTTGTGACCTCTTCCTAAAGGTCACCAGAGTTACCATTTTCTAATAAGAAGTAATGATTAGTGATCAGTGCATATCCTCATATTCTGCCCAATCTGTCTTATGCTCAAAGACACGTGTTCATTGCTCAGTAGACATGCTCACTTACAGGATTCCTCAAAACCTTCTTCATCTTCATTTCTATTCTTCAGAAATGCTTTGCTGGTCATTCATTTATTTATTATTTATATGAGTACACTTTAGCTGTCTTCAGACACACCAGAAGAGGGTATCAGATCCTGTTATAGATGGTTGTGAGCTACTATGTGGTTGCTAGGAATTGAACTGGGGACCTCTGGAGGGGCAGTCAGTGCTTTTAACTGCTAAGGCATTTCTCCAGCCCTGCCAGTCATTCTTAAGAGTTAGCACACATAGTAAATGACAAAGGCAGTAGAGGCATTCATCATGGGGACTCTAACTTATCCAAGCTGTTCTTAGGACAGACATAAATAGCTCCACATTCCTAACCCATTTGGGTCCCACTAGCAGAGGAGTTCTATTCCAGGGAATATGTCTTAAGGCCAAAACCCCTGGGCAGTGTGTGTGTGTGTGTGTGTGTGTGTGTGTGTGTGTGTGTGTGTGTATGTGTATGTGTGTGTGTGTGTGTGTGTGTGTGTGTGTGTGTGTGTGTATACATACATGTGTATATGTGTAGGCCAGAGGTTAATGTCAGCAGTCCTCCTCAGTTGCTCTCAACCTTACTATTTGAGGCATGGTCTCACTGAGTTTAGAATTCACTGATTTGGCTAGTCTATCTAGCAAGCACCAACGACACTCCTGTCTGCCTCCCAGTCTTCATACTTGCTAGCAAGCCCTTTACCTACTGAATCATTTCCCCAGCCTCAACCCTTGGCACATTCTAGACTCCCTTGGCTTTCCTTTGTCCTCTCAAATTGCCCAACTTTTACAGTTCTAGCTGCAGCTCTATACCACCACAGCCACTGCTTTGTTGGGCACTTAGCATCTCTTCTCCTGCTACAGAGCTGGCCTTCTTGATTTTTCTTTTGAATCACTCTCCCATTTCAGACAGTACGGACAGCAATCATTTTAAATGATTAAAATTTACATCTGTCTCTCTCCTGTCCCAGATCACTCATTGGTTTAAAAATGCTCCTAGTTGCTATCCCTGCCTCATGATACTCCTCTCGTCCAGCCCTATTTTCTGTAGCCTCACAACCTAAGGTCCCCCTTTCCCTTCTGATCTTATTTCTTCCCTTTTCATTCCATAAGATTATTCTTACCACAGCTGTTAGTGGCTTCTCTGCCATCTATCCACTGGGTAGCTGTGGGGCCTTGCTTTGTGTGACTGGCCCTCTTCCTACTTCCCATCATACAACTTAGTCTTCCTCCCATGACATAGGATCAGCTCATCCCATCCCTCCCTTGGGCACCTTTGCCAACCTCTTCTGTGCTATTTAACCATTACAGGCTGGGTCCCCCTTTATCCTCTTGTTCTCTAGATAGATCCACTCTAATCATGTATCTATGTATCCATTGCTATCTATGAAGCAATGGCTCCAAATTTGACAACTGTAGCCCAGTCTTGAACTCTGAGAAGTATGGCATTCTCTATCTGATATTTCCATTTTAGACATTGCACAGGTTATTGCACAGTCAGGATGTAAAACCCTGAATTCACTATTTGGTTATGCTCATGTTACAACTCCTCATGTCCCTCTCACACCCACTCACTAACATACCTCATAGGCTATATCACCTTCTCTGAATGATGATGATCTTTTTGCCATCCCTCCCCCCCGTCAGTCAATCTACCCAGTTATCTAACCAGAAAGAACCCGAGTCCTCTAGTTCTTTCCAGAGTCAGTCCATCATTAAGTCTTGAAAATTCACCCTTCCTTTATGTTAATGTGCTGCCCTCTGGATACCCATTGTCTTCTGTGTCTTGCCCTCTGAACCATTTACACAACCGTCCTGACCTCATGACTCATCCTGTGTGTCTGTTTTTTCTGTCCCTCTCTTGTTGCCTCTCTGCCACGGGTTTGTTGCCCTGGCATACTACACACAGAAGCCTTCCATTACCTAACAGAGCTATTCTTCATGCCTTTGTTTCTCAGATATTTCTCCTGGGGCTTTGGTTACCCAAGATTTTCTGTAGTTTCTCCAAACAAGCCTATCTGTTCCTGGACTAGGTTCATGTCTTATATCCCCAGGCATAAGATCTCTCAGAATCCCCTGCTTCTCATTTCTGAGAAAGACTTTCTTCGTGTAGGGCAGGGCTACCATTTACCTTATCTACCTTATATTTCCAGTTTCTACTGCTGGATCACTATTGTCCCTCCACAGATATTACTGGAAAGAAAGAATCTTAGGTTTGAAAGATATTTGGTTAATGATCTTTGCATAAACAAGTATTATGTGTCTTCTTCTCTTCTTCCAGATATAAATTGAGAATTTGTTGTTGTTGTTTGTGCTGTTTTTCAAGACAGAGTCTCTCTCTTCAGAGTCCTGACTGTCCTGGAACTCACTATGTAGACCAGGTAGGCCTCAAACTCATAGAGATCTGCCTACCTTTGCCTAGAATTAATGCACTAAGATTAAAGGTGTACACCATCATGTCTAATTAAGGTGTTTTGTTGGTTGGTTGGTTGGTTTTTTTTATGACAAAGAGAAGAAAAAAAGAGAGAGAGATGGCAGTACTTCCTCACCAGTTTATAACTAGAGAAAATGTCAATGAGAAAATGGATTTATTGATATTTAATGAATTTTAAATAAAGTTATTTGAAAATAAATATGGAATAACAGGTTAGATTGTGGTTCCCAAAAGATACACTGCAGTTCTAACTACTGGCACCTGTACTTGTTTGTAAACAGAGACTTAGCAAAAATAATCCATTTAAAATGGAGTCCTGTGGGGGTTAGAGAGAGCTCAGCAGTTAAGAGCACTTGCCACTCATGTGGAGGACCAGAGTTTGATTTCCAGCACTGCCAATTCCAGAGGACCCAACACTCCCTCAGGCATAAATTCATCTACACATGCACATCCATATAATAAATAAATACAAAGACAAAGGTAAATAAAGTCATATTCTATTAGGACATGTCCTTGTGACTGGAGAGCCATTTGGAAACACAAACATTAGACAGGATGGCAGAGAATGGTGCGGTGTGGTTACAAGTCCACAATGTCAAGCATCTCTACTAGAAGTTAGACCACAAAAAGAAGGGTTCTTCTCCAGACCTTGAAAAGAACACGGCTCTACTGACACCTTAGTCTCAAACAACCTACTGTACAGTGATTTGTTAGATTAGCTCTAGAAAACTAGTAAATGTGGAATATACAAAATCTATATGGTCATTGTATTCTAAAAGGAGATTTCTTTAGCATGTTAATGTTTTTTTCTAAAGACACGCTAAACTTAGCATCTTGCTCTTACTAATAATTTAGTTTAAAAACATATATTTTAGTTATCTATGTTAGTATTAATGGTAATTCAGTTATAAGATATATTTTATACGTGTGTGTGTGTGTGGTGTGTGTGTGTGTGTGAATGTGACTGCAGGTGCATGGGCCACCCATGTGTGCACAGAGAGGAGGTCATATCTCTTCATGTCAGTCTCCACTATTTTGTTCTCCTAAGACAGGCTTTCTCATTGCAGTAGAGCTTGGGGGTAGGCAGCCAGCAAGCCTCAGAGACCTTTCCATCTCTTCCATGCCTAGAGTCCTGCCTTATAGGCATGTGTGCATGGCCACACTTACTTTATGTATTAGGGGCAAGGATTCAAGTTTCATATGTGAGCAGTCAGTGCTCTTACCCACAGAGTCACCTTTCCAGCCCTATAGTACCTTTAAAAAAATAACAGATATTAATTTTTATTTTATGGGTAGAGAGTTTTGCCTATGCATATGTCTGTATGGCATATACATGTTTGGTGACACAGGGGGTCAGAAAAGGACACTGGATACCCTGAAACTGGAGTTGTGAATGGCTATGAGACACCAGGTGAGCCAGTGCTCATAACCACTGGGCCACCTTTCCAGCCCCATGTGGTACCTTTTAACATCACCCAACAGGACAGTACATTTATGAGATTACCTTCTTCAATCGGCTGAAAAGTTAATACATCTCCACATGCAACAAGTTTCTCCTGTGGAAAAATTTACAATCAGAGAATTAAATGGCAGCAACCACTAAGTCATTCTTTAATAGAAATTTCTTTAAGTCTTGTTTTAAAATAAATACTTTTAGCATACTGAAAATCATACAACTATATGCATAATGTGCTTTTGCTACATTCTCCAAACCTTTGCTGCTGTATGGTTTTCAGGGGTACGAAGCAAATTAAGCTCAGAAAATCACGAGTACCTTAGTCTACAGAATCATTTCAGGATCATTATGGAAGCCAGTTCCTCTGCAGACCTTCTGCCATTACCTGAATCAGATCGCCTGTGAGTCTGCTTAGTGTCTTCTCGCTAAGCGAAATGTCTTCAAGATCAGTAAGAACCTCCCACGTTCCATTCTCAAATTTCACGGGCATAGAAAAGACGATCCCTTCAGGAATGTCAAACTGGCCTGCAGGGAGCACACACGAGGCAAAACACAAATAAAATAAAGGAGAATTCGGGAAAATAACTGAAAAGGACACACATAATACATGATTTAAAGAGTTTATTTGTGGGGTGTGTGTGTGTGTGTGTGTGTGCATGCACCCTTGCACACATTCGGAGGCCAGTAGAGGGTGTTAGCCAGCACATGATTCGGATAGTGGTGGAGCTAAGTTTCTGAACTGCTATTTGACTGGGACTGGGGCACACATTAAGAAATGAGCACACATATGTCTGAGTTCTAACTGTCCTCCGTGCCTCCCTATCCAGGAGTTAATGCGGCCTCTTTTCCCCAAGCCTTATGTGTAATGTGTGCCTGGTTTCCGTAGCTGTCCCATGAATCTGCATGTAACACATGAGCCTGGACCACTTGATGTTTCTGGCCTTCTATTTTAGCTTACTATTTGTTTTAGTTAGGGTTATCATTGCTGTGATAAAACACCATGACCAAAGCAAGTCGGGGAGGAAAGGATTTATTTGGCTTATGTGTCATCATTGTATAAACTGACAATATGATCCATCCGTGGTATGATTGAGTAAGGATGATTTTTATTGTAGATTATGAGAGAAAGGACAGCTAGAGGCATCTGAAAGATGAGAGAGAGAGAGAGAGAGAGAGAGAGAGAGAGAGAGAGAGAGAGAGAATCTGAACTTGACCAGCAGAATGAACCTGGCCATGATAGAAGCAGAACAGAGAAATAAAGAGAGAGAAAGGGAGTGGGGGAAACACAGAGAGCAAAATACCGGGATTACAAGGAGAATGAGTAGCTGAGGGAAGGAAGCTTTTAAGCTTGAGGGAAGAGGGAGGAGGTTAGGAGGGCTGGGATGTCAGCAAAGATTTTGAAATGTGTAACAGGTGCTTGTGATGCTGAAGGGGCCTGGAGGCCAGCATGCACTGTGGCATGCTAATTAGGCACCATAAGTCCCTTCTGCCAGAGGTAAGAAAATGACTTCCTTTGGTAGAGAGGAACCAGCTTCATGAATTCTTGAGGAATGCTGGCTTTTATCTAGCCACCAGAATTCTCCTATCGTCCAGGTTAAGCCCATTTCTCAATGGGTTGAGCCCATTTGAACGGCCTTTTTGAGTTTTGGAACTGAAGTCTTCTTTGTCTCTAACAATCACCATTGCCATTGAAGGAATTCAGGAAAGGAACTCAAACAGGAGGAACCTAGAGGCAGGAGCTGATGCAGAGGCGATGGAGGAGTAATACTGGCTTGCTCTATTTGGCTTACTCAGCCCACTTTCTTATAGCACCTAGGACCACCAGCCCAGCAGAGGCCCCACCTCCTGAGCCCCCTGCATCAATCACTAGTTAAGAAAATGTTGATTGCCTACAGCCTGATCTTATGGAGGTATTTGTCAATTGAGGCTCCCTGCCTGCCAGTGACTCTAGCTAGTGTCAAGTTGATCTGAAACTAGCCAGCATACTTTAGCAGCCATGTTGGCTAGGTATGCTGGACTAGGACTGGACAGCAAATGAACAGGAGACCTGGTTATTTTCTTAGAACTTCCAGTTCTCTATTGTGCACTTGAAAAACTATTTGTAATATCTTCCTATTGTATTTACATCCTATGAATGGCTTTCAATTAGTAAATTGCAAAATACTGCTGTTCTGCATAGCAGAAGCATGGCTTTCAGCAGCCATGGGAGTCACAGCTCAGCACTGACCCATATGCAGCCTGAGTTCTTTTCAGAGACCCCACCATAAGACAGACAAAGATACTGAATCACCTTGAAGAAAACAACCTCAAGACAAGTCAGCATAGAGCAAACCTGGAGTTTTCTAAAGCAGGGTTTATTAAGTAGAGGGCTTCTGTAACACTTTAAGGGTGGATGTAAGCTCTTCAAGAGAATCACACTGCTGCCATCTTGTATAGTCATTTTATAAATGTGATGGTTTGTATATCCTTGGACCAGGGAGTGGCACCATCTGAAGGTGTGGCCTTGTTGGAATAGGTGTGACCTGGTTGGAATGGGTGTGTCACTGTGGGTGTGGGTATAAGATCCTCACCCTAGTTGCCTAGAAGTCAGTCTTCCACTAGCAGCCTTTGGATGAAGACATAGAACTCTCAGCTCCTCCTGCGCCATGCCTGCCTGGATACTGTTATGCTCCCACCTTGATGATAATGGACTGAACCTCTGAACCTGTAAGCCAGCCCCAATTAAATGTTGTTTTTTTATAAGACTTGCCTTGGTCATAGTGTCTGTTCACAGCAGTAAAACCCTAACTAATACAGAGTTGGTACTGGGAGTGGGGTATTGCTGTGATAGGCCTGACCATGCTTTTATTTGAAAGAATGTGGATTTTGGGATTTTGGATTTGGAAAGCAGTGGAATGCTTTAAATGGGGTTTAATGGGTCATCCTAGTAGGAATATGGAAGATTTTGTTGCTGGGAGTAATTTGAACTGTGTTGACCTGGCCCAAGAGATTTCAAAGGAGAAGAATTTCAGAATGTGGCATAAAGACTGTTTTTGTGGTATTTTGGTGAAGAATGTGGCTACTTTTTGCCCTTGTCTGAAAAGTTTGCCTGAGGCTAAGGTGAAGAGACTTGGATTAATTGCATTGACAAAAGAAGTTTCAAAAAAGCCCAGCAGAGACTTTGTTCTCTGGTTAAGTCTTATGAAGAGAAGTTTGAACAAGCATAGCAAGCTTAGAAAGGAAAAATATAAAATATATGGTTTGAGTATTAAAGGAGTACCAGGAAGTGAAATGGAGCAAAATCTTGTGTTCTAGGAGATAAAGATTAAGGGAGTGGGACCTTGGGGCAAGATCCTACCCAGCTAAATTAGATCCAGGCATGGTGGTACACACCTTTAATCCCATGAGACAAGCATGCTGATCTCTACATTCAGGGTAATCTACAGAGCAAGAACCAGGATAGCCAAGCTTAGGCAATGAAGGATTTAGAAAACATAAAGCTAGTGATAATGTAATAATACAAGGGGATCATATTCTAGTTCCTGTAAGCAGCAGAACTCGGCAGCTTCAGCCATTGTGCCTCTGGCTCTAGAGTTAAGAATGGAAGGAACTACTGGGAAAATTGATGCTGGTTAGCTGGAGCTAAGGAATTAGCGGTGATTAAGAAGAGACCAGCATCGTTGAGGTGAAATCTTCTGGAAATTGTTTTCTGGGAGCACAAAGAAGCTGTGTTCCAGAGATAGATAAGGTTGTAGCTCATGCTGTGGCTGGACTTGATAATGTGTAAGAGTCACTCAGGTGGTACTGCTTGTGAAGGAATGAAGGGATCATGGAGAGAAGCTGAGGCTTAGCACTGTGAGAGGCCAGGGAAGCCCACTGGAGAAGGTGAAGCCTCAGCTGTAGTTGATGGCCCAGGATTGAAGGGGTCATGCAAAGGATTTGAGGCTTGGCACCCTGAAGAGAGCCTATGAGAGGCTATTGGTGAAGCCTAGTTGGAGTGGAACACCCCAGTGTATTGGAGACTCAAAGATGTTAAAGATGCCAGAGCCATGGGACACATGCTGAGGAAAGCTGCTAACAGGGAGTGGAACCAGCCCAGGAGGAAGCAGTTTGTTGCAGTCAAAAAAGATGAAAAAGGAGTGGAGATCTGAAGACCACTTTGACATCAGCCATAGAGATGCAGAGTTTGGAGTTTGCCCGGCTGGTTTCCTGCCTTGCTTTGGGGATTACAGCTAATTAAGTTGAATGAATCTCAGAAGAGACCTTGAACTTTGGACTTTTAACATTGTTGCAACTGCTATAGACTATGAGGACTTTGAAAGTTGCACTAAATGCATTTTGCATTATGCTATGTTTAAGTATGGTCCCCATAGACTCATGTTTTTGAACAAGTCTATGGGGACCAGGGAGTGGAATGTGATGGTTTGTATATCCTTGGACCAGGGAGTGGCACCATCTGAAGGTGTGGCCTTGTTGGAATAGGTGTGACCTGGTTGGAATGGGTGTGTCACTGTGGGTGTGGGTATAAGATCCTCACCCTAGTTGCCTAGAAGTCAGTCTTCCACTAGCAGCCTTTGGATGAAGACATAGAACTCTCAGCTCCTCCTGCGCCATGCCTGCCTGGATACTGTTATGCTCCCACCTTGATGATAATGGACTGAACCTCTGAACCTGTAAGCCAGCCCCAATTAAATGTTGTTTTTTTATAAGACTTGCCTTGGTCATAGTGTCTGTTCACAGCAGTAAAACCCTAACTAATACAATAGACAAACTTTGAAGGGAGGGCTATTATTCATGAGTTCAAGCAGAGAGAAATGTGAAAAATTATAGGAACATGCCAGAACTTTCTCAGAATTAGGTTTCCCTTCCTTTTTTGTCTTTAGATATAGCTTATTGGATGTGCCTTGGTGTCAAATGCATAGTGGGAACAGGTGATTTCGCAAGGATAATGATATAGAAATGCCAAAGGAGAAGAAAGACAGTAGTTCTATGGTCTCCCACAGTACATGTTGATCCCAGCAGTCTAGGGTGGTTTTGTGGTAACAGCTCTGCAATTTCACTTCCAACCACTGCAAAGCTTGTCCTTTGGCCCTGTGTCTATCTAGCCTGTTTCATTACCAGAAAAACCTTAGTGCACCGAAGAAGCCATACTAACAGACTGTCCATCAGCAAGCTTCCCAGACTGTTCACACTGCCTGTATCTCACCTCAGAGAGTGTTGCTTTATGGGGATAGAATGTGTGAGAGCTTGAGAACTTATCTAATAATTGTTATTACTGTATAACATTTTTGTTAATTGTATTTTATAATTGTAATAATAGTAATTGTTACTTCAACTGTACAGTATTTGCCAAATGTCACATAAGATACTTCTCCCGTGAAGATGTAGAAGATGACACTCAGGAAGGCCTGTCCTCAGTGCACATATTCTAACATAGGCATCTAAAAAGGCCCGTTAAGAATATTCTGTCTGAGAGAGGAACAAAATGCTGTGTGAACACAGAAGAGAGACAGAGGTTAAGTCTCACATTGTGGATTATTTGAAGATATCTCTGAGGTGCACTGAAATTGGAAGAAGGAGGAGATGGTGACACTGTTATTAAATAAGAGATGCTGAAGGTGTATCTGATTGGTTCAGGCTGCTGTACATTAGGTTGACAGTACGCCATCCACATTGCCATGTTGCCATCCAACCAAGATAGAACTCACCCGAGAGTCCCAGGCTGAAGATCAGGGAGTGAACAAGACCGACAAAAGCCAAAGAATTTCTTGTGGTTGAACTTACAGAGGATGTAACAGCAGCCAGTGTTTTTCCTAGCTTATAAGGATACTGAAAGACTTGTACATACTCTTTAAGTTTATATCATATCTCTGCAGTGTTTGCTGACAGGCAGCAGTCTTCCTATATTGCCCATGCTACCTGTTCTCCTGAACCCTTGGTCTCCTTGCATGTTCAGATCCTGTCTCTGAGTCTTTGCTCTTGGTGTGCAGCGCTCTCCCCCGCAGGCCCTCAAGGGCAACACCAAACACCTGGAGACTGCTTGCAATGCCTTCTCTCCACCAAGCCTACTCTGACTCCTCCTGCTCCCTGCACTGAATGCATTTGGTTTTCTCTTTCTTAGCTGGACACAGTGAGAAAACATTGTAAGGCAACTTGTAGAGATCTGGCCCTCCTTCACTCTGCTGTACATTTTCTGAAGTGTGAAGCCAAGGTGTAATCCCTTGTCTGTCTTTCTAGTACATTCACAATAAATATTTTTTTACTGAATTTTTGAATGGACAACCGAATGAATGGATGCATGCACGCATTGTGGCACAGTTGAAAAGTACACAACTTGTAGATTAAGCTATGATCTAAATACTGCTTTACAAGATAGGAATCCGTACCTTCACTCATTACACCCAAGGAAACAATCTCTCCAGGTGGTGAGCCATGGTACCAGTACTTCAGGGTGGTGGCTATGCTGTGTGCAGCCAAGATGCCTCCAAATTGTTTTCCAGTGCTGCTCAAGATTTTAAGTGTCCGCACAAATTCTTTTGTGATCCACTCTCTGCGTGAAAGGAAACAAACAGTTTCACAATAGAGAGAGGGATGGAAAGGAGGTCCTCTGAGCCCTAGAACTCAACACAGGGAATTTTATCCATCACCTACACAGTAATGAGACCCAAAGGTTATAGTCTCAATTTCTTTCATTACAAATAATTATATTTAGATGCTTTCTTGGGACCAGTCATATCCTTCATTTAAAATCAAATATGTTCAATAAACAGTAAATGGTTCACACTGAGATTTGGGACTACATGTTTTATGGTCTGGAGTATAAATTCAAGGACGAGCGCATCTGGATGAGAAGGAATGCCTCACGACCCTGCAACCTGGACCCCCTGTGAGCAGAACATTTGAATATGGGCTTCAGGAGATGGGCCCAGCACAGAGTGTGCCTAGGCATGGATAACAACATTCCAATGGCCTGGAGAGGGGGAGGAAATAAAAGACAAAGGAAAAGGAAAAGCTGCAACCTGGGACCTGGAATGGGGATGCAGAAGTGCTTCTGAGGGGCTCTGCCTGGATCCTCTTTCTCCTCCGCGGAATGCCAGTGTTTACCTGGATGAAGTCAGTTTGTTTTCCTTTTTATTTCATATGGAACCGGTCATGCCACCATTTTCATTCTATTATTGGAGAAGGTGGGGCTCAAATTTGATGTAACTTTGCTAAAGTCACACAACTAATTAACAATGGTGACAGAATTTCTACCTGGAGGCTTCTTGCTCCCAGCATGCACTACTTTTCTAACGCCTCTTCCTACGAACACTTCACCTCCCGTTCCCCTGTCGTGAACCCGTCTTTACATTAACATTTGCTTTATGTATACCTGCTTTAGAGATAACCGTAACAATCTACAAAGTACTTTGAGGATAGCCTGAAATAGAAAAGTTCATAATTTTAAAACAAATCAGATGGGGCTGGGGACCAACAAGCTATTATTCATGGATTTTTTTTTTCTTTCTGATTCTTCAATAGAAAGCACAGAAAAAGGTGTATATAAACAATGTATGTTATTTTCATGCAAATTTTACAAAATGTTTTAATGGTGCTTGCTAAGGACCAGCCTCAGCATGGAGAGGGGCTGTGAGAGAAAGGGTGTCTGGGAGCAGTGAAAAGAAGGACGTGAAGTCAAATTGTGGGTTCAGGCTGGCGGCCTAGGTTCTGCTGAGATGGCTTTCCAGCCTGTTTTTTCTCTCTCTCTGTGTCTGTCTCTCTTTCTCTCTTTCTCTCTGTCTCTCTCTGTTTCTCTGTCTCTCTCTGTGTGTGTTCTACTATGCTCTAGATACCTTTTGTTGTTCTTTTAAAAACTCTCCAGTTGAGACAGCACTCTCTACTAGTAAAAAATTCTAAAAGCTATCTGGATAGCTCATGGCTTTTCAGACCAACGTCAGAAAAACTGCAATAAAAAATTATTGAATCTTCTGACCAAGTCAGAGATCCTGTTAAGAAAAGATTCTTGAAGAGCTGTGTTGTTCTCCAGAGATCTCCAGACAGCTCAGCTCTCTCTAGAGAAAAAAATTCTAAAGAATTGTTGTCTTTTTTTTTTTTTTCCTGCTATTTTATCTCATGCAGACCCAAAGTCCAGTTTTTTTATTTATAGATCATGGGATGCTGATTCATAGAATAAGCAAAAGGAAACCTGGAATAAATACCTGAGTTGATCTTGGCTCCTTGTGGCTGTTTAAAACCACGTGGGATCAGGGTCATCTTCCTGTTCGTCTGCCTCTGTGTGGCTTCTCCCTTTCTCCCTCCTGAAACTTCTCTATCTTTCCCCAAAACTCCTAGCTCTGCCTCTTTTCCTGTGCAATCACAGGCCTGCCACTGTCCTAATGTAATTGGACAGAGAAAATCCTGCAACATTTCATCCTTTCTATTTAATTAAAAAAAACCTGAATTTCTCTCAAAATATAAATAGAACACAACTATTACCATTTTGTAAATTATATGGTATAAGATATGTCTAACACCCAGTCCAACATTTTTATCAATAAAATTAAACACTGTCCTTTATCCTAACTTAAAAGACTATAGTTTTGCTCTTGACTATGTCTTGGCTTTGGATTGTATGTCATCTTAAAACCATCCTCTCAAAGTAAAAAGCCTGGGTTGGCTAGGAGACTATGCAGTTTTTTTCAAACCTATCAGGAACCCAAGAACAACTGATATTAACAGAAAATATACAGGAAGCCTAACACAGCTTCCAAAACTTATCCAATTGATCAGACTGCTGAACACCTGGGCAGTCCTTTACTACAAAATGTTGGAGCATCAGTCTACAGCCTACTGGCCAGTGTCATCTGACAGACCTAGAGAAACAGGAAGATTAAGGACTAGCCTACTCGGTGGTGTCAGAATTAAGCTGTCCTAAAAACCTGTAATTGTGTCCTTTCTTTGGACAGTATTATGTCTGTCAATGAAAAGAGGCGATTCTTGTCTAGTTGTCTCACCACAACTGGAGTAACTCATTGATGCTTAATTTCATCTTTGAAGGCTTAAATGTGAACTCAATAATCTGGTGGTGCACGCCTTTAATCCCAGCACTTGGGAGGCAGAGGCAGGTGGATTTCTGAATTCGAGGCCAGCCTGGTCTACAGAGTGAGTTCCAGGACAGCCATGGCTACACAGAGAAACCCTGTCTTGAAAAAAAAAAAAAACAAAACAAAAACCAAAAACAAACAAACAAACAAAAAGAATGAAAGAATCTGCCTTTGTATCTTTCTGACAAGCTGACTCATAGCTGCCTTGTTCCATGAGGTTCATGAGGCCACTCATAATTCATATTACATCCTTATATTTTGCATATTGAGAAATTATATGTATTTTGAATCCATGTTTTTAAAGCTCTTTTTCACAGTTTTAAGGTCAGTCCTGAAGGTCCCAGGGTTCTCCATTTTGCTAAGACATTAGCCACACCTTCACCTCCTGGACTCATGCTGTATGATTATCACAGAGTCATTAACAGTAACACAGAGGATGTTCCTTAGAGGAACGTGAGCTTACATACATTATTACACAAACAAGCCTTACATCCACAGCAGCCATCATCTCTCGTGGAGGTTCACATGGGGGCCATGCCCCAGGGACAGGGACCAAGTCACTTTGTCCTCAACAGGGTCACGCTGGGCTCTGCAGGTTGTTACAACTGTTATACATCTATTTCATTTATCTAATGTTAGTATTCTTCACTTAGAAAATATACTATACCTGTCAAAAATCAAGCTTAACACAGAGTGATAGTGTCCAGGAGGCCCCTTGACAGCACTCTCATAGTTGTAAACTTTTGCTTTCCTCAGGTCAACGTAGTTATTTCCAGTGATATTGCCCCAGATTATCACATCTTTGATGTCTGTGCAGAACCGAACCAGAAATGATTAAAATAAAGTTCACCAATATAAAATGTATTCAGATCCAATGCTTTGTCTGTATATTTGTTTTAGGGTTGGTCCAATGATGTCCAAGCTCTTTAGCCTGTGCAAGCGCTGGTGTTCACCTCCCTAATTATCGGGGCTTGGCAGTCATGGGATAATGCCTTGTGAACAGTATACTGGATGGGAAAGTCAAGGAATACTGAGGGAACTGCCGTGAAAGATATTGTTAGTGAAAATTGTATCATTTGTGCCTCTCTTAACTTCATTCCCCTTATACACACACACACACACACACACACACACACACACACACACACACACAGAGTCATAAGAATATATTAAAAGAAGTGGGCACAGCTGCCCCCCCTTATCCACAGCTTCACATTCCATCCCATAGCTCAATTAACCGTTGCACACTTTTTCATTTTAGGGCAGGTGCAGCAGCATTGGAGATGGAACCTAGGCACTCATGCATGCTAGGCAAGAGATCTACCACTGACCTACCATCCCAGACCTGCACTTTAAAATATCATAGGGAATTTTTCAAAAAATAATCAGTGGGTAACTTATAGATCATTTTCATTACTGTATGTTGCTATGATTGGTTTATTAGGTTATTACTTTTTATTATTGCTAGTTTCTTGCTGCCCTGAGTTTATGAATTAAACTGGGTCACAGTATGTGTGTACAGGAAAAAGCTGGGTAAGGAGGGTAGGGTAGTCTAAGTGGCATCCCCTGAATGAGGGAGGACCAATCACACTGGGTTCATCCATCCCTCCTAATCTATGTTACACATCCAGGATGGTCCTGGAGGATGTAGCGTTCTCTCTCCATTATTTGAACCCATGTGTCAAAACACAAGCAAGACACTCACTGGCTGAAGTGGTTTTCATCTTTCGGGCCAGTACTGCTTTGGCTTGGCCTTCTACCCCCAGAGCCACTGCGATAATGTTGCTCGCGATGTTAGGGGCATATTGCATGAGCAAAGTTGTTTTCAGATTTACAAAGTTTTTCCCTCCCACGATGACCTTGACAGACTTGTGAGCATTTTTCTCTATCAGGTAACCGTAGAGGCGGCACAGTGGCACCCTGCTCCGCAGGCAGCTCTCCAGGCTGTACACTTCTTCCTCTGTGCTGTCATCCAGGATGATGATGACCTGGGCCTGAAGGAAGGCCTCCTTTACCGTGGTGCAGAAGGAGACAGTGCGGAGGACTGGCGAGGCCAAGTCCTGGGTTTCCATCACTATGCTTCTGAGGCAGTCCTCCCTTTGCTCCTGGTCAAACAGGGTCAGGCTGATCTCTGAGTGCATCCCAAACACTTCCCCACTTAGCAAGAGGGGAATTAAGTGGCAGCACACATAAGTACCTGCACTGTTTAAATGCAAAAGTTGGATGGAAAACAGTTAGAGCCCTTCCCAGTGAAGCATTCTATTTTTTTCATTCTTTCTTTCTTTATTTTGTGTTAGATTTTCTTTATATATATTTCAAATGCTATCCCGAAAGTTCCCTATACCCTCCCTCTGCCCTGCTCCCCTACCCACCCACTCCCGCTTCTTGGCACTGGCGTTCCCCTGTACTGGGGCATATAAAGTTTGCAATACCAAGGGGAAGCATTCTATTCTTAACCAATGCTTTTGCATGTGCTCTGAAAGATGATTCATTGTTTCACATGAGCATCCTCACACTTGAACAGATGTGCCTAGGAATCCAAATCAGAACAGGGAAGTCTCACTACCCACTCCATCTCAGCATCTGATGATACCACCAAATAAAAATGTACGAGTGCATTAGATTTTTCAAATAAAAGAGCTTTCCCATGTGCAGAAGACAAAACAAAACATAAGCAAACAAAAGCTCCTTATCAGATTGTTCTGCTTACAAACTCAGGCTTTCTCGTGAGAAGACAAAGACATTTGCTTCAGCTACCCATTGTCTTTAATACCTTTATCTACTAATGAATGTCTTTAGTTTTGGACAGATTACTTTTCTCACAGTCTTACAAGGAAAAACCTTTACAGGTGTGGTTAGGATAAGCAAAGGTTTTATGCTCTGTTTGAAACTGAATGTACCTTGATCTTCTATTTCAGTGATGATCAACTATGGGGGATTAAAAAACTCATTTGTAAACTTTTATTACTCTTGCTGGGTTTGGGAAGGGCACTGTGGTGATGCCCAGTTCTGGACAGGCTCATGGGTATGTGTAGTACAACTTCTGAATCTTTTCAGTGTTTGTAGTATCCATAGTTATATATACTTTCTCAAAACAGGTATGTGTTAGGATACACACATGCAGTGAGGAGGACAGTGTGGGGAGATGGAGGGAAGGGATGGAAGCGCAGAGAAAGAACCACAGAGTGAGCGGGGTGGAGATGCAAGGGGAGGCGGTGACAAGTGAGGACAAGGAGGAGGAGGAGCGCCCTTGAGAAGGAGAAAGGGAGGAAACCAAGGGAGGGGATCTGGGTTGCACTCAGAGAATGCAGGAGGAAGAACCAAGGAAAGTCAGCAGGTGGGAGGGGACTGGGAGGGGAGGAGAGGGAGAGAACAATGACCAGAGGGGACAAACCCAGGAGCATTGCTTTAGATTGTGTATGAAGACATGTATGCATGTAAATCACAGGGGGATAGATGCTGGAGGCTAGATACACAGAAGCACTCATAACCATGTACAAGCCAGATGTGTGTGTGAATACACACACACACACACACACACACACACACTTTTGAACCTGCATAGGTATTCTTCCACCATGAAATTAATCCAATTCCATTGTCTTTTCTAAAAATAAACCTCCAGGCTCATAAATCCTGGGGTTTGACTATCCCACCTGGCAATCCAGACCTGCAAAGGGCTGATGAGATCTTTCATGGTTTCTTTATCCAACTGTTGTTCTGTATGCGTCTGCATGTTCTCTTTAGCGATGACCATCATCAACTCTGTCGTCATGTTGGAAGTGACACCATAGTAAAGCTAGATATCAGAAAAGGAAAACTCAACCTCAGAGAATAGATCATGATTAGACCAAAGCCAGAATAGAAAATAGACTAGGAGGAAGGTAGCAGAATGGCTTGGAAAGCAAGAGTTTGAAATATAGAATACTTTTAAGGGAATGGTATGTTTGAACACATAAGCAATGCAATCCCGTACCTGGGCATGTTCCAGAAACTCATTGTATCCTCCCAAAAGCAAGCCCCTGCCTCCACGATCCAGCAACTCTCTCCAGATAATGGGGGAGGTTCTGTGGTCCCACATATTCCTTTCACAAACATCTTCCACCCAATCCTGTGGGGAAAGCCTCCAATAAGCGTCACCTATTAAATCTGCCTAAGAATTCAGTTCAATCTTGTAGGATTTAAACAACAGAGTAATGGCTTTTTAAAGTTTGCATTTAAAAGTATATTCATGATACATATATCATCAAATGGTAAAATATAAACTAGAAAATAGCAGCGAGACTGTTATGATTACTCATGATACATAATTATAGCACTGTGGACGCAGAGGGAGGGGGATCACTGTGCATTTCAGCCCAGCCGGGCTGCACAGCGAGCCTGTTTCAATAAGAGAAATGAAATAACAAAGGAAAAAAATGAGAGAAAGAGAGAAGATAATGATGAGATAAATAACAAATTAATAAATAAGAAATATTCTCCAGGTCCAATGGCCAAATAAAGTATGAGAACTTGCTTCTTTGCTGGAGTGCTTGTGTTTAACCTAGGGAGAGGCCATGTCTTCTAAGTTGGCTGATTTTAAAGAAAAACACCCATTTTTATTATATATGAGTTGCTTTAGTTTTATGGCCACATAAATTTTGATACTGCTTTTCAAATCTATGGTTCTGGTTTCTATGACTCAGACTTAATTGATGAGCTAAAAGTTACCCACCTGATATTCTCATCATACATACCAGAAGAAAAAGTTTATGTTACCATTTGGTTTGGGTAGACCAAGATTTCCAGTGATAACAGCTGAGTATTGGTGAGGGACAACTTTGTTATTAGTTAGGTACAGTTGAGGAATGCTAAAGTCATACCATTGGAGGGAGGTATACTAAAGCCATCTCACAAGTAAACTCTATTTCTTGCTGGTGTTGAAGAAGTCCATGTTTTTAATTCCATCCCAAAGCAAGAAGACTGAGATTTCCAACATGGTCCCTCTAATCACTGCATATCTTGGCTGGAGGAAGAACGTGATCTACCCTAAAAGACTATAACAAGGAGAATAGGCTAATGGTCTATCAGCAGTTTGGAGAATGTGTGTAGGACTGAATTCTCTGAGTCCTGAACCAGGAGTAGAACATAAAGATGGACATGTGGACTTCATCACTGTGAATCGCTCTTCTGCAATTTGGGAGGGCATACTCTGGTGGGGACCCTAGAATACAATGGTACTGTATTACTAGACGGACAGTCAGAAGTTTGGAGAAAGTGATGACTTAGATAATGTAAAAATGACAAATATGCCAAGGAAGATAGTGGAAGAAGGGGTCAAAAGGGCAGTGGAGGGCTGGTGAGATGACTTAGTGGGTTAAAGTGCTTGCTACCAAGCCTCACAAACTGAGTTCCATTTCTGGGCCCTCGTTGTTGAAGCAAAGAATCGATTTATGCAAGGTATTTGCTTGCAGACCCCACCTCAAAACAAGCAACCAACCAACAATTCAACTAACTACATTAGTAAATACACACACACACACACACACACACACACACACACACACATTAATTTAAAAAGGTAGTGGGCATAGAACTATGGGAATCTGGATAAATTGCTACTCAACCACATTTTCTCAAGGAGCCTGAGCTACACTTTATTCACCAAAGTTATAAGAAACACACTAAAGGGAGAAAAAAAAAAAACTGTGTGTGGAACCACATGGAATGTTAAGACACTCAAGTGCAAAGGATGGGGTAACTGCCCATCAGAGAACATCTGTTTTAGAGTAATAAATACTAGCCAACCCCACAGATAGGATAGGCAAATAGGCAAATAGGCCTCACAAGAGACAGGCAGCAATTCAAGAGGATGGGCCTCTAGTCCTAAAAGCTGAGATAGTTCTTACTGCTGCTGAATGGTCAGTATATCAGTCAATGAAGACCAGCGCTAGCACTTTATAATGCCACCATCCTTTGAGAACATCAACATGCCTCTCTTGAAAATTGATAACACACTGCACTCCCTCCACAATGTAAAGGAAAGTGATTTGTCTAGATTGAATTCAACCTGTGCTGGGTGGGAAATGGCCCTTTCTGATTGTACTGCCTTCACCAGAAGCCTTGCCTACACACTTACAAAATGTTTAAACTGACAATTTAGGTCTTGCACACATCTTTGAACCAATGAGATTGCTATACAGGAAAAGAGGCACAGTACTGAGCATGTCAGTAGAGTATATATTGCCCTTATATATAAGACTGAGCTTTATAGAGCAGCAGGGCAGGCCAGCAAAGCTGCAGATACCTGGTGGAAGACTGACATATGGAAGGAATGGTCTGCCTCTTTCAAGTTGTAAAACGTGTTATATTTCCATGTAGTGTTTTACTCTATTAGATACATTACTTAGCATTTAGGAATTAAGGGGCAGAAGACCCTGTTCACCATCATTCCCAGGAGCCCTCTCAGAGCATTTTATGGTTTTTCAAATTCTCTGCTCTAGCCTATGTGAGTTGAAAGGCTTTAAATTTCCAGAGAGGAACAATTCTAGAAGGTGTAAGAGGAGTCTCACCTTTTAGCTACAGCTGACATTGATCATGGTAAGACGAGCGAGTAGCAGGCAGCCAAAGAAGCTATGTCTGGGGAAAGGGTAACTGGGTGTGCTCATCAGGAGACTGTACAACAGCTACTACCCAGAGTAAAAACATTTAACATCTAGGTTATCATTTGGGCACAGTCCATGAGACTCTGGCTCAATTTTGAACTTACAAGGGAAAGTGTAGTAGCCATGTGTTGAAAAGGGACTGAGGTGCACATCCCTTAAGTACACAGAACTGGGTCATCACAATTAACAAGTGGTCTAGAGCAGTAGAAGGGGACCTGTAATGGATGGTAGTGAGGAGAGATGAGTGCCAGCTTGGCTCTGAAACTTTGTGCAGTGGGAAATACGGTTCATTAACAAACCTTCCTCTAATAGAGTTTTCCCAGGGAAAGATCTTGATATGAATCCCAGAAGAGCTCTTACCAGATGGTGTGAATTTACTTAATGGAGCACACGGATCCAGAGGCACAGTAGCTGGACTGTAGCCGATACTCATGAATAGTCCAGGTCCCTTCCCTCTTACAAGCAAGGCACTTGTGCCCTCAGTCACCAGAGATAGTAGAAGCCAATGGATTAACTGCTGAGTCTCTCTCTCTAGGACTGACCTCAGTTAAAGGGATTCCTCTTGACTAAGATTAAGCTCTCTTCTTTGGGGCAGGCCACATCAGGTGACTGGTTGATGCAGGAATACAAAGGCTTAGCTTCTTTTCTTCAGCATGGAACACCTTGGAAAGGATTCCCCAACATGCTTTCCCTGTATGATCTCCAGACTCCTCCTGCTGCAACTGGATTGTAGCTCAACTCCCCCAGCCCCCAACCTATTACTGCTACCTTCACCTTCATTCCTTCTCAGGGTGTTCAGAGAGTACTTTCCAGTAAGGGCTCACCTTCAGAAGGATTGACATACAAACTACTTGCTTTCTCAGTAGGCTTGGGTGTGGAATCAGCACATTTCTTCCACTTACTGTACACTCCTTTGTGCTCTTAAGTATTAGCAAAACAAAAAAAACCCAAACAAACAAACAAACAAACAACAACAAACCCATGTCTTAAGATGAACAAGGAAGGACTCATTTTTACCTGTATTATTAATATGTGTCATCTTCAGAAGCTGGCACGATATACTCGTAAGTATCTCACCAAAGTAGAACTTTATCTTGGGTAAATGCATTTAACAGCTCTAACAGTTCTTACCTCCCACTTGTCAGGATGTTGCGTGATCTTAAAAATCCGAAAGTCAGGAAGATTCTTTTGTAAATAGTCTGCCAGAAGTTCTGCCTTAGCATAATATGGGCAGTTTGCTTTACCTAGAAGAGTTCAAATTAGCTGTGCTTTCTTTTCAACACACACATTTCCATGAGTATGAGGATGTTATCATTATAACCATACACTTCGAGAATGCACTGTGGCTATAATTTTATAAGAAAATTGCAGAATAAACTTATTTAATGCAAACATCTAATTTTTGTTATAGTAATAAAAATAAGATACATTTCATAGATCAGAATCTTAAACAATAACATTTTGTGGAACAGAAGGATGTTTTCAATATTTACTTTCTCTAGTACTCTGTTGGAGCACATGAGGTTATAGCATACTATCTAAGCATGAGATACTAACGGTGAGCTATTCATTAGCATCCACTCAAGGGTCCACTGAGATAGCTTGACTGATAAAGGCACAGGCACTTGCCATCAAGACTGAAGACCTGAGTTTCATCTCTAGGACACACACTCCTGTTAGAGTATCCTCTAACCTCTGAACTCCTCCATGTAAAACAAATAAATTAATGTTAAAGGGAATGTCAGATGCACTTCTCCCCCCCACCCCCACTTTTCTTTTTTCTTTTGTTTGCAGTGAAGAGCAAACAGGAAGTTATCCCCCTGCCCCAGAAGTGGGATGGGTGCCAGTTCAGGAGGACAAGTTAAGTGTAGTGCCTGCTGTGGAAACACTCTTCCTCAGCCTCACAGAGTCCTCAGCACCAATCCTTCTTAAAACCTCTCTGTGGAGAAGCCTCTCTATCTAGTTCAAATCCATTGTTAATCACTTCAAACTCACTTTATGGCTCATGTTTCATGACCCTGTCCATTTTATTGGGAAATAGTTTGTAAAAGCTCTGCACCCGAGATGATCTCAATTACCTGCCTTTTCTGGATCCAGGTTCCTTCTGCCCAGACACCACTGAGAAGATCATGGTGAAGTAGATATAAAGAACAGAGGAATTTCCAAAGGAAGAGGATTCCAGTTATGCTCTGAAGCCCACACCGCCTGTCTTCTTGGAAACCTTGCTGAACAAATTCTCCCTGCCCCATTAGACTCTTATTTCTGTTTCTAGTGTCTGCTTTCAAGCATATTTAAACGCACTTCACTTAAACTCCAGCTTCTCCTTCCTAAGAAACAAAAAGTCTATGTTTCTTCTCCTCAGCTATTGCTTCCTAGATGCTCCTTTCTGTTAAATACATCGTATATCCTTGTCATCCATGGTATTTACATTTATTCACTTATTATTCCACTATAACCTAGCACTCCACATAATTTTCCAGAAGGTGACTAGGGACCACCAGGTGCTTAATACAATGAGTACTTTTTTTTTTTTTTTTTAGTCCTTTCTTCTTTATCCCTGGTAGCATCTATCATGGTTTCCCATTTCCATTTCCAGTACAGTAAATTCTGGATGCATCTCTATGGTGGGATACTCTGAAGGCTTCCATTGTACATCTCTGGCTGGCATTTTCTGTACTTTATACGTTTTTGTTCCCTTATCTATTCATTAAACTGTATTGCTCTGCAAGGCACATAATTTCTCATACCTTATCTGTGTATTTTCCTGGCCAAGCTCCTTGGTTTCCAGGGGCAGTCTGTGTTCCTAGCTCAGGTACGTCTTATCCAGATGCCCATACTTTCCTGTGTTCTATCATCTTTTTCTGAATGTATCATGGACACTCAGCGGGATAAGCTGGATTCTATTCTGAAATGACCAAGGTCCTGCCGTCTTGTTCCGGCTCCACTTTGGGTTTGCTTAAATGATTCGCCCCTTTCCCACAATGGTTGTTTCTCTCTTGGCAACCCATTTGAGATTTCCATGGCCTTGACCACAGTCCAGATGTTTTAACCAAAATAATTAAACTAAAATGACTAAAGAAGATATAAGTTAAAAATAATTGTCATGTTATGTCTGAAATAATTAACAATGGCTCTGCCAGCAGTGAATGTTTCAAGGGTATGCTGATTCTCATCTAATTTTGATGTAAATCACACTCTTTATGGCTTTTGCCTTTAAAAACACCGAACCCCTGCTCTTGGGCATCAAGAGATGTTCAGGGGCAAGAACCCACTCTTGGTCTAGCCATTAATAAAAAGACTGAAAACTTTAATCAGCTTAATCACTGTGGTTGCCAATAACTATCTCATGCGTATCATTTTTATTTTATGTCTTCTACCAGAAAATGTAGGAGATTCTTGCATCTCCTATAGTAGTTAGATTTATCTCCTCACTTAAGAATATTGAGATTAGACAGGTGTAGTGGTGCATAGCTTTAATTCTATCGCTCAGGAGGAAGAGACAGATCCTATGAATTTGGGCCCAGCCTGGTCTACATAGCCAGGTTCAATCACCTAGGGGACATAGTGAGACTTTGTTTGAGAGAGAGAGAGAGAGAGAGAGAGAGAGAGAGAGAGAGAGAGAGAGAGAGAGAGAGAGATAGAGAGAGAATACTGTGAGATGTAGGTTATTAAACATATTCTTCTGATAAAAGTTCTTCAAATGAGTCCAAGTCTACCCAGTTACCCATAGCTTAGGTGTGTAACTTCTCCTTTATTTCTCATAGTCATTCAGTGAATTACAATCTTCTCCAACATATTTCATCTTTCGGATCATTCCTCAGTCTATTTGCTTTTCTCCCCACAAAGCAGCTCTTTTTGCATTATATAGCTCCAGCCTTCTAACCAGCCTCTTGTTGTATCCATAACTCTCAGGGAAGATACAGATTTAATGGCCTTGTCCCTTTATAAATTACCTTCTAGGTATTTTTGCTAAAGTCTCACATATTGAGTATGGCTCAGAAGAATCCGAATCATCTCATTTGTCCTCAGCCTAGGATGCTCTCTCCCTTACATCCTTTCTTCCAGCCCAATTAAACTCATTTCAAATGTATGCTTACCAACCACTCTCAATTATCATCAAATTTGGCCAAGATCTTTAGCAAGACCTAGATACTAGGACCGTGGCTTCATGCTTCCCCAGCAACTGCCCCATCAAGGGCAGCTCAGGCTCTTTCAGAAGAGCTAGGGGTTCAAAGATACTACCTGAGTCCTCTGCGTTTCCATTCACAACCATATATAACCTTTATACGCACACTCCAGCTCTACTCCCTATTATCCACGGTAAATTGTTCTGCTTCTTCCCGAGTCTTCTCTGCTTGGTAACTGTAGTTGTTCAGGCATCTGCTTAATCACTTTCCCTCTGGGAAGCCCTTGGCTACGTAGACCCTATACCACTGTCTTAGAGTTTTACTGCTGTGAACAGACACCATGATCAAGGCAAGTCTTATAAAAACATCATTTAATTGGGGCTGGCTTACAGGTTCAGAGGTTCAGCCCATTATCATCAAGGTGGGAACAAGGCAGTATCCAGGCAGGCATGGTGCAGCCAGAGCTGAGAGGTCTACATCTTCATCCAAAGGCTGCTAGTGGAAGACTGACTCCTAGGCAACTAGGGTGAGGATCTTAAGCCCACACCCACAGTAGCACACCTACTCCAATCAGGTCACACCTCCAAATGCTGCCACTCCCTGGCTCAAGAAAATACAAACCATCACAACCACTGTTTCCTCCAGAACACTGCCCTGTTACTGTTATATACAGTGTCCTGAAAGTTTCTACTGTATGTATTCCCACCATCCCGTTTTCTAGTGCAAAAAATAAAAATTATCTAAATGTATATAGAAGCAAAAGATGTACTTCCCAAGGGATGGTAAATGCCAATTGTGTAACAGAGAAGTGATTGTGGTCGAAATAGTTTGTATAGGAAGGCCAAAGGAGAAGCCAGACTGAGTGGAAAGAAGGATAGAACAGCAGGGAGCTCTTTTAAGATACTTGGTGAGAGAAGAGAAAGCAGATACAGTCAACAGCCTGTCCCAGTAAGTGTTGCTTCCTGCTGTCCAGATGGTCTACATTACAGGCAGATTTCTGAGTTCGAGGCCAGCCTGGTCTACAGAGTGAGTTCCAGGACAGCCAGGGTTATACAGAGAAACTCTGTCTCGAAAAACTAAAAAAAAAAAAAAAAAAAAAAAAAAAAAAAAAGTAGACTCATTGATACTTTGACATTATTTTTACCTAAATTCGTTAATTTTGTTCAAGATTTAGTACAAACTTTTTTGTTTAAACTAAATGTCTAGTTTATATTTTGTAAATTCTAACCCAGGCCCTGCGACATTCCTACATCCAGGTCCTCCATTAGACTACAGCTCTTCTAGGTCTTTGCAAACTTTATCTGGAGGTTGGTTTCTTTAACAGCTTAGTTATTTCCTACTCTCCATCCATTCCTTATGCTCCTTTTTCCGCCAACCCCGCCGAAGCCTGTGCAGTTGTCCATCATTACATTAGTCACAGCAGATCAAAGGAATTCCTTATACGTTTTGTACCCCCGTGGGAATTAAAACCTCTGGCCAAGGGCAGAGGTGAGAATTTTCCCCAACGTGTCCCTATTGCTCATCTGACCTTGACACATTGCCACGGTGTATCAAGTGCCTAAAGGATGGGGCTGAGAACAGAAGCCTGTTAACAAGGCTGACCACCCATGGGAAGAGATCTGTGGGCTTACTAGAGAAGCACTCACCCGCGATCACAAATTTGGCCATGATTTCTAGCAAGACTTAGAAACTGGGACCGTGGCGTCACGGTTTCCTGGCAACCGCGGCGGGTACTAAAACTGGCGCAGGCGCGCTCAAAAGAGGCTGCACCGCCAGAGGCTAAAAGTTCTAAGTCACTACTTGAATGTATTGAGTTTCCATAAACAACAATAGATGAACTTTATAAGCTCCGTGGTTTCCTAAGGCTCTCGCCTCTATCTTTTCATCAGAGAATAGAAACTATTCTTTCTGGCAGGTTTTTCTCCCCATTTGCACATGGTCTCTACGGTCGCTGAGAACCCGTGCTTTTTGACTTTTAAAAGAATCCGTAGTACGTCACCAGACGCGCCGCTTGAGGCGGAACTGTCATGGCTGCGCCTATGTGTAGTCACGGGGTTCTGTTCGAAGGTGAGTGGATGGCAAGCAGAAGCGGAATCGTGGGCCGGATCGTACTAGTCTTTTTACTTAGGGGAGAAAAGTTTGGGAAGTGGCCTGGGTCTTAAGTTTAGGGCAGTGCTGGGCGGCTCATTTGCGGAGACACTGACTCCGGTTCTGGGATCATGATGAACCTGGCTGATTGTAGATTCTCAGGCAGGAAGGACATCGCTTTTTTTCTTTTAATTCCGTCCTTAACCAAGACCGACCTGTCCGAGTAGGTTTTCTTAACAGTTCGCTTTTGGCCAATGCAAGATGATCTGAAATGTTCATCAATGATACA
The DNA here is from genome assembly GCF_978045245.1 of Mus caroli. NCBI lineage: Eukaryota > Metazoa > Chordata > Mammalia > Rodentia > Muridae > Mus > Mus caroli. Next base: position 60,622,546 of record NW_028227256.1, read on the forward strand.
GTTTTCAGTGAAGGCCCCCAAAGTAGTGTTAACAAAGTTCTCCTTAGCCGATATTGAACACCTACACAAGACATTCTTATATTTCTGTCTTATCTATCTTTCTAGCTGTCTATTTCTATCTCTCTGTCTACCTACCTATCTATGCTACTTTATCCACATTTATTGATTGACTGAAACTATTTTATGAACAACTGCTAAAGTGATTGACCTGGGTACTTTTACAAAGATGAAATAAACGTGGAGGAAGCATACTGAGGACATGTTCCCATTTTAATATAAAGCTCTAGTAGCTCTTCGGTGCCCATGCAAGCCCCTGTTAGATGCATTTCCCTTATGTAAGCAACAGTTTTAAACCACTATTTCTTTTATTTACCTATCCTCTACAGGACAGTCCACAGCATGTGCTTTTTTTTTTTTAGAAAGACAGCAACTTGCGTTGCATCTTGGGTATTTGAAAGTGTGCCAGTAGATAGCAGAATGAATAGCAAAGCACGTTCGTTGTTATGGACCATCCGACGATTCAGTACGTTACTTCCAAGAAGCAGAGCTTTGAGGATAGATCCATTGGGATCTTGCAGACCAGAGGTTATTCATTCAAAATGGAACCCAAGAAACCATCGGCTAAATGTTTTTGATGAGGGATTGCAACCATCTGTTAGATACCTCTTTCAGGATATATTTATTTCTAAATCAGTACATGGTTGTATTCAAACTAAAGGCATAAGCCATTCAGCCGTTTTTAAACCTGATAGGATACTTTGTCCTAGAACACTGTCCTTTGACGCAAAACATTCTTTTGCCTCTGATGGGACATCTGATCATGATTTAAAGAAAATAAATTTTCATCATACCTCCAGTGAAGATGTGTTCACCAAGAAAGTAAGACCAACCCCTGTGAATTATAAAAAGCTGGCCCAGGAGTGTAACTCTCTGAGTGATGTGCTGGACACATTTTCAAAAGCACCTACATTTCCTGGTAGTAACTATTTCTTAGCAATGTGGATAATTGCCAAAAGGATATCTGAAGACAAGAGGCGCTTTGAGAGACAGTTGATGTTCAGTCACCCTGCCTTTAACCAGCTGTGTGAGCAGATGATGAGAGAAGCCAAGATTATGCACTATGACCACCTCTTGTTCAGCCTTAATGCTGTAGTGAAGCTCGGAATCCCTCAGAACACTCTTATGGTACAGACTTTGCTGAGGACGATTCAGGTAAGTCCAAAGAGACTTAATAAGTGTGGCTGTACTGTGTTTAACATGGTTTGAAGGAGCTCAGGGGATGTAGGTGTGTATAGCTTCCTTAAAAGATTATCAGCAGAATGTATGTTTTAATGGCTAGGAGATCTTAAGTTAGATCATTCCTTTGGCTTTGGAAATTTGTGAAAGCCTGCCCCACCAACCTTCTCTAGGGTTAAGTGGAAATGAAGAGAGATGCAGAGAAAGGTTAGGTAGTTAAAGGGAGAATGGATGGGAGGTAAACTAGCGGATTTTTTGTTTGTTTGTTTTTGTTTTTTTACATAACCTTAATCTTATTAATAGAATTTAGACTAGGAAACAGATTTAATGATATCAGCTGCATGGTTAACAGCTAGTGGATTCCTTTATTTATATACTGAATATATATTGAATGTCAGCCATGTACAAGGTACCACATTTACCAGTTGTTATAAAAGATATAACACATATTTTCTTATAATCATGACCCCTACAATCCAAACTGGAAGATGTATTTGTAGGCGGTTACAGGAGTGGTGGCCGCATTCCATTAATGACTCATGCTATGTTGAGGGCGCTGTGCTGAATACTCAAGAGTGCAGCTATCCAAACCCACATAGATCTCTCAGTGCAATGAGGTAGAATATAGGGTCTTATGAGAGTGTGTAATGGGATTTCCAACCTAGTTTTGGTCTTCAAAACGTCGAGATAAGATGTTGAGAAGGACACTAAAGTCAGTGTCCAAGAAGCAACTGGCATTTTGTGAGGATTGATTATGAAGGGGTTGGTGTCTGCAGCAGACATTACATGGCTGACATTCAGTGGAAAAGGTAGCTAGCTCAGGGAGCTGAAATAGGTTGGTGCATCTGAAGTAAAGAAAGCTGGTGACATGGGGGCTGGTGGGAGAGTGTTAGAGTTGGGTTGACTTAGAACGTAGTTGTATATGTGCTGAGGGACAAGGATTTGAGCCTGGAAAAGGTAGTAGCAAAATCATTAAAACTAATTTTTGTGCCCAGGGGAGTTTGTATTTGCCTAGTATGCACAATAGTCCATTGGAGAATTTTAAGACAGAGATTGGCATACTCAAGTTTGCATTTTCAGTTTCAAACAGAAGTGTCAGAATCGTGCTTGATGTCACTTATATGGCACCAGATGTGAAGAAGTAATCATTTACTTTTTAAGATTGGCCATGTGACTCTTAAACTGAGTAATTAAGTATCTTACAATACATTAATTTCCTGGAGATAATCTGTGATACTTTGTTTCACTAGAATTCATGAATTGAGTTGTAGGTATATAACTTTTTAATTCTTTATGGAAACTTGATTCATATGTCCTCAAGCAAGAACTTTTAAATTTTGTGGTTTTGAAAGCCATAGAATAGCTATTTGTTTGGTAGGCACAGTATTGTTTTCTAATGTGATAGTTTAGAAATTGTTTGGATCAACTTTCCACTGACAGTGATGCAGTTCTGTATGAGACGTTAGACAGGCATTCACATCTGTGTAGCATCCTCACTGGGAGCATAGTAGGAGCTAGAAAATCTGCATGGGATTGTGCTTTGGTAATGTGTGTGGGTGTTGTAAAGACATTTAGCCAGAGGTGAAAGGATGGTGTGCTGTCAGTGGATTTGAGTCAAATAGCCTGACCTTTCACAGCAGATGTTATGGGGTGCACATAGATAATATATATGTATATATGTATATTATAAATATTATAATGTATAAATATAATGGGAGATCTATCTATCTATCTATCTATCTATCTATCTATCTTTCTTTCTTTCTAAGGAAACTCTCATCGGAATGATACCATTCTCCCAGTCCTTAAACCATTATGATATCATTTAGTTCTGACTCAAAGCTTTATAAGTAGTGTTAAGTTGTACTACTTTAGCCAAGAGCAAAAAGGCTTCCTCGAATATGGTCTTACTCTTAAGTGATGGGCTGTGGATTTGAGTCAAATAGCCTGACCTTTCACAGCAGATGTTATGGGGTGCACATAGATAATATATATGTATATATGTATATTATAAATATTATAATGTATAAATATAATGGGAGATCTATCTATCTTGGAGAGCAGCTGTATCATTACTCTTCTCTTTCCAGAATGCCACAGCCTTTTCTGGAATAAACTAGTGCCCCAACTGAGACCCAGATAGTGGTAGTAAACTGCAGTGGGTCATGTGAATAAGACAATCCACAGGTCAGTTGTGCATGACGCTCAGGAAAGGCTATGTGGAAATTGTAAGGACAGAGTCTTCTAGGGTTCGTTTAGGGGAGTGATTGACCTACATACTTTAGTAGCTTTTCTTTTATTCTACCATGCTGTCCTCATGGTGGTTTGAGTGCCCATGAAGGGGTAAAAATGATATTTAATGCAAGGTATTTCACAATCAAAAGAATATAATCATTATCAAATTGATTTCTAGTGATGCTTAAGAAAGTGTTGGTGTATAATGGATTATGTGTCAGTTATTTGGAAAAGTCACTGAATGACATATCTTATTTCCCAGAATAGATGTTTATTGTGGAGTTTGTGAATTACTGCTCTGGTACTCAGTCCTTTGAAAGTATGAGTTCAGAGGTTTTGCTTTGGAAACTAATATACATGCCATCACCTTACTTTATTTGTAATTATATTTTAATAGGAGCGCATCAATGAGTGTGATGAGAGATGTCTTTCAATTTTGTCAACCGCTTTAGTGTCAATGGAGCCATGCATGAATGTGAATGCGCTTCGAGCAGGGCTGCGGTAAGAACCTTAGGCTTTCTTCACATGGTTTTCTCTGTGGCCCTGATATGGGGAATTAAAAGGACTGATGAAAGTTGAATTCTTGTTTTTGGGAGGCACCAGTAAGGTACACATTGGTGGTAGTTAATACTTTGTTAAACTTAAAATTCTAATTCTGAATGATATAAAGCTGAGGATAATACTTTTTCCAAGATCTAGTTTATAAAACGTTGTGGGTGTTTTTGAAATTAGTCTTTCTTAGACACTGGCACTGATGTAAGGTCGGGAGAACTGCCGTGCATACTCAGTTCAGAAGAGCTTCTTGGGTACTATGGGATTGCATTACACTGGCTTATTTTAAGAAGATATAAAATTGATACAACTGATGTCATGTCACAGGTTAGTGAGGGTTATGAGGATACATTTAATCTAATGTGATTTGTTCATTAATGAAGACAGTACAATAATGTAAGCGGAAAGTGTACTAGAATGATTTAGATCCTTCTTAGGTGCTTACACCATCTTGGGCAAGTAGACCATGTCTGTGGTTTTCATACTCTTGGCCTATTCTAAGTAGATGCTGTACCTAATGAAGTTGTCAGATTTCTGGTATGGAGATTCTAGGATTGTCCTGTTTCTTGTGTCTAATAACAGAATCCTAGTTGATCAGCAAGTTTGGAACATAAAACATGTCTTCACCTTACAAACAGTGATGAAATGTATTGGGAAAGACGCACCATCTGCACTTAAGAAGAAATTGGAGGTAACACCTGACTTTTCTCTGGTGGGTGGAATTTGAAAAAACTGTCTTTGACCTGTCACTTCCTAAATTTTTGAGTTATTTTTTTGAGGACGACATGGATATGTTTTTGGGTTTCCCTTTGCTGAAATGAATTAAGGCATATATATCTATCGGTATGTGTAAACATATCTGTATATAGTTTCTGTATGTGTCTTTCTTAAGCTCCATCCTTGTTTCACCAACATTAAATTTTTCACAAGTGATAATTAAATGCAAGTTTGTCTTTCTGTAGATGAAAGCCTTGAAGGAGTTAGGCAGATTTTCCGTCTTGAATAGCCAGCACATGTTTGAAGTCTTAGCTGCTATGGATCTCCGCTCTGTTGTCCTTCTGAATGAATGCAGTAAGGTTGTCATAGGTAAGAGGGGGCTTTCCTATAGGACCTCCACATCTGTAAGGTTGTCATAGGTAAGGGGGGCCTTTCCTATAGGATCTCCATATCTGTAAAGTTGTCATAGGTAAGGGGGGGCCTTTCTTATAAGATCTCCACATCTGTAAGGTTGTCATAGGTAAGTGGGGCCTTTCTTATAGGACCTCCACATCTGTAAGGTTGTCATAGGTAAGTGGTGCCTTTCCTATAGGACCTCCACATCTGTAAGGTTATCATAGGTAAGGGAGGGCCTTTCCTATAGGACCCCCACATCTGTAAGGTTATCATAGGTAAGGGGGGGCCTTTCCTATAGGACCTCCACATCTATAAGGTTGTCATAGGTAAGGGGGGAGGGCCTTTCCTATAGGACCCCCACATCTGTAAGGTTATCATAGGTAAGGGGGGGGCTTTCCTATAGGACCTCCACATCTGTAAGGTTGTCATAGGTAAGTGGTGCCTTTCCTATAGGACCCCCACATCTGTAAGGTTATCATAGGTAAGGGAGGGCCTTTCCTATAGGACCCCCACATCTGTAAGGTTATCATAGGTAGGGGGGGGCTTTCCTATAGGACCTCCACATCTGCAAAGTTGTCATAGGTAAGAGGGGCCTTTCCTGTAGGACCTCCACATCTGACCTATTGTTTTCAAACCTTGGCTCTTTTTTGATGATTGGTTATGTATAAATTTATTTTTGTCTGTAGTTTTGTTTTCCTTCAAAATATGGCATTATGTTTCCCCTAAAGTAGGTATTGAGTATCTTGACTCTTATGTTCAAAACAATTGTTAATGCTTGTTTATTTAACTCATTCTTAAAGATAATGTCCATGGGTGTCCTTTTAAAGTATTGATCAGCATACTGCAGTCCTGTAGAGACCTCCGATACCAAAATGAAGATCTCTTCAAAAGCATAGCAGAATATGTGGCTACAACCTTTGACATCTGGAAGTTGAAACAAGTGAGTTTCAGGCAGGGCTATCCCTGAGCGACTGTCAGGAAGCTTGTTCATTCACCTGTGTTAAATGTTTCTCCCTGCTTTGTAGAAGTCAGGTTGTCAAAGTATTCCAGTGCTAGCTTATCAGCTCCTTATCTCTCTGCAGGCTACTCACTGATAGAGTAGTCAGTCTTTGGTCAGTTTTCTATCTGAAAGAAAAACACATTGTTTAAAATTCTTCCTCTGTCTGGTTGTCAGAGGAGTATATGGTAGATGGGCTGACTGTTTAGCATAGTGTTTCCTGTTTTCTTGTTAGCTTTTGAATAATGAAGATGAATCTAAAGAAGTGTGACAGGCTTATGGTTTTGGAAAAATAAAATGTTATTACTTCCTGATCTTGTCTGTTGTTTTCTTTGGAGTAACAGCCTCTCAGGAATCATGTTTAACAATCTCATGTCTAAATGAAGCAGTTTGTGAAACCTGCTTTTTCTAATGAAATACATGGATTACTGGGTTCAGTCTGTTAAGAAAGTAAGCTGAATTTTGAGTTTATTATGAAAATTGATTTCAGAGACAGTAATTCTTGTGGTAAATATTACCCAGTGGGAAACTGGAAGTGAAGTTTATATTAATCATGATACTTTGCTTCTATAAATTGGTATAAGATACAGAAATGTTTTGTGTTACGAAAACAAATTTTGTTTGAAAATGCCATAATGGGATCTAATACTGTGCATACTAATTAAAAAAATTAAAAGATATAAAAAGAGAGGAAAATAATTGCACCATAAAATTAGGGTTAAGATTCAGATAATCCAATGGGGCATGATGGCATATACCTGTGATTCCAGCTTCTTAGGAGACCGAGGCTGGAAGATTGCAAGCTCGGGGCCAGCTTATGGGGGAAAAAAAGGAAAGGAAAAAGAAAAGGAAAAAAAAAAGATTAATACCATCTACAAGAATGTAGGCAGTTTGGAAGGGGAAGCAGTTCAAGATAGGGGTCCTCTTTCAGACTTCAGGAAAGGCACAATTGAAAGTAATTTTCAGATGTGTCGTATGAAAAACAGGTAAGAAAGGATTTTAAATGAGGTCATTGTCTTGGTTCTCAGCTTAGAAAGAGATTGCTCATTAAGTTGATATCTGATTAAAGAAAAAATATATAATTGTTCCTTTTGGGGTAACGTTTTGTTGCGTAAGTTCTTTGAGATTTAACACCGTAGAGTAGCATAGTTTAGCTGCTGATAACCTCCTCTTTGCTCTGTTTCCAAGGTTATCTTTTTCCTCTTATTATTTGAAACCCTTGGTTTTCGACCTCCTGGTTTGATGGACAAGCTTATGGAGAAAGTAGTACAGGAGCCTGGCTCTCTAAACGTGAAGAACATCGTTTCTATCCTGCACGTGTATTCTTCTCTCAATCATGTTCACAAAATCCACAACAGAGAGTACGTATGGTTTCCCTTACATGACGTCACACAGTGTAACGATCACAGATCTCAGCTTAACACATTAGTACACATGACCGTGTCCACAGCCACCATCCCACCTAGAAGAATAGCAGCATTTATTTATAGAGTTGAGCAGACTCTTACCTTTGTGATTCTTTGTCTTTCTTGTTGCTCTAGTCAGTAGTTCATTCATCACAGAAGTTTTTATTTTGAGCTTGTCCAGTTTTCACTATTAACTCCTAAATTAATTCTTTTTAACTTCATCAAAAAGTTGGGAAATGTTTCCTTAAATTTATTTCCTATTTATTGTCTCTTTATTTGTTAGTGTGGTAAGGGTTTTTAACATGAATAATGCTCTCCGAGTACACTTTCAAGTGGGCAGTCCAGTGTTGCTGACATAGTGTTGCTGGCATAGCATAGCCATCTGAAGCTGCATCCCCATCACACTTGACCCATCCCTGCTGAACAGCATCTCTGCTCTCTTTCCCTCCCTTCCCCTTCTCACCTCTATCCTACTGTTTCTGAATTCAGAGTATGTGTTATATGCCCATTAGACTAACTTATTCACATAACACAGTGTCTTCCAAGTTCATCTGTATTATACCATATGAAAGAATTTTTCTTTTCTAAAGGAACATAAATAATTAAAAATTTAATATCCCAGTTGTATGTTTATACCATGTAATGTTTATTCATCTGTTGGTGGACATTTAGGTTGTTAATGTATGTTGACTTTCGTGTTGAACACCAGAGTGCATATATCCTGTAGAGGTCCTGATTTTAATTCTTATAAATCAAAATATACTTGCTGTGGTAGCCATGCCTGTAATCTCAGCACTTGGAAGGTTTGGCAGGAGGATTGCTGTGAGTTAGAGGCCAGCCCTGGCTACAGACTGAGACTTTTGTGTAAAAAATCTAAAACAAAAACAGCAAAAAGGAGAACTATCCTGAGTGTCGGTCTAGGGACCCAATGTGTAGCTCTGTCCACCTCCCCTCTCCCCCCACCTCCCTTTAATATTTGGGTTTTTACTTTTTGAGGACTATTCACCGACTAAGGAGGTTTTTTTCCAAGTAGTACGCACAGTGTGGAATGGCTGTACCCCCAGCATTGTGCACCATTTGGTGTGGAAGGTCTGTTCCCTGAACACTGTGCACCATGTGGTGTGGGCTGGCTTGGACTGCTCTGTGTCTTGTGTTGCTTTTTTGGCCATCCAGACAGGTGCAAGGGCACATCTCTTAGTCGTTTGGGTTTGTATTTCCTGACTGTTAGTGTAGAGCATCCTTCCTTACAGCCCTGAAGTGAGTGTCTGCTCTGGAGGAACAAGTACTGTGTCCATGCTGTTAAACTGTAGGCACCCCTTCTGTATTGTGCATGGTAATCCTCTGTTGGTATGCAATTCATCAATATTTTCTGCTCTTCTCTGATTCTGTCGACTCTTACATAGCAGAAGCTTTTGTTAATGGTACTCTTTATATGGTAGTCTAAAATCATTGTTGTACACGATGTCATAAAATAAAGGTTTCCCATATATTTTTCTAGTAGGACATTCAGGAGTTAAGTTCTTGGGCTTAATCAGTCTTAAGTTGATTTTTTTTTGTGTGTGTAAAATATAAGGCAAAGGTTTAATTTTATTCTTTGTGGGCACATACTGAGTTTTCTCAGCACTGTTGAAGAAACTGTCCTTTCTCTATTGTGTATTCTGCCCTTGTTTGCTTTCATGCAGAACTGCGTAATCTTAAATTACCATAGCGTCATAATATGTGCTGAAGTAGGAAGGTGTTATAGTTCCAGCCCTGTTCTTTCTTCCCAGGATAGCGAAGGGGTTTCAGGCAACTTGGTTTCCATGTGCCTTTCAGAATCACATTTTTCTTTGTTATGTAAAACATGCGCTATTGGGACTTTGATAGAGATTTCAGTGGATCACTGAGTCACTGCAGATAATATGGACATTTTAAAAACATTGGCTTCCAGTCTATAGGTGAGAGAAGTCTTTCCATGTTTTATGAATTTCTTAGCCAGTGCTTTATAGGCTGCAGGGTATAAGTCTCTCACCTCCTTGGTTATGTTTGTTTCTGTGACTTACTCTTCTTGGTATTATTATAAAGGAAATTGGACAGCCTTTTAGTGTAGAGAAATAAAGCAGATAGTACTTTTCTGCATTCAATCTTATTTATTTCCTTTCCCTTTACCTTTTTCTACTTAATTATTTACGTACCCAATTATTTTTATTTATTTATTTCACTTTAAGCTAGAACTTCTAGTACTATATTAAATAGAAGTAGGCAAGAGGAGGCATTCTTGTCTAATTTATGAGTTTTCATCATTTCACATGCTCCCGACTATATATGCTTTTTTACATATGCTTTATTATATTGAAGCGCATACCTTCCATACCAAATGTATTGGGAATGCTTATCCAGAAAGGTTTTGAGGTTTCTCAAATGCTTTTTTTTTGTTTGTGTAATAATGTAGTGGCATGATTTTCTTTTAGTCCGTTATTCTGTTAATGTGGCTTTAACACTAATTGGTGGCATTTGCTGAGGCTGAGTCTCATTTGTTTGTGGTCTATGTAGTATTGTTTCTCATGCAATACTAAATTTGGTTTGCTAGTTAGTGTTTTGTTTGTGTGTAGCATGTTTACCTACTTTTGGTGTGAAGGAAATGTAAGTTCTCTCTTTTGTATATGTTTAGATGAGTTTAAGAGGGTTGTAGTCATTTAATTCTTCTCGACATTTGGTAGAATTCACCGGAGGTCCCCAGGGAAGTACTCTGTCTAGACTTTGTTGTTGAGAGGTGTATGAATATGTTGCCCACATGTATATATGTATGTGTATTACTAAGCTACCGCACCAGATTTTTTTTTTTTTTTTTTGGTGAGGTTTTTATTGCTGATTCAATGTGTATGAATTTATTTTTTCTTGGTTACCAATTTGTTAGCAAACCATCTTTTCCCATAATATTTATTAGGTTTCTTTTATTATTTTGTGTGTGCCAGGGGAGAGAAGCTGAACATGTACAGTGTTTACTGTCATTTTTCTGTAAGAAGATCACAGCTATTTTTATAGAATTTGCATTGTATTAGATACTATAAGTAATGATTATTTATAGATGATGTGCAACTTGAGCTCACTATATAGGTAGCGCATGCTGGCCTTGAAGTTCTGATTCTCCTGCCTCAGCCTCCCCAGGATTAGGGATTATAGAGGTGCCCTCCTATACCTAGTTTGTGTGGGACCAGGAACTAAACCTGAGGCTTCATGCATGCTAAGCATTGTACCAAGTAAGTGCCGAGCTCCCTCCATTTTGTCTCTGCTGTTAGTGTTGTTGTCTCAGCTCTCATTTCTATTCTTCAGATTACTAGCTTTTTCCCATTAGTTTTGGTTTTTTTGTTTGTTTGTTTGTTTGTTTTTTTGGTTTTTCGAGACAGGGTTTCTCTGTATAGCCCTGGCTATTCTGGAACTCACTTTGTAGACCAGGCTGGCCTTGAACTCAGAAATCCACCTGCCTCTGCCTCCTGAGTGCTGGGATTAAAGGCGTGCTCCACCATGCCCGGCTTCCCATTAGTTTTAGTTTCTGGTTCACCAAGTCTTGCTTTGGTTGATCTTTCCCTCCAGTTCGTATTTGTTTCTGTTTCAATTGTCATTACTTTCTTCCTCTGCAACTCTGGCTTTGCTTTGTGCTGTTTCTAGTTTTCTCTCTTTTAAAGATTTATTTATTTTCATTTTATGCATATGGATGTTTTGCCTGTGCATATGTATGTGTGCTATATGTGTGCCTGTTGCTTGTGGAGGCCAGAAAAAGAAGTTGAATCCTGGAACTGGAGTTGGACAGTTGTGAGCCACCATGTGGGTACTGGATGGAACTCAGATCTTCTCTAAGAGCAGCCAGTGCTTGTAGCTGCTGAGCCGTCTCTCCAGCCTCACTTTGTAGTTTCTTGAGTATAAATTGACGTTGATTTGAATATTCTGTTTTAAGGGTCGCATTTATCACCAGAAGCTTGACTATAGCTGTTGCTTTTTCAGAATACTGTCACTTTAGGTGTGCTGTGGCTTTGTGGAAATTTCTAATTTTCTATTTGATTTTTTTTTTTCTGTTACCCACTAGTTGTTCAAGACCATATTGAATAATTTGACCTTTCTGAATTTTCCAGTTTCCCATTTTTTAGTAGGAAGTTTCTAACTTCCTCTGTTGTAGTCTGAACTGATATTAGCAAGATTTATACTTTCGTAAATGTGTTAACTTTGTTGGGACCTCACATGCAGTTTGTCCTGCATGTTCTTAAGGAAGAGTTGACTATGTGAAGTGGGTGCTCTCTCTCTCTCTCTCTCTCTCTCTCTCTTTCTGCGCTATCATCTTGACTATAGTATTGTTGAGGGTTCCTGTCTTCATTTCTGCATTGGTGATTATTTGAATGAAAAGTAAGAACAGTACATTACTGTATTACTGTCTGTCTGTCTGTAAGATCTCCATTTTGCTACGTTTCCTCATGCATTTGTAAACTGCTCCACTTTCATGCTGAATTGACTCTTCTAATAGCATGACTGTCTTTGTCTTTTGTGACAGTTTTTGACTATATGTATACACACACTCACTCACACACACACACTCACACACACACACTCACATACACTCACACACTCACTCACACACTCACACACACACACACACACACACACATGCAACCATCCCTGTTATTCTTTGGTCACTATTTGCTTGTCATATCTTCTATTTTTCTCACTTTCAGATTGTGAACGTCTATACAGTATATAATTAGACCTTACTTATGTTCTGTTGAGCTACTTTATATCTTTTAATTGGGGAGTTTAATACATGTATGAGTTACATTTCTTATTGCTGTGGCAAAATACATAATAACTTACAATTTACTCCCAGTTTGAGAGTACAGCTGATCCCAGACTGGGAAGTCATAGTAGTGGGGACATGAGGTTGGTCATATGTCAGCTACACTCAGGAAGGGGAGATGAATGCTACCATGTAGTAGCTTTCTCATTTTTTATTTAGTCCAGGGTCTGAGGTCATAGGACAGTGTTGCCCAAATTGGGATGGCTGTCTTCCCTTCTCAGTTCAGCTTTTCTGAAAATACCCTGATAGACATACTCACAAGTATGTTTCCATGGTGACTGTACATTCTATCAAGTTGACAATGAAGATTAATGATCACAGTACAGACATATTTAAAGCTTTTATTGGGAGAGACTATTGCTACTTAGTCTCCTGTCATAATTTTTTTTCTGTTTTTCTCTTTGTGTGTTGTCCTTTGTAAGTTGATGTATCTTTCTTTCCCTCCTTTATGCATCTCCAGTAGATATTTCACTTGTGGTTCCGGAAGTCTGTTGTGATAGTTAGCTTAGTCTCGAAACTCTAGGATATCTGGACAACTTTATTCTCCCCCACTCTTTGTTATTGATTTTGTAGTTTATATCTTTAAGATTATATAGCTATTAACTTCTAAATAACTAGTACAGTTTTCTTTTATCTTTTGTACTGGAACTAACAGTGATTCACACACTGCTCTGTCTGCTGGGTGAGTCTGGCACAGTCAGTTCCCAGTTTCACACCACGGCCTTCCTGCTTTCTCCAGTCTCCATCGCATCCCGTGGTGCTTCAGTTCTCCTGGCCTTGCAGGCCTTCTTGTTGCCCTGGTAGCCACTGAGACCAGTTTGATCTCAGACATTGGCCTGCACAGTCCTATCAGTCCTGACAGGCTCACTTGCCCTTGTTTTCCTCATCCCTGCTCCGTGCCTTCATCCTGCTGTCTTGCTGTCATACAGTCTGTGCTGTCAGGGGTCCTTTCAAATGATCTTCCATTTCCTATTGCATCAACCCTTCAAATTCTCCCCAAACTCCTCTCTCCCTTCTACCCTTTTCATAGTACCCTGTGTGTATTTCTTTCTTTTTTTCTTGTGATATGCTTGTGATAACATATGCCCTGAAAGCCACACTTAACCTGGATTCAGAAGAAATCTGCCATTCATTAGCAGTGTCAGTTTCCCAAAGTGTTATCCTCCCACTCCATCTGCGCTTAGCTGCTGGGTTATACCGCACAACAGTAGCTGTGACTGGTAGGTTTAGGCTCATAAGTCATTACCAAGAATTTTGATAGCTAGGAATGTTTAATTGCTTATAAAACTGCAGTGCCAGTCTAGGCCTTGTAGAAACTGTGACGAGTAAAAGGCTCTGGTGCCTGACCACTTAGGTTCTAAAACCATCTCTATGTCCTGCCCATCTACTGTAATTAGTTCATGGATGAGTTACTCAACTTCTGAGCCTGTTCACTCATCTTTATTTATGAGAATAATAATACTGCTACCCCATCGAGTTTTAATAGGAGTGGAATGACTGAAAGCCTATAAAACATTTTTATGCAGTACATCTACAGGAGTCATTTATTGGATATGTACACTTACTATGGGGTCTAGCCACATCTTGCACTAGGTATGGCTACTTATTTGCAAATCTGATTGTTTCATCTCATTTCTTTGAATTCCTTGAAGATCTTGGGTCTGTAGCATGGAGTCAGCTCTTCTGTGACCTTGTCTTATAGGTTGATTTGAAATCTGACTTTCCTTTGTTCCCCACAAGGTTCCTAGAAGCTCTGGCGAGTGCTCTGACTGGCTGTCTTCACCACATTTCTTCTGAAAGCCTGTTGAATGCTGTGCATTCATTTTGCATGATGAATTATTTTCCCCTGGCCCCTATTAACCAGCTTATCAAAGAGAATATCATCAACGAACTGCTGACTTCAGGTAGGTAGTCACTTGTCACTCTGAGTGGGTTCTTTACAGCAGCATTAGTTCAGGCATACAGAGCAGATGTATGCTGAGTACAACTGACAGTGGTGAAGTCAAAGGTTAGTGTTTCAAGCCACAAACCCACAGAGCTGCCTTTCATGGGATCCCTACTGCAGGGGAAGGAATATAGTCTGCACCATTGCTATTCTTTTAGCCTGCACTGTATACACAGTCTTCACAGTCTCCACATATTCAAAGCTCAGGGTTCCTGATTAGAGATGCTTGCACTCCTTAAGTATACTATTAAAGCCAACCCAAGTCACCTAGAAACAGTCAGTCCTGCTCTATAATGACGAGCTAGCCTGTTAGATCTAATGACCAAGTGAGTACCAATTTAGTCTATTTATTTATTGAAACCAAATCAATCGTTGACCTTTTTTTGTTTTGTTTTTTTCGACTTTTTTTTTTTTGAGATCATGTCTGTGTAGCCCAGGCTGGTCTGCAAATCACAGATATTCACCTGCCTGTGCAGGAGGAATTCCCAAGTGTTGGAATTAAAGATGTGTGTTACCATGCACTACAATCACTGACTTTGAATGAAGAAAAACAGTATTTGAGTAGATGTCCAAAATTTAGTAATGTGTTTTAGAATAAAGAAGCTATAATTCATTCTATAAATGATGTGATAAAGTTCTGAAACTGAGTTGTGATGAATCAATACCATATATTGATTTTTGAAACAGTTTGTGGTTGAAGAATAGACTTGGAAACCTGGACTCTAGTCCCAAATTCTTAAACAGTTTCCCTCTTATAAAATGAGAAGTTTAGACCAAGTCAGTTCTAAAAATAACTTAATCTCTGAAACATTGGCAAGTACAGGTCAGTGAACTAGACAATGAAAACCAAGGAGTCATTGAGAGAGTCCTAGGAATAAAGAAGAGACACCAACCCCCTCCCTCTCCACAGGGTTCACAGAGCTTTCCATAAGAGGAGACAGAAAGACTCCATAGGGGATAGATGACTCCAAGGAAACAGTGCCTTCCAGACACAGTAGAGCTGACACACGTATACCACTCTAGAAGACTATGTTAGCGCACACAGGATTTGCACAGGTGCAAGCCAAATGGGGGTCCCAGCACTGGGGAGTAAGAGAACATGAGTCTCCATCCTTAACCAAGAAGCTATCTGCAATTGATAGCCATTTGCAAAGTAAAAATTAGCTTTCTCCGATGCAGTCTCAATGGGCATACAAACCACACTTAAGGGTAGGCTCCATGCCTAGCAGTAGATGGCCAACACAAATGAACGCAGTAGCAACTTTGTAGACATTTGTCTTATATTGGTCTGTCTGGGTTTTTTGTTGGTTTTTTTTTTTTTGTCTTTTTTTGTTTTTTGTCTTACTAGTCTTTTGGTTGTATATTATGGTTTCTGATTTTGTGTTTTTATGCATGTGTATATATATATATATGTGTGTGTGTGTGTGTGTGTGTGTGTTTCCTGTATTTCTTTTCTTTTTTAAAATTCTGGTTTGTGTCTTTTTTGTTTGCCTGTTTGTTGTCTAAAGAGAGAGAAAGAAAGGATGTGGAGTTGGGTGGGTCAAGAGAATCTGGGAGGAGTTGGGGGAGAGGAAACCATGATCAGAATATATTGTATGAAAAATATTTTTAATAAAATAATAGAATGAAGTAGAGAGGCGAAGGGAGGATAAGTCAAGGTAATGGGGTGCATATAATAAAAATTCTTCATATGTATGCATGCAATTTAACCCGCCATTATATACAGTGAACTAAAGTGCATTAAATAAAGAAGATTTTGAGAGGTGATTAGACACAAAGATACACTAGTATTTTAAAATATGGCATAAATGTTTTAATCACTTGCTTGCCTTTGCATTTTTAGGCGACACAGAGAGGAATATTCATAAGCTTCATGTTTTGAATGCTTGTCTGAAACTTGATGAAAGTCCTTACAAATCTATGCACATGCCTTTGCCACGGCTGCCACTGTCAGCATCACAGCCAGACGAGAAGCTTGCAGAGGTCCTCAGCAGGCTTCTGGAAGGGGAAGGACGCTTCTCGAGAAATGTGCCATTGCCACATAATTATCACATTGGTATGGGCATCCCTTTATTTTGTTTAATTTTTAAAATGTATTTTGTTTGATCTGACAAAGGATTAGGAGATGACATTCAAACATGAGTACTACATTTATATCATTTCTACCCCTCTCTTCCCCCACCGTACCTCCTGTGTCCCCCTACTCCCTCTCAGATCCATGCCCTCTTAATTGTTGATGTATGTGTATGCACACACATATATATGGATATGTAACTACAGCTTGCCGAGCCCACTTGGTGTTGTTTGTTTGTGTATTTGTTTACCACTGACCACCTGGGACTCCATAACCTGTGTCATGAAGTTTGTCCTTGGAGAAGACTGTTCTTCGTCTCCCAGTAGCCATTAATTGCCTGTAGCTCTTCATCTAGGGGTAGGGCCTTGTGAGATTTTTTTCCCCCTTCATATTGACCTGTCAACAGGTGGTGGTGTTATACAGGTCTAGGTGACCATACTATAAAGATTTCCAGTCACACATGGAGGACATTGTCTCACAGCAGATGCTTTGGTACTCTGGCTCTTAGAGTCTTTAAGTGCCTTCTTCTGAAATGTCCCTGAGCCTTAGCTTAGGGACTGGCTGCTCTGTAGATGTATCAGTAGGGGCTGGACATCCCATAGTCAGTTGTGCTCTGTGTTTGGAATGCTTGTAGCTTTCTGTAAGAGTCTCTTTCAGAAAGACACTGCTTTGATGATGAGAGTGGTGCTTCTCTGTGGGTAAGGGTAAGTATTTAGGATCCAGTTAGAAGTTATACTGGTTTAGGATGGAGGCAGTATAGATGCTCTAGAGTTTGTGACCTCATCAGCAACACGTTGATAGTATTGGTCATGGATTCCCTCCAATTGAGCAGGACTTTAGTCCAAGTAGACAGGTTTCCCCCAAGACATAGATGCCACTATTGCACCGTGGGGCTGTTCTGCCATGCTGGTCATTATTGTGCATAAGCTTCACAACTGGGTAGGACTATTGACTGCTTTGCTCTCTTACCAGCTTGCATAGAGCCTTTGGCTAGTGTGAGAGCTAGGAAGGAGGCTTGAAAGTCAGTTCTAGCTCGCTTTTTCTCCAGTCTGTACCTGAAGTGTTGCTATCTTCAGCAATAGGATCTTACCTTTAAGTTCTAGAAGGGATTCGAGAGCAACTGCAATAGCCTGTATTATTTTGAGAATCTCTGACTCCCTATCCAATAACTCAGGAGATTTCCCATGCCTGGTATTGGGTTTTGTTAGTCTTTGGATTCTTGTTGTATAGTTTTTTAATACAATGACTTTGGAATGTAACCATCCCCAGCTTCTTTGTTTGAAAAGGCAACTACAGTGTCTCTTAGAACTCTGTGACCGGTGCATGAAATTCCACATGGCAAGTCCCTAGATTAGCGTGTGCCACATTATAAGTTCTCAGTTTTATTTTAGCTACTGTCATTGTTTTTCTGGTACTGTTGGTATTAGACTTTTGATATAGAAATCACTTTGAGCCATATTAGAGAAATCAATATCAACATGTTTTTTCTTTCAGATTTTGAAATCAGAATGGATACTAACAGGACCCAAGTATTTTCATTTTCTGATGTAGATGCAAGTTCTGCCACAAACATGCAGAGGTAGTTTTTACATACTTATTTGCTGAGCATTCTGGACTAATATTTTAATAAAGAAAGACTATATTGAATAGGAGTATCAAAAAGACCTTATGAATATATATGGCTTGCAGCATACCAGGGGCCTTCACACATGGGAATCTACTGCTCATGGCTTATAAAACAGAGTGGAGTTGAAATACCTGCTGAATCAGATAGTCTTTAAAAATTTGTATATAGGGGGCTGGTGAGATGGCTCAGTGGGTAAGAGCACCCGACTGCTCTTCCAAAGGTCCGGAGTTCAAATCCCAGCAACCACATGGTGACTCACAACCATCCGTAACGAGATCTGACTCCCTCTTCTGGAGTGTCTGAAGACAGCTACAGTGTACTTACATATAAATAAATAAATCTTAAAAAAAAAAAAAAGACAGCTACAGTGTACTTACATATAATAAATAAATAAATTAAAAAAATTTGTATATAAAGCCAATAGTTCAGTAAGACAATGTTAATATAGTTGAATCTATCGATGCAGTGTAAACTTCAGCTAAGATATTACAGTGACCATAAACTTGAGGCATCTACAGAAATTAAATACCCAAAGCTTTCCCATCCTCCTTGTCTTGTCCTTAAAGCTTTGTAATTAGTATTGTTTGTAGATTGGAGCACATTAAAGCTAACCCAAGTCGTTCACGTTTATATGTACCATGCTGGGCAAAACATGGTGTCAATACCATGAGAATGTCTTGCCTGTTCAGAAGCAGGAGATCATGGACTCATTCCATATGCATCTCTGCTATGTCAGCCTGTGGGAAGAATCTGCTAGGCCTGTGGGGCACACAAAGATGAGTCGGACATTTTGCCCCAGGGAACTTTTGCCTCGCTACTCTCCCAGACAGGCACATGTGTACAGTGGAAAGGAGTGGGAAAAACTTGTAAAGATTCAGATTCTTACCTGCTCATCCCCATTCCTTCACATACTGGCCTGTCTTCTACATCCATCTGGCTTATTGCTATTACTTGGGTATC
Source organism: Mus caroli (assembly GCF_978045245.1). NCBI lineage: Eukaryota > Metazoa > Chordata > Mammalia > Rodentia > Muridae > Mus > Mus caroli. Next base: position 60,641,513 of record NW_028227256.1, read on the forward strand.
TTTTTAAGTGTTATGTTATCCAGGTACCCTTAAAAAAGCCTTTTCTTAGCCCTATTGAAAATGCTTTTCCCTTTTTAAATCTACTATACTGATGTAAAATGATGCTATAGGAATTGGTAGCATGAGGTGCTGGGAAGTGCAAAAGCTGCGTGATCTAGTAAGTATGAAACTTCTCTTCCGAAAGGCAGGGTCCAGGAGAAGACAGGGTAGACATCTCTTCTGTTCTTTTCTTTGTCCTCCCAATGAACTTCCTGAGAGCAGAGAATGATGAGGATCAATGCACAGCGTCCCACTTTGCTGATGAGCCTTTGTCTTGGGGTTTTCTTGGGTTCCATCATGAGTGTGGAAGATCACGCACCATTTGCTCTTGCCTTCACCAGTGGGGTCAGAGCTGAGCACTGCCCCAGAAACCCTTTCAATGGCTGTTTTTGTATCAGGAAACTTTCCTCCGTAGAAAGTGAAGATATTCATAAAGAAGGCTACTGTAAAAATATATAAAACCATATGTCAGGTTTGGGTTTACAAGGTAGTCATTGTATATGACATTGTCTGCAGTGGCTAAGTAACAGAAGGAAAGCCGGTAGGACTGGTGGGAACCAGGTTCAGGAGGACTTGAGCCTGAGCTCTGAGAGCAGGCTGCAGCAGGGTTCCAGGTGCTCACCCGGCACTGTTTCTGTTTGTCGTTTCTTTTCAGAGTAGCAGTGCTGTGTGTTCCTAAGTCTGTTTACTGTTTAAATTCATGCCACCCCAGAGGATTGATGGCCATGAAAATCCGACATTTGAATGTAATGGGCTTCCATGTGATCTTGGTAAGAAAACAATATGAATGGACTATTTCTTGTGTCAGCGCTGTGCACCCTCCCAGCTGCCGGATGCTGTGGGGGAAGGTAGTCACCAGGGGTCTAGGGGAGCAGTCACATGATGGCAGTTCAGTTTTTTGCTGTGTGTGTTTTTTTGTTTTTTTATCAAAAGAAACATTCTAGTATGTGAATCAGCTTCTACTCAGCTGGGTATTGTCATGTACTAGGGAGTTTATAGATGTTATCTGGTCAGCCTTAATCTCTTTTTAATGAAGAAGAGGATAAATAATACCTTTTTATACTGCATTTAAGACACATGAAATTACCTCCAATTTTCGGATTATCTTGAACAAGGAATGATGTTAAGGCTTTTGTTTTCTGGGCCAGTGTAAGACTCTTGTATTTTATTTTCTTTGCCCGGAGACCTGGCAGAAGATGCTTCTCTTAGGCTTCCCTTTGACCCTCAGCACCACAGCTTTTCTCGAACAGCCTTTCAGATCTCCCGCTAGTTGCTGGGACCTTATGCTGATCTTTGGCTTCATCTGCATGCTACTCATTTGGCCTGCACACAGTGTGGAGTATAAATACTCAGATTTCCCCTTATCATACTTTAATATCCAAAGGTGGGTTGGGCTTGGCTGACTAAGATTTGATATGGCTCCTTTCCTGCTAATGTACTGTTTAAAAGTTTAGAAATGATTTTGCATCGTTCAGAGAGCCCCTGAAGTTTCTATACCTTTCAGTGTTAACTATTTTCCTTAGTCCTATGCTTATTACATTCAGAATATGAACATGTGCATGGTGATATTTAATCTTTAGAAGCTAGCTTGCTACTACTTTGTGCATAGGTCTCTAAAGAAGCTTTTATTTTATAAGTTATCATTTCTTCACAAACTGTTTTCTTTCTTGGGAAGATCCATAACTGGGAGCTGAAGAAACTAAAGATGGAAGATGCGGTCACATTTGTGAGGAAGAAGATCTATTCAGATGAAGCACTTCCCACTACTGATACAACTGTGTAAAGCTTGGATTAAATAAGACATTTATCAGAACACACAGTTGTAAAATGATTTTAATAAAGGCTGTGGTTCAGTTAGTTATCTGTGGAATCAGCTGGCTGATCACTGCAACAGTGGTATTTCAGGTTGGGTTAAAGATGACTTTAAGAATGGAAGACGTGTTGTCACTGGTATTTTAGAACACACTGGAAACACTTCAGAAGAGCCATTCTTCCAACAGCATCTGCTCCTCTGACTGCGCAGATGCTTAGTTGTCCAGGAGCTGTACCTTTTCTCACTGGCTTTGGTGTGTTAAAAGCTGGTTTCTTAGTTGTGTTGTGATAGGTCACATGTAAGTTTGTGTTGGGAGTTGTTTGACTTCTGAATATTTATATTCTGTCAGCTGTTCTGAGACTCAGGATTTATATTTCAGATCATTCTAACTGTAGCTAGGTAGCATTTAGACCAAGTTCTCAAGCCGTAGGTCATGCAAGAGTTGGTGAGGTAGCATGTGAAATGTGAGTGAGGGGCCTGGGGATGGTTCAGTGATGATGGTGTCTGGTGTGCAGATATTACCCATGTGAAAGCCAGATGTGGATGGTTGTCCACCAGTAACCTTGGAAGATGTGGATGGTTATCCACCAGTAATCTTGGAAGACCCTAGGAGCTCGCTGGCCAGATATATTGGCCAAGACATGCTGACCATAACCTCTGGCTTCCACATGCACACACCTCTCGTCCACACATGCACATAGCAGATGAGGATGCTGTGCACATATGTAGCAAGCACTGCAAGTGGAGGTGTGTCCTGGGCTGCAACAGGAGGAGAAAGAGAAGCAAAGTCATCCGTGTTTGTTAGAGAATGGATAGGCTGTCCATTGACATAAGTTTTGCCATTTTTGAGACTAATTTCTTTGTCCTTGCCTCTCCCACCATTGCATGAGACTTCCAAAATTTAAATATATAGCTAAACTGTGAACTAGACATAGGTATTACTTTTATTCTGTCTCCTTATTCTTTTGTTGAGGTTTGAATGTTTTGTTCATTATATATGTCTGTCTATTCACTAACCATGTGATACAGTAGTGAATGTGTATGGTCATCCATGTAATTATGGCTTGGGATCCGTGCACAAAGAAGTATTAGTCTATCCGTAAGCACCCAACATGTGCAGTTGTTGGAGTATCTTCCTGTTTGCCCAGTATTTGTTTGTATTCTGTCTTCATTATTGTAAAAACCTTCTGAAGTCTAGCTGCTCTAAAGATTCTCTGTGGGCTTCCATTTCCTCCTCTAGTATGTGGAGAAATGTTTTGTCATCTCTACAGACAGCAAGGCAGGCTAGGGTTTGAATGTGAGCTGACAAACACTTATATGGATTGTTGAGGATTCCCCTAGCTGGCCAATTAACAAACCACAGTAGCATGACAAGAGCTGTCAGATCTTATCAGTGTGTTCAGATGCATATAGAAAGGTCAGGGCTGCAAGGAAGTTTAAGGATCTCTATGTGGACCTCCTCCTATACACATATGCTTTACAGATGAGGAAGTTAAGGCGCTGGGAATTTCATTTTCTGAGTTGAGGTCATGCCCTCCACGCCCGCTCATCCTCTGATGCTCTGCAGTTGGTGTCCCAGGAGGTCTGGCCTCTGATTCCATATTGGACACTGTCTGGCTTTGTGTGTGCTTAGCCCAGTGATCGAACCTTTATAAGGTTCAGAGTGTGATGGAAATACTTTTACTAAGGAAACCAAGGTTAGTTCTTTAAATGTTAAGTGTCTCTCAGTTTCTTCTAGTGGCTAATGATTATGCACAGTCCAAGGACTGGACAGATTTGTCGAAGTCTAGCCCACTGCATGGAGTCGTCATTTTATTGAGTTTGGCTGACTGATGTGCACATCCAGGGCATTCATTCTTCTTTCACTAGTGTTCCTCATGTTCAGCGCAGTCAGGCCAAGGATCATGAAAAGTTCTCAGGCTGCTAGTGAAGACACGCGCATTCAAATAAGTGAGCTGTTTTCACCTCTGAGAGCAGCAGTGGTGTTGGTTTTTTTGTTTTTGTTTTTGTTTTTGTTTTTAGAATTATGCACCTAACCCTCGAAAGACTTGAGGCTCCAGGGAGTGGGGAGGTCTAGAGGGGTGGCAGTTAGGGGTGGTGAGGATATCCTCTTAGAGATGGGGAAGGAGCTATGGGATGAGGAATAGTCAGAGGGCAGACCAGGAGGGGGTAACAGCTAGACTGTAGAAAAGATTAGTAATAGTAATAATAATAATAATAATAATAATAATAATATAAAGAATTATAGTGTAAGGATAATGAAGTGAGGCAAATACTTGCATAGGCTGCTGGCAGAATATAAATTAATGTAACCTTTCTGGAATATACTTCTTTTATATTTAAGGACAATGACTGTATTAAAGTATAACTAGCTTACAATAAATCTGCCTTTATAAATACAGTTTGATACTTGCATACGTGCACACGCGCAGACACACTTAGGAAACCATACCATGATCATGGAAGCGTTCAGCACCTAAAAGGCCCCCTGCCCGTTCCCGTCTCCTGGGAACTGCGTAAGGGCTGAGTGTTCTCACTGGCCTGCCCGTTCCCGTCTCCTGGGAACTGCGTAAGGGGTGAGTGTTCTCACTGGCCTGGCTGCATGTATTTGCTTTGCAGTGTCTGTTCTCAGGTATGTAGAAAAAAATATTTTGCTTATAGAAGAAGAAATCAACAAAGCCCAAAGTTTCAGGGAATTCATTTAATACTGCTTTTGTGAAATTGCAAGGAATTTTATATCCCAAACCGTTAGTGAGAGGCTCAATCTCACTCTCTATGTGTAACTATTACATGTCAAGTTGTGTGCCGAAATAGCCACATGGGATTCTTAAACAAGACACTTTGGTAAGTTCCTTAACTTCTTTGTAGTAACCACTGACAAGAAAGTGTCCATAACAGTAGCTGATGAAAGAAAGCAGAGCTATTTTAAATACCATTCAAAACTGAAACTTATGTAGCCCACCAGCTCTTCTCTTTCTGCCACATCAGGGTAATGTTATTTGTTGTGCCTGGAGATAGAGATGAATCTCAAACTCACTTGAACTTTTAAATATCAACTCTGTCAGATGGTGAGGATCCAATTTATTGTGAACCTTAAGCAAATAGAAGCACCTTGGGCCCAGTTGGGGTGTCTGATGGAGCTGTACTTGTTGAAAGCTACAGTTTCCCAAACTGTGTGTCTTATTGCAGCTGTCTAGCTGCCTCCATGACGGCTCACTCAGTAGCAGGCGGCTTGTGTAGCTGCCTAAGAAGTGGGACACTTGACTTAAAGCAGCATCAAAGCGACAGGGGCCCCCTGCTCCTCATGTACTATTATCCTTATGGACCAAGGGGTGGACTTCAATGCTCATTCTATGTGAGACCTTCCTGAAAGCTGTAAGCTCTCAGCTTCCAGGTGGCCAAAAAGCTGGGTAACCAAAGCCCTCTTGTGAGGAGTTCAATAAGATCTTGGTATACTTGTGGCTCATTTTGTGTCTGCATGTGTACCCTCTATCACCAGGGGGCCTGGAAAATGAGTCCCAGTCTATATTTTGCAGACTCTCCTCCAGTTTCAAGAGTTAGGTTGGGAGTTGGAGAGGAGAAATGGCTTGGCAGCTGAGTGCAGACTGCTTTTGCAGGTTGCCAGCACCCATATCAGGTGCTCACAACTGCCTCCCACTTCAGCTCCTAGGGAATCTACTGCTCTCTCCCCACCTCTGAGTTCTGCACTTGCATGTACTTTCATACACAATAATAAGAGTAAAATCTTCTTTTCTATTGTTGGAACAACATGATGTACTAACCAGAACCCTGGAGCTCTTGTCTCTAGCTGCATATGTATCGAAAGATGGCCTAGTCGGCCATCAATGGAAAGAGAGGCCCATTGGACTTGCAAACTTTATATGCCCCAATATAGGGGAATGCCAGGGCCAAAAGAATGGGAATGGGTGGGTAGGGAAGTGGGGGGCGCTATGGGGGACTTTTGGGATAGTATTGGAAATGTAATTGAGGAAAATATGTAATAAAAAAAAAAAAAAGACACCAGCCGAGTCAAACGAGATCATGCTTTTGCAATAGCTAAGAGCATCTGCTTTATCCACAGGAGGCAGAGTTTCCATGGTGCAGCACGGCAGGATGGGACATCGCTTTGCTGGCTAATGCAGTAAGGCTCTGGATAGGTCATCATGGTGATTTCCCAGGTTCTGTGCTCTCAGCAGGAGATGCAGCTCTTTCTGACTGCAGGTTCTGTGACCGCGCTGAGTCATTGTGACAGTGCTGAGTCATTGTGACAGTGCTGAGTCATTGTGACCGCGCTGAGTCATTGTGACCGTGCTGAGTCATTGTGACAGTGCTGAGTCATTGTGACCGTGCTGAGTCATTGTGACAGTGCTGAGTCATTGTGACAGTGCTGAGTCATTGTGACCGTGCTGAGTCATTGTGACAGTGCTGAGTCATTGTGACAGTGCTGAGTCATTCTGGCCAGAGGCTTCTTGAGGCTGCTTTGACAGGTGATCTTACTCTCCACCCACACTTTTCTCCAGGAGGCAGGGGAGGAGAGAAACCATCCCACCTCCTTTTGTTTTCCTCCTGTTCTTTTCACACTTGAGTTTTATATTCTTTTCCCATAGTTCACTTCAGATCTTCCCACTGACCTCTCAGGCAGTGTTCCTATCCTGGGACCATGTTATCCTGAAGAGAGAAGAGAATGTATCATCAAACTTTAACCCAGATGGCCCTAGAAAAGCCATCCCTTGTCCATGTTAAATGCAGAATGGAGATGTGGAATTAATTACAGGTGAAACTAACTATCTTTTCATAACTAAGTTGAAAGAAAATAATGCCAATATATTGGGAACCTTTATAGTATTGGTTGTTGCTTAAACTCATTAGAAAATACTATAATGTTTTAATTTTAAACTTTATTTATTGTTTCTGTGACAGTCAAAGGAAGACTTAGTGGTGTGGGTTCTCCTTTGCCACTTTGATGTGGGTGTGGGGGCTTAAACTCAGATTGCCAGGCTTGCATGGCGAGGCGTATTACCCACTGAGCCATCTCACGGCACTTCTGTATCTTATTGAAAGCTTAGCTTGAAGAAGACCTCATTTTGAAGAAAATTAAAATTAATGAAGCTGAAGGGCAGTGCTTTCTTCAGCATCTTGAAATTCAGAATGTAAGGTCCCATTTACTGTGCACCATGCTTTTGCAGGCTATGATTGAAATGGGGTTTCCCATGATCTAATTGAGAGGTCAAGCCTCTGATGTGCCTGCACTTTACCCAGCTGCCCCAGGGTGGAGCTCTGTACAGGCTGGAGAGGACAGTCCCTCTTAGTATTTCCCTAGTCATTTTTCATATGCTGTAGCCAGTTTTTAAAGCATCCCATCGTGCCAGGCCAAACAGGTTGTCTACACTCTTCCTTAGGTGACATTTAAATAAACTGGTAGCGTGAAAGAAAACTAAGGCAGTACAGTCACATTCGTTTGCTTGGTTTTAGAATGCTGGCTGAAAATTACTTGTGTGTTCACTTGCTCCTTCTCTGTCTACCCCATGGATAATGATCAGAAAGCATTTATTTGTGTATTTTTTTTTATCCTTTTGAGAATCTCATGTTAAGAGTACTGTATTTACATATTTTCTATCCCTCCTTTCCTCAACTATTATTACTCCATTTTATTTCCTCTCAAAGTTATGACTTCTTTAATTATTGTTACATATATATGCATATATTTGGATACACATACACATAAAACCTACTGAATCCATTGAGTATTGCTTGCATGTATGTGTGTTTAGGGTTAACTACTTGAGTCTGGATGACCTGTCTGGGATTCATCCCTGAAGATTGATTCTGCCTCACTCAGCAGCTGTAGCACTTCATCTAAGGTTGGGTCTTGTCATATTTCCCTCAACCATGTTGACATGCCAACTGGGGCTGTCATTATACGGGTGACGTTTAAGCAATCATACTTTGAGGTTTCATGGGTGTAGCGCTCCTGTCACTTGGCTCACAGCAAGTATCCTGTTTCTCTGGCTCCCATGTTTTTTCTACCCCTCTTCTGCGATGGTCCCTGAGCCGCCATTTAATCTCCTTTTATATATGTATATGTTTATTTAAGGAAACTTCTACAGTAGTAGGTCTCCGTATAGCATTTTCAAAGGTCTTTAGTGTTACTTATTCTCTCCATACTCCTTCCTCTACCCTGGCCTCCCAGGCCCCTCTCCATTTAACCCTTCCCATTCTGCTATTTCCCTTTACCTTCAAACCACCTGTAAGCTCGTCCTCTTCTCTTGAAATCCTACCCTGGCTAGTCCTTTGCTAGTTTCCTGACTTCTACAACTGCTCCACTTTAAACACGTACATCTAAATAGTCAAGGCTAGCATCCACATTCAGGAGACATCCAGCATTTGTCCTTCTGGATCTGGTGACCTCACTCAGAATGATTGGTTCCAACTCCATCTATGTGCCTGGGAGTCTGATCATTTCATTTTTTTCTTTCATCTGAATAAAATCCCATTGTGTGTATGTACCACATTTCCATTATCCAATCATCAGCTGATGAGCATAAAGGCTGTTGGTTTTTTAGCTATTGTGAAGAGGGGAGCAATGAACATGGACAAGTAAGTATCTCTTAGTATACATAGATATACTTTAGATATAGATGAAGCCCTTTGGGAATATGCCCAGGAATGGTACAGCTGGGCCATATAGGAGATCTATTTCTTAGTTTTTTGGGGAAACTCTGCTTTGATTTCTACAGTGGCTGTACCAGTACTCCCCTTAACAGTGAATATGTGTTTACCTTTCCCTATAGCCAGAATTTTCTTTGTTATCTCTGTCTGCCTGTCTTGTCTGCCTGTCTGTCTATATCTTAGCCATTCTGACTGGGGTACAATTTAAAGTAATTTGAACTTTCCTGATTGCCAAGGATGTTGAACATTTGCATTTCTTCTTTTGAGAACTCTTGCTAAGTGCCATTGCCCATTGTTTAAAGGATTGTTTGTCTTCTTGGTGTTTAGGGTTTGTTTGTACTTCTGTTTTAGCTCTTTGCATATCCTAAGCATGGATTCGCTTAGATATACAGCTGGTAGAGATTTGTTCCCCATTTCCATAGGTTGTCTTTTCACCCACGTGGTGGTGGTGCCCTTTGCTGTACAGTAGTTTTTTAATACCGTGTGCTCCCATCTGTCAATTGTTCTAATATCTGTGCTACTGGGGTCCTGTTCAGAAAACCTCCCTGTGCCTGCAACCTCAGCTGTATCCCATACTTTCTCCTCTACCAGATTCAAAGTATGGGCTTGTATGTTGAGGTTCTTGATCCATTTGGAACTGAATTGTGTCCAGGACAGGAGATTAGGATCTAGTTTTATTCTTCCACAAGTAGTTGTCTAGTTTGGCCAACACAATTTGTTGAAGATGCTGTTTTTCTCCAATGTATATTCTTGCAATCTGTCAAAATGCAGGTAGCTGTAGGAGTGTGGGCTTTATATACATATATGTGTTATCAATTATACAGTGTATATGTTTTTAATGCAAGTACCACTCTGTGAATTTTTTCTTGTTTTGTTGGTTTTGTGTTTCAGGACAGGGTTTCTCTGTGTGACAGTCCTGACTGTTCTGGAAGTTGCTGTTAAGACCAGGCTGGCCTCAAACTCACAGAGATTCTCCTGCCTCTGCCTCACACTGTGTTTTTAAAAATTAAAACCACAAAATATTGAATTATGTCTGTACGTTGTTCCCCTTCCCGGTTTCCCCTCCACAAACCTCCCATCCCATTCACCCTCCCCTTTGCCTCTATGAGGGTACTCCCCACTATTCCTGCCTCAGTGCTCTAGCATCCCCTTGTACTGAGGCATCAAGCCTCCACAGGACCAAGGGCCTCCCCTCCTATTGATGCCAGATCGGGCCATCCTCTGCTACATAAACACCTGGAGCTATGGATCCCTCCATGTGTCATCTTCGGTTGATGGTTTACTCCCTGGGAAATCTGGGTTGTCAGGTTAGTTGATATTGTTGTTCTTCCTATGGGGTTACAAACCCCTTCAGCTCCTTCAGTTAGTTTGTCCCCTAACTCTTCCATTAGGGTCCCTGGGCTCAGTGGAATGGTTGGCTGGGAGCATCTGCATGTGTATTAATCAGGCTCTAGCAGAGCCTCTCAGGGGACAGCTATACTAGGCTCCTGTCAGCAAGTGCTTCTTGGCATCAGAAATAGTGTCTGGGTTTGGTGTCTGCAGGTGGGATGTATCCCTGGGTAGGGCAGTCCCTGGATGACCTTTCCTTCAGTCTCTGTTCCACTCTTTGTCCCTGTATTTCCTTTAGACAGGAGCAACTCTGGGTTAAAATTTTGGAGATGGGTGGGTGGCCCCATCCCGCAACTGGTATTGATGCAGAGATAGATAGGTAGATCACTGGAATAGAATTAAAGGCCCAGAAATAAACCCACACACCTATAGTCACCTGATCTTTGACAAAGAAGCCAAAACCATCTAGTGGAAAAAAGACAGCATTTTCAACAAATGGTGCTGGTTCAACTGGTAGTCAGCAAGTAGAAGAATGCAAGTTGACCCATTCTTATCTCCTTGTACAAAGCTCAAGTCTAAGTGGATCAAGGACCTTCACATAAAACCAGATACACTGAAACTTATAGAAGAGAAAGTGGGGAAGAGCCTCAAACACATTGGCACAGGGGAAATTTTCCTGAACAGAACACCAAATGGCTCAGGCTCTAAGATCAAGACTTGACAAATCGGATCTCATAAAATTAAAAGCTTATGTAAGGCAAAGGACACTGTCAATAGGACAAAATGGCAACCTACACATTGGGAAAAGATCTTTACCATCACTACATCCAATAGAGGGCTAATATCTAATATACAAAAACTCAAGAAGTTAGATTCTAGAGAACCAAATAACCCTATTAAAATTGGGGTCCAGAGCTAAGCAGCTCTCAACTGAGGAATCTCAAATGGCTGAGAAGCACCTAAGAAATGTTCAGCATGCTTAGCCATCAGGGAAATGCAAATCAAAACGATCCTGAGATTCCACCTCACCACTCATTTAATTTTTATCTGTCCTTTTTTTTTTTTTTTTTTTTTTTTTCAGTGCTGCAAACTGACTTAGGACTTTATGCTCCATGCCACACGAGTGTTCTACTACGGAGCCATACTCCCAACCCCTATAAATATAAATACTCTCCAAAGAAGACTCACAGGAAACTTTTCCCTTTTCTTTTTGGTGTGTCGGAATTTCTAAAGTACAGTAATAGATATTCTCTTGTATGTATACAGTGTATTTGGGCTATACCTTCATCGGTGGATGGATGCTTAGGTTTTGTTTACATACTATATCCTTGTGTGTGCTCCATCCCCAGAGATTTGCTGTCTTGAAGGACAAACTTTTTCATTGTTTAATTTCTCATTTCTAGAATGTTCTCCTAATCCAAAGATTATTTATCCTTTATCCTCCTCCTTCCCTAAGGAACTTTGTTGTTTGGTTTTCCATGAAATGTATGTTACCAAAGCACAGTGTATGTAACCAAGTCTGCTCACCATGAATTCCCCTTTTAGAAATAGCAGAAAGCCATGTCGGGCCAAGGTCAATGATGAGCCGAGTGAATGATTAAGTTAAATAACTTAATGGCCATTTATTAGATGCCAATGATGTGCCAGGTTCTGTACTAGCACTTTACAGTGTGATCTCATTTATTTTACTGCATTTATTTGGTGGTTACTGATAATTTTTATATTAATTCCATAGATTAGGAACATTGATAAGGGCTTTAAGTAGTTTTCTTAAGAGATAATATTTAGGGGGAAAGGAGAGCCAAGTTCTAACTTCCTCTCCCAACCCCAAGTTCACAGCACTACACCAGTATTCCCCAAGCCATCCTACTGATTACAATCACAGACCTGCAAGACAGCATCATGGAATAGCATCATATTTTCAATTAACCTGCAACTTGCTGCTCAAGTAATGAAGTGTTGCTCTACAGCTCACAGACAGCTCCTACAGCAGTGCCCTCAACCTAGATGTACGTTTTGAGTGTTTGCTATTGGAATGGCACAACAGGCTTTGGAGTGATCTGTTTGAATAACTCACCTAAGTGAGCTGCCCACTGCTATGAAGACTCAACTGATAGTAGCATATCAACAAATCATTTTACAGTGAAGACTAAGTCTTCCATGACTTGAAGTCTGGAGAAATCTCTCCACTTTCCATAACCTTAAATTTCTTCTGTAAAATTGGGATGCTAAGAGCCAATCTGAAAGACCAGTGTGCATATTATAAGTACATTTCTATGCCGGGCCCTACAGTTGATGCTTAGCATCCGGTGCTCCTTATAATAGGAAGGCAAATTCCCTGTGGCTGAGTTATGGATATGACCCACAGCGCTCAGCAGTGATCACTGAGCAGTAAGCTAATTGCCCACAGTTTCCAGCTGAAGTTAGGCTGAAGTCTGAGAAGCATGTGCAGAGAAGCTCCTCTGGCTTTCTCATAGGGCAAGAGTCAGGAGGACAGAAGTACTCCAAGGAGCTGGAGACAGAAAAGACAAGGAATGAATGGCAGTGTCCCCTAGGTGGTGCTGAATCATCGTGAAAAGAAAATTGGGGCACATGGTATTTTCAGGGGTGACTTTCTTCTGGTTAGAATTTCAAATAAGAGCAGGACAACTCCCTGGAATGTCTGGGAAAAAACGACCAGGCAAGAAGAGTCTTTTCAGTAGGACTGGCTATACAATACCCTGGGTCTGCCAGGCCTCTTAGGGCCTTGGGTTTGCTTGTGTTGGAAACAGGAAGCAGGGTCAGGCCAGCTTTTGTTCGCTCACTGAGAGTGGCTGGAGCTGTGGCTGATTTCATAGATGAAAACCCATTTATAAGCAACACCGAGGGGAGGGTTCGGCTTGGGCTGTTAGCATCACTCTGCTCAGTGAACAGGACTGAGAGGAAGTGAGACCTCTGCCTGCCCCCAGAACACACATCAATGGCTGCTAGTGAATTTAGCAGGAATTGCCCATTATTATTTAGTGCATAAACACCAAATGGTGTATGTTTCTTTGCTCTGCCCACTTCTTTCTGAACTCAATTGCTGGGCCACCTTGTTTTCCTTCGACACAGAAGTAACAGCATCTGATGAAGGCTGTCTAGCAACTTACATCTTTGTGACTGTCAGATCCTGGGAGAGGAAACTTAGGTGCTCTGGGGTTGGGTCAGGGCCAGAAATGCTGTTCTTGAGATCTTGGGTCTGGGTCTCATCTGGAGGCCATGCACAGAGTTCCTGAGGCTCCACTTGGGTTCATTTCCATTTTGGCAAAATGTGAGTTTGGTTTCCAAGGGAGACTGCTCATATGTATTAAAACGTCTCCACTGCTGAAGTTGCTTTGTGTCGTCCACTAAAGCCTTCTGCCATCAATCCCCATCTTCCAACACGTTTTTCCAGCGTTGTGTCTTTGGGAGGTAACCATAGCAACTAAGCTTATTCAAAAATGACAGAACCTAGGCATCAAAGGGGGAGGTAACCCTGTGGTATTTTACACTGGGAATTTACAGGGCACTAATGAATCTAATCATTGTATATGTTGGGTACTGCTGTCTCTGTAGTAGGCACTGCACTACATTAAGAGATTTGATTCTCACAACGACCCTATGATGTAGTCATCGTTATTGGCTTCAGTGGGTGGGGGGAATTCTGGGACAGATTTTGATGGTTGCACAGCTATTTTGATTCTCCTATTTGGACTATTGCCCACAGGAAACTGGGGCATAATCTTCCAGTGTCTGATCTCCATGTGGTAAAATGGAGCCTGTGACAAATGTTGAAAGCAATAGCAGAGCTACAGATCCCCTGCCCCATCTCACTGATACCTCCTTGCAGTATAATGTAGCACTCGAAAGTAATCTCATCCATTTCTCACAGCAAGCCGTGGGACGATTGTGTCTGTCTATAACTGAGAAAACTAAGAGACCAGAAGGTTAAATGACATTTCCCGAGGTCATCATGTAGCATTTAGAAGAATTAGAAAGTAAGTCCATCTCTGTCTATCTGTTTACCTATCTATCTTCTCTCTCTTCATCCAATAAACTCTGCATTCATTTCATAAGAATGCGTGAATTAAAAAAGTATTCTGCGCCATTGGCAAGATTTGAAGGATCACCTTTATTTTACTAGAAGAGCCATGCTATCTAAAGGGATAATATTTGGCTTGAGTACTAAAAAAATACTATTATGGATATAAGCTTTTATATGTGAAATATATATATTTTCTAATAAAGCTAAAACATCCATATTTATGTATGGGTATAAAGCCATACATTTATCTCTCTAAATTGTCTAAGGTTATGAGAGAGAAGAATGTTAATCCTAAGATTTTTTTTTTTCACCAAGTAGAAAGTTGGAATATTCTCAAGAAAAAAAAAATCATCTGTATCTTGCAGAGAACCTGTTACTCTAGAAACCCAATGAGAGAGGACGGGTCAGGTGTGCCCGCCCACTGAGAACATAGCTGGTGTCTTAGACTTGTGAAGTCAGTGAACTCAAATCATAATTCATGTTGACACTCAGAAGACTGCATTTAGAATTGCATTTCACAACTTGATGTGGACCGATGTTGGTGGCCTTTTAGAAGCTAGGCATGAGAGAAACCTGGTCTGGATGTCTGTAGTTACTCTTGGTGGTAGTATAAAAGCAGACACTATGAGAGGCTTCGGGCTTCCTTCCTGCTCCGGGGAGCAGATGACAGGGAGATACTTTCTGTGGAGTAGGTGACTAATGAGGAAACTAGCAAGTCAGGGTGATGCTGAAAGGCACCTGCCCTATAGGACTTTCTGCCAGTTTGCAAAGGAAACCATATGGAGTCTTCTAAGCCCAAGAACACATTTAGGGGTTCAGTTAGGAACACGGGTAGTGTGAGAGCTGCAGTTATAGAACAAACTGAGGAAGGGAAATATCTCTTTAAGAGTCCCCCCAAAAGTACAAGGATATGCCAGAGCCAGCATCTGGTCATCTTACTTAAAAGAACATCTTCAAAGGACTACAAGATCACCAGTTTATAGACCTTGCCCTTGTCCCTATTTATCCTGGTCTGGGAGCCAGAGGCAGCACAATGAATGGGTTAAGAAGAAAAGAGAAAAGGAAAGATGGACAAGCTAGTAGAGGAGACTGACAGCCCCCTCCCCACAAACTAAAAGAACAAAGGACCTAAAATTGGGTGAGAGATGACTTTTGAAGATAGATCAGCAGATGCATTTTTAAGATACCTGAAATTAGGTTCTTCTAACCACTGGATGTGAATAAACGACTTTCTCATATGCCAGAGGCATTCTTGTTGGGTGAGGAAAGAGCTGACAGAGCCAGTGAGAGAGGACAAAAGAAATCCTTGCTGTTTGCAGCCTCGGGACTGAGCCAGCCCATTGAGTGAACTGGTTTTCTAGTGTGAGCTTGCTGGTGTGTGGCACATGATCCCCTAGATTTCTCCTTCTTGCTAGTTACCCCAGCAGCAAGGCTTATATCCCATATGCTCTTCCTTTTAATGTCTGGTAGTCAAAGCATGTCCTGCCTCTTTCTGCTTGGTTTCACATTTTTGCTTCAGGGTTATATCACCAAGGAGAAAGACTTTTTCCATAAATTGCAGGCAAGAGCTATAACTCCCTCTGGGTTACTTTGTTGGGCCTTCAGGATGAGATTGGAATCTGAAGGGAGCAGATAGTACAATTAGAAAGAAATTGTATCAGGCAATAAAACATCCTCTAATACTGTTGGTAATAGCATATAACATTACACGGTGTGGGGCCCAAACAAGATGTGCTCATCTGCAATTATTCATGCTCACCAGGGAAAGACTTTTCCCTTTGTTTATTGTTTTAATCATGACTAACAAGCAGCGTAATGATAGGGTTATGGTGATAACAGTGTGAAGGATGAGGTCTTGAAGTACAAGTAGCAGGGATGGAATTGACCCTCATTTCTGAAAGTTGCTGGCAGAGCACAGGAGGTGTGTGGTCTACCCTTCAATATGTGTGTGTGTGTGTGTGTGTGTGTGTGTGTGTGTGTGTGTGTGTGTGTGAGTGAAGTAGGAGATAGTTTATCCTGAATAGGGTCAAAGTTGGTTGGCCCAAGGCATTCTTTTTCTCCCACAGGCTGCTTGGGGGTTGTGTAGCTCACAGGCTCTTTCTTTCATTGTGTCCTTCCTGCAGAGTAAAAATTCTTCTTCAAGAGCTACAGTAATCCTTCCTGCTTGTGTGAGTAACATGCAGTTGTTTTGGAGATGGAATATAACTCTCACAAACACTTCCAGAGAACTCTACCTTCCCCGGGTCTGACCTGGGAGCAGGCTCTGGTTCCATGGCAAGTGACTTCCTCAAGGTTCCTGAGCCTGGTCCAATAAGTAGAAAGCATCTCCACTTCTCTTCAAGAAACCAAGTCTGTAAGAATCCTCAGTAGCGGAAAATGTCCACTTTCACAATCTGGTTTCATTTTAAACAAGTGATTAGATGCACTGGAGGGCTAATATTAGTGAATGAAGTTGATAAACTAACTCATAGGCTCTGTGTGTGTGTGTGTGTGTGTGTGTGTGTGTGTGTGTGTGTCTGTGTGTGTGTGTATGTGTGTCTGTGTGTTTGTGTGTGATAGCTTTTCCCTCATGACCTAGGACCTGAGATACTAAGTACAAGAGTAGCAAATGTTTAATTTTTGCCCATTGGTTCAGAGGTTTGAGGCTGCAGTTGGGAGAATATTTGCTGAGTCTGTTTAAGCAGACTGAAGCCCTCCCACTCCTTCAAAATACAACCGCCACTGGTATTTAAGCATTTCCCTTAAAGTTTAAGTCAACAAAACATCCAACTCTGAGAAGCATCTTACCCATTTACAGGTGAAGACAGCAAGACTTACACTTTACTGTGCCACATAACTCTGAGGAAGTTATTTAAATTCCTAGCAACTACATTCCACATATTATAGTCTTGTAGCAAACAGAAGCTAGTTGTTTTCAAGCAAAAGTCTTAATGTTCTTATTTTTATAATAGGATATGAAGGAACTAGCACATTATAAATGGGTGGCCATTTTCATTTTGAAGTGAGTTTTACCTTGGATGAGAAAGGCTGTTTGTCTTTTCTTTCTGTATGTTGATCTATGGGGAGTCAAGGATGGTAGTGCTGTTGGGCCAAGGATGAGGACACTCAGTTTGTAGGCTCTACCTCTACCATGTGAATGGTCCAGATCTTGGTTTTCTCCACTGTATGAAAGATGAAGCTGGAGTAGATAATTTCTAAGACAGGATGTGCTCCCACCTTTAAAAATTCTCAACATAAGCTGCAATTCTCCAACCCATCTTCCTAAACCAGGCTTTAAACTTCTAGATGAATAGGCTTCCATCCCAGGACCAAGAATATGCAGTCCCTCTTAAATCAAACTCAACATTAAATTGCACTGCAAACAAAAAGTTTCACACGGTTTGAATGTTGCTGTGTAGAATTTAATGAGCTCCATATGCCTGACCTCTGGAAGGAAATGATGTTGGGAACTGTAGCTGGGGAAGAGGCTAAGGGCATCAGCATCTGCTGTGAGTTACTTGGAGGGAAGGGAACCGACCGAATTTTTGTATCACTGCCAAGCTGGAGAGGTGGAAACGCTTTGCAATCTGTGCGCTCACCTTCTGAGAGCAGGCTGACAGCTTTCCAATGCTTTCCTTGCTCTTCGGGAAGTTGTGGAGGACAGCAGATTCTAACTTCCTTTCTGTAGCTCCAGCAAGCTTCTCAAGTCTGCGGGGGCAATTGGGTTTCAGGTCTGTGCTGAAGAGAGCAGGCTGTCCTAGGAGACACATGAGTGATGTGACTGACCACTAGACTTGTTTGAAAGAATCTGCTATCCCTGCTGGGTCCTTCCTAAAACCCAGGTCTGATAACAACATCCTTTCTCCATATATATAATTAATATGTATATATACCTTCTCTCTGCTATGCATGGACTGTCAAGTTGGACCTGGATGCACTTTGGAAAGGTTCTTTGGTCTTCTATCTTTACCCTCTTGTGCCCCATCTATGGACTCCTCAACAGCATTCAGGTTTCATCTCTCTGGACTTTCTAAGTGCTTTCTCCTCTGCAGAGTCCCTACCATCTGTTTATCCTGCAGAATGCTCCTGCACCACACAACTCATTGACCACTTTGCAGGATGCGTCTCCATTCTCCCTTTTGCCCTCTGTGCTTTGTCTTTTCTGTCTCATAACCCTGTTGGAGTGAGGAGGGGGCTTTGCAGTCTGCTCCCAATCAGTTGGAAAGGTTTTTGTGAATGAGACCTTGTGGGCTCCTTTCCTTTATTTTCTGGGGCAGAGAACAATCTACTTTCAGTAAATGTTGGTTAAATGAAGACAGGAAAGAAGGAAGCTAGGGTCAGAAATTCTTCAGAGCAACGCAAGAGGCTGTCTCTTAAAGCTTCTTGCATTCCTCTGATTACCTCGTCTGAAATAATTCATGTCCCTCAGCTGTTCTGTGGCACACCCTTTCTGAAGACTATGGTCTAATGGTAGGAGACATCTAGTGTTCTACTGACCACAGGGGGTTGCTATGAAACAGAACAGAAAAGAGAGCACCAGCAGATTCCTCATTTTCTCAAAATGCTGCTGTGTGCCCTGTACAGAGGACACAGAAAGACTCTTCTCTCAGAGATGTGCTGCACAAAGTCATTTTCTGTGTCACTCGTTGCAAACCGACAGTTCTCTCCCATTGGAGAGGCAACCATTTATGTCTTTTGTCATTGAGTAGGATTTCATTCATATTTTTGTTCCTACATTCATTTCAGAGGGTTTCCCAAGACCTGAATTATTTTTCGGCAAACTATCACTTTTCTTCCTGGTACTAGACTCAGAATAAAGGCCATTTATGCTTTTTTTAAAAAATTATTAAGAGTTGTATCAAAATTGGAAATCAGAATTCTGGGTTGTCATATTTTCATGGGACATGGCAGTATTCAAACACATCGTCTCATATGATTTTTGCAACAGACTTGTGACATGGACGAGGCAAAACTCAGAGGTAGAAGGTGACATGATACTGTGGGTGACTCTCGTCTCAATCCCAGTCATTTTAAGTGAGGAGGACCACTTGCCATGCAGAACAGCATGGTTTGGGTTACCTTTGCAAGTGTTTAAATCCCAAGTCAGGCAAATCTTGTTGGGTGCTGCCTGCTTCCCGTTGTCACGTTCCTCATGTGTGATAGGATTGAGGGAGGAAAACAAGAAGGACTGGCCGTTCTTTTAGTGACCGTTTTAATGCAGAACCACAGCTGAATTTACTTGGAGGGGGAGGCTGCTTGTAAGATTATTGTTTTTCTTCTTTTTGTTTTAAACTGAGACTATCTGTCCCCTTTCATCATTTTCAGAGAACTGCTAGGGCAGACACGTTGGGAAGGAATATAGCAAGTCCCTATGTTAGAGTACCTGGACCCTCCTTAGAAAAGGTGAGGGTGATCAGTATGTTAAGAGCTCAGTTAAAAACAGGGAACATTCAAACCAGGTAAACTGGGGGTTCCCTGTGAACACGTGCCTTCGTTAGAAAAATGGAATTTGAGGCTCTAAAACACAGCTTGTTTCCAAGTAATTGCTGAGTTCCCCCAAATCTTGTTTAACATATTGCTGGGATAATGCATATGAGATGGTTAAAAATGGAAGGGAGAAAAAAAAATTCCCCAACACCCTTAGAGGAATTTGCAATTCATAAAGTTACTGCCAATTTTGCATTATAGTTGCCATGGCAGCCGTGCTAGGCTGCTGCTCAAACATTCCTCAGAAGGGGAAGGAGTAGTATATAATAAGCTCTTCAAGTGTAAGTTTTTATTGTAGTTGAATTAGTGTGTAATTCTCGTGTGAGCAGCCCAGTAATCCGTGAATGCGCACTCCAGCAACGATGCCGATTCCTTATCTCTGCGTGCTTATGCAATCTATGAAAAAGTTGCTGCCTGCTCCCAGTGCTTGCTAATTAATTATAAAAAAAAACAAAAAAGCATTAGTGGCAATTAATTAATTACAAAAGCAAAAGCACAAACAATAAAAACAGAATTTCGAACATGACTCCAAGGGCCTGGCCGGCTTGTTAAATGGAACTGCTTTCAGCCAAGCTTCAAGGCTGAGTTTTGTGTCTCACCCTGCTCCTTCCATGTTTGCGAAGTAGCCATCAGAGCCAGTTGTTAGACCAAAATAATACTTTCTTTTTGTTGTCTACATAGGGAGCTTTTTTGAAAAAAAAAAAAATTTAAATTTTCTTTGCTCAGCTTCTGAGGAGTGAGTCTAACAGGTTGCACCATCCAGGTCTGAAACAAAGGCAGTTTTGGCTTCAGTGCCCTATACCCCAGGCCTGTATTTCACTGAGGAAGAGACACTGTAGACAAGTCATTTTTATTAGTTTGTTTTGCATTGTGACAAAGTAGCTAAGGATGGGTAGTTTAGAAAGAAACCAGGTTTATTTAGCCATAGTTTTAAAAACTGAAATCCTAAACAACACAGTGGCAGCCCTGGAGTGGCACCTCTGGCTACATTGCAACATGGCAGTGGCTATCACGTGGAAAGGACATGTAAATGGGAAAACTCACATAGTGAGACAGGAAGCCAAAGAGAAGGAAGGGCTGGGCTCTCTGACCCTGATTATCTTATAGACCCATATTCATCTCCTTAGTGACCCAATCAGCTTACAGAAGACCCCACCTCTTTTAAACATTCCATTACCTCCCCAACCTTGAGCTTCCAATGAGGAGCCCTTAGGGGACATATTCAAGACTTATCCAGACAATAGCACTATGGTGGTTTGAATAGGTTTGTGTTTTGAATGTGTGGCCCATGGGGAGTGGCACTATTTGAGGATGTGGTCTGATAGGAGGAAGTGTGTCACTGTGGGGTGGGTTTTGAGGTCTCTACACTCAAACTATTCCCAGTGTGGAAAGAGAGCCTCCTCCTAACTGCTTTCGGAAGACATAGTCTCCTTTTGCTGACTTTGTATCAAGATGGAGAACTCTCAGCTCCTTCTCCAGCACCATGTCTGCCTGCACACTACGGTGCCTCTCAGAATAATGGACCAAACCTCTGAAACTGTAAGCCAGCCCCAATTAAATGTTGTCCTTTATAAGAGTTGCCTTGGTCATGGTGTCTCCTCACAGCAGTAAAACCCTAACTAAGAAGCGTCTGTGGACCTTTAAGGTCAAGGTGTCTTCATTTGTATAAATCAAATGATCAGGACTTTGTGGCAGTGCTTATTAGAGTCAGAGACAAGTGGATAGAAATAGCCTAAAGTTAGCATGGTGTTTTTATTTCCTATTGTTTTCAAATTACTACAAAGTGGCTCAAAACTTACATTTATTATTGTTACAGAGCTAGAATCAGAAGTTCAATGTGACTCTAATCAGGTTCAAATTAAGAAGGGATGCAGTTTCCATGCATCCCTTGGACTGAGCTTCCTCCCTCCTTCTTCAAACCCCGCAGTGTCCAATAGACTCTCTTGCATCACTCAGCTTACTTTGACACTGACTTTTCTGCCTCTCTCTTCTACTTATAAGGATGCCTGTGATGAAACTGTGTCCTCCCTGATAAGCCAAGGAAATCACTCTTTCTTAAAGGCAGTTAATTAGCAACCTTCATTTTATCCATAATCTCATGGGTCTTTTGCCTTTCCATGTGATATTTGGCATGAATGAGTCAACACGTACAGCTTGCTGAACTTTGTGTTGGAACTTTTTGTGTTTGAGACAGGGACTCAGGTGTCCCATCTGGCTTTAACCCACTGTATAGCCAATGATGAGTGCAAACTTCTGATCCTCCTTCACCTCCTCAGTGCAGGCATTGCCAGCTTGTGTTATCGTAACTGGTTTGTGAGATGCCAGCAGTTGAACTCAGGGCTTCATGCGTGCTAGGCCAGCACCAGTTCAACTGAGCTGCATCTGCAGAGGCTGCTGGGCTGTGTTGTCTATAGATCTAGTGGGAAAGAAATGACATATTTGACAGCACTGCCTTCCCATACATGAATACAAAATCTCTCCACTTAGTTTCTTGCTTGATATGTGTCTTCGTTAGGGTTACTCTTGCTGTGATAAAACACCGTAACCAAAGCAAGCTAGGAAGAAAAGGGTTTATTTGGCTTACATTTGTATATAGCTGTTAATCATCAAAGGAAGTCAAAACATGAACTCAAATAGGGCAAGAACTTGGAGGCAAGAGCTTTGGTGCAGAGATCATGGATGGATGCTGCTTACACGCTTGCTCATCTGGGGTTTGTTTGTTTGTTTGTTTGCCTTTTTCTTTTTTTAAATTTTATTTTATTAGATATGTTCTTTATTTATATTTCAAATGCTATTCTGAAAGTTCCCTATACCCTCCCCCTGCCCTGCTCCCCTACCCTCCCACTCACACTTCTTGGCCCTGGCATTCCCCTGTACTGGGGCATATAAAGTTTGCAAGACGTAGGGGCCTCTCTTCCCAATGATGGTTGACTAGGCCATCTTCTGCTACATAACACAGGGTTTCTCTGTATAGCTCTGGCTATCTTGGAACTCAATCTATAGACCAGGCTGGTCTCGAACTCAAAAGAGATTCACCTGCCTCTGCCTCCTGAGTGCTGGGATTAAAGCCATGTGTCATCACTCCAGGCTCAGCCTGCTTTCTTATAGAACCCAGGACTACCAGGGCAGGGGTTGCACTGCCCACAATGGGCTGGGCCCTCTCCCATCAATCACTAATTAAGAGCATGCCTTACAGCCAGTCTTAAGGAGACATTTTCTCACATTAGGTTGCCTCTTTTCAGATAGCTCTAGTTTGTGTGTCAAGTTGACATAAGACTAGCCAGCACAATATATTTACCAAAGCTTTGGAGAGTCACTCTTTTAAGAATGTATATATTTTGTTAAATCTATACCCTTGTGCTTTATTTGGGGGTTATTAATGATCATGGTAACTTGTTTTATTTGAAATATCATTCATTAATTGTTCACATATAAGTAAGAATTGGCTTTCTATTTTTTGGGGTTTTTTTTTTTTTTTTTTTTTTTTTTTTTTTTTGAGACAGGGTTTCTCTGTATAGCCTTGGCTGTCCTGGAACTTACTCTGTAGACCAGGCTATCCTCAAACTCAGAAATCTGCCTGCCTCTGCCTCCTGAGTTCTGGGATTAAAGGCGTGCGCCACCACATCCAGCTAGGAATTGGCTTTCTTATTTTAATTTTGTGCTCTTTTTGGAGGTGGAGTGTGGGCTACTTTGGGGTTGAACATGGGACCTTGTGTACACTAGGCTCACTCTAGCCATGAGCAAAATCCCTAGCCCTCTGCTTATACTTTCTTTTTAGGCAGTGTCTCACTAAGTTGTTGAGGCTGGCCTTGAACTCACACTGTAACCCAGGTCGCTCTTGAATTTGCCATTCACCCAGCTCTGCCCATCAAGTATCCATGGTTCCAAGCTTGCTCCACCAGGCCTGGCTGTTTCTCTTACTTTCTGCGTAATTGCTTATCAAAGGTAATTTTTCTTTCTTCTTCCCCAATCACTGAACCTCATGTTTATTTTCCTCATCTTAGCAAGCTCCTTAAGGCTGACATGAGAAGCTGTGGTCAGAAGCTAGGGCTCACACTTGTTTCATTTTTTATCTTAGCATGAAAGCTTCTAGCTGGCTAGAAGCTACATCTGTATATCTAATTATATCTGTAGGGCCGCTCTTCTCACCAGATAGTGTAGCATTCTTGTGGCTTCTGAGGGTAAGGACTCTTTGGGGATAAGAAGGAGTCTGTATTTGGTTACCAGCCACAATAAATTCAAATGAACAACATTGAGACATTTCAACATCAGCACCCTCTCTAGTATTAGCAATAACATACTTACTCCATCTACAAAAGGCTCCAGCAGGAGGAGACAGAAGAGAGAGGACTGACTGCATCATGTGTTCATGTGTCTGCTCGGCTATTTGGTTGCCTTTCTTCTCTGAGGGATTTGAGTCTGTGGTTGACACTCATATCTGGTTTTCTGTCATTGGATGAAGGTTCATTTCCTAAGGCTTTTGTTTAAAATATTTTTAACTGTAAGAAACTTAATTTTATGGGCACCACATTTACAATCTGCTTGGACAAAGGGCACTAAGTTTTAGAGTCCAGTGTGTGAACCTGGGGGTGACAGTGAGGCTTGACACTCTTCTTCCAGGGGATCACACCACAAGGTGATGGCAGCCCCCATCAACCCTGTTCATATAGGCATTGAGGAGCTTCCTGCTTTTCAGTTCTCTGAAAACAGAATGAAAGAGAATATTCTTGTGGCTTGGGTGTAAGAAGAAAAACATCCTGACCAGTTCCACCCTGGAAAGACTGTGGCCAAGGGAGACCATGGAATCTGCTCTCTGGAAGTCTCATCTGCTTGCCACAGTTTAGGTGTGGCTCTGGGTAATGCCAGGCAAGTGGCCAAGAGGTCACCCATTCCTCTCTTCCCTCTGAGTCAGTGGATTTTTCTCTCTCTCTCTCTACCTCTGTCTCCTTCTCTCTGTCTCCGTCTTTCCCCTCTCCCTCCTCTTTTCCCCTTCCTCTATCCCTCCCTCCCTTTCTCCCCTCTCTCTGCCTCCTCCTCCTCATTCTCTCTCTCTCTCTCTCTGTCCGTCCCTCCCTCCCTCCCTCCCTCCCTCCCTCCCTCCCTCCCTCCCTCACTCCCTCCCTCCCTCACTCCCTTCCTCCCTTCCTTCATTTCCCTGCCCCCCCCCTTCCTAGGGTATGCATCATTACTCCCTGTAGTTCCCTCCAGGGCACTCAAGCAACTGCAGACATCTGTTCTCACTATGCTCTTTCTTGTGAGTTAGGGCTTCCCTGGTTGCCTTCTGTATACTGTGCTTTGGGGAAGCAACTTCTGAACACTACTGCTGTGGCTAATAATTATTCTGTAAGAAGACTTTACTCTGGCTCTTCTTTGCCCTTATTGGTATGTATGTATGTATGTATGTATGTATGTATGTATGTATGTATGTATTTATACTTTCTTCTACAATTTAGTCTAACTCCCCCAACTGTAAGGTGGGCTATTTTCAGTCCTTTGGTTTAATAAACACATTTTCCATTTATTTATTTATTTATTTATTTATTTATTTATTTTCTAAGATTTATTTATTTATTTATTTATTTATTTATTTATTTATTTATTTATTTATATGTAAGTACACTGTAGCTGTCCTCAGACGCACCAGAAGAAAGCATCAGATCTCATTACGGGTGGTTATGAGCCACCATGTGGTTGCTGGGATTTGAACTTCAGACCTTCAGAAGAGCAGTCGGGTGCTCTTACCTACTGAGCCATCTCACCAGCCCAATAAACACATTTTATTAAAAAAATTAATAGTGATTATTCTATGAGAAAAACACTCCACCAAACTGTTTTCCAACTTGGTTTGCATGAGGACAGTGTGGATGAATCCCTCTTTGGATGCATCAAAAAGAGCAATAACTGTGGCCTAAAGAATGAGAGGTCCAGCCCATGTATGTATGCCCTTTGGATCCAGGGTAGTTGACTCTGTTGGTCTTCCTGTGGGGTCTCTGATGTGCCTAGTCCTGCAGAGACTTGATGAGCCAGGATGGAGGGAGGAGGGGAGCCAGATATTGGGATGTAAGGTGAATAAATAAATAAACGGAAAAACATAAAGAATAGGCAGTAATTGCACTCATGATGTGTGAGGAGCAAACAGCCAGGCATCCGTTTACTTTTGCTTCTCCAGCTGCTTCTATAAATGTTCTATAGGTGTGGTGTTGGTCTAGTGGTGAGCTTGGCTGCCTTCTGTTTTTAAGCCAGTCACTTGCTAATGTACAGATTTCCTACCTCAGGGAAGGAAGGCACTGTAGAAGGAGGAATCCATGATTATGTTGGCTTCTATTTTACCCAAATTGACCATCATTTGAAGACATAAGCCATCCTTTCAATTGCATGAAAGGAGAAAAATGCTGATAGTTACTGGCAGTAAGAGAAATGGGAAGAGGAAATCCCTTCCAACAACCAACGTTGTCCATTGGACTTGAGAGAGCAGGTACAGAAGTTTGGATTCATCATTATTCTTAGTCAACATGAGAGCAGATTAATGCATGATAACATAGAAAACAACAGCTTACCCTCCAGCTAAAAGATGGCTATCAGAGATGGCTCTATGTCCTTTCAGCCCTTTCAAGGGTTTCCAGCCCTTCTGACTTCAACTAGAATCCACTGAAATTCCCCTTTCCAATTTTAATGCCAAAGTCCCTACTATCTCACTTCCCAGAGGAATGGACTCAGCCAGCATCATTGAGAATGAATGTAGATAAATGGGTTTCAGTGGCTGAGCATCTGCATCAGTCTGACTGACTTAGAATCCTGTCCTGGTTCTGCTGGCACTAGCCACATGGGTAAATTTCTTAGCCAGCATGCCACAATCATCATCATCTGAGACACTTTGGGGAAGGGCAATGTCATCCATGATTATGGCAGAAAAAAATAATTATAGCAGTATGACAGGCATAAATAAAAGTTGTAATAAATTTTAATTGGGAGTTTCTACCCCATCTTAGATCATTTAATTCCCAAATAAAGGGCACAAAATATTTATATTTATAACAAGCCTTAAAGCTCTAGAGTGGGTAGATATCAACCATCTATGCTGTTTTGTCTACTTCCATGACAATATGACTTACCATGTTCTACCTGGTCAGCTCTTATTCCAACTGTCTGGTCCTCATGGCCATATGCTTATAATCCATCTCCCCATAGAGATGGAGATGGATCTTTCTTCTCCTTCCCCCTCACCTAGTGGTCTCTTCTCAGACCCCAAACTGGGGAACCAATGTCCTGCCTACCTGTCTTCTGTCCAACTATAGGCTGTAGGCATCAATAGTTTTAAATTAAAGAGCAAGATTTGCACAACAAAAGTTGGTAAATGTGGGAATTTATTCACAGATAAGAACAACTTTGGGTACAGAATTTAGCATTTCAATATATAGGAACAGACCAAACCTCAACAAAAAGTGGCTGTGGTCAAACCAGGATGCCTTGCCACCAAACTCTTAGTAAGATTGACCCTTTCCTCTGAAAAACTCATGGGGACATTGTGAAGATGTGAAAAACTTCCACCTGTGATAATGAGCAGGGTCCACAGAGACCAGTGATAGTAAAAAAGGTCAGGGGATGTTGGTTGCTGTTGTGAGTACTTCTCCAACTCCTCAGATCCCTCAGGGTTAGCTGAGATGTTGAATAGTACCATAAACTACTATCTACTATTTGATTATCCTGTAGAAATCACTGAAAGTCTTAGGTTTATTTCCTTTAAAAACAATACACTGTAGTAGTGTTACAACCCCCATGCTTCCATCTAGATATACGTTGAGAGCGTGTGTGTGTGTGTGTGTGTGTGTGTGTGTGTATGTGCTTATGCCTTTAGAGAAGAGATGTTGACATCACATGTCTTCTTTAGTTGCCCTCCACTTTATTTGTTGAGACAGGATCTCTCACTGAACCAGGAGCTTTCCATTCAGCTACTAGATTCTATGGCCAGCCAATGGCAAGGTCTGTTTGTCTCCACCTCTCCAGAGCTGGGATTATAGGCATGCTTCTGTTCCCACCTTCTTAAGGGAGTGCTAGGGATAGTAACTCACTGAATTCATGTCTTCACGCGTACACAGCAAACACTGTACCGAGTTACCCCTCCAGGTCCCAGATTATTTATGCAATCCATCTCACTACAAAGCAAAACTGTCCTTCAGTTCAGAGCACAGGTGTATGGAGGAGGGTTCAACAGTTCTGCCTTTGAGTTCACAATTTTCTGTTTCAATCTAGTCACTGGTGAAGTTTCCTGAATAAAGATGGGCTTTAAAGCTCCAGAAAAACTCCGAATGACTTTCTCAGAGGTCTGCTATGGGTCAAGGGCTCTTAATGTTTCCCTTGTAATAAAGAACTTGCATTGACGCACAACACACGTCTGCATTCCCTAGCTCTGAGCAGTAAAGAAGTGAAGACTGTAGATCTTAGATTGACTTTGGTATAACCATGAGGGACATGCATCTCAGTTTCACAAGAAGTCTCCGGTAACACTTGGAAGAGTTGATGGTTTGAGAAGGATCTGAGGAACCTAACGTGGGTGACACCTTGGAACAAGCTAATTTATGCTCAGTCCTGATTGTACAAGAGACTGGGTCATATCCTGTGGAAATCTGTGGACAAGTGTTTTCTTGCTGGCATCAAGATGAGAGGTAGTTGAATTATTAATAACTTGTCTCTGCTAAAAGCTCCATAAACTAGCTTCATTAATGCATCCAGTCATCTGTCCATCCATTGATCTGTGCATCTGTTCAACAAACACATACCCAATCACTGTTATATGTTAGTGAGGAAAAATTTAGGCAAATAATATTCAGTTTGTTCTCTGGTGGGAGATTTGTGAAAGCAGTTCTTCACCTCTGAAGTCTTTGCTAAACAACTGCATGAGACTATATTCTCTAACATGAGACTTGGTTGGACAAGAAATATTTAGTAAGCAAGGTACAAACAAAAGCTTGTGAACTAAAGCTTGTTTGCATTCTTAGCTTCTTGTCACTATAAGAAAGTGTGTTTTAGCCTGTTGGATAGTTAGAGGTGGTTGAAACAGAGATGGATTAATATTATTCTAGCCAAGAACATCTGGCATCAGCTAAAACCGGCTGATCTGCTCCTGTTAATGTATCTCCTGTACGTATGAGGTTGTCTGACTGAGAGAAGATGAGCTGTCTAAGATCAGTCAGAGCTGCCCAGTCAACCATCCCAGCACGGATAAGGATTGCTTATTGCTGAATGCCATCGGACCACTGTGAGAATCGTTAACGATATAGCTCTGAAGGCTCTTCTTGTCTGTGTATCTTTTCTCCTTGACAACTATGCTCCCGTTTTTCTTAAGATGTATTGTGAGCCTGCCAATTTTATGTTCTTAGATGTCTCATCATTTTTTATTTAGAAGAATGCAGTGGCAGCTTGAGACGTTATCTCTGTTGCATTCATTGGTGATGGGAAACTCAGGATGAAGCCACGGAAGTCTTATGAGTGTCTGGAGACTTGGGCTTACTTGTTTATTGTTCACATAGTATTAGAGCACGACACCGCATCACATGAATTCTGGGTGTTAGAAAATGGCATGAGGAGGTCGTTTGTATTGTAGTCTCCTAGAAGATGCTTCAGATTGGTAAACAGACCAAACCAGCACAATACAGAAAGTCCCAATACGGAACAGTGTGCCCAGTTTTTGAATTCTAAACATATACCTGACAATAAAAACACTCCAAAAAATAGTAAAACACAGGTAGATCCTTTGCTCATTCATTGAATACATGATGAATGATTAATGTAGACAAAATAGTAACTAGATACTTAGGTTTTGTTTTGTTTTTGTTTTTTAATACTACAAGTGTTTATAACTTAGTATCGTGGAAATGATATAACACAGGTCTGAAGAACTAGAATGTGGGTTCACAATGTACTTTAAGGTGGAAACAGGAAGGTCTGAGTCATTAGGAAAACTTCAAGGAGTTTGACAATGCAGCGGAAGGAATGTCAGAATTTGGGAAGATTTGGGCTGAGGAGGCAAGGAATAGTGCAGGGAAAGAGTATTAGGCTCTAATGGGTGGGGTGCTCCCTTGGGCTACCCAGTTTATAGGTAGGTGTGTCATGAGCCCGTTTGTCACAGAAATAGGTAGAAATGATTTTACTCGCATTAAGACCCAAGCAACCTACTGAGGGTACCCATCATGTGCTTAAACTTACCGAAGAAGCTAATGGATTTGGCATAGGCTATGATGGCCTCTCACCACATTATACCATGGAAACTCTATTCTTGAAGTGACAGGATCTATAGTCCGTTTTAAAGGTGGGTGGCTGGGCTTTGTAGAGAATCTGTTACAGAGTATAGAGAGCCTTGGGCAGACCTAGGTTTGAAGCTGGTGCAATCATCAGGGATGGGATTCTGTATAAGACACTTGACACTCGGCCTTGGAGTTTAAAATCAGGATGGTAGTCCCACTTCATTAGGCGAATTGTGCATTGTGCTACACATTGATAATTCAGCGTGGATAATATAAGAGTGAGTAGGTGATGTCTCTCTATGAAAGCATATCTTGCAAGATGCAAGAGATATGTTCCCAAAAGATTATTGTAGTTTAAATTTTAATACCTTCCTCAAATTGGAAATGGGCTGTTTTTAAAAGTCCTCCTGGTGACTCTTCTTGCTAAACAATGCATTGTTTCTTAGATTTCAATGAAATTTGAATGTCCTAGTAAGGATAATTACTTCCTTTTTTTTTTTTATTTTTTTTTATTTTTTTTAATATATATTTTTATTACATAATTTCCTCAATTACATTTCCAATACTATCCCAAAAGTCCCCCATAGCGCCCCCCACTTCCCTACCCACCCATTCCCATTCTTTTGGCCCTGGCATTCCCCTATATTGGGGCATATAAAGTTTGCAAGTCCAATGGGCCTCTCTTTCCATTGATGGCCGACTAGGCCATCTTTCGATACATATGCAGCTAGAGACAAGAGCTCCAGGGTTCCGGTTAGTACATCATGTTGTTACAACAATAGGGTTGCAGATCCCTTTAGCTCCTTGGGTACTTTCTCTAGCTTCTCCATTGGGAGCCCTGTGATACATCCAATAGCTGACTGTGAACATCCACTCCTGTGTTTGCTAGGCCCCGGCATCGTCTCACAAGAGACAGCTATATTTGGGTCCTTTCAGCAAGATCTTGCTAGTGTATGCAATGGTGTCAGCGTTTAGAAGCTGATTATGGGACGGATCCCTGGATACAGCAGTCTCTAAATGGTCCATCCTTTCATCACCGCTACGAACTTTGTCTCTGTAGCTCCTTCCCTGGGTGTTTTGTTCCCAATTCTAAGAAGGTGCACAGTGTCCACACTTTGGTCTTCATTCTTCTTGAGTTTCATGCGTTTAGCAAATTGTATCTTATATCTTGGGTATCCTAAGTTTTGGGCTAATATCCACTTATCAATGAATACATATTGTGTGAGTTCTTTTGTGATTGTGTTACTTCACTCAAGATGATGCCCTCCAGGTCCATCCATTTGGCTAGGAATTTCATAAATTCATTCTTTTTAATAGCTGAGTAGTACTCCATTGTGTAAATGTACCATAATTTCTGTATCCATTCCTCTGTTGAGGGACATCTGGGTTCTTTCCAGCTTCTGGCTATTATAAATAGGGCTGCTATGAACATAGTGGAGCATGTGTCCTTTTTACCGGTTGGGACATCTTCTGGATATATGCCCAGGAGAGGTATTGCTGGATCCTCCGGTAGTACTATGTCCAATTTTCTGAGGAACCGCCAGACTGATTTCCAGAGTGGTTGTACAAGCTTGCAATCCCACCAACAATGGAGGAGTGTTCCACTTTCTCCACATCCTCGCCAGCATCTGCTGTCACCTGAATTTTTTATCTTAGCCATTCTGACTGGTGTGAGGTGGAATCTCAGGGTTGTTTTGATTTGCATTTCCCTGATGATTAAGGATGTTGAACATTTTTTCAGGTGCTTCTCTGCCATTCGGTATTCCTCAGGTGAGAATTCTTTGTTCAGTTCTGAGCCCCATTTTTTTTTTTTTAATATTTTTATTACATATTTTCCTCAATTACATTTCCAATACTATCCCAAAAGTCCCCCATAGCGCCCCCCACTTCCCTACCCACCCATTCCCATTCTTTTGGCCCTGGCATTCCCCTATATTGGGGCATATAAAGTTTGCAAGTCCAATGGGCCTCTCTTTCCATTGATGGCCGACTAGGCCATCTTTCGATACATATGCAGCTAGAGACAAGAGCTCCAGGGTTCTGGTTAGTACATCATGTTGTTCCAACAATAGGGTTGCAGATCCCTTTAGCTCCTTGGGTACTTTCTCTAGCTTCTCCATTGGGAGCCCTGTGATACATCCAATAGCTGACTGTGAACATCCACTCCTGTGTTTGCTAGGCCCCGGCATCGTCTCACAAGAGACAGCTATATTTGGGTCCTTTCAGCAAGATCTTACTAGTGTATGCACTGGTGTCAGCGTTTAGAAGCTGATTATGGGACGGATCCCTGGATACAGCAGTCTCTAAATGGTCCATCCTTTCATCACAGCTACGAACTTTGTCTCTGTAACTCCTTCCCTGGGTGTTTTGTTCCCAATTCTAAGAAGGTGCACAATGTCCACACTTTGGTCTTCATTCTTCTTGAGTTTCATGCGTTTAGCAAATTGTATCTTATATCTTGGGTATCCTAAGTTTTGGGCTAATATCCACTTATCAATGAATACATATTGTGTGAGATCTTTTGTGATTGTGTTACTTCACTCAAGATGATGCCCTCCAGGTCCATCCATTTGGCTAGGAATTTCATAAATTCATTCTTTTTAATAGCTGAGTAGTACTCCATTGTGTAAATGTACCATAATTTCTGTATCCATTCCTCTGTTGAGGGACATCTGGGTTCTTTCCAGCTTCTGGCTATTATAAATAGGGCTGCTATGAACATAGTGGAGCATGTGTCCTTTTTACCGGTTGGGACATCTTCTGGATATATGCCCAGGAGAGGTATTGCTGGATCCTCCGGTAGTACTATGTCCAATTTTCTGAGGAACCGCCAGACTGATTTCCAGAGTGGTTGTACAAGCTTGCAATCCCACCAACAATGGATGAGTGTTCCACTTTCTCCACATCCTCGCCAGCATCTGCTGTCACCTGAATTTTTGATCTTAGCCATTCTGACTGGTGTGAGGTGGAATCTCAGGGTTGTTTTGATTTGCATTTCCCTGATGATTAAGGATGTTGAACATTTTTTCAGGTGCTTCTCTGCCATTCGGTATTCCTCAGGTGAGAGTTCTTTGTTCAGTTCTGAGCCCCATTTTTTAATGGGGTTATTTGACTTTCTGGAGTCCACCTTCTTGGTTCTTTATATATATTGGATATTAGTCCCTTATCTGATTTAGGATAGGTGAAGATCCTTTCCCAATCTGTTGGTGGTTTTTTTGTCTTATTGATGGTGTCTTTAGCCTTGCAGAAGCTTTGTAGTTTCATGAGGTCCCACTTGTCAATTCTCGATCTTACAGCACAAGCCATTACTGTTCGATTCAGGAATTTTTCCCCTGTGCCCATATCTTCAAGGCTTTTCCCCACTTTCTCCTCTATAAGTTTCAGTGTCTCTGGTTTTATGTGAAGTTCCTTGATCCACTTAGACTTGACCTTAGTACAAGGAGATAGGAATGGATCGATTCGCATTCTTCTACATGTTAACAACCAGTTGTGCCAGCACCATTTGTTGAAAATGCTGTCTTTCTTCCACTGGATGTTTTTAGCTCCCTTGTCGAAGATCAAGTGACCATAGGTGTGTGGATTCATTTCTGGGTCTTCAATTCTATTCCATTGGTCTATTTGTCTGTCACTGTACCAGTACCATGCAGTTTTTATCACAATTGCTCTGTAGTAGAGCTTTAGGTCCGGCATGGTGATTCCACCAGAGGTTCTTTTATCCTTGAGGAGAGTTTTTGCTATCCTAGGTTTTTTGTTATTCCAGATGAATTTGCAGATTGCACTTTCTAATTCGTTGAAGAATTGAGTTGGAATTTTGATGGGGATTGCATTGAATCTGTAGATTGCTTTTGGCAAGATAGCCATTTTTACAATGTTGATCCTGCCAATCCATGAGCATGGGAGATCTTTCCATCTTCTGAGATCTTCTATAATTTCTTTCTTCAGAGACTTGAAGTTTTTATTATACAGATCTTTCACTTCCTTAGTTAGAGTCACGCCAAGATATTTTATATTATTTGTGACTATTGAGAAGGGTGTTGTTTCCCTAATTTCTTTCTCAGCCTGTTTATTCTTTGTGTAGAGAAAGGCCATTGATTTGTTTGAGTTAATTTTATATCCAGCTACTTCACCGAAGCTGTTTATCAGGCTTAGGAGTTCTCTGGTGGAATTTTTAGGGTCACTTATATATACTATCATATCATCTGCAAAAAGTGATATTTTGACTTCATCTTTTCCAATTTGTATCCCTTTGATCTCCTTTTGTTGTCGAATTGCTCTGGCTAGGACTTCAAGTACAATGTTGAATAGGTATGGAGAAAGTGGACAGCCTTGTCTAGTCCCTGATTTTAGAGGGATTGCTTCAAGCTTCTGACCATTTACTTTGATGTTGGCTACTGGTTTGCTGTAGATTGCTTTTATCATGTTTAGGTATGGGCCTTGAATTCCTGATCTTTCCAAGACTTTTATCATGAATGGGTGTTGGATCTTGTCAAATGCTTTTTCCGCATCTAAGGAGATGACCATGTGGTTTTTGTCTTTGAGTTTGTTTATATACTGGATTACGTTGATGGATTTCCGTATATTGAACCATCCCTGCATCCCTGGGATGAAACCTACTTGGTCAGGATGGATGATTGTTTTGATGTGTTCTTGGATTCGGTTAGCAAGAACTTTATTGAGGATTTTTGCATCAATATTCATAAGGGATATTGGTCTGAAGTTTTCTATCTTTGTTGGGTCTTTTTGTGGTTTAGGTATCAGAGTAATTGTGGCTTCATAGAATGAGTTGGGTAGAGTACCTTCTGTTTCTATTTTGTGGAATAGTTTGTGAAGAACTGGGATTAGATCTTCTTTGAAGGTCTGATAGAACTCTGCACTAAACCCATCTGGTCCTGGGCTTTTTTTAGTTGGGAGACTATTAATGACTGCTTCTATTTCTTTGGGGGATATAGGGCTGTTTAGATCATTAACCTGATCTTGATTCAGCTTTGGTACCTGGTATCTGTCTAGGAACTTGTCCATTTCATCCAGGTTCTCCAGTTTTGTTGAGTATAGCCTTTGGTAGAAGGATCTGATGGTGTTTTGGATGTCTTCAGGATCTGTTGTTATGTCTCCTTTTTCATTTCTGATTTTGTTAATTAGGATGCTTTCCCTGTGCCCTCTAGTGAGTCTGGCTAAGGGTTTATCTATCTTGTTGATTTTCTCAAAGAACCAGCTCCTTGATTGGTTGATTCTTTGAATAGTTTTTCTTGTTTCCACTTGGTTGATTTCACCCCTGAGTTTGATTATTTCCTGCCGTCTACTCCTCTTGGGTGAATTTGCTTCCTTTTGTTCTAGTGCTTTTAGGTGTGTTGTCAAGCTGCTAATGTGTGCTCTCTCTAGTTTCCTTTTGGAGGCACTCAGAGCTATGAGTTTTCCTCTTAAAAATGCTTTCATTGCGTCCCATAAGTTTGGGTATGTTGTGGCTTCATTTTCATTGAACTCTAAAAAGTCCTTAATTTCTTTCTTTATTCCTTCCTTGACCAAGGTATCATTGAGAAGAGTGTTGTTCAGTTTCCACGTGAAGGTTGGCTTTCTATTATTTATTTTGTTATTGAAGATCAGCCTTAGTCCATGGTGATCTGATAGGATGCATGGGACAATTTCAATATTTTTATATCTGTTGAGGCCTGTTTTGTGACCAATTATGTGGTCAATTTTGGAGAAGGTACCATGAGGTGCTGAGAAGAAGGTATATCCTTTTGTTTTAGGATAGAATGTTCTGTAGATATCTGCCAGATCCATTTGATTCATAATTTCTGTTAGTTTCACTGTGTCCCTGTTTAGTTTCTGTTTCCATGATCTGTCCATTGGTGAAAGTGGTGTGTTGAAGTCTCCCACTATTATAGTATGAGGTGCAATGTGTGCTTTGAGCTTTACTAAAGTTTCTTTAATGAATGTGGCTGCCTTTGTATTTGGAGCATAGATATTCAGGATTGATAGTTCCTCTTGGAGGATTTTACCTTTGATGAGTATGAAGTGTCCCTCCCTGTCTTTTTTAATGACTTTGGGTTGGAAGTCAATCTTATCAGATATTAGAATGGCTACTCCAGCTTGTTTCTTCATGCCATTTGCTTGGAAAATTGTTTTCCAGCCTTTCATTCTGAGGTAGTGTCTATCCTTTTCTCTGAGATGAGTTTCCTGTAAGCAGCAAAATGTTGGGTCTTGTTTGTGTAGCCAGTTTGTTAGTCTATGTCTTTTTATCGGGGAGTTGAGTCCATTGATATTAAGAGATATTAAGGAAAAGTAATTGTTGTTTCCTGTTATTTTTGATGTTAAAGTTGGCATTTTGTTCTTGTGGCTGTCTTCTTTTAGGTTTGTTGAGGGATTACCTTCTTGTTGTTTCTAGGGCGTGGTTCCTGTCCTTGTATTGGTTTTTTTCTGTTATTATCCTTTGAAGGGCTGGATTCGTGGAGAGATAATGTGTGAATTTGGTTTTGTCGTGGAATACTTTGGTTTCTCCATCTATGTTAATTGAGAGTTTGGCTGGGTATAGTAGCCTGGGCTGGAATTTGTGTTCTTTTAGTGTCTGTATAACATCCGTCCAGGATCTTCTGGCTTTCATAGTCTCTGGTGAAAAGTCTGGTGTAATTCTGATAGGCTTGCCTTTATATGTTACTTGGCCTTTTTCTCTTACTGCTTTTAGTATTCTATCTTTATTTAGAGCATTTGTTGCTCTGATTATTATGTGTCGGGAGGTATTTCTTTTCTGGTCCAGTCTATTTGGAGTTCTGTAGGCTTCTTGTATGTTCATGGGCATCTCTTTCTTTAGATTTGGGAAGTTTTCTTCTATAATTTTGTTGAAGATGTTTGCTGGTCCTTTGAGTTGAAAATCTTCATTCTCATCCACTCCTATTATCCGTAGGTTTGGTCTTCTCATTATGTCCTGTATTTCTTGGATGTTTTGAGTTAGGATCTTTTTGCATTTTACATTTTCCTTGATTGTTGTGCCGATGTTCTCTATGGAGTCTTCTGCACCTGAGATTCTCTCTTCCATCTCTTGTATTCTGTTGCTGATGCTCGTATCTATGGTTCCAGATTTCTTTCCTAGGGTTTCTATCTCCAGTGTTGCCTCATTTTGGGTTTTCTTTATTGTGTCTACTTCCCTTTTTAGGTCTAGTATGGTTTTGTTCATTTCCATCATCTGTTTGGATGTGTTTTCCTGTTTTTCTGTAAGGACTTCTACCTGTTTGATTATGTTATCATGTTTTTCTTTAAGGATTTGTAACTCTTTAGCAGTGTTCTCCTGCAATTCTTTAAGGGATTTTTGTGCTTCCTCTTTATTGTCTTCTGCCTTTTTATCAGTGTTCTCCTGCATTTCTTTAAGTGTGTTATTAAAGTCCTTCTTGAAGTCCTCTATCATCATCAGGAGATATGCTTTTAAATCCGTGTCTAGCTTTTCCGGTGTGTTGGGGTGCCCTGGACTGGGCGAAGTGGGGGTGCTGGGTTCTGATGATGGTGATTGTTCTTGGTTCCTTTTAGTAAGATTATTACGTTTACCTTTCGCCATCTGGTAATCTCTGGGGTTAGTTGTTAT
The DNA here is from genome assembly GCF_978045245.1 of Mus caroli. Taxonomy (NCBI): domain Eukaryota; kingdom Metazoa; phylum Chordata; class Mammalia; order Rodentia; family Muridae; genus Mus; species Mus caroli. Next base: position 60,678,688 of record NW_028227256.1, read on the forward strand.
CGTTGTCACTATTTAAAGATTGGAGCAGAAGCTGTGTTCCACTCACCAGCAGTCTCTAAATCCTGCGGCGGGGGTCGTGGGTAGCTGACGGTACCCCGGTGCTGGTCCAGCCGGAAGAGGCCTGTGGTCCTACTCAGGCCGTTTTTCTGCTTCCCTAACTAATGCAGTCTCTGGTCCCGCGTGCAATTGGATTGGAGCAGAAGCTGTGTTCCACTCTCCAGGAGTCCTAAGATCCTGTGGTGGGTGTTGTGGGTAGCTGGTGAGTGTCAGCTGACCCTGCGCCCCAGCTGCCCAGGTGCTTTTCTGACCGGAAGAGGGTTGTGGCCCTATGTAGGCCGGATTTCTCTCTCCCCAACCAGAGCAGTCTCAGGTCCCAAGTGATTGGACTGGAGCAGAAGCTGTGTTCCACTCACCAGCAGTCCCAAAATCCTGCGGCGGGGGTCTTGGGTAGCTGGTGGGTGTCAGGCAACCCTGCGCTCCCGCTACCCTGGCGCTGATCTGGCCGGGTGAGGCCTGTGGCCCTACTCAGGCCGGTTTCTGCTTCCCTAACTAATGCAGTCTCAGGTCCCGCGCAGTTGGATTGGAGCAGAAGCTGTGCTCCACTCACCAGAAGTCTTAAGATCCTGTGGCGGGTGTTGTGGGTAGCTGGCGAGTGTCAGCAGACCCTGCGCCCCAGCTGCCCAGGTGCTTTTCTGACCGGAAGAGGGTTGTGGCCCTATGTAGGCCGGATTTCTCTCTCCCCAACCCGAGCAGTCTCAGGTCCCGCGTGATTGGACTGGAGCAGAAGCTGTGTTCCACACACCAGCAGTCCCAAAATCCTGCGGCGGGGGGTCTTGGGTAGCTGGCGGGTGTCAGGCAACCCTGCGCTCCCGCTACCCTGGCGCTGATCCGGCCGGGTGAGGCCTGTGGCCCTACTCAGGCCGGTTTCTGCTTCCCTAACTAATGCAGTCTCAGGTCCCGCGCAATTGGATTGGAGCAGAAGCTGTGTTCCACTCACCAGCAGTCCCAAAATCCTGCGGCGGGGGTCGTGGGTAGCTGGCGGGTGTCAGGCAACCCTGCGCTCCCACTACCCTGGCGCTGATCCGGCCGGGTGAGGCCTGTGGCCCTACTCAGGCCGGTTTCTGCTTCCCTAACTAATGCAGTCTCAGGTCCCGCGCAATTGGATTGGAGCAGAAGCTGTGTTCCACTCACCAGCAGTCCCAAAATCCTGCGGCGGGGGTCGTGGGTAGCTGGCGGGTGTCAGGCAACCCTGCGCTCCCGCTACCCTGGCGCTGATCCGGCCGGGTGAGGCCTGTGGCCCTACTCAGGCCGGTTTCTGCTTCCCTAACTAATGCAGTCTCAGGTCCCGCGCAATTGGATTGGAGCAGAAGCTGTGTTCCACTCACCAGCAGTCCCAAAATCCTGCGGCGGGGGTCGTGGGTAGCTGGCGGGTGTCAGGCAACCCTGCGCTCCCACTACCCTGGCGCTGATCCGGCCGGGTGAGGCCTGTGGCCCTACTCAGGCCGGTTTCTGCTTCCCTAACTAATGCAGTCTCAGGTCCCGCGCAATTGGATTGGAGCAGAAGCTGTGTTCCACTCACCAGCAGTCCCAAAATCCTGCGGCGGGGGTCGTGGGTAGCTGGCGGGTGTCAGGCAACCCTGCGCTCCCGCTACCCTGGCGCTGATCCGGCCGGGTGAGGCCTGTGGCCCTACTCAGGCCGGTTTCTGCTTCCCTAACTAATGCAGTCTCAGGTCCCGCGCAATTGGATTGGGATAATTACTTCCTTAAAGCATGGACTCTAAGAGCCGGCCAAGTACAGAATAAATTGCAAATCACCTACCCAGTATTTTCTACCCAATTCTTTCTTAGTATAATGTTATTGGAAGCACTAGTGTGCACAACTAACTCATCCCATAACGCATTGTTTCTTGCATTTAGGAGTGGCCAATGTGCTATCAACTGAAGCCCACAGGGAAGGCACCAGGAAGAGTCCCGTTTATTCTTGTTCCTCTTTCTCATTTTCTTGTCTGAAATGAAAGTTGACTATCTAGAGACCCGCAGACATTTTGCAGCCTTGAGAATGGACGTTGTACACTTAGGATGATGCAGCTGTGTCCCTGATGACTTTATATCTGCAGTATCAGGCCTGGATTGCCTATCTTTAGACACTCTTTTTATTTCTGAGGCAGAGCAATAAGCTTCTATTTTAAGCCTCAGTTAGTTCTGCTCTCTGATACTAGCACCTCGCTGCCATTCCTAGATGATGCCTCTAGCAATATTAATGACATCATCACTTTCACTGGGCTGGGGCAGGTTTCAGAATTGAACATCGAAGAATAATCATGCTGAGCGTTTCTCTGAGCATCTCATTTATGCAAGATCACTCACCACTAACTAGTTAGTATGCTGTTTTTCAGTAAAATTTAGCCAACATTTGTTTTGACTGGAGAGTCATAATAGGAAAAGTCTAATCTAGGATGACTTGGAGGGGGATATTTACTAGAAAAGCCATGGGTATACTAGATACCAAGCAAAGCCATAGTTATCCAGGCTAAGGTAAAGATGTAAACGAATGAGTGGGTTTACATCTCATGGGGAAATTGTCGTACAAGCAAAAGTGACAGTGTTTGCAGAGGCCACATGAGCTTGATCTGTTTTGGGGGAGCTTCAAGTTCTTATATAAATTGAATACAGTATCAGAGATAAGCATGATATGTGGATGAAGGCAGCAAATAAGGCCAGAAAATGAGGCAGAGACACAGATCCTGGTTTTGCTTTCAATTTGTTTTGTTTTTGTCCATACTTGGGCATTTCACACACATCCTTCTTTTTTTTTTTTTTTTTTTTTTTTTTTTTTTGGTTTTTCGAGACAGGGTTTCTCTGTGTAGCCCTGGCTGTCCTGGAACTCACTTTGTAGACCAGGCTAGCCTCGAACTCAGAAATCCGCCTGCCTCTGCCTCCACACACATCCTTCTTAAAAGACCATTTCTGATGGTAAAGATGATGAAAATGGACAGGTGGATGATACAAGGCAGTAGATTCATGGTGCCAGATAGAAAGCAAAGCAGTAGTTATCCAGGTTGCAACATGGAAATTCAGAGTAGATAGAGAGTTCAGGGCATAGGGAATGTTGGAACCTGCGATTGGTTGGCTTAGCCAGATTTCTGGCTTAGGTCAAAGAAGAGCTAACAGCTGCTAATGGGAGCTATGTAGAACAAATTAGAAGCTTTCAAGGTGGCACTTACTGTGTCTTCTAAGAATCTGAAATGTCTGTTTTCTAGGTGAACATTAGCTTGATAATAACTGGCTTACTAAAAATTAAATTTTATTGATGAGAAGGGTATACCATCTGGCTTTTCTCTGACTGGTGGAGATCTATTTCCCTGGATGTAATAAAGATGTAACCTCTGCCACAGGAAGCTATTACCTGATATTATTTATTTCCTGATAAAAAAGGAGCAAATCATTGCTGGACATCTGCGGAAAATGAGTTTGTAATAAAGCTAAGGTAGTTAATGTCAAAATGAGAGTTTCTTCTGTGATGATAAATGTCTACTCTGTTGAAATAGTTTCCATAAAACTCTGTAAATAAGAGGGTAGAGAGATTGTGTAATTGTCAATGAGGCAATAAAGGGGGTGTTTGTTTATGAGGCTTGCAATCAAAAGTGAGCCATAATTCCTATGAAAAATGAAAATAATTTTGGTGCATCAGTTTAGCAATTTAGAAGTCTCTGTTTCAGAAAAAAAGTCATTTTAATATGTGTTTAACATTCATTGGCTAATAGAAAGAAATGTGTAGCATCCCACTGGGAAAAACAGGCAGTCACCAGGAGTGGAAGCAGAATGCTAACAGCTCAGAAAACAAATAATAGCCTGATGCTGATCATTCTCTCCACATAAAGGTCCTTTAAAAATTGTTGTTCTGGGGGCTGGTGAGATGGCTCAGCGGGTAAGAGCACCCGACTGCTCTTCCGAAGGTCCAGAGTTCAAATCCCAGCAACCACATGGTGGCTCACAACCATCCGTAACGAGATCTGGCGCCCTCTTCTGGAGTGTCTGAAGACAGCTACAGTGTACTTACATATAATAAATAAATAAATCTTTAAAAAAAAATTGTTGTTCTGGGTGATTATGGCTTATAAAAATCTACTGCTCGATGGCTGTCTGTATTGGGAGCAGACAGGATGTGGCACCAAGGGATGAAGAATATCTTCACTTCAAACACCTGTGGCCTTTCTCTTTCAAAGCCCTTGATGTAGAATAATTAATTGCTTCTGTGGTGTTGAATATAGCAGCAACCCACGGGCTCTGGATGAGAATGACTGTCACACTCTTGGGGGTGAAGGAAGCCCTGAGTGAACGTGTATTATTGACATTGGCACAACCTTGCCAGGGACACCAGTGTCTCAGACCCACGGAGATGGCAAAGCCTTCCTCTGGTACAAGTGCTGATGAATGTTTCACCTTTAGCTAAGGCCAATGTTCAGAGGGCATCCACAGTGTCTTCCCTCTCCTACATGTTTCCAGCCTGAAACTGATTCTGGACATAGACCACCTGCCGAGACTGGCTAACACCCTTTTTGCCATTCATAACAAGTGGACAGAGGTTCCAAGTTGAGCAGTAGGTGACCTCCATCATAACTAGCACAGACTTTCTGCATGAGTGTCTGTCATTTCTTCATTCTTACATTGTTCCAGTCTACGTTTGCAGGACCAACCGGTGCAGAGAAAAACACTCTATTGCTGCCTCTGACTCAGTTAGGATGGGCAGTGTAAACAGGGAGGCAAGGTAAATAGAGGTAACCACATCCAGGATGTTGGTGATCCTCTAGAACAGTGGTTCTCAGCCTTCTTAATGCTGTGACCGATTGATACAGTTCCTCATATTATGGTGAACCCCAACCATAAAATTATTTTTACTGATATTTCATAACTATAATTTTGCTACTATTATGAATCATATTGTACACTTCTGATAGTCAGGATGAAAGGCTTAACCCTGACAGGGGTCACGGCCCACAGGTTGGAAACTCTAGAATATAGTTTTAGTAGTCAGAGTTCTAATGGGGAATAGTTTTCTTTGGATGCCTGTAGGAGACACCAGAAAAGGTTCCTCTTTTAGGAACCAGATATCACGAGCCAGTTATTCAGACTAGGATGCTTCAGCAAAGACACCCAAACATCAGTGACTTGGAAAAGCTAGACATCTGCTCCTTGTTCACTGTAGAGTCCACAGCAGAAGATAAAGGCTTGTCTAGGGCAGGTAGATGGCTCTGTTCTAATGGCCATCGTAGGTTTCAGTTTCTTCTCACTCATTGTGCCTTCTTGTATGTGACCCATGTGAAAGGGTCGTTTGACTCTCCCAGGGTTCACAACCCACAGGTTGAGAACCACTACTCTAGAATATAGTTTTAGGGATCAGTAAGTTGTAGTGGGGAATAGAAGAAGAGGAGGAGGAGGAGGAGGAGGAGGAGAAGGGGAAGGGAGGGGAGGGGAGGGGAGGGGAGGGGAGGGGAGGGGAGGGGAGGGGAGGGGAGGGGAGGGGAGGGGAGGGGAGGGGAGGGGAGGGAAAGGAAGGGAAGGAAAGGGAAGGTAGAGGGGCAACCTTTTTCTTTTAAAAGATACTATGGAAAAGTTGCTCTTCCTATTGGCCAGAATATCAGCACATGATCACCATGGTTAACTGAAATGATTCTGGAAGATAAAATATCTCACTGGATGGCTGAGTCACCAATTCAAACAAGTTTTCTGGTGTGGAAAGGACTGGGCAAATAAGCATTCTGGGGGTGTAGAGCAGTCTCTGCCACACAGCCCTGTATGCTCCACTCTACTGCTTGCTTTCTTTGGGAGTGAGTTTCACTTCATGAGTATTTGAGGATAGGTCTTTGCATCTTATTGATGATTCCCAGATGCAGATTGTTCATTACTATGAGAGAACTATTGGAAACTATACATTTCAATGTTATATTTAAAATGATGCGATTTGACCACTTCATACATTTTAGATATTCATGCATGGAATTATTTCTATCCTATATAGCAAACTCAGTGTGGTAGTGATTATATTGTTCATCAAATTTGCCTCCAATGTGTGCCAGGAGCCATGGCCTTGTGGATATTTTCTAGCTTACATAAACAATTCTGAGAGAACATTCGTGGTCATAACAGTAAGAATGTTTATGGGAAAAGAGGACACTGTGACCATTGGTTCCAGGAGCTGAAGATTGCCTCCTGACCTTCAGAGAGCCCCCGGGCTCTTCCCCACTCCCTTGGAGCCTCCTCTTGCTTATGCTTATATTGCTACTCCTGAATAAAGTTTTCAGAGCTTGATCAGTATGATTGACTTGCTCTCATTCTCTCTCTCTCTCTCTCTCTCTCTCTCTCTCTCTCTCTCTCTCTCTCTCTCTCTCTCTCTCTCTCTCTCTCTCTCTCCTGCCCTGGGTCCCTGCTGATTGTCCTTGCAGGTCTGGGGAAAATGTGAAACCATATTCCAGGGCGATGTCAGTGTGTAGGCCAGATGTTTCTGTAGTTTCATAACCCTGACCAGAGAAGTTGGCAATTAAGATTTTCTAGAGGTTAATGACAATATTTTAAATTCAGTGGAGTGCTTTGCACATTTAACAGTGAAAGAAAATGTATTAAGCGTACGTGTGCATCTCATAATAGAAAGCTGTATTCTATTAAAATCAAATATACATAGAAGAATTTGGGCTTTTGTTTGTCTTGCAATGTTAAGTTGGTATTGTTCTAGAGATACTGTAGTGCTCACCAATGGGTTTGTGGCTGGTGAGTTGAAAGCTTAGGAAACACAGAGGAGAATTCTCCCTCTGAGAGTCACAAAGAACTATTTGGGGTCACAGTGTTATTAGAGTGCTAAAAACATTTTAGGATAATTGCTAAATTTGTAGTTTGCTAATCAATAATTGCTAATTAGTCTTTTATGCACAAGGCACCCCATGCTGTTCTTAACCACTAAATCATCTTTCCAGCCCCAAGACAAGCTTTTGACTGTCCCTTCCAACTTGTAGTGTTCTCCCCCTGACACACACCCATACCCAAACCCTGCCCTGCTTCCCCAGCATCCCTCTATCTCTTATCTGTTACACCCAGGGCTCACCCCACCACCATCCCTTCAATGTCAGCTCCTTAGCTGTATGCTGCCTCGATTAGTCAATGGCATCTGTGCTTTCTTGTCTGACAAGTCAGGAATCATAGCATCAACCTGTCATGCTTCCATCACTGACTGTCATTTATTCAAAGTATATTGGCATATTGTGACACATTTTTGCATCCCTGGACTAGCCACAAAGATCTCTTACCTACTCTCTCCATCTTCTGGCCAAATGCAAGTCTCTTCATTACAGCTAAAGCATTCTTTATAAGTATAAATGTTATCATTTTATCTCCTCAAATTTAAGAAAAGATGTCCCTTTTCTCTGCAAAAATCTAACTTTTACCTAAATTACAATTTTCATGGCCTGACCACATTATCTCTCTTGCTCTGTCTTTAGCTATCAACCCTTACTGTAGCTCTAGGCCATTTCCAAGCGGACTTTTTAAAATATTTAAGCAAGTCCATTTGTCCACATTGCAGTGTGATACTATTTCTGTTGAAAACATCTCTCTCTCTCTCTCTCTCCCCTCTCTCTTTCTCTCTCTCCCTTCCTCCCTCCCTCTCCTTCTCCTTCTTCCCATCCTTCCATTCTTACTTCTCTTTTATTTTTTTGGTCTGGCTAACATTCATTCGGCAAATACTCTGTTGGTAAATTGTAGCATTACCATGGCACTAAGAACAGAGTAGTGAACAAAATTATAAAAGTGCCCGTCCACCAGTGTCGGGACTGTTTTAATCACGTTCAGAGTCATTTGTCATGGATGGCATCCAATTAGAACTTGTTTGTAGATCGGAGGGAAATTTTTCACTACACTTTCCCTGGGGAGACACCCTGAGAGGCTCACCACACTAAATAAAAAGCTAAATGATGAGAGGCCTTATAGAAACAATACTCACAGAAGTGCTAAGATCAAGCAGTAATCAGCCATTGGAAACAAACTTGGGAAACCTGGATGGATTCCATGTACCGCTAAATTGTCATGATGATCTCTACTTACCTTCCTTAAATGAGGGAATAATGGAGGATGACTGCTCTGATTCCCATGGCTAGGATTCAAACCTTTAAGATCATTAAAAACTAAACTTTGCACTCAGCTTTGAAAGAAAAATCCATTCTAGAGAAACAGGGCAGAGGGTGGAGTGTAATTAGCAAGACTTTTGTATCAAAATTTGCTAAGAGGACATTTTTTTATGTATTCTTATTTAAATGGGGGAAAAGATGTGAATTATGGAAGGTTGAATTATGATACAATTATACCCTATGGTCTAATATCTGCACCTGCTTGTTGAAACTGAGCCTAGCAACTGGAGGTACTGAAAGTGGTATAGTCATCAGATGAGATGCTGATGATTTGATTATGATAGCAATAGAGATAGAGAAAAGTCCTTGGGTACAGGATATCTTGGTGGGAAGAGACTTTCCACTGTGCACTGCTCCAAATCTGTGCCTTGGTTAGACTTTCTACAGAGCATTAGATCTACATGTATGGTAAGTGGTCCTACAATCACAGCACGCCATCATCTTCATCCTCATCACCATCATCATCATCATTATTTTCTTCATGTCTGAGTACTTCGCCTGAACTTATGCAATTGCATTATGTGTGAGTGCCTGCTGCCCATGGAGGTCAATAGAAGAAATCTGATTTCCCAAAAGTGGAGTCACAGACGGTTGTGAGTCACTGCCATGTTCTGGGAATCAAACCTGGGTCCTTTGCAAGAGCAACAATTTCTCTAAAGTGCTGAGCCATCTCTCCAGTTCCTATCCAGCATCTTGTTTTCCAGTGTTATTTAATATGACATAGAAATTAAAATTATATATATTTAAACTGTACAACTAGATATTTTGATATACATGTTTATTGTAAAGCAATCATGCAATCAACTTTATATACGTTCACCTCAGAAACTCAGTATCTTAAAGAGACATTTCATCTGCTATATTGATTTCTATATTCTTCACAGTATATAAAATACCAACCTCTTAATTTATTTTTAATTGACATAAAACACTTCTATATATTTATGATGTACAGTCATGTAATTTATTTATGCAGTGTATGATATGAAGATTATGAAAATTCGCATTTTAATTTCTTCACCTATTATAATGTCTATGTGTTAAGAAACTTGCAAACTGGTGCAACCACTCTGTAAATCAATCTGGAGGTTCTTCAGAAAATTGGAGCTAGATCTACCTGAAGACCCAGCTATACCACTCTTGGGCATATACCCAAAAGATGCCCCACCATGCTACAGGTGCACATGTTCCACTATGTTCAAAGCTGCCTTATTTGTGGTAGCCAGAAGCTGGAAGCAACCCAGATGTTCCACAACAGAAGAATAGATGCAGAAAATGTAGTTCATTTACACAATGGAATACTACTCAGGTATTAAGAACAAGGACATCATGAATTTTGCAGGCAAGTGGATGGAAGTAGAAAATATCATCCTTAGTGAGGTAACTTAGACCCCAAAGTACATGCATGGTATGTACTCACTAATAAGTGGATATTAACCAAAAAAGTGCAGAATACCCAGGACACAATCCACAGAAGTCAAGAAGGTTAACGAGTGGAAGGACCCAAGAAAGGATGCTTCAATTCCACTTGGGAGAGAGAAGAAAGCAGTCAAGATGGGCAGAGTGAGGGAGGGACCTGGGTGGGAGAGGGGACAGGGAGGGGAAGGGAGGGACATGATAAGGTATTGGGGAGAACAGGACTGAAGGCCTGAAGGCCAGCAGAAAGAATGGATACAGGCAACTTTGGGAGGTAGGAGGTAGGGGGACCCTTTAGAATGTGCCGGAGACCTTAGAGGTGAGAAGCTCTCAGGATTCAAAGGGAGGGGACTTTGGATGGAGTGCTCTACAGTGGGGATAAGGAACCTGTAGAGCCCACCTCCAGTGGATGGACAGGACATCAAGCAGAGGAATGGAGTTGCCATCCCACAGTCAAAAGCTCTGACCCAGACTTGTTCCTGTCTGAAGGAACTGCAGGGACAAAAATGGAGAAGAACAGGAGAGAAAGGAGGTCCATTGACCAGCCCGAAATTGGAATCCAACTCAAGGGGAGGACCCTGGGCCTGATACTGTTACTGATGCTGTGGTATGCTTGCAGACCAAAGCCTAGCATGGCTGCCTTCTGAGAGGCCCATCAAGCAGCTGAAAGAGTCAGATGCAGATATTTACATCCAACCAATGGACAGAAACTGGGGACCCCTGTGGTTGAGTTGGGGAAAGGAAAGCTGGAAGCTGAGAAGGAGGGCAGCCCCATGGGAAGACCAGCAGTCTAAACTGACCTGGATACCCCCCACCCCCACTCCCAAGATCTTTCAGATACTGAGCTACCAACCAGGCAGCATACATCAACTGATATGAGGCCCCAACACATACACAGCAGAGGACTGCCTAGTCTGGCCTTAGTGAGAGAAGATGCACCTAACCCTTGAGAGACTTGAGGCACCAGGGAGTGGGGAGGCTTGGTGGAGTGGATATGGGGGGTGGGAGCATCCTTTTGGAGATGGTGGGGTATGAATGGGGGGTGGTTTGGAGGGGGCAGACCAGGAAGGGGATGAAGTCTGGACTATAAAAAAGGATAGAGAATAAAAATAAATACATTTAAAAAAAGAAATTTCAGATTCTTCCTTCTTTGCTTTTATTTTTAAAAAAGCATAAATAAATGTAAGAAAAAAAAATCAAAGAAACATCCTTGAAATTGGTATGAGCCAATGTGACAGTACCTGCTTCTCCACTGGAAAAAAAGATGTCAATGAAGAAACATTGGACACCTCAAGTTGGGAAGCTGGGATGAGAGACAAACTTGGTCCCAAGTTAATCTTCCTCTGGGAAGCACAAGAATGTTTGGCAACCTCATTCAAAGACTGACAGAACATACTGCTGAATAAATAAAGCCAGATAACACATACTTTAAAAATGAAGACAAATGCGTTTTAGGTTGATTTTATTTTCTCATTTCTCTACAGGGGACCAAGTGGCCCAGGAGTACCGTAAGTAGAATTGGCATTAATCATGATAATTTACCTTCTAGAAAGAAAAAAAAAAATTCCCTGAAGTTCAAGATGCACAAGTTGTAGTTTTAAATTTCTGGCATATTTGAAAATCATAGTCTTATTCTTCTGTGCAATTACTAAACACAGAAGAACGGAAAGACCAGGGCATCATGTCAGACTTCGGTACTTTCATTTAGGATTTTTATTCAGCTTGCGGGGGAGGGCTGGGGAAAACAACATTATTAGGTTTCCACCCCAGCATGGTTCCAGAACAAGATTTCCACAGAATCTTGATAGGAAAAATAGAGGCTGCCTAGAGGAAAAGAACAGAATTGGACAAGAATCTGGAAATATGAAGTTATAACCAATATTTCTCTGTAGACAAGCTGAGAATATGTCTCTCTATATACCTATGTCTACATAGATATTCTTTTGATCCTTCTGGTGCCTTTCCTCCAGCCTGCATTGTGCACAGTGATGTAAGCATTCTGAGCCTGCAGAGCCAACATCTGGGATTGCCCAAGGACACACCAGAGCCTTCAGTTAGGGCAACTGGGCATCCAGACTCATTTGGTTTCACAGTAGTTTGCATCATACACATTTAACTGTGTAATGTGCATAAACACTTCTCCATGCTGAGTTCTGTAAATCAATAGCTGCACAAGTAGCTGTATTGTGACCAATTCAACTCCTCTTTCCACTTTGCCAGTGGTGGCATAACCTTTCCCCCTTTTCTTTTCCTTATTTCTTCCTGGTTTCCTTTTAATGGATTTTTTTGTTTCACACACACACACTCACACACACACACACACACCCCACCCCATCCTACCCCACACTGGATTTGAAGTTGCCTTGAGATATATACAAAATATAAAAATAACAAGGGCTGTGTGAAGAAATTGATGTGAAAGGGAAGCTGGATTACAAGAGTGTGAGACAGCAAGGGCTGAGGTTGGCATCTGGCACAAGAGATGATTCTAGTTAGAAGCCAGAAGTTGACCGCAAACCCTGTTTGACGTGTCTCAAGAAGATTAATTGTGGTTGTTAGGTTTTTATCAGCTTGACCCAAACTAAAGCCATCTTGGAAGGGGAAACCTTAATTGAAGAATTGCCTCCATCAGATTGGCTTGTAGGCATGTCTTTAAAACATTTTATTGATTACTGATTGATGTGAGAGTGCCTAGCCAAATAATGGCTGGTGCTACTCCTGGGTAGGTGGTTCTCGGTTGTATAAAAAAGCAAGTTGAGAGAACTATAGAAAGTGAACCAGTAAGCAACATGTTCCCATGGCCTCTACTTCAGTTCTTGTCTTAGTTTCTGCTCTCACTTCTCCCTATGATGAACTCTAACTGATAAGGAGAAATAAACCATTCCCTCCCCACATTGCTTTTGGTTAGGATTATTTCATGGAAACAGAGAACCAAACTAGTACATTTGCAATAGTTAGACAAATACTAGTTGCTCAGTTCTTCTAGCTGAACTCATTTTTCACATTTTACTCAGCTGAAGTCAAGCTTTTTGACATATTACTGCTTCTCCATTCTTCATTAATTCCATGAGTTGAGTCAGGGATATAGAGAAAGATACATCATAGAATGATATGAATCCAGGTTCTTGATGGAGCAGCAGTTTAAATATCATGCTTCCTTCCAGAATCAAGGGTACCTTTAAAATGTCACATTCACAAAGCCTTTCCTGGACCATAGTGGCTTTGAAGGAATGGATGAACACAGGGAAGAGGATGGACTTGATAATCTAGATCCTTCTTCTATAGCAAGTCAATCACATGCATTTACAAATGTCTGATGTAGGATGTGATGAGAGGACGAGTTGCAGTTCAAGCTCCATTGGAAAGAGCTGTGCATTCAGGAACTTTATTAGGGTACTCTGAAAACCCATGAAAAGTGGCTGAGAAACAATGTATAAGGCAGGAAGTCAGGCTTTGAAACAATCATGGAGGCCTTGGGTGATTCCAAGGAGAACTGTGGCCCAGGAGCAGCTCTGGGTCTGGGCCTGAATAGGGTGAGGGAGGTTGCTTTCCTGATGGATCAGTTGTCAGAACGTCCCTGAAGGGACCCATGCTTGCGAGTAAAGGCTTTCTTCAGTGGAACACTCCCTACAGAAGAGCTGTCCATTGCTAATATTCTTAGCAGCTGGGGTAAAAAAAAAGAAGCGTCTAGATGTCACAATTCAGAACCCACTTGGCTCATGTATTACCTCTCCTTATCTCATATATATCCCGGGAACCACTCATGTGAGATTACAATGGCATCCTTTTCCTCAGAGATATTTTAAGAGGAAGTTTTGTAGGATGCACCACAGCCCCTACTGCTGTCTGTCACTTCTACGGATGCCTCACTCTTTTAAGCACTTCCATAGCTTTCTAAGGTTCAGCTTCTTTTAGCAGATGCTCTGCCCATTGTCAGCCATGATATCCAGAAGTTGACTAAAGGTGAGATGCCCACTGCTAATGCTGCCCTTTGGAGCAGTACGCTTCTTATTTTGTTTAATAGAGTACTTTTTGGATCCTCTTCTAGCTTAGACTACTTCGTGGAATTTTCCACATTAGCTGATATACCCACAATTGCATACTTCTGTAATGCTTTTGGCCTTGTCTTCCCATTTATGTTGCAATATTTCTGCATAACAATATGAACCATTGCTTTCTCTAGCCCCCCCACAAGCCCTCTTAGTAACTGAAATGTTATCACTATCTGGGTCTTGCTAAGCATTAAGTTCTATATTTCATATCTATCAGTACTCCAATATCTGCCATTGTTTTCCATCCATATACTAACACTCAGAATTCAGTCTCACATGTATCCTGGGCTCTGTCTAGATCCTACAGTGGCTTTGGTCTTTTCTTCTTTAAATACAAAAGGAAGCCAACAACTTAAGAAGTCACTTTTTGCTTCGACTTAAATCTAGTTATCATTTCAGTGGACAAAAGGGAGATGTGAGCAGATTCTAAGTAGAGTCTCCATTGACTTACATGAGAAGGGTCATTCTACTTTGTCGTCTACCAACAGGGCCATCTGTGCATGCCTGTGTAGATGTATGCCTGCAGAAGCCAAAAAAGGGCATTGGGTCCCCTGGTGCTTGGGAGCTGCCTGACATGGGTACCGGGATCTGAACTGAGATTTTTCTGGAAGAGCAACAAGTGTTCTGAACCTTGAAGCCACCTCTCCAGCCTCATATCACTAACATTTTGCTGGAAGGAGTGGGCTTCTTCTCCAGCAGATTCAGGAGAATCTGAGAGCTCAACACTGTTGAATTGATCAATATAGACATCCCCATCTCAGGCTTCATAGTTCTCATTCTTGACTATTCAGGACCTTAATAGTGGCATAGTAGACCTGCCAAGACCATTGAGTTATAATGAATCATGCTCTTCTTACTTTTTATAAATAAAATAAAAGGCTTTGTCTGCCCTTAGTGGTGGGAGACAAAGCAGGGCTTGGTGATCACACTTGTCTTTAGTTAGGTCACTTACCATTATTGTTGTTGTTGTTGTTGTTGTAGTATTTCTGTAGCACCTCATATGCCAGACATGCTCATTGTGACTGCCTCTGTCTGTGTTTACCAATGTGAACATTTTCTGCTATTCTGGGGTCTGTCTGCCTTCAGTGGTAGGGCCATTCTTATTCATTGGATCATAGTTGAGCCAGCTCCAAATCTTATTTTGAGGCATTTTTGACAACTTATTACACATCAACTGTCACAGATCAAGTTCCTTGGGAGGTAGCTACATCTGGATTAATCTTTGTGAGAAAGAGAAGGAAATAGGGGTAGACAGAAAGAGATCTCTAGTAGTGAGGCATTCACAGCTAAGACCCCAAACAATGGCATTGCTTGTCCTGACATTGTGGTCACTTTTTGTCATTTGAAATCAGGTCACAGTCCCAGCCTGTATATCCTTGGTCTGTGATTGGATGTGGGCCACCTTCAAGATGGGAATGTGAGCTTAGGTTAGACTGATCTCTCCAGCAGAGAATATTCTATCCAGAAGAATTCAATTATGAGCTGTCAGTCTTCACACTTGGAGTTTGGGGACTGAGGGATTCTGTGGTGAAAACGGAGAAGAAGTAAGTGGAGATTGTAAGTTTCATGTATCCCTTCTGTGACACATCCAAAGACTGTTTTGCTTTTGGCTATATGAACAGATATAATATCATCGAATTGTCTGAGAGTAAGGTTTAGAATAGTAAAACAAATTTGGAGAGATGAAGGAGAAGTCATTGCATACAGTTTTATAAAAACAGACTCTTCTCGTGGTGGCTACCTCTTTACAATTCCTCCCTTCTCTCAGTCTAAGAGAGCCTCAGGTTATTAATTTCGGTCTCCCCAGGTCTCTCTCCTACAAGCAATATGGTTTATCTTCTTAGATAATACAAACACCAGCAGATGTGCTCCCTCCCCTCCAGATAGGCAGATTGGAAGGCTATTCCCAGCTTGATGAATTGTAAATTCCTCCACTGATTTAATGAGAGTTGGTTTGGGAATGCAGGACCAAAAGAAGGTGGGAGAACAATGCCACACTAAATACAAATGTCCCTGGGTATCTGTGTGGGATTGGGATTGATGCCAGGTCTGAGAATACTCAAATCCCTTATACAAAATGCTGTATTTGCATATAACCTATATACACTCTTCCTTACATTTTAAATCATCTCTAGATGACTTGTAATACAAAATACTATGTAAATGCTGTGCAAATAGTTGTTATACTATGTTGTTTAGGGAATAATGATTAGAAAATAGACTATATGCTCAGTGCAAATGCAACCTTTAAAAACGTAATTTCAAAGCAATGTTTGTTGAAAGCATAAGTGTGGAACCCACAGACACATGAAGGGTTATCTTCATTTCATACATAATAGGATGAATTTCAGATGTACATAATTATGTGCTTCAGATAGGACAGGACAGTAAAAGACAGTAGTAGATACCATAATAGAAATATGTAATTTTAAAAAAGCCAGTGAAGGAATGTGCTTCACACATAACAAGAAAAACTCCCTGGAGAGCTATAATTTGAATAGAACATCAAAAGGCAAGTGAACACTCCATGTGTGTGATTCTGTAGTTCTTGAGTCTGTATATTTATCTATTCAGGCTGGTCTAACATAATAGGTAAAATTTTACTCTTCTATTCTGTATTTTACCTGTTTCTCATAGTTAATTTTTGTGTGTTTATGTGTGTGCATGTAAATGAGAACACAAGTATATGCATGTCCACTTATGGGTGTGTGTGTGTGTGTGTGTGTGTGTGTGTGTGTGTGTAAGCTCAAAGTTGACATGAGATAGCTTCTTCAATTACTCTTCACTTTATTTATTTAGTTAGAGTCTTTCGCTGAATCTAGAGCCTAGTCAGCAAACCCTGACCAGCTCACAGTGGCCCACACAAGTGCAACAGTAGCTTCCAGACCTGCCAACCTCTAAAGCCTGACTGACACCTGGAGGCCAATGATGACAGAACAATTGACCAGAACAGCCAATCAGATGGTGCCAGCTACAAAAAACAAGCAGTCATGGACCAATGGGGGCTGGATGGAGGGTATAAAGGCTTGCCCAGTTTCTGCAATAGATTGCTCTTGCCACTTGCCTAATTCCTACAGTCTGTGTTGTTAACTCTGCACCTTCTCACTCCCACCCCAAGGGTCTTGGTTAGGGTCACAAGCAACATACTCGTTCTACCCAGTCTAGCTAGCCAGCTTGTCCTGGGGCTTCTGGTTGCTTTCTGGGTGTTTGAATTGCAGGGGCTGCCATGCATGCTTGGCTTTTACATGGATTCTGGGAATCTGAACTCCAGTCTTCATGCTTGTTTGCAGACAAATTCATCTCCTCAGCCCACTCATCATGTTTACAGGGGTCTAATTGTTAAGACACTTCCATTATGCTACTTTTTTGCAGCCAATGTGATGTTTGCATATATGGTAAGATATTATGAGTCCTTACTGCTAAGAAATAGTGGCAGCTTGGATGCTCTTTTTGTTTGCTTTCTCTTTGTTTCTATTTGCCAGTTGAGTGTTGCTGTCTCCTAGTAACAAGAGACAAAGGGGTACACCCATAGTTGGTACAGTTTCCTCAACATGCAGCAAAACAAAGGACTCAAAGTGACTCCTAGTTCTTAACATATCTTGCTTCTCTGGGTGATAGACTCAGATACCAGAAGAGATAAAGTCAGATGATGAAATCATAATATTTTCCCACTCCTAAAGCAGTTAAATAAAGTTCATGTTTTTCCTCTATAGGTTTAATGTATGTCATTGTAAAAAATAGAAAATTCAGACAAGTAAAAGTTGTGATTAATTATTTGCTCATAATTCTTCATGAGATAGGAACAGCAATATGGCAATTGGAATGATAATGGTGCCACTAATAAGAGATTATTTTTGACTGTTATGATAGAGTTGCAAGATTTAAATTCATACATATTCACATGCACATACACACACAAATACACATATGTATATATGCATGTATACACTCATATAAAGCATATATAAGTATATGTGCATACTCATATACACATATATAAATATACATGCAACACATAAACACATGCATATCCATGCATATAGACATACATACACTAATATACATACACACACATATATAGATATATAAATAACTATATACATACAAATATATGTATACACATAATAACCATGTATATAGATATACAAGCACTCATATACATATGCACACACATACACATGCATGTACATACTCACACACATGTGCCCATGCTGGACACATTCATAAACACATATAACACATGCACATATATACAGATACACACACAAATACACATGTATGCATATACTCACAAATACACAAATATATCTGCATGCACACGTTCATATATACATGCACACAGATACACACATAAACATATGAATGCACAATAAACATGCATGCACATGTATATACATACACATGTATGCTTACATATTCACATATATGCATATATATGCATGCACATACATATACACGTGCATGCACACACATGCACACACATGCATGGACATATACACATGTGCTCAAATTTTATATACATGCATGCACACACATTGTGGTGGTTTGAATAGGTGTGGTCCCCATAGATTAATGTGTTGGAATGCTTGGCCATAGGGAATGGCAAATATTAGGAGGTGTAGTCTTATTGGAAGAGGTGTAGCGTCCTTGATCCAGAAAGTGTGCCACTATGTAGGTGGGCTTTGAGGTGTCCTATGCTCACGTTCTGTCCAGTGAGTCAGGCTCCTCCTGGCTGTATTTGGATCAAGATGTGGAAATCTCAGCTCCTCCAATATCAAGGCAGCCTGTAGGATGCCATGCTTCCCACCATGATAATGGACTAAACCTCTGAAACTGTAAACCAGCCCCAATTAAATGTTTTCCTTTATAAGAGGTCTTGGTCATGGTGTCTCTTCACAGCAATAAAACCCAAACTAAGACATACATATATACATAACATTACAATGCAATTCATAGCCCAAGTTTTCTAAAAATAAATAAATAAACAAACAAATAAATAAATAAATCAGCCCACTCTTCCTCTTCTTTCCTTCATGCTTATTTTAATTAAACTTAGCCCCCATAAACAAATAGAAAACCTACTCTTGCAAAACTCATGGTACAAGAAGGCAGAAATGCTATTGCCCAGTTCCAGTGAAGCATGTGTTATTTTGAACATAACGTGGAATTCAAGATGGTTTCAAAGCCTGTGCCACCGTACTATCCTGAGAACTCTTGTTTTTCCCAAAAGGCACCGGCAGCTTTTGGCCATGGCATGTCAGAATTGTTTTAGAGCAGCACTCCCAGGTGTCATGGTTACGGTGATGTACAACGTAAAACAAGATTTGTTGATTTAGAAAAACTACAGCACATATAAAAACGTCCGTTTGTAACCACTTGCTCAGGCTGTCTTTAGAGGGATTTGATTGCATCTACTAAATCTTTCTAAATGAAATCTCCCTTGTGGTAGTTGTAGGTCTGCACTGGGAATCCTGTTGGAAAGAGTTAAGATACAAATATTACGGAGTGGAGTGGAGCTTTGAGCAACAGACCTGTGCCGAGAATATTGATGGGATGACAGAGGACGACAGCCCTGTCCTGGAAGTGAACTATATTATGAAGGCAGATGGTCAACTCAATATATGTCACTCACCATAACTTGCTCTAAACTAATTACCTAATGCAAGAAGCAGATGTCTGGAAAGTCTCATAAACAGAAATGATCTATGGGTAACTTTTCAGTTTAGCCAAAAGAATGCTAGCGATTAAAATGCTATTGATGTCCCAAAATAGAAAAAAATACATTAAGTGGCACTTTATTATTCCCCCTCCCCCAGAACTCAAGCACCCAATAACCAGTAATGAGACCCATGCATATTATTAGCTATAAAATCGGGCTATTTATGAGATTGCTTACTTTGTGCAGGTCATTGTGCCTTTATTTAAATTATTGCTTCTGTGAATTAAATTGTTTTCTGTGACCTGTGAGCTCCAGTGCTGCTCTGGAGGGCTCAGTGACAGGCAGGCTCTGTCCCCATGCTCCACAGGGGCTTACTACCTCTTTTACAGGAAGCCACTGGGGAAGTTAAGCCTTGTTGGAACAGAAATGAAGTCAAGCGTCTCAACACTGCATTAGGTCTGAGGGCATAACCCTGGACATGTCACATGACCTGTGACTCTCTGAGCTGATCAAAAGTAATCTATACATTTTAACTAATACCTTCTATCATTTCTGTTTTTTTTTTTCATGGCCCTTAACAAGAAATATTGTTGGATCCACCCACCATCCCAGGAACAGCTGGCAGAAGCAACTTGTGTGAGGTTTCCTGAGCCCAATTGTCTAGCTCTGGGCTCACTCTTTGGTCTACAGGAACACTGCAGGGCCCCCAAGAACATCCTTCTTCTCCGTGGAAAAGTTATGATGAGTGAATTAAGTTGTTTTCTGTGACCTGTGAGCTCCAGTGCTTCTCTGGAGGGCTCAGTAACAGGCAAGCTCTGTCCCCAGGCTCTACAGGGGGTTACTACCTCTTTTATAGGAAGCCACTTGAGGGAGCAGCAAAACAACCCAGGTTGGGACCCTGACTGACCAATCCCATTCTAGTCAGTTCCACTTGCCATCCCAGTTGGTTCACCTGGTCCACAGCCTACAGAGATGATTTAAGTGTGGTCGGTCTGGAAGGTACTTGAGGGACCCTAAGAATATCCTGCTTCCCTATGGAAGTATTTGGAGACCTAAGACTAACCATCTTGGAACCCTGCTCCACCAATCCAACCCAGTCATATCCACCCGAGATCCCATTTGAGTCTAACTGGGACACAACCTGCAGAGTAGGGTCTGACTGAGACAACAGCCTGCAGTGTCTAGTACCCCATCCTCTATTGTCTGGCCCATGACTCTTCCCACTTTCCTGAGAAGTCCTGCTGCCATCAGGATCATCCAGCCAATACCAGGGAAAACCAGATGCCTAAAGGACAGCATAAGAACACAAGCAGCAAGACCCAGGGCAATATGGCACCACCAGAGCCCAGCCATCCTGATACAGCAATCCCTGGACATTCTAATGAAACTGAAGCACAAGAAGAGGACCTTAAATCCAATCTTATAAAGATAATATAGGCCTTTACAGAGGACATGGATAAATCCCTTAAGTAAATACAAGAAAATACATTCAAACAGGTAGAAGAAGCAAATAAACATAAAGAAATACAGGAAAATACAGTCAAACAGGTAAGGATATGAATAAAACTGTCCAAAACCCAAAAAAGGAAATGGAAGCAATAAAGAAAACACAAATTGAGACAATCCTGGAAATTGAAAACCTAGGAAAGAGAACAGGAACTACAGTCGTAAGCATCATCAACAGAATACAGGAGATGGGAGAGAATGCTGGTGTAGAAGATACAGTAAAAGAAATCAATACATTAGTCAAAAAAGTACAAAATCTAAAATGTACAAAACATCCAAGAAATCTGGGAAACAATGAAAAGACCAAACCCAAGAATAATAGAAGGAGAGGGAGAAGATTCCCAGCTCAAAGGCCCAGAAAACATCTTCAGCAAAATAATAGAAATTTAACTAACCTAAAGAAAGAGATGTCTATAAAGGTACAAGATTACAGAACACCAAACAGATTGGACCAAAGAAGAAAATCCTCCTGCCACATAATAATCAAAATACTAAGTATACAGAACAAAGAAATAATTTTTAAAACAGCAAGAGAAAAAGGCCAAGTAACATATAAAGGCAGACCTATAAGAATTACACCAAGTTTCTCATCTGAGACTCTAAAAGCAAGAAGGGCCTAGGAAGATGTCTTACAGACCTCTAGAGACCATAGGTGCCATTACAAACTACTATAACTAGCAAAACTTTCACTCACCATAGGTGGAGAAATCAAAATATTCTATTACAAAACAAATTGTAAACAATAATTTCCCACTCATCCAGCCCTAGAGGGTAGTAGAAGGAAAACTCCAATTCAATGAGGCTAACAACACTTAAGAAACACAAGAAATAATTAATTTCATACCATTAAAACCAAGAGAAGAGAAACACACACACATTCAACAATTCAACAACATCAAAATGACAGGAAGTAACTATAATTGGTCATTAATACTTGTCAGTATCAACGGACTCAATTCCCCAGTAAAGAGACAAAGGCTAATAGATGATTAAATAGAATCCATTATTCTGCTATATACAAGAAACATATTGCAGCAACAAAAATAGTTATTGTCTCAGTATAAAGGGCTAGAAAAAGGGTTTCTAAGCAAACAGACCCAAGGTACAAGCTGGACTTGCAATCCTGATATCTAGTAAAATAGACTTTCAACTGAAAGCAATCAAAAGTGCCAGGAAAGGACACTTCATACTAATTAAAGGAAAAATCCACCAAGAGGATATCTCAACTCTGAACATCAATGCCCCAAATGCAAGGGCACCCACACTCATAAAAGAAACATTACTAAAACTTAAATCACACATTGAACTCCATCCATACATTAATAGTGGGGGACTTCAACACCCTGCTATCACCAATGGAGAGATCATTAATATAGAAACTAAATAGAGAAATAATGAAACTAAGAGAAGTTATGATTCAAATGGACCTCACAGATATCTATAGAACATTTTATCCAAATACAAAAGAATATGCCTTTTTTTCGGCACTTCTCCAAAATTGACTATATCATTGGTCACAAAGCAAGCCTCAACAGATACAAGAAGATCAAAATAACACCATGGATCTTGTCAGATCACCATGGATTAAAGCTGGACTTCAACAATAACAACAGAAAGCCTACATCTTCATGGAAACTGAACATCTCTCTACTGAATGATCACTGGGTCAGGGAAGAAATAAAAAAAAAAAGAAATTAAAGACTTCCTAGAGTTCAATGAAAATGAGGGCACAACACACTCAAACTTATGGGACACCATGAAAGCATGAAAGCAAGACCAAGAGTTCATAGCAAGTTCATAGCACTAAGTGCCCTCAAAAAGAGATTGGAAAGTTTTTCAAATTCAAGTGTATCAAGAACCTCAACATAAAACCAGACACACTAAATCTCATGGAAAAGAAATTGGGAAATACCCTTGAACACATTGGTACAAGAGACAATTTCTTGAACAGAACACCTATGGCTCAGGCTCTGAGATCAACAATTGATAAATGGGACATCATGAAACTGCAAAGCTTCTGAAAGGCAAAGGACACTGTCAATAGGACAAAATGGCAGCCTACAGATTGGGAAAGAATCGTCACCAAACATATATCTGACAGAGGGCTAATATCCAAAATTCATAAAGAACTCAAGAAGTTAAACACAAACAACCCAAATAACCCAATTTCAAAATGGGGCACAGAGCTAAAGAAAGAACTCCCAAACAGAGGGATCTCAAATGGCCAAGAAGCACCTAAAGAAATGTTTATTATCAAAACAACTCTGAGATTCCACCTTACACTGGTCAGAATGGTTAAGATCAAATACTCAAGTGATAGCACATGCCAGCAAGGATGTTGAGCCAGGGAAACACTCTTCCATTGCTGGTGGGAGTGCAAATTTATACAACTACTTTGGATATCAATTTTGCAGTTTCTCAGAAGATTAGGAATAGTTCTACCTCAAGACCCTGCTATACAACTCCTGGGCATACACCCAAAAGATGCTCCACTATTCCACCAAGACACTTGCTCATGTATGTTTATAGTAGCTTTATTTATAATAGCTAGAGTTTGAAAACAACCTAGATGTCCCTCAACTAACAGTTGAATAAAAAAAAAGATTGGTACATGTATACAATGGAATACCACTCAGCCATTAAAAACAAAGACACCATGAATTTTACAGGCAAATGGATGGAACTAGAAAATAGCATTCTGAGTGAGGTAACTCAGTCCCAAAAGGACATGCATGGTATGTACACACTTTTAAGTGGGTACTAGCCATGAAGTATAGGATAACCATGCTATAATCAAAGAGGCCAAATAACACAAAGGGCCCAAGGGAGGATGGTTGAATCTTCCTCAGAAGTGGAAACAAAATAGATATCAGAGGTTGATGGAAGAGGATGGGGGTGGGGATAGGAGAGTCTAGAGGCAGGGGAAGGAGATCATATACAAGGAGAATAGGGGAGAGAGAAGAGAGATTTGTAGTGGATGTGGTGTGTGTGTGTGTGTGTGTGTGTGTGTATCTTTAGGAAATGCCAGAGACCTGCGATGGAGGGAGGCCCCAGAGGGTCTATGGGGGTGACTCCAGCTGAAACACATAGAAGTAGGGGAATGGAGCCTTCCTGTAGCCAGGCAGGACTCCCAGTAGAGGCATACAGACAGCAACCTACCCACAAAACTTTTGACCCCAAAGGTGTCCTGCCTACAGGATGTGTAGGGACAAGGGCAGAGTAGAGATTCAGGAAATGGCCGACCAATGACTGCCCCAAGCTGAGAGGCATTCCATGGGCAAGAACCAATCCCCGACACTAATGATACTCTGTTATGCTTGCAGACAGGAGACTGTCCTCTGAGAGGCTCCACCAAGTAGCCAATGCAAAGAGATACAGAGACTCATACTCAGACATTAGATGGAGCTCAGGGAGTCTTACAAAGGAGTTGGGAGAAAGATTAAGAGGCCTGAAAGGACACAAAGACAGGGATTCCACAGGAAGATCAACAGAGTCAACTAACCTGGACCCTTGGAGTCTCAGAGACTGAACCACCAACCAAAGAGTGAGCACAGGCTGGACCTAGACCCTTTGCACATATGTAGCAGATAAGCAGCTTGGTCTCCATAAAGGTCCCCTAACAACAGGAACAGGGGCTGTTCCTGAGCCTGTTGCCTGCCTGCCTGCCTGTGGCTCCTAAGCCCGTAAATGGACCACCTTGTCTGGCCTCAGTGGGAGAGGATGTGCCCAGCCCTGCATTGACTTGATGTTGGGTGGGGGTGGGGAGTCATAGGTGGGATGGTGGGGGGGTGTTACACCCAGAGGGAGGGTCTTTCAAAAGAGAAGAGGAAGGTGGGATGGTGGGGCGGGGTGGGGGGAGGACTTGTCTGAGGATGCGCTGGGAGGAGAGGAAGGCCTGACATTGGGTTGTAAAATGAATGAATAAATACAATTAAAAAAAATACTCTTAATTGACAGAAAAGTCTAGACAGCAGAGTAACATACAGTTCTCAACTACCAAGACTCAACCAGCCTTGATAATTCTCCATTTTTGCTCTGGCAAAATGCTTCTCCTCGGGAAGAGGGAGAAGGACAAATTACTCAAAGTCTGTTTGTCCTTCTGCCTTGAGGGCAACCCTAATCTTGACTCTGACTTGAGTCTTTCTATTCTGTGTGTGTTTTTTCTAATTAGACCTTGTAACACGTATATAAGAAAACAATACACAGATTAAAAATGTATGGAAACACTTGTGTTTTGACCAAACATATTATCTTTCCCAGTTTTTAACCATATTGCTGTGGGTAGAATGTGACTGTTGTTTTAACTCTGGTTTAGAGTTCCACTGTTAGAGCTAGATGAGAGAATATTTTTTTTTCTGGGAAATTTTTGATTATGTCTCAGTTTTTCTATTATCTACAATGTCCTAGTAAACATCTTGTGTCTGGCAGGGGACTTGCCTGTTCATTTGATTCATCCATTTAGTGGTTTCCCCTTCCCCCCTTATTCATTGCATGCGTTATTTAGATTTCCAAATACAGTTCAATGTCCTGTTATTTGCAACCCAAATGTCTTCTCTGCTTTATTTTAAAACACTGTTCCCTGTCTTTTTTGCTACTTGAATTTAACAGTCACTTCCTTTACAACCAATGTTCACTATTTTACTAACCAAATTTTTGTTCGATTTAGAGAAGACAGCAAGTGCTAATTTTTACTAAGAATATTAGGTTCGTTACTCACATATAAACCTTCGATCTATTTGGAGTCGCAATGTGAGTTAAGTATCCAATTTTTATTTTAATTTTATATTTTAGATGAAAAACAGTTGACCTATTACTACATTTCAAACATCCAATTTTTTAATTCATGATCTGCAACCTGGGTATTGGCAATGGTGTTTGTATAAACAGAGGAAAACAGAGCTCAGAGCATGAGCCATGGGGTCCTTATTGTGAGCATTGCTGGTGTTCATTCTTGACTGCCCTTCCTGAAGACCCTGATGTCTCTGTTGATCAGCTCCTGTGCAGCTTGGCAGCAATAGCCAGTGACCCACATGGAAATGCTATGCCTGTTCTCAGATGGGACTGGAGGGCTTCTTTCCATCTCCCAGCTTTCTTCTGTGAGCTAGAGATGAGAGGAGAGCATGAGATAGCAGAGCCTGAGCCAGGGCTGCCAGAGCTTCACACACACACACACACACACACACACACACTCACTCACTCATCTATCCATGCTAACACTGGACTCTGGGGGAGAAGAAAACTAAGTGCTAAATGGTGGAGTTCAGGACTAATGTGTCACTGTAGCTTATCTTGATGGATTCTCCATGGCTCTTACTCTGGGCTCTGTGTGCCTCCATTAGATCATCTGTCTCACCAAACACTATCTTAATTATTTTGTGTTCATGTGAAGTCCTGTTTCTAATAGAGCAAGTCTCCATTCCCTCTCTTTCTTATCTTTTTCAACTTTTTATCTTTTCAAATTAATTTTGGAATCATTATGAAGGTTAATGAAACTGCCGAGACTATGATTACAATTTTATTAAATCCTTGCTTCAGTTGGGAAGAAATGACATGTTCATTATCTGAGTGTCTACCCCCAAAGCTTGATAAATCTCCTCCATTTATTAGGTTTAACCACATTAAAATGCCAGATCAAAAAGCCATGGGACCTGCCTGAGGGATCAGCTAGAGACCAGAAAGTATTAGGCTCACGAGGGGTGTCAAAGAATCACTGGGGAACTAACACAGTCTTCTGCTTGCCTCAAAGAGTCTCATTTGGCACTCATTGGGTGTTTTAGAACCTTTAATAATTAAAAAAAAAAAAACCACAGTAGTAGACATTTACATACAAGAAGAGGATACAGGAGAGATGGACATGTAGGACAGTGGTCCTCAGTGGGGTGGGTTTTGACTTCAGGGAACACTTAGCAATATCTAACATATGCTTCTACATCCCAGTTTGAAGTAGTGGCCCTCAGAAGTGGGAGTTCTACCAACCACCTGACTGTGTCACCATGCAGCAGTCTGAGGAAGTGTCTGAGGTAGAAAAGTCTGAGACTCAGCAGAACATCTTGAGGACACAGCACCTCATGATCTGGTGAAAGAACAAAAGAACAAAAGAAAGAAGGGAGAGGGAGAGGGAGAGGGAGAGGGAGAGGGAGAGGGAGAGGGGAGAGGGAGAGGGAGAGGGGAGAGGGGAGAGGGAGAGGGAGAGGGGAGAGGGGAGAGGGGAGAGGGGAGAGGGGAGGGGGAGGGGGAGGGGGAGGGGGAGGGGGAGGGGGAGGGGGAGGGAGAGGGGGAGGGGGAGGGGGAGGGGGAGGGGGAGGGGGAGGGGGAGGGGGAGGGGGAGGGAGAGGGGGAGGGGGAGGGGGAGGGGGAGGGGGAGGGGGAGGGGGAGGGGGAGGGGGAGGGGGAGGGGGAGGGGGAGGGGGAGGGGGAGAGGGAGAGGGAGAGGGAGGGAGAGGGAGGGAAGCCAGGTGGTGGTGATACAGGCAGGTGGGAGGCAGAGGCACAGGTGAATCTCTGAGTTTGAGACGAGCCTGGTCTACAGAGCAAGTTCCAGGACAGCCAGGGTTATACAGAGAAACCCTGCCCCAGAAAAACAAGCAAGCAAGCAAACAAACAAACAAACCAAACAAAATACCACCACCACCAACAACAACAAAACCAAAACCAATTAAACACTATCATTAACAACAACACAAAATCTATATTAGCCCCTGAAGTACTGAATTTTGAGTTTATTGTTCCTTTGCTTTTCTTTATGCTTGATTCCATGTGTATGCATGCTTAAAAACACATTCATTTTTTGCATATTTTAAAACTTCATAAAAATGCAATCTTTTGGATTTTATTTTGTGTGTGGTTTTAATTATCAACTTGACACAATCTATAGTCACCTGGAAAGAACATCTCCTTGCGGGATTATTTAGATTGGGAAGGCCTGTGGGTGTGTCTTTGAGGGGAATATCTTGACTATGCTGAGATTGGATGACCCCCTCTCTGTTCCTGGCATTTTTGCTAGCCAAGGACCCCGAACCACAGAAGTGTAGAGAATGCAAAAAAGGCACCAGGATGTGTGTATTAATATGTTGCTCTCTGCTTCTTAACTACAGATGTGATATGACTCACCTTCTATAGGTCCTGTCCTTGTGACTTTCCTGAAATGAGGAACTGAAAGCTAAACAAGCCCTTTATCTGTAAGTTGCTCACGTCAGGGTGTTTGATCACAGAAACAGACAAGGAACAAACATCTCTGTTATCAATTTTGTCATCCATGTGGGAATATTGAAGCCATGGTTCATTTGGTTCACTCTTTTCTAGTATGATATAATTAACAATGATGTTAATTATAACATTTCATTGAGTGAATATAGCATATTTTTTCTATTATGGGGAGTTTGATATACATACATGTGTTTTGGGGGCTTTTTAGAAACTCTAGTGGAAACTGGAAGAAGCATGAGATGCTCTCATCAGTTGTGTTCTGGCACTCCATAGTCTTGATAATGCTAATATAGAGTCGGACTCTATGATTTCTGCCTGTCTGGTGGTTTTCTATGTGATTTTTATTCATGGTTTCAATTTGTACTCCATCAATTTTAAATAAAGAGAATACTATATATGCTTATTGGCTCTTCGTGTTTCCCCTTCACAGAAATGTTTAGTTATACTTTTTGCCCATTAAATTATCCTTTTCATTTTTATGAGTTGCTAAACATTCTACCTAATCTCCTTTTTATGGTAGGAATTGCAACTACATCCCACTAATTAGTGATTACTTTCACCTGACAAATACTACTTCTTAATAGTGAAGAGATGGCTCAGTGGTTTTTAATGCTTGCTGCCCTTGTAGGGGACCCAAGTTCAGATTCCAGTTGGTTGGTTTAAAGCTCTGGTTATAACAGGGATTTGAAGCTTTCTTCTGGCCTTGGTGGCGACAGCACCCACACATAAGTACTCACAGAGAGATGTATACAGACCCATAACTAAATATTTTTTAAAGCCTATTATTACAGCCTAAAGAAACAATTTTAAAATGTTTTAAAATCATATTGAAAATATTATTTCCTAAGGCACTACCAAAAAGTTCTATTTGAAACTTTAATTTCAATACATTAGACAGTCCAGTTATTTTGCAAGGGGTATCATTTTATATTTTCAATATATCTAGCTAATTTTCAAGCACCACTTATTTAAATTCTTATCATTTTCACTAATATGTGAAGTCCCATTATTAATATTTTCATGTGTCCAGGCACCCTCTGGACTCCTTTTGTTGTATTGTTCTTACACCAATGTCACATAGTTTTTGTGATCAGCCCCCAGTGACTGCTGAGTCATGTTATTTTATTAATAATAATAATAAAAAATTGTTTCTACTATTGTCAACCTCAGACTTCAATATAAACTCTATCATTGCCTTATTAAGATCCATGGAAAATGTGGTTAAGAATTTGATTGGAGGGGCTGGAGAGATGGCTCAGCAGTTAAGAGCACTGGCTACTCTTCCAGAGGTCCTGAGTTCAATTCCAGTACCCACATATCAGGTCACAACTGTCTGTAACTATAGGACCATGGGATCAGATGCCCTTTTCTGGTGTGCAGACATACATATATAGACAAATCACTCATATACATTAATCAATAAATTATATATATAATATATATATATATGTATATATATCTCAGTGTGATTCCAATCAAATTCTAAGATGAATTTATTGATGCTATTATATCACATAAGAAAGAACAAACTGTGTTAAATGTTTCCCAGTGTTAACTTTTCTATTTCTGCCCTTTCCTCTGTGTCTTTTAGCTACCATTCCTGTATAATTAGCCATAAGCTTTAGCTGTCTCTACATAGTCAAACCAAGTTAAAGTACAAATTCTTCATATGGCATTCTGACTGCTAACGGATTCTATATTAGGAGTTTGCAACCCTCTCAAATAGTGTACATATAGATTCCCATTTTCCTTGGGAGGAAGTCAATGCTTCATGAACACAAACATGTATTTGTGTGATTGTATTTGTGTTTGTGATTCTCAGAAGACTCAAGAACACTCTTCTTTATTTTTATTTTTGATGATTGATTTTTTTATTAAGGCATTTTTATTAGATATTTTCTTCATTTACATTTCAAATGCTATCCCCAAATCCCCCTATACCCTCCCCGTGCCCTGCTCCCCAACCCACCCACTCCCGCTTTCTGCCCCGGCATTAGGAACACTCTTCTAAGTGTGCCTGGTTACCCATCATCTCGAGTAGAGTTGTCCACATTGACTTATACATAAATGCTACACATTAGAAATATTCCAATGCTCTATTTTAGACTGTATATTGCTGATGACAGGCCAAACAGGGATTATCATATTTAGTGAAGTACAGGGAAATAAATGTGACCACTAATTAGGGTCCAGCTTATGGTACTGTTACAGAGAAGAATAATTTGTGAGCTTAAATTCTATTCAATATCGTGATCACATATATCATTAAGGGAAGATGATGGCTGAGCTGGGCTCTTTGTTAGTCCGTAAAATGAAAACATTCTCTAAAAGTTAAAGCCTCCTATCTGCTGACAGGCACTAATGGCTCTGGGGCTGACGTGTTAGCTTAGTTCAAGTATTTCATAGATGATTAGAGTTAATGAGCAAAGTGTAAGCAGGACTCGACTTAATGAATGTGCTAATTGTTTTTCTTGCTGCAAATATTAGTGCTTCTTTTAACCATAATATACAGAAGATTAGGAGCCAATTCATTATACTTTGTCTAATGAGTTATATTTATACGATATAATGGCATTGTTAAATTCGCACAGTACCCTTCTTAATATTCACAGCACTTTACTAGCGCGTGCTATTTTAAGCTCAAAGCAGTCCTTTGTCAGTTGGGAAGGCAGGAATAACTGTGCCTATTTTACCCTGCTTGTTATGAGCCCAGACTCTGAATTCACACTGCCTCGGTTGGAGAACCAGCTCGGCTTGCCTACCAACTGTGTGACCTCTGAAAAGCTCCTGAACTCTCCTCGTCTCCATTGTCTCACTCGCAGAGAAGGTGGGGCTGGTAGCCGTGTCGTGGACTATTGAAGGATTTGGTGAATTGAAGCCTGTGAAGCATTTAAACTCTTCCTGGGAACAACCTAGCCCTCTAAGCATGTAGGCAGTATTTTCGATTACAGACATCCTTCTGTCCTCCATTCCCCATATAGCACCCAAAACACTCTTTGAAGACTGAGAGACCGTCATATCCCCTGGCTGTTTGAAACACCTGGGCACATCCTGTAGCAAGGGAAATGAAATCCAGATATTGACTTGGGCAAGTGTAATCTGCCCCCGCTTAATCCTAAAAGTTACCTTTTTTTTTTTTTTTTTACCCATTCCTGGATCCGATCTACCTCTGTTTCTCCAACAGCCATAGCTCATTCCTGGCTCTGACTCCCCTATCTCTCAGGAACCTCTCAGTCATTGAGGCAGCTGAAGGTAGATTCAGGAACACAGGCCTCATCTCACTTGTACTTGGCTCTTGCCTCTCCTCCCCCTGCCCCCACCCCTCACCCCTGGCTCTGTTAAATTAAAAAGTGTGAGTTATTGTGAACCCCAGGGCTAAGGTCACATTAACTATCAGCTTGTTTTACTCCATTTTTGTTCACAGCACATAGCACACAGATAGAAGCAGCTGTGTGCACAGGAGCTCTGATCTGAATACATTTGTAGCGGTGCCTGTCTCAGACTTTCCCCGGCTTTTACCGTGACTCTCATATGCTCACTTAGCCAATAGTTCTTCCAAGTTTAGTGCGTTCCAGGGTTGCCTCTGGGTGTTTTGATTCACCAGTAGGAAGGATCTCTTGGGGTACTGATATTCAGGTTGGAACAAAATTCAGCTCCTGGAAGCTTAGTGAGGAGAGATGTGGGTATTACAAACAGCAGGTGCCAATCTTCTGTACCGAGGAAACAGCTGCAGAGCTTATTTGAGTGACTGGTTGTGGGGTGGGGGTTGGAATGGCTCAACTAGGGCTGGTGAGCAGGAAAGCATTTAAGTTGATACCAAAGAAGAGTGGGGGGCTGATCAGGCAGCCCCCCCTTCTCTCTCTCTCACTTTTGTACCAGGGAGAGCAGGCTACAGTCTGGGCTCAGTGCAGGGCTGCGGGGAAGGGGTGAGGATGAACTCTGTGGGGCTTTGTGCAGGGGAGGGACACAATGTGGAGGGAACAGAGATGTCACGGTAAGAGGCATTCTGTCCTTTTGCTGTCTTTTAGGAGTACCCTCAAGTGTTCTATTTAAAGCACTTGTCATCTATCAAACAAATGAAGTATCCTCAGGTGTCCAGTAGGCATTGGCTACAGGACCCCCACAGATAACAAATCAAGCCCCTTATATGAAGTAGCCTGCTGTTTCCATATAGCCAGCGGCATCCTCTCACTTCCAGGTTACTCATAATGCTGGGTACAATATAAACCTAACCTAAACAGACTCTACCGTTTAGGGAACAATGACAAGAATGACCTCTAAATATTCAGTACAGATGCACTTTGAGAAATATTTTCAAGCTGCAGTTGGTTGAATCTGTGACTGTGGAATCAAGAGATACAGAGGGCCATCAACTGTAAGGTGTGTCCTTTAATTCCCAACTTGGAAGGAAAATTTCCAAGCTCACAGTGCCTGCCTAGATAGCAGGCTGAGACATTTCTTGTGAAGTATGATTCCATGTTCTGTGTCACTCATCCCACTGAACCAACCCAGCTGAGGACCAGGATGGACAGAAGGCAGGCTGGCCAGCACTTGGTGGCCCTGCTCTGCCAAGAAAGGTTAACGATGGCTAAGAAATTACTCATAGTAAGCTTTATCGTTTGTCATAGCCGCAATAGCAGATGATAGCTCTACTGGAAGTTTCTGCAGAGAAAATTGTCCCAATCCTTCAGAAGCCATGAGAGAAGAGTTATGAATTAGAGTCAGAAGTGAGAAGAATGTATTAGCAAGCACGAAACCCGAACACTACCCTGAACACACTGGTCAAGAGAGGCAGTGACCGAGGCAGAGATGAGGACCTCCAGCCTGGTGGAGTTTGGTCATTGGATGGTGTGATATGCATCACTGTCACCCACTTGAAGCTGTTTGGAGCAAGGCTCGGGTAAACTGCTGTTTCTGGGCTCTTTCTCATGTTGGTCTAACTTCTTCCCTACCCATCAGTACTTGGAGTAGACAAATCATCGGCCAAAGGCAAGGCTGATCACTGTACACCATTTAGCAATATCTTGCTTACAAGAATTCTTCTATATCTTCAGACATATGTCTCTGAATCATTCAACAGTGCTTTGTCATAGTTTCACTCTAGTTAGATGCTCTCATCTGCAGCAGAAACACCAGTACAGATTCCCTTTCATAGACAGGCATAACATCAAAACAGGGTAGCAGCCAATGACAGATAGTTACTGTGAAACAGCAAACTGCCCACCTAAAGAAGAATTTCTAATTCACTGAATTACAGACGATTTATGAAATTTTGCTATATGTAGAATGGAATTTAAAACATGTTTTCTAAAGGATGCAGAGATGCATTACTTCTATGCTTGACTTATTAGCAATTCATAACTTTTATGAAAGAATCCCAGATGCTTAGAAGGCATATGAAGGCCTTTCTTCAAGCTCCCTCATAGCCTATTTTTTTTCCATTATCTCCTAAAATGTAGTAGTTTGGCTCCATTCCATGAAGCAAACTTCAGTATGCCATCTCATGCTATGCTCTTTGCATATATCTGTTCTGAGGATCCTCTTGGTCTGAGGGAGCCCCCAATGCTATCACACTGCTATCACCTCCTCCTGCCTGTGTGATGTATTACACTAGACTATTTTGTCTGCTTGGCTATTCTGAACTAGCTCTGAGCCACAACAGGGCAAGGACTGTGGTCTCCTCCCCTCCCCTCCCCTCCCCTCCCCTCCCCTCCCCTCCCCTCCCCTCCCCTCCCCTCCCCTCCCCTCCCCTCCCCTCCCCTCCCCTCCCCTCCCTCCCTCCCTCCCTCCCTCCCTCCCTCCCTCCCTCTCTCTCTCTCTCTCTCTCTCTCTCTCTCTCTCTCTCTCTCTCTCTCTCCCTTCCTTCCTTCCTTCCTTCCTTCCTTCCTTCCTTCCTTCCTTCCTTTCTTTTTAAAATTTCAATACCTAGCCCAGAGCCAGCCATACATGCTGTGTTACCCACAATAAATATTCACAGTCTATATTGTATGCTGACTTCATACTGACTGGTATATCCTCCAGAAGAGAGAATTGATACTCTGAATATTTTTACTGTCATAAATACATGAGAAATGCATACAATCCTTCTTCACACATGGTCCTTGTGTGAAGTAATGTTGTGCCTGTGTGGCATGCTCCACAAAACACCAATATTTCAAGCCTACCCCAGTATCCTCTAGATCCCACTAGAGAGAGGAGTCAAGTGTGGGGTGCAAACCTTCTATCTGAGGGAACAAACTCTTTTTATTAGAGTAGATGGTCTTTCTGGACTGACTGGGGTATGGCTCTACTGGGGTGGGGTGGAGTGTTCCTGTTCTGTTCTTCACATACCACACAGTGTATAACACACAAACATACAAGCATACACACACACATACAAACACACACACACACACATGTTTGGTAGGACAGGTTTGGTATATGTCACTCTCTGAATATGCATATCAGTTCTGAGGAACCTCTTCCAATGCCTCCTCCTCTTGGTGTGTTGGAGCCCCCAAAGCTATCACTTGTGAGATACTCAAGTGTCATGTTACTGACTGAAATGCCCAATACAACAACAATCACATTTCTTCCCCAGTAAATCAAATCAAAAGACATGAATTGTTATTACTAATTTATTGGTAAGAAAGTATCCCAAAGAAAATGGCTTGATCAAAATAATTTGGGGGAGCCATTCTGTCTGACAAAAAGTCAGTCTTGCAGTTCTAGAATTATCTTTAGGCATTTCAGGATCATGGATGAGTCTTCCTAAGTCTACCTCATTAGAAATTCTGCTGCTCTCTGGCTAATGCACACTAGGAAAGGACAAGAAAACCTTTGGGAAGACAACAAAATGACAGTTCCCCTGAAAATGCTGCTTACATTTTACTTATTGTAACCTAATTCATTACAAAACACCAAGATCCAAGTCTGTGATTCGTATTAAAAATAATTTCTCTGCTGTCTCCCCTGAGCTTCATTGCAACCTCAAGCTTTCTATTTACTGAATTGATAAACATTGCCCCAGAGTTCTGATCAGTCCAATAAGTAGGAGTGAAGAGAATTTGAATGCAGAATTCAAATATGATAAGACTTTACTATTAGGTAGGAACCAATCAATGTAGCTCTGAGTCCATTAGTCTAGCTTCAGAATGTCCTGTCAGAATAAACACTGGAAAATGTTTTTCTTTTCAAAGCATCATGCTTTATACACATTACAATAAAACACCATGACTCAGCAATGGTAGTTGTGATATCTAGACATCATGGCAGAGACAGCTCCAAGAACACATGGAAGCAGTGCAAGCTTCAATAATTATAACAAGCAAATGGCATTGATTCATGGCTCTGTGCATTCAATGCCTGGGAAAGGTTTAAAGACCCTCCATTTTTGTTGTCTATTGTCTGATAATCTTATTAAATAATTTTTGCCTGTTCTCATAATAAATTCAGATTTTTAATGTACTAATACTCAAAAATTTTTGCAATTCACAGTGAAATATACATCAGAACCCAATATATATACTGTGTATATACATGTTTGCATATATGTAGAATTGTCTTAAAACTATTTTTCTCTTGAACTATGTGTTATAATATTTCCTAGTCTATTTTTTCCTATTTTAGGATAAATTTATGCTGTTAGTAAGTTGTCCTCATGTCCTTTTTTTGTGAATCATGCCTCTAGGTGAAAAACACTATTTTTGATGTGCATGTTGGGCAGCTGCCATTTTGTTTTACCTACTTTGCAACCACCTTGTGACTTATGATGGCACTTACTTTTACTCTGTGTCCCAGTGTTATTATTCATCAGTAATTTGAGCCTTGATTCTCTGAGAGTTTTGTATGTTCTACCAAGCATTGGTGAATTCACATGATCCTGTTTGTCTGAAGGATGGTTTGTTATAAAGGATCCAAAATGGCTTCCCTCACAGATCTAGGCCTTGCTGGGGTTGGCTCAGGTTAGATCAGTCACTGTAGTGCCCACCTGGACAGTGGAGAAGCTAAACTTTTACAGAATGGAAAAGCTCATGGCTTTCTATGACCTAGTCTCAAAATCCCATTGTATTATATTATTGGTACTATTTGGAGAAAGAAGCCAGAGAATCTAATAAAATTCAAGGAAAGGGGAGATAGATCCTGCCTCTTTTTTTTTTTTTTTTTTTAATTTTATTTATTTATTTATTTTTTAATATTTTTATTACATAATTTCCTCAATTACATTTCCAATACTATCCCAAAAGTCCCCCATAGCGCCCCCCACTTCCCTACCCACCCATTCCCATTCTTTTGGCCCTGGCATTCCCCTATATTGGGGCATATAAAGTTTGCAAGTCCAATGGGCCTCTCTTTCCATTGATGGCCGACTAGGCCATCTTTCGATACATATGCAGCTAGAGACAAGAGCTCCAGGGTTCCGGTTAGTACATCATGTTGTTCCAACAATAGGGTTGCAGATCCCTTTAGCTCCTTGGGTACTTTCTCTAGCTTCTTCATTGGGAGCCCTGTGATACATCCAATAGCTGACTGTGAACATCCACTCCTGTGTTTGCTAGGCCCCGGCATCGTCTCACAAGAGACAGCTATATTTGGGTCCTTTCAGCAAGATCTTGCTAGTGTATGCAATGGTGTCAGCGTTTAGAAGCTGATTATGGGACGGATCCCTGGATACAGCAGTCTCTAAATGGTCCATCCTTTCATCACCGCTACGAACTTTGTCTCTGTAGCTCCTTCCCTGGGTGTTTTGTTCCCAATTCTAAGAAGGTGCACAGTGTCCACACTTTGGTCTTCATTCTTCTTGAGTTTCATGCGTTTAGCAAATTGTATCTTATATCTTGGGTATCCTAAGTTTTGGGCTAATATCCACTTATCAATGAATACATATTGTGTGAGTTCTTTTGTGATTGTGTTACTTCACTCAAGATGATGCCCTCCAGGTCCATCCATTTGGCTAGGAATTTCATAAATTCATTCTTTTTAATAGCTGAGTAGTACTCCATTGTGTAAATGTACCATAATTTCTGTATCCATTCCTCTGTTGAGGGACATCTGGGTTCTTTCCAGCTTCTGGCTATTATAAATAGGGCTGCTATGAACATAGTGGAGCATGTGTCCTTTTTACCGGTTGGGACATCTTCTGGATATATGCCCAGGAGAGGTATTGCTGGATCCTCCGGTAGTACTATGTCCAATTTTCTGAGGAACTGCCAGACTGATTTCCAGAGTGGTTGTACAAGCTTGCAATCCCACCAACAATGGAGGAGTGTTCCTCTTTCTCCACATCCTCGCCAGCATCTGTGGAAGCAATGCCAAAGAATGTGCAGCCATGTTTTAAAAACTGGACAAATACCATCAACTAGTGTTTATATAAATTAAGAGCTGAGAACATCTGTGAATATCATATTTTTATTTTCAATATAAATACTTGATGTAAAATTTAAAAATGATATTTTCCTCTCTACTCATATATGAAATTCAAATGTTTTAATGTGGGTTTTTTTCAAGTGGTTTGATCATAATCCATTGTGAAAATTCTATTGCAATTTATAACACACACACACACACACACACACACACACACACACACACACACGCACGCACACTGATACACACAGAACCTACACAAAAATCATAAGGCAGCAAGTTCCCAGTGCACACCAGTATTTTTTCCTTCTCCTCCTTCTTCTCCTCTTCCTCTTCCTCCTCCTTCCTCTTCCTTCTCCAAATTCTCATCCCCCTCCATCCTCCTTCTTCTCTGTTGTAAATAATGCTAGCTATAGCTCATTGAATGGATTTCATACTCAGTCATGAATTGTGACCCTAGGTTTTAAAAGCACCGTTTTAGTAATTCAATCTCCCTTTTCAATTTAGGTCCAAATTTGTTCTTCTCAGACCCTTAGCTACTGGAGATCAAGAAGGAAGTTTTATTATTGGTTCTCTCTGATGTCACTGTTGACACTTGAGCCGCTGAACCGAGTGAAAGAAAAAGAAGAAATGAATGAACTGGCATCTCTCCCCCTCTGTTCACATTTATCTTTAGTTCTCTCTGACATCCATGTTATGGTTCAGCAAAGCAGGAGCAGAAGTCATGTCACACACCATGATACACAACACCGCTAAAGACTTGGTGGATATATTTCTTGCCTTTTTTCTTCTTTTCTTTTTATCTCCAGCAGGGAAGACAGAACGTTAAATAGAAACCTCAGATACAAGTTCAGGACTGCAAGGCTAAATCTGTGCTTAAAGTGCACAGGGTGAGTCCTTATGGCTTCTGTCTGTGATAGGGAGTGCGGGCACCGGGTGCACAAACACACAAAGGCAGTGGGAGAGAGGGAGGGAGGGAGGCAGATGGATTGGCAGACTGGGGCTTGTGAAATACTTGAGACATGAATGACAAGGAGTAAAATGAGGAAGGTGAGGGTGGAAAGATGCATGTGGAGAGGGAGAGAGCAGAATCCAGCTCTGTGGAGCTAAGTTAGGACACAGGCCTGATTCCGAAAGGAGTGGGGAAATGTTTCATCATAGACTATCATGATTAAGCAATCACAGGCAAGGTCAGCAATGAACTGAGGTGACCCTGTTAAAGACCCTCCCAGAATGAACCTGCTGGGTCAAGATGCAGTAGAGAAGGCTGAGACCATGGACAGATGTGGAATGATGGCGGGGTGGTCCATCACCCAGAGGTTTATGGTAAGCCACTGTGCTGTACCCAGCATCTCAATGGGGGCACATTCAGAAGCTCAAGGGTGCCTGGATTGTTTCTAGGAACTCTTAGGGCTATAATATCTGGCCTGATATGACATTGTTCTGGATTTTCCCAAATATAGATGAAGAAGTGAGAGTAGATCAAATATTTGTGTCAGCTGTTGGTTTTTTTGTTTGTTCATTTGTTTTCAAAATAGCCAGATTATAAGTATTTACGGTTTGAGGCCCATATGGTCTTTGGTATTCAACTCTTTCTTTGTAGTTTGAAGGCTGTCTCAAACAATGTTAAAAATGAATAATCATGGCAGTGCTCCAAAAGATTCAAGTTTAGAAACGATAACTCTCATATATCATGAACTATTGCTTTTATGATTCTTCATTGGTCATTGCAAAGTCTGATGCCCAATCAGTTTGCAGGTCATACAAAGTGAAGTGCCGCTCTTCTAGACATTCATAAAAAATACCCCATGACAGCAAAAACAAGAGTGTGTCTAACATTTCCATCAAAATCAATGAATTAAAAGGAAGTTACTCCATCAATCCTTATATGATCCTTCACAGGAAGAGGAATCTATTTTGCAAATGCACATTCAATAGTTTGAAAGCATTATATTAAAAATAAGATAGTGAAGCAAGCATTTGTATGCCCATGTTTGCAGTGAATCATTCATAGTAATCAACAAGTAGAAATATATGTGAATGTGCATCAAAATATGAATGGATAAACAAAATGCAGTATTACAAACAGTGGTATATTATACAGCTTTCAAAAAGAATGAAATGCTGATGCATACTACTGGGAAAACAAAGCATGCAAGAAAAAAAATACATAATAGATTTGCTTATATGAGATAGACTAGACCAATCCACAGAGACAGAAAGCAGGGTGGTGAAATCAGAGACTAGAGAGGGAGGTGTGGAGAGTGAATTGTTTTATTGGAATGGAATCTCGCTTTGGAGAGACGGAATAGGTGAAGGTAATGGTTGATTAGTAGGTGAATGTGCTTAATCCCAGCAAGCCATATACCTACAATTTAAAGTGGCCAATCTTACGTTATGTCAGCACCACAGTGAAAACAAGAAACAGAACAACACAGTGGTTAACTTCATATCACCCAAGACAAA
The DNA here is from genome assembly GCF_978045245.1 of Mus caroli. Lineage (NCBI taxonomy): Eukaryota > Metazoa > Chordata > Mammalia > Rodentia > Muridae > Mus > Mus caroli. The sequence continues at coordinate 60,718,512 of NW_028227256.1, forward strand.
AGAAGAATCAAGAATTGTGAGCACGACCTGCACCTTGTACAGTGGTAGCCTGGACTCTGAACACAAAGTGGCTGTGGTGATGCTGTGCTCTGAGCATTTTACAACATTACTTTATAGAACCCATCTACTGACACATTATGGTGAACAGATTCAGAGGGGCTCCTTTGTCACAGAACTCATGGCCTCTATTGAGAAGCAAATCCATGCCTGTGCCCACAGAGCCTTTGTGTCAATCACCTGAGCAATGCTTCCTAGAATTTTGGAAGTCACTAATATCACTGAGTTGAACTCTAACTGAATACAAAGGTTTTAGGATATTCAGGGATCCATTGTCCTCTAAAGGAGAGAGAGAGGGCTTGGGACCTGAATCCCCGAGTTTAGATATGGACCCAATTCACACTGTTAGTTTATGGAAAGGTAGAGGACTGATGTCATGAGGTGAATGACAATGATGGGACCAGGGGATCTGGGCCATCGTTCTCTGTAGCATGACTAATGTAGCCTTTTAGCCCACAGACTCCCGGCTCAAATATTTGTACGACACTACTAAATAATAAATATGTACATGTCTCATCTCCCGCACTTGACTGTAAGGTAAGGGCAGTAGCTGGGTCTCTTTAATATTTATACCTCAGTATGATCACCCTGGGCCAGGCTCTGCCTCAAGTAGGCACTCAGCAAATATTTGCTGAATGGCTGCATACATGAATGTTAAATCCTCTGCCTGCAGACTTCCCCTTTGTTTCCAATTTTCTCCTCCATCTGATACACACAAGTGCCTTTTGTGTCCCATCCGCAGATATTACAAATGCCCTCAACAATGTGTGTGTGTGTGTGTGTGTGTGTGTGTGTTAGGGTTCACTTTCCCTCATTGATGCTGAAACAGACTGGAGGTCTAAAATAGAAACCTCCTTGACAGCTTTGCAGAGGACTCACATCACCACCTTCTAATGTGCGACTCTGACTCTTGGATACACACTTGAAGTTTACCTCATTTAAAGAAAAATCAGAGGGTTTCTCCACATGGTGGCTGACACTGGCTGCAATGACCCTCCAAGTTAGGGATTAGGGAACATAGGGAAATGTCACTGGAAGAATGTCACACTGTGATTTAAGATAAGTCTTAAAGGCATATGAAAAGGGAAGCAGAAATGTCTTCATTTGTTCATTAATTTTTTTGTTCGTTCTTTCCTTGCTTCCTTCAAAACTTCTTTCTTCCTCCTCCTCCTTCTTTTTCTCCTCTCTCTCTCCTTCTCTCTCTCCCTCCCTCTCCCTCTCCTTCCCCCTCTCTGTATGTGTGTGTACACTACCTCAGTCTCAAGTTATATGTAAGCCATAGACATCAGCATTAGTCAGAGGGCTTGGCCTCTTTTCTTGAGGATGCTACAGTATGCTTGGATGGCAGGATAGATACAGAACCAATAAAAACAAGTGAGAACTTAAGTGACGAGTGGATAAATAATGAAATGTAAGGAGATACTTTTAATAACTGTCCCTACCTATAGCAAGATGCAGGCTCCACCATCTGGATTTTATGTACTTGTTTAAATTGTAACTACAGTGTACAAGCTCCATGCACATATGTGCAGAGGCAGCAGAGTGCCATGGTTACTGCAGGACTCAAATCAGACCACAGGGTCCTGATCACAGTGTGGTCTGATCTTTTCCTCCTGCAGAGACAGAACGCACTTTCCCTGATCTTTAGCCAATGTGCTCAACTCTGCTTCTGGTCCTGTGTCTCTGAGCAGGGATGCTTCCCTCTTGGTCTCCATCGCTGCTTCCTTACAATTGACTTACAGGAGATCTCACCCCACAGAGTAAATGAGAAATGACATGATGATTAGCATAGAAACAAAGCACGTGAGTGTAAGGACTTGCGGTTTGTGACCCTGAGGCTTCATGAAGTTAAGTAACTTGCCAATACTCACTCAACAAATATGTATCAGACAGAGAAATAAAACTCAAGTGTGACCCCACAATCTTCAAATCTTAATCACTTGATCTTACGGGTAGCTTGGAGAATAGCACATTGTTACTGGGTGTGTGCATGAAGTGGAAGACTCCCAAAGAATGTGAGAGGGTTTGAAGAGTCAGCAGAATATGTTGAAAAAGAAATAAGAGACTCGAATCTCTGACAGTTAGTTTTAATTGTCAAGTGAATAGAATCCAGACTCTCTGTGAGGGATTGTCTGGCCCAGGTTGATCTGTGGCTGTGCCTCTGGGAGACTGTCTTGTTTATGTTAATGGTTGTGGGAAGACACAGCCTGAAACTGGGTGGCATCACTCCCTGGGTTTGGGCCCTGAACTATATAAAAATGGAGAGCTGAGCAGAGCATGAATAGACATGCATTAATTTACTGGTCTCTACTCTTGACTGTGGATGTGACTAACTGATACATGTTCTTGTTGCCTGGACTTCCCCATCACGAAGGACTATGAACCTCGAATTACAAATTAAAGTAAACCTTTCCTTTTCAAGCTGCTATTGTCAGGGTGTGTTATCAAAACAATGGGAGTTGAAACTAAGATGGCTTCCTGCATAAGGAGCTAGAGTTAGCCAGATCACTCCATACATTCTACCAGCCACCGCCTCTTAGTGTCTCTTTCTTCCCATCTTTGTGACTCAACATTCCTTCTAGGCTAAAATGCCCATCACTAAGGATGCTCTGAAGGTCCAGAACTGTTCCCTGCCTCTTCTAGGACATCTTAAAGTTGTTTTTTGTTCTATTTCAGAACTTGTTTACCAAGGACAAGAAACTTGAAGAAAGTGAATCTGGTCTTAGGTGTTTACCTCTGCAAGTGTTTCCCTGTAGCTGGGATTGACATTTGTAAGTGTGTCAGTGCTGTTCCTCTTGGGAGAAACAGAGTGTCTTCAAAGATCAGGAGGTGGAGAAAGCTGCATACCTAAGGTTTTCTCTGTGCTGGTGTCTTTCTAGGACCCTGGCACTGCTTATATCTCAGAACATGGCAAAAAGCTGGGAAATAAAAATTGCTTTATATAACATACTGAAGACCAGAGTTAACCTTTGATTATAGTTTACATTTTCTGATTTTAGTCTCAGTCATCTTTTCCTTCTCTACTTTGGGGCTCTGGAATCTTAACAGCTAGCTGTGTCCAGAGAGTGACTGGTAACGTAGAGACATGGAAAACAGGAGGGGAGGAAAGGACTCATAGCAGGACTCAGGAAGATGGGAGTAGGAAAGGAGGCATAGTGACCCCAGGAAGGTAGGAATGTTGTGTCAGAGGTGCAGTGCAGCCTCTTTGGGCAGTGGGAACAGTGAGGAACCAGATCTTACAGAGTGAACTCAAGGAGCCTTGGCACTAGCAAGAGTCTGCTCTGCCTCATTGGTCTATGGGTCTGTTCTTATACCAACACCATAATGTTTGCATTGCTATTGCCTGTCAAATATTTTGAAATCAGGTACTATGGGGCCTCCATATTTGTACTTTTGCTCAAGTTGCTCTGACTATTCAACTTCACTGCACTTATCTCCATTCAGAGATGCCAATGCCATACAATTGTGAAAGGACAACCTCTTAATAAAGGATGCTGGGGAACCTGCATGTTTGCATAAAAGAAATAACCTGGGTTTCTTACCATAGACAAGGTTAAACTCAGAATGGACTAAATTCTTAAATGTAAAACCCAAGAACAGTGAGAGAAAATATCAGCGAAAAGCTGAATGACACTGTCACTGCAAGGATCTTTAACTAGAACATCAAAAGCACCAACAATAAACAGGCAGAATGACTTCAAAGCAAAAATAATCTGTACAGTACAGGAAACAGTGACAAAAGTGAATGGAAAATTTATAAGATAGAAGAAGTATCTGATAGTTTCCAGAATCTATAAGAAACTAAAAAACTGTATTAAAAAAATCCCAAATGATGAAATTTTAAAATGGTCTAGAGAAACAACTAAATATTTCTTCAAATAAGATACACAAATGGCCAAGAGATATATGAAATGGGATGGGGTAGAGCATGTAGCTCATTGAGTAAGAGCACTTGCTTTACAAACATGAGAAGCTGAGTTCAAATCCCCAGCACCTCCATAAAACCCAGTCGTGGCTATGCATTATCTGTAACCCCAGGATTGCAGGACTGAGACAGACAGATCTAAAGACATTGCAGTCCAGCTAGTTTGACCTAAGAGAACTTTCAGTTTTGTGAGAGACCCTGTCTCTGGGCAATAAGCCAGAGAGCACTAGTTAAGAATTCCAGATGTCGTGCTCTGGCCTCTGCATATGTAGGCATAGGCATATAAACTTTTACACTCATATGAATGTACTACACACAAATAACACACACACACACACATGCACACAGAGGTGGGGTGAAAGATATTAGGTGTGCTATCCATTAGAGAAATACAAATCAAAAACCACAATGTGATATCATCTCAAATCAGAATGGCTACTACCAAAAGTAAACAAACAAACAAACAAACAAACAAAAACCACACACTGGTAAGAATTTAAAGAAGCAGACATTTTACACACTGTATACAATTTTAAGTTTGTACACTCATTATAGAGTCCCTCAAAAATGGAAAATAACACGACCATTTGCCCTATCAGTCCTACTTCTGGGTAGCCACATATTCACAGGGAAGGAAGTATGCAAGCTTGACGAGACAGCTACATGCCCATATTTACTGAGGAATGGATGAGGGAAAAGTGATACACGTACTACAAACCATCATGCTCGGTGAGCTAAGCCACGCACAGAAGACAAATACGACATGATCTCACTCACGCATAAAATCCATAAACACAAATCTCACAGAAGTAGAAAGCAGTTACTACCACAGGCTGCCAGAACAGTGAGAGAAAGAGATTAGACTTTGGTCAATGGCCATAGTGTTGTGGCTAGGTAAGAAGTATTGATGGTCTAGTGTGTGATAGAATGAGCATAGTCAACCATAGCACATTGTGTCCCAAATACCTACAACAGAAAATTTTGAATATTTTTACAACAAAAAAAGGATAAATATTTAAGGTGGTGAGTATTCAAATTACCTTGATTTGATCATTAGACAGTGTGTAGACATGGAGAAGTATCACACTATCCTCCACACATTGGTATGTGTCAATAAGACAAAACAAAAACAAATGAAACCTGAAAGACTTAGTTGCTATAAACCAGAGCTTGCAGCCTTCTGTGTATGGAAAGTCTGGAGGAGGACCGACCACACTCTTAGAATAACAAATCTTTCATACTTGTGAATGTGTGTGTGTGTGCTTCTCATTCTCCAAAGATGTCACACAAAGTGTCAGCCATCGTCTGGATTCTATGGATTGTACCAACAAAAGCCCAAGGCGTGGGCACAATGCTATAGGGTTACTTTTTCCTAGTTGACTTGATCAAGCCTCCTGCTATGGCACAGGCACAGGTCTAAATGAGATGAAAATGCACTTTTATGCATTAGCCATTTCTTATATTCATCATGATCTTAGAGCTCTGGGAGACTTCTCACCATCAAAAAAATGTGATCGAGTACACTTGAGAATTTGGCCATGGGTACCTTCAACTTTCAGTTCACCATCGCAGGACTTTCTTCATCTCTTATCTGAACCATCGCAGCAAACCTGGCCCTGGCCTCCATGTCCTCCAGCCTTTCAACTGATGCTGATTTTGTATCATTTTCATTACCATCAGCTTTTAGAACCTTCAATTTCTACTGTTCTTTGAGTAAACTGTGCCATAAGCTCCCAATATGTAACTTGTTCCAACTTAGCCCTGCTTTGCAGAGATGGATAGATACAGGGAGAAGCACACTCACCCAGCCTGCCTCCACATCTCCTATAGCAGTGGTCTTAACCAGTTCCTGTCCTTTCTGGGTCATTTGCAGGACCCTTCAAAATCCATTCTCCCCATATTCTTCATCAGCACTGCCTTCATGGATGAGGTAGCTGCTGCCACCCACTCTCCATCTCTACCTTTGCACATCTGCTTTTTTTCCCTGCTCCCTGTTCTGCTCTCCTTCCACGAGGGGATCTCTTACCCATCAGTGAGGGAGTACCCCAGAAGCCATCTTCTCTTTACCACTTATGCCAGATAGACCAGTTACCTTCCCTTTGTCTGTCTCAGCGACACTGTCTACTGTGTTGTTTTATGATTCGTCTGTAGCTTGTCATCCCTCATTTGTCCATGAGAATGGCTGTGCATTATTATGTCTTTCTTTCACCTCAGTCCTGTATGTAGTACCATGCTTGTCATAGAGTATGTAGATGATCATTCAGTAAGTAGGGAGAATAGTGCACTGAGCCCACGCTAGAATCACATGGAGTCTGGCAAGCTTGATGAAGATAAATACATTTTCATTTATTATGGAGCAATTCATGATGTAACTTTATCTTTTAAAATGTATCAATCAGTCAAAATAACTTGGGGGGGGGGCCCAATTTCTTTTTCTTTCATTTTTTAAAAACAGGCTTAATTTACTTTATTTTTTGGCTCTAAAAACCCTATGTAGTAGCCACAGCTGGAGCTTGGATCCTCTGAACAGAGACTTGGGTGTGGATTTTCTCAAGATGGTCAGTGAATTCCTTATATAGGGAGATTTGGTAAACACAGACTCTTTCCAGAGATTGGGGGTTGAGTGGCTTTCAGGTCTTGGACACAGCATCAAAAGTAGCCTTGGCAATGTTGCCCAGGGTGACAGTGTAGCTCCTGGATGATGTGTAACAGCTATCAATATTGGCCCACAGCATCAGCTTCCTAGGCACAAGAATAGAGACAATGAATGCCAGGGTCTCTGGGAACAAAAATGAGATGCTCTTGTACAGAGCCACTTCAGCCTGTTATCTTGCATGGATAAGTAGGCTTTCTGACATTGTTTCCACAGTAGTCTCTTGGAAGACAGGATGATAGAAAGTTTGACCAAGATGATAACCCCTCAGAGAGCAGTACCTACCTTCTTGGAACACTTAACACCAATACCATTATGATCACCATAGTTCTAGTAGTATCAAAAGAATTGAACCTGGTCCACTGGTCATTCCTGAATACGCTTCTATAATGGTATGATCTTTAGAACCTTATCCTTTAGGGATTCTTCTTGGAAAAGTCAGTAATCTCAGATTCCTTAACAGGCAGATACTTGATCTTTATGTCCTTGACCAAGCATCCTATTTTGGTGACAGGGATCTATTCTTTGTCTTTGACTTTAAGTCCATATGTGCCACAACATTGACCATGGCCATGGCCTTAACCATGACCTGTCAGATCCTCCTTGCAAGCTACAGTGTCTTCCCAAACCCAGACCCCAAATACTTTGGATCTTCCTATTGTCCCAGTATCATCCAGTATTTGTTGTTTACCAGAAGAAACTTGGCCACATTTTCCATCAATATGCTCAGTGTCAAGTGAGATGGATCCCAGTGGTTCCTTGATTTTCCTGGGAATTGAATCCTCCTCTTTCTAAATACCCAGTTTACATAGTTCTTTCTCCCTGGGGCCCTTGTTGGATTCTTAGTCCATGATTCTCTCATTGTATTGAGCTCTTCCAAGGAAGGTCACCTCTGCTGAATAAACCACTCCTGAACTCCTTGGACTCAGCCCACGTTGTGAGTTGAAGTGTGGTGACCAGTGGAAGCAGAAGCTTGGTCCTGAGGCTAGTGTGCTCTGTCTGCTCAGCTAAGTGATGAAGAACTCAAGTTTCTAAGGATTCGTTATTAAAATTCATTATCAAAATGTAAAAATTATTAACATAGTTCAAATTATTCAAAGAAAGAAGTCTTGCTGAAACAGATGCAGTTTGTTACTGTGACCCACATGCTTCTTCTCAGGAGCTGTGCTAAGAAGAGAAGAATTATAGCTCATAATTACAATAAGCCCTCATGAGAAATGCTTGATTGGATCTGAGGGATAAAGGGGGCTCTCTAACAGGCTCAAGTATTGCAAACATAGCTCTGGCGGGTCTATCCCTTATCCCATCCCTCTACCTTGCAAAACCATTAGATTACATTCATAGAGCTAGCTCCCAAAGTCCATTCCCTCATATGACCACTGACTCGTTCCTGACACTGATCACCAAAGTCCAACTATCAAACACCAAGGTCCAGCAGTCAAAATTCTTTATTTGGCTACATCTACGCATAGGTTCAATCAGGACTTACCAGCTCATCCCAGCACAGACTTCTCCTCTTTCTCCTTAACACCTGTCTCTGCAAACATCTGCTGCTGTCTTTGCCTGATCCAGAAACAGACCGCCCCAAACCCACAACTTACCCTTTTAGGGTAATAAATCCCCTTGTGCTGAGAACTTGGTGTCTGGGTATGTTCTGTGTCAACTCTGTTGCTCCGTACAAGGGTTTGGGGGTTTATTTTATGTTTTCAAGACAGGGTTTTGTGTTGCCCAAGTTGGTCCCAAATTTGCCAAGTCTGACCTTAAACCCTAGATATACTTGCCTCCATGTGCAACTTCTGGGATCATAAGTGTGTACTGTCACCCTGGCTAACCAATGGAAAATTATTTAGCAGCTTCCATACATCATGAATGTGACCATATTCAACGAAGGGTAAACAATATCTGTGTTAGCAGAATGCAGTAAACGTTATAGATACAGAAAAAGGCAACTAGTGTGATGAGCTTGGTGGTTTGTGATGTCCATGATCTATGTGACAGGGGGCAGGGGTGGCAGGGAAAAGCCATGGGAGGCTAAAGAAAAGTTAGAAAATGGAAATACTGATTGCAATAGTGTCCCCACTGATATGGTAGCTGGCTAGGGTGCAAGGCAGGGAATTGCAAGAAGTTTCCCCTGGCAGTGGCAGAGGATCTTGAAGTGTAGAATACCACATCATCTGGCATCCACTTTAAGTGATTTAGTATTCCACGAGGAGAGAGTCCCTCTTTGTTATTCCCAAAGTTTCAGGAAAATCTGTAATGCACGTTGGCCCTTTATCAGTGGTGAATTTGAAAAAGATGAGAAGCAAATAATTTATTGTTTCTGGAAAAAATGAGGAGAAGAATGGTTGTGCGTAGCATGAGAGGAAGAAGCTAGCTATAGGTGATGAAAGGAAAGCCAAGAGATCAGAAGGGCGTGGACCCTGGACAAAAAGATGGTGAGGTTCTCAGTAGACCTCTTGGAGGGATGCTTGAGCTGACGCGCTTGTCCCAGTTTGTGAGCTCATGACTCAGGGCTGAACCATTTTAATACAAGGTGGCCAGGGGAAGCTGAGGGCATGAGGACCCACTCTTCAAAAGATCAGTGACATAGTAGTGTGTGTGTGTGTGTGTGTGTGTGTGTGTGTGCGTGCGTGCGCACTTCATTAGCAGGCCTATCTTGAGACCTCAGTAATACAGTGTTGACTTTAAGAACTCTATGTTGTATTGTTCCTGTGAAATGCAAGGAGGGCTTTAATGTAAAGATGTGTAAATGTCTCTATAAACTCACTTTTGATAGTATACATTCTTTTAAAATGTATTTTTATTTGTGTGTATGGGTTTTATTTATATGCTTATGTGTCTCTGAGTGTATGACATTTGTATGTTGTACTTGTGTGTGTGTGTGTGTGTGTGTGTGTGTGTGTGTGTGTGTGTGTGTACACGCACAAGTGCACTTTCTGGGAACTGAATTCAGAGCCCCTGGAAGAGCAGCAAATGCTCTAACCTCTGAGCCATTTCTCCAGCCCTGATATTAGATAATCTTGACATCATTATTAATTTTCATTTCAGAGATGAGTGTCTTGGGGAAAACTCAGTAAAGTTTTTAAGATCAGACTCTTTACATTTGTATTGGGTTTGTGCAATGCTGGTGAGCCTCGGCTCTGTCTGTGTACAGTATGGCTACAGACAAAATGTTTACACACACCAAATGAGCCCCCCTTTCAGAGGGAGAACAGCTCCCAACAAAGCTCACCTGCTTCTCTTGACAGAGATAGTTAATTCACACACACAGATGCTTGGCTAAGTCCCTAATTTTTCAAATGGAATTTAAGTGGGCTAATTAAAATAACATGGAAATAATTTTTAAGTGTGGGCCTTTATAAGCCTTTGGTTCTCAATTAGCCTTGTTTCTAATAATAATAAAAGGCAACAATGCACCCAATAATTAGTAAATTGAAACCATCAAAGTAAACCTCAAGGCCTGATAAGAGCTCCAATTTTTTTAAAGTGTTCTCATGTCAAGAGGTTATTTAAAGTACAGGTTTTATAGACGCTTTCCTTTTAAGTCAAATTCTCTTAGGTAATCAGATCCCGAGCTGCATTGCCTTTAATTTTATCTGGCCAAGCTTCCCTCCATCTGTTTTCCCATAATGCTCTCATTCTCTCCTCCAGATGTTTGGCACAGGATCTCAACTTGATGTCTATTTCTTCTTGTTCTCCTTCACCTCACACGAACCTTCCAAGTCATAATTCTTTGGAAATTGACACAAGGAGCTTGACTTCAAGTTACCATCCTTTGCTTAACAAGATCCATCTCTAAGGTCAGTGCAGTTAAAAAAAAAAACAAAAAAAAAAACCTCTCTTTCCATGAAGAATTCCCTAGATGTGAATATTTTTCAAAAGATACCAGAGAACAAGACACCCAAGCAGCATGGCTCATGCTCACATGAAGCAGGCAAACTCGGGAACTGAGTTAGATATCAGCATTTTGCTTTGAATTCTTTCTAAAGATTTGATTTCCTGAGAAATAGAGGTTTTCCATCGGTCTTGCTACAGCTTCAACTTTGATCAATTCCTCTATTCAATGAGGGTCAAACACCTGAAGGGAAAGAAGAGGGTTCTTCAGAGCACGTGTGGGGAGAGGATCATTTGTGCATGCCCACTGGAAAGACAAATGACCCGCCTCCCGCCTCTCCTGCTCTCGCTGCGTCAGTGATCTCTGCTGGTTGGTGGATCAGAGACAATCCAGGCTCTTACTAATCTGCCCTGTCACAGAGTGAGCCACGTGAAAACAAAGGTTTAAGGGCTTAGAAACTAAAATACGACTTTTAAGGAAAATCTGCTGGCAAGGAAAAACTTTTCTGATTAAAATGTAGAGCAAGCCAGGAAAAGTCTTCCCGAAGCCACCTGCAGACATTCCATTATATACCTGTGTTCAAAGCCAAGCTGGAACCAAAGCTTATTGAACAGGAAGAGAGAGAGAAAGAGGTGTGTGTGTGTGTGTGTGTGTGTGTGTGTATTATTTCTGTAAGATCTTTTCAAGGTGCAAAGTGATCTGGAAAAATGCTGTGAGTTCAGGGATAGCCTGGACTAAAGACAAGATCATATCTCAACAACAAAACAAAACAAAACATCTTGAAACACAAACAAGAAAGGAAAGAGGATGGAAGGAAGGAAAGAAGGAAGAGATGAATAGAGAGAGGGAGGGAAGGAGGCTGCTCTTCCTGTTGTCTGTATTTTGACTTCCTCTCTCTTTACTCTTCCTCCCTTGCTGCCAACACCTGGCAAAGTTCTGAATGATGCATGCTGCACAGAGCATTGGTCTACAGGCTCTTAGTTCTGATTGGTGCATACTACACAGAGCATTAGCGTACAGCCTCTCTGGGGCCTGATGCATCTCTCCTAGTAGAAGACCTGACATCTGTTTAGGAGACATATGTCAAAGTGTAGAGGGAGAAGACTCAAGGATCCCCCCATCAGTATGGATGGAAGGACTCTTCAAGAGATCATGAAGCAACTCATTCCCTGAACTGGAAGAGAAGAGAGTAGAAAAACAAAGAAACAATGGATGTGTGGGCCCACAGGGAATGAGAGGACAGAAGTGTAAGAAAGCCTAAAGGAGGGGGTGCTTTTAGGACTAAGGTGTGGTGTCCCAGATCTCAGGCAGATATGCACTGGATGATGTATAAGTCATAAATGGCTGACATGAATATGGAGCTAATTTTGAACTTACTGACCTGGCAGTCCCATTGTGCGATCTTGCCTTGATTAGACTACAATCTGGCTGCATCTTCCCAGCCTTCTAACAGATGAGCTGAACTGTACTGGTCACCCTTCCATCAACTGATTGTTAAGTCAGCTGCTGCTCAGAGATCTATGAGAAACAGCTTTGCACTTCTGAATTGTGGCTGTTTATCTGTACATTGAGAATAATCTCTCAGGGTTAAGAATTAAATGTGATAATGCCCTCTGCCCCTGAAAGTGACTCTTTCTTACATCATTGTTTGTCATGAGTCACCCAAAACTCCCAATTTCCCAGTTTTTGCTTATAAAGTAAAAAAGCCCCATTGGTGTTCTTGCCTTCTCCCTGCCAAGTTCAAAGTCTGTTTACTCTAAGCTCATATCATCCATCATCACAGGCTGCTCAGTGCTGTAATTATGAAGGAACTCTTTCTTTTCTTCCACTGATTTCTAGACATCACCAGAAGATTGGTTCTTCTGTTTACCACACTGCACATTTTCTAGATAAAATCCCCAGTGTTGTTTACCAAAAGCCCTACACAAAGTTTTCAATTATGAATTTAAATTTAAAACAATAAATATTAAAATATTAAAAATAAGGTGGAATTCCCCCTCCAAAAAATAATAATCAGTTTTCAAAGACTATGTTTTAAATATCTAGTCATGGTTCCCTGAAGATAATCACGGCCTGGGTCATACCACATACAGTGTTTTGACATAAATCAAGTCGATAATATGAAATTGAATAGAACTTATTTTGAGCCTCATACTAATGAAGGAAACTAGAATCACATGGAAAGGAGCTGCCAAACATTGGACAGCCTGCTAATGTAAAAAGATGGAATGTTTCTTTTCACTATCCCTAAGTCATTGGGATGGCAGGTGTGCCTGGTTTATGTTGCTGCTCCCGTTTTTGATTGAAGAGTAAACTCTGCCTGTAGCCAGTTAATCATCTGCATTTTTCGGAAAACTTAATTGAGAGGTTATTGCTGGCTCTGCTTCCTTCTTCCTCTACATCTCCACTGAGCATCAGCAATCACAGTGATGTACGGCTTTGCTGGCAACTCACAGGGCACATCCAGAAGCACAGATCATGGTTGTTAGACCTGCCAGATGTTCCTGGTCCCTTGCTGTAATTAAGTTCCATCTTAGCTGGATTGGAAAGATCAGGAAACCACAGTTCTAATTAAGAATATTCATGAGTTTGCACCTTGGAAAGCGGGCAATCACATGATGTGCCAGAGTGGTTGCAGTCCTTTGAGAAGGGAATAAAAGTAATAATAATATTGCAATTTTAAATAGATAACAGGAATAGACTATGGGGCATTCTGCAGTGAAATGGAGTTATGTGAAATTGAATGAACTATTTGAACTCAGTCAAACCTGTCTTAATAAACTTGAAAGGTCTATGCCAGAGACTTTTAATACTGGTTGCACATTATCATCTGAAAAACTTTTTAAAAAAGGAAATCACTCAAACCTGGCCCCTCTGCCTCCCACCTCAAGGACCAACAAAAGACACAGCATCCTCTGGCCTAGTTGGTCATCAATGGGAGGAGAGGTCCTTGGTCCTGTGAAGGTTCTATGCCCTAGTATAGGAGAATGTCAGGGCTAGGAAGTGGGAGTGGGTGGGTTGCTGAGCAGGGCAGGGGGAAAGGATAGGAGGTTTTATGAAGGGAAACCAGGAAAGGGGATAACATTTAAAATGTAAATAAAGAAAATATCTAATAATAAAAGAAATGAAAAGACACAGTATCCTCATTGCCACCTCTATAAGGAATCACCGCTAGGCAGTTGCTATGGCAACCATGAGTGTGTTCTTAGACATCCAAACTGAGAATTCAAAGCATGTTCAGCTGGACTGTGAACAGTGCAGTGTTTTGATATGTTCAGAGTCAAGTAACTGCCCAACCCTACTCATGTTCACCATCATGTGGTGAGTGGGATATGGGACTGAAACCAAAACCTGAAATGATACACAATTCTGGAGCCTTATTTTTAAACTATGGTGAAATACAAACTTTTCATTGTTATTGCTGTGCTTGAAGTTTTCAGGATATAAAACTCCAGAGATGCAAGGACAAGCCTCATGTCACAGAGGGAGAGCACAATACATGGCAGAATTACTTGTTGGAGAGCAAAGCTGTCCTAGGAACCTGGTATTGGCATAATGTGTGCAGCTATGGAAACCAATCAAGTCCCTTGTGAAACAAAGGGCTTGAATGAATACAATCCCATCATAAGTTTGAAAGCTTGGGAAACCTCTAGCATGAGGACTTATCATCAGACAGGGATGAGAACCACCCCAGAGCTTTTCAGATCAAACACTTTCAAGGTGCACTAAGGTCTTGAATTAAAAAGCTAAAAGTACTAGCCGGGTGTGGTGGCGAATGCCTTTAATCCCAGCACTTGGGAGGCAGAGGCAGGCAGATTTCTGAGTTCGAGGCCAGCCTGTTCTACAGAGTGAGCTCCAGGACAGCCAGGGCTATACAGAGAAACCCTGTTTCGGAAAACCAAAACCAAACCAAACTAAAACAAACAAACAAACAAAAAAGCTAAAAGTTCTAATGTCTCTGAATCCCCCTTTAGCCAACAATTTCATTATTCTAGTGATGCCAATCTTCCTGTTGCCTTGCTAGGTTTATTCTTTTGCAGTCTTTTACTATCTTGTGTACCTACTAAGAAAACTAATGAGAGTCTACTAACCAACAGTCTACCTCAATCACTATCTTGACACAATCTAGATAAAATAAACAACAGGATGTTCTGCAAACAAGTTTAGTTTAAACAGAAAGAGTGCAAAGCCAGAAGAGCTTGGTATTTGCTAAAATTGGAGTCTCTAAACCATACTTGTCCATCTGTGGCTACTACACATTTTGCTAAACCTTCTGATGCACCTCAAGGGTTTTGTTCTCTGTAAACGGTATATTCCCATTGAATACCTGCCTCTTCCATCCATGGACCTGGAGGCCGAATCTCCCAGAGACCTTGTTTTAGTAAACTCAGTCTTATAAACACTCAACCACTATATAAACTTCATGTGTATGACGTGGTGGTTAGAAAACATATCTATTAACAGCCAAGTGCATTGAATCAAGCATGCCTCCTTTGACTATAGCCATGGTCCGGTACCAAGTTCATTTATTTGTTTTTTTATCAGCATATATGTTAATGGTATCCAGTATATTCAAACCATTTCTAATTTTGAAAGTTTTGGTATGAACCATATTTGATCAGGATGAATCCCATGGGATTTGGGGGTCTGAAGTGTCATTGCTAATTGTCGTATTTTCAGGTTCATGTCTTCAACAATCTAGATGTGATACTGTGGACTGGCACCCAGAGACAGTGTGAACTTGAGAATCTGCATTCTGAGATCTCAGATCTTCTTTGCCGTCCTCCCCATTCATCACACATCCTCTGGGACAGAGAATGTGTGAAGCTTTAGTTGTCTCTCCCTCCAAGAACTGCAATCAGTGAGAGAGAAAAGGAGAAGGAACATCCCTGCGTTCCTTCTTATGACACTTGCATGGACGTTTGCAAAGTACTCTGTTATTCCAAATAGAGAAGTAAGAGTTGTCTTTTTTTTTTTCATTAACCCTGAGGAGTAATGTTAAGTCTGTTGATATGTAACTATTAACTTTTAGAATTCTGGAGATTATAGAAGAAATAAGGTTGGTGTTCGGCTGCAGACTGGTTCAATGGCTGAAAGAGCCTGGGTTTGATTCCCAGCACCCACAGCTCAGAACCATATATTAATTCCAGTTCCAAGGAACCTAAAACCTTATTCTGGCCTCCACTGATACCACGTATGCAAATGGTATACAAATATACATGCAGGCAAAACACCCATACACCCAAAAATAAAATAAAATCTAAAACAGTTGCTGTCAATTTTGAAATATTAGAAAAAAATTTAAAAAACACAAATGTATCCAGCTATTTTTATTGGCAATTTCAGTTTTAAATCTTCATTGAAAAGAATATTTTCTTTTCTTTCTTTCTTTCTTTCTTTCTTTCTTTCTTTTTTTTTTTTTTTTTTGAGACAGGGTTTCTCTGTGTAGCTCTGGCTGTCCTGGAACTCACTTTGTAGACCAGGCTGGCCTCGAACTCAGAAATCCACCTGCCTTTGCCTCCCAAGTGCTGGGATTAAAGGCGTGCACCACCACTCCCGACTGAAAAGAATATTTTCAAATTTATATACAGATGTATAAGTGTATAAGGACATAGCTGTCAGGCTTACATATGGTAACTCATTTATTTACCACAATGTCCCAAATAAAATAAATATTAATATGTTCATTTTATAAATGAATCCTGGCTTGGGGATGCTTATTCAGCTTTTGTGGATAGTGAGCCAATGCAATGAACTGGAAAGTCAAGTTTACTGTCCTAACCACGTGGCTTCCTGAAACACGGCCTTGACAACATGACAATGCTTTATGTGTAAGCTGTCAGCTTCTGTGCTATGTGCTGTGCACCTGCCATTTCTGTTTATGCTTACGATCCTGGGAGGCACACAGTGTTATGTGCACTTACAGATCAGGAAATAAACCTAAGTATAATCCCTGAGGTCACAGAACTCCTAGCTGGCAGAGTGATGCCACTGAATACCATTCAGCGTTCAGCTCACACCAGTGAAGCATGGCCTCTGTGCTGGGCACCCAGGAGGCAGAACTGAGTCTGAGTGGGGAGGAAAATACTCCTCTTCAATACTTTCAATGGCTCTTTGAATAGAGGTATTAACACATGCAAAAACTAAACAGCAGACACTGTAAAAGCATTAATATCTCTAAAAGTAGACTTTGGTCCCAGCAAAGGACCCTTAATTATCCCAAAGGTTAATTCATTTGCTTTTAAATCTAGGGAGAGAATCTGATTCCTCTTAGACTCCAATATTATTGGCTTTTCTTCTTCACCCTACCCCAACAGGTATTCCTTAAGGTAAGAGCTTCACTTAGCTAGCTGCTGCCTATTTCCTTTCCCAACCCTTACTCTGTCTCCATTTCCTTTCTCTCTTTGCTAGGTACTACCCATTAGGGCTTTATCCCATCTGCTTCCAGTTCCATGCTTGCCCAGTTCTTTTTCAAATCCCTGTAACCTGTTATTATCCTAATGCAAGCACCAAAAGTTCTAAGGTCATCAATTTCTCGTAGATCCTAGCATAACCATTTTCTTATGTTACCCCCACAAGTTTCTCATTACAAAATCAAGCCCAAAGACTCAGTTGGACTTCTTATGTTCGCTACAATCTGGTTGGGATATACAAATTGTCCTTTCCTGTCTTCTCTGGCAAAAGGATGCAAAGAGCAACACACTATAAAACTGCGGTCTTTATTGCTTCCTGAAGATTATTTTAGACATTTTTGTGTCAGGTAGACATACTAGTTTTCTTATCAAACAGGTGAAGTGTGATTAAGGGTACCAATAAATAAAAGACATCAAGTATAGAAAAACATCAATTAAATTTTCTAATTAGAAATATAGAATGAAACAATTTTAACTTAGCATGCATGGATGGTCTTTCTCTGTCTCTGCCTCTCTGCCTCTCTGCCTCTCTGCCTCTCTGCCTCTCTGCCTCTCTCTGTCTCTGTCTCTGTCTCTGTCTCTCTGTCTCTCTCTCTCCCTGTCTCTCTGTCTCTGTCTCTCTTACCTTTCCCCACCAGAAATAGAAATAGGGTTAAAAAGTAGACTGTGATCATTAGATACTTGGCTCTTTACCACACTGACTGCAGGACTACAGGACTTTGCCTCAATTTTCTCTTTATCTTTTTTTTTTTTTTTTTTTTTTTTTTGGACTTTTTTGAGACAGGGCTTCTCTGTGTAGCCCTGGCTGTCCTGGAGCTCACTCTGTAGTCCAGGCTGACCTCAAATGCAGAAACCCACCTGCATCTGCCTCCCAAGTGCTGGGATTAAAGGTGTGAGCTACCACTGCTGGGCTTGGGTCAATTTTCTAACATACCAATTCTCAGTTACCCCACTTATAAGATGGTGGTAGTTACAGTAAATGCTTGATGGTATCGTCTAGAGAATTAAAAGTATGTAAAATGCTTGCCAAAGAGGTATTGAGTTACTACTGAGACTGCCATAGCAACTACTCATATCATCCATATCACGGTACCAATCATGTCATATCATCCTATGTATTAAACCCCTAGGACTGCACTGGATAAGTAGCACACTGATATTTTAAATAAGAGGAATTCCTTCTCTCCCAGCAGGAAGCCAGAAGCCTGAAGTCATGATGCAATGGGGTGGCACTTTATTTGGGGCAATGAGAAAGCTCCTGTAGCTGCTCCCTTCTGATAGAATTCCTTGGCATATCTTGGGATGTAGCTGGACCATTTTCTCTATCTTCATATAGTCTTCTCCTGTGGCCTTGTGGGTTGGTCATATCACTCTCTGCCTTTCAGAAGGATGCTTGAGATCACATTTAGAGTCCATTCAGGTTTTCTGGCACAGTTTCCTTAATTTTCTCACACCTACAAAGAGCCTCTTTCTAAATAAGGTTACAGTCACTGTTTTGGGGGTTATAGAAAAAGGCACAGGCCTATCTTTGGAGCAAAAAGCAACCTCCCCTGTCAAATTAGAAGCTAGTTGAAAGGAATGACCCATTTCCTTCATCTGTGTACATTTCATAACATTAAAACATCTAGAACTATAAAAAGAAGATGATGGATTTGTGGGTTCTCACAAAACTATTAATAAGTAGAAGATTGAGAAGTATATTATCAAAGAGGTCCTGCTTGGACAATTGATTAGAGTATGTGTGCCTGTACTTTCTGATTTTCAAAGTCAAAACAGGGGAGGTACCCACCTAACATCCATTCAAAGAAAGCCCTGATCTTAAATATTTTATAATTCTCTAATAGTTGTATACATCAATAAATGATTAGGGGCAAAATACCATTAAGGTTGTATTGAATATCTAGCTATTGCCTACCTGGTTCAGTCCTGCCCTGAGTGGCTCCATGCTGGAAGAAATACAGCCACAGAGAGACAAAGCCACAGGACTTGCTCTCTTGCCTCTCAATCATGTGAAGATCCTAGCACACCTGGACAACAACCTTCACTAAACTCTCATCTTCCCTGGTCTTTATTGACCCCAAAACAAGCCTGCCATTCATGGCACCCTGTGTTGCTATCTTTCTGCCTGAGATATACTTCTAGACTCTCCCTTTTTCCAAGTTCCCTTGGAGACTGAGAGGACCATCTCCTCCATCAGGCCATAGGTGGAGAAGGCATTGTGAAGAGTTTTGAATAGACAGCCACTGCTTTCCTTGAACCCACCAGCCTGCACTTTTTTGCCTTCTGACTGTGCTCACTAGCCACAGCAGTGAATTAGCTCTCTCCTGCTGATGTATACTATCTCAACATCAGATGTTTGGCAAATGGCCCACCTGGGGCCTGTCTAAATAAGATAAATAATTCTTCAGCGAGTGTGAGATTAAAAAGACAGAGCGTTTGTGTGTAAAAATCCATCTTCTTTCTTAGAATTGTAGAAATCACAAAACGAACACCAAAGCAAGTCTCACACTTTTCATTGCAAAGGAGAAAACTCAGAATAAAGGCCTGCTACTGAATGCATTGCTCGGTCCAAGGAGAGCCATGGTGCATTAAATTCAATAAACCACTCAAGCTTCTGATCGAATATATTATGGGAACACTATAGGCTACAGTTTAAAAGATTAGTCCAGGAAGAAACAATATACTAGTGTATTGGCTTTCTTGCTGGCAGTCTCAGCTCCAGGCAAAAAAGACGGTGCTACCTGATAGTTACCATAGCAACCAGGCAAGTGTTCAGCTGGAGCATTTCCAAACAGAAAAAAAAAAAGCACACCATACACGAATTGCCGTTTGAAGAGAAAGAGGTTAGATAGTGCTGGGAAGATGGCAGCATGGGTGTCTGCCAGCCCAGATTTTGCAGTGTAAGTCTCCACAGCTTCTGAGTTTTGTGGGTTCTCACCACACCTGTTTGGGGGTTCCAAGTTTGGTGGTACAGAGAGTGATTTGGGGGACAACAGTATGGGAAAATGAATGTTGTACCTGCAGGTCTGTGGAGGACCCACTTGACTGAGATGTGAGCTTGCTCTCTTCCCCATAGTGTCATTCTCTGATGTCTGACTGGATCCACCTTTGCATTGTACAGCCATTCCCACTGGAATGCACATCTACGTAAAAGGCTGCACGTGCCGGCTGCCCCCCACACCTGTACCCTGTACACCAATTCTTTAATGGCCAGAGGTGTTTAAAGGAGGAGGTGTTAATTTACTGTATGCAGGATCCTTTCAGTTTATCTTAATGTTGCCCTAGAAAGTGGGGTTGGTGTCTTACCTCTGTGTCACCTCACAACCAGAAGCCTCTCTCGTTGCAGCATCCTTGGAACATTACACCTGACCTCATTTGCATCTTTGTTCCTTTATTTTCTATGAGTGTTTAGCTTCCTGGTTGCAGACTATCCCTGTGGGGCAGATCTAACCTTTTATTTGACTTGACATCTAGCCAGTGTTTAAAGACTGAGCTGACATTCCAATCAGATTGCAAGTAACATTCTGACCTGTGTTCTCGGTGTCGCTAGTGCCGAGGGGTAAGCATCACTTTTAGAGAAAGGTCTGGACCCCCTGCCTGGTCCATACCCACCATCACTTACCTGCCAGGCTCCTATATCATCTGAAAGGCCTGTAAAGGAGCCAGTTCTTGAGGGGTAGGGTCAACAGCCCATGTGCTGTTCATCTCTCTCCATTGCTAATGCATTTGCTTTCCCCCAGCCACGTTTACTTGTCTTGTGTATATGACATAGGATTGAAATTTCAAAACTGCATCACCTATTTGATGCTTGCTGAGGCTCCGCTCCTCCAATGCATTCTGACATAAGTACTTTACTTGTGTGCTTGGTTGCATGATGAAAACAACATATTGGCAGAAAGGGGGTTTTGGTAATTAGAGCTCCACCAGAGCTGGGGCTCCAACCTAGGTGTCTTGTTTTTTGTTTAAAATAAAGGGAAGACTGTATAAGCCTCTAGCTTGTGTCAGGATAGCTGTCACAGGGCTCATCTAGGAATCCATTCTTGTAGCAGTTATGTACAATTCATTCATCCATCCATCCATCCATCCAACCATTCATTTGATCAGCAATTATGTCAGTGTCTGATGGTTGTGCTTGACAAGCAGGCATTCTGAAGAGTAATGAAGAGGAAAAAAAGAGCCCAAGGCTCCACCCTCATGATACTTATAGTTGAGAGGACTCCTTTTTTTTTTCTCCCTTGACCCACAGAAGCTAGAAATGAAGTTTATGACCAACTCTAGAGGTATCAACTTGTGAGAAACAAGAGTTAAAATAAACAGAAAGAGGAAGAAATACAAATACCAGTAAAACATGTATGGGGACAGATTAGCTTTCCTGACAGTGATGAAGCAGTGGCGTGTCTTGTTTGATACTCACACTCTGGGACTCTTCATGAAAAGATAACTTGTCATAATCTTTCAAGAGCAGAGCTCGGTGATAAGTGTGAAAACTACCTACACATATTTTCTACTTAGAAATTCTAAGACTGGCTCTCTTGGGAAACAAGAACAGACACGAAGATTTAGGTAAAGAGATCTGGATGGGTGAGGAAGATGGTTTAGTGGATAAAAAACTTACTATGAAAGCCACAGGAAACATAAAATCAAGGCAGACATGGCACCTACCTTAATTCTTCACATTCACATGGTGGAGACTGGGGACTGCCCCTAAGGGCAATGTGCTAGCTAGACGAGCTGGTACCAGCAAGATCCAGGTGAGGTAAGAGGCCCTTCCTCAGTAAATAAAGTAGGCAGCAATTGAAGAAGACACTGGAAGCCAATTTAGGGTCTCCATATGCATGGGCCCATACATATACACTCACCTGCACACACACACATGTATATATATATATATATATATATATATATATATATATACTCTTACTTGTGCACACTTGCATACATACCACATACACACAATGACTGATTATTATAGTATTAATATAATGTTAAGTAAATACCATAACTAAATAACTAGTATGTGCTGAGGATACCCTACACAGTCTGTTCAATATGACCCCAAGTGACCCTTGGAAAGAAGCATGCTTGCTAGCTGAGGAACGAGCTCAGGAAATTCACAGAGCCTGTGCTGACCAGCTGTAAGGAAGAACAACTTAGAAGGGCACTATTCCTTTTAGTCAACACAGTGTCTTTCTGTTGTGTGTAGAAGAATAAAAACAGACAGTACAGAAGTTTTATGTTGGCAACTCAATTAGAAAATGTGGGGCAGCCATGCCATGGAATGCTAATAACACACACACACACATACACACACACACACACACACAGAGAGAGAGAGAGAGAGAGAGAGAGAGAGAGAGAGAGAGACAGAGACAGAGACAGAGACAGAGACAGAGAGAGACAGAGAGAGAGACAGAGAGAGAGACAGAGAGAGAGAGAGAGAGAGAGAGAGAGAGAGAGAGAGAGAGAGTCAATACAGATCTATCTACTTGGAAACATGATTAAACTATACCCCAAAGCTGGTTAGAACATGATGTTTATAGTGTGGACCCTACATATAAGAGAATCAGTTTATGCACACATTTAAATGTGGGGACATGGTTCAATAAATGACTGTACTAGGCTAGGAAGACAGATATCTCAGGCTACCTTTCCAACCATTATGTATCTTTTCTATATGTTACTACTTTTAAAATGTATATTCTTTATGTAATAATTTTTAATCCTTGAATTTTACAAAGATCCCAGTGTCTCTGAGTTGGTATGAGCATTCCACATATTTGGATAGCACTGTAGTCTTTTGCTGTCATGAATTAACATTGCTTCCCCTGGGGTGTTATAAAACTCATCTTGAATTGAGAGTAGCCTGACTTGGGTTTCAGGCCAACCTCTTCTATTAAAGTGTCCAGGTTGTGACTTGAGGGAAGTCGCATCAACTTGCCTGGCACTGTGAGATGGCTCAATGAGCTAAACTCTGTGGTCCCCTGAAGCCTGAATATTCTATGCACTCCTATGCACTGGTTTTCTCCTTTTGCGACAGCCTGCACACATCTCCAGTCTACAGGAGACAGAGTGCAGAATGCGAAATTATTTTGGCCTATAATAAAAGCATGGATAAACACCTGCCTAACCCATTTTAAGAAATAATAACATGACATTTGTAAACCACTTTGCAGAGCGTTGATGAATCCCTCCCTGGAGGCTATGAGTTTGACTCTAGTTATTGTAGTAATTTTCACGCCAGTATTTGGAGAAAGATTTGCAACTGTAAGGGAGGGGGAAAGTTTTCTCCCTCAATAACTGCTCAGTCTGGATTATGCTTTTGTGTTATGGGAGCAAACTGTATTCAAGACCAGCTTTGGGGACACACAAAAATGACCCAGAAAAAGAAAATGGAGATACTCCAAGTTCTCTGTCTCTCCAGCCGTATCTGTGGGAAGTTGTCCTTTTTCTGGAGTACTGGGCTGGGCTGGACTTCCTCAACAGACCTGATGTAGGACCTCATAGGAACTGCTGTTTTGAGCAGACTTTTCCTCTGGGAAGCAAAAACTGAAATGGTGTTTGCCAATTCCCGTATCTTGCAAAAATAATTCTAATATTACTGAGCAAAGGTTCCACGAGGGGCTGTTTTCATCTCTGAGCGTGCAGAAGTATCCTGGGCTTGAAGTGCAGCAATTTATGATGATCAGAGAATGAGTTAGTGTCCCAATGCCTACCCAGGTAGAGAAAGCAGCCTGTGAAGGGACCATCATCTTCTCCATGTCTGGGAAGATCAGAGGATGAGCTGGAATGATGCTTTGTTGCTGGAATGATGCTTTGATGTTGAACATTTCTGGGCTTTTAAAAATTGCTCAAAATTAACTTCTGAGAAATAAAATGGAAGCGAATTCATTTTGTTATTTCTTATTTCAAATCAGAGAGCTGAGAGTATTTTTTAAAAAACCATTTGATTCAAGCTCACTTCAAATGCCTATCACTCATATTTACACGAAAGAAGCGGTGAGGATTTTGGTTGGAAGACGCTTTACAAACCTAAGCCCCAGAGCCATCTCCAACAAGGCAAAATGTCCACATCCTGTCTGGGTACCACTACCTCCTCCACAGTCCTAACCAGGAAGCCCAGAGATCCCCAGGGCAGGAGGATGACTCAGGAAAGTGCTCGCCTTGCAAACATTAGGAACTGAGTTGGGTCCTTTAAAAATACAGATTTTTTAAACATCAAAATGCATGTTATGATACACAAATGTAATTCCACCCTGGGAGACAGAAACAAGGACCCCTGGGCCCTCAGCTAGCCAGTCTGCCAATTCCAGCTTGTAAATTCCAGGTCATGAGAGACAGTTGGGGAATGTTAGTTGGTGTTCTCTGATCTCCGCGTCAACGCATGTGCACATACACACACACACACATACACACACACTCACACACACACACACACACACACACAGAGGCACACAAAAGATCTTTGCTATATATCTAATGAAGATCTTAAATGATGTGGGTTTTGTTGTTGTTGTTGAATGGGCTTCTTTCTAGAATCTTCCCAAGCCATTATTTACTCTGAGCACTTTACTTCAATCCTATCCCACTATTTCCCAAGCATTCCCTGTTTGCTGACAGCTCTTTACTCGGAACACTTACTTTCTAGCTCCCTACATGTTTTCTATCATTCAAGACCCTGGGTTCAAGTCCTGTTTTCACTACAAAAATAACCACCATAGTTTGGGCTGATGGCTCCCATGGCCAGCACATGGCTCCGAAACAGGCCCCGTTCATTGAGTGCCAGTCATTTCTCTTTCCGCTACATGACTCTGAGGAATCCAACTCAGTCATCAGCCTTGGTGGCAAGTGCCATAATTTGGACTTGCACATGAGCTCCACATGGTGGCTCACACATGCCACCCTCTCGGTGTCATCCCTTTCTATGTGCCAATCCCAGCACAGTTTGGAAGAGACAGTCTGTTTCTGGGGTCTACCTGGTGATTTTATCAAAAGCAGCTGACTGCACTGTTTGGCCATTACTGAGTTTTCTACATTGTGCAACTGTAGCCTCTCTTATTGTCATGCTATACTATATTAATTACTGTGGCTTTGTAGTATAATTTAAAACGACTCACAATTTCACCAAATTTGTCCTGCTTCCTCCGCATTATTTAGGTGGGTTCAGAGTCTTATCTCTTCATATGAATGTGAACATTGCTGTTTTTTTTATTTTTTAACTCTATAAGTGACACTGGGATTTTGATTCTGAATATGGCTTCTTCTAGTGTGTGCATTTAACAATGTTAGCTCTTCCACTCTATGGCTTTGGGATATTTCCATATGTATTTACATCTCCTCCCTCAGTTTCTTTTTATCCATGTCTTACAGTTTTCACATTAGAGACTGTCCATTCCCTTGTTTTAAATCATTCTTAATTTCTTTATTTGTTAATGCTACTGTAAGGTGGACTGCTCATTAATTTTTTTCAGCTAGACTGTTATTTGTATTTAAAGATTCTACTGAGTCTGTCTATTGATTTTGTATCCTGATAGTTTACTGAATTTATTTAGTTTTAAGTTACTTTGTAAAAGTTTTTTTTTTTTTACATGTAGGATTATATCACCTATAAGAAGATGCTGTCTCTGTCTCTCTCTCATTTTCAGATGGTCTTTAACTGTCTTTCTTAGTGTCTTTGTTTCTGTGTCTCTGTATGTCTCTGTCTCTGTCCCTGTCTGTCTGTCTCTGTCTCTGTCTCTGTCTCTGTCTCTGTCTGTCTGTCTGTCTGTCTCTCTCTCTCTCTCTCTCTCTCTGATCTGGTACCTCTGCTACTTTTCAGTTCTGCTATCTTTGCTAGTGTTTCCAGCATTGGGCTGAACAGTTCTGGAGAGAATGGCATCCTTGCCTTGCCCTGGGCTTCAGTGGGACGCTTTTGGGCTTTTCACATAGGCAGTGTCATTAGCTTTCAGCTTCTACATAAATAGCCCTTATGTTGCAAGGAACCTCCCTCTCTTTCATATCTAACCTGTGGAGAACTTAATCACGAACCCACACCAGAATTTCCCTGTGTTTTTTCTGGGTCAGTTGAGATGATCTTCAGAAAACGAATTTAGAGTTAAACAGTCTGAAACATGGACTCTCATTCTGCCCAGGGAAAATTGTGTGAGTGTGAATGAGTGACTCAGACTCTGATTCCAAGCACACATACATTTAAAATAAAGCTAGTGATAGCAAGCTCTGACGAGATGAAGTATACGGAATTAGATAACAAAGTTTATGGCATTTAGACGAATCTCATTAAATTTTAGTTTCCTTCCAACATCCAGGATATTTTGATCAGTTTTCTCTCCATCCTTCCACCTAGCTGACTTGTAGAGGAAACCTTACTCCAAGTAACATCTTTTAGATCATTTAGACATGCAAACTTTCATGTCTTGGCTAAATGATGTCCCTCGGTCATAGTTCAGAGTTACCAATCTCCTAGTAATGAGCACTGGCTTTTACTAACTGGGACTAAAGATGCTTTTGTATTTCAGAGCTCAGTGACAGTCCTTTGGGGTCATTCTCAGCCTGTTATATACGTGTTTTCTATGTGCAGCTCACCAAGGGAGAGAAATAGCTTGCTGAGCATCATTCTAAAGTCACAGAAACTGTTACATTTATATCAAGCACGAGTTCTCTGTAACCATGCCAGATCAGTGGGTGGACCCACAAGGTAGAGGAGAAGGGAGAAATGCTAAATGGTGGACAGCATTCTCCGCAGATAAGCTATGAGAGGAGGTGAGAGGGGCTGGAGCAAAAGTTGCTAATCCAACCCTCCTTGGAATCCCATCTGAAACCTCTCGGGGACAGCTTTCCACCAAGTGAACATGGTGGCCCTACAGCTGCACACACCTTGCAGTGATCATTCCCTTTCTGTTTAAAGTGGTAAATTGAAGTTTGTCAAAGTCATATGGACTAGACAGAGTCTCATGCAAAGCAATTGGCTCTGAGCTATTAGCACAGCAGCTTTCTCGGTCCATTAAGAGTGTGATATAGGAGATGGCCTTTCCTGGTGCTCTTCTCAGTCGCCGGCTCCAGACACATTGCCCTTTCTGGATCTTCAGTCTGTTTCTCTGATTACTTTTTAAGTGTCTCTCGGGAAAGTTTTCCCTCAGTTGGGTGCTCACTCTTCCAAGCCCTTGGCTGCTGTCCCTGTCTCCTTGATCCTTGGTTCCTGCTTTTTAATACAGCACCTCTGAGAAAGCGCATCTGATGGAGACTCCTTACAAACTGTTTTCACTCTTCTGTCTTCTCTTGGCTATTTAGATTCCTCCTTTATATTCTTGCAGCAATATTTCATGTATTCTCTCATCTCTCAATGGTTGCCAAAATATGCAGCTGCTTCCTGCACAATATTGTGAAGATCTGCCCTCTTTATCTGTCAAAGTTATAAAAAGACTCTAACTTCCGAATCCCAGTTAACCATATAGGGGACGACGGAGTTCCTCAGCAACTAACATTTGATCTCTTGGATAATTCCTCATAACTGGCACAGGGCTAACTTCTATGTCTTGATTGGCCTAGGGGCAGCAGATGTACCCCATCGTTCCTGTTGCCTCAGTGACACTAATCAGGGTTTCTTGTTGAGGATGCTGCAGAGGGTAGTTAAAGTCAGCACACTGCCAGTCTGCATCTATATCATTCTTCATACCAGAGTCCCTGGGAGGTGTTTCTATGAGAAAAAAAAAGTCTACTCTTCATTTCTCATTCTTTGTAACCAACAAAATAAGCTAGCCTGTCCTGAGTAAGAACAAGGAGGGAGAGAAGAAGGAAGAAGAGAGGAAAGAGAAGGAGGAAGAAAGGGGAGGAGGAAGAAGAGGAGGAGGAGAAGACCCCCCCCTTTTTTACACACTTCTTCACATAAGGGGAGAAATATCACTTATGCACAGGTTTGTTGATGGAGGTCAGGTGTCCTGTGACCTGTAGTTGGGGAGCCAGTGTGTGAGCTGCATGTCCTTGCGGCCTCATCCACTTTATAGATGTGTGAAAGGATGATGATGTATCTGTCCCAAGGTCCTCTGTGTGGTTGGTAGAGGGGTATTTGATGTGTCAATTTGAAGTTCCTGAGTGTGTATGGGGAGGGCTGTGAAGAGACTGATTTGGCCTTAACTTGAAGCCATGTTGTTGAAAATAGTCTTCCTAAAACTAACCAGTTAATTTTTCAGCCTCTGAGTCTGTTCATTTGGGGCTCAGAAAAGAGAGAGAGAGAATGTAGCCAACTTAAGATCATGTTTTTTTGGTTTCATATATATATGAATATATATGACAATTCTCTTCAATCCTAGAAAATAAAAGTGCTAAATGGCACCTTATTCCCAGTCTTTTTGTACCATGCTATGAGAGTGGTGGGGTGAGAGGTGACTCATGGAGTAAGCTTTATTCTATAGATAGAAAAACAGACACAAGATGGCTAAACAACTGCCAGAGGGGAGGCCACAATAGGGAGACATGAGACAAGCCACATCACATCCTGTCTCATTCATGACACAGGAGACTGATCTGTCTTCCTCGCTTTGTGTTATATGTTACTGAACACCTGGACCCTGATTCAGTGTTGCTATAGTCATCCCTCAGTGTCCTTAGGGCATTGGTTTTAGAACACTCTGCCAAAACCAAATCCCTCGGATATTATAGTCCCTTTTATAAAATGATGTAGCAGTTGTATATAACCTAGATGCATCTTCCCACAGATTGTACATCATCTCTGGATTACTTAGAATGCCAAGGCCAGCATGAGTGTTGTGCACATAGCTGTTACACTCGATGGCTTAAGGAATCAACACAAGAAAGAGTCTGAGCACGTTCTCTACAGGTGCAGTTGTTTTCAAATATTGTTTTTTATGTAAAACTGGTTGAATTTGTGGATGAAAAATCTACAGACAAGAGTGTTGTCTTGGCCAATGCATGTTGAAAGGCTTAGGTTAAGAGGCAGCCTAGGTGTTCCTACCATTCCAGAAGAGAAGAATTTATAAGACTATGACATGGCTCTGTAAGAAGACAGTACTCTTGCATTATAGCCCAAAGACAGATGGATGGGTGGGTGGATGGATGGATGGATGGAGAAGAGATAGATATATGGTAGATACTGTCTTAATTTGCCTGACTTTATTTCTTTAAATTAAGCTACTTCCATTATTTTTGCCCCTAGCATTCCATTCCCTGTCTCCTGCCCGCCGCCAATCCTTCCTTAGTTTGGTTCTGTCTGATTTATTTAAATACCTCTTTACATCTCATTAGCTAATTTTATGCCTTGAGAAAAATCATTTTTGTTTCTTAACTTCAGTTCTCTTAACTTAAAAATTGAACCACTAAGTAAAGCCTCGAAGACCCACTTCAGTTCAAACAATGAAAAAACCGAGGCATCTCATTGGTGGGGAACAGTGGCACAGGTTCATGGGTAGTGAATTCTCCATCATCAATACTGCCTTTAATGATGGGGAAACTCATTAGAAAATACTGCCAGAGGTCTCCTGGGAAACTCATCAGAAGTGAAGAATGAGTCAGGCATGATGTGCGGCCTCAACATGGAAGGAACATTTTGTTTCCAACTAATAGTATTATGTTAGCATGGAGTTCATCGGATACCAGTCACTGCTTGCCTAACTAAGTTGTACCTCTGAGAGGAAACATGTAGGACTGAGCAAAGCTTACTAACCATGTTAGAAGTCTTTAAGATTTAGCTTAAAGAATCCCTCCTTGTAAAGTTAAAAACAAAGTTTGTTTTCATTTCTTTCATCAATTATGTGGATCCCTGACCATGAAGAGGGGTGATATTTATAACAGCTTCTTCTGGCATTGGGCACCCCAGCATCATGATACAGAGATGGAGTTCCATATAGCAGTAGCCTTCAAAACAATTGCAGCTTGAAGTAGGACCACTGTGAAGCTGGTCTTGACTCAGTCTTAAAGCTTGATTGATCCCACAGTGAGAGAGAGCAGGGCTGATTAGTTAATGAGTGTAATATTTCTGGTGATATCCAATAAATGCCATGATGGAATCTATGAGATTGGCTTTCTGCAGACAGGTAATACTGTGAGAGTCAGTGTAGCTTGGAGAATCCCCTGTCTTTCTGTCATTCAGGTCTGTGTGATTGTGATCTTATCCAAGCTGAGTTTCCATAGCTTCAATACCAGTTTGTTTCCGCAGCCTCATGAGCAGCCTCAGTTGGGTTTATATTGCAGTTCTCTGGGAACAGTGGGTAGAAGTTTCCATTTGAAAAGCTAATGACTTAGATGCTTGGAAAGATTGGGAAGGGGTGTGTGTGTGTGTGTGTGTGTGTGTGTGTGTGTGTGTGTTAGAGGGCCTTCTCTCCACTATAGAGAAATGCTTCTATTTGTGTTTTGCATATTAGAATTTTAAGGTAATTACTTCCCTTTTGCACAGTGGGCCTATCGTTGATCACCAGGTTTGTAAGGCTCTTTCCCTGGGACAGCGATAACATTCTGACAGACCGAAGCACCATGATCCATTCTTATCCTTGATGTGTGTGTGATATGTTGTCTTCATTATCAAAATGCAAACTCTGAAGTGAGTTTTACCTGCTTGCGTTTGGATCGGGGACTAACACAGTGTTAATGCAATACAGGTTTTGATGGAGGTGCGACGTTCTAAGGGAATGGCGGTAGTGACATGATCACATATCAATCTTGACTTTTATATAGTATATGCTACTCGTAGAGACCACTGATCCCTCCCATGTAATTTCAGTAGCATTTATGGAGGGACCATACTTAGCAATGACAGACATTTGGAAAATGCACATGCAAACACACACACACACACACACACACACACAAGGAGAGAGAGAGATATTTCTAGCAACACATTACTCTCTCTTCATAACTCTGTATGTGTGTGTGTGTGTGTATGAGAGAGAGAGAGAGAGAGAGAGAGAGAGAGAGAGAGAGAGAATGCCCTGTGCTTGAAGCCCTGTGCTGGGCAGCTGTGAAATGATTAAGGGCCTGTTTGTCTCATACTGACTTTGGCCCAGCTCTTTTGAGTCCAGTCTTTTCATCCTTCCCTAGCCAAACTCTATTTCTTGGAAAGCCTTCACATGCTCTGGATTAGGTGGCAGAAAAGATTAAATGACAGCATTGCTTATACAAAGCTGTTTATAGTTTTAAAAGGAACAAAGCTTCTGCTCATTGTGAACTGAAGGACTAGGACTCTACTTGTGTCATGTCACATTAAAGAAGTCAGAAAGGTGACAAGAAACTATAGCCACAGACCACAGAGTGACTCGCAGAGGAGGCTGAGATCAGAGAGCCATGCCCAGTTCCGGGCAGGTATAAAAAGCATGTTCAAGGAATCACTAAACTCAGACCGGTCTAGCATATGCCCTAGTGACAAGAAACTATACAGGGTGCACCTGCACAGAATTCAGTATTCTGGTGGGAACTTTGGAATTACCCATGAAACTCAAGAGAAGACAGTGAGAGCTTGCTGGCTCTTGAGGAAGCAGTTTGAAAGCAAATATTGTTCAAATGAGTGCTTCTCTCACTGAACATGTGCACACTTGGTGAACTACACTGTATGAACAGAGATAAACAAAGAGAATGTACTTTGGGGGTGGGGGTGTCGCTTGTCAGCTGTTTGAAATTTAAAATGGGGAGAAGTATGAATTTATGCCCAATCCCTTGAATTCTCCCACCATGAGGAAAGATTCTATTATTTCAACATGAAGATACTTGCATGATCTCCAACGTTGGGGAACTTCTCTGGAAGCTATTGATGTTTCCAAAAACTGGGGCAGTCTGCAGCGCTCTGTACAGAAGGCATATTGTGAATGGCGAGAGATCTCGGAATCTCCCTGGAGAATGGAAAGGCTGACGTGCTGTGTTCTCGAACCCTCAATACTTCATTTCCTCATTCCTGTGGTCCGCCTGATGAGCCCCCAAGCAGTGCTGATGGATTAGCAAGTCTCTTCTCCTGACTTCAATGGTCCATCATGGTTAGCTATGCTCAGCCTTACTGTCTTTTTAGTGACTGTGTGTTTGCTTCCCTTTCCCCCCATCTTTTATGCATGCCTCCATGTGACACTTATTGATATCACTGTTGCTGAATTTGGGCAAGCTTCCAGAGAAGCTTGGAGTCGCTCTTACTTTTTCGTCCAATAAATTCATCTGTTAAGCATTGGGAGAAGAATTCTGGAAACTCCATCACTCGCTGGCAACCCTCACATTTCTTAGGAGAAGAAAAATCTTCAATCTAGTTGAAACCATATTTCTAATGTTGGAATGGGTTTAGGATAAAAATACATTGCACATTTGGGCACAGACCTTGATTTTTCAACATACATCTTTTGTGTGTTAGAGACTGGTGATGCACATTGCCCCTCCTGGGGATCCACCTTTTTTTAAGGCATTAAATTGCCTGCTCAGATGAATAACATATCCCACCTTGAATGGATGAGCTCATTAGCAATGACAAAATTTATGTGTGTGACATGGAGAAGGAAGGGGAAATTAAAACCTTATTTCACGCATATATTTTATGTTTACAAAAAGGAAAGAGAGACTCCCTTTGTTTGTCTAGCTGATAATTCAGAGAGGAAAGGGAGGTGAACTCTGGTTTGGGGCAGGTACAGCTCCATGCCATGTATTCCACACTGACAGTTCTTGCACCATTCAGTGTATAAGCCGCTGAGAAATTTCATGGTTTGTCTTGGTTCTTTCTTGGGTCTTTTAACTTTCCTGTGCCCACTGCTAGTCTCATTTATCTTGGAAGTTATTATCACCAGGCAATTCTTTAGCTTGAGGAACTCCAATTACTGTCTGTTCTTTTAACATTTCCCTTTCCTAGCTTGAGGGTCCTTAAAATGAAATCCCTACACCAGCATCGGTGCTGGAGCCTGTTCAAGATGCACAGGTATGGGGGGGGGGGCACTGTACAGCTAATGGGTGAAACAGTCTGGGATGAGCCAGCAATGTGTTTTAAACAGCACTCAGGGGGTTCTGACAGACACCCTGCTAGAAAAAAGACCCGAGGCTGTTCTTTGCCCTTGTTCAAAATAGTGAAGAAGAAACCACAGAACAGATCCAACCAGCCAACTAGAGATGGTGCCTCCATCCCAAAGGTCAACAATCAACAGTTTCTCTCCAGAAACTGCTCCAGGACACCAGCCAGTCACCAAACACTCCCACTCTGCTGCCACCAAACACCGTCTCCCCTCATTCTCCTTATGCCACCACATCTTGCTTTAATCAGAAAATTTCCTGAGGTTTGTAACAGGAACTCTTCATTGCTTTGAAAGCTATGAATTTCAGGTATTTTTTCATATATATGATTAAATTTTCAGTAGAATGATCATCATAAACTTGGGGCAGGTCAGCCTTTTTTTATTAAGAGAAGCTTTGCCTGTGTTGTCAATGCTTCTGTGGGAGAGAACTTTGAGGGTCAAAGTCTGTCCTATCCAAGATAAGAACCAAATATGGTTTAGAGTATTTATTTTATACTAAAATGGTAAAAAGAATTAAAAAGCACTTATCTATTAGAGTACATCAGTAGCTAGACTTTAACTATAAAGAGTTGTTGTCTGGTACTATCAAAAGAATATGGAGAGAACTGAAGGCATGGTATGGCATCCTTGCTAAATCATAGTCTTCTACAGAGGAATCAAGGGGACAAAAACAAGATGGAATTGAAAATAAAGATTCATGGGGCCCCAATGGACATTGGTTAGCTTTTAATGAAACTGAAGAAGGACTTGCTTGAGCACACAGCTTGTGATTGCAAATGTTATTGATGAAGAGTTCAAGCCCCATCAGAAAAGATTGGACGTTATTTCATTACAGTTCCAAAGAGAAGGGAACTAATTGTGACAATGATGGTGGTGGTGAGAAAATGTTGCAAAGAATCATGGGACTCAAACCATCTAAGGGTAAGCAGTCGTCTCTTAGACTAAAAAGAAAGGAGATCTCATAGCATATAATACATAGACAGGTTGAAGAGGGAAAGGAATTGGGAAAATACTTTTGGGGAACTTGTCAGAGTGAAAATAATTTGGAGTTGGGATCTTTAATACCATGACCAGGAGGTTAGATGGATTCCCAAGGATCCAGTGTTGGCTTCAGTGTCCTGGTGTAAGTCTTAGATACAAGAACCTACCTTTGTTGGTCCTAAGAGTAACAAACTGGGTACTAACTTGTGCCCACTTTTTCAATTCATAATATATAAGGCTCTTAGACTCACTGTTACCACATCTGAACTAAAGAATCAGCCAGGTGAAGGAGACTGTGAGGTGAGACTATTGTTTTGCTAAGGAGAACCACAGGTCTTCCTTCCTCTCTCTGGCCACTGATGACAGAGAAGCCCACCATCTGTGAGGCAGAAAGCAAGCCCCAACCAGAAGCAGAACCCTGAATGAACTTTGAGCTTAGATTTCCCAGCCTTCAGGACAGAGAGAAAATAAGTTCCTGTTATTTCCGATAGCCAGACTAAGGTACTTTGCTATGATAGCCTGAGAATTCAAGCAGTGTTGGTAGCATCTGGGTTGGAACAACCATTTGTCATGAGGGTCCCATAAACTGCAGGTTACTTCGTGTGGCTTATTTACAATTAAGAAATGCCAGTAAGATCATTCTGTCATATGTTAACCATTTTCTCTCATTTCTCTAAATGTGTCTTAAGGTGAACAAGTTCTTTCTGTCTCAGTAGAAGGTGCAAAATAAGCCGGTAAGCAGACAATTCCCTGTTGTTTCTGGTATCCTAGTGACTGTTGGGGATGGTTTATACTTGCTGTGGGTCAGGAATGTTCTACAACAACAATCTCAATCTTCTTGCCAAGAAACCACAGCATTGGAATAGGGTCTTTGTAGGAAGCGAAATCCCTTGTCTTGTCACCAATTGACTATGGCACTGTGTGTCATTGAGAAGAGCAAGAAGCACCATGATGGTGGCACACACAGTGAGTTCAAAGGCTGCCTGAGCTGCACAGTCAGAAACTCTCCCAAATGCCAGGGGCTAGTATCTGGCTCAGTGGGACAGACCTTGCTCAGCGTGCACAAGGATGTGGGTTCTATCCTAGAGGGCTTGCATCCTGAGATAAAACAAAACAAAACACAAGGAAAGTCACTAAAGGGACATTTTGGTTAGTACTTGTCAAATCAATAGAGCCCTTTTATTTCTGATGTTGCTAACTACTTAGGAAAAATAATCCCTACATTTTACTATTATGAGTGTGGCAGATTTATGATGAACCCTCATATGTGTTATTTTCTAAGGGAGCTGTTTTTCTCACCTTGGAAGGGCTGTGTTAAAGCCCCGGACACTTAATGGAGCTTCCCTGACCCGCAAATGGAAGCTGCATTCTTTATTTTGTTGCTCTGGAGAATCTACATCTTTGCTTTGTACTGTCAGACTTTAATTTTACCCACTTTAAGTGGTTTCCGTATGTAATCCCTGGCAATGGGTACATTTATACATTTATTCACTTAGTAACCTGTATTTTTTTTTCTGTTTTATGATTTGTGTCACTTTTTGTAAATTGTACTTTCTTAAAGGAATTGGTCCAGTTGATGTAATTGACTACCTCTCCCAAGATCTCTTTTTGCGAGATGTTTGTTGTTTGATCTGTCTGGCACAGAAGGAATGTTTATTTGCTGTTTGGGATAATGAAGGCACAGCCCCCTCTGCAGAGGCAAAGGCCCGGAAGGTTGGTTTGAAGTGCCTAGGGTCTCTTAGGCCTAAACTCAACTCTGATACAACAGGCGCCTGCCCAGATGTCACCATGGAACATGAAGATTCACAGGAGATGAGTGCCACAGAAGCCTTGTGTAATCTGCCTAGCACACATGGGGCAGGCAGATGAGCTTGTGAGCCTAACTGGTCAGACCCTCCACAGTTCCTAAGAACCAGCAGAAGGTGCTGCCAAAACAGAAATGACACCTGC
This sequence comes from Mus caroli, assembly GCF_978045245.1. Lineage (NCBI taxonomy): Eukaryota > Metazoa > Chordata > Mammalia > Rodentia > Muridae > Mus > Mus caroli. The sequence continues at coordinate 60,754,303 of NW_028227256.1, forward strand.
ACCCGCAGATGTCCTGATGTGGATGGAGTGGGACTGGAGCTCGTGGGACCTCATGTAGATAAAGAACTACAGACAACAAGGGGTGCTGAGAGCTGGGCAAACAGTCTTCCTCAAGACCACATCAACTGGTCATCCAGTACAAAATCGTCAGTCTTGAAACATACATATAAGTAATGTCATAGGTACTGAGCACATTGCATTTGTATAATAGACCACACACACACACACACACACACACACACACACACACACACACATGTGCGTAGCAACAATTGGGGAAAGGAGTTTGAAAGAAAGCAAGTGAATACACAGGAAAGTTTAGGGGGAGGAAAGAGAAGGGGAAAATAATGTAATCAATTTATAACCTCCAAAAATCAAAAGAATGGAAACAAGAAATCAATGCCTTTGAGTGAACATTTTTTAAAAAGTTGCAGCTAGAATCCCTCTATCTTTTACACTTGTAGAGCTGAAGTGACATATCTTGCCACACCCCTGTCCATCCCCCTCCTCCATCCCCTCCCACTCTATCCTCCTCTCCTCTCTTTGATCAGTCATTTTTTAAAAATTACTTTATTGTAATGAACTCACAAATTAAATCATGACAGGGCTAGATCAAGGTAGCCACTCAACCAAACACACATTTGTTCCTGGACTCTGAATTTCAATGAACTTGTGTCCACCCAGGATGGCCATCCTAAAGCCATGGGTTTCACACTTGCACTTTCAAGTACATTTTCATACATTTGTCCACCACAGGTGGTGGAGCCATTGACAAAGTTGTAACAACAACAACAACAACAAAAGCCGCATGCTTATTTCCTCCTTCAGGGCTCATGAATCCTTTCCTTGCATCCCTCCCATTATCATCTAATGTTAGCCCTTTCTTGTTATAGCAAGCCCACACTCACAACTGTTTGCATGTAAGCATGCTCATTACAGGCTAGGGCTGGCACAAGAGGTCTCTCTTAGTCTTCATTGCCTCCCCTAATGCTATATATTCTTCGGTCTGATGTGCTGAGTATTGGTAAATTGTAATGATTCTCTTTTAAATGATAGCTATTGACTATTGATCTTTTAGCTGCCTGTTTCTGGCGTCTGGAGTCACTCATTCTGCTCTGATATTACTTCTATCTTTTGCTCTGGATTTTTTGTTTCCTCTTCTTATCCCGGCTTCTTCAGCATATCCTATGTCACCACAGCTGGTGTGCTTCTGGCTTCTGGAAAGCAAGTCAGATTATTGATGGATCACACCATTCTCATTTCCTAACAGAGATATTATTGTTTTTTTTTTTTTAAGGTTCTCTCTCCTTTTAAAAACTATTTATTTATTTCACATAGGAGTCCTCTATCTGCATGTACACCTACATACCAGAAGAGGGCATCAGATCACACTATAGATGGTTATGAGCCACCATGTGATCGCTGGGGATTGAACTCAGGACCTCTGGATGAGCAGACAGTGCTCTTAACCGCTGAGCCATCTCTCCAGCCCCTAATAGAGATATTAAAGCAATGAATTGCACTCAGGCACACACTGCTATCACATTCCTCTCAATGCTTGATATTATGTTTTCATTACTATTCACTTCATATTTTTAATGTTCTCTTTGACCCCTTGACTGTTTTGATGTATGGAGTTAATTTCCAAGTATTTGAAGATTTCTAACATGTTTTGCTATGACCCACATTTAATCTTATATTATTATAGTCTGAGAACATATATCTTATATCCACCTTGGCAAGTGCTTACACATTTGAAAATAATCCATGTGTTTGATGTTGTAGACATTGGATATTTTTCTGAAAGGCCAACTAGTGATGTCATTAATAATATTCACACTTTTTGATATCATTTCTGATTTCTCTGTGTTATCAATTACTCAGACAGGTGCCAAACTTATCAAATTTCTGGCTTTTAAGATATTTTTCTTTTATTTGTTTGGTTCTTGCCTTTCTAATTTTGAAATACTCTCTTTTTTATTTTATGTGTTTTCATTTATTTTTAATCTATTCTTCTCTTATATGTTGAGCCACGATCTCAGTTTCCCCTCCCTCCATGCTTTCCAAGCCATCTCCCCCAGAATCCACTGCTCCTCTGTTTCCCTTCAGAAAAGAGCAGGCCTCCCAGGGATATCAACTGGACATGGAAAAACAAGATGCAATAAAATAAAACTAAGCACATGCCCTCATGTCAATGCTGGATGAGACCACCCAGAAAGAGAACATGGGTCTCAAGAGCAGGCAAAAGAGTCAGAAATACCCCCTCTCCGTCTGTTAGGAGGTCCCACACTCTCATACCAGGCGTACACCCAGGAGAAACCTATTACGCATTCTGGATAATGATCTTTTATCACTTTTTATAACTCTTGATCTCCAAATATTATTTGAGTGATATTACTCTAGCCATACAACCTTTGTATCTCTAGTGCTTAAATGTTTTATCTTCCTGTATGTGTTTCTGTGCTATTATCTGTCCAGTCTACTTCCAGATCTCTCTAAGATGGGGGAGGCAGGAAAGTGAAGAGATTAGAAAATGGCTCTCTTGACCAACAGTATTTGTATTTGGTATTTGTGTTCCCTTTCAAGTGCATGAGTGCCTGCATGCCTACTGTGCTTTGTGTGTATGTGCACATGTGTATGTATTCTGATTACATCAGAGTTCTTTCAAGGATTTGTTTACATTACCCTGACTGTCAGTGAATCTCTGACTTCTGCATGAAGATAGACCCATCTCTATGATGAATGGCCTCTATGCTGCCTTTAGCACTTACCCATCTGCTGGTGTCTGCTGCCTCAGCCTTTCCAAGATGGGTTCTTCCATCCTTTCCTTTTAAGGAGAAATTAAAAGACATTTTATACATTTTGCTTGGGATTCTCACCCAAAGCCAAAGAAATACTTATTTACATCTCCTTTGTTCTAACAATGCTGAAAGAGTTAATTTTCAAGGAACTGCCTCTAGTTACCTTCAGTGCAGCTAAGCAAATATGCCCCCACCATTCAGCTTTCTAGATGGGCTTAATGGATTCCAAATTCCAATGGAACATTACAAAACCTTCAAGAATATTTATGTTGAGGTCTCTTTCTTTGTCATGACACAGAGGTTATGGACACTCAGTGCTCCCTATAGAGAGATGGGGTTCACTGATGCTCCAAATGTTCCTATCTCCAGATCCCACCCTGATGATATCTAAAGAATCAACCGCATGGCAAGCCTTGCATTCCCTTTGTACAATACCTGATTATTCATCTCGCTTTGAGATGAACCGTTCTCAGTTATGTAATCACACACACAGAAAGAGAGAGAGAGAGAGAGAGAGAGAGAGAGAGAGAGAGAGAGAGAGAGAGAGAGAGAGAGTCAGAGACATAGAGAGACGAAAATCCCGAGTTTTAGGGCATAATGATGCAATAGCCTGCCTCTCTTCTCTACAAAAAACAATAAGATTATCCATAATTTACTGATGTGAAATGATCTGTCCTATAATACCAAGAGGAAAGAACAGATGTTGCTAATTTTCAAAAGATGGACATAGAAAAAGCATTTTTTTTCTTCATGTGTATGTGTGTGTGAAGGCCAGAAGTTAACATTGGGTGTCTTCCTCAATCACTTTGCTTAATGAAGCAGGGTTTCTTTCTCTTGTTGAACCCAGAGTTTGCAGACATAGCTACTATAGTCATATTGCCCTAAGAGTTCCCCTGTCTCTGCCTGCAGAGCATTGAGATTACACGTGGGCTGCCACACCCATCTGGCTTTTACATAGGTGCTGGAAATCTCAACTCTGGTCCTCACATATGCTTAGCAAGTACTCTATCCACTGACAGGTCTCCCCAGCTCCTCCCATATACTTTTGTTTGTATTCAGTAAAACACAGGAACTGGTTGGCTGCTTTTGAAGATAGCCAGGGATAGATTATGGTACATTTTTTGTATTTATGAGTGCACTGTAACTGTCTTCAGACACTCCAGAAGAGGGAATCAGAGGGTTGTAAGCCACTATGTGGTTGCTGGAAATTAAACTCAGGACCTTTGGAAGAGCAGTTGGTGCTCTTAACCACTGAGCCATCTCTCCAGGCCTGGTACATTTTTAATTTACAACTATACTTCCAAAGAAGACTTAAACACACACACACACACACACACACACACACACACACACACATACACACACACACATGGGAGGGAAAGCAGATGAAAGCTCTGCTTTCACAGAGCTTGAAGAGAGAAAAGACGAGCGATTGGTTGCTGTTCTGGATTCAAGATGGAGGGAGATGCTTCATGGTCTTTCTGTCAGGGTCGTGGCTATTCCATATTTTGGCTGAGATACCCTTCTCACTCTAGATTTTTATTGACACCCACAGATTTGTTTACAAGAGGCTGAGGACCTGCCTTAGAAACTTTGAGCTGTAGCCACAAATGGGTTCAGACATAGGACATGACTACTTGGTGAGATTTGTAAAGACCAAGGATTGCCTCTGACATAGCATGGAGAGGTTGTGTGTGGGGAGATGTGTGTGTGTGTGTGTGTGTGTGTGTGTGAAAGAGAGAGAGAGAGAGAGAAAAGTATTTGTGTTTGGTGTGTTTTTCATGCAGAAAATCGTGTGTGCCATATTCCCTGGGTTTGTGCCAAGCGTGAGGCTTGCTGAGGCCATGTTTGCTGTAGGGTTTTTTAATGAAGAGAAAAGCAGGGGAAAAGAGCCCTGACTTTCTCCTCTGTCTGCACTGCTCAGTTTTCCAGGCACACAAAGGTGGAGATCAATGGACAGTCCAGCAGGAGATGGGGAGTACTGGTGGCCAGTCATCAGCATGACTCTCCTGACAAAGCCTGGAGCCCTAGCTTAGTTAGAGAGAAGCAGCCCATGAGGACTGCTCCACTGGGATCTTCACAGGCAAGAGTGCAAGTGGTGAACGATGGACCCGCACCGTGGGGCACAGAGGACTAGTGTGGCCTGGAAGAGGCTGGTGGCTAGGGAGGCACCTGTAGCAAGCAGCCATCTTAGGTTTTTCCATGAACACATGGCCCACTTTCCTTTGGGAATCCCAGATAATTAGATGCAGGTGTGGGTGTGGGTTGAGTCAGAACCTACAATGTTCAGGATAACATTTGTAATCTCTTGTGTTATCAGTCATCATTATTATTACTTAACATGGAAGCTAATGGAGCCTGGAAATCTAATTACTTGCATGTTTTATTGTTGTTTTTTTTGTTTTGTTTTTAGTTGGCTTTGTTTTGTTTTGTTTGTATGAGAGAAATTTATATCTTAGCAGAGTAGTTAAGAGGAAAAAGTTTTAAGAAGTTGTGGAGAAAACAAGGACAGGTTGTGAAGTTCCTGGTCCCAAATGAGCAACAGGGACCAGGTGGGGAGACAGAATGCAAAGAAAGGTAACTTTCTTCTGAGGGAAGGGGCTGAAATGAAGAGCGATTCTCACGTATGGACTAGGCTCCTTCACTATAGTCGGAGGCTGTCCTCAGCTAAGAGACAATTAGGATAAATGAAAACAATGTGAGCAGTGGTCTAAGGAGGCCAATGGTGTGTCCATCCTTTTGGAGCTGACTCCAGAGCTACAAAGGGCTTATTGAATCATGCAAAGGGCTTCACTGACATTGAAGACCATGACTGATGAAGTAGCAGAGTCTTCCATGGCTTCCTAAGTCCTGATCTCAGGAGCCCTCCATTGGACTTCCTTGGCACTCAGTGCTCCCCCTCTAATTATTTTAATCATGTTGTGGTCCATTTTTGAATTCTATTCTTCCTACCACCAGTCAATCTCTGGGCCCTGAGAAGACGCTGCTCTCACTCATGTTGGTTAGGGTTAGGGCGAATTGGAAACTTAAGGGTTCTTTGGGAAGTCGGTTGGATGGTGTTTCGCTGGAGCAAACACATGAAGGAACATTTAGCTGAAGTAGATACAGGTGAAAGGATGTTCTGCAAAAGCAAGCATGTGAAAGGACACTTGATGAAGGATTCTTTTCTAACAACACACATGTATTGGTCTGCCTTACATTGTGTAATTGAGCTGCATTAGTCAGGACTCCATAGACAGAAGCATGTCTATGGAGTGTGCTGCAGTTTCTTGCTGCATTCTCAGACTCAGGCTGACTAGCAGTAATGTCAGCTGAGGCAGATACATGCTGAGGCAAGACATGTGGAGAACACGTGATGTTTGGCAAATATAAATAGGACTCCAGACAGTGACAGGGGCTGAGCTTGGCTTGCTGATACAGCTAACTGTGCAATGCTTGTGGGTCTCAAGTCTTTAATGATCTTCACTTCTCTAAGAGAGGCACAGCCAGGAACTTCTCTTGACATTCTTCTTGGTCCCTCCTGCTAACTTGAGCCAAGGCTGAGGCCTGGCTGTCTCTGCTAGGTAGTGCCACCACTGCTGATCTGTGTTTGCTATCCTGACTCTATTGAACTGTACTGCTGGTATATCCATGAAGTTTGTGAGTGAATCCAACTGTCACTGCTGACCTGTGAAAAGAACTGCTGATTTCCAGACACTACAGATAGGAGTTGTTCCAAAGGACCTATCTAAACAGGTTCATTTTCCCTGTATCCTTTCTTTCCCACTACCACTGGTGGGTGGTGGGATAAAAGGGAAGGTAAAGAGTTTAAGAACCATCATTAACAATAGGCATTGAAAAAATTAGTTCCATTAGGGTCCTTTCAAGTTAAGACGTGCTGTCCAAGGAAGGAGAGAGGCTCATGAGATGCAGTAGTCTCACACACTTCATAAGCCCAGGAAGTTCCTGAAGCAAGACTCATAGGCCACTGCAGGGTTGGGTAACAGTAAGTGAGAAGAAGAGAGTCTTGAATTCAGCTAACTGCAAAGCATGCAGGAAACTCTGGGGTGCAGCTTTTGTAAGTTGTCACTATAATGGGGAGAGCTTTTCAGTGAGGAACTGCCTTTGGGCCATCCACACTGCTTTAAGTAACCCAGATAAACTCAGTGGTTCACCAAACTGGTCTGGTAGAATTGTTGTTGGCTCTTTTGTTGGTTCCCCATCTAGGGTTGACAGACATGGCTCAGATCTCCCTGAGAGAAGTTTCTTGAGCACCAACGATGTCCTTCTGGGTTTGTTTCTTCTATTATTTATAGTCCAAAGTATATTGGGTACTCTGTGAATGCTGGATAGAAATGCATCAAAAACTATTCATGTGGCAGTTGTGAGCTGTCTTCTATGGATCACAGAAGCCCGGGGAGAGAAGCCGAGAGGAGATGATGTAGATGACCCAAGGTTATTTGTGGATTTGCAGGGAGGGTGTGACAGGAGGTGAAGGGTGGGAGCTGTGAAGGGTGTTGACCAGAGCCTGTTGACAAGATGCTCCAGTAGGGCTGGGTTGGGCAGCATGTGAAAGGTGGCCCTAATCCAGGAGGAGCCAGGCTGGGGTGAGGCCTTGGGAGGGAAGGGCTAACAGGAAGTGTTAGGGTTGAAGCAGGGATGAAGTATGACCTCTGGCTGGCCCAGTGTCCCCTGGTCCCTGAGCTCTGCTTCTAATGAATTCCTCACAATCCAATGGGCACTCCCATAGTCCAGGGCGAGGAGAGGAAAGATCTAGATAGTGAATAGATTCTATTTGGAAAACAGTCTTGTAAGACACAAGAAACAGGCATTAGAAATTGGCTGTCAAACTACAACATTGACATTAAAGTTTTACAGAAAACTTTTCTCTAAAGCAGTTGTTGTGGTTTAAATGTAATGTGTTCCCTACAGGTTCTTGTGTCTGAACTGGTCCTCAGCTGGTGCACTCTTTGGGAGAATTGTGGAACATTTTGGCCATGAAGTCTTGGCTTGTAGATAGAGAGCTACAGGATCCGAGCTTACGGGTTATGGTCAGCCCAGCCCCAGTTTCTGGTTCTCCCTTTCCCCCAGTCTTGTGTGTATGTATGTATGTATGTATGTATGTATGTATGTGTGTATGTGTTTATGCACATATGATGTGTACGTGCAAGTGTGTGTGTATGCATTCGCATACATGACACATGTGACAACCATGTGCATGCATTCGCATACACACACACATGCATGCACATGGTTGTCACATGTGTGTGGAGCCCATATGTAGACAGTGTCTTCCTCAGTCATTACAGCTGGCAAGTTCTGCTTGCCCCAGTATGATGTAACCAGCCACCCTATATACTGCTGCAATGGTGTCCCTGGGGTGAGCTGTTCCAGCCATGCTTTCCCTACCATAATGGACTGTGCTCTCAACCTACAAGCAATGATAAATCTTCCCTTCCTTAAGCCACTTCTTTCAAGTATTTTATCACAGCAATGAGAAAATAACTAACACAGTAGTTGAGAGACATTTACATAATCCTGCGGTTAAACTGTGCAATTCTTATAGCTTTTGCCCACAATCATTATATTGATTTTGAATATAGGTACACACTGAAGTCATCATTGTCAGTCTAGGACTTGGCACACAGAGGTGCTGTCCAGCAGGCTGACAAGTTCCAAATCATTCCCGAGCCTTGAGCTCATTAGTTTAGTAATAATTAGAACTCATTTCCACTGACATCTTAATCAGTGAAATTTATACACTTGCTCTAATGGCTTCCTCATGGTGCAGGTTTTGGGGTACCATTAACTGAATCCACCTCATTCAGATTCCTGAGATGTCTTACGGTGTGTTCATTTAGTTCTCCTATCAATTCCTTCCTGACGAGAATCTATCGTCGTGCTGTAATTCTGATTGCTGCCAGGAAAGACAGTGAGAGGTTGGAAATGGACCACAGAAGCCATGGCATATATGCCACGAGCAAACTAAAACACTGTCTGTTCTCTCTCTCTCTCTCTCTCTCTCTCTCTCTCTCTCTCTCTCTCTCTCTCTGTGTGTGATCATCTTTGATCTATTTCTAAACTGTGCACATTGCAGAAAATAAACAGTAATCCAAATGCTTCTTTGCCATAGAAATACAAATGAAGGGTGCTCAGTGGAATGCACTGGGCTCATTTCGTATCTGTTTGTAAATTCACTTCAAAGCCTCCTATTGCCTATATACATGTGGCTCTTTGATTTCTCCTTTGAAGTGGTTGTAACATCTCCTTGGCTCTTTCACTAATTGATGCAGTAAAGAAAAGCTTTGATCCATGACCATTTTATCTGAGTCTCAAGTTTTCGGTTTTTCTGTCTTTCTTTCTTATTATTTTTTTTAACCTAAGATCCTTTTACAACATCTAATTAAGCTTCACCTAGCACTGGACCAGAGATATAAGGAATGCGTGGCTTGAACATGTGAGGAACAGTTGTAAGCTATGTACGAATCAGGCCAATGGGTAGATATAATACCAGAGAGCCCAGGTGGCCATTGGATCAGAGGGGAAATAAGAGTTGGAATGAATGACAGAGATGATCAACTATAACTCTTGCCAACAAAAGGAAGCATTGAATCTGAGGAAAGCTATGGCGGGAGTCAGCATGACCTGTTTAGAGTTGTTTACTCTCCCAAAGCCTAGATGAGAAAAACTCCATGGTTAAACTTTATTCAGCTCAGTGCGATGAAGCCAGGGGTTCTTATACTCAGCCACCTGTTAAAAACAGCTAAGGAAATATAAGAAATACTGATTTCAGGGACCAACCCCAGGAACTCAGCTAGAATTGGTCTGAGGAGTAGGGAAACAGAGAAAGCTCCTCAAAAGATTCTAAAATGAGACAAGTTAGGGAACTCTCGAGCTGTGGAATGTGTAACCTGGCTTGCTGTAACCCTCCTGCTGGTGTTATGAGAGGAGTTTCACCCTTGTTTTACAGACCAGGGCACAGAGGCGTGGTGGGAACAAATGATTTCTCTAGAAGGGCGTCTGTGACTTGCTGGTGAGAAAATTCAACGGACAGAAAGCTGGATTAGTGCTAAAGGGTTTGTGGGTAATTTCTAACAATGGCATTATGATTATGGAAATAGAGCTAACTCATGCAGCAAATGTTTACCAGGTGCTATGCCAGACTCTGTCGGGGGGGTGGGGGGGACTGAGAAATGAAATGGTGTTCAAGGCAGTCTGTAGCATTGCTCTAATGAACTCAGGCTGGCATGAGGATGGGGGGGGGAACTCTTCTGTTTCCTCAAAGAAAAAATATGTAAATAGGAGAGTCATTTAGTGGTGGAGCCTGGGTTCTGTCCCGAGTCCAAAAAAAAGAAAAGAAAAGAAAAAAAAAAAAAAACAAAACAAGATATAAAGCAGAAGGGCTCCACCCTGAGAGAATAGTGAGTATAGTGATAAAATATATATATTATTATATGTTATATCATATATAATGTATTATATATGAGCTATTATATATGATATTATACATTATATCATATATCATGTATCATATGTCACATATCACATTTATGTTATGTTATATGTTAACTATCCTGTATCCTATATTTTGTATTATATATCATATACCATATACTATATCATATATTGCACATATATGTAGTTTTATATATGAAGGTGTGGTGGTATATGCTTGTAAGCCCAGTGTTAGAAGACAGAGAGAGGAGGAAACCTGGGGACTCAGTGGTCAGCCAGTCTAACCTACTTGGCAAATCCCAGGACAATGAAAAACTCTGTCTCAAAAACACAAGGTATATGGCATTTGAGGAATGTCAGCCGAGGTTGTCCTCTGATCAGTGCATTCATGCAGGTGTGCCTGCACAAACATGCACAAGCCCAGGCATACATGCAAGAATGGACACACAAATGTTAAATCTCAGGATAGAGTCTGATAGTCTACCCAGGACCTGGGGATGCAGAGCTAGTCTACCTATGTATGAATTCTAGAGCTTAGATCTTAACGAGTTGCTTCCCTTATTGCTGTGACAAAGTACCTTGAGCTAGGTAACTTACAGACAACATAAATTTACTGCTCACAGGTTCAGAGGCTGGAAAATTGAAGATCAGAGAGCCAGCAGATTCCACATGTGGGGAGAGATGGAATTCTCTGTTCCAAAGATGGCACCTTCTTCCTGAGTCCACATGTGACAGAAGAGGCAAGCACACCCCCCAACTACTTTTTTATCATATTCCAGAAGGTTTTGCTTCCATGACCCGATCACACCCCTGCCAACTGCCCCATTTCCTAGCACCTTTGCATTGAGGATTTTTAGACTAGGAATTTGGGGGTGGGTGGAGACACAAACAATCAGCCAATTTTGGTAACAGCTCTGCCAGCCTTACTGAGAACTCCACAGCTTATTTTAAGTGAAGGGAGCTCAGGGCGGGGGTGGGGGTGTCAACAGAAACAGGCAGTGCATAGGAAAGAGCAGAGGATGCTCACCCGCCATGCCCAGAAATAGAAGCAGCAAGCTTGTGATATCTGTGTCATCTCAGGGTGTGCAGTTGAACTTCTTGAGTGTGTTTGTGTTTATTATTAAAGCCCATAATGGTTTCGACAGCAGTTATTTTTCTGTGTATAAAATTAATGGGAGTCTCATTTTCTCTCCTTTTATAGAAATCATTTTAGAGATTATAGGGTAAATTTGCAGAAAAGGGAGTATATGAATTACATCAGATTAAGGGTATTTTTATAGAAAAAAGTCAATTATGCTGGAGGGGGCTGTTACTTAATAAACAGAGCTAAGATGAAGTAGAGCATACATGGCTGATTTTAGTAGCTAATGTCTAGCTCATTCCAAATACACACTGCATTTAAAATCTTTCTCTCTCCCTTTCCTTCTCCCCCTGCCTTTTTTCTTTCCCTCCACCCTCTTTCTGTGTTTGCATTGTGAGCATGTGTGTGTGTGTGTGTGTGTGTGTGTGTGTGTGTGTGTGTGCATGCGCGCATGTGTGAGTGTGTTTGGGAGCCCCCAACCATTCTCCCATTTTTAGGAAAAAACAATCTTCAGATGAACACTAAAGTAAGTTCTATAGTGATGAAGAAGAAAGCAGATCCAGCAATCTGCCCTGGGGAGTTTGGTTTTTCCTTTCTGTATTGTGTGGTCTCTTGTTGGAATTACCCTTCGTGGACCCATAATCCAATTGCAGCCCATTGTTATTAGTGTCGGGATAATTATACCATGCACGGCGATGGTTTCCCAGTCTTTGGAGGGCTTTCCCCTGCATTATTCCTTATAATTTACTCCACAAATACAAGTGTGAAGCAAGACAAGAATAATTTCCTTTTCTTTATGAAGGAAGACAGGTGAAACTTGCCACAAATCACATGGCTGATGAGATGGCAGAAGCAGAATGAGAGGCCAGGGCCTGCGATTCCTAACCTGGGGCCTCTCCTTTGTGCTTGCCCTATCTCATACTGTACTGAGATTCTGACCATGCATACCTGTCAAAATCTGTAATGACCCTGCTGCATATATCAACAAAAATAAGACATATGGGACAATAAACCTGGAGCAAAATTAAGAAGAAGGAAGAAAATCTGTAGTTGGGATGTCTTTCTGTTAAGCACCTAAATGATGGACAGAAGCAGAGCCCCGGAATGATAATCTTTATCAAGCTTTCTAAGGGGCAGCATCTTGTGCAGTGAGGCAGAAGTGTTTCATTGGAAAGCTAGGTGGTGGCTGATGCTGACTGAAATACTGTCCAGCTGGGAAAGTGATGGAAATGTGCCCAGTGGCTGATTTCCGGTGATTGCCTTTACTGCTGTTCCATGCCCAGGCAGATTGCTGAGGGGCCTGTAGAACAGCCAACCTCCTCTGGGAATCTCCCCAGCTTCCTGTGCTCCGCCTCTCCATTGTTCTCTTGGGAGTACACACTTCTTCCCTGAAACTCCTTCTTTCTGATGATCCCAAAAGAAGATATTGTCAAGGACCAGGGAAGGACCAAAATCTATCTACACCAAAAGGTCGACGGCTTTGCCCATGCCACATGGAAACTGGAAAAACTAGGGCAAGTGAGAAGTGACTTGGTGAACATTTTTTCTTGTCTTTTCTTGTTTTCCTTTTCTTTCTTAAGCCAACTAGTGTGGTATGCTACTTAGTTAGCATATGACTTTCTGTAGCTCGTTGGCTGTGGTTTGAAAGCCTTGGCCATATCGAATGATCTCAGTTATTTCCAAACTTCAGTTTTATTTCTGCATATAATCATCTACAAAGTCCACAGAGGTTCTTGTAACTCCTGGTGAGTTATATTCATTAATTTTTCCCCTTGTCCTAACCTCTGGCTGGTGTGTTGACTAGATCATGGGAGAGGCGGATGCCAAGAAAGTATTTAACATGGAAAAGACTTATAATGGGTAGGGTGGTTAAAATCATTATAAAAGATGATGAACAGAGAGCTGGAGGAAGGTGGAAAAAGAGAACCTATCTGTAATGCAGATGTGTCAGCTGTGACAGAGAAGAAGAAAAGACAATGGGGTAGTAAGTATCCTGGCTAGTGTTTTTGTTAACTTGATACAAGTTTAGAGCCATCTGGAGAAAGTAACATCAATTAAGAAATGACTTATGCTGGATAGTTTTGTGTCGATTTGACACAAGTTAGAGTCATCAGAGAGGAAGAAGCATCAATTGAGAAAATGCCTCCATAAGATTAAGCTGTATTAAGTCTAGAGGGCTTTTCATTAATTGGTGCTCGATGAAAAAAGTCCCACCCTATTGTGGGTGGTATCATCCCCACCCCTGAGCTGGTGGTCCCGGGTTCTATAAGAAAGCTGGCTGAGCAAGCCATGAGGAGCAAGCCAATAAGTAGCGCCCATCCATGTCCTCTGCACCAGCTCCTGCCTCCAGGTCCCTGTCCTGCTCGAGTTCTTGTACCAACTTCCTTTGTTGATTAACAGTAATATGGAAGTGTAAGCCAATTAAATATTTTTTCCCAAACTTGCTTTTTTGGTCATGGTGTTTCATTGCAGCAATAGAAACCCTAACTAAGATATGCCTCTATTAGACTGGCCTATGGGCAAGTCCATGGCGGGAGGGACCTTTTCTTGATTAATGATGAATATGGGAGGGCCCAGCCCACTGTGGCAATTCCACTCCTGGGAAGGTAATTCTGGATTATATTAAAAAGGTAGCTGAGAAAGCCAGCAAGCAGAGATCTTTTATGGTCTTGATTTTTAGTTCCTGCCTCCAGAATCTTGTCTTGACTTCTCCCTAAGACTTCCCTCAGTGATGGACTGGGACATGGAACTGTAAGATGAAATAAACCCTTTCCTCCCCGAGATGCTTTTGGCTATGGTGTTTATCACTGCAACAGAAATTTAACTAGGACATAAGGTTATTAAGGCCTCCCAGCTGTGGCTTGGCCCCAAGAAGATGGATCCTAGAGCTGTCTGCATTGGTAGCTGCCACGGTGAAGCCCTGTCACACCCTGTGCTCAGTCATCATTTCGGGCTATCCATGCCCTACACATCCTCAGCCTGAATCCTGATTCAGATTCTCAAGACTGCCATAGCCAGAGACCAGAAACAGTTTCTCTCTTGACCATGGATTTGAGTTACACACTGCTTAGCAGTTGGGAGAACAAAATGGACCCTGGTAGCAAGGTAAAAACTCACCTTCATATGTACTCATAGAGGTTCAAGCCTCTCTGACAAGAGCAGAGATACTGATTTCCCCATGCACCTGTCTGTCCATCCATTCTTCTGTTCATTTGATGCTTTAGATAATAGAATCAAACCTATTGAAAGTGAGCTCATCTGTCTGAGCCTGAGCCCCTAACCACAAACAACAGAGAGCCTGCCATAGTTCCTGCTTGATTCTTGCTAGTGCTTTGTGTTACTGTCAAACACATGTTCTAACCTCTTTGATTCCATATTCTGGGCACAGTAAATAATGAGCTTTAGCACAATGTCCTTGTGTTCAGGGTCAAAGATAGCAACTAAGTTGTGGCAGAGGTGGCCAGCTGACTTGGCTATGTGCCTTCTAATTCCTAAGTCACTGAAGCTGTTGGCTTTCAAAATAACCCTGGCCTTTGGTAATAATATTTCATATCAGCTTCTCTCCAACTTATATGGCAACCTGCCATGCATTGTAGAGTTCAAAGAAATCACAGACATTATTTCAAGAGCACATTATTTTGGGGGAATAGAGATGTTGGAAATATTTAGGGTTTGGCAGATAATAAAAATAGTTGGTTTTTATTATTATTTATTATTATTAACAAACATTTCTATCGATTATAATATAGTACTCCCTTAAATCAGGTGTTTGTAAACCCCTTTCATTTCTTTCATTCCATTATTTAGTCAACCAAAGAACACATATCTGCACAGTAGGGACCAATCTTCCCACCACACATATATCCATTCCCCCCAACAGTGTTTGTATTTTGGCAGGCTTTCTCTCGTGAGGCTTAAAGAATCACATGTGTTTGTAGGCATTTTATCAAGTAGTTTAAAGAGCATAAAACTTGCAGTCATAATTTTGGAAGTAAATTTTATTGTTATGGCTTTAAAACACAATCAAATAAAAGCAAGAATTCCATTAGTAGTTGAATATTGTGATAATAGAGTTGAGAATAAATTTTATTGCTATAGGAACTATAAAACAGCAATAATAAAAACACTATTATTGTGAATAAATTGTATTGAGATGACTAACTAGAAAGCTATAAAACACGATGATAAGGGGTAATCTAATCACCAGGAAAGACGTGATAATAATTCACCCTTGTTAGCAAGGAGCCTGAGGTTCCAGCTCATTGGCCTTGAGGCTCTGGGTTACTGCCTGCATTCCATAAGGTTACAGAAAGATAATCTTTGGCCAGTGGGGTTGGCAGGAGACCACATATTACAGTAAAATTGGACATGGGGATTCGGGAAAATCCAATTATCAGTGAGTGTTAGGAAAAGCCTGTGTAGTAATGCCAAATGCCTTCACGAGACATTTGGGGTGGGAGAATGTTTACAGAGTTTTCCTGACAGTTTTTATGTATTATTTGACTGTGTGCTTTCATGTATTTAAAATGTTTTGTTTAGATTATTTCAGAATAACTGAGTAGAATTGCATTTCCATTGAGGGATGTCTGTGAGCTTACCTTTTCTGTGAAATGCCTGTGCACCTCATTGCTAGTTATACATCTGCATTGCATCCCAGTGTGCATCCTCAGTCCTGGACCCATCCATCTGTGGAGGTGAAAGTCCCATTGGCACCTGTATTCCAGCATTCACAACACCAAGGATCCTGCCCCCATCTCTTCCTTCAGGCGAGAGGAAGAGTATTGTGGGTAAAATGTTTTTCACTATTTAAAAAGATATATGAGCCTGTGATGGCATTTATGACATCAGCACTCAAATCTGTTCTTGCTGACATGTCCTCTGATGTACCTTATCTTGACTTTCTAAACCAATATCATAACACACTATCAACAACAATGATAAACTGGATGGACAGGGGCTCTGAATTTTCTTTATCTTCTTGCAGAACAATGGAGCTTCTATTCTGGACCCTTTGCCTTTTGAGTCTGCGGCTCCTGTGACCATGATAGGTGGGTGGGATATGAGAAGATGGACCAACTTGTGGTTTCAGTTGTTTAAATAAAAATATTTAATTTTCTTTATTATCAGTGGAGCTGGTCCCTACCTCCTTCCTATTTATGTGTATCACCTTGAAATGGTAATAGCTGAGGATACTAAAGTTTTATCATTGAAAATTACTCTTGGAATCCTTGAATAAATTTCTAACAAGTATTTCCTCACCACTAGATATGTTATGTTTTATGAGTGGGAAAAGGAAATTATAATAAAACTTTTATCTCTCTTATTTTCATAGTGCCTCAATTAGTAAATCATATTGCTCTAGTTAGTAAGAAAAATGTTTAAAATCATCAAATAATTTCACTTAGAGACAATCACTGTTAATGTTCCTGATAGATAGCTAATTATGTTTAGAATACTATTGCTAAGATTACAGTTAAATCACGGTAATTTTCCTATGATATTCGTGATTCATTTATAACATATTGCAATTGTTAATAATATCCCATCATTTTGGTTAACTTTTATTTTTATAATTTTACAAATAATGTCATGATGATCAGTCAGGCAATTTCTTTCAAATTTTTGAATGGTATACTCTAATGTAAGTTATAGGATGTGCAATTATAGGGTTAGGAAAATACATTTAAGCATCGTACTACAAAATGGCTTGATTAAAGGCTGTACCAGTGCATATATTTAACAGCTACGTAGGAAAGCATTTTATTTAAGCATTTGCCAACTTGATAAGTAAAAACTCCCCACTCTTTACATTTTTTGCATTTCAATGCTTTATGATAAGGTTAAATGCTTTATCTCCCTTATTTCTCACTTTCTGCTTTATGTATTGCCTGCTCATGCCATTTACCTACCTTTCTGTGATCTTTTCTATTCTTAAAGGATCATAACTTCTCTAAACGTATAATATACATCCTACTGTGTGTGATTGTGTACAGTTTTCTTATAAGGTACATCTTAACCTTGTTCATCCATGGCTCATCACTTCCCTCATTGGTGCGTCTTTTGTGAAATATGCTTTAAGGGCTGTTTTTACTTTTGCTTCATGGCTAAAACAAATCTGCTTCTCACTGACTAGAAAGATCCACTTTGAGTTTCACTCCAAGCTGATTGCCTGGCATAGGCCACCCCTTGTCCTTAGAGCCTGATTTTAAGTATATAGAGAGTATCTGTATGTTGTTAAACAACCTGTGTAGAACAGTTTAGAAATTTCTTTCTTATCCTTTCCTTTTGATTGTGTGGTTCAATGAAATGCAAGTAGCTAATTTATCTTCCTTTCTGAGATTCTTGATCCATAAATTAGGGACATAGACACATACATATTTTACAGGTGACATATGGAATAAGGAGGCTGCTGAAAAAAACATTGATAGGACTGGGGAAATGGCTCAGGAGGGTGCTGCTCGAGCTTGAGGACCTGAGTTAGGACTACCCAATGCTCATGTAAAAAGCTGGGTGTGGCAGCGTGTGCATGTGGGTGTGGCAATGTGTGTTTGTGGTCTTGGGGATCACAGGGGGGATCTCTGGATGTCAATAGTTACCAAGCCTAGCTGAATTGGCACACTCCAGGTTCTATGAGAGACTCTGTCTCAAAAACTAAGCAGAGTCCTCACCTGTCATCAAGGAACAGTCTTGATGCATCATAGGAGACCATTACAGAAAATCACAACCAATCAAAAGCAGAGTTGTAGAGACTAGTCCCAATGGATACATTTACAAAACACACTCACATCTAAGGCTTAGTGCACACTGAAGAAAAGGAAGCAGAAAGACTGTAAGAGCCAGAGAAGAGAGTTTGTTGTAAGATTGTGTCTCTTGGTAAAGCTAAAAGCTACACCATAAAATCTCACCAACATGACTACCTAGAAATGAGCTGAACGAGGACAACACCAATGGATATGACAAAGTGGAAGAAGGAAAGCCCACGAGGCCTCAACCCTATACAAAAACCAACCAAACAAAAAACCTATAGACAGCTAAGGGATTCTGAGAGTAGGAAAAAAATCTAGTTTTCCCCAGGTATGAACACACCGATTGGTTATCCAATATCAACTACTCGGCCATGAAATCATGCATGTGAGTAACATTATACAGTCTGAGAACATTATATTTAGAAATACCTGTGTGCATACATATATGCACGTAACAACAATTAATGAAAAAGAGACCATATGTTTGAAAGAGAGGAAGGAAAAGTATATGGTAGGGTTAATAGGGGAAAAGGGAAGGGAGCGGTGATGTAATTATACTATAATCAAAAAAAAGGAAAAATAAGGCGGAGAGAAATAGAAAAAGGCAGTTTATATGAATATCTGACCTCTACACACACATAAACATAGACATGTGCACACATACCTACATGCATATCTTCATACACACATATAAACCCCATATACCCCAAGCAAACATAGATAATGATAGATGATAGATAGATAGATAGATAGATAGATAGATAGATAGATAAATAGATAGATAGATAGAGATACATACATACATACATGCATACATACATGTGATAGATGATAGATAGAGATACATACATACATACATACAAACATACATACATACATACAATACATAGATACATGTGATAGATAGATGATAGGCAAATAAATGACAGATTTAGAGTCTTGGCTCTTACACATCTTTTGACAAAGGATTCCTGCTTCTAGAAAACTATACTGAGAAAATGAAGTGTGGAATTGTTTTATACATTGGAATAATCTTTATTTACAATATAAATGTTATAGCATTGTGAAATCAGTGTTCCATACCAGGTTATATAAATATTCATGTGTAATGAATGATACTTGGATATTGTGATAGTTAATTTTTATTAACTTGCCTGAATTAAAGTCATCATGGAATCATGCCTCTGAGTGTATCTATGTGTTTCTAGAAATGTTTATGGAAGGAAAGGTTACCCTTTGAATGTGTCTGATACCACACCATAGCTGGGGACCTGGAACATATACAGGGAAGAGCCCACTTAAGCACCAGAATATATTTGTTTCTGCTTCCTGAGAGTGGCTGCAATGTGACCAGCCACCTTACTCTCCTACCATCATGCTTTACCCTTCATAATGAACTGTATACACAAACTCTGGGTCAAAATAAAGCTGTCTTTCTTTCACTTGCTTTTTGCCAGGTGTTTTGCCACAACGATAAGAAAAACAAGATATTTACTCATTAAAATAGTAACTATGAAGAAGTTAATTAGGCACAGGTAGCAAACTGTGAGGGTATTTGTGGCCAGTAGTTGGATCTTATGACTGCATTTGAGGAAAGCATTCCAAAGCCTCCTGACCTTATCCTTTAGTGTATCTTTATTTTGATTATTACTTGCTAGTCTGAATTATTATTTGCAAATGGGACATGATGGTGCAGTCCTGCAATACCAACATTCAGAAGACTGATCTTAGAAGATTACATATTTAAGGTCACCCTGGGCTGCACAACCAGACCATCTGGACAAAACGCTTTTCTAACACTTGTATCAAATCTTTGAGACTTTCATAGAATATGTTTTGATCATATTCACCCTCTCCCATACCTATTCTCATTTTACCACCCACCCACCCAACTTTTAGTTGATCTCCCTTTTTTTCCCCCATTGAGTTCAGTTTATGTTGATCAACCAGCATTGGGAGCAAGGCCTACCCTGGCATGTGGTCAACCTATGAGGGCTCATACCATTAAAGAAAACTAACTTTGCAAATGCTATCAAATGCCAATATCTCCTTAGCTAGTAGTATGATTCCATGCCTACCTCCCCCCGTATACTGGGGTTTTTTCTGGATTGAGCTTGCCCAAGCCTTGTGGATGCTATCACAATCATTGTGAATTTATATGGGCAGCTACTGTTTCCTTGAAATTACATACGTCCTCTGTTTCTTACAATGTCCCCTCTTTATGAGATTGCAAAGCTTTTGAAGGTGTAATATATATGCCCCATTAGAGCCAACCATTTTACAATCTCTTATTCCCTGCACAATGACCAACTGAAGGTCCCGTGTTAGTTACCCTCTACTGCAAGAAGGAGCTCCTCTGGATACAGGTAAAAAATACATTGATCTATAGGAGTCATTAGGAGTCATTTTAATACTATGCCAATTTAGCAAGATAATAGTATTAGGAACCATGACCTTACTATCCATAGGTTCTTGGCCCTATTAACTGTGCCAAGAGTGCATTTTATCTCAAGGACTAGATCATCAACTCAACCAGAAAGCGATTGGTTTCTTCCATATTTGCACTACCATTTCACCAGTGGGCATATGGTGTCAGACCAGTCATTACTATAGCTTGCAGTTTTCATAACGGAGGGAGACTATTGTCTTCTTTCTTCTTCAGTGGTGTGAGTTGCACCTCCAGCCCTGTGAAATCTACTCAGAGGGGATGAAGCTTCCAAGTCAATACAAGCCTGATTTCTCCATATTCTTTGATTCAGGTGTGTGGTGTCATCAGCAATAGGCCCAAGTTCTTGGGGGTGACCAAGAACATTGCCAATAGCCTATAACCTTTAGGTGTCTGTGGGACCACACTGGACAACTCAAAATGAGAAAACTCACTCCAGGTACAGGGCTGTGCCTTGTTGTAATCTTCAACTAAATGTGTGTTTTTGTCTGATTTAGGTTGTTTTTTTTGTTTTGTTTTGTTTTGTTTCTAGAAATTTTCTTTTCCAAGAAATTTTTAGAATTTGACTTACTGATTCAAAACATAGACTAGTATAATTTTAAAGCTCTCTTCTCTAGAATACACTAAACATCAGTTTAAAATTCCTAATGTTAAATCTTCAAGCATCACACACACACACACACACGCACGCTTCCTCTCAAAAGTGTGCGTCTATATATATCATTTGGATTTTGGTATTTAAACCAAATGGCTTGAAAGTATTCTTCCTCTTTGACCTCACTCTTCTTCCTGGGATGTGCACAAGGAAATCCTCAGAAATGAGAACAGACATTTACATAAGAAGTTATTCACCATAGAATTACTTACAATAGCTCCCACCCACTCACCACACCCACAAAGAGAAACTGTTCTATCCAGCACAGAAGAATTTCAATAAATAATAGTACATAATAGATACTTATTTTAAAGTATCATATTGCCATTGAAATTACTATTTTAAAAGGTTTTGTTGATATAAAAAAGGTATCTGGTATGATATAGAATATAATGGAGTGACTACAAAAGTTATAATGTTTGTAATGGGTTGAAATAGGTAGAGAGACAAAAGATTGAAAGAAAATGTACCAAAAGGTCAGCACTGGTTAGCTTGGGAGCATTGAGAATTATTCTATCCTTTTAAAAAAATATATTTTTCTGCTCCCTTTTCTCTATACTTTCTAATTTCTCTATTTTAAATATATGTTAATTTTATAAGAAAAAAACCTCTGAAAATACTTTACTGCATGAAATATTCATGCTTACTGTTTCTCCACTAAGTATTTAAAGTATGAAATTTGCCTCAACATTTGTTATTTTTACCTCTTTATACATTCCAGTCAAAACTTCATCAACCTCTCTTTGATCGTCTGCGCTTATTAATAATGTACCCCAAAGGAGCGTTTTCTCTGTTAAGCATTTGGTGAATGTCTGTTCAGAAAGAATACACAAATCATGATTTCATTTGCTCAGTGAGATGAGAGTGGCGATAACTTGGAGGGTTGACCAACCTTCCCCTTCTCTGTTCACACATGTTATGTGTCACCCAAAAAACTCAGAACTTCTAAGTTCATTGTTAACATTCACTTGAACTCCCTGTTAGAGATTTTGAGCTTTAAGTATTGAGTTTTCATTTCTTTCTCATAAAAATCAGAATAGCTATCAATCAGACACTTTCATTGAGATCCAAGACTATTAGGTTTTACATATTAGATAAACCCACCTGTTCAATGCTGGATTCCAGAAGCAATAGATATTTGCTGAACTTGGCTAGTTTGCTGTCAACTTGACACATGTTGAAATTATTTGGAAGAGGGAATCTCAACTGAGAGAATGCTCCCACAGGATTGATCTGTGGCACATTTTCTTGATTGATGATTGATGTTGGAAGGTCCAGGTCACTGTGGCTGGTGCTTCTGCACTGGTGGTCCTGGGTTTGATAGGAAAGCAGGCTGAGCAAGCCATGGGAAGCAAGCCAGTAAGCAGCACCTCTTTATAGCCTTGCCTTAGCTCCTACTTCCAGGTTCCTGCCTGAGCTCCTGTCCTAATATCCCTGGATGATGGACTATAAACTGTTAGATGAGATACGAAATAAACCCTTTTATCCTCAAGTTGCTTTTGGTCACGGTGTTTTCACACCACAATAGAAACCCTACCTTAGGACATCCATAAGAGAAAATTTCCTTTACACTAAACATATCTAAAAAGGAGCAGCACAGTATAAACTTTTTACACTGTATTTGGTGTTGGAGGAAATCTAAAGATGAGTTTAAGTGTTCAGGAGAAGGTGGGTGGGTTATATGAAGGCACAATAGCATCATACAAGATGCTTCTGCAACTAATCTCCATGGATACCCAGGGACAGACTCCTCTCCTACTCCCAAACTGTGACAAGGGAAAGCTCAGACCTTTGTTGAACCATCTGAAGGGAGGCTGGCTAGCCACCACCCATATGCCTGCTGCAGTTGGAAAAGCATCCTCGGGGGGCCTCCTTTCCTGGTGGGGCTTCACACACAGGGTGCACGATGCAAGGAACAAGGGAGAGGAGGCCTGCAAGTACCCCCCTTCACTTGCCTCTCTCCTCCCCATTCTAGACAAGAGTTCCATTTTTTCGATAACTCCCTTGATACCGATATTTACTGTTGATCTCTTTGGTATCCACATCAGCTGCAGCTACTAGAAAATGCCTAATCTATGTAACTAAGTCTTCAGGAAAAATAAGCCATAGGTAGCAATTCTTCCAAAGATCATTGTTATCTCCAGGAAATAAATAGCATGCATATGAATATCGAATTCCCAAAACAGCCCCAGCCTGCATGATTGCTACTGAGGTGTTGATTACTGCTAGTTCAGCCAGGATTGAGTTCAGATTCTCCCTTTCTGGGCTTTAATATACTTTGAATGCCGTTAAGCTGGCAATCAGTCACTAGATTATCACAGCTCACATTTTGTAATTTAAAGGCTCTGTCACTGGACTTTTAATATGTTCCTTTATTAAAGATATTTTTAAGATCAGGAAATAAATCTTTTTATTACTATCATCTATTACTATTATCTATTACTGTGTTGTATAAAGTGGGTGAATAGATATGTAAAATACCACAAGATGATAGCATGGATTGTTCAATAAGGATTAATTAGTGCTGTTACAGATGATATTTGCTGACTTGTTAATAACATCATAGATTGTGTTTCTGAAAATGTATATATATATATAAACACACTAAGGGATATTTGTATTTTTCTTTATAATATGATAATATGTTCCATAAAGCATTCATTCTCCATGTATTACTGGTACCAATATACATTTTATACTGAAAATTTTACTCTGAGACATTACTGTTTATGAAAAATACAATGCACAGTAAATATTCTAAAATAACTTGAAGAAATATATTGGTCCCCATCTATCAGAATTTAAGTAACATTTGTTTCTTCTAGTTACTTCTAAACTTCATTTCCATTGTTTTGGGTAATTCTTTAAATAAACTTCTTTTTTAAAAAATTAGATGTTTTCTTAATTTACATTTCAAATGCTATCCCCTTTTCCAGTTTCCTCTCTGAAAATCCCCTATACTCTCCCTCTTCCCCCTGCTCCCCAACCTACCCACTTCCACTTCCTGGCCCTGGCATTTCCCTATACTGGAGCATAGCATAGAATGTTCCCAAGACCAAGGACCCCTCCTCCCATTGATGGCTGACTAGGCCATCCTCTGCTACATATGCAGCTAGAGACACAAGCTCTGATGGTACTGGTTAGATCATATTGGTGTTCCTCCTATAGGGCTGCAGAGCCCTTCAGCTCCTTGGATGCTTTCTCTAGCTCCTTCATTGGGCACCCTGTGTTCCATCCAATAGATGACTGTGAGCATCCACTTCTGTATTTGGCAGGCACTTGCATAGCCTCACAGGAGACATCTATATCAGGGTCCTGTCAGCAAAATCTTGTTGGCATATGCAATAATGTCTGGTTTGGTGGTTGTTTATGGGATGGATCCCCGGGTGGGGCAGTCTCTGGATGGTCATTCTTTCAGTCTCAGCACCAAACTTTGTCTCTGTAACTCCTCCCACGGGTATTTTGTTTCCCCTTCTAAGAAGGAACAAAGTATCCACACTTTGGTCTTCCTTCTTCTTGAGTTTCATGAGTTTTACAAATTGTATCTTTGGTATTCTAAGTTTCTGGGCTAAAATAGCGAGAAGCTGGAAAGAACCCAGATGTCCCTCAACAGAAGAATGGATACAGAAAATGTGGTACATTTACACAATGGAGTACTACTTGGCTATTAAAAACAATGAATTTATGAAGTTCTTAGGCAAATGGATGGATCTGGAGGATATCATCCTGAGTGAGCTAAGCCAATCACAAAAGAACTCACATGATATGTACTCACTGATAAGTGGATATTAGCCCATAAACAAACTTCTAAGATTCCCACTTGTTCTAAATAAATATGACAAAAATCCAAATCTAATAAAACATTTAAATTTTGAAGTCAAGAAACAATTAAATTCAAATTATTAGTAGTTATAATGTTAATAATTAATGATAACAATGTGACTACATTTTTTAAATAATGTAAGTTGGTCATAAAACTGATTTCTATTTGAGTAGTTGATTGTTAATAGATGATCCGAAATGGATATTAGCTTTATTTGTTTGTTTATTTATCTTTGTTACTTTTTATTTTGATTCAAGCTTTTACTAGATAGCCCATGTTGGCCATGAACTTGTGATCCTCCTGCCTCAGTCTCGTGAGTGCTGAAATCATAGGTGTATGCTTACCAGTTTGGTTCTCAGGACCTAGCTAAAAATGCACCAACTTGAAATTCTTGCTTTAGTTAATCTAGGATCTGTAGTAGGGAGTGGTGGTGAAGATAGGCAGATTTCTATGAGTTTAAGGCCAGCCTGCCCTACACAGTGAGTTCCAGAGCAGCCAGGATCGTTTAGAGAGAACTTGTCTAAAAAAAAAATTTTAAAATTGATTTTGCATTGATTAAGAATACCAGATGAATGCTTAAATTAGTCTTTGTCTTTTAATACTATTGCAACTAAATAAAGTATTTGTTGTGTTTGATTTGAATTGCTGTGCTTTACTGGTGGTTAGGAGTTAACTACAAATAGGAGAGTGTTCTCATTGTTGAGCATGAATTGACTCATTTAATTCTCATAAGGATCCTTTGAAAAGGTGCTATTATTCTACTTCTCACTTTACAAATAAAGAAATGAAGGCTCAAGAAAGAAAATACATAATACCATAGATGTCCAGAAATGTGGGGAAATGATGAAAATCCCTGGAATACTAGTTAATTAGCTGTCCAGCAAGTTTCCATGCTATCTCTGTGCAGAAATTTGCATCACAGCATCTCCTAAAGCTGACACACCCGTGCCATCAACTAAGTATTTCCCCGTGCATATTTATTAGATTAATGGATTATCAGAATGATCTTCAATTGATATTCACACTCCCTATTTTTTGCTAACTAAAGCCTTTTAGCTAGGAACATTTACCAAATGTTTGTGTGGCGCTGAGTACCACTAACTCTATGATTTATGAGCTACATAACTCTTTGCAAGCCACTTTCTTCTCCTGGTATGTTTCTTGTTTGTAGAATATGGATCATATTCTGCAGGATTAAGATGAGAACTGAGTTATAAACTACATGTGTCTGGCTTCTTAGGTATGGGCATAATGCATTAGATAGTATTAGTAAACTCTTTGCTGAAAGATATATCCTAAGTAGATAGTTAAAACAATAGTTTAGCTGTTACAGAAACTGAAGCTATGATCAACCCATGGCAGAAGACAGCAGCCCAGGGGCATCTTACTGGTTTGTATCAAACATTAAAGGCAGAAATTATGCTTGCTCTCCACAGTTCTTTCTAGACATTAGAGAAAGAGAGAATACCCCTAACCCAGCCTACAGCATTTATCTAATACCCAAGTCAGACAAAGACACTACAAAGAAAGAAAATTACAGACTGATAGCCCTCATAAACTCAGAAGAACCCTAAAAATATATTGGCAAATATGGTCTAGCTTTGGAAAAAAAAAAGAACTGTATGTCCTTGGGGTTTATCCCAGGCATACATAACATTCCAACACATTATCTCAGTTTTACATAACATCCCATCACATCCACAGGCCGAAGAAGGGACGCTATAGCATCCTACCAGTAGATCTACGAAAGGATTTCACAGCATCCAACATACAGCTATGGTTAAGAAAAAGAAACTTCCTCAGGGTGATGAATTCGGTGTAAAGCTGCTACAGCTAACATCTTCCTTAGCCACAAGAACCTGGAGGGTTTCCCAGGATGATCACTTACCTCAACACTGTCAGTTTTCAATACAATTCTTGCAGGCCTAGCTAACGCAATAAAACAAGAAAAGATAATAAGCGGCTATAGTTTAGGACTGTATAAACCAAACTGTCTGCCTTTAAAGGGGAAATGAGTATACAGGTAGGAAAACAGAATCAACAACAATCCTGGAACTAAGAATGCATCAGGGCAAACTGGCTGACAGGGGAAAGGCCACTGACTTCCTACACATAGCAAAGAGCGAGTTGAATTTGAAAATAAAAAAAAAATGCTAGTGTGCCTGAAATGAAGTATTTGTAACACATCTCTTCAGGGAAACATATGGAGCACAAATGGAAGACACCAAAAAACTGAATGGCTGGGGAGATATTTCTGTTCACAGACGAAAGACTCAATATTGTCAGGATATCGGCCCTTCTGAAGTTTATTTATAGACACAATGCAACCCCAAACAAAATCCTAGGGAGTTATTTTGTGGTTATTGACAAACTGATTCTAAAGATTTGTGGACAAATAAAAGAAACTGAATAGCCAACACAGTTTTGAAGGAGAATAGGGTCAGAGGAGCGTCATCACCTTATTTCAGATTTACTATAGCCTTACAGTTACCAGACAGTGTGGTATTGGCAAAAGAATAAACAAATAGATCAGTATAAGAGAATATGGGGCCCAGAAATAGGCCCACATGCACATAGTCTATTGATTTGGACAAAGGAGAAAAAATATTCTTTGCAGCAGATAGTGCTGGAATGACTAGAAACTCACAGACAAAACAGAGAAAGCACAGATATTAACTCAAAATCATATATCACTGTGGCACGGGAGGGCTGGCACAGTCTGTAAAGTGCTTATTATGCATGAGGACCTCAGTTTGATCTTCAGAATATAGTCCAAAATACTGGGATGGTGGCAAGTCCCTGTCATCCCAGCTCCGGAAAACAGACACAGACACATCATTGGGCTTGCCTGCCAGCCTATTCGTCCTGGGTGGTAATCTTTAGGCCAATGACAGACCTTTCTCATCTCAGAGGAGGTGGACAGCATTATTGAGGATGACAGCAAGGTTGACCTCTCTGGTATCCATGCACATGTGTCTTAGTTAGGGCTTTACTGCTGTGAACACACACCATGATCAAGGCAACCCTCATAAAGGACAATATTTAATTGGGGCTGGCTTATAGGTTCAGTGGTTCAGTCTGTTATCATCAAGGTGGAAGGATGGCAGCATCCAGGCAGACATGGGGCTGGAAGAACTGAAAGTTGTATATCTTCATCCAAAGGCAGACAGGAGAAAACTGGCTTCCGGGAAGTTAGGAGGAAGCCCTCTCAAAGCACCCCCCTCCACAGTGACACACTTCCTCCAACTATGCCACACCTACTCTAACAAGTCCACACCCACTTCAACAAGGTCACAACTCCTAATAGTGCCACTCTCTGGGCCAAGCATATTCAACCACCACAATATGTATGCACACACACACACACACACACACACACACACACACACACACACAAATTCTCATCTCATCTATAAGAACAAACATGCATGCATTCATACATACATACAAAAGCCCTTTACCCAAATGTTAAATATAAAACTATACAATTCAAGAATATGGGTTAGAAAGCCTAGATGATTCTGAGTATAACATTGACATTTTAGATATACCAGGAAAGGCTCAATCCATTAAAAAAAATGATATGCCAAAATTTAATAAATGTATAAACTTCTAACTCTTTGAAAGAAAACGTCAAGAAAACCAGATAATAGAAACTGAGATAAAATGTTTATGAAAGGCACATCTGAAATAAGAGTGTGATCCAAAATATACAAAGAACCCTGAAACTCAAACATTAATCAAAGGACTTGATAGGTATAATGTGGGCAGAGGACCCAAATGGATGCCTCACCAAAGAAAACACAAGCAGATGCAGAACCTAGGAAAAGGTCACCAGAAAACTGCAAATTAAAACTCCCAGCTGTGCCACAGTCGGCTGCAGCAGCCCACGTCTGGATGATCAACAGCAAAGGCCAATGAGCGGGCAGAGCAACCGGAACTTATTTGTTGCTGGTGGACATGCAGAACTGTCTTGACCAATTTTGGAAAGTGGTTTGTCAATTTATTACGGAACAAAACATGTGTTTATCATATGATTCAACAAAAGCACTCTTTGGTTCTCACCCATATGAACTAGGAACATGTCTGCACGAAATCATTCACATGTGTGCTTGTGACAGTTTAATTTATAACTGCCCATATAGAAAATAACCAAGGTGTCTTTCCACATATGAATGGGTGAGCTTTGGCAGAGCCATTGAACAGAGTATTACCCAGCAATGAAAACAGAGCTGCTGAGCTGTGAGAAGACATGGAAGAAATGTAAACATATTGCGGTGGTTTGAATGAGAGTGGTCCCAGCGTCTCATATATGTGAATGCCTGTTTCCTGGTTGGTGGAATGGTTTGAGAAAGATTAAAGACCACTCCAGTTGGCTCACTTCCTGTCTCATGCTTATTGTTTAAACACGTAAGCTCTCAGTTACTGCTCCAGCACCATGCCTGCCTGCTTGCTTCCATAATGGTCATGGACTCACCCTCTGAAACTGTAAGCAGGTGACCAATTAAATGTTTTCTTTTAAAAGTTGCCTTGGTCACAATAGCTCCTCATAGAAAAAAACCCAAGACACATATTAATAAGTGAAAGAAGCCAACCTGAGAAGGCTGTACAGTGTGACCACAGCTATATAATACTCTGGGAAAGGTCGGACTATGTAGATTGGGTGGTTATTACCATGGGTTTGAAAATGGAAGAACGGATGAGCAGAGCCCAGAGGACAGTTAGGCCACTAAAATTAATACTAGACTGGTTTATATGGACCATCAACTGTCTTTCAAATTCCATAGAATATACATCACTAGGAATGAATCCTACATGACTCTGGGTGACGATGTCTCAATGTGTTGTCATTGTTTGCATCTGCCGCACAGGGATTAGTTCTCACCAGGCGATTACGGTTGTGGTTAATATTAGAGTCTCTTCAGGCAGCTTGCCAGGGTTCAGGTCTAATAACACTTTCCCTGTGATCTGGTTTCTTCATCTCTGAAATAGAGATAAAGAGAATTCTGTCTCAACATTTTAGAGAGGAGTAAATGAGATTTAAATTACGTAGAATAGTGTCTGTCTCGTAAAAAGTTTCAGCTCAATAAATCTTAGCTATTACATCTTTTACAAACTTATACGCACTTTTATCCACAGTGCCTTATTGAGTTATTCTAGCCTCCCTGCTAGGCTGACATGATTGCCTTCATTCTGTAGACAAAGAAATCACATCTCCCAGTGGCTAAATACTTTCCCTCAGTATCATAGTAGGTAAACCACAGAGTTATTTCAAAACTGGCTTTGGGACTTCAAATCCTGTGTGCACTGCCTTCTATGACCTTTGAAATTTTATTTATATTTTAACTGTGTTTAGTGTGTGTGTGTGTGTGTCAAGTGCTCATGGAAACCAGAAGAGAGTATCACATTGTCTAGCAGTGGAGTTACAAGGAAACTCTGAGCTATCTGACATGAGTGCTGGCAACTGAACTCTGGTCTTTTGCAAGAGAATTAAATACTTCTAACCTTATAGCCGTCTCTCCATCCCCTTTGTGACCTTTTAAATCATCCTTCTATTCTTCAGGATGTCCTGATGCCTTCACTATTTTATGTCTTTCTTTCCATTCCAGATCCCCCAGCACAGCACAGACAAGAGCTTGTCAGTCCACAGGGGAGCTTTGAGACCTATTCCTATGACAGATACCATCCCATGGGAGAGGTGAGTTAGGACACACAGTATGAAGGATGGTGTTGCTGGAGGTCACAGCCTGTTTTAGGATATACCAGGGATGGCCATACTGTTAATGTTAATATTCACAAACCAGATTGGCTCAGACTGTGAGGTGAAGGCTTGCTAAGTTGAAGGAGCTTCCAAACACCTCCTCCACCACTAGCACCACCATGGAAACTACAGAACCCGGTAATGTGAAATAAAAAGACAAATTAATAGCACAAAGAAAGGGGAAGAGGGCAGCTTCGTGTGAACTGGGACAGTAATTAACACTTCTTTGGCTTTGTCATATCCTCAGGAAGATTTGAGAAGCACAGGGTTGGTGGTTGTGTGAGTGTGAGGCACAAGGAGTTGTGTTTGGCTGAAAATGTAGGGTTTTGGTTTTTTTCCTTGCTGGATTCATGGGCTCAGCAGTAGTTCTCTGAGGGAAAAGCCTTTTGCAGAGAAGCATTTGTAATGCTATGAAGATGCTCAGTGGCTTCCAAAAGTAGGTAGTGAAAAAATAGCTCTTGTGTGTATGTCTGTGTGATACCAGATACCACACTCGGTTTTTTTTAAGGTGTAAACTTCTAAAACTAGAGTGGCTACGTTCAAGGAGATACACATCTAAATGTCGTAGATAAATGGACAAATTGCCTTGAAAATAGGCGTTACCAATTTGTACTCTCCACACCTGACGATAGAGTATCATTTTTCCAGAATATTTTTTTTTTCAGAATGCCAGGAAGAATTTGAGCCTTCCTCTGTAAAAGTTAACCTCAAAGAACTGTTGGCTCCCTGGCTTTGAAGATGATGTCAGGGGACCCCTGAGAATCTGCTGTAATGGTCAATGTTGACAATTTGACAAGAGCCATGTCACCTGTAAGGGACACCTGTGAGGGACTGTCTTGATTGGGTTATTAAGGTGGGAGGCTCCACTTTAAAGAAAGACTTGGGTACCAGACTGCAGGAAACAGGAAGCTAGTTAAGCCCACACTTTCATCACCCTCTTCTTCCTGATTCTGGACACAGTGTAGCCAGATACCAAGTTCCAACCTTCAGTACTTCTCCATCACAACAGAATGTACTTTCAGACTGTGAGCTGAACTTAGTCCTTTATCCTTCAAACTGCATTTGTCAGAGGATTGTTATCACAGTGGCCTACAGTAATGCAGGCAGCCTGTTTCCATGTAGGAGCACATCTGGCTTGGATATTAGCTGACCATGTGACCTTGATGTAGCCATTTAGCTCCTCCTCCTCCTCTCCCCCTTCTCCCCTCCTCCCCTCCTCCTCCCCTCCCCTTCCTCCTCTTCCTCCTCCTCCTCCCTCTTCCTCCCCCCTCTTCCCCCCTTCCTCCTCCTCCCCTCCTCCCCCCTCCTACCGTGGTAATGATAAGGTTGGCTGCATTATCACTGATTAGGCAATAAGTGAATATACCCCTGCCTCTTCCAGGTGCTGCTATTTATAGCTTTATTTAAACTTAAGCTATCTGCATCACAGGTGTTTATGTTACCTATGTCATTGAAATTGTCTTTTGTTAAGTATTTACTATGGTATTAACAACTTTTCTGCATAGTCTGCATGTCAATACAGACTCAAATTTTAAAAATAATTTGTTTTCTCCAAGTAACTATTATTTCCTGCAATTCAACAGCTACATAGAAATTCAGGTGTCTTGAGGCCTGAGAGATGTGGATGGCTACCTGAATATGTCTTAATTTTTTTCACTACATTTCCTCTTGTGGAACCCAAGTTATGGATTTATTGGTCACAGTATAATATCCCTTCAAAGACTGATAAATATGATTTATAATTAAATCAGCATCTACTCAGGTCTATTAAGTTAAATCAAAATTATTATCATGTGCTTGACTTAGAAACTTCAGTAAGCATATTCTGGGAAGGGCATACATGGGTGTTAACTAATCTTATAACATTAACAATGGATGCTTTGGTGTACTAGTCTCCTTTTCATTACTGTAATGAAATACCCTAAGCAGGTGAACTATATAAAGAAAGGGGGTTTAACTAACTTGCAGTGTGGGAAGCTGAAAGTCCAAACAGTATGTGTCAGCCTCTGGTGAGGACCATCCACCTCAGCTACATCATCTCCTGGTGAATGGCAATGATATCATCAATCAGGAAGCCAAAGGGAACTGCAGGGACCAGGCTTAAAACCTTACCCTATTTCACTCTCAAGAATACTCACTCCAGTAGAACCAATATTCCTTGTGATACAGGAATCCAAATGACCTAAGGACCCACCACCACTACACATGCTTCTTCCAGGCTTTGTATACCCTACATTGCTATACTAGGTAGGGATCAAGTCAAATGAACTGTTAGGACACAGAAAATGTCCAACCAGGGCTCTTTGACTGCTAAGAGAATCCCACAAAACAAGCCTGGCCTAAAACCACTACTGTGTGAAACATGAGGGTTAATTCTGATGGCTGTGTGCAGGACATGCACAGTGCAGTTTCTGACATGTCACTGGTAGATTATCAAAACTATTCATTCTCAACTGCTCGTTTGCAAAGGTCAGTGGGGATGATCTAAGAGTCAGTACCCCAGGAGGTCTTGAAATGAAGTGAGAAGGAGGAGGCAATATGCCATTGCTTTGCTTTTTCTGTTTTGTTTGTCCAAAAGCCTTCTGCAGTCTAGAGCAGAGTCTTAGTGGAAAAAAGCAGCTATCTCAATTGGGGGCAATCAAGCAATCTGCCTAGTGACAGCTCTGTCCTTTGGGTTGTTTCAGATCTATCAGTGGATAAGCCAGGTCAGCGGGAAGCATGCAGGAGTGCTGATGCAGCATTTCCTGGGAATGACCTATGAGACCTGGCCCATGCACTACTTGAAGGTGAGTGCAGAGGCTGAGCCCGACTGTGCTGGCCGAATCTGCCCCAGCAGACTTCGCACAACCCAGAGGCTCTCTAGGAAGAATTCAAAGCTCAGTGTACAAGCCCTTGCCTTTTCTATCCCAAATTAGGTTTTTATACACGTGCCTTCTTCATAAAAGGTTCTGAGGCAACACAGGACCCAAACACAGCAGGAACTTGTCAGTGGAGCACCCTAGTGAGGATGCATTAGAAGCAGCTTGCTTTTCATCTCTTCTGTTCTTCGGTGGTGATGGTGGTAATTTTTCTTCTTCTCCTCCTCCTCCTCTTCTTCCTCCTCCTCTCCGTCCTCTTCCTCCCCCCTCCCCTCCCTCCTCTCCTGTCCTCCCTTCCCTTCTCTCCCCTATCCTCCCTCCCTCTCTCCTGCCCTTCCTTCCTTTTACTTGTGGCTGGATGTACTTGTATAGGTCAGGAGTTGGTTCTCTTCTTCCACTCTAAAAGTGCTGGAGATCAAACTCAGGTTGTCAGGGTTGGAAGCAAGTGTCTTTTCCCACAGAAACATTTTGTTAGCTCAAATGTTTTGTTTTAAAAAGACATCCCCTGCCCCCACCTGTGTTTTAAAAACAGAAAACCTTTGTTTATTATTCTTTGACTTTATCATGAGGAATTAAAACCTCACAGGAGGAGTAAGGTGATTTATACAAGGTCAAGGTCACATAACAAGACAATTGCATAACCAAAGAGGTAGTTAGGGCCCCAATTCTCCTACCTTTTGCATGTAATGTGGTTGTTTTGTTTTGTTTTGTGTTTTAAGGGTCTGAGGTCTGTCACTCTTCCACAGGGTCAGAATTTCTAAGCCTTCAAGTCTGGATCAGGGAGTTTCTACTCTGACGGGACATTAGTATCACCTGTGGAGTCTAGCCAACTAATCCTACTGTCTCAGTGCTTCCCACAGAGATGGTGGCTTGATTGTTCTAAGATGGAACAAGTTCTGACGTCAGCCAAGTCCATGGTCAGACACTAAAAGTGGCCTTTCTCTTTCATCTCCTCCTGTCTTCCCATCCCCTTTTCTGTCATATAGGGGATGAACTACACACTAAGCAAGCTGTCTACCACTAAGCTACATCCTCATCCCTTTTGATTTTTTTAGGTACAGATTCTCACAAGTAGGTCAGAATATATGCCTGTACAAAATAAGTCTTCAAAGGGTGGTCCTTAGTCCCTCACCATCAGCAGCATCTGGGAACTTGCTACAAAGGCACATCCTCGGGTCTCACTGCATCTCTGATAACAAATACTCTGGAGGCATGTGGAGTGCCCAGCCACTTGTGTTTTAACTGGCCTAATCTTGATAATTCTGAAGTCTACGAAAGGTAGTCTTGCCAACAAGCTTCGGGGGACTGTGGTATGGTTGTGTAAGACTGTACACCATGAGCTACTTCTATTATTGTATGCAGTCATGTGGAGGGCAGACGAATCCATGAGTGAGTGAAGTCTGCATATTTTGACCCGGGCATGGCCATGTTGAGGACTGCAAGGCCTATGGAAACAATTCCCCCAAGCTCATATTTATATGGGCCAAGCTCAAGGGCTCCCACAGCTTTCCTCGGGAGGCTAAGTGAGTATTCATGAAGGACTGATGAGTGTATGCAAAGACTCACAACTGCAGCTTCCTCCAGATGTTTACAGCCTGAGACCGCTCACCTACAAAGACCTCCTATAGCGCTTAGTCAACCCTTCCTGCTATGCTGTACCATGCTGAGATTCCAGGTTGCAGTGATTAGAGGCCTGACCCTGGCTTTGCTGTGCAAAAGACTGTCTTTTCCTCATTCCCTTACTGCTGCCCTCGTCAAGGTTCCAGGCAGGTCCCAAACCTTCAGGTACAGGCACAGGCATGGAGGATGTGGTATCCAGGGTAATTTACAAGAACCAAAATCACTGCCTCAGACAGACTTAACTGAGAGATGGACTGATTGGTGGTGTTAAAGAGCTGGCACCAGTCAACCTGAGTTTTGATAGACACTAAAACTCTAAGCTGAATCAACTAAGATGCCTCAACTTCCTTTGCCCAGGGCAAGGATAAGTAAAATAATACAAATATAATAAAGGGGTAATAAAGATAATCACCCAATGAACCCACATATGATCATAAAAGGAGTAATTTTAGAAGAAAATGGGGGCAAGAGGGTGTCAGGAATCATCCTTGAAACCTCGAGAGGCAGGGGAAGCTATGAGAGAAAGGTCCCTTCAATATGACAACCCCAGTCATGCTTTGCTTCAGCTTGTAAGAATCATATGTGAGGGGAAGAGCCTTCATCAGCTCTCTTCCCAAGACTTTTCCAAGTAGCCTGGTCTAGGCCATTAACAAATCCAGGGCAGATACAACTGTGATAGCCTGGGACTGATCGGAGCCCCTTCTCCACCAAAGAGAACACACAATTGTCAGCATGATTCCACGCACTTCTAGGGAGTGAGCAGATTCTTCCTGGTGGAAGTCAACATCAGGAATAGCAAATAGTCAAGGAGGGAAGAAGGCAGATAGATGTCTGTGGAGAGAGGAGTAACTTGGGAATTCAACAAGCACTGCACAGGGGTGTGGACTTTTCATCTAGTCACGGGTTGGGGAGGTTTAAATGAGGGGTTGATCCATTGTGAACTAGCTTTGATTCTTGACCATCACAGCTGATATGCTTTGTCTCTATGGGTGAGCTATGTGTATAAAACCTGTAAGCATGTTATGCATGCATTGTAGCTTGTGGAACAGTTGACTTGAACTTGAGGTAACTTTGCCTCTGTTCTTCTCCAGAGTGTTGGGATTAGAGGTATATGCCACCACTCTCAGGGCTGTCAGATGATTCTATGTGCAATAAAGATTGTCACTGCATAATTTACTTTTATTTGCAACTGTGGACTGATTTTAGAATACAGGGAAACTGATGCTTTGGATGGGTGTTCTGGGGAGTCAGCTGCACTGTCCTGGGGACAGTTATCAAGGTCACGGGCAGGAGAACCAGGTAGCAGAAAAAAGGACTACATTGATGGGTCTCTACCCGTATCCTTGCCACCATCTGGGAACCCCAGAGGGAAGTAAGAAAGGGTACTCTAGGAAATAAAAACCTGGTGACTTTGCTTGGTGGCTTATACTAGTGACTATTTGATTATGGATCCTGAACGTCCTCTCTAGATAAGCTTAGCATCCAGCAATCCCAAGAAGATCATTTGTATGGAGTGTATTGGAATGGATTGCCCCTGCTTTTTGCCAGTGGATTTTGAAAGAGGAAAGTGTCTGTAGTTGCCTCATAATGTTAAATAATGCCACTGAGTACCTGTCCACTGAGCACCTGTCCACTGAGTACCTGTCCACTGAGCACCTGTCCACTGAGTACCTGTCCACTGAGTACCTGCCCACTGAGTACCTGTCCACTGAGCACCTGTCCACTGAGTACCTGTCCACTTCTGGGCTCTATAGAAGCACACTTCTTTCCCTGTAACTGTACTAAATTAACCCCGCACTTTAAGTGAAATGGAATTAGTGAGTAGCCTTGCCAAACACTAAATATCCTGACTTCATTCCATTGCATCCAAAAATCATTTTTTATTGGAAGGAAAACTTGCCTAAATGTAGAAGAATATGCATATTGGAGGTCAGAGATAACATTGAATCTTGTCAAATAGTATTAGGAAACATTTCGAACACTGAGAAATATTTCACCTAGCTTCTCATCTACTGTGAGAGCATAGAAATGACAACCTGTGTGTCTGTTGTGTGGGTTCAGGATATTTCCCATATGGAAAACACTTTCCCCCCTCCTCTTCCCTTTAGGGAGTAAGACAACTTTAAAATAATACATTTTGATTAGTCTTTTTGGAAACACAAATATAAAAGGTAACCCGGGAAGAGTCATTCCTAAGACTCAGAGCAGAAATGCTAACTGGGAGAAGTACAAATTAGCTCCATTTCATACCTACTGAGTTATAAACTCTCAAGGGGCTGGGGACAAGGACAGATACAGCTTCAAAGTCAGTGTTCTGTTATTGTTTTGAGACAAAGTCTTACTACTTAGCCCAGGCTAGTCCCAAACTCACTGTGTAATCATGAACTTGGGGTCTTTTTGCCTTGTTTTGCCTTTGGAGTGCTAGGATGACAGGTGAGTCACCACACTCAGATGGGTGCTTTAACAGATCTGTCAGATGACACTATTTGCAATCAAATTTGAGAGCCACTACTCAAAAGTCCATGGCAGTTAAGGAGGAACTGGTGGCTCTTATAATTAAGTTGAGATTTACAGAAAATGAGAAGAGAAATATTTCTTCATAGAATCATTCCAGATGTTTCTTTTTTAATTCTCAGATTCTGTAGAATGATAAAAGACAATTTATCAGCAATAGAATGATCAGCAGGCTCCTTAAGGAACCAGACTTATTTGTGCTTCCTGTCCTGAACACCAACAGTTATATCTACACTTGGGCAACAGTGTGGACACTGTGGGCCAGGGTTATTTATATTCACACACTGAAGATCTACTTGATTCATTCTTCCTATGTCCACCGTTCTAGATGTGGAAATATTTTCTAGCCATGTAAAGAAAGAAGCCCCATTTGATAGCTTTCATCAAAGTCAATTTTGGATGTGGAAGCCTCACACTTCCTGAGAGTTGGGAC
The DNA here is from genome assembly GCF_978045245.1 of Mus caroli. Lineage (NCBI taxonomy): Eukaryota > Metazoa > Chordata > Mammalia > Rodentia > Muridae > Mus > Mus caroli. Next base: position 60,792,475 of record NW_028227256.1, read on the forward strand.
CTACTATGGGTCTTATCTAAGGTTTTTCCTCTTCCCAGTTTTCCATTTAGACTTAGTTCTACCATATTCTTGGTGTTATGGCTTGCTTATTACATGATTAATGTTATATTAATATACATCTCATATACTAACCTGCATCTACCTTAGACCTCTTCTAGACACATGAGGGGGAACAGATGACATCTAAATACTAAACTGGCCTGTGGCTTTCAATGTGATCAACCCAGAAGATTGAATGTCCCGGGCTTCTAATGTAGTAAATAGCAGAAAGTGTTTTCCATACAATATGTATAAAGCATGTCACTCCCTAAATGAGAGCCCCTTTTCTAGAGAACACCCTTCTTCCTCTCTTCCATCATTTACCAGAGCTCCCCCTTTCTAGAAAGCACCCCCTCCTTTCCCTCTTCCATCCCTCCTCACAGCTCTCTCTTTGAGCCTCTTCTCTAGAACAGCCATTGTGGCCCTGCGTAAGAACGAAGGGCCCGTGACCTTTCCTGGTGATACTTGCCGTTCTCCTCACTTCTCCTCAGCAGTCTTCTTCCAAACATGGGCAAAAACCAAACAAAAACCAAAACAACAAAACAAAAATAAATCATTTCTAATACACCTGAAATAGCTTTCTTCATTTGTCAAGCTGTTTGCTTTTCATCTTATACAACTCAATCCTAAACAGTACCCAAAGCTGTCCATGCATAAGATCATGGCCGTAGACCCCACTTATCTGCTCTGGAATGAGAGGCCCAGCTAGTTTCAGTTGGATGGCTTACACACCTGTTCACATTGGTTTGTATTGCTGTTCCTAATATTGGGTGTTGCTGGCAAAACTAAAAGACACATATGGGCAAAGTTTACAATGATAAAGGCAAGGGTTTTGTATTTGTGTGTGTGTGAGTGAGTATGTGTGTATGTGTGTGTGTGTCTTGGTTTGGTTTGGTTTTTTTGGTTTGTTTGTTTGTTTATAATTCTAGGAAGTGTTTTTTATGTTCAAGGGCTACCCACCATTATTGACACTGATATATGAAACCTTTGCATATCAACACCCCATGGTTGCTCGGACTCAGGAGCAATCATAGTGGCATATGCTTTAGAACAGATCTCAATTGGAATTTCAATGTCCCCTGGTGTACCAAGTACCTGCTCAGCAGACAAACTGATTATCCTCATCATCATCACCGCCGCCACCACCACCACCACCACCACCACCACCAAATAAATAGTAAAAAAAAAGAAGCATGGTGGATTACTAAACATCACTATTTTTGAGGAATCTATACAGTTTCTTGGGCATTCTTATTGCTTTAGTTTCCTTTAAAGAGATGGTATCATCTATACAGTACTCAAGTGCAGAACTCTTTTCAATGAGACTGGCTAAGCAAGGACATAGTAGTCCTCACTAGTGTCTTAGTTGGCGTTTCTATTGCTGTGATGGAACACCATTATTGGATAATGTTTTTGTGCACCATGTAAAGATTGTCTTTGTATTATTTAAAGGTTGATTTCCGTACTGACAGAGAATTGAGTACAGGCCAGACCTTTGTATTGTAATTTTTATGAAGCATCACCTGCCCCAGTGTTTTATAACATTATTTTCCATCACCTTCTGATTGGTTCAATAAAGATATGACGGCCTGTAACTGGGCAGGAAAGGAAAAGCAGACCATCAGGGCAGAGATAGGAACTCTGGGAAATAGTCAGGCCGGGTGATTCACCAGCCTGACATGGAGGGTGTTTGATATATGGAGACTGAAGTAGAGATAATGGGCCATATGGCAAAGATGGATTAGTATAAGTGGGCTATTAGGTTATACGAGCTAGTAGGGAACAAGCCAGAGCTATAAGGCCTAAGCACTTATAAATAAATAGAAGTCTCTGTGTCATTATTGGAAGCTGGCTGGTCAGGACAGTCTGGTGATACAGCATGGCCAAAAATCAAGTTGGGGAGAGAAAGGTTTATTTGGCTTATTCTTCCACATAAGTCTTCATCATGGAAGGAAGTTGACAGGAACTCAAAATGGGCTGGTACCAGGATGCAGGAGCTGATGAAGAAGCCATGGAGGGGTGCTGCTTACTGGCTTGCTCAGCCTGCTTCCTTTCTTTCTCTCTCTCTCTCTTTTAAATTTATTTGTTTTATGTATATGAATACACTGTGGCTGTCTTCAGAAACACAAGAAGAGGGCATCAGATCCCATTACAGATGATTGTGAGCCACTCACTGCGTAGTTGCTGGGAATTGAACTCAGGACCTCTGGAAGAGCAATCAGTGCACTTAACCGCTGAGCCATCTCTGAGGCCCTTCTGCAACCCCTCAGCCTGCTTTCTTATAGAACCTAGGACCAAAGCAGAGGGATAGTAACACCCACAATGGATTGGGCACTCCCCCATCAATCATTAACTATGAAAATGTTCCACAGGCTTGCCTATAGCCTGAGCTCATGGAGGCATTTCCTTAATTGAGGTTCCATTCTCTCAGAGGTTCTCTCTCAGATGATTTTAGCTTGTGTCAAGTTGACATAAAACTAGCCAGCACAAGTAGTCAGAATATGTTTTAAGCCATCACTTGGTTTTAAAATATATAGCTCACCATCAAGAAGATTAAAACCAGAATGCTGGCTTTGGATATTTTTTACAGCAGGAGGCAGACAGCATGCAGAGTAAACATTTATTTCTCCTTCAGACATTTCTGTGTTTCCACATCTTGATATGCTTGAAGCATTGGAAGCAAATGAAGAATTAGGGGTGAGTAAGAACACTGCCACTCATCATATGCAAAGGTTAAGATGCACTCTCCATAGCTTGGTGGTCTTGGAAAATTGCTTCATCTTTCTGTTTCTTTCTTTTTTCTTTCACTTTATTTTGAACATTGGCCACATAATCCCACCTTGTCCAAAGTCCATTATGCATGTTAAATGTGATGTCACATAGGAGGTGCACTGACCTAGCATATAGGGGACTTTGTTATTACTAACATGGGTCCTTTCAAAATAGCTCTGATGGGACTCAGGCTTGTCCTTGGCTGATGATATAGTCGATTAACTTACAGGACTGACTTGACAGCCAAGGACAAGTCTGAGGACCGTGAGCAACCAGGTTTGCTACTCACCCTGACTCATTTGTAAACTGAGATCATGACGTTCTGTCTGAGACCTTCTGTATTTTCCAGGTATCGGCATGTCCTTAAACTGCCAAGATGTAACATTCTGTGGGATAGAACTAATGTCAGAACCAGAGACTAACTCCATCTCAAGCCTAATAGAAAGCAAAGAAAAAGAAAAAAAGAAAGAAAGACATCCTGTGCTTCCTGACCACGTGCTGTTATGGGCAGCTCATTCTCACACCATATGGCTACACCAAAAATAAACCAAGTAAATACGAACATATAGTGACTCCACAGTGCCAAGGCCTCTGGACAAACCTCCACAGGGTCACTTACCTGCCATCATTTAATTGTCATTTCCAAGAGATTCTGGATCTATTCTCCACCCCCCTCCCCACGTCCCAATCCTTATTTTCTTTTTCTTGCTTTTTGTACCTTGCCAGATGCCTGCCAGGAAGACTCGGGGTTAAATGCTGCTTTACCTACGTTAATTAACTACCTGTTTCATGAAGTGTCAAGTTGGGAGACATCTTAGGTGTTCGACTCTAATATAAATGAGATGATTATGTTAATAATCTTCAGAAATGCACTCTCCTTTCTGCACATTCTCTCGAAGCTCCATTCAGCTATTACAGCTTTTGAACCATGTTTTTAAAATGGCCAGCTGTTTGCAGAATATGGCACATCTAAAATAACATGGCTAAGTAATATCTGTTCTCTCTTCTAAGTACAATGCTTTCTTTTCTTCTAGACTTCTTGCAGCATTTGTCCAGGAACATTTGTAAGAGGAAGCGCCAGGGAAATGCAAGCCAGGGCAGGGAGCCTGTGTTTTGTTTTTTTCAGGTCCTTCTCTAAAGCTGTGCTTGTCCAAGCTCTAGTGGGTAGACTTGCTGGAAAGAGCTGGGCTCTTTGCCCTTTTGTGAATCCTCAGACAATAGTCATGAATCAAACAGAGGGCAAAGGCAGAATGTTGTAATGTATCATTATTTTTTAACTGAGTCTTTTCCATTTTAATTGTGGCAAAATACACTTAGCATAAACGAACAGAAGCAACCATCTTTAGGTGTATAGTTCAGAATATTCAGTGTTGTGAACCAACCCCCAGAACAGACTCACTGAGAGTACCTGGTACCCATCACATGACACCTCCCCATTTTCCTCTATGCTCAGCTGTGGCAAACCCCAGTTTTCTTTCTGCACCTATGGGTTGTCTAGATACCTTACATCAACGGATTATGACTGGCTTATTCAACATAGCATAATATCCTCTGTACATCTTTTGAAGGGTGTGTCACAATTTCCTCTTTTGACTTTTGATTGTGAGTCTTAGCTGTTAATGGCCAAACTGTTTCCCCAGATCTGGATTTCTTTCCTTTCAAAGAGCAATTAATATTCCAGTGTGTGTATAAATAATGTTTTGTTTCTTTACCCATCATTGGATATTTGGGTTTATTCTACCTTTCATGAATTGTTAATAACACCACTAAGAATATTTCCATGCAGACATCTCTCCAAGACTCCATTTTACTTCCTTTGGACATATAGATGTCCAAATGGCCTAGGTGGTAATTCTACTTTTGATTTTTTTTTAATTTGATCTGCTGTTTTCCATTTTGGTTGTACAATTTAAAGCATCTATCTACAGTACATCAGCTTATGCTTTTCCATAGTCTTGACAATGCTTGTTATTGTTTAAATTAAAAAAAAAAAAGAAGTTCCTTGTTGTGTGCAGGTGATAGTGAAGATGACAGCAAGTCTTACACTGCTGTTGGTATCCAAGAGGCCAGGTGATCTCTCTCGGTTATTTTTCCTCCTGCCCTTTTCCCACTGAGGTATGACCCATAATGAATAGGCAGAAGCTAAATGCTAATCCACTAAAGACCTTTGCTGAAGGAAGCCTTCCCCAGAAATCAAAAGAATCCCCCAAATATCTTTCTTGAGGCCACTTTTTCCTTTCATAGTTACAAGATTTATACTATATGATCATTTTGAAATATGTACAAGTAACTAAAATTTTCTTGGATTATTACAACTTGCAAAGGGATTTTAAAGCCATTATCTCGCTTGACTCTTGTGATGACGCAATAAAATCCTTTTGGGAATATATAAAGAGAGCTTAAGCTAGCTACATTCCCAGAATCCCTGCAGGAAGAAGATGGTAGAGACCAATCCCTCTGGGTTAGTCCTCTGCATGTTTAATCACCTGTATCATCCTCACAAAGACCCTCTGCTTAGAAAGGATTTTTGACTTTTTGAAACCACTAATCAATTTAGATCTCCAGTCAGTCATGGGCTCCTTTACCCTCACTTATAATCCCTGGCACTTTTTCCTTTAATAGAGAAATTCATGGAAATACAGTTACTAGTTATGAAGCTTAGAACTAGACCCATTCCCCAGTTTCCATGATAGTTACTATAGATTTCTCTTTGAGAGAACTGAAACAAAGTCAGATAGATCGCCAGAGACATTGTAGATCTTCAATGGAAAGGTGTCTTTGACCAACAGAAAGGTCTTCATGGGCAGATTATAATTTTTCAATGTAATATCTCAATATCTTTTCATAGGAATGCCACTCCTTTTGGTTCAGAAGTAGAGATATGATACGATCTATATTCAAAAGTCAGAGGGTGTCTTGTTGTTGATTGCTTTTCTTGTTTGAGCACTGTGGCCACAGGGAGTGACTTAGATCAAGAACTACTGGAAAGTAATCGTAAAATGAAAATATTGGTAAATCATTGGTTCCATATGGAGGAACCAGTCAACTTTTCTGTGTCTTTCACAGTCTTGAGTGTTGAACAGTAAGCATAATTTTGATAGGAAGTATAAGAAATTTGTACTATGTGTCAACCTTATTAATTCATGGCAGCATTTTTGGGTTCCTACGGAAAAGCTATAGCAATATGAACAATTGTATATATACATATATACATATACATCAGAATTTTATTGTTTTATGTGCTGGAACTATTTATAATTGAACTCTGCACATCAGTGTCTGTACTCTGTCTCAAGCAGCTTCTTCTGACACATCAGAGCCTTTAACTGAAGCATCTGTACATCTGCTTGTAAATATGTCCTTACAGCCCAGCGCAAGAGCTGCTGAGCAGGCTAGAGAGCTTTAGCAATATATCATGTTCCACTGGAAAGGAGGTTTTATCATTTTTTTTACTAGGAAGCACTTTCAAGTAGAAAAGATGGCTACAGATAACATCTCTATATAGTCACACAGTATAGTTCAGGGGAAAAGTCTACTCAGGAATTCTGCCCTAAGATGAATTAAGTGTTTGGCCTGATGTGGGGCCAGAGCAAGTGGATCTCTGTGAGTTTAAGGCCAGCTTGGTTTACAAAGCAAGTCCCAAGCCAACTAGAGCTACACAGTGAGACCCTATCTCAAAAATTAAAACAAAACAAAACAAAAACAAACAACCCCCAAACCCCAAACAAAACACAAATTAAACAAAACAACAAAAAGCTATCTATGGAATCTTTATTTCATCTTCTCAGAAAGGGACAAATCTAACTGTAGGCTAGAATTCTCAGAAAGGGACAAATCTATCTGTAGACTAGAATCACAATTCTCTTTTTTCTACTTCCTCATAGTAATTAATAATAGAAAAAAAATCCTAAGAGTCTTTTGCCAACAAAGAAGGGAAAACGAGTTTGCTATCCCACCCCTAAGATGTAAAGAACGTGAACTTCAGAGAATAAAATAAATATAGGCTGGCTATGGAGTAGTTGTTTTGCGTGAGCTTCAGAAATGAAAAAAAAAAAAAACCCAAACAAACTTAACAAACAAAAAAATACCACACACACATACACAATCAAGAAATAATTTGGACTAAAAAATGTGGCTTGGGGCTGATTCATGTGACACAAATAGAGATAAGGACCCACTCAGACCAGCTGGCAGGGAATTTTATTCAGAGAAGCAGAGGGACACACGTGAGTTACGCTGATTAGGAACAATCCTTTTCTTTGCCAGACGACGCGTGAGTGTAGTTGGTGAATCGTTGTCCACTGACTCCAGAACTGCTCTGCGTTTCACGGATGACACACCACAGCTCCCTGCAGCCTTTCTCTGGCCTATTCTCTTTTTCTTACCAGAGTTTTTCTCCTCCCCGACTCTCCCTTTCTCTCACAATATCCTCTTCCCAGAGTGAATGATGTGACTGCTTTATTCCCAGCATTTCCTTGGCTTTCTCTACCCCATTTCTCTGCTTTGGACAACACAACCCCAGGAACTGAGACAGACTCAGAATTGTTTTGGGTGAAAAGAGAAAGAATAGGTGAATGAGCAGAGATGGAGGGATTCCCAGCAGAGAGGGGAGAGAAGTAAGAAGCGCTTGCAAAGGTGTTTGTATGTGTGTGTGTGAGAGTCTGTGTATGAGTGTGTAAGTCTATGTGTGTATGAGTGAATGTGAGTGTATGTGTGAGTGTGTATGTGTGTGAGTATGTGTGTATATATGTGTGAGTGTGTGTTTGTGTGTGTGCATGAGTGAGTGTGTGAGTCTGTGTATGAGTGTGTGAGTCTGTATGAGTCTGTGTGTGTGAGTGAGTGTGTGTGTGTATATGTGTGTGTGTATATGTGTGTGTGTATGTGTGTGTCTGTGCATCTGGAGGCCACGTGGGATCAACTGGCATAAAGATAGATGGGAAGACAAGGAATGTATTAGAAGATGCAACAGACTAATTTTGGGGTAATGAGTCTGAGATAGAGTAATAGCAATGGAAATCAACATTGGTTGACTTTGAAGGGGAGAAAAAAGAAGCTAAGGAAATCTATAGAGTTTTACACATGTGCTGTAGTGCCATTATGCAGGACCAGTAATAGGAAAGTCAGAACAGTCTCATTGGTGAAAGACATATGAAAAGAAAGGTGGGTGTGGTTAGTGTGGGGTACCAACAGGCTACCTAGACATAAATGCATACAGAATGTCCCAAGTACCTAAAGGATGCTGCTGCCCTACCCCCTTACTACCACCACTACTTAATTCTTCCTTTGGAATTTCTCTAGTCTCCTCCCAGCCCTACCCAAGCACCACTGGATCACATTTTAGCACTCATCCGTGAATTTCAGAAAAGGAAAGGAGAAAGGGTTCTAAAACTAAGCCATTCCTAAGGGAGAGAGTGGGGGGAACTGATACATGTTCAAGTTCAGCCTGGATGCCTGTGACCAACACCTCTGAACATCACAGTGCAGGCAGGAATGACAAGTGGTTTTAGTGATGTCTGTGTAGAATCTAAGCATCTGGTGGATTGGCTATAATGTTGGGATGTCTGGAATCAGAAACTCTTAGAAGGTCTGTCAACCTTATGTGAAAAGTTTTATCGGGAGGTCAGTAAGAAGAGAACTTACCAGAAGTCTGACAAGTGATGAACTTTAGTCATGACTGATCTTGGGAGAGAATCTGCAGAAAGGAAGGTTGATACTTAACAGATCATCTAGTTCTGAGAGATTTCGTGTAGAATCAGGAAACGTGGAAGGAGAGGGATGTATCAAACATCTGTAAGAAAAAGTGAGTGGGTGAAACCACAACAGACTATGAACTAAGTGATGTGAAAGAGACAACATGGGAAGAAAGAGAAGCCAGTGGGGAGAGCAGGAAGAGATGTATGGAGAAGCTGTCATTTGAGAAAGTCCCTCAAGGTTGGGTAAATTCTGGTAGGTAGGGATTCTAGGTCCAGGCAGTAGCCTAAGAAAAGAAGGAGAAGCTAAGGGACAGCAAGGAAGTTTGTCTACAATGTGGGGTAAGTGTATAAAATATATTATACTGGAATGGTGGGTTAGGAACACATTATAGAAGAACTCAAAATCTAGGCTAGGTAGTTTGTGTTTATTTCAGTGGGCATTGAGCAATTACTGGAAGCTTTCAGCAGGATCAAGAACATGGATATGTGCATCTGGAGGCCACGTGGGATCAACTGGCATAAAGATAGATGGGAAGACAAGGAATGTATTAGAAGATGCAACAGACTAATTTTGGGGTAATGAGTCTGAGATAGAGTAATAGCAATGGAAATCAACATTGGTTGACTTTGAAGGGGAGAAAAAAGAAGCTAAGGAAATCTACAGAGTTTTACACATGTGCTGTAGTGCCATTATGCAGGACCAGAAATAGGAAAGTCAGAACAGTCTCATTGGTGAAAGACATATGAAAAGAAAGGTGGGTGTGGTTAGTGTGGGGTACCAACAGGCTACCTAGACATAAATGCTCAACAGGAGGTAAGAGAGAAAGTCTAAAACCTCAGGGGTAGATCTGTACAAAATATAAAACTCTTGGATTGTCGGATTTATTTTTAACAGCAACTCTCTCGGCATTTCCCACCTACAGATTCAAGTTGGACAGAAGGCGGCAAGCACACTGAAAGCAAAGCACGGAACCAATTATAGAGTTGGATCGAGCGCAGATATTTTATGTAAGAATACGCTTTCTCTTCTCCTCCTCCTTCTTCTTTAATGGTATCCAAGGCACGGGAGAAATCAATGAAGTTTAGAATGTGAGACGGGCCAAAGAGTAGGAGTTCCTAGGACCCACAGAGAGCTGGACGAATCAAAAATGACCAAAGATAAAAGCAAGTCTGTGGGATTCAGGATTATGCTCTCTGAGGTGGGTGCAAAGGAAAAACAACGATATTTCTGGCTCAAACCAGAATTTTCCCTGGCTTGAATTTAAAAGAGCTGGCAAGTCAGAAGGCACAGGAGTTAACAGGAAGGGAATTGTCCTTTGAGCCTTGGTCAGTTGGTGGCAGTCCCAGAGGATCCACCTGCCAGGAAAGCAGATTAGGGTTAAGGCTGGGGAAATAGTCAAAAGAGAGATTTCAGCTGACAGTGCATGCTCCTTCTCCAAATCTAAAGTACACTCTCACACCCACCTCCTAATCCCCACAACTACCCACCTTGTGGTCCCCATACTACCCCCATCTACAACCCTGCCTTTAGCTCCTGGGGCCCACCTAGCTAATATTTGTGTCATAATTGTCCTGTGATTCATTTGTCTGTCTGTTTTTTACATTCCTTTGTGAGAATTAGTCCGTTCCATTCTTGCCTTGCAATTTGATGCTGCCTCGTTTTTTGATCAACTGAGAAATTTTAACCAAGTCTCTGCTATGTTCCAGACACAAGGAAGAGCAAGGAGCCAAATAAAAATGCAGGCTCCATAGGGGCTTTTAACCAAGGATGAAGTGGTCCTAGTCAGAAACAGCTCCATCATTTTACTGGAGAAGCCTTTATTCGATGGCATGATGATGGAACTCTACCTTTCGAAGTCTGATTTCTACATTTTATCTTCCTGGTTTCATTTATATATAATGCTGTCAGGATCCTCAAAAGACTGGGATGGAGACCCTGGGATCCCCTTCTCATACACACTTGAGCTAATGGACAGTGGTACCCATGGGTTTGCTCTGATATAGTGCGTATGTGAAGAAACCAAGGTTGCCAGTCTCTTAGTCCTTGATGATGTTTATGAGAATTTCTGGTCCACCAACAGTGCCAGGAAGGGGGCAATCACAGTCTCAGCACTGACCATGCTGTACTTCTTCACATCTCTCCTTTAAGTGTGTCCTACCCTGTCCCACTTAGCCCCCAGTGATGGGAATGTGGTTGGGGTGAATGTGTGTGTTGTACAGAAACCAAACCCTGGAACTAAAACCGCTCTATATTCTAATAAAGAGTCATGCTAGCATTTTAAACATTTGTTTTGCTGGTAATTAATTTTTATTGCTCCATGAGACTGTTGTATTACTTAGCTATTAACAACTATAAAGCTATAAACTAAACCCTTCTAAAATTCAGTGGAGCGTGCACCTGTACACCAGTGAGAAAATTCTGCTGATCTTGGTGCTGCTTGCTGATGCAGCTGAGCTAAGTGGTAGGCAGGTTGACCAGGCTCAGGCTGAACTGAGCTGAGGGGTGATATTGATGCTCCCTGGACATTTTTCCCCCAGTGGGTTTGGCCTGACATGTAGGAAGGGACCAAGTCCCAACCTACAGGCACTATTCAAATCTCTGCTTGTATCATTTTTATTTACATCCCATTTGTGCTGGCTAGTTTTTATGTGAACTCGACACAAAGTAGGGTCATCTGGAAAGATGGACGCTTAATCAAGAAAATGACTCTGTATGATTTATAGGCAAATCTGTAGGGTATTTTCTTGATTAATGATTAAGGTGGGAAGGCCCAACACATTGTGAACAGTACTGCCCTGGGGCATGTGGTCTTGGGGTGTATAAGAAAACAAACTGAGCAAGCCAGTAGGCAACACTCCTACAAGGTCTCTCTGCTCAATTTCTTGCCTCCAAATTCCTGCCCTGAGTTCCTGCTCTGTCTTCCTTTAGTGATGGACTATGATACAGAAATATAAGAGAAATAAATCCTTTCCTCCCCAAGTTGCTTAGGGTCATGTGTTTTACTACAGCAATAGAAACCCAGCCACGGCATCACTGGCTGAAGGAAGTCACTTGTCCAAGTCAAGGGTCAAAGGGTGGCAAAGTACCGCGTGAGACATCTGTAAAGACTGCGGTCTTCACCTAAGTCACTTTACTTGGCGTCGAATGCCAGGCCTTGAACGTCACTGTTTAGCTTTGGAGATGAGACAGCGCAGCGGGAACATGCTAAGCTCTGGTTGTTTTTACTCTATGTGTGTGCAGTAGAATCCCACTGTGCTTGGAATCTAATTAGAACCTAGGTGATGAGGTTCTGTGTTCTATTTATTACTTTGAATGTATGATCCCAATATTCACTAAGGAAAAGAAGTACACATATGTTCCTTGGGTCTAGTTTTAGTTGTTAACAGTCCAAGTCTTTAGAAATTTGCTTGTATGTTGGTCCTTTTCAGTCATGGGTTAGTAGCAGCGTTTAGAAAACAGGTTATATATTTTATCTATAAAGTTGCCACTAGCTTTAAATATTTACCTACTTTTTCTGTTAACAATAATAATAATAATAATAATTTTGGCATCACCTAAGTATCTTTTAAATTGCTAGGCATTCACAATGGTGCGCAGACATAGAGCATATGTACTTGGATCTTCTATTACAGTGAGTGAAATTCCAAATAGCCGTCATGAGTAACTGGAACAGACACACTGTCTTACCCAGGCCCAATCCCAGCTTAGTGAAAGCCATATAGCAAGAGCACAAAGAAATAAACTAAATAATCCAACTGCTATGAAGGAACAGAGTACAGAGCTGAACAGGGCCCGCTCGGATGGTTGTGGCTCTCTAGGCACTTAGCTGCACTATCTTGTCTGTTAAATTTCAAGTGCTCTTCAAGCAGCCTCCAAGGCTGTCATTTCCTATGTATCTCCATGTGACACCTTGAAATGGTGCTAAGCACTTGACAGGCTTTCAACAAATGCCTCTGTGACTGGCTGACAGGGTCTCCCTAGTGTTTAGTCACCCGTTTCTAAATTTCCTTGTTGGCCATGGTCACAATACACTTCCTGGTTGTAACCCTTTTATTGTCCTCCTTTTGTCCTCTCTCTTTCTCCATGTTTTCCTAGTGTGTGGCTGATAAGGGTCAGAAAGGAAATGTCAGGGGCAGTGGCATTTAATGAATCAAGGGACAGAGATTTACATAAAAATGCCAACTCCTCAATTGCAGTATTGTTGGGGGGAAAACCAGTTAGTTTTCATCAATGGCTGTTGGCCTTGAGAAGAAGAAAGCTGCTGTTACCTACTCAATACCACACTGAAGAAGCATGCAGGTCACCATGTTTGTAATCTCAGGTCATTGCTATCCAGGTAGCCAGGGTGTTAGTTCCAGGGCTTTTACAAAGAAAAAGATTTGACTGCCTGCATACTACAGGATCCTTTGCTTAGAAAATTGATATGGTATTTAAGAGGGAACCCAGCAGGTCATGACCTGTTTCTAGCTTCTCCCGGAAGCTTTCCCTTCTTATGAAAGGGTCCTAAGAATAAGGTTTGAAAGACTATAAATGAAAAGTTCTTTTCAGATTCCTGGTATAAAATGGCCATTGTTTGAGAGCTCTATACAATCATGCAATGCTTATAATCTGTAATCTTGAGACTACGCTATACTGTTTTTTGTTTTTTTTTGGTTTTTTTTGTTTTTTGTTTTTTTTTTTGAGGCTGGGATTTGATTTTTACCCTCCTTTAAAGTCAAGAATTGATTTTGTTATTTTCATGGGTATTAGAGGTCATGAAATTCCTGGGTCAAAGTCAAGGCCATTTTTTTTTCTCAAAGCAAGCTAATGTACACAAACACCAGTATATTTACATCCATGTGCCGCACACCCAAGTCTCAAGGGGAGGATGCAGTGAATTCCAGGACTACATGCAGAGATTTGCTAGGGGAGAGACACACTGAGCTTGGGTTGAAGCAGCCAGCAAGTCTGCTCTCCATCCATGAGACACTTCCTCTTCATGCTGACGGCTGGGTTGCTTGCTTGCTGCAGACAAGACAACTGACCTGAGGGTTTGTCCTTCCAGAAACCTTAGCACCATCAGCAGAATGTCACAGAGAAAGAGGTCAGCAAAGGACTCTCCCGCAAGAGCTTCACGTATCAAGTTGACTCACAGGAAATTACTGCTTTCAAAGGTTTTTAAAAGCTTAAGCATTGGTAATTTTATACAGTTCAACCTAATATCACATCCGTGCTAATAAAAACATATGAAGGGTTTCTTTCATCCTTTCTCTTGCCGTTTTTGGGATGTTTGACTGTACTGCATTGCCTGATTCCATTCCTTCCCATCAAACTGTCAGGAAGGAAGGTTTGCATTTACAAAGAATTGAATTTTCAAAGTGTTGTGATAAGGTTCTGTGTGAAAATGACGGTCACAAAAAAACAATTTTCTAGTCTCCTGAAATTGGGATTGTGAGGTATTTCCTTACTATTCTGAAAAAGGAATGTTATTTCTAAGGATTAATTCATTTAAAATAATGCAAATAAATAGAGAAATCTACAACGACAGATGTGTTTGCTGCCTTTTTGTCAGTGTGTGCCTTTCCCATACAATCCCACTCCCCCACCAGGATCTTTTTTTTCTGGTTTCACCCCCTAATCATCTTCTCATCCTCCTTCCTCACACTCAATGCGCTCAAGTTACTCTTCTCAACAAGTCCCCTCCTGCCTTCATGTTTTTCTGTCTTCAAATGTTACTTTTTATGATCCACCGAGTTTAATTAGGGTTGCTTCCATATGATGGGTAAGGGGAGGGTAGAGTTATTTCCTGGACTGCTTACCAGCAGTTACACCACTAAAGAAAATGGCACCTTCTTCTCCTAGCAACCTGTAACCACCAACGTCCCAGGGCACATGAGGACCTTCCTCCAAGCCTGATTCAATGGCGACAGGCCCAGTCTTGTGCAGGTAAGCACAGTTCTGGTGAGTTCGTGACTGCCAGGGCCATGTCCTGTCTAGAAACCATCATTTGCAGCACTTTCTCTGTCCTCTCGCTCTTACGTGTTATCTGTTCTCTGCTCTCTCTTCCCCATTGTTCCCTTCAGCTTGAAAGGAGTGACTGAGATAGATGTATCACTTAGAGCTGAGCCTTCAGTAGTGACTTATTCTCTGTACACTGACCACTTAATCAGTGTTTGCATTAACCAATGCCGGTAAAAAAAAAAAAGACTCTGAACAACACCAAGAACAGCACTAATCTATGGATACAGACACAGTACCATTAGCAAATGTACAATTCAGCACACCATCATCTAAGACCAATGTTATTGGTCCATGGCCCATAAGGTAATCCCTGTAGTCACAGGCTCTTGACCAGGTCTAGAGTATGAACCATGGCTTCCCTCCCATGGAGTGAGCCTCTAATCCAATCATAGAGTGGCCGTTAAACCTCATAATGGTCGCACTACTATTACACCAGTGAGTGCTTTTGCTTGGAAGGTAGATTTTGTATTTGCAGGGATCACAGCTGGGTAAGCCTATTGGTGACTTTTCCCTAGAAGCTGACAGAGTTCTTGCACTAGGAAAACTAGCCTGGAGAACAGAGTCTTCCAGTTCAGTTCCAGCCAGACCTCTTTGTTTCCAAAAACCAAGTGTGAGATGGTTTGAGCAATAGGGACTTAGCTTCTACTAATCAAGACCAATGGCATTCACCTTGTTGAGAGGAAGCTCTGCAGCCTCTGGGAACTCCATGACCAATAACTCCTAGTGAGGTATCTCCTATCTGGCACTGGGTTTTTTGTTCTGTTGCTATGGCTTCAGATAGGGATTCATTCACCTATTTAGGGGGGTATCTCCATTCAAACTCTATATGCATGTAATATATTATAATATACAATATAATAATTTAATATTTATGAATACTATATATAATGCACACAATATTTGATATATATATATATATACATACACACATATATATTTATTCATCAAATAATAGGTTTCCATATGGCATTTTCAAGTATACTTTTGGCTAAGCCTTCACCTACCCCTTCCTACTCCTTCTTCTCCTCTAGTCTTCCACCTCAATTTCCACATAAACCTCTACACCCTTAATACTTTCCCCCTCCTTTCTTTTCTTTTCTTTTCTTTTCTTTTCTTTTCTCTTCTCTTCTCTTCTCTTCTCTTCTCTTCTCTTGTTTTCTTTTCTTTTTTTTTTTTTGAGACAGGGTTTCTCTGTGTAGCCTTGGCTGTCCTGGAACTCACTTTGTAAACCAGGCTGGCCTCGAACTCAGAAATCCACCTGCCTCTGCCTCCCAAGTACTGGGATTAAAGGCATGAGCCACCACGCCCGGCTTCCCCCTACTTTCATATTACATATATTGTACTGTGTTCCTTCATTAGGCCTCTTTTTTTCCTTCTTCCCCTAGCAGTCTCTTCCTAGCTTCCTGGATACAAGAACTCCAAGTTAAACACAATGATCTAAGGATTTGAAGCCAAGATCTGCATATGAAAGAGAACATGTTGTGTTTGATTTTCCAGGTCTGAGTTACTTCACTCAGTATAATAGTCTCCAGTTCCATCCATTTTCTGGCAAATGTCATGATTTTATTTGTCTTTAAAGCTAAATAAAATTGCTCTGGATATATATACCACAGTTTCATTCTCCATTTATTAGTTAGTGATATCTAGGCAGGTTCTGCTTCCAAGCTATTGTGAGCACAACATCAGTGAACATGCATATGGAAATATTTCTGCAGTGGTATAGATTCTTTTGGGTATTATACATGGGTCACATGGAAATTCTATTTTTCCTTTCTAAGGAACCTCTGCATTGATTTCCACAGTGGCTATACCAGTTCAGACTCCCACCAACCATGAAAAGGGGTCCCCTTTCCCTCACAACCTTGCCAACATTTGTTGTCATTTGTTTTCTTGATGATAAATACTCTGACAATGATAAAAATGGAATCTCTTAGTAGTTTTAGCTTGCTAAATGGCTAAGGGTGTTGAACACTTAAAAAAAATTTAGCCATTTCTATATTTTTCTTTTGAGAACTCTCTTTAGTATTCAAGCCCATTGTTTTTAGATTGGTTGCTGTTATTCTTTTAGTTCTCTGTGTGTGTTACCTATTAATCCTCTGTTAGATGTGTAGCTCTTGAAGATTTTCTCCCTTTATTCTAGTGGCCTTTTCACCCAACTAACACTTTCCTTTGTAAGACAGGAAAGGTCCCATTTGAAAATTGTTGGTCTTATTTTCTGCTAACTGAAGTCCAATTCAGAAAGCCTGTACTGATATTCAAATCTTGATATGTATTACCTAACTTTTTCCTCTAGTATTACAGGTCTTATGTTGAGGTCTTTGATTCATTTGCAGTTGTTTCCTAATATTTTATTGAGAATTCTTGCATCTATGTATATCAGGGAGATCCATCTACAGTTTTCTTTTGTTTCTTTTTGTTTAGAGGATGGGATGTGTTCTTGTTTATTTCTGTTTTCAGAGTTTTGCTATTTTCATAGAATGACTTTGGTAGTTGCACTGACTAACTTTATGTCAATTTGACACAGCTAGTATCATTAATTAGAAGAGAGAGCTTTAGTTGCCAAAATGCCTTCATTAAGATAAGGCTATAGGTAGGCCTGTAGGGTAATCTAATTAGTGATTGATGGAGAAGGGCCCAGCCCATTGTGGGTGGTACCATCCTTGGGTTGGCAGTTCTGAGTTTTATAAGAAAGCAGGCTGGCAAGCCATGGAGAGCAAGCCAGTAAGCAGCATCCCTTGATCCCCTCCTGCCTCCAGATTCCTGCCCTGCTTGAGTTCCTATCCTGACTTCATCCAGTGATGAGCAGTAATATGGAAGTGTAAGCCAAATAAGCCCTTTCCTCCCCAACTTGCTTTTTGGTTATGGCGTTTCATCACAGCAATAAAAACCCTAACTAAAACAATAGTGTTTCTTTTCTTTTTCAGAACAGTTTAAGAAATTGTATTTGAGCTCTCCTAAAAGTTTGATAGCATCCAATAATGAATCCCTCTAGTCCTGCACTTGTGTTTATGAGGAGTCCTTTAATCAACTCTTGGACATTGCTGCTTGTTCTCGAAATTGGCCATAGCCTCTTGATTTAATTCAGTGGGTTACATGTGTTTAGAAGTCTCTCTGTTTCCTCCAGGTTTTCCACCTTTGGGGGATAGAAGTTTCTGAAGTATCCCTAATGATTTTCTGGATTTCATCTCAGTCTGTTGTAGCAACTCCTTTTTCATCTCTAAGTTTCTATTTTAATTTGGATCTTCGTTTGGGTTAGTTCTAGTGAATCTAGGAATGTGTCAACCTTGTTTATATTTTCAAAGAACTAGCTCTTTGTTTAATTTATGCGATGGATTGTTCTTTTAGCCTTTGTTTCAGTTAATGCCCTGAATTTAAGGAGTCTTCTGCCAAGTACTGCATTTGGATTTGGCTTCATCTTGTTTTCCAAGAGCCTCAAGGTGCACCATTAGACCACTTACTTGTAATCACTATGATGTTTTGATTTAAGCATATATGGCTATAAATCCTCGTCCTCAAACTGCCGTAGCTGTGTTCCAGAGGCTCTTGTAAGTTGTACTATTATTTCCATTTTATACTAGGAAATTTTGAAATGTCCTTCCTGATTTCTTAAACCACTCACTATTCATACAGAAGTGTACTGTTGAGTCTCTGAGTATTTATTCAGTTTCTGTCATTTCTCTTGCTGATTCCCAGTTTTATTCTGCTAAGGTCTGAAAAGATAAAACAGTTATTGCAATTATTTTGTGGTCTATGATGTGATCAAGTTTACAGAAGTTTCCATGAGCCACTGAAGAGAATGTGTAGTCAGTATGTGTTGTGTGGTTGTTGGATAAAATCTTCTGTATGCATCTGTTAAATCTAACTGGACTCTGGTTTCTTTGCTTATATCTAGCTTAGAAGACCTATCTAAAGATGCCGGTGAGGACCTGAAGAGATGGCTTAGTCAGCAAAGTGCTTACCATGCAAAGTCAAAGACCTGGGTTTAGATCCCCAGAACCCGGGTAAAAATAATTTGGCGTGGCTATACATGTCCGTAATAGAGGGGCAGAGGCAAGTGGATTCTTGGAACTCATAGGTTTTATTAGCTGTATTTAGTGAGAGGTTGCATTTCAAAAAATAAGGTAGAGCGCAGTTGAGGAAGAGAACTGGCATTAACCACTGGCTTTTATATATACTTGCATATATATGTGTGAGCACTACATATTCATTTGCATACATGCACATGAACATTTCCATATACCACACATTCACACACTGTATAAATAAATGAATAACTAAGTAAACAAAGAGAAGGGACCATTGGAGTGAGCCTTCCATCATTGTTACATCAGAAACTCTCTGACCTTTTGCTTTTATGTCTTTTAGTATTCGTTTTATAAATTTGGAAGCACCAACATTTTGTGCACAAATGTCATAGTTCTTGCTGAATTTCTCTTTTTTATTAATATATAGTGGTCTTTTTTTGTTTCTTCTGACTAGTTTTCATTTGAAGTTCACTTAGCCAGGCATGAGAATCTCTTCCTAAGGCTGTTTATGGCTTGTGATTTAGTTTGCAGTTTGATTTCTGTCCATTGACTCAATTTCTGAATGTCTTTGTTTAGTAAGATGCGTTCTTGGACATAACAGATGGTTTGGTCTTATTTTTTATATCTAGTCATTTAGTCTGTATCTTTAATTGGTAAATTGAGGCCATTTGAATTTGAGGTTATTATTGAGAGGGCTTTCCGAATTTGCATAGTCTTGTTAGTGTTGTTCTGCTCGGTTGGATTAATGGTAGTCCTTTTCTTCCTCCCCTTGCTGGTTTTCTGTGTTGACCATGTGTCTCCTTCATTCATCTGATCCTCTCATAAAATGCAAAATTTCCTATGATCTCACAAAGAGATAGTCTTTCTAATTTTTTTTTTGTGTGTAGTGTTTTATTTTGTGTTCTCAGCAGTGCTAAGTTCACATTAATGTCTTTTTTGCTGTTATCTTGTTTTTTGTTTTAAGAGATAATTTACTAGGCTTAGCTAGTTAAAAATAAACTATTCTTTTAGTTTGAAAAATAATAAGCAATTAAATGGAGTAGAAGATGTTGTGACCTCAGTATTTCTCCCTCCTTTGGATTATGTTGTGTATCCATCTTCACAAGTTAGGAGAGGGCTGCTGGTCTCAGAACTCAAACAAGTCAGTGTATCCTGACAGGTGGGGAAGAATTTTATGGCTGGACTATATTTTTGCCAGAATGCCTCAGTCTGAATCTCCCTCCTTAGAACAAAACTGCCATTTTCTCTCTGGTGTTTGGGGATTGCTCTTCATACATGCAAGAATTTTTGTGGCTAAGGCTCTGAGGAGCTCTGCAAGACCAGGTCACTAGTGTTTATCTTTGTTACCTCTGCCAGGACTCTGTACCAAGTTTTGCCCCACCCTTCCCTTATCCTGTGGAACTTGCCCAGGCAATGACAAGGGACAGAATCACCTTTTACTCTAACTAGCTCTTGCTGTCAGTTCCAGACTTTTGTATCATACACCTGCTTCTATCTGCAAAGCCTGTTCTACCCCAGTCCTCTTCTTCGTGAGTACCATGTTGTGGGGCATTGGGCTATGCACAGACAGGCTGGTCTCCAGTAGAGCTGAGATGCTGAACCCTGGGACCCGGTGGTCATAATTTACCTACATGGGACAAAAGGAGTTCTCTCATGTCTCCTGGAACTCTGGCTTCTGTCTAAGTTACCACCCCCCCCCCAGCCCCCACAAGAGAAGCATGGCTAGAAGTCACTTAGGCAATGTCCCAAGCTTCTGACCTTCAGACTAAACTCCTCCCCAGTTACCTAGCAACAGAAAAGATAGCAGCTCACTTTAAAAGGGGCTGTTTGGCCCCTCCTCACTCTCTCATTCCTTTGTTCTCTTACCTCTCACTTCTCTCACTACTCTCTCCTCTCTCTTTGTCTTCTCCTCTCCTCTCTTCCTCTCCTCTCTTCCTCTTCCTCTCTTTCTCTCTAACCCTCCCTCTCTCTCCCTCTCCCTCTCTCTCTCTCTCTCTCTCCTTTCCTCCTTTGTCTCCTCTTGGCCATGGCCAATCTCTCCCTCTCTTTCCACCTTCTCTCTTTCCACCTTCTCTCTCTCCCCCTGCCTTTCTACAATAAAGCTCTAAAACCATAGACAGTCTCTGCTCATCAAGATCCACTGCACTCACTCTCACTGGTGTGGGAACCTCTCTTCCCTCTTCCCTCTCTCCCATAACCCCGGGGCTACAGGATGTGGCCCCGGGGGCCCCCAGGTTGAGCTGCCTCTTGTCCACTGGCCTCCCCGCTCCCCCATCAAGTGGGTCAGAGGCTTGGATGCCCATCCAGGGCTGAGTGGAAAGTGTCTGGCAGCCTTCCCGTGTCTGCCTGTCCAGAGCATAGGTAGAACTCTGGTGGGACGTGGGTCCTTCCTCCCTGATCTTTCCCCAGGCCCCTTTTTAGTTCCCACACCGTGTACAGCTTCTGCTTGCATTTCCATAGTCCAGAACTGTAGGCTTTAAAGATGCCTCTGATGAGAGCCCTTCCCTGTCAGATGTGGCAGGAACCAGTCATGGTATGACTTGGCTTGGATGTTTCTTTGTAGAGATATTATCAACTCAATTTATTTCTGTTTTCTTTACTTCTTTTTCTTATAAGATTAGGACTTATTATTTTTACATTCTAACATTTTTATTTATCTAATCTCACAGACACATCTTCTAATCTGCCATTTTCCTGGAAATCATTGTTTTTTTTTTTTTTTTATTTTTACTCCCCCCACCCTTTTTGAAAGAAGAGTTGAAAAAGTCAGATCCAAAATAATCAATACAACCAAAAATGAATTTAAACCACAGAAATGTAGAAGAGGTAAAGAGTACTGTGCACTGCGTATCCAGCTCATGGGTTCAACTCCACAACAACCCAGCTGACCAGGAAGGACCCCTGAGAAGGGGAAGTAGAAAGATACTCTGGGGTTAGGTGGCTTCATGTCATGAATTCCAGGCAAGAATTTCCACATTCCTAAAGGCTATGGAGACTACCACCACACTGGAAAAGAGTTCAGGTGTGTGTATATGCATATGTGAGTTTGTGCTTGTGTGTGTGTGTGTGTGTGTGAGTGTGTGTGTGTGTGTGTGTGTGTGTGTGTGTGTGTGTGTGTGGTGATATGTTGTTGCAGAGATTAGCCTGGAAAGATGAACTAAAGTCAAATATTTGTGAGGGAAAAGGGACTCCAAAAAGTTAAATGATATATACTTTGTATACATAAACTGAGTAAGATATAAGTTAAATGGATTGTCATAAAAATAAAAACAAAGGGAAACCATAAGTACTATTCATAAAGGTAGACTGTGACATCCATCTGAAAAGGGAGATGTGAAAGAGAGGCCAATGTTTCTAGGACAAGTGTGCTATTGTAGGATCAAGAGACTTTCATCTCTGCCTGGGAAAATATTACATTGCATAAACTGGCCTTATAAATGCATAGAGGCCAGAAGAAGAGATGTATGTAAACGTGGGGAGCCCTTTGGCATGAGACAGGAAGTAGGAAGCAGAGAATTATCCATGGGAAGTGTCAGTTGACACACAGCGTTGCTTTCCCTTTAGAAATCAGGTGTCAAGGTCATAAGTGACTTTCATTTCAACCTCCTTTTCCAAATTTTATTCAATATAGAGACTTGGCAAAAACCTTTTTTAAAAAAATAACAACTACACTCACCACCAGCTTCCTCTTCCACCCACGCTAATTTACCCTATAACATTTACTTTATAATTAGGTTTGCCAGTCTATCACTTTAAAGGTTGACTACTTTCTCTAAGGCTGTTACTTAAAAGATTTGTTTGGTAGAGAATTCTTATTTGAAATATATCCTTACCTTGAAGCACAGCATCTAAGTCAGAGAACACGGCTGTCCTGTCTGACTTGGGGGGGAAGCTGGATGGTGACTGTGCGGTAACCCACCTTCCTTCGTTTTTCTACAAGCCTGGGGATTCACACTCCCTCCCTCACTGTGTGGTGTGTGGACAGACAGCACTGGTCTTAACTGATAGTGTGTTGGATTCTTCACTGTTTTAAAAAAGAAGAAAAGAAGATTCCTAGGTAATTTGGTGATCTTGGCACCAAATTCCTTCTTCTATAGACAGCCCTAGTGGATTTCAGAGTACATAAATAATCTGAAAAAAACTTGTTAAAACATAGATTCTTTGCCACATCAATAGGTCAGTGGTGAAGTCTGGATTTTTGTGTGTTTGACAAGCGCCTAAGGAAGCCTGATGGTGGTGGTCCCTAGACCCCTAGATATCAAGAAGCAAGAAGCTAGATCAATGGATTTCCACATTAGCAGGCACCAGAATCATCTGGAAGGTTTGTTCATACTATGCCCCATCTCAAAAGTTCTTAGGTCAGGCCAATACAATTTCCCCAGGGAATGTGGTGTTGGAGCTAGAGAAACAGGCTCATAATTAGGATGAAACTACCACTAGTTATGCTGGGGAGCATTTATTATTTATGTATTCGTTAAGTAAAAAGAAAAAAAAAAAGGATGAAATCCAAGAGGAAAAGACTCTCATCTTAGAATCTAGCCCAAAATAAAGAAAAGAATACGCTGGGCAGTGGTGGTGCACACCTTTAATCCCAGCACTTGTGAGACAGAGGCAGGCAGATTTCTGAGTTCAAGGCCAGCCTGGTCTACAGAGTGAGTTCCAGGACAACCAAAGCTATACAGAGAAACCCTGTCTGGAAAAACCAGAAAGAAAGAAAGAAAGAAAGAAAGAAAGAAAGAAAGAAAGAAAGAAAGAAGGAAGGAAGGAAGGAAGGAAGGAAGGAAGGAAGGAAGGAAGGAAGGAAGGAAGGAAGGAAGGAAGGAAGGAAGGAAAGAAAGAAAGAAAGAAAGAAAGAAAGAAAGAAAGAAAGAAAGAAAGAAAGAGAAGAAAGAAAGAAAGAAAGAAAGAAAGAAAGAAAGAAAGAAAGAAAGAAAGAAAGAAAGAGAGAAAGAAAGAAAGAGAAGAGAGAAAGGAATACAACATAATGATACATGCTGAAATCAAGGCCAACTGTAACTGAGGAGAGCCATTGAGTTATCTGAGTGGGCTGAGTCAGAGAGGAACATAGAAAGGGACTCTCCTTGTATTAAAACATCAGCAGAATTTTAAAATGGTCTGCATGCCAATGTGACTTTTGATTATGCAAGAATCCAGAGTTTGGGATTCTGTTAATAGCCTTGGGTTCTCTGCTCAATGTAAAAAAAAAAAATATATATATATATATATAGTATATGTTATATATTATAGATATATTGTTACAGACATATATAATATATTATATATTACATTCTAATTTCAAATAAGCTGAAGTAAGTAGGAGGGGGAAGAGTTAAAGGTCCAGGACATTGTCAGGAGAGCATGGGAGGAAAAGATGAGCCTGGAATTACTCTTCTTTTCCTTGGGGACTTACAGCTTCATCCAGAAAGACAGGGTTGTCTTGGGCTCTTTGCTTCTGATAAAATCAAGTAGGTGTTTGTCCCCGTGAGAGGCAGAAATCTTCACACCCCTGCTCTTAGAGCAGCTGGGTTCTTAAGCCCAGCATTGAGAAATGTTCCTTCTCCTATGGACCTACAAATGTAACTAGATAGCTTTTTCAGAAATAATGGTTTGGAACCCAAAACAACTTGGTTTAAAGAGAAAAAGAATGAACTTGGTTCATTTAAATAAAACAAGCCTAGAGGAAATTCCAGACCAGAAAGATCCATAAATTCTAGAGATTTTATAAGGGTTTAGTAGATTTTTATACTTAATTTTGCAATGGCTTTTTGTCTGCTGAAGCTTTTATCTAAGAGTGTTCTGTCTTTGTGGAGACAAGATAATAACCCCTTCTGCAACTTTGGGCCTTGGGCTCATCCTCAGTATGACCTAGGGAAGAAGGTGATTCTCTTTCTCTGTTACAAATACAGTCCTTAAAGATGAACTGCTCTGTCTTCCAGGGTTTAAATACAAAGTTTGAATATGCAACTGCCTGGTCTTGGTCACATGCTCACTCATAGACTAGCTCCCCAACCCAAAGAGTGACACAGGAAATGATATCAGGGTGTTCCTATTGGAAGAAGAGTGAGAATATACTGGCCAATCAAAACTCAACAGAAAAAGAACAGGGCTTTCCACGCCTCTGAATCCACACTTCCAGAGTTAGAATATCACACTTTTCTCCAAGGAAAAGAGCTAATTTGCATTTCAATATGGGCTGAGCCTACATCCAAAAGGAGAGTCTCCTAAAGGAAAGACAGGGTCCTCTGTTCATGGTGTACCCTGACTGTTACATGGACCATGTTTGTGGGAGATACTTTCAAGAAGTGTAAAGAACAGCCTCCACTTTCCATCTCTGCCTGTAGCAGATCCTCTGCCACAGGGCTCCATACTGAAAGAGTGCCAGGAGGGAGTATGAACAGGCCTATGAGTGCAGGTAGGATCACCACTGCTTCTCAGAGGAGCCTGCCCAGATCCCTCAGGACACAGGGGCAGCCTGGGACAGAGTCTTCCTGTCTCTGTCTGCTGATCTTGTGCCTGAGAGCTACATGCAAAAATACCACCAGGAAAGAGCTGGTCTCCAAGGAGTGCCTACAAACCTCTGAGCACAGGTAAGACCACCACTTCTCTTCAAATTCCTGGCCTAAGAGGGACCCTCACAGAGCTATCAGGACACAGGAACAAAAGATCAACTGGAAACAGGATCCTTCTGATCTCTGTCTGCACCACAGACCTGACCCTGTACTACTGCTTTCCATACCCAAATTCCTCCTGGAGAGAACTGGTCTCCCAGGAGTACTGACACACAGGCTTGCAGGAGGGATAAGCCAAAGTCAGAGACAGCAAGACTAGCTAACACCAGAGATAACAAGATGGCAAAAGGCAAACACAAGAACATAAGCAACAGAAACCAAGACTGTTTGGCATCATCAGAACCCAGTTCTCCCACCACAGCGAACCCTGGTTACACCAACACACCAGAAAAGCAAGACTCTGGTTTAAAAATCACATTTCATGATGATGAATTTAAGAAGGACATAAATAACTCCCTTAAAGAAATACAAGAGAACACAGGTAAACAGGTAGAAGACCTAAAAGAGGAAATAAAAAAATCCCTTAAAGAATTACAGGAAAACATAACCAAACAGGTGAAGGAACTGAACAAAACCATCCAGGAACTAAAAATGGAAATAGAAACAATAAAGAAAGTACAAAGGGAGACAACACTGGAGATAGAAAACCTAGGAAAGAGACCAGGAGTCATAGATGCAAGCATCACCAACAGATTACAAGAGATAGAAGAGAGAATCTCAGGTGCAGAAGATACCATAGAAAACATTGACATGACAGTCAAAGAAAATGCAAAATGCAAAATGCAAAAGGCTCCTAACCCAAAACATCCAGGAAATCCAGGACACAATGAGAAGACCAAACCTAAGGATATTAGGTATGGAAGAGAGTGAAGATACCCAACTTAAAGGGCCAGTAAATATCTTCAACAAAATTATAAAAGAAAACCTCCCTAACCTAAAGAAAGAGATGCCCATGAACATACAAGTAGCCTACAGAACTCCAAATAGATTCGACCAGAAAAGAAATTCCTCCTATCACATAATAATCAAAACACCAAACACACTGAACGAAGAAAGAATATTAAAAGCAGTAAGGGAAAGGGGTCAAGTAGCATATAAAGGCAAGCCTATCAGAATTACACCAGACTTCTCACTAGAGACTATGAAAGCTAGAAGATCCTGATTCAGATGTCATACAGACTCTAAGAGAACACAAATGCCATCCCAGACTACTATACCCAGCAAAACTCTCAATTACCATTGATAGAGAAACCAAGATATTCCATGACGAAGCCAAATTTTGATAATATCTTTCCACAAATCTAGCTCTACAAAGGATAATAGATGGAAAAATGCCAACACAAGCAGGGAAACTACACCCTAGAAAAAGCAAGAAAGTAATCTTCTTTAAACAAACCCAATAGATGCAAATCAAAACAACCCTGAGATTCCACCTCACACCTGTCAGGATGACTAAGATCAAAAACTCGGGTGACAACAAATGTTGGTGAGGATGTAGAGAAAGAGGAACACTCCTCTATTGCTGGTGGGGTTGCAAGCTGGCACAACCACTCTGGAAATTAGTTTGGTGGTTCCTCAGAAAATTGGACATAGTATTACCTGAGAACCCAGCTATACCACTACTGGGCATATACCCAGAAGATATTCCAACAAGCAATAGGGACACATGCTCCACTATGTTTATAGCAGCCTTATTTATAATAGCCAGAAGCTGGAAAGAACCCAGATGTCCCTTAACAGAGGAATGGATACAGAAAATGTGGTACATTTACACAATGGAGTTCTACTTAGCTATTAAAACAATGAATTTATGAAATTCTTAGGCAATGGATGGAACTAGAAAACATCATCCTGAGTTAGGAAACTCAATCACAAAAGAACATACATGATATGCACTCACTGATAAGTGGATATTAGCCCAGAAGCTTGGAATAACCAAGATACAATTCACAGACCTCATGAAGCTCAAGAAGAAGGAAGACCAAAGTGTGGATACTTCGATCCTTCTTAGAAGGGGGAACAAAATACCCATGGGAGGAGTTACAGAGACAAAGTGTGGAGCAAAGACTGAAAGAAAGGCCATCCAGAGACTTTCCCACCTGGGGAATCCATCCCATATACAGTCACCAAACTCAGACACTATTGAGAATGCCAACAAGTCCTTGCTGACAGGAGCCTGATATAGCTGTCTCAATGAGAGGCTCTACCAGTGCCTGACAAACACAGAGGTGGATGCTCTCAGCTAACCATTGGACTGAGCACAGGGTCCCCAATGAAGGAACTAGAGAAAGGACCCAAGGATCTGAAAGGGTTTGCAGCCCCATAGGAGGAACAACAATATGACCCAACCAGTACCCCCCAGAGCCCCCAGGGACTAAACCACCAACCAAAGAGTACACAAAATTCTGAAGAGAATTTTTGCCTTAAACGGCATTGGAGGAGATTAAACCAAATAAGGTTTGTAAAAGATGTGTGCATGTGTACATACATTCATGGAGGGAAGAGGACATCTTATAGTACTCTTCTACCAAGTGGGTCCCAACGGACCAAACTCATGTCATCAGCCTTGGTAGGAAGCACCTCCATCTGCTGACCCATCATCTGGCCTTGTAAAGTATTTTCAGTGACGTTGATGTTTCAAAGCAGAGCTATTGAGGCACTCTGGACCACCTCTTCAGTTTCAGAATAAGAGAGTAGTTAATATTAGTCATTGAGACTATGATTTTTATTCCCTCCATTCCAACTTTTGTAGGGAATGTGCAACCCAGGAAGAGAATTCTCAGGTATTTCAGAATAACATGAAAAACCTCTCTGAACACTGAGACACTTACATTTCTCCCCTATGGTGACATACTTTGTTGTCTCTGATAGGATTTTTCAGTGACCGGGTATTACCAATATTCTCTCCTTTAACTCCTAGTCTCTTGGAACTCTGTTATTCTGGAATCCAAATGGTATCACTAAAAAGGATTTTACCTTTCAGGAAAGACAGAGAATGGAAGGCTGGGTGCCGTAAGGGAAAATGACCAAGTGCAGATGAAAGTGTCTCTACGCATATCACAGTGGTCCCTTCCACATCCCTGCCTGCTCAGTCTCCACACACACATATATTAAGATTAATTCATCACCAATGTCATGAGAAAGAGATAACATGTCTCTCTCCTGTAAGAACCTCTATTGGCCTCTTCCCTGTTTTTGCCTCTACTGGAATTTTCCCATGCGTATCTCTGGTTTTCTGCAAGCTAGTTCTACATTCCTCTCAGAAAGCTGGGGTCTCTGTATCACATGGGCACATCTAGCATAAAGCAAGAGTGGGTTATCAATGGCTTCTTAAATGTTATTTCAGATAAAGAGGGGGAAAAAAGACGGAGTAAGATCATTGTTTGAAGTTATCCAAATAAATCATAGCCAAAGAGAAGATGAAAGTCAGAAGTCATAATCTGACCAGAAGGAATTAGATGGCCTGGGGTTAGTCATCTCTTTTTCAGAATGATACCTTCAAATCTTCACCAGCTTCTTGCTGGAGGATGACCTTCAGAGGTTAGCCTTGACACAGGTCACCATCCAGTGAAATTATGGTTGGCAGACACCAGTAATCTTGCTCTGAGTTGAGGTCCAAAATGCTGCGCCAATCACTAACTAAACTGTCTTTTAGTTTCCTAAAATAGAAAATAGATTATCCATCCCCAGGCAGGCAAAGGTTTCTGGTGTGTTCAGCTACACACTGTCTCTCCATTTGCCTTCATTATTTCTCTGCAAATCCATTTATCCTCATAGGTCACTTTGAAATGTCATCCCATTCCCTTCTGTGTACCTTCCTCTGCTTTCTGAGGGGGACTGCCTCCCTACTGCTCCTCTTGAGCATGGTATCGAGGTATCTTCATTCTTTCAGGAGATCACTGTCTCTGTCATCTAAAGTCAAACACATTATGGCAAGACACTTCTCCCCAGTTAGGACTCCAAAGTGGCTTTGAATCTTAAATCATTTGGTGTGTATCAATATCAACATCTTGGAAGATAAAATGCTGTGTGTGTGTGTGTGTGTGTGTGTGTGTGTGTGTGTGTGTGTGTGTGTGTAAAAACACCATGTGAATTTGAGACTAACATGTCCTTCATTTTCTAGTAAAGAGACAAAAATAAGTTAGTCTCAAGGACACTGTGTAGTGGCTGAGGAGGAAGGGAAGCTGAAGGGGGACAACTGTTTCTTCAGAAGCTCAAACCAGGAAATATCTGCATGACCCCGTGGACTTTTTCAACAGACTATCTGGGGAAGACAAAAGGCTTCCTTCCAGGAATTGATGATAAAGACGCAAAGAACCAAAAGCGAGAAAAGACATATGTTAGGAAGCTGGGTCGGCGAGGAACGGGTTCAATCCTGGAACAAATCCCCAGTGTCTGTACTTGACTGCTATTTTAATGTAGACCTTGCAATTCATCTCATACTTTTTATCGTTCCTAGAGTTTCCTGGGAGAGCTGTGAGCTATCGCCACTACACTGTCAGAAAAGGCTGCCTCTGATCCTCCTGCCATGAGGGAGGAAAGCTGTGCTCCCCCCCACCCCCAAAAGCTTTCATTAGGGTTTCTCTCCAGGGATGGAGACAAAGGACACATCCAAACAGGTGCCACCGCTAGGCCCTGCTTTGCTTTGTTTGTCTGCAGCCAGGCGGAAGCCAGGTGTTATCAGAGCTTTTCAGATGTGTGCCTCTGACAAAATCCAGGGTTTCTAAAGGATGAAAATGTAACCGCTTTAATATGAGGCCAGGAAAGAGTCACAGAAATGCCCTGGCCACTCTTGGGTGCTATCAAAAGTAGAGCTCTACTCTTATTTGCAAATATCCCTTCCCCTGGCCTCTTCCACCCGAAGCCATACAACCAAGAGACCCCAGAGCTAAACCCAGGCTTGCAAAGAATGATAACGGTAAAGGGTATCTTTAATTAAATGTCATTACAGTTTGGGTAAGGTTGCAATGTGGGCTAGCATGACACCCGTGTCACAGCATGTATGTGGAGATCAGATGGCAGCCTGTGGAAGCTGACTCTCCCCTACTACATGGATTCCAAGGACTGCACTTTCAGAACACCAAGCTTGGCAGCAAACACTTTTACCTGCTGAGCCATCTCGCCAGCCCACCATTTTAAATAATAGGGAAAATGTGAATGCATTTCTCTAGAGAAAGAATAATTTTCGGGTTTTTATCTTTTTTCAAAGGATCTATAACCTTCCCTTCCAAAAGGCAGACACTCAAAGGGACACTAGTTGAATTTAAGCAATTTGCCTAATTAGCTGAGTTTAATTCAGTAAGTAAGAATGTTTTGGCTTTATGTAAGAAATCATTTTTTTGCTATTGTTACTTCCAAGGAACGATGTTGATAGAGATATCTGTCACCCCACTGTTTTTCACGCTGACCAGTCTAAGAACTTCGCAAACGTGCCCATTCTGTTGGGCCAATTCAAGCCTGTAACCCTCCATAATTCTTAAAGCTGTTCTTCAGAAATGACAGCTGGCCTTGTGATTCTGTGAATTCAAACAGAAACCTTTGACGCCTATCTATTCGGTTCTTTCTGAAAAAAAGATCATTGTTTATCCCAACACTCCCACTGTAAGGTGGACTCCGTACATAATTGCTCTAAAGACCAGCGAACTCAAGGCTCTCTCCACTTTGGAGCGCTCTGCCTGTGCACACAGCTTCTGCCCTGTGTCCTCTACCCAGTCCTTCCTTGTGTAAATAAGGTTGGCGCCTCTTCCGGAGATCCCAAGGGTAGAATCCTATTGGTGCCAGGTACTCATTACAGTAAGTGGCGCCTGTTACCCGCCTCGGGACCAGAAGGCAAACATAATGATAACAACCCTCACACCAGTGGCCTCCCCGACCTAGTTACTTATTTTTAATTAAGATGGCAATGCAACACCTTTCCATCTCCTCGAGGGATTGCTGTGTTCCAGTTTAAAGGGGGCTGGAGAAGATGGCTCTGTACACCCAGATCTTTGCTTCTAAAGACAGGAGAGGCCATGTTTTCTGGTTGGTGGTATTTGAGGCGGCACGAAGCAGGTGTTTTCCAGGAGGTGGCAGTGCGCTCTAAGGCAGGCTGGGCCTGCCTCCCGTATCACCCAAAGAATATTGTAATTGAGACATAGCATTATAATGCATTCCAGCCCACACAGCTGTGCGTGTCACCTCGGGAAGCTTCTTACCAGTTTCAAAGTCACCGCAACCAGGGTAGGGAGATGGAAGCATGGGGGACACAAGGCAAAAGTGGGAGGCAGCTCGGCAGGGGGGTGGGGTGGGGACAAATCAGGGACACTTGGCTTTGTTGTGAGTGGAATTTCAATACTGAAGAGCCAGGGGCCACCCTGATACATATTTACGACTGTTCCCAGGCTCACCTCTGAGGACCAATAAAAGGAAGCTGAAGGACTCTTGTTTGGTCTGCATCTTAATTCCAGGTTTACAAGAAATATTCCATTACCCTAATTCAGAGGCCAAGCATCCTTCCTTTATAAATGAGATGTCTCCTTGTCAGGAGGGGTGAAGAGCATGGTGAACCTGTCTCCCCCTGAGAGGTGTGTATTTGGGGTGGGGGTGGGGGCTGGGTGATGAGAGAAGAAAGAGCTTTGCCTGACCCTGTGGTTCCCAATGCCTGTGACATCTCAGGACCAAACCAAAGAAAGCAGACCAAGGACAGTAGGAGAGGACTTTCCCCAGCTTTAGTCTATTGGCAGAGATTCTGTTTTTCCACAAGTACAGTGGTAAGAATGAGTGGACCTGATAGGATCAGAATCAAGGGCACTGAGATGACCATTCAATGTCTCCACTTAGCTTCCTGCATGTGTTCATAGTGAGGGGGGTTGACTTCCTTTTCTCAAGTCTCTTGTGTTTGTGTATTTGTTTACTTATAGCTCTTTGAAACTTGTCTGAGACCCTGGTGTGACAGAACAATGAGGTCTATTAGATGAGTTGCTTGGGAAATCTACACAGCAAATTAGTATTTGAAGAAAGAGAGCTCAGCCTTTCTTTTTTTTATTTTTTAGTTTTATTAGATATCTTCTTCATTTACATTTCAAATGCTATCCCCAAAGTCCCCTATACCCTCCCCCCACCCTGCTCCCCAACCCACCCACTCCTGCTTCCTGGCCCTGGCATTCCCCTGTACTGGAGCATATGATCTTTGTAAGACCAAGGACCTCTCTTCCCAATGTTGGCCAACTAGACCATCTTCTGCTACATATGCAGCTAGAGACATGAGTTCTGGGGGTACTGGTTAGTTCATATTGTTGTTCCTCCTCTAGGGTTGCAGACCCCTTAAGCTCCTTGGGTACTTTCTCTGAGCTCAGCCTTTCTCTACCTGTCCTCAAACATATCCAGAGGCTGCATTGTTCTAATTGAGTTCTGTCTTCTCTCACCCTCTCCCATGGGAAACTTGTTCTGTGCTCTCTGAAGAGGTCATCTGGAAAGCTCTCCCTACCACATACTCATATCTAGTTCTAAAAATAATCCAATTTACAATACACAAAGTATCATTTGTATGCTGTACCCATAGTATTTGAAAGATGCCATCTTTTCATTGGCATCTATTGTTTTATTTTACATGTGGGTCCATGTAGAGGGACAAGGTGGATGTTGGGAGTCTTCCTCAAATGCTACACCTTATTTACTGAGGCAGGGTTTCTCAGTTGAGCCCAGAGCTCACCTCTATGGCTAATTTGGCTAACTATCGGGCACCACAGAGTCCATCTCCACATTTCAAATGTGAGAATTACCAGTAGGCTGCCATACCTACCAGGAAAATGTTTTTAAAGTCAGAAAACAAAGCAGATTAAGATGCAATTAAGAGAAAAAAATTGGTTTTGAGGACTAGGTGATATTCTTCTATCAAGAGGCCAGTCTTTCTTAGTGGAAATCAGACTGCATTATGGGTAAGAAGGAAGATGCATTCAGTTTGCAAAGCACGAGAAACAACTTACCAAATATAGAACATGGTTGTAGAATGGGGTTCATAGCAGTTCAAAAGGCCTACCAACAATCAACTAAGGGGAGTAGAACATTCCCAGACAGGTGGACATACCTGTCACAGAAGGCAGGTAGAACATGAAGACTCCACAGAACATTCAGAACACTTAAAAGAATAATGATCAGAAATACTATAATACAAATTATGGAAGAAAATGATTGGGCAAACCCTTGAACGTTGTGGTGTGGTAACAAGGTCCGATGAACAAGATAAATTGGTAGATAATAGGTCACAAAAGAAAGCATGCATGGCATATGCAGGCATCTTAAACAATACACAGACAGAGTAGTAGGACAACAGCCCAGACCAATGCGACAGACACATTCATCCCAGTAAGAAGGATGCAATGTTCACCTTCAGTGATTTTTTTTTTGTTTTATCAATCTGTTTACCCCTTATATGGTTTATAAATCCCATTGTAATTAAAATATTTTCCAAAAAATAGCTTCATATTTAAGTCCTAACTCAAGAAATCAAACATGTGCCTGATGCTCCACTATCCCAGGTAGTTCCTACTGACCATCTGGCAGGCATGTGATATCATTAGCTATATTTAAACTCATAAATATCAGCCAAGAAGATTGAGGAGGTGCCAGGATGATACAAATTATTCATGGAAAATGGTGTCCCATTGTCCAGAAAGGGCACAAGCCTGAAAAGCATCTCATTCAAAGTCAATTAGTACATGTGACAATGTCCTTCCTCTCCATCACAGAGAGAAACTTCAAGTGTGGGAATCCCAGATAATACAACTGCAGCATGTGAACTAGCCTAAAGCTTTTACATGCTTGGATATTGAGAAGGGATTCAGTTTTACAGAACCTCACAGGAAGATTGGTGCATGGATGTAAGGATACTTTTAGATCAAGTATATCACTCACCTTGGTCTCTCTAAGCTTCCTATTGGTAACCTGTGTACTGTGTTCACTTCTGGATCTGTGGGAAACATTTCCCTGTTGTTTTCTTAGCTTCAGACTATAGGACAATGGGCAGCATCTGGTTTCATCTGTCTCAACCCTTAGTACTTTAGCAGTGAGGTAACATGTGGTGACACATCATAAACTTGGGCCATTAGTTTGTAGGCAAGAGAAGCTAATGAGGTCATCACAGAATAGGGGAGTTTCTAGGTGTTAGTTCTTTCTCTACTAAAGGAAGAATGGAATCACGAGGCTTAGCACATACAGGAAGCAGGAACTGAAGTGACAGTAAGTGACTCTCATCATTTCTTTTGCCCTTGTAGCCACTGTTCTGAGGATAAAAATCTAGAGAAGGAGAAATGGATTCTACCTGAATCATATGCTTGGTGGTATCTAGGCAGTAAGTTCTCCCAGTAAAAGAGTCAATAGCCCCTGTAGCTTATATAGTCAGGACAACTGAGAATACATTCAATTAAGAAGAAGTAATCCCAGCATGGAAATTAGGCTACTGCTAGAAAGGAAAGATGGGTGTGGAGAACCCAAAATTCATCATACACACACATGTAAATATGCATGCAAGCATACACATATACACATGCACACACACATAGAGTGCTTACACACACACACACACATGTACATGCACATGCCCTCGCACAGAATGACCAGAGAAACATAAATACACATACATGCACACACAGGCACAGACACACACATACAGAGAGCTCAGATAAACATAGATACACATACATGTTCACACAGACACACACATAGAGATATACACACACCACACACACAATGTGCTCAGACATACCTAGACACTCAGACATGTTCACACAGACATACATGCACAAAAAATCATACACTCCACACATAACCCTCTCCACACAAAGAGTTCTTAGACACATAGACACACATGCACGTACTCACAGAGCTAAGTATACACTCCATACATACCCCATCTCTCTCTCTCTCTCACACACACACACCACCACCACCACCACCATCACATAAAACATTGCACACCTTTAATCCCAGCACTCCAGAGGCAGAGGCAGGCATATTTCTGAGTTTGAGGCCAGCCTGGTCTACAGAGTGAGTTCCAGGACAGCCAGGGCTAAAGAGAGAAACAAAATAAAACAAAAATGTATAAAAGAAGCAGAGAACAAAAGAATGAGAGGACCCAGAACCCCCTCCATTCTTGCAACTGTAGCTGAAAGACTCCCACAAGCAGAAGACCCACTGACTTGGTCCATCTTCCGGAAAGTTGATATAACGACATCAAATGTATTGAGCTCCTAAAATTTAGGAGAATGAATCCCACAGTTTCCTTCGGTTCCCTCCCTCCCTCCCTCCCTCCCTCCCTCCCTCCCTCCCTCCCTCCCTCCCTCCCTCCCTCCCTCCCTCCCTCCCTCTCTTCCTTCCTTCCTTCCTTCCTTCCTTCCTTCCTTCCTTCCTTCCTTCCTTCCTTCCTTCTTTCCCTCTCCCTCTCCCTCTCTCCCTCCCTCCCTTCCTCCCTTCCTTCCTTTATTTCTTTCTTTAAAGAAGTCTCTCTATGTAGCCCAAGATGGCCTTGAATTCACAATTTTCCTACCTCAACCTCCTTTATATTGAGATTACAAGGATGTGCCTCCAAAACTGGTTGCTTCCATGAATTCTTAATACTCTATTACACATATAACTCAAACATCAACCCTAACTATTTACTGCCATCAAAATCCAGCCATATTCTACTAGAAGGTCTAAAAATCTGACCTGCTTCTCATTTGTGCAATTGGATGTGTGTGAAGCTAGCAGTGTGGGCAGGATGTACCTCGCTCCAGCTAGAAGGTGTAAGAGTCAGTGTAAGTTAACTCTATCTTTCTACTGCTGTGGGATCTTGCCATCTCATGGAGAGATAAGCCCTCTGTCAACAAGGGTCCCTGCGTGTGGTAGGACAACTCTTCCTTCCTTCCAGCCTTCCTTGAGCTATTGAGTTAAGCCACACC
The DNA here is from genome assembly GCF_978045245.1 of Mus caroli. NCBI lineage: Eukaryota > Metazoa > Chordata > Mammalia > Rodentia > Muridae > Mus > Mus caroli. The sequence continues at coordinate 60,828,490 of NW_028227256.1, forward strand.
AATTTGGATACTCTCCATTTCCTTAGTCTAACCTAGTTGAGCCTTGCTAATGCAGCTAATACAGCTGTTTCTGTTGTTCTGACATTAGAAGAAGCACAGCTGGTGTAGTCTTCCTTTAACCAAGCTCACCTCCCTCCCCTCCCCCCCAAAAAACCAGTCCTACCTAGAATTATGGTGTGCTATGTTTGGCAAAGATTCCAAAGTTCATAGAGTTAACTAGTCAGCAACTGAGACTCAGCAAATGATTGAAATTGATATAGCAGCAATCCTTCCCAATTATCCAAGCCAACCTCACTTTAAGGCAAGAGATTACTTACTATATTCCTACTGGAATGGCAGGCACACGTTCAAATTCAGATGCTTCAAATTATACATAATGAGATCATCTTCAGACATCAGAACCCTTCTGTAAAACAGTTGAAATAATTTGTTTCCAGTCTTGCAAGATAGCTGTGAGAATTTGAGATATTGAATGGGTGTCATTCACCATGGAACCTGAGCTGTAGGTTATTATGTTCCGCCCATGGAACTTAGTTTGCTAATCTTTTGTGCACTCCTGGTACTTCCACAGACTGTAGGCCAACTTCTTAGGGAGGAAGACTATTCTATGATATATGACCTCCCTAATCTAATCTTCCTCTCCTCTCCTCTCCTCTCCTCTCCTCTCCTCTCCTCTCCTCTCCTCTCCTCTCCTCTCCTCTCCTCTCCTCTCCTCTCCTCTCCTCTCCTCTCCTCTCCTCTCCTCTCCTCTCCTCCCCTCTCCTCTCCCCTCCCCTTTTCTTTCTTTCTTCCTCCTTCCTTCCCTCCCTCCTTTCTTTCTTTCTTTCTTTCTTTCTTTCTTTCTTTCTTTCTTTCTTTCTTTTTCTTTCTCTTTCTTTCTTTCTTTTTTCTTTCTTTTTTCTCTTTCTTTCTCTCTCTTTCTTTTTCTTTCTTTCTTTCTCTTTTCTCTCTTTCTTTCTCTCTTCTCTCTCTCTCTCTCTCTCTCTCTCTCTCTCTCTCTCTCTCTATCTCTATCTCTATCTCTCTTCCTTTCTTCCCCAGTTTACTTTTTTCCAAACAAGTTTTTGACAATTTCCTACATGTTTATAATGTAATATGAAGAAATTCATACCTGCAGCCCTCTCTTTTTATCCCCCACTTCTACAAACCCTGGCTTTGTTTCCAATCACCATCCCCATACTCTCTTTATTTTTGTGTGCAGGTCTTGTGCAGGTGGCCATAGCTACTGACTGTTCATCATTACCTCGGCCATGCCATATCCAGAAGACTGTCTCATAGCACTTCTCCACACCTTCAAGCTCTTACAATTGTTCCATCACTCTTTCCATGATGTTCCCTGGGTTTTAAAGGTGGTAGTATAGATGTCCCACTTATGGTTAAGAACTCAGCAGTCATTTGTTTTCAACATTTTGATGAGGTTTTATATTAATTGTCACTCGCTGTAAATAGAAGCTTCTCTGGATGAAGTGAATAGAAATGCAGGTCTAAAGGCATAAAATGAAATATATTTACCAGATATTTTGATTACATATCCATTTTACTGGGACATAGGCTTTTTGTAAGGTTTATAATGCCAAGGCGATATTTCTTTGTGTGGAGCAGATCAAGAATCTAATCATAAAGTGGTTGGTTACATCAAAACAAGCATGCCACTGTTATACCAGGGTGAACATTTGGACCAGGATAGACCCACCAGTCTTGTAGGTCACAGGATTCACAGCTGGGTGGGAAAGGCTTTAATGATTTTCTTACCCAGCAGCCCACATAGCTCCTTTTTACAGTATGAAAACTGGCCAATGGGGTAGAGGCTTTCAGCTTAGTTCTAAGAAAGCTCTATGTCAGTCTCCCTCTCCTATACTCTCTCTATCTGGTGGGCGGACACAGAAGGTTCTCCCCATTAAGCTGCAAAGACCAGTGTCATCTCTTCCCTCACATGACAATGTACCAAATGCCGCCAGAACATGGCTACTCCATGGCTTCTAGAAGTCTCTCCTCAGACACTTTTAGCTTTGTTTCTCTAAAAATGTATTTCCAGGCAATTCATCCAAACATGACCTCTATTTTCAAATCTCTGTCAGTATTGTCTAGCAACAAGCTGGTATGTCATAAACAGGAAGTCTTCAGTTCATGTACCTTTGGCCTTTAAGTTACAGTATATACATACATATATATATATATATATATATATATATATATATATATATATATTTGAACTCACCTACGACCTGACAAATGCAGAACACTAAAAAAGGACCTCCTTCAGACTCTTCTACCTCCTACTGTGACCTGTATATCATACTGGAACGTGGAATACCATACCATATGCAGTTGGAATGACAAAACCTTTATTAGAAGTCAAGTTGCAGAACAATCAGCTTATGAAATCCCCAAATTTTGTTTTTGGAACTAACTATTGTCATGTTTCTTTCAAGCTATTATTACCAATTCAATGTTAATCTAGTTAAAGAATCTTTATTAATCTAGTTACATACAATCTTATTGCTTAGGGCACTAAGTCTACTAAAGTCTTTCAGTGTCCTTGCTCTGTCCCCTGTCGCATTAACGACTTCTTCCAGTTGAAGTGTCAGTAGGAAACAGTGATCCCATGCTGCATCCATCACTGGCAAACATGGTGGCTAAAGGGGAGATGAAAATCCCCTGCAGGGTGGTGAGAGATCACATAGACTCCATGGGCGTGATGTGGTCACTACTGTGGTGGACACTCATTAGATATTTGGGAACTATCTCTACTTTCTTACATGACAACAAAAGGCTTTGTCTCTGGGATGTGGTTTTACACACACACATCCTAAAGGTTTGCTTCTGTCCTAAAATTGATTGGCTCAAAATTTCCTTGTCACAACTGAATCAATCGAAGTTCCTTCTCCCGAACAAAAAGTTGGGATGCGGGAGTCCAGTCTAATCTCCTTTGTGAAAGAGAGGGGAAATATTTATAATGTTCAAGAATATCAGATTTATGATTCTTCTCTACTAAAGCCTATGGGGTAGAGAAAGAACCTTGAAAGGAGCCCAGAGATGAAAGGGGAAGAGTCTGTGTAAATAGGTGGTCTTAGCCCTCTGTGGCATCCTCATCATTTGTAATACAGCCTCGATTTTATATTAAGTCACCTTGGTGGAAATGATCATGACCTGAAGACAGAAAGCCCAAATTAACTCAAGTACTTCCTCATTTTCATAACCCCTTGGTTCATCAAAGCCACCTTGAAGGAAGGTGACTCCCTCCTAGCTCCTGCTCCATCTGTTTATTAGTTTGTGTTTTACTCTGCTCTACGAAGAGGACTCTATTTCAAGTCAGGTGTTTGTAGAACCTGAAACCATGGTAGATATTCAGCAATGCTTTTCTAGAGGAGATGCTTATTCAAGAAGTTGTCTTGGAAGAGAAAATGAAGAGGGAAAGAAATGTGAATAAGGAGGTAAAGTGTTAGGTCGTCTCAAGTTGGTCTTAACTACAGGAGGATCAAGAAATAAACTACATCATATATTGGTTTTAGAATAAAGAGAAAGGGATGGAATTCTGTGTCCCAGTTTTATGGCCAGGGCAGAAAGCAAGGCTAGGCAAGGTACTTAACATCAGCCTATAGTTATCCCCTAGAGAAATGGTGAGGCTCTTAAAGTTGTGAGCCACGAGTGTGACTAGCATCTGGAAGAGGGCTTTGCAACCAGGTAAATGTTGTAAATGGGGAACCAAGATAGTCAACACCAGAGTTATTTATTATAATTATAATTATAATGCTGCTTTCTTTATGCTCTTCAAGGACAGCAACTACCAAACCTCTCCAAACACAGAGGACCTGATAAATACCAGTTATCCTTTTCTGACTTTTGTCATTGAATCTGTCTTTGTTAGGGTTTTATTACTGTGAAGAGACACCTTAGCAACTCTTATCATTGGAGCAGGCTTACAGTTCAGAGGTTCAGTCCATTACCATCATGGTAAGAAGCATGGCAGCACACAGGCAGACATGGGGTTGAAGAAGGATCTGAAAGTTCTACAACTTGATCCACAGGCAGCAGAAGGAGACTGTGAGCCACAGTGGGTGGAGATGGAGAATATGAGACCTCAAAGCCCACCCTCACAGTGACATACTTCTTCCAATAAGGCACACCACCTAATAATGTCATTCTCTATGAGCCAAGCATTCAACACACAAGTGTATGGGGGCCATTTCTATTCAAACCACCCCAGAATCAATCCTTATGTTGCTCTGTAAAATATAATGAAGATGAGAGAGGTCTACATACAACAGGGGTAGGTGATGGTTTCTGCTATGCTTCTGACCTTGTAGTGGGGACCTATAACTTTTCTGTCTATATCCATTTCTCCTTCTTCCATGATGACAGAATGCTTGAGTTCCCATTGGAGAAAGCCCTGATTCCTGGCACAGACGCCATTCTGCTCCAGGACTTAGTCCTATCACTTTCAGATGTCCACGTTTCCACACCTACATGAATTGCCTTTGAAGTGAACACATGATCCAACTTGGAGCAATAAATGCAGGAATACTCTTCCTGAGGGGGTTGGTAGAAAGTTCTTCCTCGGTCTTACTAAGGACTGGGAAAGATTCCCATTCTTCTTCGCCCTCTCCCTCCCTCTTCCCCTCTCTCTTCTCACTGGTATTGGTGATAACAGAGCTGTGAAGCCATTTCTGGAACCTGAGCTTGAGAGCAGTCTTGGAAGAAAGATATGACATCTCAAGTAGACAAAAGGCCCTCATAGCCATGATGCCCCTCAGAATAGGGTGGAGCTCTGCCTTCAGCCATATCTGAAGTCATAGTCTCTTGAGTCCATCTGTGTGTGAACCAAAATTCCACTATTTCCCTTAGCCATTTCAAATAAGGCTTTGTTTTTTTGAAACATAAACTATCCTAAGTGATAGACTACAGGGAGTGGGAGGAGGAATGGATTACAGTCTGGGAATGTCACCACCCACTTGTTTTTGGCAAACTTTCATGTGCAAACCCTCCCCTAGAGTCCTGCAATTTGTTCACATTTAAAAAGAGGAAGAGACATAGAGCATCCATGATAAACGGCTCGTGCAGCATCCTGACCTGACTGTGAGTACCTTCCCTTCCACTGGGTGTGTCTAACTTAATTTGGTGTGTGGTACCCTGGCTCCTGCAGTCATACTGGCTTCCTTTGGAAGAACTCCAATTGTCAGCACAGCTTTGCAGAAACATCTCCAAGACATGAGAAGAAAATGACTTCTCCTCTGTGTGTGTGTGTGTGTGTGTGTGTTGCTTCTAAAGTTTATATTACAAAAAGCTTTTGTTGAAACTGCATTTACATCCTCTGAACTCCTTTGGAAATAATCAAAACACCAAAGATATCTTAGGAGCTACTTTTTATGATTCTGTGTGTGTGTGTGTGTGTGTGTGTGTGTGTGTGTGTGTGTATGTGTGCATCTCTCTCTCTTTCTCTCTCTCTCTCTCCCCACTCTTTGTGTGTGTATGAGTGTGCATGTCTCTCTCTGTCTCTCTCTTTCTCTCTGTCTCTCTGTTGCTCTGTCTCTCTGTCTCTCTGTCTCTCTGTCTCTCTGTCTCTCTCTCTCTCTCTCTCTCTCACACACACACACACACACACACACACACACACACACACACACACACACACTGTCTAAGAACTGACCTAGGAAGGAGTTGAATGCAAAAGCCCATCCTGGCCATGCATAAAACACCAGGAGCCTGTCAACCAGTTTATCTTGATCTTCTTTCTTTCCCACAATCTTTCCTGACCTCTCTTGTGAGAGGGCTGTGGAATTTGCTCACTCATGGAGGCTATTGTGCTCCTAGATGGATCTTTTAGAAATAATAATCTCAGTTATTATCATGGTTAGCTCTCTCTCTCTCTCTTTGTTTCTTTTCTTCATTTACAGTGCCTAATGCCATCTTTGACCAGATGGAGAATGCAATTAAAATAAATATAATGTAATATAAAAATAAAACAGAACATATTGCTTTTGCAGGGCAATCTGGGCCCAAGATTTTCTGCAGTGGAAATTACTGGCTAAATAAACCTATCTCCTCATTGACACAAAACTGAGAGAAGAGGCAGGTTTCAACAGAAAAAGAGAGAAAGAAATGTGATTATTTCCTAAATCAAGGCAAGAGAAGTTTTGCCCAAATGGAAAATTATTGAAGTAGAAAAGGTTTTTCCTTTCTATCTTTATATAAACACCATCAGAAAAGTCAATACCACAATTCAGGTGCTACAGGGAGTGAAAATAAATGGACAGAGTCATCTCAAAGAAGCTTCCAGTTTAGCTGTGCAGAATCCACATTGGTGAAAAGCGACTGGAGCTATACCCCAGGTGACCTTGAATACAGAGACATCACAACTGTATTCTAACTATGTGGTGCCCTGTGCCCCTGTGTTGCCACATCTGAAATGCATTCTTATCAGTAGATATTTCCAACACAGAATGGTTGGATTATAGCCTCTAACATTCAGTCATTACTATCTTAGTAAAGGTAATTTTAAAAATACAAGTAACACAGACTCAGATGTGCAAACATGAGGATTGTTGGAAGGATCCAGGCTTTTCTCTTACTTAGAACTTGACAGTCCTGCACTCTTGGAAGACAGGAAAACAGAGACTTGAAACTCACAATCCACAGAGTCTCATCAAGGCTTCATGTGGCTATGGGTCATTGGTTTCTACCTCTTTCCAGGCACCAACTCTCTCTCTCTCTCTCTCTCTCTCTCTCTCTCTCTCTCTCTCTCTCTCTCTCTCTCTGCAATAGTCTCTTTTCACAAGGTAGCTTTAAAAGAATATCACCTCCCCAGAGGGAGATTCCTAAAAAATGAATATCACCCCAGGTCCTACATCCCAGCAAAGGCTCTCAAATTGGGCCAGCTATCCATCTCTGACTTGTAAAGGGACTATCAGTTATTGTAAGCACAGTATCAAGAATTCACCCATCTGAATGGATGGTTAGTTCTCAGAAAAGGCATCTCAAGTCTAACATGATGGGGTGCGTCTCTAAGCCCAGCACTCAGGCAGAAGCAGGTGATTCTTTGTTCCAATTCATCGCAAGCTCCCGAACAGCTAAAACTGCATAGAGAGGCCCAGAGAGAGAGAGACAGAAAGACAGACAGACAGACACACACACACACACAGAGAGACAGAGAAACAGAGAGGGAAGGAGGGAGAGAGAAAGAGAGAGGTAGATGAAAAGTTCTCCCATTATGAACTTATTCCAATTAATTAAAGATATTCTGATTCACTAAATGTTTTTCACTTATGATCATTTCTGTGATTGCAAACCATAAACTGAATCTTTATTCTTCACAATGTATCTATTTCTCCTTTCCAAATCTTGAAGGCGTGGCTGATAGAAGCATATCAGAAAGCTTATATTCTGGCAGGGGTGGGGGATCTTCTGATAATATCAACCCTTTTCTCTTTGAAGCCTGTGCACATACCAAAAATCGGTAGAGATGAAGCTTTGCCTGAAGAATTTCTAAGTCCAGATAAAGAAGCTTGAGAAAAGATGAAAGGCCACCGTATACCTGCTGCATGCCAAGAGGGCATCTCAGTGTATATCTGCAGTGTCATTTGAAAGCAAAATAAGTTACCGTGCCACAAAGAAGCCTGACTCAAAAGCACACTTATGGATATCTGTTGATACTCTCTCTGGTCACACAATCTTAATTTTATTTTATTTTTTTGCTTTTTTGTTGAATATTTTGAGTGCTAATATGAGAAATTAGAATAATCTATTTCATACACATTTAATACAGGCAAATCATCTTGTGAAATATAAAGTTAATGATTTAATCCTTGGGTTCATCTCATGAGTGGAGTATTATTAGTACTTTGCAGGTGGAAACGTTAAAGCTGAGGGAAGTTATGTGGCCAGCCATAGTCACACAGCTAGTGCACCCATGAATACAATTACCCACCTCTGTCCATCACTCAAATGTGTCCTTATGTGTCCAATTCAGATCCATTGTACTTGGCTTGATGGCTGCAGCTCATGGAAAGATCAGCAGATATACACACCGTCTAGATCTTATCTACATACTGGACAGAGCTCCAATATTTGGGAAAGCCATCTACCTTGGTGAAGCCATTTTCTTCAATGCTGATGATGGTACCAAACATAAAAATCTTTCCAAGCTATGGAAGCTAGTGAGAAGCTTTTTTATGGAGAATGAACCCCACAGGTTTAATTTTCTCTATGTTCTGCCACCAGTTATCAGAGAACTGACCAATGCAGTAGAGTAAGATACTGTTTCCCTTGACGTCCAAAGACAGCTTTGAGATGCCGACAAAAGTTTAGGTGATGTGGAAGGGAAAGCCAGCTCTATTTTTAATGGCTGGCATTTTGACTCACGGTTGACTCATCACCCCTCTCACGGCAGCTCCTATTCCCTGCCTGCCTCACTCTACCCTGTTTCTGCAGCCAGAAGCTGATCTGGGGTCACCTTTTGATTAGATCCCAGAATCTTCCCCACCAAAGCATCCCTGCATCATACAAAGAACATATGGCTCGAGATTGTGTGCTCTTGACTGTGCTGTCACCCGGTACTGGCTCTGGCCTTCGGTTGCCCTATCTGTAAGATGACAGGGATGAAGAAATATCTACTGGGCCCCTTCCAGTTTTAATGTTCATACCCCAGAGTGAGAAAAGACAACACTTCTCAAGGTTTACCCAGTCTCCTCATCCAAGCCTTTCCGTGGCATTTTTGGCAGAGAGAACACTTAAAAAGGGTTGTCTGTGCGCCCCAGTCTTTCCTGCTTTCTAGGGCTAACAGATGCGAGGTTAATACTAAGTGAGAGCTGCAAAGTCAGGAAGAACACAGCCACTGAGACCCACTTCCCACGTGCTTTGCACATTCCAGTGTGACATTTGGTGGCTTATTCTGAATGCTTTACTCACTTCTGCTCTAAAAAGACATGTACTTTAAGGGGCTCCTTCTCATAGCGAATACTTGAGCGAGCAAGACCCATGTGCTCTGCGGCTCCAGGAATGAAAGACTTTTAGCTCCTTCAAGCTGGAGCGCCAGTGGATAGGTACCCTGCAGCTGATTTTGATATAGCCTCTGTCCTCATTCCACACCAAGGATCAGAGGACACAGCCTGGCTAGCACTTGGAATTTTCAGTTCAGGTATTTGAGATTCCAGCTTCACTACTTACTTGCCATTTAATCCTGGGCAATGGTTTGAACACCAGTGTGCCTTACTCCCCCATCTGCAACAAGAAGATAACATGCATGTCTGCTTCATAGGGTGGTGGTTAGAGTTAAATGGCATTGTCCACATAAGATAATTAACAGGGTGCTTTAATCATAACAAGCATTCAAAACATGGTGGTTGATATCATTATTCCTCCAAATATTTGTTCACCTACACACAATCAATTCAAGGGACAAAAAGCATTTTTGATTATAAAACACAGAGGACAATGTCCCTATTACATAAACAAAACAATTATGGTTTTCCATTTCTTTGAGTTTCCAAGCAAAACTATGGGTATAAAATTCAGGGCAGAGCAAAATTGAATTTCCAGGAAAGTGATATCTAAGAAGCTTTTAAGCAAGGGAGAGGTTTGTTGGCTCAAAGGCATAAACACATCTTGCCCTTGGAAACAGAATGGGAGCAGACAGCGTGCCTGGCCTCTGAGCACTTATTAGAGAACTTACACCTGTGTGAAGACAGAGGCGCTGGTCTAATTTAGCTCCAGTCCATATCTCCGATCTCTGCTTCTTTCCCTCTTTACTCAATGAGATATCTGCATCCCCAGAAGGAACTTGGGTAACCTTGGAATAAGGCAATGATGGAGAATGTAACAGTGAGTCAATCATTCTTATAACATAGGCATGCTACCTAGGTGTGAGAATATTTGCCTGCATACAGCGGTCACAGATACAAGTAACTATTAGAATTAGACAGACCAGCAAACTTGAAGCAAATGAACTGTTTTGGATTTCTATAACTGTTACCACACACATCCATTGCACTGTACCTTTTCATTTTACAAAAGAAGTACAAAGTACATAACTTTAGCTCCAATATTTTGACCAGTGGAAATTTGTGTAAAAAATAAAAATGAAACCCCATAGAGTCTAAGTCTCCTGGGCACGAAGCTGAACAAGGGCTCAGGACTTGCAGGTAAGATTGGCTTTGGAGGGCTGGAGAGATGGCTTAGAGGTTAAGAACACTGTCTGTTCTTCCAGAGGTCCTGAGTTCAATTCCCAGCAACCCAACAACCATATCTGTGGCTCATAAACATCTGTAAAGGATCCAATGCCCTCTTCTGGTGTGTCTGAAGATACAGTGTCCTCATATACATAAATTTCAAAAGAATGGATTTGGAGAAATTAGGAAAGGAGAGAGAGTGGCAGGCTTCAGTACCCAGTGCTTCTGGCCTTCAAACTTACACTTTCTAAAGAATAACTTATACTGAACCAGCTCATCTCCCAGCAAGATAACCTTAATAAACATATAGAAAGTATCTGTTTTCAAGCATTCAATTGTCAGTGAGAGGATCCTAGATAGGAGGGAAACTACAGAAGTTCACAGCTAGATGAATGACCACACTTTCCTTCCACGATGCAAGGCATTGAATATCAAGTGGACGTGTTTTCTTGCTGAATTAAAGGAGTCTAGGATAGAGCTCTAAGTTGCAAATGTGTCAGTCATTCACTGGGCAGGGTATTGACAATGAGAGGCTTCCAAAAGGTGATACCCTGAAATCTGTTTAGGGCTTTGTCGTCGATACTTGGTAGGCTGGGCTAGCGTTTTTCATGACAGGATTTAACAGAGTTCAGGAGAGGAATAGGTGCTCTGGGTCTGAGACCTAAAAGGAAAGAACAGGAGGAAGGCTGAGCTGTGCTAGGAAATGCTGGAGCTTTGGCACACCTAAAAAGAACTCACAGACAGCAGATGATCAAGTGGCAGCAGGCACTTGCTTCCATCTTTATAAAGTAGTCTATGCTAATGGAAATCAGTGAGTGGTGGTATAGACAGTGTCTGCAACACAGCAGGAAAGCATTTCCCAGAACGCTGGTCACCCACTGTTTAGGTAACTTAAGTGGAGATGAGGCAGCTGTGGTTTCTGGGAATAGTCATCCACCCGTACACTTATGTGGGTTTTTTAGTGTTGATTTTACTTATTTTTAATAAGAGATTTTAAAGTGCTTGTACACATAAAGTGGATAAGAAAGAAGGAGAAAGGAAGGAAGGAAGGAAGGAAGGAAGGAAGGAAGGGAGGGAGGGAGGGAGGGAGGGAGGGAGGGAGGGAGGGAGGAAGGAAGGAAGGAAGGAAGGAAGGAAGGAAGGAAGGAAGGAAGGAAGGAAGGAAGAATGAACTTACAGGGTATTTGGACATTCAAGCTGAGAACACTTAAAGGCCTCACTTAGGGAGTAAGAAGCTCACCCTAGAAAAAAGACCACACTATGATATTAAGGTCAAAACCAAAATATAAAAAACTAAAATAATTGTCTTAAGTCAATTAGTTATCCATCAGGAGGCCAATCAACCAAGGATTCTGATTGAACCTTCTCTGTTCTCTAGTTACTTGACTGTTTCTCAGAACAAAATTCAATACACTTGGAAGATGGCATAACTCTGGTTTCTACATCCTATCATTCACAAAGTCCACCAGGCAAACAAAAATTATTAGATGTTGGAAGAGAAAGGAAATTTGATTCAAAAATGATGATCAGCTTAGACAACAGAGACAGGAGTATGAAAGCAGCAATCATAGCCATGCTCTGAGACAGACAAGAAAAGCGGGTCACAATGACTGGGCTGTTGGAAAATATCATCAGAAAGGTGAAGACTGTAAAAACAATGAATGGAACGCTGCACATGAGGGTGCAACTGGAAACGAAATTTTCCCAGCACAGGCTGAGCGGCACATTGGGAACTGGAGAAGAAAGACTGATTATGAAGATGGGTCAAGAGATAAGAACCTGGAGAACAGAGGATGAGCCAAGGTTTATGGTTTGGTGGGCATCGTGTAGTCCACACGATATGTGTAAAAGAAAGAGAGTGAGGAAGGAAATGTGAACATGAAGCGTTGATTTGGAAAAGTAGGTCAATAAGCAAGCCTAAGAAACTTGACAAACTCAAGAAACACAAACACTGTGTGATCTAACTCATAAGTAGGCTCTTTAAAAAGCTGTGTGCTTAGGAGCTGATTCCAGAACCGTCACCATCAGAGAGAGGAGAGAACAAAGAACAGTGGGTGATATCACTGTTTGAGCACTGGGTTACACGCTGGGATTCTATGATACAATATGTGAATTTAAAACAACACAGTACAGAACTCAGAAAGGAAGAGAGGAACTTGAACTTATTCACCATGAAGCCATGAAGAAGCTTTAAGGTTAGTGGATCACCTTGGACTGATAACTAATCAATACATACATGAATCCAAGGTATCACATTGTACTCCATAGATATGCATAATTATTATGACAATAAAAACAAATTAATACATAGATACATGAAAAATCTGTTAAAAGGCCAGAGAAAGAAAAGAAGACATTAAAATTCAATAGAAAAATGAAATGGGAAGATGGTATATTTCTTGCCAGAAACAGCTTGGGTAAAAAAATGATGTGAGGTCATCTTTAAAGTGCTCAAAACAAGCTGAATGGTGCTTTTCGTGAAGTCTGTACACTGCGAAAATGTCATTTTAAAAACCAAGGCTGAAATCCATGTTTTCAGGCAAGTGAACTTGAAAGAATGCCAACATATGGACACTTGAAGTAATGGTAAAAAAATTCCCTTCCCAATTGAATGAAGCAATAGCAGCTAAAAACCCACATCTATAGAAAGAAGGGAGAAAATATAAAATTACATGCGGTATGAATTATAAAATATAATTTTCACTTCTTAACTTTGTTGTAGGCAGCAAACAAGCTCAAAACAGAAACAAGCTTTTTAACTTTCGTTATTGGGGTACATGTGGTGGAAATAGAAACACAGCAGCAGAAGCGTGTGGTTTAAACAGAGTTTTACTGTTATGGCGCTCACAAATCTTGTGTGAGACGTAGAATATTAATTCTAAATAGTTGATGATGAGCTAAGGATGCATGTTTTCATCTCTGGGAAGGTAATCCTCCAAGTTGAGATCGTGGGTGAAAGTAATGGCATCACATAATAACCTGCTGAAACAAATTATTCCTTTCTGGTCTTTAAGGCTTTCCCGGCAGTCACACTCATTTGTAGCTATGTGTGTGTATTACAAGCCAGCATCCCTATAGGAGAGGGAGCATGCCATTTTTATCTCTCTGAGTTTGGGTTGCCTCACTGGGGGGAGTGGGGGGGTGGGAGGGAGACAGCAAAAGGACACATGTTACAAGAAAGCACAGAGCAGAGCTGGAGGGCAGTTCCACTGGCTGTCGGGGGTTCAGAGGATGGGGAAAATCATCAATTTACACTGTTGAAATGCCATAATGATGTTAATACCTTGCATGCTAATTTTAAAAATAAATGATTTTTTTAAATGCAAATTATCGGTCTGTTCTTAGACTTATTAGATCAGTAGCTCTGGGTAATAGGGCCACCAACTTTGATTTAAGATGGCTTGAGATGGCTTCAGAATCACTGGCTTAGAGCAACAATAAACAACCCCAGAACTGATGAAGACATATTTTTAAATGACAGTAATAAGGAAGCTGAGAGGCGCAAACACCAGCATAGCTCAGACAGGAAAATTTATCAAAAGACCGTACTTATAAGACACTTGCAGGTCAATAGCTCAAAAATCCTTAACTGAATTAAATTCCTTGAAACAAACAAACAAACAAAAAAACCCTATATATTGTGGTTTAACCCAGGGATATGGGGGGGGGTGGTGGGAGACAATCACTGTAACTGCACATTATACAAAAAGAGAATAAATATGCTCACTAGAGGTAGGAAAATATTTGACAAAATTCAACATCCATTTGTTATAAGTATTTTCAGTAAGCTAAAAATACGGGGGAATTTGTCTCAACTCAGTAAGCGAGGCCTACTGAAATTCAGTTTCTATAGCAATCGGCAGTGAATGAAGGAGCGATGCAGATTCTCACCTCTTCCATTGAAATTGCCCTGGAAATCTTAAAACGAGAAAGAAAGAAGCACAAAGACTGCGAAAGGAAGAGCACCAAGGTAGTTTTGTTCCTATATGCACATGATTATGTATAAGACATTCAGTGTGTTTCTATATACTAGCAGAAAATAAAAACAAAAAAAAATTAAATAGTTGAGACTGCTTCAAAACCCACCAGGGATGCAAAAATAAATACAATTAAAATTATACTAGAAGGTGAATGATATTTGTCTGAAGAGATGGACAAATATACCAAGTTTATACCATGTCAGAAAAGACACTATTACGAAGATAATTCCCCACAAATTTCTAGGGATGCTGCACAAAATCCATCAGAATCCTGGCTGACTTTTCTTTGTGAAAATCAGCAGTTTATAACATGACAGAAAACTCAAAGGTCATAGGAGAAAACAATTTTGAGAAAGTGGGATACTTGGATTGCCTGCATTCTAAGCTTGCTATACAGGTGTAAGGATCCACAAGTGAGGCTGTCATCAGGATAGACGAAGGAGGAGCTATGCACAATGAAATGCAGGAACACAGTGAACTGTGATTTTTTTTTTGATGTAACAATGAAAGGATCTTTTAAACAACAAAAAATCAAAATACTATGAACTTTGCTCTCAGCATGCAAAACAATTAATTCAAAACAGCCTGTGTATTCAAAGGCTCTAGAAGAAAAAAAATCAGAGTTTCAGGGCTAGCTAAGATATTTGAGACAAAATTCAAAAGTACTACTCATAAAAAAATAATATCAAAATGGGAATCCTTGAATTCATATTTTTCTTTTTCTCAAAATATACAATTGAATCAATGGAGAGAGAGAGAGCTCTGAAAACGCACATTAGTTTTATTTGACAAAGCTCAAATTTATAATTTTAAAATTAACTTCTATGAAGTCCCAACGAAAAGATGACTGAATTTTGAAATAGATTTAAAAACAGATATTTCATGAAAGGAGATGGTGAATGGTAGCCAACAAGAATGTGGAACGTGGTTAATATCCTTAGCTGTGAGTTAAAGGCTCTAAGAAAATGTCCAGTCCACTGGAAATGCTCTCAGTCTGGACTAGGGTGTCATCTATATGAGTGAACAATCTAACAAAATTTGTCACACTTTCTTTTAAAACTTAGATCTCACTGTGGGTATATTTTACAAAACTTTAAACATATTCACACAACCTATCTTTTTTTTTTTTTTTTTTTTTTTTGCTGACTTGTTGCTATCTGGATATTTGCTCTTGAGAGTCAAGTTGTTGATCATTTGGTCATCTGTTTTATCTTCCGCCCACTTTTGCATTCATCACTGCATACAGTGCTTTGGATTTGGGGGAAACCGTCCTTCCATCAGTCTTGAAGAGAGCTGGGGAGCATGGGAGGGTGGAAAGTAATGTGTTCAGTTCAATTTAGGCAATTATAGCATTGGAAGAGGAAAAATTCATGGGATGCCAACTGAGCAGGACTGATTACACTCCGCTGGTGTAGAGGAGGACCCACAGAGGGAGGAATATGGAAGTCATCCTGGGCTCCCGCTGCAGAGAAGGAAAGGCCTGACAAGCTGTCACTCATGTTAAGGGTCACACTGACTCTTTTATAACAAAAGACAGGTTAACAAGAAGAAGTAATAGCAGACTTACATAATCAAAGCTTTATGGCAATGGAGACTTCAGGGAAGAAGAGCCAATGATCCCGGGGAAACTGGCAATTTTTATGCTTAGGTTCAGTGGTCAGCTCTGCGGGAATGTAAGTGTGCAAGGAGAGTATGATTTAAGGGTAGCCAGCTGGGCGGGAAATCCAGGAAGCCCTGTCCATTTGGGGTTCCTTTTCTTGGCTTTTGCTATAGCATTCCATCCTTCTGGGTATGAAGTAGGGCTCTCTGGAACAAGAGTCTTCAAGAAAAGAGGGTAACTTCTCTGGGGTATCTAACTTGCTGAGAGAGAGAGAGAGAGAGAGAGAGAGAGAGAAAGAGAGTTCTATTGTTCAGGTCTCTGCCCTGGAGAAGCAGAATTCTGGTTCCTGTGATGGACAGGGAAAAGGAATGGGAGACAGGGAGAGAATACCAGAGAGGCCATGCTACTCACTTTCTTTTTTTTTTTGAAATATAATCTTATTTCTGTGCCATCTTTATTTGTTTTTTTTTTTATATTTTTATTACATATTTTCCTCAATTACATTTCCAATACTATCCCAAAAGTCCCCCATAGCGCCCCCCACTTCCCTACCCACCCATTCCCATTCTTTTGGCCCTGGCATTCCCCTATATTGGGGCATATAAAGTTTGCAAGTCCAATGGGCCTCTCTTTCCATTGATGGCCGACTAGGCCATCTTTCGATACATATGCAGCTAGAGACAAGAGCTCCGGGGTTCTGGTTAGTACATCATGTTGTTCCAACAATAGGGTTGCAGATCCCTTTAGCTCCTTGGGTACTTTCTCTAGCTTCTCCATTGGGAGCCCTGTGATACATCCAATAGCTGACTATGAACATCCACTCCTGTGTTTGCTAGGCCCCGGCATCGTCTCACAAGAGACAGCTATATTTGGGTCCTTTCAGCAAAATCTTGCTAGTGTATGCAATGGTGTCAGCGTTTAGAAGCTGATTATGGGACGGATCCCTGGATACAGCAGTCTCTAAATGGTCCATCCTTTCATCCCAGCTACGAACTTTGTCTCTGTAACTCCTTCCCTGGGTGTTTTGTTCCCAATTCTAAGAAGGTGCACAGTGTCCACACTTTGGTCTTCATTCTTCGTGAGTTTCATGCGTTTATCAAATTGTATCTTATATCTTGGGTATCCTAAGTTTTGGGCTAATATCCACTTATCAATGAATACATATTGTGTGAGTTCTTTTGTGATTGTGTTACTTCACTCAAGATGATGCCCTCCAGGTCCATCCATTTGGCTAGGAATTTCATAAATTCATTCTTTTTAATAGCTGAGTAGTACTCCATTGTGTAAATGTACCATAATTTCTGTATCCATTCCTCTGTTGAGGGACATCTGGGTTCTTTCCAGCTTCTGGCTATTATAAATAGGGCTGCTATGAACATAGTGGAGCATGTGTCCTTTTTACCGGTTGGGACATCTTCTGGATATATGCCCAGGAGAGGTATTGCTGGATCCTCCGGTAGTACTATGTCCAATTTTCTGAGGAACCGCCAAACTGATTTCCAGAGTGGTTGTACAAGCTTGCAATCCCACCAACAATGGAGGAGTGTTCCTCTTTCTCCACATCCTCGCCAGCATCTGCTGTCACCTGAATTTTTGATCTTAGCCATTCTGACTGGTGTGAGGTGGAATCTCAGGGTTGTTTTGATTTGCATTTCCCTGATGATTAAGGATGTTGAACATTTTTTCAGGTGCTTCTCTGCCATTCGGTATTCCTCAGGTGAGAATTCTTTGTTCAGTTCTGAGCCCCATTTTTTAATGGGGTTATTTGACTTTCTAGAGTCCACCTTCCTGAGTTCTTTATATATATTGGATATTAGTCCCTTATCTGATTTAGGATAGGTGAAGATCCTTTCCCAATCTGTTGGTGGTTTTTTTGTCTTATTGATGGTGTCTTTAGCCTTGCAGAAGCTTTGTAGTTTCATGAGGTCCCACTTGTCAATTCTCGATCTTACAGCACAAGCCATTACTGTTCTATTCAGGAATTTTTCCCCTGTGCCCATATCTTCAAGGCTTTTCCCCACTTTCTCCTCTATAAGTTTCAGTGTCTCTGGTTTTATGTGAAGTTCCTTGATCCACTTAGACTTGACCTTAGTACAAGGAGATAGGAATGGATCGATTCGCATTCTTCTACATGTTAACAACCAGTTGTGCCAGCACCATTTGTTGAAAATGCTGTCTTTCTTCCACTGGATGTTTTTAGCTCCCTTGTCAAAGATCAAGTGACCATAGGTGTGTGGGTTCATTTCTGGGTCTTCAATTCTATTCCATTGGTCTATTTGTCTGTCACTATACCAGTACCATGCAGTTTTTATCACAATTGCTCTGTAGTAGAGCTTTAGGTCCGGCATGGTGATTCTACCAGAGGTTCTTTTATCCTTGAGAAGAGTTTTTGCTATCCTAGGTTTTTTGTTATTCCAGATGAATTTGCAGATTGCACTTTCTAATTCGTTGAAGAATTGATTTGGAATTTTGATGGGGATTGCATTGAATCTGTAGATTGCTTTTGGCAAGATAGCCATTTTTACAATGTTGATCCTGCCAATCCATGAGCATGGGAGATCTTTCCATCTTCTGAGATCTTCTATAATTTCTTTCTTCAGAGACTTGAAGTTTTTATTATACAGATCTTTCACTTCCTTAGTTAGAGTCACGCCAAGATATTTTATATTATTTGTGACTATTGAGAAGGGTGTTGTTTCACTAATTTCTTTCTCAGCCTGTTTATTCTTTGTGTAGAGAAAGGCCATTGATTTGTTTGAGTTAATTTTATATCCAGCTACTTCACCGAAGCTGTTTATCAGGCTTAGGAGTTCTCTGGTGGAATTTTTAGGGTCACTTATATATACTATCATATCATCTGCAAAAAGTGATATTTTCACTTCATCTTTTCCAATTTGTATCCCTTTGATCTCCTTTTGTTGTCGAATTGCTCTGGCTAGGACTTCAAGTACAATGTTGAATAGGTATGGAGAAAGTGGACAGCCTTGTCTAGTCCCTGATTTTAGAGGGATTGCTTCAAGCTTCTCACCATTTACTTTGATGTTGGCTACTGGTTTGCTGTAGATTGCTTTTATCATGTTTAGGTATGGGCCTTGAATTCCTGATCTTTCCAAGACTTTTATCATGAATGGGTGTTGGATCTTGTCAAATGCTTTTTCCGCATGTAACGAGATGACCATGTGGTTTTTGTCTTTGAGTTTGTTTATATACTGGATTACGTTGATGGATTTCCGTATATTGAACCATCCCTGCATCCCTGGGATGAAACCTACTTGGTCAGGATGGATGATTGTTTTGATGTGTTCTTGGATTCGGTTAGCAAGAACTTTATTGAGGATTTTTGCATCAATATTCATAAGGGATATTGGTCTGAAGTTTTCTATCTTTGTTGGGTCTTTTTGTGGTTTAGGTATCAGAGTAATTGTGGCTTCATAGAATGAGTTGGGTAGAGTACCTTCTGTTTCTATTTTGTGGAATAGTTTGTGAAGAACTGGGATTAGATCTTCTTTGAAGGTCTGATATAACTCTGCACTAAACCCATCTGGTCCTGCGCTTTTTTTAGTTGGGAGACTATTAATGACTGCTTCTATTTCTTTGGGGGATATAGGGCTGTTTAGATCATTAACCTGATCTTGATTCAACTTTGGTACCTGGTATCTGTCTAGGAACTTCTCCATTTCATCCAGGTTCTCCAGTTTTGTTGAGTATAGCCTTTGGTAGAAGGATCTGATGGTGTTTTGGATGTCTTCAGGATCTGTTGTTATGTCTCCTTTTTCATTTCTGATTTTGTTAATTAGGATGCTTTCCCTGTGCCCTCTAGTGAGTCTGGCTAAGGGTTTATCTATCTTGTTGATTTTCTCAAAGAACCAGCTCCTTGATTGGTTGATTCTTTGAATAGTTTTTCTTGTTTCCACTTGGTTGATTTCACCCCTGAGTTTGATTATTTCCTGCCGTCTACTCCTCTTGGGTGAATTTGCTTCCTTTTGTTCTAGTGCTTTTAGGTGTGTTGTCAAGCTGCTAATGTGTGCTCTCTCTAGTTTCCTTTTGGAGGCACTCAGAGCTATGAGTTTTCCTCTTAGAAATGCTTTCATTGCGTCCCATAAGTTTGGGTATGTTGTGGCTTCATTTTCATTGAACTCTAAAAAGTCCTTAATTTCTTTCTTTATTCCTTCCTTGACCAAGGTATCATTGAGAAGAGTGTTGTTCAGTTTCCACGTGGAGGTTGGCTTTCTATTATTTATTTTGTTATTGAAGATCAGCCTTAGTCCATGGTGATCTGATAGGATGCATGGGACAATTTCAATATTTTTATATCTGTTGAGGCCTGCTTTGTGACCAATTATGTGGTCAATTTTGGAGAAGGTACCATGAGGTGCTGAGAAGAAGGTATATCCTTTTGTTTTAGGATAGAATGTTCTGTAGATATCTGCCAGATCCATTTGATTCATAATTTCTCTTAGTTTCACTGTGTCCCTGTTTAGTTTCTGTTTCCATGATCTGTCCATTGGTGAAAGTGGTGTGTTGAAGTCTCCCACTATTATTGTATGAGGTGCAATGTGTGCTTTGAGCTTTACTAAAGTTTCTTTAATGAATGTGGCTGCCTTTGTATTTGGAGCATAGATATTCAGGATTGATAGTTCCTCTTGGAGGATTTTACCTTTGATGAGTATGAAGTGTCTCTCCCTGTCTTTTTTAATGACTTTGGGTTGGAAGTCAATCTTATCAGATATTAGAATGGCTACTCCAGCTTGTTTCTTCATGCCATTTGCTTGGAAAATTGTTTTCCAGCCTTTCATTCTGAGGTAGTGTCTATCCTTTTCTCTGAGATGAGTTTCCTGTAAGCAGCAAAATGTTGGGTCTTGTTTGTGTAGCCAGTTTGTTAGTCTATGTCTTTTTATCGGGGAGTTGAGTCCATTGATATTAAGAGATATTAAGGAAAAGTAATTGTTGTTTCCTGTTATTTTTGTTGTTAAAGTTGGCATTTTGTTCTTGTGGCTGTCTTCTTTTAGGTTTGTTGAGGGATTACCTTCTTGTTGTTTCTAGGGCGTGGTTCCTGTCCTTGTATTGGTTTTTTTCTGTTATTATCCTTTGAAGGGCTGGATTCGTGGAGAGATAATGTGTGAATTTGGTTTTGTCGTGGAATACTTTGGTTTCTCCATCTATGTTAATTGAGAGTTTGGCTGGGTATAGTAGCCTGGGCTGGAATTTGTGTTCTTTTAGTGTCTGTATAACATCCGTCCAGGATCTTCTGGCTTTCATAGTCTCTGGTGAAAAATCTGGTGTAATTCTGATAGGCTTGCCTTTATATGTTACTTGGCCTTTTTCTCTTACTGCTTTTAGTATTCTATCTTTATTTAGAGCATTTGTTGCTCTGATTATTATGTGTCGGGAGGTATTTCTTTTCTGGTCCAGTCTATTTGGAGTTCTGTAGGCTTCTTGTATGTTCATGGGCATCTCTTTCTTTAGATTTGGGAAGTTTTCTTCTATAATTTTGTTGAAGATGTTTGCTGGTCCTTTGAGTTGAAAATCTTCATTCTCATCCACTCCTATTATCCGTAGGTTTGGTCTTCTCATTGCGTCCTGTATTTCTTGGATGTTTTGAGTTAGGATCTTTTTGCATTTTACATTTTCCTTGATTGTTGTGCCGATGTTCTCTATGGAATCTTCTGCACCTGAGATTCTCTCTTCCATCTCTTGTATTCTGTTGCTGATGCTCGTATCTATGGTTCCAGATTTCTTTCCTAGGGTTTCTATCTCTAGTGTTGCCTCATTTTGGGTTTTCTTTATTGTGTCTACTTCCCTTTTTAGGTCTAGTATGGTTTTGTTCATTTCCATCATCTGTTTGGATGTGTTTTCCTGTTTTTCTGTAAGGACTTCTACCTGTTTGATTATGTTATCGTGTTTTTCTTTAAGGATTTGTAACTCTTTAGCAGTGTTCTCCTGCAATTCTTTAAGGGATTTTTGTGCTTTCTGTTCATTGTCTTCTGCCTGTTTAGCAGTGTTCTCCTGCATTTCTTTAAGTGTGTTATTAAAGTCCTTCTTGAAGTCCTCTATCATCATCAGGAGATATGCTTTTAAATCCGTGTCTAGCTTTTCCGGTGTGTTGGGGTGCCCTGGACTGGGCGAAGTGGGGGTGCTGGGTTCTGATGATGGTGAGTGGTCTTGGTTTCTGTTAGTAAGATTATTACGTTTACCTTTCGCCATCTGGTAATCTCTGGGGTTAGTTGTTATCGTTGTCACTGTTTAAAGATTGGAGCAGAAGCTGTGTTCCACTCACCAGCAGTCTCTAAATCCTGCGGCGGGGGTCGTGGGTAGCTGACGGTACCCTGGTGCTGGTCCAGCCGGAAGAGGCCTGTGGTCCTACACAGGCCGTTTTTCTGCTTCCCTAACTAATGCAGTCTCTGGTCCCGCGTGCAATTGGATTGGAGCAGAAGCTGTGTTCCACTCTCCAGAAGTCTTAAGATCCTGTGGTGGGTGTTGTGGGTAGCTGGTAAGTGTCAGCCGACCCTGCGCCCCAGCTGCCCCGGTGCTTTTCTGACCGGAAGAGGGTTGTGGCCCTATGTAGGCCGGATTTCTCTCTCCCCAACCAGAGCAGTCTCAGGTCCCGCGTGATTGGACTGGAACAGAAGCTGTGTTCCACTCACCAGCAGTCCCAAAATCCTGAGGCGGGGGTCGTGGGTAGCTGGCGGGTGTCAGGCAACCCTGTGCTCCCGCTATCCCGGCACTGATCCGGCCGGATGAGGCCTGTGGCCCTACTCAGGCCGGTTTCTGCTTCCCTAACTAATGCAGTCTCAGGTCCTGCGCAATTGGATTGGAGCAGAAGCTCTGTTCCACTCACCAGCAGTCCCAAAATCCTGCGGTGGGGGTCGTGGGTAGCTGGCGGGTGTCAGGCAACCCTGCGCTCCCGCTACCCCGGCGCTGATCCGGCCAGATGAGGCCTGTGGCCCTACTCAGGCCGGTTTCTGCTTCCCTAACTAATGCAGTCTCAGGTCCCGCGCAATTGGATTGGAGCAGAAGCTGTGTTCCACTCACCAGCAGTCCCAAAATCCTGCGGCGGGGGTCGTGGGTAGCTGGCGGGTGTCAGGCAACCCTGCGCTCCTGCTACCCCGGAGCTGATCCGCCGGATGAGGCCTGTGGCCCTACTCAGGCCGGTTTCTGCTTCCCTAACTAATGCAGTCTCAGGTCCCGCGCAATTGGATTGGAGCTGAAGCTGTGTTCCACTCACCAGCAGTCCCAAAATCCTGCGGCGGGGGTCGTGGGTAGCTGGCGGGTGTCAGGCAACCCTGTGCTCCAGCTACCCCGGCACTGATCCGGCCGGATGAGGCCTGTGGCCCTACTCAGGCCGGTTTCTGCTTCCCTAACTAATAATGCTACTCACTTTCTTGAAAGCACTGTGGCCAGTCCAGGCCCTGACCTAATTATTCCATGTTGTGTAGACTGATTTCTCATTTTTCAGACCGTGTAATGCTCTGGGGGGCTCCACTTCATAAGCAGCTTTTGATTCCGTTTTTTAAGAGTGAAGGATGACTCTGTAGCTTGCTGGATGCATGAGTGACACCATTTCTCTGGTACCATCCACCAGGTCTGTGTGTATGATTTGAGAGTTAATATCACTAATTAAAAATTAAATAAAAGAAGGTAGGTCTGTCTCAGTCAGCACTATCAAGGAAAACAGATCACTCTGGCCAATTGATGATATAAAACCTCGGTACCTTATGAATTTCCAATTGTTCAGTAAATTCTGATGTTGAGGATAGACACAAGCATGCCATCTAGGTCTCTGACATAGCATGCTTACAATAGTCAACATGACAAAGAGCATTCTCTGGGGTCTGTTGTGTTCCAACACTGTCTTAAGTGAGAAATGGGAAGATGACGTCCATTAACCAGGGAGTGACATACAAGAGGGGTAGATTAGGGCAGGAAAGGGTACAGGTGATGGCTGGCAGAAAGTGACAAGTTCTTTTGTGTGCAGTGGACTCCAAGCACTTAAATGAACCCAGAAAAGGAGTTCAGGTAGGCATTGAATTCAATTTCTGTTCTGTAGAAGAAACTTGGTTTGGTTCCTGCATAATTTTCCTTTTTTTTTTTTTTCAGTCTTATCCACAGAATCAGCTCATTTCTTCTGACCCATACCTTTAAATTCTTTCAAAGTCACTGCCAAAAGAGTGACTTGGTTTGTATTTTGAAACTGGCCATTCCTAAGCACAGGTCACATTCCATCATGCGTTGTCATGGTGGAATAAAAGAGCCCGTGTGTTTGTGGTTAGGCTAACCTAACTTCTAATCCTTGATCTGCCATTTGGAAATCTTCTTGCCTTATACTAGTGTGAGATACTATGTCATGGAGAACTCAAAATTAACCCCAAGTGCTTAACATACAATGTACATTGGCAATTGGTTTCCAGATAATGAAGGGGGTGAGTTTCACCAGCTAAGCAGTGCTAGGTAAAATGATGAATGGAACGGCAGACCCTGGACTCTTGTTTCCTTCCTCAGTCTCCCCTAAGCTTGAGCCTTCCCTTTTCATCATTCTATCTGCTCTCAGGAGAGGATGTGACATCAGTCCATGGCGTTTCTTTGTTAAGGAGTTTACATCATCCTTTTCTTTGCCTGCCTGGGGACTTCACATTCCAGACCTTCTGTGTGACATCAGGAAGAACGCACTGCTTCTGGTTACAGGCTTTGTGAGCTCCTTAGAGGGTGGCTGGTGTACAGAAGGGCCCTTCCTGGGACTGATGAAATCCTAAGCATTTATCACTTATATCCCTTCTACTGGGCCCTGAGCCTGCAGTTGAAAGCAGAGGACACCGTCTCACTGCATCCAGTGTGCATGGCTCCTCTAACAGCTCTCCAGGTTTTCTCCCTTCCTCCATGACAAACCTCCTCCCTCCCTAAGCTATGTGGTTTTATTTTGGATTTTAATTATTTTGTTATTAGTAATAGTAATTCTCCATAAGAGACAAATGGGGGGGGAGGGAGTATTTGTCTTTTATTTACTATTCTTTAGGTTAAATGACCACAGGTTAATTAAATTGAGAAGTGTCCCTCCAGGGATGTACAAGGTCCCTGGTGGTCCAAGAAGGTAATAAAACCATGGAGAAACTGAAAGCATTTATTGCTCGCTGTTTTAGTCTCCACAGCAGGCAGCAGCGTCCAAATACAAATTTAGTTAATTATTGGGTGATTCAGAACAGGTTTTCTGGGAATTTAATTATCAAAATGGTCTGTATGGTACTACTATTGCTGTGGGGCAAATAACATGGAGTTGTCCAAGGGCCAGTGGCCTCATGTCCTGACTAAGCACATCCACCCAAAGAGAGAATGTGGAACAAAGAATTCTGCTGTGCTTTTATCAAAGAAAATGTCTATCACAGCAGCAACCTCTTTTAGAAGTGTGTGTGTGTCCCCGTTTTCTTTATTCCTTCGCCTCTCTCCCATTAATTCATTAATTTTGTAAGTCTCTACTAGAGTCTTAAATTCTCCCAAACAATAGGGTAGACAACCCCAGCATCCGAGCAGCAATGAAATCAATAAAGACTTTGGAGGGAGGCAAGAAGAATGGTACGTGGTAATAGCAATTATTCACTGCAAGCAGCCTAACCCATTTTTAATTTAATTTGGAGTGCCATTATTTCAGGATTCCAAATGCTAAGGTCATTTTAATCATGCAGATCCTGTGTCTTATTGAATTGTGGCAGAGAATTACTTTGTGTGTGTGTGTGTGTGTGTGTGTGTGTGTGTGTGTGTGTGTGACCCTGAGTTTACAAGGACACGCTGGGCAAACAGCCAAGGTACTGTGCGCTCAATAATAATAATAATAATCTATACGTGAAGTCAACGTGATGGCTATTAGTCATTGACGACCCTGATTAGAGGAATATCTCCTCTTCAGACCCTGTAGCCATTTGAATTAGCACTTTGGAGAGTGAGAAACATCACCAAATAAACTGTCTCTCTTGTATGGTACGAAATACAACATAAGGCAAACGACAGAGTAAAGCTATGCAGTAATTCAATGTATAATGGAGAGGGGAACAAAGGATGAGGAGGGTCTAGGAAGAGACATTTTAGAAGTTTGATTTTGCAATGAAAGAGAAATATCTTTGCTGGAGAGCTGGCCTCAGGTGCATGATGAGCAGGAACCTATTTTACTTTCCATGGAAAAAGAAAGACGCTGGAGATCTACCTGGTATTAAAAGGTGAGTGGAGGTTTTAATCTTCATCTTCTGTTCTCTTTCCCGATATCTGTAACTAATGGCTTAATATTCACACAACACGCCAAGACCTTCACAAGCCTTTGCATATATCAGCTTTATTTAGTTTTTTAACCACAAAGCCTGAAATACACGTTTCCCTCCTTCCATAGACGCTTTTCAAAGAGACGGTGTTTAAAAAGAAATGTGTCATCTGTTCTCAGATATCAAAACACAGAGCAGGAATTTTAAGCATTTACCCTTTTCATCCCATGTCACCAGATATTTTCAACTGTGGAAATAGTTTTTGGTGATGCTCATAGTTTGTTTTAATAAAGAATTAGAGGGGGAGGCTAGTTCAGGGTCACTGTCCTGGCCTAGTGTACCCACAGCCCTAGGTTCAATCCTTCTCCACATAGGACAAAACTGAGACAAGCTGAAAGCACAGAGCCAAGGTATGGTAGCTTAAGCTAGTCATTGCTGCCTTTGAAGCTTATGAGAGAGTCTGTCCTCAGTCCAAGGCCATCCTGGGCTACAGAGTGCCACCCTGTTTTCAACAACACAAACAAAAGGAACGAAATCTCAGCCTTTCAACATTATATGTGTCGTGACTTAAATGGATTTCAAGGTTCTCAGAAGAGGCTACTCTACCAAGCCACTCACCTCCTCTTTAGAGCACTGCAAGTATTTAAAGTAAGTTTTAAAGGCTCGCCACGTTCCAACGGGCCCCTCTGCCCAGGAGGAAAATGAACTCTCTCCAGCAGTTTTGACAGGAGCTGCAAGAGGATGGCGATGCTCAACTAGTGGATACTGTGTCTATGCTGCCTGGCTCAGAGAGTCCCTGAACATGCTGAAATTGGCTTGCTATGTGACATTGAAAAGGCCCGTATCTGTCTTTCCTCAAAAGCCTCTAGTCCTTCTAAAAAGTGTAGCTTGTCATTCTGGACACTATCTCATGTGACAAAATAGTCAAGATTAAGAAAACACAACTAGTAGTACTAATTGGTAGAAAGACATACACAAGGTGATTAAAAAAAAAAAACTAGTTCAAAAACATTAATTCCTCCAATTTGCCTCCCAGGGAATGAAGACACAGATGATCAATAATTCAAATGCCCCAGTAAAATGAGGACATATTATTGACCCTGAAGAACACAAAGGTTAATTTATTTAGAAAAATCACCTCTTGCCACCTGCCCTGGATAAGAAAGAAATTACGTTATACCTCATGAGAAAATAGTTACCTCCTTCCCACATCTCAACATTTTTGTTGTGTATTGAAAAGGAGTTTGTTTCTAGTGAAATCATAATAGAGAGATGTTTGAGTCATGCTCCTTACATATCTTAACGTGTGTATCTTCTTAGTTTATGCATAAGAGAAGCCATGGGGGCCTAGAAGAGGATTGGTAAATGTCGATAATAATAAGCACATTTTACAGAGCACGCAGACTTTCAGGGGGGCTGTTGTGTATCTATCTACTGGCTGTGACTTGTAAAGTTGGGAGATATGAATTGTGCAACATTAATTATGAAGCTGCTTAATGGAGAAGCCTAGAAAGTTAACTCATCTGCCATCGTAGCTTCTCCTCTGTATTTCCACCTGAAATTGGTTTCAAAGGAATTACTCCCATGTTTTATCCAATCTATAAATACTATGACATTTTCTCAAATTATTCCCAACAATGCAAATAAAAGAATATTAAATTTAAGTCATGACTCATTGATATTAGATCTGAAATACTATCATGGACTCATTAAGAAGCATTTTGTTGCAAAAATTTCTCTTCTTTAAATCTATTTTAGAATGATATACAATATGGTGGACAATTTTTTTTTATCATTACCCAAAATTCATCATGTAATGACACTTCTTTTGGCAATAGGATCAAATGTCCCCTTGAGAAGTGTACATCCCCTATGTATATGAACTCTGTTGGGACTTATACATGAATTATTCCTTGTGTGGTAGATGAATAACTCTTCCTTATTTGGTAGGATCTTCACCAGGCCAGTTGGAGTTTCCTCCCTGTATGCTTGAGCAGGGCCCCCACCTGTCCTCACAGAGCCTGGTAAGAGCCTAGCTACACCTTTAAATAAAGCAAATGAAGAATTCTAAACCAGTCACTTCCTTTATTGTCCTTCGTTCTGTGTGTGTGTGTGTGTGTGTGTGTTTCCTTCCCTCTGCATCAAGCCTGCTGTCTCCCTCCCAGCCTGTATACATCCCTCCATCCTTTATATGTTCTCTCTTTGGATAAGTCTAATCCAGTCCTGATTCTAGCAGCCAAAATGTTCTGACTTCCTGATGTAAAGACTCTGAAGATGAACTGAAAGCAGAAGTGTTCTGGTCAAGGTTTCAGGGGAGCACGGCATGGGATGCAAAGAACTAAATAGTTCAGGCATGGCTTCCACTCCTCCTTTGTGTTGTTTTAAGAAGCATCCAGGGGAGAAAATAAACAGAGTTATGGAATCTCTCAATTAGGCACGCAGCCTCTTGAAGGTGTCAATGTTTAACCTTCTCTAGTATTTACCTTTCTGTGTTCTGTGCCTCTTTGGATGGCAGTCTCCTGGCCAATTCTGTTGTTAAAAGATTAGTCAAGCTTATCGCACCAAAAACGAGGCCTAGATTGTATTTCCAATTGACATCTCCTATCAGTGTCCCCCCCCCCAAAAAAAAAAGAAAGAGAGAGAGAGAGAGAGAGGGAGGGAGGGAGGGAGGGAGGGAGGGAGGGAGGGAGGGAGAGAGAGGGAGGGAGGGAGGGAGGGAGGGAGGGAGAGAGAGAGAGAGAGAGAGAGAGAGAGAGAGAGAGAGAGAGAGAGAGAGAGAGAGAGAGAGAGAGAGAAATTACAAATGAAATAAATTTTGAATTCTGTATCAGACCATGACAGCTCCTTACCTTTGGAGACCCAAAAACCTGTTTCCAAACTAGATGTTTTATTAGCTTTAATGCATTTTCTAACCTGATTCAGATTCTAGGCTGCGTTTTATAACTTGGGTTCATTCATAATTCTACTCTTCAAGAAATTATTGTATGACTAGCAGCCGGAGAAGATCATCCTGCCTGCTCTGTTCTGAGAACTGAGATCAGAAAGCAAGTTAGCACAGGCTTTCTCCTTTGCTCAGCACATAATCTGCCTGAGTCACATGGTGGCTGAAACCTCAAGGAAGGGAAAGGAGAAACGTACTTGATATTTATTAAACATAAATTCTGTCAGGCACTATGCTAGGAATTTATCATACTTATTTTAAGGGAAATAAATTAATATCTTGAGATGTTAAATAATTTTTATTTACTACACATTTATTGAAAATTAACTATGTACCAAAAACTGGGCTAGGCCCTAGAAATAAAAAAGATGACTAAGCTGTTACATTAAATGGCAGAGCTATGAATTAAAGCCAAGCACATTCATTCACTAAGCTCAGACTATAATTAATATGACTCTCTGTGCATCCTCTCTACCAAGCTTCACCTCTCTTGCCTTAGAGACAAAACTGGGAATTCAGACAGTTTGTTTCCCCAGTGTTTTATCAAGCACCAAGGCAATGGATTCTTTATCCATACAATTATTATTGGCTAAGTTTAAATTAGTAGAATTTTTAAGGGAAAAGAGTTAGATTTGCACTTGATTTTTTAAAAGACTGTAAGTAGGAAATATGTAATATAATATCGTTGTATTACATAATTTAATAGGGGCCAGAGATTTTAAATCACAGTTGCTTTCCCCCTCTGTTGTGGTTCTGTAGAAAGACAGGATAGCATGGTACAGAAAGCAATGTGAGGCAAAGCTGTTCCCTTCATAGTAGCTAGGAAGGCTAGAGAGAGCAGGAAAGAGAGACGATTCTTTTAAAGGATATAGCCTCAGTGACCTATGTCCATCCGTGAAGCTGGCTTCTTACAGTTCCTTTCATTTCCCAGTAGTCCACTTAGCAATGAGTCTACCAACAGATCAATCTATTGATGAATTTAGAACCTTCATGACCCAACCATCTCTCTGACCACTGCTACACTGGGACCAAGATTTCAACAAATGGGTCTTTGGGGGAATATGCCAGTCTAAGCCATCATAATAATCATATAGTCACAATAATATATATATGCATGCTCGTTTAAAAAGATAGACATAAAGCACATTAACCTGGCTGGATGGATGTGACAGTGCTATTCTAAAGAAGGTATACCAAGATCAAAATAAAATGGAGAACCTTAAGAAAGGATGAAGAAGCAAGGAAGGAAGCAAGAGAGGAAGGAAAGAACATTGCTATTATGTCACCTAATGATCTTTGGAATTTCAGTGGTTTACAAAACCAAATGCCTATCCCTCACACACCTGTAGGCCATCTTGGAATTGGCTTAGCTAGACTGAGAACACAGTCACAAGCTACAGATGGGTTCAGAAGTGTGCCATGTTTCTCCTTCTTTTTAGCCCAGAAGAAGCCTACACATGTATGCTTCTGTGCTGAACAGGAACTCAGTGGGTGAACTCAGCTATGCTAATGGAATGGTATTAATGTATCACTGACTAAAGCTGTGGTGTGGCCAACCTCAGAGTCAAGTGACTAGAGAAATGTCTATCTACCAGAACACTATGGCGTGAGCCTAGATATATAATATATAATATCACTACAGTAAATACTTGTCGCCAATAGCTCCATGTATAATAACAGTAGGCAGGTAGATGTTGGTGATATAGACATAGATACAGATATTGATATACACATACAGCTGTAAAAGTAAGGAGAACGTAAAGAAGTGAATGGTGACAGAAAAATAATAAAGTGCGGAGTATGATTAAGCAATCTTGCATACCTAAATTCCAAAAGGAAACAAGAACAAACAACAGTAGGAACAGAAAGGAACCATTAGCAGGCAGAAAGAATGTCACCATGAATACGTTTACTTAGCCACTTCCATACTCATTATAGAGAGCAGGTACAAGAAGAACACAGTTCCCTCTTTATCTGAAGCGCATTACTGTAGAGCATCTTTGGTTTTGTCTTAAACAAAGGCACATAAATGCCACCATATATGCAGACATGATGTGTTTCTCCTCTAAGTAATTCTGCAACTCGGTCAGTAATGTCACCATCTTAAGCTCTACAATAAAGTGGTATGAGGCCCAGTCTGGCTCTGTGCTAAGTGTGCTACATTTTTTTTTCTTTCCTCGATTTTTAATTAGAATATAACTTCATTATTTCCCCTTCCATTTCCTCCCCCTAATCCTCCCATGTCCTCACTTACTCCCTTTCAAAGTTATGGCATATATACACACATATATACATAAATAGATAAATAGGAGCTCCTGAGTCTTTTAGTGTTGTTTATATGTACATAATTTCAGGACTGACCCACTTGTTATTGTATTCCAAGTTAGGAGCTGATCCCAGGGACAGGCTCATTCCAGGGAAAGATTCCTTTCTCAGAAATCATTGGTCGCCTGTAATTTTTGAGACTTCCACATTCCATGTTAGCATATTTACCGATTTTGTCATTATTGGAGTTTTGTTGAGGCAGCCATATTACTACAATATCATGGGTATAGCTTCCCTGTCATTTATAGGCAACATATCTCACACCAAACTTCCCAGTCCTCTGGCTCTTAATATTTTTCCAGCCCCTAATCCTTAATGTTCCTTGAGTCTTAGGTGAAGAAGTTGTGCTCTAGACATATCAATTGGAGCTAGGCACCCCAAAAATCAGTTGTTCTCGATTGTATGTCCAATTGTCGTTTTCTGTAGTGGTCTCAGTTTGCTGTTAAAAAGAAGGTTCTTTGATGAGGGCTAAGAGCTGCTGTGGGAATAAAGATTAAGTATTTAGAATGCAGTTAGAAATTACACAGTTTGGGGCTGGAGAGATGGCTCAGTGGTTAAGATCACTGACTACTCTTCCAGAGGTCCTGAGTTCAATTCCCAGCAACCACAGGGTGGCTCACAACCATCTATAATGAGATTTGATGTCCTCTTCTGGTGTGTCTGAAGATAGCTACTGTACACACATACATAAAATAAATAAAATCTTTTTTAAAAAATATTACACAATTCTAGTAAAGAATTAGCTTCTGGTTCTCCAGTAAGATTCATAAATACATAGCCCTGGGTAGTTGGCTAGGTTTCCATTATAAGATATGATTCCCCACCTGTGTAGTGGACCTTAAGTTTAAATTAGACAGCTGTTGGTTTCTCCCAAGATATAAGTGTTCCTATTGTAGCTTTAGGTATATCTTGCCATGCTTGTTATTGTTGTGTGTCATGGTCATCATATCTAGGTAAGACTGCTGATTTGGGAGCTTGCATAGTACCTTCTGGTATCATGAAGGACAATTCTCAGGAAGGAGGCTCTAGGGTCAGATCCAGGTCATAACCTCTGAGTTGTGTGTCTGAAGTGCATGGTGTCTTCAGCAATTTACCAATAAAGGCTTGCCTTCAACCTCTGTTAGGTTGAGTGAGGTAACCCAGACCCAGAAAGATAAATACCACATGTTCCCTCTCTTCTGAGATTCCTAGCTCCAAATCTTCCAGTGTGAGTATACAACCTAGAGTAAACAAACAAACAAACCCCAGGAAAGTAAAAATAGGATCGTAGAAGGAGGGGAGACCTAGAGAAGCAAATAGCAAGATATTAGTGATAATGAAGAAAGAGATGGGTAAAATTGAGAGAGGGGGCTTTAATTGGAAGTGGGGTGGGGGAAGTCAACACACAGATAGAAAGGGAGGAAGGATGAATAACACTAAGGATATTTGGTAAACCCTTAAGGAAACATACTATTTTATATTTACATACAACGCACATAAGTATAAGTGTGTACATTTAGACATAGCTGAAATAAAGTTATGGCACCTGGAATAAGTGTCTCCCCCAAGACCATCTGACAGAAGCCCAATACCAGGCATGAGGCGTCTCATTTCATGATGTTGGTTAGGGAAGTCTGAGAGACCCAGAGACCACCCCATCCCACCCCCCAAAAACAATGTAGACTGTATTGTTATCTTTGTGCTGTTACT